>NC_030809.1:98272102-99566102 GCF_001704415.2 Capra hircus
AAAATCAATAAATAGAAACAGATACAGAAATAATAGAGATGATAGGATTGGTACTAAAAAACTTGAAAAAAAACCTCTAATAAATGCTATAAATAGGTTCAAGGGTTTAAAAGAAAATACAAACACAGGAGGAGAGACACAAATAAAAATGATCACAGACTATTTGTCAGAAACTCCAAGTCACGAGGAAATGACACAAGATCTGAACAGTGCTAAATGGAAAACAAAAGTTGCTGGGGCTTCCCTAGTGGCTCAGTGGTGAAGTGTCTGCTTGCCAGTGCAAGAGACGTGAGTTTGGTCCCTGATCTGGGAGGGACTGAATGAGCTGAGGAGCAGCTAAGCCCATGAGCCACAACTATTGAGTCTGTGCTCCAGGGTCTGGGAGCCGCGACTCCTGAGCCCATGCACCGTGACTGCTGAAGCTCGGGTGCCATAGGGCACACACTCCACGAGGGGAGCCACCACAGTGAGAAGCCTACACACCACACCTAGAGAGTAGCCCTCATGCACCACGACTAGAGAGAAGCCTGAACAGCAGTGAGAACTCAGCACGTTGCATCTCGGGCTTGTGCTCAAATAGATACAATTATTTAAAAGAAAGGTTTAATGGCTGTCAGTGTAGAATTCTACAAACTCAGTAAAAATAGCTTTCAACAGCAAAGGCAAAACAAAGAATTTTTCAGACAAACAAAAGCTAAAAAATGTTGCCAGGAGACCTGCACCACATGAAATGTTAAATAAAGTTCTCCAGGTGGAAAAAAATGATACCAGATGAAAAACATATGTAGTGATATTTACACCATAAATGGATAAAAAAGAAATTCTAACAATGAAAAATGATAGGAGGTGGGAAATGAAAAGATTGTGTGATAATGGTTATACATAATGGGTAAACTACTAAAATATTATTAAAGATAGACTAGGATGAGTTAAATATAAATCCTAGAGGTACTACTAAAAAATCAAACCAATAATCTCTTGGTAGAGATGAAAATAGAATACTAAAAGCTACTGAATCCAAAGGAGAAGGAAAAAAAGTAGAAAAAATGAACAAAAAATGGATATTATAACAAAAGAAAAATGGCAAGATGGTAGGCTTAAATCCAATCATATTAATAAGTATATTAAAATAAATGACCTAGGGGACTTCCCTGGTGGTCCAACGGTTAAGACTCTGCACTTCCACTGCGAGAGCACGGATTTGATCCCCATTTGGGGAACTAAGATCTCACATGCTGTGTGGCACAGCCAAAAAATAAAAATAAAAGTAAATGATCTAAACACTGCCATTAAAAGATAGAGATTATTTTAAAATAAAATATTTAAAATTATTTTAAAATAAAATATTTTATTAAAATAAAAAATTATTTTAAAATCTGGTAGAGATTATTTTAAAAAGACCAACTATATGCTATCCCAAAAATATACTTAAAAAATATGGACAAACATAGGATAAAAGTATAAGGATGGCAAAATATATATCCATGTAAAAGTAAATATAAGAAATCTGGAGTGATATAATAATATCAGAGAAGGAAGATATTGGAATAAGATATATTACCAGAGATTAGGGGTACTTTTTATAATGATAAACGGTTTGATTCATCAAGAAGAGATATTAAGTCTAAAATGTTTACATCCAGTAACTGAATGGCATAGTATATGAAACAAAGGAAGGAATTTTTAATTGAAAGAATACATAAACTCTCAGTTATAGCTGGGTAATTCAAGACTCTTTTCCAAATAATTAATAGAAAGTAGATAGAAAATCAGGAAGAATATAAAATATGTATATAACACTATCAAACAACTTGACCTAATTAACATCTGTAGAACATTCTGACAACAGCAACATGTATATTCACTACAAGTGCAAATGAAATATTAAGCAAGGTAGACCACATTCTAGGTCTCAAAACAAGTCTCAAAACTTAATAGGGTTTAAGATTTTATAGAGTGTGTTCTCTGAACAGAATCAAATTTTGAACAGAATTAAATTAGAGATCAGTATCAGATAAAAGCTGAAAAATCCCTCAATATTTGGAAATTAGCACGCTTTAAAACACAAGTTTAACAAATTATTTGAACAGATGCTTTACAGAAGACATAGACATGTCCAATAAACACATGAAAAAAAAGTTCAATATCTTTAGTTATCAGGGAAATGAAAATTTAAACCATAATAAATACTACAACACACACATTAGAATGGCTAAACTTCAAAGTACAGTTGACTCTTGAACAACCCAAGGGTTAGGGGCACCAACTATCTTGAAATCTACATGTAAAAATCTGAAATCAGCACTGAAAATCTGCATGTGACTTTGAGTTGAACCTGGAAGATCCTGCGTCTGTGGATTCAAGCAACTGCAGGTAACACAGTACTGTGATACATACAGTTGAAAAAAATTTACTTATAAATGGATCCTTGCAGTTCAAACACTTGCTGTTCAATGGTCAACTGTATTGACAATACAAAGTGTTGGCAAGATTGTAGAGCAACTAGAACTTCATGCATTGCTTTCAGGGCTATAAAACAGTATAGCTACTTTGGAAAACTGGCAGTTTCTTTTTTTTTTTTTTTTTAGATAATCCAAATTATATTTATATCAAATAGAAAGAGGGTTGGATAACCATTTCCATGTATACACAAAATTGTAGAAGTTAGAGACTTTTTAATTATCCTCACCCCCTACCCTGAGCCTAGAGGCCAGAAGACCCAGGTAGAATGAAAATTATATAATCCATTTATTTATTTATTTATTTTTTTAATTATTCATTTCTTTATTTTCCAATTTGTAAGGTAATCTCATCATTTTTACCCATTTACCTAGTTCTAAAATCCCCTTAAGATTTTCTAAATCTTATTCAAGTAGAGACACTGAATAACATTTTAAAAATCTTTCCTTACAAATAGCCTACCAAAATGATGTAATTTTTAAAACTGCCATGTGTCACTAAGTCACTAGTGAATATACTTGATTCTTGTACTGGAGTTTTCATTTTTTTCTTTAACCCTATGTTCACTGAGATATATAGAGTTTATGACATAACAGAATTCTAAGTTATAGAATTAACTTTAAGTATAATAATTTTAATTACAGTATTATCATCATCTACAGGTAGAAAAATACTAACCCTATTTCTTTGGAAATTTTACTTTGGACCCAAATTAAATCAGAAAGACAAGAGTTATTCTATGACTTGAACTCTAACTTCAGTTAGAGTTATTATTTCAGAATGGAATTCTAAGGGCATTTATACTTTGTGTCTGATTAATAATGCAATATATAAGTGAGTCCAGAACTCTTGTCTTTCTGGCAGTTTCTTAAATAGCTAAACATAAAACTACCATAGGGCCCAGCAAGTCCAAGAGAAAAAAAAACACATAAAGACTTATACACACATGTTCGTCTCAGCTTACTCATAATAACCAAAAACGGAAACAACTCAAATGTCCATCAAGAGGTAAACAGATTAAAAATTGTAGTATATACATATAACAAAAAATCCTACTCAATAAAAAGGAATGAATAATGATACACACAGTATGGCTGAGTCTCAAATCACTCTTTTGAGGCAAGAAGTCAGAAGGACTACATGCTGTATGATTCTATTTATGTGAAATTAATCTAAAATGACAAAAAGCAGATCAATAGTTGCCTGGGAAGGGGTGGTGAGGGAAATTGTTGAAGTGATGAAAATTATTCTGTTGATGCTTAGATAGGTGACTGATTTGTCAAACCTTGTCACACTATACTTGAAATAGATAATTTTAATGTAAATATGTCAATAAAGTTTATTTTAAAATAACACTCCACATTTCCATCCTAATGTTCAATTTTAAGAGAAAATATGAAACTGGAAAAAAGATAAAGATTCATCAGAAAACTAGATAATTTGGAAGTTAGAAACTCAGTTCTAAATCTTTCATGATTATATTGCCTTTAAGTGTAGACTCTAGAAGCAGGCTACCAAGGTTAAAATCCCAGCTTTGACACTTGGTAGCTGAGCAATTCTGGACAAGTTAAGTGACTCTCTGTGCCATAACTTACTATAAACTAGATGATAATTGACCTCCCCAGGCGGCACTAGTGTTAAAGAACCCACTCGCCAGTGTAGGAGATGACCGTTTGATCCGTGGGTCATGAAGATCCCCTGGAGGAGGGCACAGCAACCCACTCTAGTATTCTTGCCTGGAGAGTCCCATAGACAGAGGAGCCTGGTGTACTACAGTCCATGGGCTTGCAAAGAGTCAAACATGACTGAAGCAACTTAGCACACATGTAGGATGAAGCGCCTACCTCCCTCATATCATTCTTAAAGAGACTAAATGAAATAATATATATGAAGTGTTTACAACTGTGTCAGGCACACAGTAAATGATATGTGTTAGCTATTATTATGCAAATAAAAACAACTATAGACTTATTCCAGGATGCTCATATGAGTTGTTTCTATCTGATGTCTGTTTAGTAATCTATTAAAAAATAAATCTAATACACTTAACAATGAAAATCACCCCCTATATGCTATAAAGACAGACAGACCAAGATTTCATGGAAAGAGAGCCTGAAAGAATCTGAATTATCATTATAATCTAGAGGTGAGTCCCAAGTCTGGACAAACTAGGGCAATTTTCAACATCACTTTTATAGGATGTTTTATCTGTTTGTAAAAATGAGATTTTCATTTCTAGAGCTGTCAGTTCACCAAATTGAATTATGAAAGTTTAAATAAATGCACAGTACATAAGAAGCAAAATTAAGAGATTCTCAGAACTAATTATATTAACTATAACATTTCTAAACTATCACACCAAAAAATATAAAATAAATTAGAAGCATCTAATTAAAATGTTGCAAAATAAGCTCAGATTTAGTTGCCTTATATATCCTGAGAGATCTGTTGAATAGCAAAATTTCCTTCTTTTTTATGGATGAATAATATTTCATATTGTATACATATACCTTAGCTTCTTTATTCATTCATTGAAGGATAGACACTTAAGCTGTTCCCATGTCTTGTCTATTGTAAATAATGCTGCAATGAAATTGGAGAGCAGATATTTTTTCAAGATAGTGATTTCATTTTCTTCAGATATATACCTAGAAGTGGAATTGCTTGATCATATGGCAGTTCTGTTTTTAATTTCTTGAGGAACCTCTATGCTGCTTTTCATAATTTACGTCCCCACCAACAGTGTACAAGAGTCCTATTTTCCCCCATACCCTGCCAGGACCTGTTTGCCGCTGTCTTTTTGATGATGGCCATTCTAATAGTTGTAAGGTGATAGCTCATTCTACTTTTGATTTGCATCTTTCTTATGATTAGTGACGTTGATCATCTTTTCCTGTACTCGGCCATGTGAATGTCTTTCTTTGAAAAATGTCTATTCAGTTCCTCTGCCTATTTTTTAATCAGATGATTTGGGTTTTTTTTGTTGTTGTTATTGAATTGTATATCAATTTCTTACATAATTATGCAATATCTGACTTTTTCTTGTATGTTAGTATTTAAAATAAAAATATTCTGAAGATGTTTTATTAAAAGGCAAATTCTTTGCTATGTGACATCCTATGGCTTGGGAATTTTAATCCCTTCTTTTGTTGATATAGTTCTTTTTCAGCTTCAAACACAATACCTATGATCTGAGAAAATATATGTACTAAGTATAACTTTTTGTCAGTACTGTTTACTATCATGTTTTCTTTCCATCCTAGTAGAGTGTGAAAGTGAAGTCGCTCAGTCATGTCCAACTCTTTGCGACCCCATGGACTGTAGCCCACCAGGCTCCTCCGTCCATGGGATTCCTCAGGCAAGGATACTGGAGTGGGTTGCCATTGTATGAGAAAGAGTAAAATATTTGTTGATTTATTTAGGTTCAATCTCCCTCATGTTCACTGATCATGTGCAATATAATTTTCTAAATAGCATAGAATTTTGGCTTCTTTCTAGTCAAAATCTTTTCTTATGGCTTTATTTCTACATGACATTTGTTACATTTGAGTTATAGAATATTGGACATGTGACTTCTTAATCAAAATGAATAAGCACCACCTTAAAAAAACTCATAGGGTTAATTATTGAGGTGGAAAGTATACTTTGCACCAAATTAGAATCTCGTTGTTAGATCTGACTGCTTTTTTCTTATTAAAAGAGCTGTTACACATTAAAAACTTGCTTTGATGGAGAACAGGAAAAAATACCCCATTATCAAAAACAAAGACTTGTTAAAGGTAGTATTGAAAATAAATAATTGGCTTTTGTTCATGAATGGCTGAATGTGTTTTGTGGTTTGAAAGAGCTAAGAACAGATTGCTTCCCTTACATTGTTAGCAAAGAAATGTTTTCATTAATTAACATTCTTTGCTAAGAACATTTTTTTTTTCCAGTGCTTTTTCTCAAATAGAGTATTATATAAATAGGCCTGCCCAAAGGACAATTCCTGGGCTTTTTTCTTTGATGTCTTAGAGTATAATAATTATGGCATGCCAGTTCTGAATTATGGCAGAAAACAAAAAAATCACATTTCAAACAGATAATTTACTTGAAGAAAATGTTGCCACAGGTAGTCATTCCTGTTAATTAAATGAAAGGTACATCACCCACAAATCATGGCAGTCTTCATCATGCTTTTGCCTAACAATTACATCCCAGAAGGATGGAAGTAGGGGACAAAGAGTTGTAAAAGAACTATTAGAACACACCATTCTACTCACCCTGCCTCAGTATTACCCTTCCCTCTTCCACCCTGTGCTGAAGTGATTATCGTTTTATGAGGGTCGGGTGCAATAATTGGCAACATTTAAGGAGCAATTTCTCCTAACCAGGCTCTATCCTAGGTGCTTCATCTATTTTGATTCATTTAATCCTCACAATGTGTGTGTTAGTCACTCAGTCATCTCCAACTCTTTGCAACCCCATGGAGTAGCCCTCCAGGCTCCTCTGTCCATGGAATTCTCAAGGCAAGAATACTGGAGTGGGTAGTCATTCCCTTCTCCAGGGGATCTTCCTGACCCAAGGATCGAACCCGGTCTCCCACATTGCAGGCATATTCTTTACTGTCTGAACCACCAGGGATGTCCAGTCATGACAATAATGTTTGGTAACATGGTTGTTCCTATATTACAGAGTAGGAACCTAAGGTCAAAGATCATATAGCTGCTGCATGGCAGAGACTAGATGCACACCCAGGCAGTCTGGGTCTAGAGCCCATGGACCTAACTGCTCAATTCTATTCCCCCTCAGGGAATAGAACTCCTCAATACAGAGCAGGGGACCTCTGTCGTGTTTTTTGTTTTTGTTTTTAGTAAACAGCTGCTCCCTTGATAAGAGTAAGGTCCTAGAGGGAAAGGAAGGAAGGCAAGATAGAAGTGGGAGCTAAGGAAAGAGATGGATCTCAAATAGGGGAAAATAAAGGAGTTTATTTTAAAACAGTTTATGGAAAAATGAAAACAAACAGGGTTGCGGAAATAAATTTAAGGGCTACAGCAAAGTGAGAAAAATTTTTGGTAAATTTCTTTCAAAGAAAACAAGGCCATGATTTAGAATGAGATCATGCAGTATGTCTTTTTATACATGAATTAACATAAGCCTGGAAAAGATTTTAGTCTGACTGATAGATTTTTACAGATCAGTAAACACAGAGCCAGGGAGATTAAACACTTTATCCAAGACGTAAAGAAGCAGGGAGCATATGAAGGCTAGACCCCCCAACCAAATCTCCTGACTTTGAGCTCAGCACCCTTCCACCAACAGTATCAAACACAATTCGTCAGCTTTCAAAACACAGAAATGGTGGTCAAGAGGTTTTTACTCAATTTCAAGAATATAAAAAATAATTACAGTGTATACATATTGGAGATTAAATGCAAAAATCCCTAAAGTTATCTTCTCAATAGTCAAATAATATTGCAGGAGAGTAGCACAGATAAAGTAGTTATTTATAAATGCAAGAAAGAAAACTCTTCATATAAATGCAAAATTTGCTCCTAATATTCTTTCCCTATAAACATTTTAAATGGATATTTTTACCTAATATTAAAAAGTAGGAGGAAGGATGCAAAAAGAAAAATTGATTAAAAAGTAAAAAGGAAGAGGCCTTCTCTGAGATAAACCCTCAAATGTCAAAGAACCTTGTATTTAAGGTCAACTATAGATACAGTAGCAAATTCATACTAAAAGCTCAGAAGTTTACATATTTTACATTTTTAATTTTGAAAGTTAATAATTAACATTTGTGAGAATGGAAAAGTATATTAAACCTCATTTTCTAGTTGTGAGGCAGAGGCAGTGGAAAATATGTGACATTTCCAAGGTCAAACAGTAGATCATTGAAAACCTGGGATTTTGAAATCAGACTTTCTATTGATCATAAAAATGTATTAATTCTGGGAGGGTGGAATTTTTTTTCATATTTCAAATTCTCTACAGCAATTTCCTTTGCTTTCTTTCTGTTTCACTTTCACAACATTGGCATGTGTCAAAAGAATAATACTAGTCCTAATATCACTCAAGACTTCACTAACCTCTCTTGATTTGGATCACAATAATGATCAACATCTCAGATGATGTTAGAGACTTAAATGTGATTTACTGCAGACAAATGATCCAAGTGATCTTCAAGACAAAACGTCGAAAATTTAGATTTGAATGTCGTCTTTCAACAACTTATTTCTACTACCTGGGGTAGACAGGAAAGGAAAACTAAAAAACCAAACCAAAACAAACCAAAACAGGAAACTAAGGTCTCTAAACATTCTCCGACACATACCTCTATGTTATCAATTCTTTAAGTATAATGTAGTAACATTACATAAATTATAAAACATAAATATAGAGAAATCCATAAATACAAAAACATTTTAAATGTATATAGTGCTGATAATTTTACTAAATTTTAGTGAGAATTATGTGATAGAAAATGCTGTATTACCTTGAAAATCTTGGCTTAATACCTGATCATAGAGGGTTCAAAGTCTAAGGTCAGTTTATTCCCATACTTAGATATAAAGACTATTGTACTTAAATTAGATGGCACAAAGAGATATGGAAGAAGTTCAAAATTAGTTTCATGTACTCAATTATGATACTCAAATTTCAGTTCATCCATTAATTATACAAAGGTTGTAACTTAGTATTTTTCTAGTCTAGTAATTTTCTGACTTCGCCAATATCAATCAGTTTCCCTAGCAAAGTTTTTTTTTATTTAACATTTAACATATTGGGTCTAAATCCACTGAAATGCATTTGGAAGATTTTCAATCATGTTAAAAATCGTCTGCAAATTTACTAAGTGTTCATAAATGAGAGTTTTAAGACAATGTGCTCATGCTATTTTAAAAATTTTTTATTTGTAATAACAGCTTTACTGATATCTAATTGATACTCCATAAAGATACAGCCATTATAAGTGTACAATGCAATTATTTTTAGTAAATATACAGTTGTGCAACCATCACCACCATTTAGTTGCAGAACATTTCAATCACCTGAAAAGTCCTGTCATAATCACTTGCATTCAATGCTCCCATTCCAGCCCAAGATAATCACTGATCTGCTGCTTTCTGTCTCTATTTTCCTTTTTTAGAAGTTTCAAATAGACAGTATCACAATATATATGATCTTTTGTGGCTATTTTCCTCTTAGCATAATAAATTGGAGATTTATCTATATTATAACATGAATCAGTAGTTCATTATTTTTATTGTTAAGAAGTATTACATTGTGCAGTCCTTTAAAAAATATTTCTTTTTGCCTGTGCTAGGTGTTTGCTGCTGTGCATGGGCTTTCTCTAGTTGTGGGGAGTGGGGGCTACTCTTGGTTGTGCTGCGGGCTTCTCATTGCGGCAGCTTCTCTTGTTGCCGGGCACAGGCTCTGCAGTGCAGGCTTAGTTGCCCTGAAGCATGTGGAATATTCCAGGACCACGGATTGAACCTATGTCCCCTGCATTGACAGGCAGATTCTTAACCATGGGCCACCAGGGAAGTTCTATTGCTTAGTATTTTATCTAATCATTATCTGACAGACATTTGAATTATTTCAGATTTTTCCTATTACAAACACTACTATAGTAATTTATGTAAAAAGTCCATTGTTTAGACATTTTATTTTTTTTCTCTTGAGATTTCTAAAGGTAGAATTGCTGGATCATATGGTAAGCTTGTGTTTGTATTTTAAAGAAACTGCCAAAGAGTTCTAGAAAGTGGGTACATAATTGCGTGTGCGTGCTAAGTCGCTTCAGTCGTGGCCAACTCTTTGTGATCCGGTGGACTGCAGCCCACCAGGCTCCTCTGTCCATGGGATTCTCCATGCAAGAATACTGGAGTGGGTTGCAGTGCCCTCCTCCAGGGGATCTTCCCGACCCAGGGATCAAAACCAGGTCTCCTGCAGCTCCCACATTATAGGTGGTTTCTTTACCGTTGAGCCATCAGGGAAGCCCAAATTGGGTATAGCAACCAGCAACTTATAAGAATTAGTTTTTTCACATCTTTGTCATCACTTAGTATTGTCGATCTTTTGCCTTATACTTATTCTAGTAGTTGTATAGGGCATTGTATTGAAGTCTTAATGTGCATTTCCCTAATGATCAATGCTGTTGAGCACTTTTCATTTGATTATTAACCATTTGTATAACTTTTTGGTGAAATATCTAGTCAAATATTTTGTCCATGTACAAAACTGATTTTGCCTTATTTTGATATTTAAAAGTTTCTTTATATATCCTGATGTAAGTCCTTTGTAAGATTATGGTTTACAAATATTTTTTTCCCAGTCTGTCACTTTTTTCATTTTCTTTGTTCTCTTGAAGAACAAAACTATTTTTTATAAAGTCCAGTTTATCCAAGAAAGTCCAATTTCTTTTTTCTGGATCATGATACAGTGTCATAACTAAGAAATCCTTGCTTAAATCAGGGTCACAGATTTTGTACTATGTCTTCTTATAGAAGTCATAGTTTTAGTGTTTACAGAACTAACAGTTCTTATACAAGTCATAATTCTAGTTAGCTCAATAATGCATTTTTTTCTCTAAGATATGGAGTGTAAGTTCATTATTTTGCACATAAATGTCCAATTATCCTAATAGCATTCTTTGAAAAGACATCCTTTCCCCCACTGAATTATCTTGGCATCTTTGTCAAAAATTAATTCACCACCAATGTAAGGGCTTATTTCTATACCTTCTACTCTACTTCATTGATCTAATTAGATGTTATAATTTCTCCTACTTTGTTGTTGTTTGATATTCTTGTTCCTATGTTTGTCCATTTTAAGACTGGCTCATGATTTCTACAAAAAGTTTGCTGGGATTTTAATAGGGATCACCAATGTGATCAAGAAGGAAATGGCAACCCACTCCAATGTTCTTGCCTGGAGAATCCCATGGATGGAGGAGCCTGGCAGGCTACAGTCCATGGGGTTGCAAGATTCGGACATGACTTAGCAACTAAACCAATGTGATCAATAGAGGTCTTATTCTTCTGTTCTGATATTTCTTTCTTTTTTAAAATTGATTAATTTTGGGGGCTGCACTGGGTCTTTATTGCTGCACACGGGTTTTCTTTAGTTGAGGCGGGCAAGGGCTACTCTCTAGTCATGATGCACAGGCTTTTCACTGCGGTTGCTCCTCTTGTTGAAGAGCATGGGTTTCATGGTGTGTGGGCTTCAGCAGTTGTAGCACACAGGCTTATTTGCCCTGTGGTATGAGGAATCTTCCTGGACCAGGGATTGAACTGTGCTCCCTGAACTGGCAGGCAAATTCCTAACCACTGGGCCACCAGGGAAGCCCTAAATTTATTTCTAAGTGTTATATTTTTTTCATGTTATCATAAATGGAATAATTTTCTTAAGTTCATTTTCAAATTGCTAGTTCTTAGGGCTTCCCTGGGGGCTCAGATGTTAATGATCTGCCTTCAGTGTAGGAAACCTGGTTTTGATCCCTGGGTCAGGAAGATCCCCTGGAGAAGGGAATGGCTACCTACTCCAATATGCTCGCCTGGAGAATTCCATGGACAGAGAAGCTTAGCAGGTCTCAGTTCATGGTGTCGCAGAGTCAGACACAACTGAGCAACTAACACTTTCACGTCGCTTTTCACTTTTTTAGCACATAAAAATTCAACTGGTATTTGTGTACTTGTCTTATATCTTGTGACCTTGCTAATTTATCTATCACTTCTAGTATTGGGTTTTTGTGGGGGGCTTTTTGGTATATTTGTTAGGATTTTCATGCATAGAATCATGCCATCTGTGAATAAAGACAGCTTTAATTTTTCCTTTCCAATTCATATGCTTTTATATTTCTTTCCTTTCTACAATGACTAAAACCTCCAATGAAGTGTTGAATGGAAGACATAAGAGTGGACATCATTTTATTCTCAGTCTTAGGGGGAAATCATTCAAATATGATGCTACCTGTAGACTTTTCATAGATGGACTTTATCATATTGAAGAAGTTTCCTTCTTCACAAATGGGTTTTTTTTATCATTTTCATCATGAATGGGTATTGAATCTTGTCTGTTGCTCTTTCTCCATCTACTTTCATCTTCATTTTTTTCATATTTTAAAAATCTATTAAACTCTAAAAAAATATGCCAGTTCTTGACTTCCAGCTCATACCAAGATGATGCTAGCAGGTCCTGTTTACTTACTCCCTCAGAGTTCAACCTCAGAGATGCGTTGAAGTTATAACCAACCATGATGACAGTTAACTGATTTACCATATAAAGGAATCAGTGACCCAGAGATGGAAAGGGCTGGCTGCCATGGTCAGAGAACAGGATAGGGAGACAGTTCTTGCTCTTATTTTCTCTTCCTCTAGTGTTCTGGTCAGCTTACTGCCACCTCTATGAAGCAGATAGAGAATGCTGTAGTTAAGAAAAATAATGAGGTCATATTTGCCCAAAATTTATTTTAGGAGAACTTCAAATCTAATATTTTAAACAGAATCTTAGTGTGGTGATCATCTGATGTTCCAGAGTTAGCACTGAATCAAGAGCTGTTTTTCAAATGGAAATTATTGACTTGCCAGGCGTACTGCATCTGACAGCCTTCTTTAGCTTTGGACCTCACTTAAAAGTGGTAGCCATACAGATTTTGTCAGTATTAGCATATTTCTAATATAGGTTCATTTATGAGGACTGCCACCGTAATTTTTGACGGTTTTGCTAAAGAAAACTTGATTGACAGGATTTTTTCTTTCAGTACCTTGAATGTGTCTTTCCACCTCCCTCCAGTTTCCTTTATTTCTGATAAGTTAGCTGTTAATTTTATTATGGTTTCCTTGTACATGATGAACTGTTATTCTGTTTTTGCTTCAAAACTGTCTCATCTTTGTCTTCTAGCAGTCTATGATGTAGCTAGTGTGGTCTCCTTATGCTTACTCTACTCCAGGATTTACTCTGTTCCTTGGATCTGTAGATTAAAATTTTTATGAAATTAGGGAAGTTTTAGGCCATTGGTTCTTTTTTTTAGACAATTGCTTCTTTACATTTTTTATATATCCTTCTAGCCTTCCTTTCCTTCTGTTATTCACAGCTGTCCTGCCAATTTGAGGCTCAGTTCATTTTTTCTCAATATTTTAAAATTTGTTTTTCAGATTGGATAGTTTGTCAAGAATCTCCATTTAGTTCCTTTTTTATAATCTTTATTTCTCTATTCAGAGTCCCCATTTATTAAGTCATTTTTCCTGTAAGTTTTTAAATATATTTATAGTAGACACTTGGATTAGCTGTCTGCTAAATTCAACAATATGTTCACTCAGCCTGTCTATTGGCTACTTATTTTCCTGAATTTGGATACTTTTCTGGTTTTTTTAGCTGTCTCATAATTTTTTGTTGAAAACTAGGTATTTTATGGATGTCCCCAGTGGTCCAGTGGTTGAGTCTGCACTTCCATTGTAGGGGGCACAGGTTTGATCCCTGTTGAGGAAACTAAGATCCCACATGCTGCAGGGCACTGTCAAAAAAAAAGGGAAAGAAAGACTGTGCGGAAAACAGTATGCTAGTCTATACAGCGTATTATATAGGTATTTCGGAGAAGGCAGTGGCACCCCACTCCAGTACTCTTGCCTGGAAAAATCCCATGGACAGAGGAGCCTGGTAGGCTGCAGTCCATGGGGTCGCGAAGAGTCGGACACGGCTGAGAGACTTCACTTTCACTTTTCACTTTCATGCATTGGAGAAGGAAATGGCAACCCACTCCAGTGTTCTTGCCTGGAGAATCCCAGGGACGGGGGAGCCTGGTGGGCTGCCATCTATGGGGTCGCACAGAGTCGGACACGACTGAAGCAACTTAGCAGCAGCAGCAGCATATAGGTATTTTATGTAAAACACTGTAACAGTTTTGGATGGAGTCTGGTTTTCCTTCTGAGATATTTTATTACAACAATAATTACTGAATCTTAAACTTCAAAATCTGTTTCCCTTGAGTTGTAGGGCTACTAATATCTCTGGTAAATTCTTCTGCTTTAATTTTTTTTAGTCTAGTTCCTAAAACATTAGCACAAATGTCTCTAAAAATAGTATAACTGTATTTTCTTCCTACACCAATGGGATGGTAAAATGACTCTACCCTGAAGTAGGAATCATATTGCTTATCTTCTCAAAGTTCTTCTCTTACTCCCAACTTCAAAGGAGGAAAACTGAGAGTTGAGGAATATAAGGCTTTGTGGGGAGTAGGGAGGGATTGATGCCACACCAAGGAAAGCTCTTTTACCCAAATTTAGTTGGTAATGCTTGGATCTAGACAGATTATTTGTTTTCTATTCTTTACTCTTCAGAAAATTTTAGACTGCTCTCTTCAAGTCCAATATGATGGTCATAATATATGTTTTGTTTTTTTGTAAATATTTGCATAATATTTTAGTGAAACCTTTTGTTTTTAAGAAACAAAGACTCATTAAAGGCAAAATAGGAAAAGGATGGGTTGGGGTGATTTTAAGTAGCAAATATCTTTAAAGTGATATCTGCACTCCCATGTTTACTGCAGCGTTATTCTCAATAGCCTAGATATGGAAACATCTTAAATGTTCATCAAACAGATGAATGGATTAAAAAAAGATGTATATATACACAATATATTCAACCATGAGAAAGGAGGATAGCCTGCCACTTGCAAAAACATGGGTGGACCTTGAGCACATTATATTATGTAAGGTAAGTTGGAGAAAGATAAGTATTATATATTACTTAATTTGGGATCTTAAAAAGTCAAATTTCTAAAAATCAGAGAAAAATGATTTACCAGGGGATAGAGAGTGGAGCAATATGATTGATGTTTAAGGCTACAAACTTGCAACAATTGGCAAATTAGCAATGGAGATCTAATATACTATATAATGAATATAGACAATAATAGTTTATTGTATAATTATGTAATGTGATAAATATTGCTACAATAGCAATCATATTATAACATATGTGTATAAAAGTAATACATTATATACCTTAAATTAACACAATGTTATATGTCAAATATACTTAATTTTTAAAAATCTCATGGATCAATAAAAAATGAAGTTAATATTCTGCCTTCCTGGGGAGAATAAGAACCCAGAAAACATCAGGATGAAGGCAGCTATTCTCTCTGGCTCACTTGTTTTCTGAATCCCAAATTTCTAGGGAAAAAATATGATTGGTATTATTATAGTTTATGGGTCAATAGTCAGCTGATGCGGAGAAGGCGATGGCACCCCACTCCAGTGCTCTTGCCTGGAAAATCCCATGGACGGAGGAGCCTGGTAGGCTGCAGTCCATGGTGTCGCGAAGAGTCGGATGCGACTGAGCGACTTCCCTTTCACTTTTCACTTTCATGCATTGGAGAAGGAAATGGCAACCCACTCCAGTGTTCTTGCCTGGAGAGTCCCAGGGATGGGGGAGCCTGGTGGGCTGCCGTCTATGGGGTCACACAGAGTCGGACACGACTGAAGTGACTTAGCAGCAGCAGCAGCAGTCAGCTGATGGATTGGCTACATCTGTGTCAGGCCCCCAGCAGGGCTGGTTCCATGGTTAGATGCAAGGTCATGAGACATACAGGACTGCTTACTTCAAGGATTATGCATATATGTACTTGGAATCATGTCAATTACACTTTCCAGATGTTTAGTGACTTTCTGATTTTATGAAGTTGTTAAATTTGCATGATTCTATGGTGTTTCAAAAGACAGAGCAACCTGGATGCTTCAGATGGAAAAAATGTAGACAATCCTTATTTAAACTGTTTGACAAACTTGACTTTCAACTGCTTTCTCCAACATACAGATTTTATAGCCTTAGCTCTGGATATGGTAAGTTCATGCCAAAAGACATGCAGCCAGTTCTGTTCACATTGGTCCCCTCCCTCACAGAGGAGTAGAGATAGGTCATGGTAGAGACGAGATCTGAGGTCTTTCTCTCTTAGGAGGATACATGGCAGAAACCTCTACTCTGCTCTGCCATACATTACCTCACTTTTCCACACTGAACCTCTAGTCCCATCTTTTTCTAATTACCGCCCAACATTACTGATTCCAATTTTTCATTGTTGGAAGCCAAATTCTTCCAAAGGCTAAAAGAAGGATTCGTGACTGTTGGCATTTTTCTAGTGTGGGAGACACTTTAGTAGTCCGAGGCACTGCAGAGGCTATCATCATGACCACGACATGCATCCGATTTTCTAGGAGAAAAGGCTCACACACTATATATCTGCACCTTGGGGTAGAAAGTGTTAGTGCCTCAATAAAACACCAAAGCAGAAATAATCCTCTTTGGAGGTGGCTGCTATCATCAGGACACTTTGAGAAAAGGCTCTATAGGTAACTATTTGGCTGGGTTGCTAAAGGCAGAGGGATGATTTGCATATTCAGAGAATGTGCTAGAGGTGGAACACAGCCAATTCTGCAATCCTGAGAGGAATTGTTATTTAGCTCTAGCATCCTCTCCCAGGGCAAGTTTATTCCACTGCACTCTTTCCCTCCTTTGCCACCTGCCTCTTTTTAACATTCTTTTTAAAACAAACACCACCCTCATCCCCTAACCAGCGCTCTTTGTGAAATTTTTATCTTCACTTTTCCCACCTTCTCCCTCGGCATCTAAGAATGAGGAAAGAGTGTTCCTGCTTCTCTCTTTCCCTTGCTGCCTTTGCTGTTCTTTGTCAGGAATTCACTACTAGACATTATAAGCTAATATTAAAATAACTTTAGAAAGTTACAAAGTTTTCATAATCATGAAAGGTTCAGGCTGACTTCTTTCTGAAATGGTAATTTTAAAGTTTCTTTGGATTTCTGCTGTTTACTTTTGTACTTGAGCATGCTCCACTGTCAGGGGAAGCATTTCCTACCTCAATTTCCCAGCAGTTAGAGCCACCAAGGTGGTGGGGGTAGTAGGTGAAATGCTTCCTTTTCTCAAATAAATAATTTGCATTTCTATGTATCCAAAAGGGTGGGAGACAATGGTTTCTATCCTGCACTGGAAATCTGGATTGAGGCATTGCAATTTGCAAGTAAAAGGCACATTTATAAAGGAAAACTTTGTTGGCAAAAAGAGTTAGGGCTTTGAGGGCAAAGAGCACAATCTTCAGAATTATTTCAGTTGTACTCAAGGGCAGAAAATTGACAGTGGAAAAAATAGAAGCCACGAAAAATTCCCTTCAAATCGTTTCTTAGTGATTTAGCCAATAGAAGGATAGAAGGGAGGTGGTATTACTGAAGGTCACATATTTGTAAGATATAGGATAAAATTTTTGGAGGAGAGGATGTAACACATGATCGAAGAGAGTGAGTATAATCAATGGAGGAAATTTCTGGGGTGGGAGGATGGCCAATGTTTAAGAGCACAAGTGAAGTGTGAGCTCAGAACAGAAGGCTGGCACCCTTCTCAGCCAGGACTGAAAGAAGTGATGAAGTGTGAAAACTGAGACTGAGGTTTAGGAAAGTTAAGTTGAGAAACCTCATGGTGGATGCCTCAGTCAAGTAGGAGACAAGATCATTTGCAGAACTGGAAGAAGACCAAGTACAGTGGAGGCTGAGTAGAGCAGAAATAGGACAGTTTTGGGAGAAGTGCCCTGAATAATGTCTTTGCATCAGTATCCTAGATAATCACCCTCCTGATGAGGAAAGGAATTTAGAGAATCAGTGAAGATCCAGCCAAGACTGGATAGCATACACTTTTAGTGGAACAAAGTAATTTCTTTATCCAACAATGCTTGGTTGTGCAGGAGCAAGTTTAAAAGAAATCTTTCACTGGAGCATAAAAATGACTAATAATAATTTGAATGACAACATTTTAAGGGACATTATTCATGGTGGATTTTAGTAACATTTTAATCATTACAAACATGAAATACACAGTATCAAAATACTCATCAAACATGTGATCTGAGAAATATGCAAAAAAGAAAAGACTATAAGAGTAAAAAATAAATTAGTTCTTGTTTCTTTCCTTTCATATTAGCCTAAGGGAAGGAAAAAGGAAATATCAATGTTTTCTTTCCATTTGACATATCTTCTATTGATCATTATAAAAATTTTTAAAAAGTCATTGGTATTTTGCTAGTACATTAAAACTGAGTTTTTATTTATAAAAATTTGCACTTTTTCTATTCTCTTATAAACAAACACCACAAAGAAAACAAAAGGCAGAAATTGAAAGCATGATGAGCTAATTTCCATGATGGCAAGGAATGAGACAGCACTCCAAAGTCCCTGCTGGTTTCTTTCCAATTCTATAAATATTTAGGGGGGAGCACTCATATGTTTAGCTGATTTGTTTCACAGTCCAATCCTGCATAGGATTATGGACAAAGTTCAAATTTTACTACAAACTGCAGAAAACACTTTCTAATTAAGGTACCATTGAACAATTCTTGTTTATTTTTGTAATTTTTAATTATGGCAAGATAACAAACAATAGCATATTATCCAACTTAAAATTCAGGACAGTAGAAAGACATATGTGGCTTGCACACACATTAATCTGTTGCTCTTAACAAAATATTTGTAATTTCCAAAATTCTATCAGTTTTTTCATACAATATGGTCCCTTCAAATTGAAGGGCAGTAGCCTAAACATAATCTTCTTAATAAAAAAAAATAGTGTAAAAATGGCAAAATCAACAAAAAGAAGGAACATAAGAATATCAGTGACTATATCACAAAACAATATAATGCTTAAAAGCCCAGTATGTTCACAAAGTTCTATTTTAATAGCTAGTATCTAGATATGAAAATTACTTACAAAAAGCAATCTGTATTTACGAACTAGCAAAGTGACTTTAAATGAAAACAAAGCACTTGTAATTAAAGCTCAAGATTTTCTATGTGACTCCATGTCTCAGTTTATTTATCAAATTTAGAGGCAAACTTGAAAATACGCAGAAAACAAAATCTACCAAGTGTAATCTATTTCCTTTACTCTCTTCTGAAATCACCAGAAGACATGAAGGATCAATTGCCTGTGTCTTGCCCCACCTTGTAAACTCTTAGAGGAAAGAGCATGCACCTGTCAAGCTTATAGTGCAGAATGCACACACAGATGGGCGTTTAATAAATATCCTTCAGTGGAGAGATTAGAGGTTTTCTTCGGGAAGCAGGGAACACATCTCATGCACTGACTAGATGACATCCATCATACAATACGTCAGCCTGTTTCCTCATAAAAATATCATCCAAAGGAAATCTTTGAATGATGTTTAGTCTCCTTTTAAGTCTTTAGACCCAAAATTTTGATGCAAGATCCACCCCAGGGAAGGGGGAGTGGTTGGGAAGAACAAGTAGATTTGATGTGGGTCAGTGACGTCAGGAAGAAGCAATGATTTAAGGGATGGGGTGCAAACTCACCTGGAGAAGCAGAAGGTGCACACGTGTCAAAGGCCAAAGGGCAGAGGCCGAGGGACTCCCTAATCGCAGAAAAAGTGAAATGCCCACTCCCAGGTTCTCAAGGATTCCTCTAGGGGCTCAGCTGTCCCTGCCTTTGACGCGACGGACTAACCCTTCCATGCACAACTGGGTTTGACAGGGAGACAAAGCGAAAGCTGTCCCAATTTCAATCAGCACTCAGGAATCCCTCGGTAGCTCTTTCCTCCACCCCCTCCCGCACCCAAAGCCAGAGACACCTTCATCCTCACTCCCCACCTTCTCCAGGCCCTCTCGCTCTTAACAGCATCGGTCTCTATGGCGACCTGAAACCTCAGTTCCCATTGGTTAGTTCAATATGAGGGCCGGTCCAATGGGAAGAGCCAGCCTTCTCCTTCCGACCAATGGGGTAGGCAGGGAGCAGGTCCGGAGACGGCGGCGTGCTGACGTTCCCGGGAGCCTGGTGCTGGCTGGGCAGGCGGGCTGAGTGCTGGGCGGGCGGCGGCGGCCTCTGGGCAGTAGAGGGGGCTCCGGGGCTGAGTCCGCGTCGACGCCGGCCGCGGAGGCGGCACCATGGGCAAGGGGTAGCGGGGCAAGTTGGCCACCGCCGCCGCCAGGGGTGGTGGGAGAGCCGCTTCGGGGTAGGGGGCGGGTGGGGGAGGGAGGGGCGGGCAGCCGCTCGGCCGCGGCACTTTTTTAATTTTTTCGAGTGCCGCAGCGGCGACCCCACCGCGCCGATGTTCCTGATCCCCGGAGCTACGGCGGCTGCTGCCTAACCTGGAAAGTAAGTGTGCGGGCTTGCGGGAAGGCGCGGAGACTCCGGCTCACAAGACCCCCGGCCCTCGCCCCCTCGGGCCGGAGATGAGACTTGCCTGCGAGGGGCGCGGGGAGGGACGGGGACGGGCGCCTCCCTCCCGTTACTCCGTCCCCACCGCCTCGCGGCCGCCTCGGCTTTCCTGCCCCGCCTCGTGTTCCTGCCCGCACTCGCCTGCCTGCTCCCCTCCCCCCGGTAGGCGCACAAGTTTCACCCTCCATTTGCTTTTCCCGGCGATTACTCTTCCCCTGGTCTCCCCTACACGCAGCGCACGACCCCACCCCGCATTGGCCTTTTTGGATCTAGGGCCCGCAGCCCCAAACTTGAGCGCCACGCCGAGCCCTCCTGGACGTCTGCCGGGAGGCTTCCCTTCTCCTGCCCCCCGGTACGCCGCCTCGCGCCCCCAACACCTCTGGGCGCCCGTCTTCCCGAACCCTCGGGGCGGCCCGTCCTTCTCTCCAGCCCCAACTCCTGCACCTTGCCCCGCCCCCCCTTCCTCCCACGTCCCTTCTGCCAGTGCTGTCTTGCGTTTTCCCGGAGTCCCGCGCTTCTGGCTGGTCCTGCCCACCCACCCTGTCCAGTGCGCCCCTCTCTCCTCGCCGCGTATGCTCACGCTCCACCCCTCCCGGTTCTCTAGCCGCAAGCTTCCCCGGCTGCCCTCTTGCGCGGCCGCTTCCTTCTCTCCCTGCCAGGAGTTGAAGAGGAGCTGAGGCACCCTCAGGCGGATAGAGTGTCCCTGCCCGCCGCTGGCGCTGCCCACCCTTCTCTCTTTCCCCCTCTACCCGGGAAGCGAGGGGCTGAGCGGTTGGGCCGAAATTTGGCTGCGTTGTTGGCTGAGTGCGACAAACAGCGAGAGCGGGCAGTAGAGGCGCCGCGGCGGCCGTGGCCGCGCGGGGCGCAGCAGTAAGCAGGTGTGTGTGTCCGGGGGGGACGCGCACCGCGGGCTCTTCGGCTGGCGACAGATTGTGCAGGAATGCGAGGAATGCACCGGGAGCATAGTCCACGCGGCCCGCCGCGGCAGAACTAGAGCCTTCCCCAGCCCAGCTCTCGCTGAGCAGTCAGAGGTCACCGGAGCATCTTCGGAGCTGGTGAGCCTCTCTCCACTCCTCTCCTCCCCTGGCTTTTCTCCATGCGGCAGAGGGCGGCGGAGGGGAAGCGCGGCAGTTCTGTCGGGCTTCAGCTAGTCTTTTCGTCTGGGATTTTGCTGCATTGGTCTCCGGGACCGTGAATTTCGTGCCGGTGGCGGTATAGCCAAGGTTATTGATAATTGCACAAGGTTCTTGGCAACTTTGGTTTACAAGGTTTAAATAGTGCCTGGATTTTACGAGGTTTTTTTTTTGATCTGCAGGAAAGGGTGCCTAAGGTTCTTTGAGTAATGAGCTTGCAGCCAACGTATTTTGGCTCTATCAAAAAAATGTCTGTTAATGCTCATGGACGGGGATGTTCTTCAGGAGATAACTTGAATGCATCACTTTACTGTCATAAAAATTGTATTTTTTTCTCGAAAATTGTAATTATTTTCTCGCATACTGGGCTGTGTTTAGACCTCTTACAATCCATAATGAATAGAAACAGAGAAGCAGTGTTTGGTCAGCGATGGGACAGATAGGACTGTCTGGTACAGTTAAATTCGGGGCGTGTCGGTTACCATTGGAAGTAATGGGGTACTACAGATGATGTACATTTCAAGATGTAATTTATTAGTTGAGGTCGCAGTTCTTTATTTTTGGCACCGAGTTTGAACGTAAAATAAAAATACAGGTCTACGATTTTTAAAGAATGGTGGTTATTTATGTGTAAAATCCAAAATGATTAATTAGTATATAGTTTTGGTCAAAATTTATTTTCCTTAATGCAAAAAGCAAATTTTTGACAGAAGTTGCTTTGCTAGAACAGGACTTAGATTGTGTTATTTTAAAAGGTAAAGTGGAAGACCACTTCTCTTTTTGAATGTAGCGTATTGCTGTAGAAAGTATTTAATTTCCTTTCTCGTACCAGTGATACAGTTACGGAAAATGGTAGCATTCTCTCATTCTCATCAACATGAGAACAGTTGATGTCCAAAACAAGTATTTCTGGATTTGGAAAAGTATACTATGTGTGCTTTTATTTGACACAGTTTGCTTTGGAGGTTGAATTTACTATAAGCCTCTCCATGCTTGGCTATTTTGTATCAGATTCAGGAACATAGTTGATTGTCCAGCTGTCTACTAACGCCTTCTGTGTAGGGATCAAGGGCATTGAAAAGTATGAAATGAGAGCCTTCTATTTGGTTAAGAACCCAACGGGAAAGGAAAAAGAGAAAAGAAAAAAACTTTGTGATGGATAAAGTTGTGTCTTTTGGCTGCTACATTGTTTTTCAGGTATGTTCATAGTAAGTGTGCCTTCTAATTTAGAAGGTTGGCTCTAAATTAGAATTAATAACACGGTGTTGGATATCGAGAAGTGTTTGGAGATGTGAACAGGAAACTTATTATGTAACACACTCCTCACAGCAGAGTTTAACACGTGCATATTTGATGTGATATGAATATTAGAAAGTAAAAGCACATTTAGTTTCTCTACTGCATTAGAAATTGAAATAGCCCATTCAGGCATATAGAAAATGTTTATATACATTGATATATATGATTGGCTGTACAAATAGTTTTACATGCTTCAAGGTAGGCTTTCAGTTAGTATTATCGTCTATGTGTTATTGATATTTGAAGAGAAGAAGTTTTAAAATTGGTTATCATTCACAATAAAATAAACTATTTCAATCATTCCCTCCCCAACTCCCAATATTATATAAGAGAAAGTGCTGTATTTCATGTCTTATATGTTATATAGACAGTTCTAAATTGGGGGACAAATGTTCAGTTATCTTAATTCTTACCCATGTTGTTTTTGGAAGGAAATAGAGGACCAAGGTAGTGATGGAAAGCACATGTAGGAGAAGGTAAGCAGAAAGTAGGAGCAGCTGGCATTCATCCAGGAGGGGGGAAAAAGGCTACTGCTGCATTTACAAGCTGAATAAACTAATTCTATCAGTGGTTCTGACATTATTTGAATTTCAGGAAATTACTACCAAACTCAATTCAACAGGAACTTTAGCAATTTTATAACCTTGAGTATTTGGATTGTCTATATTAAGTCAGAGTTACAATTTTCTTTCCTTTCTATACAAATTGGGAAAGGGATTTTAGTTTAAAGCTCTTAAATTTGCTTAATTGTTAAAAATCCGATTATTGTCAATTTTCAAACTGAGTTATTTCCTTGTTGTTGACCAGGGGTTGATTTAAATAGAGAATTTCCATACCCTGGATGGTGCCAACCATTTACATCTAGTGCTTCACTTTACAGCTTTGAAATATTAAGGTATTTTGAGATTGCTCCATAAGCTTTTTTTTTTTTAGTCAAGAGGGATGTCCCTAATTTGCTTCATGCTAAAATGGATATTATTGCTTCCTTTTTAAGTGAAAGATAAAGTAGAGGTTATTCAAGGGTTCTTGGAATTGTATGTCACTTTGGGAAGTTACCTTCACACCTTCAGTGTACTGGGAGATAATTACTTCCTCAATGTGTTAAATGGTTTTGTAGTGCCTTTCCTGCAATGAAGAGGGGAAAAAAATCTAATTCATAACACCAATGAACTGGATATGTTGGCAGTATCCAGTAACTATTTCATGCCCAATCTGTAACTACAAATAGCTGCAAACAGAGAGATAAGACAGACAGACAAAGTAAAACTTTAAGTATACCTGGGTATAAGACTTGGGATACTACCAATAAGTGATTATAACAGTTAGCAAGTCAGTTTGATGCCCAGCAGTGGAAAATAACAAGTTTCTCTTAGGGTAAGGGGATCAGGCCTTGAGTCACAAACAGCAATGATTCATGTGCTTGCTGGTTGCAGCTGAGAAGTTGTATATATGTCATTGAAAAGTTGCTCCCTCTGTCAGTAATTCAGTGGAATTATGTTCATCTTTTGAAGGCTATGTTGCGAAAACTAAATTGGGGACATTACATGATGGTGCTCTTTGTTTAAATTTAGAAGGCTACAGACATTCCATTTGTCATTGGTCTGAGGTTTTTTTTTTAATATAATTTAGATTTACTTTTATTTGATATACCAGTAAGTGTTGGCTATACTGCTAATCATTTCATTATTCATAGTCTTAATAATATTATAGTTTATTATGACCTATATATAGTGATATAGTGATTCATTGCAAGTGATAAAATATCATTAGAAATTATACTAAATCTTTAATACTGTAAAATATATAAATTAAAATATGGAAGTATTTGAATTATTTAAGTCATGTCATGGTGAAGCATTTTTCATGAAGTGAATAATGCCTGAGGATTGGTTAGATGCCATTCTCTGAAGGACAGTATATCATATAGCCCTCACAGAGTCCAGAACTCACAAATTAAGTGTAGAGAGGGAAAGGATCAGAGGAATCAGTAACCCTTTTTTCATCAACAAGCAAGGCATGTTTAACTTCTATAATTGTTGCTTTATTCAATATGAGTTTAGTGAGTT
This sequence comes from Capra hircus, assembly GCF_001704415.2. Taxonomy (NCBI): domain Eukaryota; kingdom Metazoa; phylum Chordata; class Mammalia; order Artiodactyla; family Bovidae; genus Capra; species Capra hircus. The sequence goes on from NC_030809.1 coordinate 98,297,277, forward strand.
ACAGATATACAAGGATGTTTATTCTGCTCTTCCCTAATCTGCCTCCCTGTCCTTTCTCCCCACAACACACATACCACCACCACCACCAATGCATCTGCCTGCTTGGAGAGCCAGAAAAAGCCCCCTTTCAAGAGCAACTTATATAGAATGTAGAAATTGGCGCCTAGTGTTGTAGGTTGCATTTAGAGCAGATGTGCATTTTTGTCATAAAAATGATATTATATATGAATACAAAAGGTAAAATGTGAGGTTGAAGGTGGACTGTCAGCATACTGTGCAGGCTTTGGGGGCTGGCCTAGAACTTTGAATACAGTGTTTTATGGGCACGCACAGCCCATTACAAATAGACTTTTAAAACACTGGATAGGTGGTATCTGAAATTCTGGTCCACTATAAGCTCTCTCTTTAATTGCAAACATGAAAAGGAGGTGAAAAGCAAACATGAAAAGGAGGTGAAAAGCAAACATGAAAAGGAGGTGAAAAGCACCCTAAGCTAGGAATTAGAAGATCTGCCATTAAACCATATAACCTTGACAAACCATTTAGTATTTGGGTTACAGCTTCCTACTTTTAAAGGTACAGGGTTTGGATTGCATTGATCTAAGATATATTTCAACTCAAGGTTCCCAGAGTTCTCAGGGCTTTTTGGTTTGTTTTCTAAGAAAACAAAATGGTTTCAGAAGCATTCCTGTATATAATCAGTCCTGTTTTCCCTTCTATCCCAAATCATAACATCAGATTTGGATTCTCTTTTGAGACTCTTGATTCTCCTTCGTGTTCATCTTAAATAACTTTGTTTTCTTTAGCAGTTTAATTTTGGAAAGTGAGGTGGAAGGGAATAGACCATATAATGTTTTTAAGGTACCTGTTTACCCCTACTCTAGTTCGAGGTGAACCAATGTAGTTTAGGCCAGGGAAAGCCTTTGGGATTTCACCCGCACACTGAGTAAAAGCCCTTGAAAAGTATCCTTATAAGGCAGTGAGGTATCGTAATTAGCAGCCAGAGTGTCATAGTTCAATTCTGGCTCTTCTGTTTGCAAGGTGTCTAACTTGGTAAATTATCTAACCTCTCTGGATCTTGTTCTGCTCATCTGTAAAACAGAATGACAAAACTATCCACCTCATATGGTTGTTTTGAGGACTGAATGGGCTAATATATGTAGAGCACTTAAAACAAGGCCTGGCTTAGGGCCGGCTTTAATACATCAACATTTTTATTCTTATGTTGTGATACTTAATGATGCTTTCTGTAGCATCTGCTATGTCCCAGGCAAATTATTGGCTTGTTTTCTGTGATCTTAGTCAATATGATTATGGATCTGAATAGGATATTTCAGGAAAGAAAACTACCAAACAAAAAATATTGTGAACTGGATGGTTTGCAAGAGATTGCCTTTAAAGAAGAGAATTGATCAAAATCAGTCAACCGAGGGTATTTTTAAAACAGGGAAGTTGTACACATCTGTGTCTTTTTTGCTGTCTTGTATACAGGGTCGTCATTGCCATCTTTCTAAATTCCATATATATGTGTTAGTATACTATATTGGTGTTTTTCTTTCTGGCTTATAACGGACTTTTGGACTCAGAGGGAGAGGGAGAGGGTGGGATGATTTGGGAGAATGGCATTCTAACATGTATACTATCATGTAAGAATCAAATCGCCAGTCTATGTCTGATGCAGGATACAGCATGCTTGGGGCTGGTGCATGGGGATGACCCAGAGAGATGTTATGGGGAGGGAGGTGGGAGGGGGGTTCATGTTTGGGAATGCATGTAAGAATTAAAGATTTTAAAATTAAAAAAAAAAATAAAAAAAATAAAGGAAAAAAAAAAAAACCAATGAGTCAGACTGGCAAAAAATAGGTCAAATTAAATAGTGATTCATAAAAGTTGGATACATTTTTATTGAAGTATAGTTGATTTAGAATGTTTTGTTACTTTCTGGTGTACAGCAGAGCAAAGTGATTCAGTTAAATCATATATATATATATAATATTTATGCTTATTTTGTATTCTTTTCTATTATGGTTTATTACAGGCTACTAAATATAAAAAAATAAAAATAAAAAGTAGACATTTAAAAAAAATAATAAAACAGGGAAGTTGGACCTTCCTCAGGCATGCAGTACTTGAGGCATGTAGACACCACTAACCATCATGTATAGGAGGTTTGGGTAAACAGCTTAATAAACTGTTATGTTTAGAAGGTAAAAACTGATAGTATTATGCTCTTGAAAATGTAAAGCATACCTTTTAAATGTGTATACTGCTATGGTATTTGTAATTCTAACTGTGGTCATTATGTACAGCGTCTTTGCTAGTCAACGTATGAAGAAAATGCTAGTGTAATCTTCTATGAACTAAAATGCACCTTGTAAATAAACTCTTTTCTGCCTTTTCTGTCTGAAATTCACACTTGAAATTGGCAGGAAACTACAAAAGCAAGAAAGACTAGAAGAAAAGTTTGGAAGATACTTGATGTAAACCAACAGACAGTAATTTAATAAAGAGTCTCTAGTCCTAGACCTGGCCATGTTACTAAGCTGGTATGTGTCCCATGAGCAAGTCGTTTAACTCCTCTGGGCTCTGGTTTTCTCATCTTATAAAATGAAGATGTTGGACCAGATGCAAGCATTCTCATTCTGTTGCATTTTTTTGCTTGGCAAGAATACTGTCTTTTCGAGAATTTATTACAATTTACCCTCTGGGATAAGGGGAGAAGACTGAAGTTATATATCTGAAATGCTCAACTCCTAAAAATATAAATGTTGCAGCCAGACAAACATTTGTCCCCATAATGGCTGAGTTAGTGGCTGCCTTCTTGGACTCATTTGTTAACAAACAGCCAGTCTACTGTACACATTTGACGCTTAACCTCTTGTTGAGACTAAATTTTCTGGAAGCCGGCTAGAAACAGAAGAGAATTTAAGTGGTGGTTAGATGAATTGGTCTTGTTAAAATGATAAAGACTCACTTATCATTTGTTTTGGTCTTATTTATCCTCAGAGGTTTGATTTGTCTTCAAAGAAATTAAACAGCTGAGAGTTGTTCCTCTGAGAAACTGTTGCTTTTCCATGAATGAAGCTCATTCATCTACCTCTCATCATAGAATATAGGTACTTTCATTTAATTGTAATTTTTTAGCACATAACCAACCAGTGTTTAGAAGTTGTAGTGTAGTTCAACAGGATGATATTTTACTTAAATTTATGCTCTGGGATATGTGTTGTTTTTGTAAAGAGCAATTAAAAAATCAAGTGAAGAGATTTTGATATGAATCCTGCTCTCTCCCACAAAGGCGGGAAATTTCTATAGAACTTACATATGTATACACTCATATACAGTTGTTTAAAAATTTTTTGAGATTGGCTTTTTTCCTTTGCTAATACAATAAGTACATTATTTTCAAAAAAGAGAATCAATTATATTGCTAATAATGCAATATTGATTGAATTCTCATTGGGATCAAAGTACATACTTGAACCCACTCTTAAGTTTCTATACCTTCAAGAGAATTATAAACATTCAATGTGAAAACTAGTAATAACCACTTTGCAGTGAAGTTCATCATTTTGTCTGATACTTTGCATCTTCGATTGAATGGGAAACGGGCTAAACTATTGAGAAGTTACTTCTTGTCCTGAGTACCACCAGAAGTCCATGTGAGGGGACTGAATACAAGCAGCAGTTCAGGTATTTGCTGAAGGTCTGCTGTGTGTGAAGAGCCATGTTCTGTGTTACATACCTCTTATTTTAAAAAGATACATGATTCATTTTGGTTCCATTCAGTTAAGATTTATCTGTCCCCTGCTCTGTATCGGACTCAGTGCTAGATCTCATGGCCAAAAAGTGATTTTTCCTGGGGAGTTTTGTCATCTGTGTTGGATTCAGTATTCAGAGTCTGCATCTTTGAGGAAGCAGTGATTAATTTCACAATCTAGTTGGGAAAGATAAGACATAATGAACTGGAAAAATTTGTCCTAGAAAACTTTGGTATATAAATAAACATGCAGAATTGTTCTGTAAGCATTAAGGATGAGCTGTAAAATGACTTTGTATTAACTAGGTTTTAGCTAAACCTACTTTTTAGGTGTGTGTTATGTGATACATTACCAGAGTCTAGATAGACAGCTGCATTAAGCACCATCAGTGGCTTTCTTTGGAAAAAAACTTGCATTTGAAAAAATGCTCCCTACCAATAATAAAATAGTGATTTCAGAAAAGATTTTAATCAATGAAAATTCATTATATATGAAGAAATATAATTTATGCTTTAAGAACAACCATTTTAGGTAAGTTCTTATCTTCATATTGCATTACTTTGGTTTATTGTGGTTTTTTTTTTATTCTTTAGGCAATTTTTGTGCCTTTATAAGTCCGAACTTATATCTGTTATTGAAAATACTCCCTTTTGTTATGAATAACTAGCAGAATGTTTTGAAAATCTCTTGTGACATCTGCTAGAATAAATGGTCTCATTGAATCATACCTTGAATCTCAGACTGATGCAGTGATGGGAATTTCCAACTTATTGTCAATTTGTCAATGACTGAATAAGCAGAAAAGTCAGTTTTTAAAAAAGCACCACAAAAGGAATCGGAAAACGCAATTGGACTTTCACAAGAACTATTCTTTTGAGACCTGCAGTAAGCAACTCAATTGTTAAGTATCTAACTCAGACTGTCCATACAGGAAAAATATGTCAGTTTGATATCTCTGGATAGTGTATTGGCAGGTATCAATCTTCCAAAATATTCTCTATGAGTCACTTCATCAGAACTCTGAATACACTTTTCCATAGAAGCAACTCTGAAGAATATCAGTTCCAAGTTCCTTTGGTTCTTCTGCTTCCCTGAGCTACTTCAGGGCAGAGACTCTGTGTTTTTGCATGAATTAATCTTGACTTCCAGTCTTTCTAGATATCTCAATAGAATTAATGGGTTTTTAATTCCAGCCTTGGCATACCCTCACCTACTACTCTTGGATAAATCTGTTAGCAGCCCTCTTTACTTTGGCCACCTGATGCGAAGAGATGACTCGTTTGAAAAGACCATGATGCTGGGAAAGATTGAGGGCAGGAGGAGAAGGGGATGACAGAGGATGAGATGGTTGGATGGCATCATCGGCTCGATGGAAATGGGTTTGGGTGAACTCCGGGAGTTGGTGATGGACAGGGAGGCCTGGTGTGCTGGGGTTCATAGGGTCGCAAAGAGTCGGACACGACTGAGTGACTGAACTGAACTGACTTTTGTTTACTACTTTTATGAAATTGTTTTGGTCTTAGATGCTCAGAACTATTTATTGTTCATGTTTCAATGGAAAAATGCATTCTGCTTTGTCTAAACAATTACCATTATAATGCAACTTGCTAGATAAATAATTCTTTATATCAAATTACTTGCTAAAAACATTAGAAACTTTTAAACAGACTGGTTCATATTCATTATTGCATGGTTTATAACTGTGGTGAGATGAGTTTACGTACTGTACTACTCTCCTTCTCAGGCCATTAATATGTAGCTACAGAGCACCAACTCCAGCTTGGCCAGGCTTTGGCTGTATGATGTTGAGCAAACTTTCTATGTCCTTGCCTTTTGTGAATTAGTAATATCTTTTGTATATTCAGTTGATGAAGTAAAAAAGAAAAGTAGATGCATTTCTAAGCACATGGAGTCTTTAAAAGGAAAAAGTTACTAAAATAATACAAGTATAATTAAAACTGTAAAATTAAATACACATTAATAATCAGGAAAAAAAAAACAAAACAGGGAATTTCACAGCTTGTTGTGACCTAGTGGGTATAGCAAATCTTTATTTGGTTTTGACAGTGTAATTAGAAATACTCTTAAACATTTTGGTGGTTCCTTCCCTAACCTCAAGTAATCACTGTGATAAATTTGAATAAGTTATAATTTAAAACTTAAATGTTTAATTGTGATATGATTATGAACTCACAGGCACTTATAAGGAACAATACACACATCCTGTGTACCCATTGCACGTTTCCCCTAATGGTAACATCTTGCAGAGCTACAGTACAGTATTACATCCTGTATCTTGACATCAGTGCAGTCAAGATAGGGAACATTTCCATCACTCCCAGGGACCCTTATGTGGCCCTTTTGAAATCACACTTCTACTTCTCTTCCACCTCATCCCCTCCTTAATTCCTAGGAACCACTAATTGTCCTCTTTCTGTGTATTATAGAAATATGTTAGTTGTGTAATTTCAGTAATTTCATCATTTTAAGAATATTACATAAATGAAATCATGCAGCATGTACCTTGAGAGTTTTTTGTTTCTACTCAGCGTAATATTTTAGAAATTCAAGCAGGTTGTTAACACGTATCAGTGTTCTCTCCTGTTCCGTTGCTGCGTAGTATTCTATAATAAGAATGTACTAGAGTTTAACCACTCACACTTTGAAGGACATCTGAATTTATTTTTTAATTTACAGAGCTGCTAAAACTATCTGTACAGGTTTTCATGTTTTCATAAGTTTATATTTCTCTGGGAGAGATGTCCAGGAATGCAATTACCGGGTTAAATTATAATTTTTAAAGCTTCCTTTCTACAATTATACACTGAATTACATGTGACCTCAGTAATTTAAAAGTTAGATTTATAGCTTTGGTAAATTACAAAAACTTGTCTGTAAAGTCAAGTCTTTCATCTTTTTAAATACTGCCTTCTGTGAGTTTACTTTGTTTTTAGCAAAGCCTCATCATTGATTTCATTTTATTATTTTACTGAAGTATAGTTGATGGACAATGTCATGTAAGTTACAGATGTACAATATGTTTGTTGTTTAGCTGCCCAGTTGTGTCCAACTCTTTGCGACCCTATGGACTGCAGCATGCCAGGCCTCCCTGTCCCTCACCATCTCCCGGAGTTTGCCCAAGTTCACGTCCGTTTCATCAGTGATGCCATCCAGCTATCTCATTCTTGGACGCCCTCTTCTTCTGCCCTCAATCTTTCCCACCATCATAGACTTTTCCAGTGAGTTGGCTCTTCGTATCAGGTGACCAAAATTAGGAGACCAAATTAGGTGACCAAAATTCAGCTTCAATGTCAGTCCTTCCAAGAATATTCAGGATTGATTTTTTTTTAAGATTGACTGGTTTGATCTCCTTGCTGTCCAAGGGAGTCTCAGCGCCACAGTTCCAAGGCATCAATTCTTTGGTGCTCTGCCTTCTTTCCAGTCCAGCTCTGATAACCATATGTGACCACTGGGAAGACCATAGCCTTGACTGTATGGACCTTTGTCGACAGAGTAATGTTTCTGCTTTTCAACACACTGTCTAGGTTTGTCATAGCTTCCCTGCCAGGAAGCAGTCATCTTCTGATTTCACGGCAGCAGTCACCATCTGCAGTGATTTTAGAACCCAAGAAGAGGAAATCTGTCATTGCTCCCACTTTCCCCCCACTGTTTGCCATGAAGCAAAGGGGCCATATGCCATGATCTTAGTTTTTTTAATATTGATTTTTGAGCCAGTTTTTTCACTCTCTTCCTTCACTCTCATCAAGAGGTGCTTTAGTTCCTCTTCACTTTCTGCCATTAGAGTGGTATCATCTGCATATCTGACACTGTTGATGTTTCCCCCACCTATCTTAATTTCAGCTTATAACTCATCTAGCCTAGCATTTCTCATGATGTGCTCAGTATATAAGTTAAATAAACAGGGTGACAACAGACAGCCCTGTTGTACTCCTTTCTCAATCCTGAACCAATCAGCTGTTCCATACAGGGTTCTAACTGTTGCTTCTTGACCTACATACAGGTATTATGTGGTACAGTATATAGTGATTCATAATTTTTAAAGGTTATACTCCATTTCACTTATTATAAAATATTGGCTACATTCCCTGAGTTGTATGGTACATCTTTGTAACTTACACCTAATAGTTTGTACCTCAAAATCCCCTACCTTTATTTATTTCCTCCCCTCTTCCCTTTCCCTATTGGATATAAAGAATGAGAACTAATTTGTTCTCTATATCTGTGAGTCTGCTTCTTTTCATATCCATTAGTTTGTTGTATTTTTTAGATTCCATGTGTACGTGATATCATATAGTATGTGTCTTTCTCTGGCTTGTTTCACTTAGCATAATGCCCTCTAAGTCCATCCATGTTTCTGCAAATGGCAGTATTTCATTTTTCATGGCTGTGTAGTAGTCCATTGGATATATATACCACATTTTTGTTATCTATTCGTCTGTTGATGGGCACTTAGATTGCTTCCATGTCTTGGCAGTTGTAAATAATGCTGTAAACATTAGCCTTATCATTGATTTAAAATTGAATTCATAAAGTTACTCTGTAGCTTAACCTCAGGGTTTGTTTTTTTGTTATATTTTGTTTTGTTTTAGATAGCAAATCTATTTAATTTCCAATAACAATACTGTATTTCAAAATGTATTTGTTAATATAAGTTCTTTCAAAATTTCACCTATATTTGATGTAAACAAAATGTAGGTAACATTCTTGCAAAACAAAAGTTTATTGTGTATCATCCTAACAGGCCAACTAGGAATTTAAAAAGGAGACAGTATATTTGTGTGTGACTGGAATCCATTCAGTTGTCAGGTGGAAGCCAGCAAGCGTAACTGAAACTTTTAAAGGCAAGGAGTCTGCTCCTTTCCCTAGAAGAGAAGATGTTTTCTAAAGCATAACTTTTTTCATTCTCCATCTCTCCCCAATTTCTACCTCCCAACCTCCCATGTTTTTGCATACAATTTCTGCCAGAGAAAAACATTGAAATTGTGTCTGGTCTAAATAAAATTATCACAGTTGATAATTTGATTTGTTTTTATTAGTGTCCTTCTGTACCTTGAATGTCAAATGTGTTTCTTTTCATAGTTAAAATACCATCAAATCATATATCTTGTTCTGTATTGTTTATATTTATTCTAAAATTTTTATCAATGCTTTTACATTCACAGTCTTCTGAAATGAAAGCTGAAAAGTGATGACTACACTTAGTCCTAAAACGTAGCTTATCCAGTTATATTCTTTTTCAACACTGTGCTTTTAAGGATTTGATTGCTTCTCTGTATTTGAATACTATGACCCCAGCACCCTTTAATTTCACAGAAATATGATCTTTCCAACAAACTGTATAATTCCTGAAGGCTTTTCTGTAAGTAACTAGTATGTGCTTCTCTGGTGAGCCTGCAGTTTCTTTTCCTGAGTCTAACTTAATATCCTCTCCTTGGTGAAGCCTCCTAGCTCTTCTCTCCAACTGAAACCTTCCCACCTGTGCTTCTTAGCACTGTGCATGTAATTCTGCTACAAATACGTGTCATCTGGTGTTCAAGTTTTTCCTGTGTCTGTGTTCCTGGCTGTTTTGAGTGCTATCCAGGTTAGCACTGTGTCACGGCTCATTGTAACCCTCACCTGTCAATGTGCCTGACATAATATTCTTTAAGCACCAGATGCCTGCTTTGGGTGAATGAATAATAAAATACTTTGTTTATAACCTTAGTAGTCCTTCTCCCCTCTAACCTTAAGTGATTCCCCACTCTGTAGGATCAGTTCAGACTCCAACTTGTCCTTCACAAGCAAACCTTAATTATTCTCCTTCCTGAACCTTCTGCATCAGCAGAACTGATTTCTACTCACTATTCCTTGCCTCCCTGAGCTCTCTCTTTTAATCTTTACGGTCCTCCAAGACCTTGTTCAGCTGTTCTGGCTGGTGGTCATCTTTCCTTCTCCAAATGCCTCTTTTCTGTGGGTTTTAATGCTAAACTCCCCCTGTTGATTTTTCTGTTGTTTTGTTGGGGCTGTTAACATCTGCTGGTTAACTTGTCTCTTATCTCTTTCCTCCAAGTTGACTGTAGCTTTTGAGGAAGAACCCTTGTCTTGTACATTTGCTGTCTACCTGGAGAAGGAAATGGCAACCCACTCCAGTACTCTTGCCTGGAAAATTCCGTGGACTGGGGAGCCTGGTAGGCTACAGTCCATGGAGTTGCAAAGAGTCAGACACGACTGAGCGACTTCACTTTTCAAGTGATACATTTCAAGTAGAGCTGTCTCAGAAAGTCAAGGTAGTTAGTGCCTTTGGTGATGTTGGTGGACAGGGTCAAACTCTAACTTCGGATTACTGAGATGTATATTAACAGTCTCTCATATCCTTCTTTCATTAATAGTATTTGCAAAGCACCTAGCACATGCCAGTCTTTGGTGTATGCCATTTAGATGGTTTGGAGAGCTCAGCTGTCAAATAAGCTACATCAAAATGAAGTTTTGATGGTTTGTTTCTAAAGATCCCTTTACCAAATAAGCTATATTAAGTGGGGGTTTTGCTTCTGTAAGGTGTTGTCTCTAATTTTTATATAGTACTGTCCCATGTTGAAAAGAGTGAGTACTGTGGCTGAGAAAACAAAAGTTTTATCTCTTGAACTTTTTTTTTGACAATGAAAAGATTATGTTTCCGAAGCTACCATGATGTCCAATCTGATAACCACTGACCATATGGACTATTTAAATTAAAAATTCAGTTTCTTATCCTCACTAGCCACATTTAAGTGTTGAACAGCCACATAGGGCAAGTGCTATAATAATAGGTAGATACAGAACATTTTTGTCATTGCAAAAAATTCTGTGGGAGCTGGTGTAGAGTGTGGCTGGGACCAATTATAAATAAAATATTAAATGCTTTTTAATTAACAAAGCAGTATGGCATAACTTTACAGTTTATAAGGCATTTCTATTAATATCTATCTAATCCTTCTAACGGAGAAGGCAGTGGCACCCCACTCCAGTACTCTTGCCTGGAAAATCCCATGGATGGAGGAGCCTGGTAGGCTGCAGTCCGTGGGGTCACTAAGAGTTGGACACGACTGAGTGACTTCACTTTCACTTTTCCCTTTCATGCATTGGAGAAGGAAATGGCAACCCACTCCAGTGTTTTTGCCTGGAAAATCCCAGGGACGGGGGAGCCTGGTGGGCTGCCGTCTGTGGGGTCTCACAGAGTTGGACACGACTGAAGCGACTTAGCAGCAGCAGCAATCCTTCTAATAACTCTGTAAAAATAAGTGATATTCAACTTTCATTTCATGAGCAAGGAAATTATTAGTGAGTCACAGGAATAGAAAGAGTATAAAAATAAACTATAAGTTCAGTTTGTGGTTCAGTTCTTCATACTAAAACAAGATAGTTGTTATTTAGTGTTAATATTTGATTACTGAATTATAGAAAGCATTTGATGTACAAGAATGTGTGATCTTATTTTTTTCTTCACTTAAAATTTCATGAGGTTAAAAAAGTTCTATTGGGCTTATCTTTTGAAATTTTCAGTAGAATTCATGGAGTTCTAGTCAATAGCCATTTAATACAGAGGCCCAGTGCCTGGTATGGGAAGGGGGCCTTGGGAAATGGTACAGAAATGGTGCACAAAAGGCCTTGTCTCTTTGTTTATGTCCTACATTCAGGGCATTCGGTCTTAGAAGTGATATTAAAGTAGCAGGTGAGCCTCAGCGAAGCCAGAAACATCTTTACTGACTGCAGAGAGGCTCGACTGTCTTCATCAGTGTGGAACTTCAGGTCTGCCGGAGCCTTTCCCTCTCCTGCATTCTGTCTGCAGGCTGAGACCTGTTAGGGCAGCAAAGGTATAAAACAGAGTGCCTGTCTTCAAGGAGCTTGTCCATAATTCTGGGAATAAAAGAAAGGAATAGTTGTTCTAAACAGCTTTGATTTGTAGTTTTGCTTGGAAAATTAAATACTGCCTGAAACACATTGAAGTGTGGGTATGCAAAATAAGTTAAAAAGCTTGCTGAATAGAATTAATTTAGTGTGTAGAGTATCACCTGCTTCACAATCACAGGAAAGCCAAGTAGAGCCCTCCCACTTCCTCATTTTTTCTTTTTGTGCTGATCTAAGACAAAAATTTCAGCTGATTATTAAATTTCGATGAACTAGCTTCAGAGCAAAAAAAAAAAAAAAATCCTGATGTACAATTTGAGTTATTTAAATGTATCTTGACATTTTATGTTTTAGTATTCGTTATTGTCATTGTTCAGTCACTAAGTCATGTCTGTCTCTTTGCGACCCCATGGACTGTAATCTGTACTCTATCCTATATTCTCATTTTTCACTGCTTTTAAGAAGCTAGGTGATTGAGCCTCATAGGGAGAGAGTGGGCTGTAACTAGTGTGCAGCTCCCTTCTGTGTGTCTGACTCAGTTTGCTTGTAAAGATGTGAGAACTGATGGAGTCAGTCTGAAGATAAGTTTTCATTCACCATTTTGGGATTCATTTTAATTTTCAGTTTTGTGCTGAGCTTCTTAAAGCTTTTTGGAAGAGAGAAGAGCTGGAGAATACATTTTCACTCTATATCTTTAAGAATCCTTATGATAAGATTTGTTTAAGTTTGGACTAGCTGTAGAATGATACTGAATAGCTTAACCATGTTTAATCTTTCAGTAGTCAGAAATGTTTAAATGCCTTTGTTAAGTTTAATATGGATTCTGAAATGGAATTATTTTTCAACGACTAGCTCTTCGTTTCTTTGAAATAATGCTTAGTTCGATAAATGGCAGTTAATAGAAGAAGGAAATTATCTTGATTTTGTAACTATGAATAGGATTGGAGAAATATTAAAATAGGCATTCATTGATACTTAGGTTGGAAGCTACTGCTTATGTCAGATCAACTAGAAGAAAAGATGAATCTTAACTTCCAGTGTGTCTTCTCTCATACGTATGATGAGCTTCTGTTACTGCAGTGATGTGCATAGTTTGAAATAAAGCACAATTTTTCGCGTCAGCACTTGAAGGCTTTTTTTTGACAATGAGCAGAACATTAGACATTTCAGTGTGAATAGCTCTTGTGATCCAGAAAATTCAAGTGGACAATTTAATTGTTCTTGACTGTAAAAATTAAATCTGATACTAAATTTAATCCAGAATCTTTTCATGTAGGATTTTCTCCCTTATATCAAACAAAAATTAAACTTGCATGTCTAAGCAACTAAATGGATGTAACATTCAGAAGAAACTTCATGCTAAGTGATTTATAACCCATCCTCCTTACTCCCTGATCATTATTAATCCTGCTCTTTGACTTTTCTGGCCCCATCCATTCAGTTCAGTTCAGTCACTCAGTCGTGTCTGACTCTTTGCGACCCCATGAACTGCAGCACGCCAGGCCTCCCTGTCCATCACCAACTCCCAGAGCCCACCCAAATCCATGTCCATTGAGTTGGTGATGCCATCCAACCATCTCATCCTCTGTCATCCCCTTCTCCTCCTGCCCTCAATATTTCCCAGCATCAGGGTCTGTTCAAATGAGTCAGCTCTTTGCATCAGGTGGCCAAAGGATTAGAGTTTCAGCTTCAACATCAGTCCTTCCAATGAACACCCAGGACTGATCTCCTTTAGGATGGACTGGTTAGATCTCCTTGCAGTCCAAGAGACTCTCAAGAATCTTCTCCAATACCACAGTTCAAAAGCATGAATTCTTCAGCACTCAGCTTTCTTTATAGTCCAACTCTCACATCCATACATGACCACTGGAAAAACCATAGCCTTGGCTATGGTTTTATGGACCTTTATTGGCAAAGTAATGTCTCTGCTTTTGAATATGCTATCTAGGTTGGTCATAACTTTCCTTCCAAGGAGTAAGCCCCATCCATACCAGGCTCATGTCTTCATCTTTACAGCTTTTCTTCTGTCAAAGCCCCCGTTGGGCCATAACTTTCTCTTCTTCACCTCCAAGGCCCTGAGAAAGAGATTCCTTTGCCCTGGGTGCTTCACAGTGTTTGCTGATAAGGGGCATAGGTTGGCAGGGTGGCTGAAGGTGGGACCAGCGTCCTGAAGCTGCTTTTGAGTTAGACTGTTCATAGAACAGGATGACCGCACTATACTGATGAATTTCCAGCCACAGTGGGCTTTCACCAGCATTCCATGGAAGACAGGGTTTTTGCCCTTCCCTCAGCAGTTCAATAGAAGAGATAGAAGAGAAAGATCCAGGTAGGATTTCATGCCTCTCCCAAGGCAGCTGTTGTTCTCCTCCCCAGGCCTGCGCCTAGTGGGGGGTGAGCTCTGGACTCTGGCCAGAGTCTTACGTTGGTACCTGCGGAGGTCCACGTAAAAGAACCTGATTGTGGGTTCACCTCCTGTCTGTGACCCTCCTATCTGTGACCCTGCAGAGTTCTGTATTCTCTTGCTTGCCCTCATTCAGCCTTTATTTTTATTTATTTATTTTTAAATTTTATTTATTTATTTGGCTGCTCTGGGTCTTAGTTGTAGCATGTGGGATCTGGCTCCCTGACCAGGGATCAAACCTGGGCCCCCTGCACTGGGAGCTCAGAGTCTTAGCCACTGGACCACCAGGGAAGTCCCTCATTCAGCCTTTATCAGTTTGCTGAAAACTCTAGCTCATTTCTCCTTGCCAGCATCCACCAGCATCACCCCAGGTAGACAGGTCCATCTCCTTGGAGGTGCCTCTCCTTCCTTAATTTCAAGTTAGCAGGTTATACTGAGGTTTCTCACCTCAGATGAGCTGATGAAAATTGTGAGTTGGCAGACTGTGGTGGTGGTGTGGCTGTCATGAGGGTAAGATCTCTGCTCTTTTTTCTTTTCTCCTGGGTTGTATGCCTTTTCAGCCACTTCGATGAAGCTCAGTATATCCTCTCCCAGTGTCAACAACCCCTGGCCCCACTTTTTAAATCTTTTTATTAGAGCTTTGTAATTTTTCAGCGACCTATCTACGTGCTGTCTTGCCACTAGACGATAGACTAGAAATCGTAAAACTGTGCCTGACACAGAACGGGCACTCAGTGAGTATAGACATTGTGGTTTGCATTTTCATCTAAGTAAAGGCACTTTTCTTCTTATGCTTAATGGTAACAGCATATTCTGTCTGTGCCCTGCCCGCTTGCCATGGCTCTCACAACCAGCTCATTATCTTTTAGCTTTCTGCTGCAGGCCCCTGGGACTTGTAGCCTGAAGGCTGTGCCACCAGTGTTGGGTCAAGTCAGAGATGCAGGAGGTAGCCCCCAACTATCAATCAATGGGAGCTGAACTAGTAGCCTAACTTCTTAGCCTCTTAGTTGAGACGTCCCTGGGTCCTGCCATCTGCAGGCTCCCTGAGGTCCCAGCAGACAGGAGATCCATTTATTCAGAGCATTGACTCACTAATGTACCCCTTAGTACTTCCTTCCCTACTCACTTGTCCACCTCCTGTCAGTTGCTTGATTTCCAGCCCTTGTCTTGGGTTTGATTTGGGGGAATTCCAATTCAATACAGTTACAATGCACATAGATACTCAGATGTTTGAAGTTCTGTATATTGGAAACAATCAACAAAATCAAGATTTAATGCAGTCTTTTTTTTTTTTTTTTGAGAAGAATTACAACTTTCAACAGATTTTCAAATGGTTCTTTACTTCTCCACTCCAAAGATAGGATAATTGCAATAAAAGAAAAGAAAAAAAAATTTTTTTTTTTCCCTTTAGCTTAAGACTTTAGAGCAGTTCTTTCCCTTCAGAGGGCTGGAACACTGAATCTTTTTAGACGTGATCAGGAAATTACTGAGCATCAGGTGCACATGTGGGCACATCTCAACTGGAATTTAAAGGTATGATTTCAGGTTTAACTTTATGTTATTAGTTATCATCCATATGCGCAACAAAATGTACTATGATGTCACATTTTAACATCCATTTTCTCACTTTAAATTGGGAGCTCATCCTCCGAAGGCTTAATTGAATTAAAATAGCATCACTTTTGCATCAGAGAACTGCTATTTTAAATACAGGAAAATTCACTTTTAAAATAGATGTTTTGCTAATTATAAATGTGATCCCTCCTTTTATAGAAAAATCTTTAAATTCAGAAAACCATGAAAGAAGAAAGTAAAACCCACCTTTATTTCCCTGCATCCAGAGGTGATCACTATAAGCATTTTGTAATAAATTCCTTTTAAAATGTATGACTGTTAAAATTAAGTCATAGATATAATCACACTTGTTTGACAGTAACACTGCTGACAAGGTTAGGGTTTATGGAATCACAATGTGCAGTCCCTTCCTTTTACAGGTGGAAAACCTGAAGTCTGGAGAGGTCGTCACTCAGGTTCAAGTACATGCCTGGATCAGGAGGTGGAGGCACTTCCTCAGGGGTTGTAGCTGTGTGTGTCTACAGTCTGGTAATTCTTGTGGAAAAAGCCTTTGCTGTC
The DNA here is from genome assembly GCF_001704415.2 of Capra hircus. Classification (NCBI taxonomy): domain Eukaryota; kingdom Metazoa; phylum Chordata; class Mammalia; order Artiodactyla; family Bovidae; genus Capra; species Capra hircus. The sequence goes on from NC_030809.1 coordinate 98,313,456, forward strand.
TGAGCCTCTCCAAATCTCATTGAGTCCTTCCCTTGATGGATACCAGATTGTTTTCTGTAGGCCACACCTTTGCTTTATTTCTTAAGGTGTAATCAAATTTGCTGCTCCAGTGGTTTCCTCTGCTTGGGTTTCTCTGGTAGAGTTACTTGGAAGACTTGCCTTCAGTTGGGTGGCAGGAAACAATGGCATGTGTGCACCATCTTTGGAATTTGTGTTACTGGCATCATTTTGGTCATCCAGTCTCCAAGGCAGGTTTAAGTCTTGAAGAAGAAAACAGACCTCAGTCATGACCTGAAGCCTAAGCCAAATACCATGTTAATATCCCCAAATTATTAGCCCGGCCATAAAAGATATGTTGATCTTTTTGAGAGCTCTTACTGGTCATTTCATGGATTAATTTTGTGTTTGTATTTAGATTTTAGGTTGTATGAGTTCTTTTTTATATTTGTATAGTAATTGCTGCTTTATGCTTTAAAATTTTAGAAAGTGCTTAAAACACACACACACACACACACACACACACACGTGTTAAGGAATCCAGATATAGCCCCAGATTTGACATTCAAATGTCTTTTTTAAAAAAATGAAATCAAACTGTTCTGCTTATTCAAAATGTACCTTTTTCTAAAAAGTAAATACAAGATACACACTTTTCTTGAATGACTCAAATGTTCAGTGAGATGAATCAAGCTGTTGGTCCCTGAATCATTCATTCTCACCATGTCACCAAGACATTCAGATGGCCCCCTCAGATCTACTCTTGGATTTATTATCTTGATGAAGTGGCCTAATACAGGAAAATCTATATGCTTCACGTTAAATTCCTGGCCTTAGTACTTGAAGCTTTGGTCTAGTGGTACATTGTGATGTTGACAAGTAAATATGAGAAGCTAAACTAAAGATGGTGGACTTCCCTGGTAGCTCAGATGGTAAAGCGTCCGCCTACAATGCGGGAGATCTGGGTTCAATCCCTGGGTCAGGGAGATCTCCTGGAGAAGGAAATGGCAACCCACTCCAATATTCTTACCTGGAAATTCCATGGACGGAGGATACTGGTAGGGTACAGTCCATGGGATCGCAAAGAGTCGGACACAGCTGAGCGACTTTACCTCACTTCACTTCAAACTAAAGATATTATTGAATAAAGTCTTAGGTCCTAAAAGAAATTAGTGAGGTGACTGTGGATTATAGGCAAAAGAAATCTGCATCAGGATTTGTCTTTTGTTGGTATAGTTCATATTGCTTGTTGCTTCAAGTATCCTGTCTTGAGGTTATTTTACTCAAATCTAAGAAACTCAGAGTGGGTGGGGAAGGCCTATCCATACGACCTAGCTAGTTGCTTTACAGTCTCCGAAGGGCCACAGTCAAACCCTGCCATGTAAGTGGTAGTGGGATACAAAAGATTCAGTCCTAGAAACATGGAGGTGAATCATGGCAAGGTTGATGAAGTCACCAAAGTCAGTGTGCACACAAATAGCCAGCCACAAAATCCAGGAGTTTGGCTGTCAGTACATTTGGTTGTATATACATTTTTTTGTATGTGAATTCATATTATGCAAATTTATATAGTTGTGAGGCACTTGCCCAGTACGTAAAGCCTTTCCTTTGTAGGTACCAGACTTTTTTCTGTCCTGAATTTGTTGGTGACCAGAAACAAATTCAGGATAGGAACCAGTTGGTATCCATTAGTCATTATCTCGAAGTAAAGCAGTAAAACTGTCATCACTAATTATAGACATCCTAAGTGCTGGTTATGTTATCTCTGACTTTGCAGCACTGGAAATGGCCAGATCTTTAGGTCTGGAGTCTGAAGCTGACCTCATGGTTTGGCCAGAACTGCTTCAGATCCTTAGATGTCTACACGCACAGAGCTAGACCTGATAGGGAAGTCACGCATGGGAACTCGGTGCATTCCATAGGCCTTTAATATACAGTCTGCCTCCAAGGAGAGGAAGCAGTGTGCACCAAGGAGACAAGAAGACTTGACAGCAGTCGATGGTGGCCCAGCTGCCTCACAGCCGCAGGGAGCCTCAAAACTGCAAGGCCAGTAGGGTCGAATCCAGCAGCCTGGGAAACCCTTGTTTCCCATTAGCTAATGCAGATGAGTATTCAGAAGTCTAATCCCCTCTATCTCTCCCCCACAGAAAATTTTTTAAAAAACAGGAAATGATCTAGGCCAACTAACCTGGAGGTGTGCCTTCAGTAAATAAGGAATTGGAGGAAAAGCTTGCCAAAGTGAATGAACTACTTCACTGCAACATAAGTATCAGCTCTTGTGCCATTGAAATATTAATTATGGCCTGATTTCTCTAGAAGCCAAGCAGCAAGGGACAGACTCTGTAAAGAGAAGTGAAATATCAGTCTTACAGCATTGTTCCCTGGAATTCTATAATATTGATCAACTGTGATTAGGCCAAGGTTCAATTTCCTGATAACAATTTCCTGATTTAAAAAAATAACTAAAGCCCCATGCCAGCTAAGCTGTAGGAACCAGCTTCTGAGGTATGCAAATAACACTGTGATAACTATTATAATGTTTCATGTATGTAACTGATAAGCCAGGAACAAAGTTTATAGTCTCAGCTCCTAGAGAAAAACTTCTCATTCAGGCAGAAAAACATTTTCAGTGTTTTCTGAAATATACTGGCAAAGTTTAGAGATCTTAAATTTGCAGTTTTGCTTTTGAAAGGGTGTGGTTTGAAGCTTAGCCTCTTGTTAGGTATAAGATGTGAGGTTGAATAGGAGGAATGTTAGCTTTATCCCAGATTATAAAGACATAATCATTACTTAGATCATTATGTTTTTAATTAGGGAAGCATTCACTATATTTACTTCTGTGCCTTAAAAGTAATCACATAATGTTGTGTGCTTTGTTTCTGCCATGCAGTGCGTTAGAATATCGTAAGATGAGATGCTCATAGGCAGATGACTTGCTATGATTTTGATTTTCAAAGTTTAATAAACACTTTGGACTATCTTGACAATGTTTAAATTCTTTGTACTGAAAGGTACCCATTTAAGAAGTGTACTAGATCCTAATCAAGATAAATGGAATCATTAGCAAGCATGTGTCATCTGTCTTCTGTCCACCTCTTCTCAATTTTTCTATTAAATAGCTTTATACATTTTTTAACTGAATCACCTAAGGTATTAGTAATGATTTGAACCTGAATCAACAGGGTGAAGTACAGATGAAATGTTAATTAACTACATAATATTTAGTAGTTGTTCAGAAACATAATCTGAAGTGTGATAGGTGAAGGGGGTCAAAAGGTACAAATTTCTAGTTATAAAAGAAATAACCCAGGAGGATGTAATGTAAAACATGGTGACTATAGTTAATAATACCACGTTGCATATATGAAAGTTGCTAAAAGAGTAGAGCTTAGAAATTTCTCATCCCGAGAAAAAAGGTTTTGTAACTGTGTGGTGATAGATGTTAACTAGACTTACTGTGGTCATTTCACAATATGTACAAATACTGAATCATCATGTTGTAAACCTGAAACTAATATAGTGTCATAAGCCAGTTATACCTTAATGAAAAGAAAAACATCATTTGAACTTTTGGGATAACTAGAAACTGATGATCACAGTGATAATGAGACTTTGTTTAGAGTTTTTATGCAATATTTCAAATACAGAAAAATACAGAGAATAATGTAATAAATACCCATGAAGTGTTGTGTTTGTTGCTCAGTTGTGTCTGATTCTTGACCCTATGGACTGTATCCTCTGCCCATGAGATTTTCCAGGCAAGAATATTGGAGTGAGTTGCCATTCCCTTTTCTGAGGGGTCTTCCTGACACAGGGATCAAAGCCAGGTCTCCAGCATTGCAGGCAGATTCTTTACCATCTGAGCCACCAGGAAAGCTCATTGGAGCTTTCATGTACTTATTGGCTATTTGTTTGTTTTTAGAAAAGTATCTATTCACTTACTTGCCTATTTTTTGATTGGCTTATTTCAAGTACATGTATTGTGATTACCTTTGGGGGAAGAAAATTTTGTAGGAATGAATTATAATGTATGGGTAAAATGCATGAAGAATTGACTATCACATAACACACAAAAACAGTGAAACTGGTTGTACTAATTAACATTACTCATCTATATGTATTATTGAAATGTACCAAATTAGTTTATAGCTTTAGTGTCAGATTTTAAAACATTGTGAATGTTAGTTATATTTCATTGTATTCTCCTTAGAGAGTAATAATTGCTAAAGTTTGCATATTTGTAAACTGGGATCATAACTTCTTTAACTGTCCCATCTAATACATATCCACAAGCCATGTTTAGCTGTGTAAGTTTAAATTTAAACTTAATTAAAATTAAAAACTCAGTTCCTCAGTCACACTTGCCACATTTCAAGTGCTTGATTGCCTTTAATGGCTAGTGGCCGACACACAGGATGACACAAATACACATTTGCATTGATTGGGTGACGCTGGTCTGGAATTATTTTATTCGGTTGTCCTCAAGTGACAGATTTTTGAAAAGAAAAAACGGAAGTGCTGTGTGATTAGGTTGTTCCCATACTTACATGTCTTACCACTGTTCTGAGATAAAGATGGAAAACTTGAACATGATCCGCAGGGCTCATCTGACCACCTTTGTCTCTCAGCAGAAGTTCTCAACTGGCAGCTTGGCCTGTATACAAGTCCAAATTTTCAGCTTTTCTAAAACAATAGTCATTGTTTATGACTTATACTCAATTGCTTATAATCAGTATATGAAGGAACTATTCTAAGTATTTTTTGTGAGTTAATTCATCTAACTCTCACAACAGCCCTATGAACCAAGTGTTACTAGCTTTATCTTACAGAAAAGAACATAGGAAAACAAAATAGTGAAGTATGTCACCGAGAAAGCTTGGAAGTGACAAGCCTGGAGTTTCAGTTCAGGGCAGTTAATCTAGATCCCCCCGTACTCATAGCCTGTGCTCTGCTGCCTGAGTTAGGCTCTGAGTATCACCCGTAACACCGTCGTTCAGAGTTTTGCATTTATTTGTAGGATTGTTTGATTGCAGTCTCTTTCCCCAGTAAGAAAGTTGTAAGTTCCATGAAGGAGAACTGGGTCCTTTCCCCGCTTTACCATTTTGACACGTAATAGGTAGTTGGTGTATGTTTGTTGAAGGGATAAGTGAAAGTGGTTTGACATGACTCATCACTGAGCTTGAACATGAGACCGGAGCCTTTTAGAAGCAAAAATATGTAATCCTTTAGTTCATTGTCGTTCTTAAAATCAGGGAATGATACTGAAATTTCAGTAAAGCAAGTTGAATTCTAATACAAAAAATGTGTAACTTCATAATGCCTAGAGATTTGTTTTTGTAGTCTTGTTTTGATCACAGAGTATGAGAACGGTATTAATTAGCTTATGTTCAGTAACACCCATCCATTATGTTAATAATTAAAATACACTGGCATATGTAATCTAATTAAAGTTATGTTTATAATAACTTGTTAATTTATTTAAAACTTTTTAACAGCATTCATATTTTGTTATCAAAAGAAAACACACATTCTGATTTGGGCCACATTGAATTTTTTATTTCTAATTAAATCTATGTAATCATTAAGAGTGGAGTTCAAACTAAAAGCATTATGAAAAATGGAACTTGATAAGGAGAATTTTTTTGGCATTTAATTAATAATCATAGTAAACTTATTTTGAAGGTGCTTGGCAGCTCAAACTTTTACTTTTGTGATAGGTTATAATTAAACTAGTTTCTTGCTATTTGAATGTATGTTTGATATGATATAAAAAGAAAATTTTATTAAGTTGTATGAAGTACGGAGACAATCTTAATTGTTAATTGTGTCATGATAAAGCAGAATGTTTTTTCCTTTGATAATATTAAAGTAATAAATCATGGTGAAGTCAAGAAATTTAAACAAAATACGACTGAACATTTTCCGTTATCTTCTAGTGGATGTTTTTGAGAGCTACTTGTTTAGTGACAATGTAGAACTTAGTTTTAGGTGCAACTAAAAACTTAAAGCACAGAGTTGTGAATGACTATGAGATCCCTGAGGCCTACAGATCTCATCCAGTTTTTTGTGCATTGTTGCAGCTTACGAAGAGCTATGGACAGTCTTCTAAGGTTGGGGTTTAGAACAAAGTGGCCTGCATTCCAAATCCAGCTCTTCTCAACTAAACCACAGGGCAGAGTATCAATTAAGGTGTAATAAATTAGTACCCGTTACATGGCAAACTGATTTTGGGACGCAGTCTAGAAACACACTTGAAAGACGTATCTTTTATGTTACCAGCAACATGTCATTGTCATGAAGTATGTAGAATAACAATGATTGAAGGCCATTCTGTTTGCTTGGCCTTCTTGAATGTGTAAAGCTTGAGGATGGATCATACAAGGTGTGTAAATCCAGGGACAGTCCTTAAAGGTTGAGTACAACTATTTGGGCACTGGTCATTTCAGTTATAGCTGTGTATGCAGAGAATACTTACTGTCAAAATTATGGTAACATTTTAACTGCAGAGAAAAGTATCTTCCATGTAACTTGTATATAACTTTATAGTCATGTATCTGTTTCCTGCCCTCTGATACATGCTTTAAGAAATGTTGAATGGACAGCCTTATATATGGTATAACTGTAAACAAAGAGAATACAGAGAAGTGGCCAGAACATGGAGTTTATCACACAACGGTTCAACCTATAGTAGTTAGTCATGACTACCCGAATATGTCAGCTTTGTGTAAACAGATAAAAGCAGTTACAGGTGACATCAGTTCAGTTCAGTTCAGTTCAGTCGCTTAGTCGTGTCCAACTCTTTGCAACCCCATGAGTTGCAGCACGCCAGGCCTCCCTGTCCATCAGCATCTCCCGGAGTTCACTCAGACTCAGTCCATCGAGTCCGTGATGCCATCCAGCCATCTCATCCTCTGTCGTCCCCTTTTCCTCCTGCCCCCAATCCCTCCCAGCATCAGAGTCTTTTCCAATGAGTCAACTCTTTGCATGAGGTGGCCAGAGTACTGTTGGAGCCTTAAAGGCCATAAACAGGACATGTAAACTAGCATGAAGCCTTTATAAAAGTGCATTTTGTAAACTGTATAATGCTTCTGTATATTTTATCATTTCAGTTCAGTTCAGTTCAGTTGCTCAGTCGTGTCCGACTTTGTGACCCCATGAATCGCAGCACACCAGGCCTCCCTGTCCATCACCATCTCCCGGAGTTCACTCAGACTCACATCCATCAAGTCAGAGGTGCCATCCAGCCATCTCATCCTCTGTCGTCCTCTTTTCCTCCTGCACTCAATCCCTCCCAGCATCAGAGTCTTTTCCAGTGAGTCAGCTCTTCGCATGAGGTGGCCAAAGTACTGGAGTTTCAGCTTCAGCATCATTCCCTCCAAAGAAATCCCAGGGCTGATCTCCTTCAGAATGGGCTGGTTGGATCTCCTTGCAGTTCAAGGGACTCACAAGAGTCTTCTCCAACACCACAGTTCAAAAGCATCAATTCTTCGGCGCTCAGCTTTCTTCACAGTCCAACTCTCACATCCATACATGACCACTGGAAAAACCATAGCCTTGACTAGACGGACCTTTGTTGGCAAAGTAATGTCTCTGCTTTAGAATATGCTATCTAGGTTGGTCATAACTTTTCTTCCAAGGAGTAAGCATCTTTTAATTTCATGGCTGCAGTCACCATCTGCAGTGAATTTGGAGCCCCCCAAAATAAAGTCTGACACTGTTTCCACTGTTTCCCCATCTATTTCCCATGAAGAGATGGGACCGGATGCCATGATCTTTGTTTTCTGAATGTTCAGCTTTAAGCCAACTTTTTCACTCTCCACTTTCACTTTCATCACGAGACTTTTTAGTTCCTCTTCACTTTCTGCCATAAGGGTGGTGTCATTTGCATATCTGAGGTAATTGATATTTCTCCCGGCAATCTTGATCCCAGCTTTTCCTTCTTCCAGTCCAGCATTTCTCATGATGTACTCTGCATATAAGTTAAATAAGCAGAGTGACAGTATACAGCCTTGACGTACTCCTTTTCCTATTTGGAACCAGTCTGTTGTTCCATGTCCAATTCTAACTGTTGCTTCCTGACCTGCTTATAGGTTTCTCAAGAGGCAAGTCAGGTGGTCTGGTATTCCCATCTCTTTCAGAATTTTCCACAGTTTATTGTGATCCACACAGTACCAGTTGTCTTTACCATCATCATTGTAAGTATACAATGTTATCATTGTATGTGTTCTGTACACCAGGAAGCAGACTGAAAGAAATCTATGACTTGCCTAGAATCTTGCAGCTAGTACATGGTAGAATGGGAATTCAAACCTTAGTTTTCTAATGTAAAAAGAAAAGGCCTCTATTTGACCATGCAGCTGTTGTGAGTTAATGTGGGTGATGTCCTATGTAGAAGGCTTCTGTGGGTTTAGAGTTTTGTTTTGTTCAGGTGTGGTGTTTATGTAATTATTCAAGTTAAATTTGGGCAGATTTGTGCTAACAGAACTTGGGAGTTGGGATAACTTCTGCAAATACTGTTCTACACTTTTTTAGTCTTCATACATTTTTGTTTGCTGAGTAAAGACATTGCACTGTCCTACTGCCAGGCACAGTCCTAGATCAGAGAGACTCAATGATGTCAAAGGAATGAATGAAAAACAGATTTGGCCGATGTTTGTGTCTTGTAAATAACTAGTGATGAAATATAACATGTCTGAGAGAAGTGCCTAAGTCATAGATGAAAAGGAGGACTTGTTTCTTCAGTTTGGGAATTATTCACTTATGAATTCATTCCACAGGATTAGATCATCTTCTAGGTAGACCCTGCACATTTTTCAGTTTCTTCCCTTTATACCTGCAAATTCATCACTAAAGCTCACTAAATCATTCCTAACCATTGTTTGCATACAGTAGATTTCTGCGCACATACACTACTATCAGATTTCACCTTCTCATGAAAATGGATTATAAAATATTTTTGAGGGAGAGCTGTAAGATACAGATAGGATATGAACTTTAAAAATGTATAAAAGTTTAACAAATATTTGTGGACCCTGTGATGTGCTTGGGGCATCCTCTTTAGCACTCAATAGCACACATTATCCTTACTCAAATTCCTTCACCTTCTCCTCAGCACTTCCTGCATCTTCTTCAGAGATGACTCCTCTTTGGTTCTTCCTCTGACAACTGAGGCTTCTGCAGAGCTGGTACCTTGCTGAACTCACTTACATACCATGTGCACTTTCCTTTTTTTTTTCCCCCTTCTTTACCACTTACATTGTCCCGCGAATGTGAGGAAGCATCCACAGGGAAGAAGGGATCACCCCTGACTCTGTCTTAACTTTGTTTGCTGCTTCCTGTCTCACTGACACCCAGATATCCAATATATGGTAGGATATGGTAGACAGCTCATAAGATAGCCTTCTGTGATCCCTACTTTGTGGAATTCCTACCTTTCTTTTGAGCAGGGTCTAATATTCACTTCTATTAAATAGAGTATTCCTATAGGGTGATTGAATGTCACTTCCAGGAATAGCAATATTACCAGTATCATAATCCTTGACAGCTTTGTGCTGGAAGAACTTAGAATTGGCCTCTCAGTCAGGGAAAGGACAAGGCCTCTGACTGTTTAAAAAGAGCTATCCAAAAAGGTGTTGATATCTGGAAACAGGAACAGGAGAGCCAGGCATTATACCTTCAGTAGAAGATTTGTCTCCACTTCTGTGGGCTGCCTCTGGTCTTGGAGGAGGTAGTGCATCTCTCTGAGCCATCATTTTCTCATTTCGACAATGGCTGGAGTTCAAACTTAGGACCGTGCTAAATGTCTTCAGTCCACATTCTCTACGTCCAGATATTTAATGTTTTGCTTTTTTGATAAGGGTGTTTAATTTACAGCAACAACAACAAAATCTCATCTGGGCAAGTTCATTATTTCCTTCAGAAACCTTATGTTGTAGAGATGAAATTTATATACCATCTTAAATATTCTGATATTATTTCTCTGGATATTAGCATATCTGGGTGTCTCTTTTATTGAGTTACTGTTTACAGTAACTTCCTAGAGATATACTTTTTATACTTGTGAAGGCAATTTGAATGTGGTCACACTATCTTAGTCTTTTTGAGTTTATGTTCCTGATAAGTCAAAAAGGTTTCTGAAGCTAAAAATGACTTGCTCAGGGAAAATGATACGTGTCCCTTTCTGTACGCGACATGTACTTTGTTCCTCCTGTGGAGCTGGCATGATGTGCCTGAAACTGTCTTCTGAGCTCTAAAATGTTGCTGGTATCTAATGATGGCACGTGAAATACTGATGAGGTTCCCACGACCCTCTGGCCACCTGCTATTAACTGGACAAAGGCAAATGGCTTTTTTTTTTTTTTTTTTTTTGCCATGATTTCTCTTTTCTGAGCCTCTTCCCACTCAGGTCTCTGTGGTTTATTAACAGTTTCTTTTCAATGTCAGTGTTTCAGAAACTAAATTCTACTAATTTCCTTTAAGCCCGTGTGTGTGTGTGTTAGTCATGTCCAATTCTGCAACCTTATGGACTGTAGTCCACAGGGCTCCTCTGCCAATGAAATTCTCCAGGCAAGAATATTAGAGTGGATAGCCATTCCCTTCCCCAGGGTATCTTCCCAACCCAGGGATAGAACCCCAGTCTCTGCATTGCAGGCAGATTCTTTACCATCTGAGCCACCAGGGAAGCCCGTTTAAGCCCATGTGATTTACAAAATTTTCCTGTCTTTGGGAATCAGTGAAAATACTTTTAAAGCTATATTTATCAATAAGACAAAAGTAGATATGGTAAAAATAAAATTATGTTTAGGAAAACATCAACTAGATACACGAGGAGGATGTAAAGTGAGGGGAATCTGGATTCCTCAGGTTGGGCTCCTGTGCTGAGTTCTATATCCCTCGCCACTGTTTTCTCCTAACCCCTAGCCCCGTCTTCTTTGAGAAAACACCTAACAATATGAATCATTTTTCTTCAGCTCTTGGTCATTATGAAGGATCAACACTTAGGAGACATCTCAAATTGCTTTTTTAAATAGATGCATTAAAAATATTAGATCAAACAGTTGGATTTACTTAAAATATTTTCAGTCAATTTAAGGGTGTGCAAATCGTTAGTACAAGATGGCATCTACCTAAGATTTTTGAAGGGTGAATTCGGATCCTTGTAACCGGCATGTGTGAATTTAGCTTATGAACAGTTTCTGTGCCAGCAGACTGGTTGGTGCCACTGTGCACATCGTGATGCAAGGGGATTTAGGGCATTAGTGGCCCACTTTTCTTTCCTGCTAGGATTCTGGTACCTCTATGATAATGGACCTGGTTACCAAATCAAATAAGGGGCGGAGGGGGGGGGCGTGCGGAAACACTTTGAAGGGAAAGCAAATATGGTATCTGCAGACAAATATATTTACTAAAATGTTTTGAGGGGCTAAAGCATACATAAATAAAGTATATATTTTTTTGTTTACTTTCAAAAACACCTGTAACAGATTTCCACTTTTAATGGCTGCTTTTAAAAATTGCTGTTGGGCTTGAAATGGTGATAATAGCTGATTTGTCGATAGAGACTTGAAGTTTGGAAGTGGGAAATAGCAAGTTGGAATAAGGAGGTATTTTTCTGGAGGAAGGAGTACAAATTGCAATGCTCCTTCAGAGTCAGTGCAGGGGATGGTTTTAAACATCTATTTAATCGGTCTTGAAAAGGGCATGAGTGTCTAGATTTTCAGTAGTGAACACTCTAAAAGACTGACAAAACAGCCTTTGTTTGTTCACTTCACATCACTAATTTTTATTTTATAGAAAGTTTCTAGTTGGACTTCAGTGGAGGTTGAGTTTTTCATGCATCTTGGTTGGTGGCCCATTGACACCATTGGTCTGGGCCAAGCCTGTGTTTTATTTATTAATTCCTTGTTATTACCATCCACTACATATACCCCCAACCCCCATTACCATGCACACTAGTCTAGTGTGGTTAGTGTGGGGTTTTTTTTGTTTGTTTGTTTGTATGTACTCTATATAATCTGTATTTTATATTATATAAACTTTACATAAATGGTATTATTCTCCTCCAGTTAATCTTTTCGCTCTGTGGTTTAATTTAAAGTTCTGTCCCTGGTTCTGTGTGAATATTAGCTTGTTGATTCTGACTGCCATTGGGTATTTTGTGATGTACATTCATCCAGTTTTGTTCCTCTACTCCTGTGACCAGAATCCAGATTGCTTCCACATCCCCATCATCACGGAGTGGGCTGCGTGTCTCTTGGGACCTGTTTGATAGTTTCTCTGGGAACTATGTCTAGAACTATGATTGCTGGGTCATAGACTGATGCGTGCCTGCTAAGACACCTCATTCGTGTCCAACTCTGCCCCCCAGGCTTCTTTGTCCACGGGATTCTCCAGGCAACAACACTGGAGTTGGTTGCCCGGTGACTGCATTTAATTTGCATAATTCATACCTGATGGTCTCTGCAATGACTGCATCCATCTATATATCCTCATACCCCACCAACACTCAACATGGTACAGCTTTCAATACTTTTTCCAGGGTGTCAGGTATAAAACATCTCATTCTTAGTTTATATTTCTTTGTCTGTGAACATCATCATTTTTTCATCAGCTTGTCATTTGGGGGAGGGGAGTATCTTTTTCTACTAATTTTTGTCGATAGCTTTTGGCCATTTTTCTGTTGGGATTCCCATCTTATGTTGAGTTGAGGACAAAACAAAAAACTTCTAATTTCTCATCTATCTGTAAACTTTATCCATGAAAAAATACTCTTAAATGTGTTTTCAAAAAACTTTTTCTTACTTATGGCTTATAGATTTAAGTCCTTCCCTACTAGGGTTCAAAGATGCTGTACAACATTTTCTTTTAACTTTGCAGTTTTAGCTTTCCCAGTTCAGCTTTCTTCCACCTGGAGTTCCTACCGTGTCTCACTGCCCTGATCCAAAGCCTTCAAGCAGGGCCTTCTTTCGTGGTCCAGTGGTTAAGAGTCTGTGCTTTCACCGCAAGGAGCACAGGTTTGATCCCTGTTCAGGGAAGTAAGATCCCAAATGCCAAGCAGTGCAGCCAAAAAAATAAAAAACTTCAGGTGGCCTGATTTACCTATAGAGTGAAGTCAGAACACCAGAGTTTATATGAAGCTTCTCAACATCTGTCTCACTTTTCCTTCTGTGAATGTGTTACTTCCAATCAGGTGTGTTTGCACTACAGACTTTACTCATCTTTGGACCTCAGGCATAGAGAATATCATATCGTCTGCAAACATCCCCTAACAGTAAAGTGAGCATTGTTACATAATTGAAAACATATTTTTCCTGCGTAAATCATTTTCAAGTCTAGAAAAAGACTTTCCTTTTCTTGATTTTTTAAAATTGAAATACTTTTATTTAAATTGTAAAGGTAGTACCTTCTCATTACTTCAGGAGTAAAATAATACAAAAATGTGCCAAGTAGGGAATGATAAATTTTAAATCCCAGCCCTTTCAAAATACTATTTCTTCCTCTTTATTATATACAGAATTATTTGAGTAGAAGTCTGGGGAAGGATGTCAAAAATCCCAAGGCCAGGCCATGTTCCAGACCAAATAAACCAGAATCTCTGGGAGTGGGACCCAGGCATTGGTATTTTTGATAGCTCCCTAGGTGATTCTAATATGCAGCCGATGTTGTAAATGCTTTTACAACACTTTAAAACATAAAAAAATGGGTCATGTACTGTTCAGGACCTTGCTTTGCAAGATTTAGGAACACTTTGCTCTATAGCAGAAATTAGCACAACATTCTGAATCAACTACAATAAAATTAAAAAATAAAATAAAAACCCCTCCCTTTGGTTTAAAGTTTATTTATTAATAAATAAAACTCCATTTATTTTGAAAATGTTCTCAAGTCTGTCAGCCTTGTTAAGCATTTGATTAACATTATAGAATAATTATTTTAGATGGATTAACTATTCCTGGGAATAGTGGTAACTTTTGACTTGTTAGTAGTAGTATAAAATTCTTCCCTTTTTAAATTAAGATTCAGAGTTTGTCAAAATTCCTACTGAATGGCCAGTGTCCTTGTGGGAACTTTGTTTCTGTTGTACCAAACGGCAGAATATAGTCAAGTACTCAGTAGGACCTAAGGTTTTTAAAAAACTTAGAAGCCAAAAGAATCAATTTACTCAAAGTTGAATCCTCCCCCCCTCTTTTTTTTTAACTGAGAAATCACCTTATCTCTTATCCTCAGTCGCTTCCTCTCCTCTGGCTTATTTTCCTTAAACATCGCTCTCCCCAGATGTTAACCGCTAGAAACCTGCTTCGCCACCTGTGAGTTGTCCTGTGCTCCCTGCTGCCTTTCAGTCTGGTACCTGATGCTGGGATGCACTCTAATTTTCCTCAGTCCCCAGTCCTGTCCTCCCTCTGCTCTCCTGGGGAAGATACTCTTGCTGTCCTAGTAGAGGTCTTCCCAGCAGCGAGTAGTGCATCAATGGCCACTCCTTAGTGAAATTTCTCTTCGTCCTTGCCTGTTAGGATCCTGTTTTTTTGCTGTCTCCTTTTATCTTTGACTTTTGTTTCTTTAGTCTCATTTCCAGCTGACCACTGTCTTTCTTTTTTTTTTTTTTTTAATTTTAATTTTTTATTTTTTTTTAAATTTTAAAATCTTTAATTCTTACATGCGTTCCCAAACATGAACCCCCCTCCCACCTCCCTCCCCACAACTTTCTAAGTTACCTTTTTTCCCCTTCTTGTAAAAGTGTTGTGCTTGTTTCTAGTAGAAAATATGGACTCGTTTAAAAAAAAAAGTAGAGTATTTAAAATCTGACTAGAAATAGCATTTCAGATTTTTTTGATTCTTTATGAAAAATGGGATCATGCTGCCTATGCAGTCTTTAGATATCCGTAGCCTTTATTTCCTCTCTACCTAATCATATGTGTTTGTTAGGGGAAGCACACAGACTGAAAGTTTCACCCTGGCCAGCACCATAGTAACTATTTGCATGAGCTGTTTTACGACAGGAGGTCCTGGTAAGGAACACAGAGCTAATAAGCCACCACCAACCGAAAGAGTTCAGGAAAGGTCAAAAGGAGACACCACATGTCCGACCACCTCCCAGAATCCTTCTTGCTGGCATCCATCTTGGCTGAACAAGGTGTGCACCACCAGGAAGGACCCTGAATCAGAATGATTGGCTAAAGACAACTCAGAAACTAATCCCATCACCATAAAACCCGAGACTGCGAGCCATGAGCCACGTGGCAGAGCTGTTCTCCTGGGTTCCCTTACCCTACTGCTCTCCACCCAGGCGCCCTCTCCCAATAAAATTTCTTGCTTTGTCAGCACATGTGTCTCCTCGGACAACTCATTTCCGACTGTTAGACAAGAGCCCAATTTTGGGCCCTGGAAGGGGTCCCTCTTCCTGCAACATGTTTACTAAACTGTTTCAATTTTGGTTACTGTCTCGGTTTTAAAATTTCTTTTAAATTAATGAGCATATAGTTAGAGTCTGTGGTGTTGGAGAAGACTCTTGAGAGTCCCTTGGACTGCAAGGAAACCCAACCAGTCCATTCTAAAGGAGATCAGCCCTGGGGTGTTCTTTGGAGGGAATGATGCTAAAGCTGAAACTCCAATACTTCGGCCACCTCGTGCGAAGAGTTGACTCATTGGAAAAGACTCTGATGCTGGGAGGGATTGAGGGCAGGAGGAAGAGGGGACGACAGAGGATGAGATGGCTGGATGGCATCACTGACTCGATGGCCATGAGTCTGGGTGAACTCCGAGAGTTGGTGATGGACAGGGAGGCCTGGTGTGCTGCGATTCATGGTGTCACAAGAGTCAGACAGGACTGAGCGACTGAACTGAATACCAAAAGGCATATAATAAATTATGATAGTCACCTTACCTCATTCTTTTTCCCAGAGGCATGGACTTTTAATTGTGTTAGCTTTTTTTTCTGATATTTTTCTCTCAAGTTCTAAACAGCATGGTTGTAATGTTTCTTTAATCATCAACATTAGACAGTATCTATCTACTTCTTATTATTTTGTAAGTGAAAATTTCTGCCTTGCTTCTCTTTCCTTGGGCTTCCCTGATAGCTCAGTTGGTAAAGAATCCTCCTGCAATGCTGGAGACCCTGGTTTGATTCCTGGGTCATGAAGATCTGCTGGAGATAGGCTACCCACTCCAGTATTCTGCCCTGGAGAATTCCATGGACTGTATAGTCCATGGTGTGGCAAAGAGTTGGACACAACTTTCACTTTTCTCTTTCCTCTTCACTTTCTTAATACTTTCAGTCTTAAAATTGAATCACTGTTTCTTTTCTTTTTTTAGTTGAAATATAGTTGATTTATAATGTGTTAATTTCTGCTGTACAGCAGAGCAATTCAGTTATGTACACACACACGCACACACAATTTTATATTCTTTTTCATTATGGTTTATCACAGGATATTGAATATAGCTGCCAGTGCTATAAGTACGACCTTACTGTTTATCTGTCCCGTATATTCTAGTTTGCATCGCTAATCCCAAACTCCTACTCCATCCCTCCACCATCCTCCCCCCTTGGCAGCCACAAATCAGTTCTCCTTGTCTATGAGACTGTCCCTGTTTTATAGGTAAGTTCATTTGTGGCATATTTTAAATTCCACGTATCAGTGATACAGTATGTATTTGTCTTTCTCTTTATGACTTACTTCATTTGTTATGATAATCTCTAGGTCCATCCATGTGTATCTTTTCTAATTACAGTTTTCTCCAGGTATATGGCCAGGCGCAGGGTTGCTGAATCGTATGACAACTCTCGCTTTTTGTGGAACCTCCATACTGTTGTCCATGGTGTCTATAGTTGCCCACCAGTTTACATTCCCACCAGCAGTGTATGAGGGTTCCCTTTTCTCCATACTCTCTTCAGCATTTGTGATTTGTAGACCTTTTATTTATTTATTTATTTTTTAATTTAAATTTTATTTTTTTACTTTACAATACTGTATTGGTTTTGCCATACATTGACATAAATCCACCACAGGTGTACATGAGTCCCCAACCCTGAACCCCCCTCCCACCACCCTCCCTATATCATCTCTCTGGGTCATCCCAGTGCAACAGCCCCAAGCATCCTGTATCCTGTATCGAACCTAGACTAGCAATTCATTTCCTACATGATAGGGTACATGTTTCAATGCCATTCTCCCAAATCATCCCGCCCTCTCTCTCTCCCACAGAGTCCAAAAGTCTGTTCTTTACATCTGTGTCTCTTTTGCTGTCTGACCTTTTAATGATGGCCATTTTGCCCAGTGTGAGGTGGTACCTCACTGTAGTTTTTATTTGCATTTCAAGCATCTTTTTATTATGTGTTTTGACCATCAGTATGGTTTCTTTGGAGAAATGTCTGTTTAGATCTTATGCCCATTTTTCCAACTGGGCTGTTTGTTTTTTTGTTGCTGAGCTTTATGAGCTATTTGTATAGTTTGGAAATTAAGCCCTTGTCAGTCACATTGTTTGAAAATATCTTCTCCCATTCTGTAAGGTTCTTTTTTCATTTTGTGTATGATTTTCCTTTGCTGTGCAAAAGCTTGTAAGTTTGATTTGGCCCCATTTATTTATTTTTGCTTTTGTTTCTGTTCCCTTAAGCATGGTGAGTCACTTCAGTCGTGTCCAACTCTTATGACACTATGGACCGTAGCCCACCAGTCTCCTCTCTCCATGGGATTCTCCAGGCGAGAATACTGGAGTGGGCTGCCATTTCCTACTCCACAGATCTTCCCAACCCAGGGATTGAACCCAAGTCTCTTACATCTCCTGCATTGGCAGATGGGTTCTTTACCACTAGCACCACCTGAGAAGCCCTCTATTCCCTTGAGAGACTGTCCTAAGAAAACATTGGTACAATTAAATCACTATTAATTGTTTGTATTATTTTGAATCACCATTATTTTGATTCACAGATGAATCAAGTAATCTTTTTCTTTTTGTATTTATCCTCCAGTGGAAATACTTGCCTCATTTTTCCATTTCCTTAATTCTGTTTTGCTCTATGGCTGAATCTTCCCATACTCTCCGTCTGCCTCTTAGTACCACTTTCCATGTGGTGGTTAGTCTAGCAGATAATAATTGTGTTTCACTGTTTTCTTTTGACCCACCCTATTGGGGCCAGCCCTTCTGTCTTCCTGCTCCAGACTCTGCTAGTTGCTTTGCAGGGCTGCTTCACAACGTCCATTGCACCAGGATAACCTTCATCAAGGGACTGAAGGAATCCCCGACAAAAAGGCATGTTGAGAGATAAATTCATTGATACAATGATGTTAGCAAATTTGGGCATTTGAGAAGGTCTCAGGAAGCCTCTAGTCTCTCTAGGTGTCAAGTACTTGCTGCTGACAGTGAGCATGGCTCAGCCCAGCCTTCTGATGTGTGTGTGCCTGCTCATTTGTCAACACACTTTTTACCTTTCAGGAATGCTGGTCTTGGTCTGGCCATTGGTGTCCTCTTTCCCACTTCCCCTCTCCCTGCCCTCTGGAGATCCCTTCTCTCAATCTCCATTCTCCTGTGTGATAATTGATTATTGTACTGCTAACTTTTAGCGGGGGGTGGGGGGGGGGGTGGGGGGGGTGGGCAGGAAGAAAGAAATGGAATCCAGGAGCAAGATTTATTTAAAATGAGGTTGACGTTTTCAGACTTCAGGAAGTAGACTCTTACTGTTATAAAAAATTGAGTTATTTTCTTTTTAAGATTTAGGACCTTTAAATGATTCACTGATGAAGAGCCAAGAGTTGTTTGCACTTAGTGTATTTCTCATTATACAACTCAAGATCTTCATCCCTTAAACTACTTTAGGTATTTTGCTCTGTTTTCAGCAGTCTAGGACAAGAGGTTATGTTTTCATTATGTGCATTGTAAAAATCATTTCATGGCAGCAATAAATTTTTTTTATTAATTATGGAATGGGAAATGAGTTCTATTTAAAACAGAAAAGACTTTTTAGTAGCAAAAAAGGTGACCTTTATGCAGTCTTACCTGAAGTCCATTTGAAATATCAACTGTGCCAAAAACATTCTGTGAACTAGAAGGTTATTTGCAAGTGTGAATAAGTGACTTAAAAGATGCCTTAGTTATTTGAAGGTAGATGAGCAAATTATGAACCTGATATGTCTGAAGTGATGATTAATAACATTAAAGATGATTTATTTAGGAATAAAATATTTGAACGAGGCAATCACAGATAGTAAAAACACTTTAAATATGAGGTAGATTGCTTTCATTATTCATTTTATTTAGATTTTTTAATATGAAAATTTCTAGATGAATTGCAAAGACTTGAGATATGAAATACTTTCATTGTAGATAAAATACATTTAATATTTATTTCTTTTAATTTGGGAATAAACAGTTATGAGCTTTTAAAACTGACTAAAAGGTTTAGTTTGGCTATTTGCTAGTCCTTAAATTTGAGCAAATATTTTAACTGCTTTGAGCCTATTTCCTTATCAGTCAAGATAATTCATACCTGTAGGGTTTCTTAAAATTCAATGAGATGAACTAAATGGCCATTCTGTTTTTTTAGTTCTTCCCTTTTTAATAATAAGTGAAACTATTAAAACAATATGGTACCATTTTTGAGACTGATAAAAGACTGGGAAGAACAGTAGAACCGTGTGTCGACAAGGGTCAGTGACACTGGCTCACACTGCTACAGGTCTTCTGTAGAGGGAGTTGGCACTAGGCATCATCAGCCCTCAGAGATCCAGAAAGAACGTCTTGTCCACAACTTCTAATGTGCTGTGAGGCAGTGATCACTCAGGTGGACAATGACTGCTGAGTTGTTTAGAGTGTTAAAAGCTGTACATGTAAATATTAAGCTGAGGGGGAGAGGAGCTGGGGGGTGAATGGAGTGGGGATTCGGGATTAGCAGATGGAAACTATGATATATAGGATGGGTGAACAACAAGATTCTACTGTACAGCACAGGGAACTGTACTCAATATCCTGTGATAAACCATAATTGAAAAGAATGTAGGAAGATGTGTGTGTATATATATAACAATCGCTTTGCTATATAGCAGAAACTAATACGTTATAAACCAACTATACTTCAATTAAAAAGACAGGAATAAAAGTATTAAGCAAATACATCATACAAGAGACTTCTGTATAGCCAATGAAGTATTAGTCACTCAGTCAGTTTAAACTCTTTGCGACCCCATGGACTGTAGCCCGCCAGGCTCCTGTGTCCGTGGGGCTTCTCCAGGCAAGAATGCTGGAGTGGATTGCCATGCCCTCCTCCAGGGGATTTCTGGATCCAGGGATTGAACCCGTGTCTCTTGCATCTCCTGCACTGCAGGCAGATTCTTTACCTGACAAGTCATGGGGGAAGCCCATAGCCATTAAAGACTTCTGTAAAGCCAATACCTATGTGTTCCAAAAATAAAGGAGAGGTGTATGTATGCATTTTTAACCTTTATTTAAGTACATGTGTATCAGTTTAAACATACTTTTTAGAATGACCACAGTGATACGCTGACTCTTTCTAGCCCATGTTGGGCTGCATTTGTGTCTATGCGTGTCTGAGTGCCTGCCTTCTGTCTGGTTCTGCCTAGTGTATAGCTCTGTGATCCTTTCCCTTTTGCCTCCTGTTCCTACTCCTCTTTAGTTCCTTTGCTTTTGCTTGCCCAGTGCTGGGTATAAATCACATGGAGAAAGTTAATACTGATTGAGGAGAAGTCATCTTATCTTAAATTATCTTCCAGTTCTTTAAAGTGTGGCTGTATAAAATGGTCTGCTGTTTTTTCCTGGAAACACAGAGGGTTGAGAGTTTAGGAGTCGATTAGACCCTGGCTTGAATCCAGACTGTGTCACCTGCTCAGTGTGTGACCTTATGCAAGTTGTTTGACTTCTTTGGCTTCTGTCTTCTCAACAGCAAAACAGGGATAGTATGTAACTCAGTTTTACCGTGAAGATTAAATGGTACGATGTTTATAAAGTGCTCAGCTGACTCATAAGAAGTATTCAACAGATGATCACATTAACTTTCCGGAGATGAAATGGAGGCCAGACATCTTATTTCAAGTACTGTGTCAATGTTAAAAATCCCAGTAAATGTTGCCTACTCACTGTAGATTCGAAACCCAAACCAAACCAACTGATAAGGCAGAAGTGTGGAGTACAGCTGTTGTACAACTGTTGTTTCGGAAGTGTTACGAACTTTGATATGAAGCACAGCAGATAGAGAATGAGGAAAGGACTGTGGGGAAAGGGGGAATAAACAAGTCTTGGTGGTGGTGGTTTGGTTGCTAAGTCATGTCTGACTCTTGCGATCCCATGAGCTATAGCCCACCAGGTTCCTCTGTCCATGGGATTCTCCAACTAAATAAAAAGATAAATGATGACCAGATAACTTCCTGGAGGCAATGTGAGCATGGGCAAAAAATGGGAGGGGAGAGGACTCGTAAGTTTACAGTGTGTGTGCAGCTTTTCACACATTTTAAAATGAATATGAATATAAATAATTTGAAATGAACAAAAACCATATCCAGATATAATAAAAGCATTTTTACAGTCTTCACTACATTCTCATGATAAACCCTGTATTTTTGGTACTTTGCCTCAGAACTTTGCCATATTATGAGTTTTACATAATGTTCCCAAATGTTAACTGTGTTGTAAAAAGTAATTTTTGAGCTTCATTTTTCTTTACAACATTTCTTCAGTGGTACAGACCACTGGAAATCTAGCTTATTACGCTGATATTGACCATATAGCCATCTTCCCCAGGATGCTTCTTTATAATATCTGGAGATTCTGCAGTGTTGAACCTTGGGAGACAAGTTGGTAGGGCAGAAGTCTGAGGCCCTTCCAGAACTTGTTCCTCTCTGCTTTGCTCCTCTGAACACGTCTGATCCTTTAGTTCAGATACTTGCTGTTGCCCCCTACCTCCAGCAGGAAGGTTGTAAATGCTGGGAAATTTGGGGAAAGCCAGGTGCCCTGCCTCTCCTGACCATGAGTGGCTTTCTCTGCCACAGTGGGTGACAGTCACATCACAGCCTGTAGCCACAGAAGAGAGCAGAGCTCCCCGCCTCCCTAAGAGATTGAGCCCCTGGGGCTAGTGCATCAGTTCAGCTCCAGAATCCAAAATAAGTGTGGAAGCTTGTACAGTAAGAGCAGTAAAACGTTCCACATGAAAGAAGCTGCCATGGGGTTGCCTTCAGGGGTCCAAAATAGCAATCACTTTAGATTCCCTGCATGTTTGAGCTGTTCCTGGTGGTGGCTAATGAGGACAGCTTGTGAAACTTAATTTTAAATGCATGAGGCTAAATGACCAATTGGGCTCTTGTTTAATTAAAAAATGGACCCCTTTGACATCAGCAATGTAGATATGAACATTGCCTAAGGTGCGCAGTCACCAACCTCAGAGGGTAATGTTCCAGTGGGGCCCCCACTCTGAACCCAACCAGGTTCCACAGCCCTCTTGCTGAGCACCTTGCCCCAGCTGGATCCCTTGGTCTGCAAAGCATCCCAGTACCCACCGTGCTCAGTTTCCCGGCCTGTTCTTGTTCTGTGACCTCATTGTGTGTCTGGCCCTAGAGAAACTATACAATCACTGAGTTTTGGCCAAATAACGTTTAGCATGTATCTGCATTTTAAGTTAGAATAGCAGAGGTCAGTGTTCTGATAATCCTAAAGGATGATTAGCCATGTGTCCACTGGCCTGGAGAGAAATTTGTATTTGTGTGGGGGGCCAAAGAGAGCACCACTGATCCTTACTACATTTTGAAAGCTAGGTGGCCTGACTTCATGACAGTGTGTTATCAATCATGCCATTGTCCTAGTACCTACTCATCCACTTAGCTAAAAATGAGGTCAGTTATTTCTGGGAAGAAAATGGGTAACACTTGCACCAAGCTGGGGGGAAAAAAAAGCCCTTGCCTATAGACTTGTCTCAGGTTTCTGGAATAAAATGAAGTTATTGAAGTATAGAGAGTATAGCGAGTCTGGGTATAGAGGGTAGGATGCATGAATTGATCAAAGCCTCACCTCCCCAAACTTTAATTTGCAGTATCTGATTCTATTATTATGCACAGTAACATGGATCAGAAAGTTAGATGTTATTCTCCCAGACATGTTAGGAAGTTCTAATTACTGTCTGTTGCTAAAGAAAGCAGTCAAGAAAGTCATCTTTATTAGCAGTTTGTTGGCATTTTATGTACAGCATATGAGGTAATTTAGTGTGTTTTCCGTCCACAGATAATCAGAGCAGACTAATCTTGCATGCTTGTTCCCTAATCGCTCTATTTCTAGCACTCCAGTCATGTCTCTCTCTACTGAAACACCCAAATGCAGCGGCATGCACATATTCGTGGTGCAGTGGCAGGGGTGAAGGCCCTAGTCAGCTCAGTTGCTTCTGTAGAGAAAGCAGTCATCCCGAGAACTGCCAGTGACAGCCCTGTTGCTTATTCCAGCCAAGGTCTATTATTAAGCACGCAGAAATTTTTGTTTTTGCCTTACAAATGTATTTTTGTTCTTCGATAAACATGCATAATAGCAAAAAGTAAAGATAACTCATCCTTACTGAAATCTGAGTTCTATCAAGAAAAGGTGCAACAGCATTTATAGATGTTTTGTTTCCCTGGGCAACAGAAAATGCAGTCCTTGTTTAACTTAGTGGCAGTGCTTTGGGAAAATAGGAGCCTGCAGATGGTAATGGCCTCCATTTTTTCCACAGAGATAACCCCCAGGTCTAGGCTTAACTTCAGCCTGGGGTCCATGACAGCACATGTGCAATCGAGCCAGCTCTCATGCAATGTGGCCCAGGGCCCTCTGGTCTGTTGAGCTCTGCTTGTAGAGTTGCCCACTTTGAGACTTGAGCCTGGACTGAGCAAAGCCAGCTGGTAGCTGATGAAGCTGCGGTTCCAGCTTAGATCCTTACTGTTTTTCTGTGGCCTTCTCCATCACAGTGATCCAGCAGGTCTGTGAATCCCGTATGTCCAAACTGAGCACCTGTCCTGGACTCTTCTCTCATTTTCCCCTAGTTTCAATCCTGGTACCAGACCTCAGACCCTAGCTCATCTTTGATTCCTCTCTTTCTTCTGCCCCCATGTCCAGTCAGTTATCAAGTCTTACTGACTTGATTGTTTGATGAATTATTTCTGTAGTATTT
The DNA here is from genome assembly GCF_001704415.2 of Capra hircus. NCBI lineage: Eukaryota > Metazoa > Chordata > Mammalia > Artiodactyla > Bovidae > Capra > Capra hircus. The sequence continues at coordinate 98,337,580 of NC_030809.1, forward strand.
CTCTAACCTGTGGTCTCAGCTCAGTGCCTCCTTCCAAGTTTCCTCCTGCCTGAACTGTTGGGATAGCTCCCAGAAAGGCCTCCTTTCTGCTCTTCTTTCCAGTTAGCCTCACATGGTCTTCCTGAAGCACACAGGTGATGGCATCACTCTCCTGCTCAGATATTTCCATTAGAGCCCTAATGCCCACCATGCAGATGAGACCTCATCTGTAATACCAGCCATCCTTCATTTCCTAGGATTCACCACTGTCTCCTTCAAGCACAGTGCCATTCAGCCAGACCAGAGTGGTCATCAGCTCTACACACAGGCTACAGTACGCTGCCCCCATTCTTCTTCTTCCCATTTGTCACTCACTGTCCAAGGACTTTACATCTGCAAGGCCCTTCTCAAGTATTTCTTCCACAAAGATGTTCCTGACCCTGACACCCTCCTTCCCCCTACGTGTATACATACACACATGCGTGTGCGTGCCATTTACCAATTCCCTTGTGCCTGCTTTATTCTGATTACCTCAGATACTTATTAACAATGTGTTTATATAGCTTTGTGTCCCATTATTTACTTCTGAACTTAATTTCTTTGTGGTCAGTTGGTTTCTGATTCACCATCCTATTCTCCATGGTACCAGGCATGATGTCCCACACATAAATCAATAAATGGATCCAGATTTTGATTGTTAAGATTCCCACTTGTCTCTGTTTCGTTCTCTACAAAATCCCTTTGTAAACTGTGCAGAAATTAATGCCAAAAAAACCAGTCCTTGGCCAGTTTTAATAAAAGTTAATTCCTTCATCTCTGTGTTAGCCAGTCTATGAGGATTTTATGGTAACGTTTAATTATGTTCTATCTTTAAGCAGGGGAAGATAGCATTATAGAAACAGAATGGAGACACACCTACCTTTCTGTGCTTTGTGGTCTAAATACATAAATCAATATGAAAAGATACATTAAATGCATTTTTTAGTTTTCTAACAGGCCATGGGAGTTTGTGTGTTGAAGAAATCATAAGGGTTGACTACCATAAGAAATGATATCTATTCTTCTCTTTATTAGAAAAAGTTTTCTCTAAGAGAACATTTTAAACTCTAATACTAGAGGAAAAAAAATGCAGAGAAATGTAGGCATCTGGGAGAGGGCATGGACTAATGAAAATGTGTGTGTCTGTGTGTAATGTGTATTCTGAGTGACTGTGACAGGTGTGCCTTTAGGGCCAATCTAGTCATTCTGGCCTGCAGGTCTGTTTTGGGCAGAATGGATACCAGAGAGTTGTGACAGACCCCTAATCTGAATGCCCAGCCTCCCTGCATGTACTCTGCTGCTTGAGGCTGCCCTTCGCTACTGGCCATCTTATAGAGCTATTGCTTTGTCTGAGAACTCAGAAATCTAGGAGAATTTAGCTGCTAGACCTGGGCACCAAGAGGTTTTAGATTGAACTTCAAATGGACAAGGGTACTGGCTCAGCAGTGCTCCGCAAACACTGTGCTCCCTGGGGCAGGCTCTCCTGCTCTGCCGCCTCCTGGGCTATGACCTTGAGTAGGCTGTTTGACTTCTGAGGTGTATTACCAAAAAGGCTATCATTACCAGTGATAACCTCTCACTTCATAGGACAACAGCCAGTGCAACCAAAATCCCATTTGTTATTGCCTTGAAACTCTGCCTTTTTGGCCTTTCTGGGTATCCATTGATGTGGCCTAAAGGAATCATTTTACTTCTAATTGCTACACAGGTTGTTTTACGTGCTTCTGTTTCTCAGCGTTCCACGGATGCCACATTACTGAAAGGTGTGCTTTAGAGCGTCTTCACAGATTTCTCCCTCCCTGCCCTGCACAGCCTCCCTGCTTGAGGTTCTTGCATAGCAGCTGCTCACACACCCTGCTGACATCCATCCACAGCACATGTCCAGCCAACAGAGCTAAATTGGTGTGAACAGGGCTTCAGTACTGGTGAACTGGCTATGCTCCAGGACTTTGCCACTCCAGTCTTACTATCTCATGTTCAGTGTTTTGTTGAAAAAGCAGAGTTAAACATTTCAAAAAGGGTAGAACCAAGTTTCATAGCTTTGTGAAAGGTGCATAACTACCTTCAGTCTCTCTAAAGTGTGTTGGTTTTGATTCACGTTCATATTTTCTTCTCAAGCACATGTGCAGTATCACTGTGCATTGTTTACTAGGTGAGGTTTTTTCCTTGCCTAAAGCAGGTTGTGACCTTGATCTTCCCTTGTACTGTGGAATCTGTAGTATCTTTAAGACACCTAGTGTCTTTAAGATCACCCTGGGGCTTCTCCAGATATGTTACTTCAGGAGCATGGTTGTTGGCAGTGGGCAGCTTCAGAACAATATTTATAAAGCACACTAGTTCATGCTTACATTCTCACTCAGATTTTCTGAAAGCTGAAAGCACTTGGTAAAGTAAAATGGAGGCTGTTAATGAGTTTGCCTTGCTACATTCATGACCCTCCATATGAATTCAGAAGACTGATCATGAAACCTCAAGTTCTTAGTATGTCAGAGCAGTTATATTTTAGGAACTGGGATAATCCAGTTGGCTGGTGATGTAAACTTTGCAATATCTTGATAGTTCCTGGAAATAGGATGCTAGACACATTAGTGACCTCCAGGTCCATTAGAACCCAGATTCCTGCCTTTGTAGCTTAGGGTCCATACAAACTATGGTTCTGATATCTTCTGAGGTATGTCTTCCTATTCCTCTTGTGGGGCTCCCCCCAAAGCTTTCATAGATGCTAGATCTCTCATTCCCAACCAGTGCCCTGGGCTGAAAACCTTAATTTCTATCATCTCTCAAGTCCATTTGAGCTTTAAGATTGCTTGACATGATGCTTCTCCTTCAGTCCCTGCCACTGCTCTTTCCCTGACATCTTACCTGTCTCCATGTCTCATCAGGTCTGCAGCTGAAGTGTCTTCCATTTACTGCTTACCTTCTATGTGGATCACTGCTGTCGCTTCAGTTGAAACCCTGCTGCCACTGGACTTCTGAGGCCCCTCAGCCCAGCTAGTCCCATGTCGAATATAAAATGTTTCCAGGGCACTGCTCCCTCTTAGAGAATACCCAGATGCCCTTGGTGCAGTGAGAGAGAAAGGCGATTCACAAAGTTAACTCATACATGCTAACAGGTGCTGATGGTGACTCAGAATGTTTACTTGTGGTACAGCTCTACAGTGTGTTAGAGATGGGTTCTGTAAAATTAAAAGTTAGACATTCATAAAAGCAAAGAATAGGAAGCTCTCCCTGTTTTAAAATAAACTTTTGGCACAAATTCTCTAGTCTTTCTGCTCTCTGGCCTTCTATTTATACCTTTAAGAATGCTGTGAGAATTCTCAGTAAGAAGGCTTCAGGCCTGCTTACACTTTTCTTAGCATGGCTATCCACATCTGTTTTGCATAGATTCAGTTAGAACCTCCCCTCGTAGGAATTCTTCAGCCTAATTAAAACTTTGAGCATAGCACATGTGAAGGAATTGGAAGCGCTCCTGGAAGCGACGTTTGTCAGATGACACAGGCAGTATTCAAGTTGTTAGCTGTAGTTGCTGTGTTTCTGGCATTTCTTAGATGCACGTCTACTGATGTGGAAGGTATGTCACCAGCAGTTTCAGTGATGCTTCATTTTCAATTTGTTTCATAGCTGTTGAAACAAATCGGCAGCTGTTTGAGACTCGAGTATAGGTCCTCTTGGTTCTCCTTTTACCTCTAATTTCCTCCTTCTCTAAGGATTCAAAAATATTGTGGTAACTTATAAACAGATAGTTCAGTAGCAGACTAAGGGAAGTGAAGTCGCTCAGTCATGTCCGACTCTTTGCGACCCTGTGGACTGTAGTGCACCAGGCTCCTCCGTCCATGGGCTTTTCCAGGCAAGAATACTGGAGTGGGGTGCCATTTCCTTCTCCAGGGGATCTTCCCAACCCAGGGATCAAACCCAGGTCTCCCGCATTGCAGGCAGACGCTTTATACTCTGAGCCACCTGGGAAGCCCTAAGGGAAATTGTTATTAAAATGAAGTCCCATTAAGTAATTTTATAAAGGAAAGAATATTTTTGTAAAGTGAGACTGTATGCTTATATAAAAGTTAATATTTTATCAAATTATTTTCTTAGTGGGAATATAATTACAATTTTTTAAATTATGCCTTAAATTTAAGATCTTACATATCTCACTGAAATTTTATGTTGAAAATTTGAACATTCCAAATATTTTAAACACCTCCTTTTTATTTTTTAATAGGAAATTTTAGCAGCTGGGCATAGTTCATAACCATTCATTTACTCAGAACTGTTTTTAATTCCAAGTCCAGTAAATGAAATATTTTGAGTTAATTATTAACATTGTAAAAGTACAACATTATTCCTATAGTTAAAAAATTATGATCTTTAACATTTTTATTATAAGGTTTTCTATAAGTACTACCCAAACTATACCTTCATCTTTGTGTATACAGTTATGAATGTACCCTCTAATTTGTTGTTTTGGGTTTTCTCAGCCTTAAGTGTGTATCAGGACCACCCAGAGGGCTTGTTAAAAACAAATAGCCATGCTTACTCCTGGAGTCTGATTCAGCAGGTTGGGGTGTTGTTGGCCCTGCGAGACTGCGCTTTCAGCACTGCTGGTTGGGAAATCAAGTAAGCAGTGATCTATTGTGATTTTCAGATATAATGAGTTGAGGTACAAGAGAACAAAGGAAAGGTAAGAATGGTTTACTGGCGTTTGTATGGTTCCCAAACTTATACTTAAGTTGCTTTTTTAGCCATATTCCCTTTTTTTGCTATTCTGAGAATATTTGCTAGTTTTCATTAATAATTTGAGAGATGGTAAATGGAGCTTTGCAAAGACTTCTAAACTATTAACTTTGCGTCAGTACTAGGAACTCAGTATAAATAGGTTTCTATAAAGTACTTGCCCAGTTCCAGGTTTTATAAAGGGGACATTCAGTAAATGTTGAACAACTGATTTATATAGCAGTTCGTCTTGCCCTAGCATCATGGAGTTGTTCCTTGAAAACAACTGATCCAACTGTGAATATCAGAGAGTTATCTGGTTTATTGACTTTGCAGTTTTTATAACCGTTGCTTCTCATACTTGTGATCCTGAGGGGTGGTTGGTTATCTCACTGATAATTTAGTGCATGTACTGTCAAAAGTGGGAAGCAAGTTAAACACAAAAGTAAGCTTTTACTCTTCTCTTGCTTGTTAGTAATAATTACTGGAATAGGTGGATTAACTTTTTTAAAAAGTTCTTTCGGGGATCATTTGGGTTCATTATTCAAGCTAGTCTTAGAATCTTCTTCTTATATGTTTTCAAAAAACTTTATTAGCTAATCTGGAATGTAAGTGTATAGCAAGTTAGATGTTCTTTTTATACGCGTCTTCCAGATTCACTGGAGTTTCCAATTCTTCTTTAAAACATTTGTGTTTTTTGCTTATTTAGGGCTGTGCTGAATCTTGATGGCAGCGGGAGGGCCTTCTCTAGTTGCGGCGTGTGGGCTGCTCTGCGTGTTGTGAACGGGCTCTAGAGCCCAGGCTCAGTAGCTGTGTTGCACGGGCTTCGCTGCTCCGTGGCGTGTGGAATCTTCCCGAACCAGGACTGGAACCCACATCCCCTGCATCGGCAGGTGGATTCTTAACCACTGGACCACCAGGGAGGTCTCTCCAATTCTTTATCATTATTACTTTCTAATCACATTTAGGGCTTCTCTCATAGCTCCATTGGTAAAGAATCCATCTGCAACGCGGGAGACCTGGGTTCAGTCCCTCAGCTGGGAAGATACCCTGGAGAAGGGAATGGCTACCCACTTCAGCATTCTGGCCTGGAGAATTCCATGGGGTTGCAGAGAGTCAGACAGGACTGAGCGACTTTCACTATCTACTAAACATGTTTACTATGATAGCTCCCAAAATGTTGAGAACATTGAGTATCCATGTAATGTTACATTTTCCAGTTACTTCAGTGCAATTTCAGTGATGCTTTAGCTTCGTTTTTGATGGCTCTCCTGTTGATTATGACAGATGGAGTCACTGTAGATTGCCAAACAGCCTGCTCATATCAGTTTGGCCAAGGTGCTTCTTCCATATGAGAAAATGGACAAAAGAGCTTAATGGTGTTTTCAAGTGGAAAGTAAGAGAAATGTTCATTCCTGTCCTGATTTTCATGGACTCTAGCTTATAAAACATTTCTATACTGTTCCTGCTTGGTTCATGAGGAAATCATAAGAATGCATTCGATAACTATTACAGTCCTGATAAGAAGGGCGCTCCATAAACTTCGAGTTTAGGAAGATGATGAGCTCAGCTGTGGGCATGCAGAGTTTTTGAGTGTCTGGAAGAATACCCTGTTGAAATTGAGCTTAGAGCTCCAGATCATATTTTTAGTGGTTATCCTAAAAGTGATCGCTAAGGTTTTACCTCCCCCAGCCCCCTTTCCCTTCAAATAGATCTTGTTTGGAAAACCAAACACCTTGGGAACTCCTAGGGCTTAGGAGGAATCAGGACTCAAAAAACTGAGTCCTAGTCGTAAGAGGATTGACGTGCTGAAGAGTCGGGCACGACTGAGTGACTAAGCACAGCACAGCACAGCACAGTCATGCAAGGAGGGCTTCGCTGAGGCCAAAGCTCTTTCTCCTGCACCCTGCTGCTATTCGTGATAAACTAGTGAACACAGTCTCTACCATACTCATGCTGCTTATATTCGAAGCAAGGGACGATGAGATCAGGTAGTGATGAGTGTTAATATGAAAAATAGCAGGGTGGATGAGAGGAAAGAAAAGAAAGCCATGGAATGATGGGAGTGTTGGTGAGGTCCACTTAAGGTGAGGATTGACTCAGCTTAAGTGCCTCAGCAGTATGAGGTAAGGGACGTAGAGCTGGAATGGGAGCGTGCCAGGGCCTGGCCCAGCAGGTGCAGGGGCAGTTAGAGAAAGGGGCAGAGTGCCGAGTTCCTGAAGTGCAGGTGCGGGTCAAGGAGCCTGGGCCGGGCTGAGGCTCACCTCTGCCAGCCTCCACTCTGGTGCAGAAGAGCTCTGCCCTTCTCAGCAGGCATGCCTTCAAATGTGAGTTTGCGCAGTTCTCATTCTGAAACACAGAAACATTTGGAAAATAGTACATCTGAACTTTTTCCCTCAAAGCTATATGTGAAATTTGAATTTTAAAAAGGTTGTGTAGTAAGAAGGAAGTACTTTTGAGTTGGATGTGACAGACTTGCATTTCTTCTAGGACTGTACTGCTTTGGTTGCTCACTCCCTTGAGAACCGGCAGACCCCTTAGCAAGACTAGGCTAATGAGCTTCCAGGAATCTCTGAAGTGCAAGCCTTGAGGTGAAATGACCTTCCTCAGGGGGCCTCCTGACTGGCTGTGGTTGAGGAGAGAAAACAGTCCGTCAAGAATAGCTCCTGGTTTTCTTTTTCTTTCTTTCTTATTGGTATTATCTTGAGTTTATTTAGAAGAAGGGTTGAGAATAAGGAATTTGGAAAACCACTCAACTAGATGGTCGTCAAGGGTCCTTTTTGTTTCCAGAGTTCTGTGAAGCTGCTGTTTTTATTTGTCTTCAAGTATATATTGCTACCACATAATTGAGCCACAAAAACATTTAGATTTGTGTTGGTGACCTCAGGAGTTTCTGAAAGAAGTGTGACTAATCGTGTTGTTGACACAAGGGCATCCTTTAGCAATGAGTTGCTACTGTGTTTAATGCTGTTTGTTTTGTCATTACTTCTGAAATCTGATCAATAATTGATGTAATTATCTCTTCAAAATTTATTCCTATGTCTATTTGCTTTTAAGCTTTTAGTAAAACTTTATAAATTAAAATATTCTAAAACTCTGAAGAGACTAGGGAAGGGTTAGAGTAGAACTTTTCCCTATTCCCTCTGACTAAAATGCTCACATGAAACGTTGCCAAGAATTTCCTATAAATGTAATTTCACCTTGTGTGCTTTTAGAAGGGATGGAACAGCCGGTTAAAATATTTTATTTTTGACTAGAGAAGATAAATCAGACGTGATTAGGTTAATAAGAGAACTGCTAAATGTTTTCTAAAAGTGCCATCTTTAGTTTATGGTCATTGTTGATGACTGTGTGTAGAGGACATAGTCTTATGAGGTGCTGCCACTACTTTATGTCTCATGAATAACTGTGAGGAATTATGGAAAGTCACGAGTGGAAGTAGTGCAGTGATTCTTTTGGCCAACCTAAAGCCCGTTCCATCCAGCCGTAGTCGGTTCTGTTCTTTCTTTCCCTTTGAAGGCCAAGGTGGCATGCCCATCACTTGGGTGTTTTCATATTCCCTACATTTATCATGATATGTGTATTTGGCAGTGGTACAGATGTCCTGATCCAGAAATGATGGATATCACTTACTGAATGGTCGTATACAAGTTTGGAGAGAGGCCGGTGTGACTAAACCTCTATGATGTGTGAGGATGAGTTTATGCTGTTAATGGAATGGCTTTGTTGTGATGTAATTTCAGGAGCTGCTCATGGCAGCTGTGAGTCGAAAGTAAACTGAAAGCCAGCTGGTTTAGGTGTCTTGGTGGTGAAGATCAACAGAGTACTTGAAACTGGGACTCACTTATGGCAACATGAGACTGTCCCAAGCAACTCTCAGATGTGTTTCATCTGACACTTTCCCAGCTCCGTCCCTTGCTGTACTGTCTTGACAGGGAAGCAGACTTTTGACTTCTTGGTTACTTTAATATTTTTTGGTTCATTTGGATCATCACATTACTGAGGTTAACATTGATGTCTTGCTCAAACTTCTTTTGTCTCTCTCAATACATTCTATTAAGCAAGGGATATGAAAGTGATGTTTAGGGTCTTAGGGTTCATAGAATTGCTGGAATGTAGACTGCTCGGAGAAGGCAGTGGCACCCCACTCCAGTACTCTTGCCTGGAAAATCCTATGGATGGCAGAGTCTGGTAGGCTGCAGTCCATGGGGTCCATGGGGTTGCGAAGAAGTAACTTCACTTTCACTTTTCACTTTCATGCACTGGAGAAGGAAATGACAACCCACTCCAGTGTTCTTACCCGGAGAATCCTAGGGACCAGGGAGCCCGGTGGGCTGTTGTCTATGGGGTCGCGCAGAGTCAGACACGACTGAAGCCACTTAGCAGCAGCGGCAGCCCTTCATGGTGGGCTTTTGTTCACAATTGAAATATTCCTGGGTATGCCCCCAGGGGTAGACTTCCTCCATCCTCCATCTCTGCTCATTGTGGTTCTACCACAGAGTGACTGCTGCCTTTTTCCTTCAATAGGTATGTCCAATTTTCCCCACCCAGGGAACATTTTATCCTTTAGACATTCTGTATAAGACACTGAAAAGAGAAAGGAAGATGCCAGTGAGGGAACATTAGGAACCACTTTGTATCCTAGACAATTCCTCATTCTTACTGACAGTTTGTAATTGATATATAGGTAGGAAATTGATACTAAGAGATCCAGCTGCTCTAAGAGTAGGAGTGTAGTGACTCAGAAAGAGAAGAGACTTGTTGAGCTATAAAGTGAGCAGATTGCCGTTTCAGTGTCTTTTTCTATCCTATCAAAATACCAGTTTGCTCCATCTTCACCAAACATTTTAAATTAGTCATATTTATGGTGCCTCTGATGTTCAAAATTACGTATGTTGCTGCAATTCTTACAGGGTGTAAGGGCACATACTTTCATGTAGACAGATGGTACTTTTGTCATAGCCTTTTTAATCCTGGTATGCTGATTGGGCATAAAATTTTTTATATTTACACTATTACCTTAACTGTAGAGAGATTGTGGGGCGGCTGTGGTAAGTCATCTGACATGTGTTCTCTTTCTTTGTACTGCCAGGGTTCTAAATATTTATCAACATTACTTATTCATTCTCTGTAATGCCATACTTTATTGGTGAATGTTCTACCTTTCAGAGGGTGTTAGATAGGTTTTCTGCAGTATTCAAGAGACATGAGCATAGCTCTATCAACCTATCAGTGAACTTCGAATCAGTTTATGATCTTCAGATTAATAAAGGCAAGCCTCCCCCTCTACCCCCCAAATTAAAATAATACAGAAATGCATCTAGGGCACAACAGTTTAAACCCAAAAGTCATACTTATCTTTTGAGATCTAGTTGTGTCATGCCAATTTATATTCTGATAGATTATGAATTTGTGATGAATTTATTTTGATAGGCTAAAGGCTCAGAGGTTAAAACATCTGCCTGGAATGTTGGAGACCCAGGTTCGATCCCTGAGTCAGGAAGATCCCCTGGAGAAGGAAATGGCAACCCACTCCAGTACTCTTGCCTGGAGAATCTCATGGAGGGAGGAGCCTGGTAGGCTATAGTCCATAGGGTCCGCAAAGAATCGGACACGAGTGAGCGACTTCACTTCACTTCAGAGTTATCTTTGCACTCTGAATAATGAAGTTTTAAGCAAAAAAAAATGTATCAGAGGTATATATAAAACATAGTTAATCTTTGAGTTATTTTAACACAATATTAGAATCATTAAATGCTGTTTTTGACTATTCATGAAATCATAGCACATATATCTATGTTTTTATTAGCAGCAATAAAAAACATGTCTTTAAAGTATGGAATAATTCAATTCAGTCCCTTTATTTTTCTGCCCATTTAATGGGAACTGGTGATGTTTAGATATATTGAAACAGAATAAAGACTTTGATAACAGCTTTCTGGGTTATTGTGGGAATCATAACTCTGATGTATAGGGTTTCATTAAAAGTACACTAATTATACGCTAGATCTGCAGCTGAGAATTTAGAAATACTAGTGTGACCACATTGTGACAAAGGTTGTGTTATCTCCTGCTAATGGAATTTAGCTTCCTCGACTTGTGGCTATTTTCCTAAGTTCTTCCTTTAATAAAGACAAAACCCTCACCCTAAAAAGAAACAGGTTACCCAAGTAGGAAGATTGAAAATGAAATCAGACTCTTTCTGACATTTTTAGTGCCAGCTACTGAACAAAAGACTTCTTTAGGGAAGCAGTTTATTCAGTGGCTTTTTTACTATGAGCCATCTGATATATTAAACATTTTTCAGTAAGCGCAGCAGTAGAATGCCACTTTGTGTTTTCAACTCCTCACATAGTAAAACCTGTTCTGTCAGCAAGCATTGTATGAAATGCCCTAGCACATTGTTAGACACCAGAGGAAAGACATGTCTAAGACAAGGGTCCTGGTTTCAATCAACGTAAGTCTACATAGATGAGAGAACATTTATAGGACAGATACAAGTAAGTGAAAATGAATACTGTGTGCTGGTTAATACTCTAGGTTAGTTGGACCAGAGGAGTGAGTCATCAAAAAAGAAAAAAAGCATTTCCAGAGCACGTTGAGAAATGCCTTCCTAAGAAGGAGGCACGTACAGACTCTGTGTCGAAGGAAGAAACAGTTTGGTGAGGCAGAAGGCAGTGAGCTTGGCTTTATGCTTGCTTGTGGAATTTGACATGACAGGAGGTGGAGTAGCTACTCTCAAGAAGCAGCAAGACAGTCCAGAGCTGGAGCTCTGTGAGGAGGAGGGAGAGGCTGTGATTCCACTCAGCCAACCTCACAGCAGATCTCAGGCCTGTGGTTAGCACCAAAGAGAGAGGCTTTGTGTTGAGGGAGCTACTGCGTGCAAGGATGCCCACGGTTTGGGGACAGGCAGATGCAGTGGGGTCCCTTCCAGATTTCTACCTGACTTTTGCCTCTGATTTCTGTGGTGATCTATACTGTTGTATAAATTTCCACCATCCACCGTTCTTCATCCTTGAAAGGGCTGCTCAATTCCTCTTGTTTCCGGAAGACCACAGTGGTCAGGGAAGACTTCTGTGAGCCCATGTGGGTTGAGGGAGGAGAGGAAACAGGCAAAGGTCTAAAAGCCCATGTTAGAGGCTTCTACTGTGATACCAATCTTCACAGAACATTTTCTCAAATCCTTGAAGTCAGTAATTTCAGTTTTCCATACATATTGTATGCTGCTGCTGCTAAGTCACATCAGTCTTATCCGACTCTGTGTGACCCCATAGACGGCAGCCCACCAGGCTCCCCTGTCCCTGGGATTCTCCAGGCAAGAATACTGGAGTGGGTTGCCATTTCCTTCTCCAGTGCATGAAAGTGAAAAGTGAAAGTGAAGTCATTCAGTTGTGTCCGATTCTTCGCGACCCCATGGACTGCAGCCCACCAGGCTCCTCCGTCCATGGGATTTTCCAGGCAAGAGTACTGGAGTGGGGTCAAAATTGTGCTTTTTAGTTATTTTGAGATAAATTTTATTTGAATACTGAAACTTAGCAGTACTTCAAAACAAACAAATATTCTGCCCTTTGGAGGGGGAGAGTTTGCTGTAACTTCAAAATATTTAATGTATTGTTTATCTGATGAATAATATTTGCTTGGTTAACTGTGTTACCTGACTGAACTTCCTTCTGGAAAGCAGTACTGAATTTTATTAGAGAGAGACACAGGCAGACAGACACAGTAAGACCAGTTAGGAAGACATTTTCAGAGTGAAACATTTCTGTTGTCTAATTTTATTTGCATTCAAGCTTTCATCCAGAAAACATTTATTTACCTTTCCTTTGACTGTGGCATGCCATTTAAAATGTTATGTGTGAAATAGCATATGTAAACACAAACTATTCATAATAGATACCCTCTCTGAATCAGTCCCCTAGTATGCTTAATAAAAAAACTCAATGAAAATATATTTAGTCATAAAAATGGATAGTAGTAAAGCCAGTAGAAATGGTATGTTATGAATTGTATCTTAATTGTTTTATATGTTATGAGAGCACCTTGTTGGAGAGAAGTTTTTCCTGGTTGCTTATTGCAAAGTTAAAGACAGTTATGTATTATTGCATAGTCTTTTGTATGCATTTGTGCTCCCAGGGAGACCAGATGAGAAATAGACAAGTACTGTGAACTTCAATGACTACAGGCTTTATTTTTAAGATGTATAAAATAGGGAAAACCCTCCTAGGTGCTTTCTGGATGTCACATGTGGAATACAGAACCATGCTATCCTGGTTCTTGGTATTGAAATTGTTTGCACTTTAGATGAGTAAATACACTGGTTTTTGAAAGCAAAATTTAAAAACAGGTTTTAGATATAAATGATAACCTAGAATTAAGGCATGGTTCTGCAGAAGTTGACTTAAACTAGTGAATGTTGAAAGAATCAAGTTTCACTGCCGTGCATATGGTGGTCACGCAGCATACGAGCACAGCAGATAAACAGAAGTGTAGACTGTGGATAGGGCCCCATGTACAGCTTTTATGGGCAGCTTGGTAAGTATGTAGCTGTCTGTTTTTATCATGTTCCTGGGTGACTAATGGACATCAGTTACTCCTGTTGACTAACCTTTTCATTTGTTTGGTGTTAACCCTTTCTTACATTTCTGAATTGGGGTGAACCACTCCTCAGCTAGATTTTTTTCAGGGGGAACAACTAGTGGCAGAGGCCAGGCCTCCCTCAAACCCATCCTGAGTTCTGAGGTCACCACAGTGCTGAGCCTGTCCTCAGTTCTGCACTTCTAGGAACCAGAACTAATCTGTAAATCAGAGCACTCATTTATTAATTTATGAATTCTTAATTGCCAGAGTGCTCATAGTTGTTGAGTAGGCTTCTCCCTTCTGGCACCCGGGTAACTGCTGCAGTGATGAGCCTAGAATCATGTCAAAGATGAGGAGAGTTTCAAGAGAGGTCTCGTTTCAGGACCATTTCTTCCCTTAAAGAGCTTACAGAGATCTTTCTAGTAGCCTCATAGATTTGACTTCCCCAGACAGGGCCACAATCTAGATTTTCTTCTCCCATTCTTCACACTCACAATGTCCCCTCCTCCAATTCTGATGTTAATTACATGTGATGGGGCATAATCACGCCTGTGTTTTATATAGTCTTTTCCTGATTAGAGATTTTATAAAGTTCTTGAGGGGAATGCATTTACTGGTTCTTTGTTTCCCAGGGCTTCCCAGGTGGCGCTAGTCGTAAAACATCTGCCTACCGGTGCAGGATATGCAAGAGACTCACGTTTGATCCGTAGGTTGGGGAGATCTCCTGGAGAAGGGAATGGCAACCCACTCCAGTATTCTTGCCTGTAAAATTCCATGGACAGAGGAGCCTGGCAGACTGCAGTTCATGGGGTCGTAAAGACTTAGACATAACTGAGCAGCTAAACAACAGCAACAATGATGGATCCTTCATCTTTTCATATCCAGAGTTTTCTCTCTCCTTTTCTTCTGCTCCTCTCCACCCTAATTTTAATCTGTTGTCGTTCTCTGAACACAGCGCATTGTGATGCCGTGTCTCTTTGTCTCTGTAGTGACTCTCATGTTCCTGGATGTCCCTCCCGTTGTGGCATATTTCATCATCTTTACTGTTGCATTTATCACACTGTTTTTATTCCTTTCTCTCCTGTTAGAATGTGAGCTCCTTCAGTATTTGGATGATTCTGAAGCCTGACACTGCTTGGCACGTAAATATGTCTTTGATAAAAGTGAAGATACATTGTTGTTCTTCCCCTCAGTCTTCATCTCATTGTTTCCTTGTTTCGCTCAACAAACTCTATTGAACACCTACTATGTTTCAGGCATTTTATTGGTGCTGAGAATACTGTGGTGATTTAGATGAAAAGAGTCCCTGGTCTCACTGAATCTAGAGTGTATGATTGGTAGATGCTGAACAGTGAATAGGAAATTCAGTCTAGTTCACTGCATGCTCCATCTGTGATAAACAAAATGCTAGAAGCATTGTGATTTTTTTTCTTGTGTATTTTTCAAAAAGCTGTTTGGAGCTGTTAAGTGTAGAAATGTGTGTGTCTTCTGGAAAATATAGTATTAAGTGCACAAAATCTAAACTAATTAAAGACAAAAGGTGAAGTTGTTTAGTTGTGTCCAACTCTTTGCGACCCCATGGACTGTAGTCTACCAGGGTCCTCTGTCCATGGGATTTTCCAGGCAAGAATATGGGAGTGGGTTGCCATTTCCTTCTCTAGGGGATCTTCCCAACCCAAGGATCGAACCCAGGTCTCCCGCATTGTGGGCAGATGCTTTACCATCTGAGCCACCAGGGAAGCCCTAATTAAATTAATTAAAGGAGGCTGAAATACAAGTATCATTTCTCTGACTTCAACTTGCTGAAGACAGGGACAAAAAGGATTGTTATTACAGTTGTTAATCTATCATAGTTCCAGTTTTGATGCCTTTTTAGATGTAGGATTTTCCAGAGCTACTTGAAAATTTGGAACCATACATTATTAATTAAACCGGTATTATTAAAAGTGACTTCAAGCATGTATAAGATCAGTGTTTTTGATAATGTTGCTGCTGCTGCTGCTAAGTCGCTTCAGTCGTGTCCGACTCTTAGTGACCCCATGGCTTGTAGCCCACCAGGCTCCTCCGTCCATGGGATTTTCCAGGCAAGAGTACTGGAGTGGGGTGCCATTGCCTTCTCCGGTTTTTGATGACACTTCAAATCAAAACTGTCAGCTTTCCTTCTTTACTTGTGCTTTTAGGAAAGCACCTTCTAGATTAATATCTATATTGAACTGGACTTGTTTTAGGCAAATTGTTGTATGTCTCGGATAGGGAGTTGATTTTCCCAACCACGGTACCAGTGTATACCATATACCATGTCTATTTCCACATGAATGTTCATGGGACAAGCATGAAAAATATAATTAAAGTTCACACCTGGCCTGGAGCAGGTTGAGTTCTTTTTCTGGAAAACCATTTTATTCTTTCATTCAGAAATGACATTTTCCAAGAAGTTGTTACCCAACTTAACAGCCATGCTTAATTTTGTTGGCAGGTGCCTTTATTGAAGAGAACTTTGATTTTTCTGTACTATTTTCTTTTAAGTACTTAATGTTTTTCTTATAATACGCTGACATTATTGGAAAAGCCGAGAGAGCCAAATTTTAATTGTGAAGAATGGAGCGGTACCTCTTTCTAGCTTTATTTGCTCATTAATAGTAATTATTGTCTTGTAGGATTTCCCAAAGCATGTTCCTCAGAATGTTAATAGGTGGCCCTGAAAACAGTTGCGGGTCAGATAAGTGTGAGATACTGAGATAGATGAGATTAAACACATTCATTTACTTTGAGATTTCTCAGTCTTTAAATGCTCTATGCCACTGCTTCTGAATCTTGAACATGTGTACAAAACATTGGTGATGTTATTCACATGAAGATTGATTCAGTAGGTCTGGGGTGAGGCCTGAAATTATGCATTTCTTTTAAGCTCTGAAGGGCTGCCAGTATCGCTGGCCCACAGGTCTCACTTTAAATAACAATGTGTTCAGGAATCTTCAAGAGGAAGCGTTTCCCACACTTATACTTCCCAACTTTGGAAACATTGTTTCTGATGTACCAGAAGTAGTCCATGGAGCATATTTTGAGAATTTTAAATTTTAAATCGAATCTTTCAAATTACAAATAAATTTATAATTTAAAAAGAAGTCTGATATAACACTTCTGAGACATCTAATACAGGTTATCAGCTAGAAAGCCTGGTGTAAATCACAAGATACTCAGAAGTCATTTAAAGAGTCCATGTTAAAAAAAAATCACTGTCATAAACTAAAAAGACAGACACTGCATAAGATAATTGGTTGTTAGTAGACTGTATACTTCTTTTCAAAATAGATCTTATAAATGTTATTAAATGCCCAAGTCATTAATTAAACAATTTTAGTTTGTTTTTATTGCCTCTGGTTATTCACTTGCAAATTACCATATTTCTGAATCCCCATATGTGCTGTGCTAGTGGTTTTATTAGTCTTTAATCTTTAACACTAGCATTTGATATGGAAAACTAATGATAAAAACAAATTTTTATTTAAACTGCTTTAGATTTGATATGGCTTGCCATACCCTTGATTACATATAAAACAAGACTCTAGGGAAAATTTTGAGAAATCTATTAAACCTGAAGCAAATTTTTACATATAAAAGCTTAATAAAATGAATGCATTATAGCTAGGCTTCTCCCTACCTGTGTCCTTCTGCTGCACCTGGTGTTCAGTTCAGTCGTGCAGTCGTGTCCAACTCTGTGACCCCATTTGACTGCAGCACACAGGCCTCCCTGTTCATCACCAACTCCCGGAGTTTACCCAAACTCCAGTCCATCGAGTCAGTGATGCCATTCAACCATCTCATGCTCTGTCGTCCCCTTCTGCCTTCAATCTTTCCCAGCATCAGGGTCTTTTAAAATGAGTCAGCTCTTCACATCACGTGGCCAAAGTATTGGAGTTTCAGCTTCAACATCAGTCCTTCCAATGAACACCCAGGACTGATCTCCTTTAGGATAGACTGGTTGGATCTCCTTGCAGTCCAAGGGACTCTCAAGAGTCTTCTCCAACACCACAGTTCAAAAGCATCAATTCTTTGGTGCTCAGCTTTCTTTATGGTCCAACTCTCATATCCATACATGACCACTGGAAAAACCATAGCCTTGACTGGATGGACCTTTGTCGGCAAAGTAATGTCTCTGTTTTTTAATACGCTGTCTAGGTTGGTTATAACTTTCCTTCCAAGGAGTAAGTGTCTTTTAATTTCATGGCTGCAATCACCATCTGCAGTGATTTTGGAGCCCCCAAAATAAAGTCTGACACTGTTTCCACTGTTTCCCCATCTGTTTGCCATGAAGTAAAGGGGACGACAGAGGATGAGATGGCTGGATGGCATCACCAACTCAATGGACATGAGTTTGGGTGAACTCCGGGAGTTGGTGCTGGACAGGGAGGCCTGGCATGCTGCATTTCATGGGGTCACAGAGTCGGACACGACTGAGCGACTGAACTGACCTGAACAGATGGGACTGGATGCCATGATCTTAGTTTTCTGAATGCTGAGCTTTAAGCCAACTTTTTCACTCTCCTCTTCACTTTTCACTTTTCACTGCACTTTCACTGTATCTAGTGTAGTGTGCTTATTTATACATGCTATTGAAGCCCTTTTTTGAGCTTCCTGTATTTGAGCTCTTAGTACCCCATTTATCTTGAGATGTATTTTATTGTGGATGTTTATTTACCTTGTCTTTCCATTTAAGCTGTGAATTGAATAGGAGGTCTTATTCATCTTTATATTTTCAGTTACACCTAGTTTATAGTATCTTATTTAGTAAGTCGAAGAGCAATAATGTATTAAATAAACTATATCTTTAGAAGATAATTCAGCATATAAAATTTAATTTTTTAATCTTATAATACTTTAAAAATAACACTGATAAGTTAAAATTCCCCCCTGCATCCTCATTTCTTGTCTTGATGGTTGTATCAGTTAGTTTCACTTACCATGTAACAAATCATCTGAAATCTCAATGGGTCAAACAACAGTTTTTAAATTTCTCATTAATTCTAGATTGTTAAGGAGGTTCTGCTAATCTTACCTGGGTTCACTCAGGTGGCTGCAGTCAGCTGCTGACTTGGTCAAGGTAGAACTTTCTAACATGGCCTGTCTTACATATTCCAAGATACTGGCTGGCGTTGCTGGGCCTGTGTCTTCATAGCATCTTTTAATCCCGAGCTCTTTTCACAGCATAGTGATTTCAAGGTTTCTGAAGAAGCTGCACAGCCTTTTTAAGATTTAGCCTCGGATGTTGTACATACGCGGTCTCTTTGGCCACATTCTGAGTCACAAGAGGCCATCTCCACATTCAAGGGGTCGCCAGTAGGCTCTGCCTCTTTGTCCGAGGAGCAGCAGAGGCACAGTTCCCTGGAGTCCTGTGAGTGCCCTTCATCCCATTAGGTTAAACAGGAACTTTAGTACAATTTGCTTTCTTGAGTTCCTCACACCTCTTTTGTTGGTAGCTTGTGGAGTTTCTTTAGACTTAACCTTCAATTTCCTGAGTTATTTGCTTAGCACTGTTTCTTGTGTACTAACCCTTCTTTGATCTTATTTATTATTTGGTTGCAGAGCTTCCTTTGAAGAGTATTGAAGCCACATTTTCTTGGGTCCTGATATGTCCTAAAATGCCTTTATTTTTCTTCATATTTGGATAATGATTTTTGGTTAGTACTTAGAAATTATTACTGTAACCACCAGGCTTATGTGAAACTGATTCTCATTCCTTTGTATGCAGTATATTTTTCCTGCATGGTAACATCTACAATCTTTTCTTTATCCTTGGAACCAAGAAATTTCAGTGGATTGGGTTTAGATGCAGTCTGTTTCATTCATTTTGTTTACTTACTGGCCCATTTTAAGTATTAGTTTTCAGCTCAGAACTTTCCATTTCTTACTTGTATTAGTAGTCTCCTTTTTCCTTTCTTTTTCATCCTCGTGGTGAGTAAACATAACTCCTGGACCTAGTCTCAAGTCTCCAAACTACTCTTACCTTTTCTCTCTCTCTCTGCAGGTAGGGAGTGGGGGGCGGTGCTCAGATCGAATCCTTTACGTCACTCTTATGAAATATTCTTTTTACAGAAATTGATTCTGCTGTTCATTGCATTGAGAGAGATTTTTGGTTTTATCCTATTATGATTCATTTTCAAGGTTTTTGGCTGTGTTTCTCCTCACACACACAGTTTTCAATTTAAACGCTAAAGATGTTAGTTTACCACTTCGCTTGTTATGTTTAGGGAATTTTGTCCCCTCTGGGCATCAGTACTGACTGAGGCCCTGTTCTCTCCATCTTTGCCTGTGACTGCCGCTTCAGCATGTGCAGGGGAGGGGCCAACCACCCACCTAGTGACATTGTTTCCCTCCTGATCATCTGATCGTGGCCCAGGTCTAAGAACCCCAAGACCCTCTGACTCTGAGCTCCCTCACCTACTGCTCCAGCCACTCATCAGGCTTGTGTGTGTGTGGTTTGGTTGCTTCTGGTTATTTTGCCATAGGTCTGCAACCATTATTTTTCTAATATTTTGGCACAGTGATGGCATTTTTTGAATTCTTAGACTGGCTAATTTTCTTATCCTAAAAAAGAGAAAATGCTTTTTCCATTACTTCATGGTGTTGTAAGTTGGAAAATAGCAGAAATGTATGCTCATCTCACCTCTCAATCCAGTCATCCCCCCTCAGAGTTACATTCTTATCCTGTTGGTTATCCCCATCCTATCTTTTTTATACCCTTTCACATGTCAGACAGCTGTGTGCTTTAAAGGATCCCAAATCCTATAACAAACAAACAACAACAAAAAAACTGAATCTATAGTATTTTCCAAAAAATATTTCTTTTTATTTTTTATTTTTTGCTCTCCATAGGAAATGTATTTTTAGACAGGTTGAAAATACCAAAGTGCAGTCTATGTTTATCCAATATAGAATCCTTAGTTTTTATTTTTACAGGATTTACCTGTCACAACAGGAACCATGTCAGTACTCCACCTGACTCAGGGGCACACAATGTAAGTGGCCATCTCAAGGTGTGAGTCATGCTATTAATACTTCAGTTTGCTAATGCAAAAGACTGGAGAAAAAAATACAAAATCCAGTGTATTTCACTGGATTGCAGAGGTTAAAGCGTCTGCCTGCAATGTGGGAGACCTGGGTTCAATCCCTGGGTCGGGAAGATCCCCTAGAGAAGGAAATGGCATCCCACTCCAGTATTCTTGCCTGGAGAATCCCATGGACGGAGGAGCTTGGTGGGCTACAGTCCACGGATCGCAAAGAGTCGGACATGACTGAGCGACTTCACTTCACTTCACTTTACTTCAAGACAAAATAAAGTGTATTATAATACTTTGACAAAATTTGTCAGTAAGGAGGGTTCACTTCAGTCACTTAGTCGTCTCCGACTCTTTGCGACCCCATGAATCACAGCACACCAGGCCTCCCTGTCCATCACCAACTCCCGGAGTTTACTCAAATTTATGTCCATTGAGTCAGTGATGCCATCCAGCCATCTCATCCTCTGTCATCCCCTTCTCCTCCTGCCCCCAATCCCTCCCAGCATCAGAGTCTTTTCAATGAGTCAACTCTTCCCATGAGATGGCCAAAGTATTGGAGTTTCAGCTTTAGCATCAGTCCTTCCAAAGAACACTCAGGACTGATCTTCTTTACAGTGGACTGGTTGGATCTCCTTGCAGTCCAAGGGACTTTCAAGAGTCTTCTCCAACACCACAGTTCAAAAGCATCAATTCTTCATTGCTCAACTTTCCTCACAGTCCAACTCTCACATCCATACATGACCACTGGAAAAACCATAGCCTTGACTAGATGGACCTTTGTTGGCAAAGTAATGTCTCTGCTTTTCAATATGCTATCTACGTTGGTCATGATGTACTCTGCATATAAGTTAAATAAGCAGGGTGACAATATACAGCCTTGACGTACTCCTTTTCCTATTTGGAACGAGTCTGTTGTTGTTCCATGTCCAGTTCTAACTGTTGCTTCCTGATCTGCATACAGGTTTCTCAAGAGGCAGGTCAGGTGGTCTGGTATTCCCATCTCTTTCAGAATTTTCCACAGTTTATTGTGATCCACACAGTCAAAGGCTTTGGCATAGTCAATAAAGCAGAAAAAAATGTTTTTCCCAAGCTCTCTTCCTTTTTCCGTGATCCAGCAGATGTTGGCAATTTGATCTCTGGTTCTTCTGCCTTTTCTAAAAGCAGCTTGAACATCTCATGAAGAAATTTGAGCATTATTTTGGTAGTGTGTGAGATGAGTGCAATTGTGTGGTGGTTTGAGCATTCTTGGGCATTGCCTTTCTCTGGGATTGAAATGAAAACTGACCTTTTCCAGTTCTGTGGCCACTGCTGAGTTTTTCAAAGTTCCAAATTTGTAAGGAGGGTAGAAATGGGTAAACAGAGGAAAATCCAGTATCTAGTTGATCTTCTATCTCACTGAGTTAGTGGAGATGATTTTGTGGGTTACTGTCATCCCTGGTAAAGGGGGTTGTAGTTGAGTCTTAAGTTATTCCTGTATATTACATCCACAGCCTGCAAAGAAAGCCTTTTATAATCACCCTGGAATATACTTGGCCTGCAACCTGAACAGAAAATTTCTTGTTAATTTGTGAGTTCACTATGAGAAACACACACAATGTTATACCAGCAGTTTTATGTAAAAATTTGTCTTCAATAAAGGTAGTAGTGAAAACACAGCAGTTCATAGCTTTCCAAAAAGTATTTCACAAGGCTCAAAAGAATGCTGTCCAACAGAATGATAAAAAGTAATGAAATAAAATGAAATAATAAAAAAGTAATGAAAGGCTGGAATAAAATGAGAACGCAGTTGTAAGAGTTGATCACAAACTCTTCTGAGCTCTTTGTGCAACTAAACAGAAACAGCAGTAAGACTTCCAGTCACCGCCATCTCTCAGGAAAAACACAGTGTCCTGGCTTCAGGTGCTTTTTTACAGAGAGGTGTGATATGGCAGACAACACTCTGAAAACCCGTGAGGAGCATTCACATCAGTTCAGAACATAGATGTCCTCATGTCTTAGTCTCCGCCTCAAGATTCAGAGAACCTGTCTCCTCTTTCTGACACACACCCAGTGCAGGATCCCTTCTGTACCTTCCCTGCCCCTGCTGCTCGATCTTCTGCACTGTGGTTAAAGACCTCCAGCGATGGGGGATGTGCCACCTCTGGGGTTTTATTCTTGAAATTTTGGACATTTGGCTCTTTACTCCGAAAGGAAAGACCTTCCTGAGCTTGCCCTCATAGTGCCAACCTTTAATTTTATAATATAAATATAATAAATCATAACTGTTAGCCAAATTTGATTCAGAGTCTAAAGACAGTAGTAATTTAGGTTAATACAAGTTTGCTACAAAAGCATTAGTTTTTGGTCTAGCTCTCAGGACCAGAAATTCTGACCTTGCTTGTGCTTGGCAGTCCTGAAGAGATTCATAGACCTTTGTTGTTTTTTTTTTTTTTTGGCGGGGGAGGTCAGAGCTTTTTATTGGGCAGGAGAGGCCGCGGGCCGGCCGGTCATCGGTAAAGGTAGTTGGCCTGGATGTTGGCAGCGATCTCAGCCTCCCACTTGTCCCCGTTGTTGAGCAGCTTCTCCTTGTTGTACAGCAGCTCCTCGTGCGTCTCCGTGGAGAACTCGAAGTTGGGGCCCTCCACAATGGCGTCCATGGGGCAGGCCTCCTGGCAGAAGCCGCAGTAGATGCACTTGGTCATGTCGATGTCGTAGCGCGTGGTCCGGCGGCTGCCATCGGCCCATGGCTCAGCCTCGATGGTGATGGCCTGGGCTGGGCAGACGGCCTCACAGAGCTTGCAGGCGATGCAGCGCTCCTCCCCGGACGGGTAACGGCGCAGTGCGTGCTCCCCGCGGAAGCGCGGGCTCAGCCGGCCCTTCTCAAACGGGTAGTTGATGGTGGCAGGCTCGCGGAACAGGTAGCTCAGGGTCATGCCCAGGCCTCGGATGAGCTCGGTCCACAGCAGGGTCTGTGCTGCCCTGTCGGTCACCGACTTCATGTCCATCGAGGGCTCCCGCAGGTTCACATACTTGTAGGTGGCTGCCACTGCGCTGCTGTGGAGGCCCCGGCCACTGGCATGCCCTGCACATGCGGCCTGGGCCTGGGCCAGGGCCCGAAGCAACACGCGCATGGTCAGGCAGCGCATCTTGAAGTGCGGCCGCTCTGTCCGGGTGCCGATTCATAGACCTTTGCTTGCCTGCATGGTCCTTTTCTTGTTCAGTTCAGTTCAGTTCAGTTCAGTCGCTTAGTCGTGTCTGACTCTTTGCGACCCCATGAATCGCAGCACGCCAGGCCTCCCTGTCCACCACCATCTCCCAGAGTTCACTCAGACTCATGTCCATCGAGTCCATGATGCCATCCAGCCATCTCATCCTCTGTTGTCCCCTTCTCCTCCTGCCCCCAATCCCTCCCAGCATCAGGGTCTTTTCCAGTGAGTCTACTCTTCGCATGAGGTGGCCAAAGTACTGGAGTTTCAGCTTTAGCATCATTCCTTCCAAAGAAATCCCAGGGTTGATCTCCTTTAGAATGGACTGGTTGGATCTCCTTGCAGTCCAAGGGACTCTCAAGAGTCTTCTCCAACACCACAGTTCAAAAGCATCAATTCTTCGGCGCTCAGCCTTCTTCACAGTCCAACTCTCACATCCATACCTGACCACAGGAAGAACCATAGCCTTGACTAGACGGACCTTAGTCGGCAAAGTAATGTCTCTGCTTTTGAATATGCTATCTAGGTTAGTCATAACTTTTCTTCCAAGGAGTAAGCGTCTTGTTTCTTGTTCAGGTCAGATTTTTCTCTGCCTGTACCATCAAGTGTTCTTTCTGTGTTCTCAGCTAAGCTTCAAGCGCATCATTAATTTTGTGCTTGTGCCTGGAGATAATGGTGGAATCCTTTCACCATCCTACTCATCCTCTCAAATGAATACACCTGTGTCCATTCCTGTACTGTGCCACCCATCACTGGAGGTGGACACAGACCTGAAGAAGAGGTGTACATTCCTTCATCCCTTTCTTCCTATCACCTTAAATGCTGATATCGATACAACGGTGTCACCTTGGCTTTGTGGAAGCCTGTCTTCATTCTTGATTCACTCATTGTGCTCTTGAACCTAAAGTGCCTACTAAATCTTTCCCCTGTGTGCTGCTGCTGTTGTGTTGTGTCTTGTGTTAGTCACTTAGTCGTGTCCGACTCCGTGACCCCATGGACTGTAGCTCACCAGGCTCCTTTGTCCATGGGATTCTCCAGGCAAGAAAGAATACTAGAGTGGATTGCCATTTCCTTCTCCAGGGGATCTTCCTGACCCAGGGATTAAACCTAGGTCTCTGCACTGCAGGCAGATTCTTGATCATCTGAGCTATAGAGCTAACCTAAATACAAGATCCTATGTTTATGCTTGGTGTTTTTTGTTTTTTTTACATCTCATTAGAAGCAACTCATTATTGCAGTGTATCGGCGATTTTTATATTTGAATATCATCACCTGGTAAATTCAGTATTCTTACTCATTGAAGAATTTGAGCATGTCCCGTATATTATTATGACATTATGGTTAAAGTTTTTGATTAGGGCTGGACCAGGATCAGAGCTCTCTAGCATTACATTAGAAAACTCTGTAGTTTGATATATTTTGTTCAGCCATTTACAGAATGTCAGAGGCAGCAGTTGCCCTTGTGCCTGCCCTATTTCTTTGCTGATTATAATACCATGGGGGACTTCTAACATCATCATGCCTCAATGAGTCTAGACACATTGCACTTCCATGGTTACAGTGCCAAAGAGAAATTAGATGAGCTTAACATGACTTTCTTTGGCGTGCCCCTTTTTGATTCTCACAGTCATCTCTTGGATAAAATCCTTGTAAGAATCTCACCCAACATCTATGTCTAGCTCTCTAGTTTGTAACGTGAAGAGAGTCTACTTTCTTCTTTCCAAAAACAGCAATGGCATTTTCCTGTTTCCAGTTTTCTGGCACCTTTTCCATTCTCTGTGATTTTCCAAAGAGCCAAAATGGTCCAGCAACTTATTTGTAAGTGTACTCAGGTCCCTAAAATGTAATTGCCCAATCAGGCCAGTTGAGATAATTGAGGGAATCACAAAGCTTAATTTCTCACAGTCTCTTTGCCCTGTAAGTAGTCGTTGCTTTTTTGCTTTGCTACTGGGGAGAAGTAATAATATTCTGTAACTTTAGTCTTAGCTTGATTCCTTCCAACTTCTAAAATTGTTATGAGAGCTATGTAAATGAACAGATTACTTTACTAGGTGTATAGCTTGTCAGTATTATGGCATCCCTTCTTTGCCCCATCCTGGTGATGGTATTTAGGGACTGTTAAGAGATGAGGCATAGAGAAGTGTCTCACCCTCAGTTATGCCTGGGTTCCCTGGTCATCGTCGTCTATCCTGTGAGTGCTAGTGATTGCCTGCAGTGTCTGCTAGTCTTTGAGGAATCCGAGAGTAGAAATCGTGCCTACCTATGCAAGTCTCCTCTCTTGCCAAATAATGGTTTCTTTTTTATACCGCTTCCTGTGATTTCAGTGTTGTTTCTCCATCACTTGCCTCTTGCCTCTGTCTTGGTCTGACTCATATTTTGCTGCCTCAGCGAGGTGATGAGCCACTAATGGTCAGTGACCTTCTTTATGCCTGTACTCCTGTATCAGCCTGCATGTTCTTACATGGGCAAAGTGGTATTCAGAAGATGTTCATCTGATACCACAGATCTGGACAGTCATCAGAAAATAAATATCATGAAATTAAGTATGGTGCGCTCACAGTGAGGTAATGCAATTACAACAGTATTTTTCAGTATCTTTCTTTAAATAGCAAGGATCCTCCTATTTTTAGTCAAGAGTAATTACTTTCCCAATGATGTTTCTTTCTTTTCCAAATTCTCTTTGTTCACTGAAAATTTGCTTCTCTTTTTCTTATGCATTGGTTATTTCAGGGTATTATACTCTTGACATTTAAAATTTTTGTTTCTTGGCATTATTTGTTTCACTGTTGCATAGTAACATTTTTGTTCTTTGCAACCATCTGCTTGTTTTAAGGTGTGTAGTTTTTTGATGGCATAGAATATTTTCATCTTTACTAGCCTTAAGTTCAAGTCTAGGATTGTTATGTGTGGGTTTTTTTTTTTTATAGACTTTAAATCGTATCTATAATGAGCACCGGCTAAATACAGAAATGTGTTATTTTATCCAGTTAATGATACTTTCCCCTGGAGAAGGGAATGGCAACCCACTTCAGTATTCTTGCCTGGAGAATCTTGTGGACTGAGGAGCCTAGTGGGCTACAGTCCATGGGGTCACAAAGAATTGGACACGACTGAGCAACTAACACAATGATATTTGAGTGCACTATTTTATATATCAGTATTAACATACATACTAAAAAAATAAAGATTGTCATAAAAATCATCCCATGGTGTTATGGGAAGAATTAGTACACTCTTTTTGTAAGTGAGGAAGTGATGGCTCATGGCACTTAGGTTTTAATCCTGGACCCACATACTTTAAGCCTGGAGGTCCTCCTCCCACTTGAACTGGAGGTCCTCCTTTTTGCAGTTGAGGCTGCACTTAGCCTGGGGCTTCACAGAAACTGGCAACAAAGAATTTACCTCTAGAGCAACCATGAGAACTCCTCATGGAGAGCCCTGTTAGGGGAAAGTACACATACTCATCAGACCCATTTTCCTTTTTTGCGCATTAATATGGCAGCAATAAAGCAACATTGACAGCACCCTGGAACCTAACCCCAGCTTCACCAGTGTGCAAGTCAGAAGAGTGAGGAAGGAGTAGAGGCTCAGGTGGTATGTTCATTTTCCCTTGTCTTACAGATTATGAGTTTGGAAATAAACAGCAAGCTGATATTGACATTTGAGGGAATGGGGACCTTCTCCCCCGTCTCCCCACCCCAGATCATCCTACAGAAATGAACATTGTTGAAGTTGAAAAGAAATCAAAATATGAGAATAGAGTCATTTTTAGGAGAAAACTATGAAGAATGTCAAAAATAGCATTTGTGGTCTCAAATTAAAGTACACAGAGTAATGCATTAAGCAAATAAGATCTCAGGAGCACCATAGCACTTGTGCTCAGATTTGCCTAATGACTGTTATGAGACATGGAAAAGACAGTCCGTCCTTCATTCACGTATTCATTTATTTGGTGAAGATTAATTGAATATTATATATGCCAGGCTCTAGGCTGGTCTTATGGTATGATAAACTCTGTTCTGGAGGAGACAGACAGAGAGACTGACAGGTAAACAAGTTATTAGAATATTTACAACATTTTATGTGGGTACCTCTTGCCAATCTTTTTCACATTTATATAAAAATCCATATCAAATCAGTAAGTTTCCCAGCAAACACACCACTCTCAATATGTGTTATGTAGGAGAGGCACTATTCACTTGGCAAGAACCCATTTTTCTGTCACAGTCTATGATCCTGAAAAATAAATTCTCTTTCAACACCATCACCATAGTCATTGTCATCTTTGCATAAACAGATTCCTCTAAGGAAACCGAGCTAGCTATAATACTCCACCAGCAGTCTTGATTTTTTAAATACCGCAGAATTTTGCCTATTTTTCCAAAACTTTTGTAAGTTTTACTTCCCCTTTTCTTCTAATGCATAAGCCTCTTCTGCAATCGTAAAGCATTTACAGTTGTAAATGTCTTCTTACTCGAGAACTTCTTTGAAAACTGACCCTTATAGCAGTCTAGAGTATTTGTTACTATTTTGGTCATGATAAGGTAATCATATTTACTTAATGGTAAACTGTTTAGAAAATTCAGCAATTTTATAGCATCTAACAGCTTTATTGTTCTTGGTGTATTTTTGCATCCTCTTCCTTAACACTTTCCACATCATTTTTAGACTATGATGTTGTTTCAATATTTTCTCAGTGTTTTTTATTATCATTGTTATTCTTTTTTTTTTTTTTTTTTTAAGTAATTGGTAGTACTAGTTCTACCTTGACCCTGGGTGTTGTCTTTTAGACGTCATATAGCCGTATGGCGTTGTGATCAGGGTGTGTAGAAGTCTGTAGTAGTTCCTGGAAACCCTGTGTAAGCATGCAGCCCCTGCCTGTTCCTGCACAGGAGCAGATGAAAGTGTTAACCCTTTGCCTGCTTGATTGCAGGAGGAATGCCAGCTCCTGAACAGGCCTCATTGGTGGAGGAGGGGCAACCACAGACCCGCCAGGAAGCTGCCTCCACTGGCCCCGGCATGGAACCCGAGACCACAGCCACCACTATTCTAGCTTCCGTGAAGGAGCAGGTACCTCCTCTGATTTTAGACTTTGCAATTAATTTATTCTTCAATGCCTTTAAAAATTAATCTTTGGATGTGTTTTCAATTTGTCTAACGTCCTTGACGCCTTCACGTTTTCTAATTATAAGGTGTTTACATCCCTGAGTACATTGGGATGACTGGCAGGTAGAGCCGCTCCAGGTGCCAGTCAGAATCGGAACATGCAGGATACTTGTGCGTCTGCAAGTAAGGACAATATCAGTGGTGATCGGTGTCTCTGTCTCGCTCGCCTTGCAGAGTGTGTGCATGCACGCCCAGCTTTGTAAAGCGTGTTTCACATCGCTGACTTTTCTGTCAGGGCTCTGGCGACTTGAGGCCTGTGATAGCCTTAGATCTGTTGAACGTTTTAACATAGGTATTACTTAGGGTTGTCTCCGTGATTTTTTGGATTAAAGGTTCTATTTGTTGTGTTTGTCTTAATCAGAGTATACTCATCTTGTGAGCTACTGTTCTAAAACTTGTCACACTGTGCCAGTTTGCTTAAATGTCATGTTTATGTTGATTTTTTAAAGGCACTTAATACTGTTATCCTTCAGAGCCAGGTAGCCTTCTAAATTAGATTTTGATCTGGTGGGCTTAGAGAAATTTTAACTGCTTAAGATTTAGAAGCTTAATAAGGTGAATGTGAGCGTAAACCTCCAGGGAGACTTTTCTTTTCTGCCCTCCTCCCTCAAAAGACACACAAGCAACCAAAAAAGTATATGCCCTCTGTGAGGGTCATTTTGTTGGAGATAACCTAATAGTATAATTGTCTTCTTAAATCTTACGATTTAAATTACTAGTCTTTTTTTCCTCAAGAGATACAAGCTTAAATGTTGTATGTAGGCTGGAATTCTTTGAAAAATCAGTGTCAACAACTCCTATGACTAATGATGACAAAGAGTGAAAGGATGTTTAAAACTTCCTTATTTTATTTTTTGCTGTAATTTAAAGATGGGTGTGTATATAAAAGATTGCTCTAAAACTGGGAGATGTGTCTTGCCATTAGAGCTGTATTTTCAAGAAAAAATGATTTCACAACTTATCCTAGTAGCAAGATGTCAAAATATTTTTCATTCATCACAGAAATTTGAAGTTTTTAAACATTTCACAAACTAAGAATTTGGGAAGACACAAGAAAATTAGAGTCAGTACTATTTTCATTTTCTCCCAAACTATAGATTATCTAAGTTTCTATCACCTTTAGGGAGGGAAAAAGGACTCTTTCTTTTTACTTGCTGAGATCTGACCCAAGAAGCTGTGAAATGAGAAGGCTCTGATTTATTTGTGACTCTTAGTGTATACTGCATTTTGGTGAAATACAACAGTAAATTTATCAAAGTGCCCAGAACTAACTTAAAACCAGAAACTGTGCTCAGTAAGCATAACAATAGGAACCTTCGTGTCTGTACCTTTAAACTAGATAATGCTGCATATAGAATAAATTGGAAACCTATCAGATAATTCCTTGATGGCCTCAAATGACTTCAAAATTTTATCTTTTGGCAATGAATAGTATTTTGAATGGATGTTTTGTGAGACAAAGCAAAAAGAGTTCTGGTTTCTTGGGTTAGGCAAAAAATATACAGATATTTGTTATTTATTAGAATTATTGTATGTCTCCCACTTTGTTTAGTTAGTGGGAAGACACACTTCTATTCTTGTTCTTAAGAATCTGAGTCCATCAATATACATTTACAGTTTTCATTCTTAATTTCTTTTAAGATTGTCAGTGCTCATTACTCAGTGCATCAGTCATTCACCCCAAGACGCCATATCTCTCTCTCATTCCAAGATACTTGCCTGATTTTAAATAGCCAACTCTAGTTCCCATAGGATTGTGTGGTACAAAGCAAGATACTCCAATTTCTCTGTAATTAGAGTAAAAATTTCTTAGACTTTCCTGAAATATGTCACTTGCCTTTGTCTGCCAAATGAGACAGAGCATAGAAAAATTAGCTAAGAATAAGAAAACTAATTACTATTTATCTTTCATATTTGATTCTAAAGTGCTAGTCAGGATGTCACATTTGTAGTTGTGTTAGACTCAAATGAAATAATTAATTTTCGATTATGTCCTTGGTCATGTATTGTATCAAAGAGCAGTATTACTGGATAGGATGTACAATTATGGGGGGAAAAGGTGCCTCATTTTCATAGGCTTGGAGCGATGGGATCAGGTCCGCTGATCTCAAAGAACAGACCTTGTTTGATGGTGGATGTATCTCAGAACAAATGTTTCATTGGGATGCAGAGATTCCTTCAGTGCGAGGGGGAAATGGCTGGGTTCCCATCAAGGCTCCACTAGTTACTGTGTCATCTTGGCAAGATTGTTAACCTCTTTCTGCCTCAGTTTCTCATTTGTAGAACGAAGATAATAATAGTTATTGAAACATTAAATTAACCTATGTGAAGTTTCTATACTCAGTAAATCCTCATAGTAAAGGCTAATATTACTGTTATCATCATCATCTCTACATAAGAAGAAAATGCCCTCCCTAAGAGAAGCTGGTGGTTTTACTTTTAAATATGTGTCTGTTGGGACTGAGAAACTTCTTCCAGGCCACTGATATGAAGACAAAAAACCTTTTTTGACTACTGAGCCATGTTTATGCTGTGACAGTTTATACTTCAACATGGCATTAAACTTCCAAAACTTCACCGTGTTGATCTCACCAATTAAAACAGCCTTATGTATTTATTATAAGAAGTAGAATAGTGAAAATAAATTTTATTAACATGCTGACATAGTACAAACCCAAACATCACGTCAAAGCACTTGGTTAAAGAATTGGAAAGTAATATCTTTTAACATGCACCTGAATTTTGAGAGGAAGAATCTAGGTTCTTATAAATTATATCCAAGCCACTACATTCTTCATGTGAATTCCCCCTGGACATTTCATGATAAGTAATAGGGAAGAAAATGACAGGCAACCAGTAGCCATCTTGTTAACAAATCATTAGTCTGTTAATACCTAAAATTGGATTTAGCGAGTCATAGGAACACTTAGCTCTTCCTCTACTGGGCCTCTCTTTCGTTAAGATCCTCCCATGCCAGAAGCTGTTCCTTATTCTTGACAAAATATAGAGATTCATATTCTCTCTCTTTTATGAAGCTATGACCTTTCATGTTGATGTCAGTCCCATAGATGCACGCATGTGCCTTTATAGAAAAAGTCCTTGCTTTTTTGCAGATAGAAAGAAGGAACTCACTTCTGTTCAAGTGTTACCTCTTTCATGAAGCCAACCATGAAGTTCACCTCAGCCTGAAGTCAGTTCTCTGCTGATCTTTCTTAGCACTTTATACCACTGCTCTGACTCATCACATGCTCGTTTGGATGATATAATTAAAAGCTACCTGAGGATGAAAATGAAAGTTACTTAGTCATGTCCAACTCTTTGCAATCCCATGGACTGTACAGTCCATGGAATTCTCCAGGCCAGAATAGTATAGTGGGTAGCCTTTCCCTTCTCCAGGGGATCTTCCCAACCCAGGGATCGAACCCAGGTCTCCTGTACTGCAGGCAGACTCTTTACCATCTGAGCCACCAGGGAAGTCCGAAGGGCTTGAATATGCTAGAGCTGCATGAATGATTGTTGAAAGAGGAAATAAATAAATAATGCTACCAGATCACTTTGTCACCAACTGGCTATTCTATAAGGATAATGGAATCTGTTGCCACACTCATAGAAACATTACTAAGCAAGGGAATCTCTAAACAACACCTAGAAAACTAGTTACTCAGCTGCACATTCTTATCTTTAAGACAATTTGAGTTGCACTATATCCATATTGATCTAGAAACTAAATCTGATCTCTGCGTGGAACAAACTTAAATTTTATTTCACGTGGATGGTCAAATAATGGCATAAGTCTTTTAAAAATATGAAAGAAATTTATATTTAATCTTCCATCTGTCCAACTTAGCTGCAAATGAAGTGTAGGGAATGAAAGGATGCGGTTTATCTTGGTGATGTCACAAAATATCCACCATCATCATGGAAACCAATTAATTGCAAAAGAAATGTCTTCCAGTTAAGGATCATCCTTCAAGAGAAGGAAAAAGTCAGTCCATGGGATTAGCAAAGTAATGTTATCCTTGGACTCCAGTCTAAAATTTACAGAAAGTGTCAGTTGAACTTAAGCCACCAGTTGGCTGTTGGGTTTATACCATCAGGATCATCATTTGGCAGTTTCTACTGTTCAGTTCAACTCCTGCTGAGAATACAGGATTCCCAAAGTGAATGTAGGTGTTGGAAACAAACTATTTTGTATCCTGATAGTTCTCAGGCTTACCCAAGAATGATCTAGTGCCTAGCTTATATGTGGTCAGGTAAAGAAATATGGCCAAATGCAGTGCTCTCAGAGAGCCTTGCCACTTCCTTTGAAAATCATAGACTAAACTGACTGATTCATCCTTGAAATGGACAGCATGCCTTTGGATGGAAAGGCATTGGAATCTGGTAAGACATTGACTCATTCAGAAATTCACTGCCATCCCTGCAACTTAGAAGTGTCAGCATGCTAACATCACAGGCTCAGGGAAGCAGTGAGCCAGGAGCAGACTCTTATTATCAATGGGGGAGTATATTGAACTTTTGTAATTGGTAGAATCTCATACTAGATTGTAGAAATACTCTTTAAAAAATCATATCACCAATCCTGAATAGCGTTAAATATTTTTCATAGCTCTGTTTAAGGTGCAAGTTGATTTACATTCTGTAAAATCACACATGTAATATTTATTACACCCTTTCATCTTCTGTCATAAAGTTTCTTGAATAATTGAGATCTCTATTTGAACTTGGCCTGACTCCCTAGGTGCTCTAACTTCCATTGTTCTCCCACAAACCACACCCTCTTATTTTGGGTTAATGATTTAAGAAGTTTGGAATTCAGGTTTAAGATTGAGTTCAATCCAGATAGCATGAAATGGTAAGCAAAGAATAGGTTTGGTAAAACTTGCTAACATTATGTGTACCTCTCTTACTCTGGTGAAGTCCTAAGTGAGGTATTGGGTATACTTTTGTTATCTTTGATGAGTGAAAATTGAAATGTTCTTCATTTGTGAGGCTTTCAAAGAGAATAATACCACCATTAAAGATATTTTCTGACTTTGTGAAAATTATGATTCTGCCTTCATGTGTTCATATTAACTTAAGTGATATTTAAATATCAAAGAGTGAAATGAGAGTCATTATAGAGATCCTTAATTTCTTGAGGATAAAAAAGGAAATTTAGATCCCAACTGTGTTCTATTGATATTACTTCATTTTTACATGGATGTGTTAGCTTCAGTAATTACACACCCTTTCCTGTATGGCAGAATGCCCAGAACTGAACAAATTCCAGTACAATTATTTACTTTATTTCTCTGAAACTGAAACAGCTCAACTGCTGTACACCTGCTTTTGCGACTTCCTTTTATTTGGCCCCTAGATTTATTTACAATGAAATAGTTCTCCCTGACACACCTCAGCCCCATGCAGAAGACAGAATTTTTACTTCAGCTGTAAACAAGCATAGTTGGTAGCCTAGCTAAAAGCATTGTACTGTAAGTACAACACTGAAAACTTCACACTTTCCCTTTTAGTAACTTAGTAATTTTTCCTCTTGGTAACTGAATTATCTTGGCAATTGTAATTATGTAATATAGGAACGTCTTCTGTGCCTGAACTGCATCATCAAACACAAGGTAAGACTGGATCTTTTCTTAGTGACTTCTGTGGGATCATCAAATTTTATAGCTTTCTCTCTTTAATATTATGAAATTAAGGTTCAAAGTGGGGTCAAGTGGTAGATGTCTTGCGACAGTCTTTGGCTTGGATTAAAGAATTCTGAATGCTGATAATTGGTTCTTAGGAGATCAGTCCTCTTAAATTGCATATGACACAGTGAAAATTTAACATTTCTCTTCCATGTGTCAATGATGTAGGGTACCCCCAGTTCGAGTATCTCCATGGTTAAATAATACAAAAGAGTATAGTTAACAGGTTTATTTATTCATGTATTTGAGTGTACAAAAAAAAAAAAAACAAAACTGTCCTTAGATTGCCAAGTTAGCTAACAACAACAGGTAAATTTTTACGTCTGCCCATGTTTTCCAGTAGTCTGATAAATGATCAGCTGGACCTGTGAGCACAGTTCCCAACTCTGTCTGTCTGAGGCATACATTTTGAATAACTGATTTTTTTGTTTATTTGATTACCTCGGAGATATCTTTTTAGATGTATTGACACAATAGGTGGTTGTTCTGTTTTACTTTGTTTTGTTTGACAAGCTCTTAACTTCCAGGAGCTTGAACAGCTTCTGTCTGGCTCTTTATCCACAGCTGAATTACACTTGCAGACATGGAATACATAGTAGAAGACTCCCCAAATATTTATTGGGTAAATGAACTAAGAATGTAAAAATGCTCACTGTCCCACTGTAGTTCATTTACACTTGCTTTTAACTAGGTAAATATGTATATGTATATGTATATAGAAAGCCTACTGTGAGCAAAGACTGTTTAGGAAAGAGGTGGGAGGGATGGTCAGGAAATCTTTCCTATGACCAGGAAAGGTGGTCTGTTTAATACAATTTCTGCACTCAGAAGAATACAGAGTTACAAACCATATTGTATATTTTTATTTGTGGTAATTGGCACATAATGAATATTCATTCAGTGGAACCACAAAATCCAAGAATTTGTCCCCTTTTTTTAGTTAATCAGGCTATAGATATATATTGTATTATGCCAGTTTTATGTAAATTTGTTAACTTAGGCATTATTATTAACTATTAGGCAAAATTATTTAATTTTTACCATTGAATTAGCTGTACCTTTGGTTTACATTTGAAAGTAATAGAATATTTTTCCTTTATTAACAGTTAAAGTCAGTCTTGCCTTTGCATATTTAAAATGATAATTTCCTTTTCAGTTGAATAACTCAGTTCACAATTCCTGTTCAGAGTTAAATTATGAATATATGGAGTAATTTTTCCCCTGTACATGCAAACTTTATGATATTAAACGTGAAATGAGTGACTGCTGAGTTGGTGAGATTAAATGGATGACAGGATCATTCAGCATTAAATTCTTTGTGCCGCTTAATTGTTTTTCTTTACAGAATCACTTCTGGAGAGAAAATTATTTCAGAAACATACTTTTTTCCTACAGATATAACCTTGAAGTTATTCCACAGCTATCGCAGAACAGTCTGTCTTCATGTTTGTGTTCTTCAAATCTAAATTGTAGTTTTTGTCACTTTTGCAGAAAGGGGTCCATATAACGTTACTGTGTCTGTTTTTATTTTATGTGTGTATTCTTTCCAAAGTGATCAGATCTGCTTGTACCTCAGCAAATTTAGGCTTTGAGGATTTTGTTCAAGGCACTCCTAAGAAAAATCATTTAAAACGTAAAGTTAATTTCAAGTAATGCAAAGACAAATTTGTGTCTTAGCTTATAGAATCTTAGTTTTTATGCACTGAAACCTTCATAATATAGAGATTTAAAATAACAGAAAAATTCTGCAAGCAAATTGAAAGAACACATTATTGAAACATAAAGATAAATCATGTTATAAAATTAAATTCTATATAAATCATATTTCAGGTATGAAAATGGCTATCATAAATTAGAAGACAGTTTATTTATTTTTTAATTGAAGGATAGTTGCTTTACAGAATATTGTTGTTTTTTGTCAAACATCAACATGAATCAGTCATAGGTATACATATGTACCCTCCCTCCTGAATCTCCCTCCCATCTCTCTCCCCATCCCACTGCTCTAGGTTGATACAGAACCCCTGTTTCAGTTTCCTGAGTCATAAAGCAAATTCTCATTGGCTCTCTATTTTACATATGGTAATGTAAGTTTCCATGTTGCTTTCTCCATACATCTCACCCTCTACTTCCCCCACCACCCACCCCCCTGCCTAACCCCAAGTCCATAAGTCTATTCTCTATTTCTGTTTCTCCATTGCCCTGAAAATAAATTCTTTGGTATCATCTTTCTGGATTCTGTATATATGTGTTAGTATACAATATTTATCTTTCTCTTTCTTACCTCACTCTGTATAATAGGCTCGAGGTTCATCCACGTCATTAGCACTGACTCAAATGTGTTCTTTTTTATGGCTGAGTAATATTCCATTGTAGATATGTACCACACTTTCTTTATCCATTCATCTGTTGATCAACATTTAGGTTGCTTCCATGTTCTAGCTGCAGTGAAGAGTGCTGCAGTGAACATTGGGGTATATGTGTCTTTTTCAGTTTTGGTTTCCTCAGGGTATATGCCTAGGAGTGGGATTTCTGAGTCACATGGTGTTTTTATTCCTAGTTTTTTAATGAATCTCCATACCATCCATCTTCCATGAGGGCTGTGTCAATTTACATTCCCACCAACAGTGCAAGAGGGTTCCCTTTTCTTCACACCCTCTCCAGCATTTGTTGTTTGTAGACTTTTTAATGATGGCCATTCTGACCGGTGTGAGGTGATATCTCATTGTAGTTTTGATATGAATTTCTCTAATAATGAGCCATGTTGGGCATCTTTTCATGTGTTCATTAGTCATCTGTATGTCTTCTTTGGAGAAAGGTCTGTTTAGGTCATTTTCCCGCTTTTTAATTGGGCTGTTTGTTTTTCTAGTATTGACTTGTATGTGCTGCTTGTATATTTTGGAAATGAATCCTTTGTCAATTGTTTCATTTGTTAGTATTGTCTCCCATTCTGAGGGTTGTCTTTTCACCTGTTTATAGTTTCCTTTGCTGTGCAGAAGCTTTGCAAGTTTAATTAGATGCCACTTGTTTATTTCTTTATTTATTTTCCATTACCCTAGGAGGTGGGTCATAGAGGATCTTGCTTTGATTTGTGTCATCGAGTGTTCTGCTTACGTTTTTCCTCTAAGAGTTTTATAGTTTCTGGTCTTAAATCTAGGTCTTGAATTCATTTTGTATTTATCTTTGTGTCTGATGTTAGGAAGTATTCAAATTTCATTCTTTTACGTGTAGCTGTCCAGTTTTCCCAGTACCACTTATTGAAGAGGCTGTTTTGCCCCATTGTATATTCTTGCCTCCTTTGCCAAAAATAAGGTACCTATAGGTGTGTGGGTTTATTTCTGGGCTCTCTAACTTGTTCCATTGGTCTGTATTTCTGTTTCTGTGCCATACTGTCTTGATAACTGTAGCTTTGTAATATAATCTAAAGTCAAGAAGGTTGATTCCTCCAGCCCCATTCTTCTTTCTCAAGACTGTTTTGGCTATTCGAGGTATTTTGTGTTTCCGTATGAGTTGTGAAATTTTTTGTTCTACCTCTATGAAAAATGCCAGGTAATTTAATAGGGATTGCATTGAATCTGCAGATTGCATTTGGTAGTATAGTCATTTTCATAATATTCATTCTTCCAACCCAGGAACATGGACTCTCAGTATCATAGTTTTTCTGTATACAGTTCTTTTGTCTCCTTAGGTAGGTTTCTTCCTAGATATTTCTATTCTTTTTGTTGCAGTGGTGAATGAGATTGATTCCTTAATTTCTCTTTCTGATTTTTCATTGTTAGTATATAGGAATACAAGTGATTTCTTTGTATTGATTTTGTATACCGCACCTTTGCTAAATTCACTGATTAGTTCTAGTAATTTTCTGATAGTATCTTTAGGGTTTTCTGTGCATAATATCATGTCATCTGCAAACAATGAGAGCTTTACTACTACTTTTCTGATCTGATTTATTTTTCTTCTTCTCTGATTGCCTTAGCTAGGATTTCCAAGACTATGTTGAATAATAGGGGTTGAGAGTGGACACTCTTGTCTCGTTCCTGATCTCAGAGGAGATGCTCTCATGTTTTCACCATTGAGAGATAGTTTTCTTTGAATTGAAATCTTTTGGCTTTTGAAGGAAGTTTTAATTTTCCTTTTGAAATTGGAGTTCTAGGCATTTCAAATTTGAATTTCAATTTGTATGCATTTACATGTAAATATTCCTATAAACCAGCATGATATCAGAATAATATTAATCATGTGGTATTATCTACTCTAATATGCATATATCCAATTAATGCATTTTCCTAAAATCATTCCTAAAGCCTAAATCAAGATAAAGGTCCTCAGCCACTGCATATATGGCCTTCTAATCTGTTCTGGTGGAATCAGTTCTTACGCTTTCCTCAGCATTCTGTTTTCCTTTAGAAATTCCTTTCCATCAAAAGTTGACATAAACCATCACTTTTCCCCTTTGCAAAATATTTTCATAAATTGTTTTACTAATAAAAGGGTAAACACGTCTTGCCCAAGTGTAGAATAAATTGGCACCTTCTTTTTTCACTCATGACCTTATCTACCTTCTGTGTTTCTTGCCTAAAAGAGACAGTTGTTGGAAGAGGGCAAGCTTACTGGATTTTCCCCATTGTCCCAATTTTCTCAGTTGTTTCTTAGAAAGATAAAATTTTTTTTTTTTCTTACAATGTAAGCAGTTAACAGCAGGATCTTGATTTTTCTTTTAGTTAGCAAAGTATAATGAAAAAGTGAATTGTTACTAAATTATTTTGTGGAAAAATACATCTTAGTAATTGCTGCTATTGGCATTATTCCCAGCTGATTAGAAGATTTGATGGTCTGTAGGTAAGACTATGAAATTTATGTAGGTATGGATACTGAACAGAATGCTGTTTCACTTAATTTATTTGATCTGCACTACAGAATAGGGAAAACATTTTATTCAGGCAGAAATTTTATTTAATTTGATTTCTTTTTTTTTTAATATCATACCCTTTAAAAACTTCTCTTGATTTACCATTGAAAACTGTGAAGACACCCACCCTACTGTCAGAGTTGGAGAGGAGTTCTACTATAAGGACAATAGAACAAAATTGAGAAGAATGGTTAGCAGATCATTTATGTTAGATCTGCCCTTGTAAGTACAGAGACCCCACATTGCTTTATGGGGCTTCCCTGCTTTTCGGTACAGTCAAATTTCTCTTTCTGCCACCATCATCACCACTACTACCACAGGAAACAAGTGAAAATTTTTAGAAAAGATCTTATCACAGTTCAGTTCAGTTCAGTCGCTCAGTCGTGTCTGACTCTTTGCGACCCCACGAAGTGCAGCACGCCAGGCCTCCCTGTCCATCACCAACTCCCGGAGTTCACTCAGACTCAGGTCCATCAAGTCAGTGATGCCATCCAGCCATCTCATCCTCTGTTGTCCCCTTCTCCTCCTGCCCCCAATCCCTCCCAGCATCAGAGTCTTTTCCAGTGAGTCAACTCTTCACATGAGGTGGCCAGAGTACTGGAGTTTCAGCTTTAGCATCATTCCTTCCAAAGAAATCCCAGGGCTGATCTTCAGAATGGATTGGTTGGATCTCCTTGCAGTCTAAGGGACTCTCAGGAGTCTTCTCCAACACCACAGTTCAAAAGCATCAATTCTTCGGCACTCAGCCTTCTTCACAGTCCCAACTGTCACATCCATACATGACCACAGGAAAAACCACAGCCTTGACTAGACAGACGTTTGTTGGCAAAGTAATGTCTCTGCTTTTGAGTATGCTATCTAGGTTGGTCATAACTTTTCTTCCAAGGAGTAAGAGTCTTTTAATTCCATGGCTGCAGTCACCATCTGCAGTGATTTTGGAGCCCAAAAAAATAAAGTCTGACACTATTTCTACTGTTTCCCTATCTATTTCCCATGAAGTGATGGGACTGGATGCCATGATCTTCGTTTTCTGAATGTTTAGCTTTAAGCCAACTTTTTCACTCTCCTCTTTCACTTTCATCAAGAGGCTTTTTAGTTCCTCTTCACTTTCTGCCATAAGGGTGGTGTCATTTGCATATCTGAAGTTATTGATACTTCTCCCAGCAACCTTGATTCCAGCTTGTGTTTCTTCCAGTCCAGCGTTTCTCATGATGTACTCTGCATAGAAGTTAAATAAGCAGGGTGACAATATACAGCCTTGACGTACTCCTTTTCGTATTTGGAACCAGTCTGTTGTTCCATGTCCAGCTCTAACTGTTGCTTCCTGACCTGCATACAGATTTCTCAAGAGGCAAGTCACTGAAAGAGGAACTCCCCAGGTCAGTAGGTACCCAACACGCTACTGGAGATCAGTGGAGAAATAACTCCAGAAAGAATGAAGGGATGGAGCCAAAGCAAAAACAATTCCCAGCTGTGGATGTGACTGGTGATAGAACAAGGTCTGATGCTGTAAAGAGCAGTATTGCAAAGGAACCTGGAATGTCAGGTCCATGAATCAAGGCAAATTGGAAGTGGTCAAGTGGCAAGAATGAACATCGACATTCTAGGAATCAGCGAACTAAAATGGACTGGAATGGGTGAATTTAACTCAGATGACCATTATATCCTATCACTGTTAGTGATATATGAAAGGCAATAAACTCTGTGGAATAGAAATCCATTAGGAAACTAATATCTAACAGTTATTATTACTTAAACTGTGTGTCAGGCATTGTGCTAAGTGCTTTACATGAAGACTTTCCTCTGTTATTTATCAAAACTTTATGAGTTGTGAAAATCTGTCAGGTTTTTTTGGCCACTGAATATGTGGTCCAAATTTGTTGTTCTTTGCATTTTTCCGCCTGAATAGACTAAGTGAGAAAATATATAGCCTTGAGCTGTACAAGTAAGTTGTTCCAGTAAATTTTGTTTTTAATCTTTAAATTAGCCAGGATGTTTTCAGTTGCTTGTAACTAAAAACCTAGAATCATACAGATAGTTATTATTATTACTGCTATTTACAGATGGGAAAATTGAAACTCTGGTAAAGTTGAGTAATGTGTCCAAGCTTACACAGTTAATCAGTAGGAAATCTAGTATCCATATCCAGGCAGTTATACTCTAGAGATGCATAGTAAATAATTAACAGCTACAGTGGAGGTAATAAAGGAAAAGTAGATATAGAAGAAAATTCAATCACTGTGGTTGATAAATATTATTTGAGAAGTTATCTTGGAATATGGAAGAAAAGAACAAAAAAAAATACAGATGTCCCTAGACATGGAGGCCAAAGAGAATAAATCTAACGTAAGTATTGTGGATGTTCTTGAAAAAGACATTAGAATAAGTAGAGCAGAAATAATATTTAAATATAATTTTGGAAGTTTTTCTAAGCAGACAATATAGCTGTGAGTATACAGATTTGAAGTGGTCAGCACATTCCAGGCATTACATATGGAAAAGGGACCTGTCCAGGAGTAATTTCGACAAAGTTTTATATTATACAAAGATAAAGAGGAACGGCATTCTAGAAGAATCCATATAAATAGTTTAACTACAGAAAATAAGATCAGACTGACATATAACTCTGTGTGGAGCAGTGTGTTTAGAGTATTGAGGGGGGAAAAAATGCTTATAGTTCAGGAGTTTTATACCCAGCTAGAATGTCTTCAGTGTATAAAGAATGAAAAATATACTTTCAAACATTTAAGAAATCATGAAATGGATTCACTCTTGTGCCCTGGTACCCTTTCATAGTTAAAGATGTGCTCCCTTCAGAGAATAACCAAATATAAGACTCAAAAATGAGATATTTATGGTATGAAATAGCTAGTACATCATCTCTTACTTGATTAAGATTCCAAACCAGGAATCTAGGGTTATTATATGCTATTAGTTAGATTTTTCAGTTTTTCTCCAGTGCTTTCCTGCTTCTTATGGTCCCCAAACTATATTCTGCTTCCCATAGTTCAGATGAATATATTTCTCTCTCTGGTGACTGTCCCTGTTAGCCATTGGTACTATTCTGATTCACTCTTGATAATAGTAGGTAAACTGCATATGTATTTTAGATACTCCACAGGAAGAAGGCCTAGTCAGTGTAGGGTATCATTTAGACATTTGGTGGCACTTTTCACTGTCACAGCACTTAAGATGTTTTGCAACCTATAAGCTTATATTGAATGCTCTGAGTCATGGTTTGTTGCCTTATTGAATTTACAAAGACATAAAAGAAAAAAAAATCTTCAGTTTGAGCTGGGAACAAGTTTTTATACATGTTTTTATCTTCCTTGGATCTATGCATACTTTAACAGTATGTAAAACATCAGTGTCAGTGGTATCATCTTAGGTATGTAAAGACATGTATTTACTTGGAAGAAGTCTTATAAGGAAATTCCCAAAGGTATTCTAGACTATGAAGAATAGAACTGTGTCCTTAGCACAGGACAGATAGGTTAAAGGAGTTCAGCAGTTACCTATCAGATGAGTGAATAAAATGAATGCAATCTGTGCTGAGTAATTACAAATAAGAAAAATATAGTAACTACCTAATGAAAGGGAGGTATTTGACATTAACAGACAATTAACAAAAGAAGGGATATAAATAAATAAAATGAATGTGAAATAATATTTTTATCACACTAGTAATTATAGAAATACATATTAAAATAATGAAAATATATCTGCCTTTCATATTGGTAACACTTAAAGAGTGGAAAACTGTGAGTACAGTGATGTTAGCAATTTAATGCAGTATTACTAAGAGTGAAT
Organism: Capra hircus; assembly: GCF_001704415.2. Lineage (NCBI taxonomy): Eukaryota > Metazoa > Chordata > Mammalia > Artiodactyla > Bovidae > Capra > Capra hircus. The sequence goes on from NC_030809.1 coordinate 98,380,697, forward strand.
TGGCAACCATGTTGGAAAGCACTTTAATGATATAAGAATGGTTATATCTTTGGTCCAATAATTCCAATTCTATGTGTCTAGTCTAAGGAAATACTAAGCGTTAACACAAAAATATTAGTCATAGTGGTGTTTATGGTATCTAAAAATTGGCAACAGCTTGATTGTCTAATAAAGTGGAATGAATACATAATAGTACATGAGTATGAAAGGCTTTACGCAGCATTTAAAAATCACATTTCTAAAGAATTTTTACCAACAGGAAAAACTCATAATACAAATGAAAATATGAAGCATCTAACCATACAGGTAAAAATTTGCTATAGAAATGCACATGAATGTATACATGTATGTATATATGTATGTATACACACACATGTGCAATCATTAATAAAACAAGAATCACTTCTAAATACTAAGTATCTTCAGGCTTTTTCCTTTGTATTTTCCAAATTTCCTTACAAAAATCATGTAATGCTTAATAAAAATTCTGAAGCCATAAAATAATATGACTGAAATTTTCAAAAAGATAGTGAAAGGTTCAGTTCAGTTCAGTTCAGTCACTCAGTTGTGTCCTACTCTTTGTGACCCCATGGACTGCAGCACGCCAGGCTTCCCTGTCCATCACCAACTCGCGGAGCTTGCTCAAACTCATGTCCATCAAGTCAGTGATGCCATCCAACCATCTTGTCCTCTTTCGTCCCCTTCTCCTCCTGCCTACAATTTTACCAAGCATCAGGGTGTTTCTAATGAGTCAGCTCTTCGCATCAGGTGCCAAAGTATTGGAGCTTCAGCATCAGTCCTTCCAATGAATATTCAGGATTGATTTTCTTTAGGATTGACAGCAAAAGGTTACCATAGATTAAGTTGATGGAGACGAAAAGAAAAGAACTAAGTGTATATAGATTGCAAGTTGTGGAAAATATGTCAGATAAATCATGGTTGAAATGGAAAATTTAGCATCACTGTGATGGCAGGCCTCAGATCCAGAAGGTGTCATAGCCCAGTGACTAGGAGCAGCAGCTCCCACCTCTGCCCCTGGCTATGCTGTGCGACTTTGAGCAGGTTACTTTAGATAGAGCCTCCTGTGTCTTCATTTGTAGTAAAATGAGGATAGTAGTTCCAGTCTTTCTGAAACAGTGAGGATTCAATAAACATTCACTGGCATTCAAGGATACAGTTGCTACCCTTGAGATGGTATGAAGAAAGGTTGTGGAAGCAGCAAGTTCTAGCCCAGGGCCATTTAGGAAGCACCTGCATCCAAACTGAAGAATATTCAAAGGCATGGGTCCAGGCTGAGACGTGGCCCATGGAAGGGGTTCTATCCAGAGGGCCAGGCAGAGGTTGCATGCCTTGGGGCCGCTGTGGCATCATGCTGATGAGAAGAGTCAACATCTTTCTGCACCCATGGAGATGGGTTGTATCATCAAACAACTGTGCATATCCAATTATTTGTAGATACCTTTACACAGTATATTCAGAAATCTCATTATGAGATTCCTCAGCTATATCTTTACCAGTTGCCTTGGAGGGCTTTTCTACAAAGAATCATTAAGTCTGAAAAGGAAGATGTAGAGAAGTGTACCAAATACACATATTTTTGGAGTACTCGACTCAAGGATATAACTCCAAGGATGCTTTCCACTGTATTTCAGAGCTTAGAGTAGTGTCTGATGCTAATCAACTTTCCATACTTGTTGAATATATATTTATTGAAAATGTCTGTGTGTTCATGGAAAATAGGTAGGGGACAAAACACAAACATAGTAGCAAACATCAGAGTCACTTCATGAAGTAGTCATTCCCTAGGAATAGTGAGGGTGGAAGTAAGAAGCTCCTTCCCCAAAAAACATAGCAGGAGGGAGGTTATATATCCAAAAATAGAAAATAAAAGTTTCCTCGTGACATGTGTCCAAACATTTATACCTGATATTTTTTTCCCTTCCGTTATAAAAATCAAGTCTGCCTAAAAATGATAGTCATGAGAGATTTGTTCAAAAATGAACGTTTGTTTCTAAAGTGGAATGGTGGTCCTCGCATCTTGTTCAGGACCACACTACCCTTGGGCTTCCTCTGCTTTTGCAAACATCTGCCTCTCCAACCCCACTGCCTGGTGACAGCAGACTGACTACTTCTCAAAATGATGTCACTCATTGGGGGTAGGGAGTGAGGCATCTGTTCTGGCATGATTGTATTTTCCTGCTTTTAAGTGCTTCCAGCAATATTTCATTGAAAATGTAGCCTTAGTGAGTCATGTCTAAGCCTGAAGAAACACTGGTGCTTTTGCAGAGAAGTCGAGAGTTTGTCGCTGCCGGAATGGCTCATACGTCTAATCTATTCTTGCCTTCCATAACCTGGATGCAATCCAAACCCAATTGTATCCACTCTGACTGATTTATTTGAACTGGCAGAACTCACATGGGTAGACTCTAAATGTTCCCTTATGATATATTCCTACACAGAAGAAAGTAAATGTAGTAATTAGGACTGTCTTATTTTATGACTAGAACTATGCAAAAAAAAAAAAAAGAAAAGAGCCTTTTCCAATACAGTTCTTATATTTGGAAAATAACATCCCAGCTTCAAAATCCTTTAGCCCAGGCAGACTAGAAATACACAACGAAATAGAGTAGATTGGCCACAGAGTATTGCATAGCACAAGGTCCAGTTTATATTCTGTGGCTGTTTTAGGTAGCATTTTGACTGCCCGAAATAGGTTTTTAAACATCTTGAGGAAACCATGTTCCCCAATTCAGATTTTGATTCCCACAGCAGAGTAGTACTGGTAAGTTCGAAGGTCATTCCACCTTGACAGCTTAGAAAAATGTCAGATGGCCACCTGAGAGCCAGGTTGTGAGCAGGGGAAGGTTACTAAACAGGAGAACTGAGCCAAAAAAGAATAGCTGTCTCCCGCACTCTTCAGTAGGACACTTTGGAGGGTGCTGCTGGCTACTGGGCAAGCTAGTCAGTCCTGGGAACCCGTAGAAGAGGCACATGGAGCCCTGATCTGAGGCAGAGGGTGGGAGGGGGGGTTGTCAGTTTGTCCTGAGGACATCACTGTACCATAGGGAATATTTTTAAATGTTGCTGCTGCTGCTGTTGCTAAGTTGCTTCAGTCGTGTCTGACTGTGCGACCGCATAGATGGCAGCCCACCAGGCTCCCCTGTCCCTGGAATTCTCCAGGCAAGAATACTGGAGTGGGTTGCCATTTCCTTCTCCATTTTAAATGTTAGCCTTGTTCTTATTTATAGTAATAATCTGATAATCTTGACTCATCAGTGAACTCTTATAGAGTTTCACTGTACCCTTACAGAGAATTCAGTCATTTATTAGTAGAATGGGAAGCATGCAGACATTGATGTCAGGGTTCAAATCCAAACTCCCACAAGTAGCTTTATGCTGTTGGACAAGCCCCTTAACCTTTCATAGCCTGTTTCCTCTGTGAAATTACAACAATGCCCAGTTTGTAGGTTATAGGGTGTATATTTAAAATGCCAGTAAAGTGCTTGGTACTTAATAGGTGGTCAAGCCCCTGTCTAGAAGCAGAGCTGTCAGGTATTTCATGAATATTGAAGTTTTCTCTCTTTGGGGCTTAGTAATAAAATTGACATTCAGATCTAATTGCTCCTGAAATTGCCTTTGCAAAATGAAGCCACCCACAAGTGTGGAGTATTGTTTACCCTGTTGCTCTTTGTTTCCTGCAGAGCATTTAGTTTTCATTTTCATCTACTGGAAATCTTTATTTCCCAATCCTTCAGTTTTGTTTGGTGAATTGAAAAAAATCCCACTCCAACCCCTTGTTTCTTGTTAAAACCTGCCTTAGGATTCTTCGTTGCCTAAAATGGATTTAAACATTCTGCAGTTCAAAATAATGTCATAGGATTATTCTGAAAGAGCTCTCTGCTGGATCCAAGAAGCCATTAATTGTTTTGAGACTATGAACCGCTGCTGGTGGAAGTGGCAGATTCTGACTCGGTGCAGGAGACTGGTGAAGCATCCGGTGTGCTTCAGGTCCTGCAGCTGCCACAGGGAGGTGGGCAGTGCCGTGGTTTGGGCCCCAAGCCCTTGAAGGCTGTTTCCAAATGATCATATTGCAAAGAATCCACCCATTTCCTTAAATTAGTTTAAAAAAAGGGATTATTTCTTGAATAATTTTTTTTTAATATTTTCAGTTTTAAATATTAGGCCCCACATACTCTGCAATATATTGCATTTAGTAAGCCCTTATTTAGCTGTAGGACATGTCTAGAATTCCTATCAATCTGACAGCATAGATGAGACTCTGATAGGAAATAGTAACCTCTGACTTCCTTTTCTTACTGGATGCTAAGAAACAGTGCTCCGATGTTGTGACAGTTAGTGTGTATCTGTATACCAAGCACAAATTATTGACAGCTCTTAGTTACTGTTGGGGAGAAGGCAATGGCACCCTATTCCAGTACTCTTGCCTGGAAAATCCCATGGATGGAGGAGCCTGGTGGGCTGCAGTCCATGGGATCGTGAAGAGTCGGACGCGACTGAGCGACTTCACTTTCACTTTTCACTCTCATGCTTTGGAGAAGGAAATGGCAACCTACTCCAGTGTTCTTGCTTGGAGAATCCCAGGGACAGGAGAGCCTGGCGGGCTGCCATCTCTGGGGTCGCACAGAGTCGGACACGACTGAAGCGATTTAGCAGCAGCAGCAGCAGTTACTGTTGACATTTATTGAGTACCAATGTGCATGACACTGACTCACCTAAGCACTTTGTATCGCCTCGTGTCATCCTCACATAGTCCTAAAATCAGTCGCCATTATTAGTCCCATTTTACAGCTGAAGTAGCTGAGGCTTAATGAGTTTGTAAAACCTAAATCTATCGGAATGTAGACACTGTCATCCATAGCAGAAACCCTTGTTCCTAGAATGAGGCCTGCTGCAAATAGACGCTCAACTGATGTTTGTTGGATTACTGAACTTCCTAAAGTTCACACATCTGATTAGAATTCAGGAATTGACAAAGGATTCAATTCCAGGGGTCTCTCAGACACTAAAGCCTGTAGCTTTAACTTCCATGTTTTTCTGCCCCTCATTTGCCTTAATCAGCCCTCTGTTAGACAGTTTCAAGAAACAGAGGACATGATCCCCGCCCTCTAGATGCATAATCCAATGAAAGATGCTTAAAACCCAGTAAAGATGTTCAGAATATACTTGCTAAGCTTCAGAATACGAGTTGAGGCAATTAGGCATTAAAACAGTCAACTCTGCCATAAATATGTGTTAATTGGGCTTCAGGTTTAGCTGCTCTGAAAAATGAGACCTCAAAATATCATGGCTTAAATAAACAAGATAGAAATATGCCTCTGTCGCAGAACATTCCAGAGAGAAGTGGTCCAGAGCTGCCAAGGCAGCTTTGCCGCATGGTTGCTGTCAGCGTCTGAGACAGCTCCCAGTTCTCATCAGGTTCTGTCAGGAGGTAAGGGTGTAGAATCAGGGGAACAGATGTGTTCCTTTCAGAGGGCATGGTCTAGAGAGGCTTGCTCCTCTCAGGCATTGAACTGGGTGAACTGGATCCTGTGGCCGCAGCAAGCAGTCTCAAAAGCTGGGACTGCAAGCTTCAGCTGAATTCAGATACAATGATGATCAACAACTAACAGTTTTTCCCACAGTCCACTTGGCGAACGTGTGGGTGCCCTCTTTTCTGTCTGGCTTACTCTACCTTCTTGATTAGTGCTGGGCGGGGTTGAGCTGTACTGGGTGCTCACTGTGGCTCAGCAAAGGTCAGAATCATTACACTGATTTTTATATTCTCTATTTAACATTTATAAGAGAGATGCTGTGGAGGATAGACTAAAATTTGATTTCCTTGTGTTTAGTTTTTAGAATTTATTTTATTAGAGTGTAGTTGGCTTACAACATTGTATTAATTTCTGCTGTACAGCAAAGTGAATCAGTTATACATATATATATAATTTTCCTATTTTTTTTCCATCATGGTTTATCACAGGATATTGAATATATTGATAGTTTCATGTGCTGTATATACTAGTTTACATCTGCTAATCCCAAACTCCCAATCCATCCCTCCCCCTCAACCCTCACCCTTGCCAACCACAAATCTCTTATGTCTGTGAGTCTTTTTCTGTTTTGTAAATAAGTTCTTTTTTTACTATTGTTTTGGATTCTACATATAAGTGGTTATCATCTGATATTTGTCTTTCTCTTTCTGACTTACTTCACTTAGTATGATAATCTCTGGGTCAATCCACGTTGCTATAAATGGCATTATTTCACTCTTTTTTATGGCCAAGTATATTCCATTGTGTATTTTTACCACATCTTTATCTATTCATCTGTCAATGGACATTGAGATTGTTTCTGTGTCTTGGCTGTTGTGAATAGTGCTGCTGTTCACAGAGGTGCTAGTGTCTTTTTGAATTACAGTTTTCTCTGGATATATGCCCAGGAGTGAGATTGATGAATCACATGACTCTAGTCTTTTAAGGAACCTCCATACTGTTTTCCAGGCTTCCCTTGTGGCTCAACTGGTAAAGAATCTGCCTGCAATGCAGGAGACCTGGGTTCGATCCCTGCATTGGGAAGATCCCCTGGAAAAGGGAAAGGCTACTCACTCCAGTATTCTGGCCTGGAGAATTCTGTATTATGGAGAATTGTAGAGAATTCATGGCTTGGATAGTCCATGCGGTCACAGAGAGTTGGGCGTGACTAAGTGACTTTCATTTCACTTCATACTGTTTTCCATATTGTCTGCACCATTTCCGTTCCCATCAGCAGATGTATGAGGGTTCTTTTCGCACCCTCTCCAGCATTTATTTGTAGATTTTTAAAAATGATGGCCTCATGGTGATAACCTCAGTGTGATTTTGATTTACATTTCTCTAATAATTAGCGATTTGAGCATCTTTTCATGTGCCTGTTGGCCATCTGTATGTATTCTTTGAAGAAATGTCTATTTAGATCTTTGCCCATTATTCAATTGGATTGTTTTGTTGTTGTTGAGTTTAATTTCCTTGTGTTCTCAATAAGTTTCTATTTTTAAATGCTCTTTTGTTTCCCCTTTAAGCCTAAATATACCGATTTTTGAAGTCCTGTTAATATTGCCTAAATTTTTTTAAAAAAACTATCATCAAACTTTTCATGCTCTTGCCATTTTATAACATAGTAATGGAAATTACTAAATATGCTATGGATATCTTAATGTTTCATTTCTATTTCTTTACTTCTCTGTTCCTGCATTTGGAAAAATTATACTACCCTAGGGTCTTAACTTTAAACATATTTTCATAATGTTATTAGGTCTCTCTCCAGAGTTACATCTGTTAGTTTTTTTCCCATATAATACTGAAAGTTTTTCCTCTACAGTTTATAACTAGAAATGAGTAAATTTCACAATATAATCTCAACAAAACATTACTCTTTTAGGAAAATGAAAGATGTTTTCTAATTCAAACTTTTTAATCCCTAAGAGTCGGAAAGTTATGTATCCTTTTTTCAACTTTTTATTCCCAGTACCTAGAACAATACTCAGCATATGACTGTAGTACTCCAATACTTGTTGACTAAATCATATTTAACTTTTTAAAGTAAAAAAAAAAATTCTCCGTTTTAGTCTGTAGGCTTAGTTTAAAATATTGCAAAATAATACACTTAAAGTGTTTTGACTACAGTAACTATCTCCTGTGTGTGTGTGTATGTATGTGTGTGTGTCACTCACTCAGTCATGTCCCACTATTTGTGGCCTCATGGAAGAGAGCCCGCCAGGCTTCTTTGTCCATGAAATTCTCCAGGCAAGAATACTGGAGTGGGGTGCCATTTCCTTCTCCAGAGAATTTTCCCAACCCAGGGATCAAACCTGGGTCTCCTGCTTTACAGACAGATTCTTTACCATCTGAGCCACCCGGAGTTATCCCCTAAATAACCAGTGTATTTACATATAGCACATGCTCACACACAAGTGTATGCACTCCCATGTGCATGTGCACACATGCATTTGTTTGGAAGCCAGGGCCACTGACAACTTCAACCCTTTTAAACATTCTAAAAGTTGCCGTGAAAATGTCCTTATAGGGCCCTCACTCTCAACCTTATTCCATCTAGTCTGCAGCATATAATTTGATTATCTTTGTATTTCAGTAGATTATGTTTTGGGTGTGCAAATTTAGCCAAGGAGTTGAGAAGGGGGGAGATGAGGAGAGGGAATAGAGGGAAGGAAAAAGAAAGGAGGATGGACATCAGAATTAGAAGAGGGACTGTGACACCACCACATGACATTCCTGTATCACAGAAGGATACAGAACAACTCAAAAGGCAGGTCCCAGGCATTAGTGATGCCACCATATGGTTGTGGTTGTGCATGTTTCGTTAGTAAGATTATGATTAATTACTAAGAAAAGTGTGTGTGTTCCATATATTCTATTTAACAAAGCAGAAGAAAGCGTAACATCTTAGGGGTGTTTGAAATCAGAAAATAAATTGCCTTTTGGAGGATTAGCTTTGGATATCCAGAAATTTTAATCCTGTGAAGCAACTCTTTACTCAAAGATGACAGAGAAATGAAAAATTATTAAGTAGTATAAAGAATCCATGTAGCCAGATTTAGAAAGGAATGCATGAAAATGTTGTAACTAGGAGGAAGAGCACTGAGGGACTAGACCAGTTCTAGCCATCCTAGATATCCTTATCAGAGAGGCAAGTAGAATTTTGTTAATAGGATGATAATTAGTGTTTGCTGTGCACTTGGGCGAGGCACTGTGCAGGTGATGACAGTGTGTATACTAAATAAGTTCCCCCCAATAGCTCTGTGATCTAGGAACTGTGCAGATTATCTTAAATATTTTAAATGCAGATTGTTTTAAATGCATGGGAAATGAGGTGTAAATGAGTTAAGTTGCTGTTTGTGAGCAATAGTAATGAAGAACTTGTTTTGTTTGATGACATTGAGTATTGAATGTGGTCTAAATGGAACATGCCACCAGAAACCAGAAGGTCCTCTGTTCTCATTCAGTCATCCATCCAACTCTGTCTACACATAACTGTTACCATATATAACTGGCTGTTGAATAAGTTTACATGCTTCATCTGTCCAGACTTTAGGAGAGCACAGAACTATGTCATGAGAGACCCCTCTTTACGTGCAGGTGCAAATGGGGAGTAGTAACCGTGGAGTGACAGTTAAGGAAGGTGGAGCTCAATGAATGAACCACCACTCTCCCACCCTCCATCCCTCCCTACACACACACACACACACACACACACACACTCACTCACTCACTCACTCCTCCTTTTACCCTCAAAGGCCTCTCAGTCACAGGACCAGGAGTGACATTTAAGGAAGGTGGAGCTCAATGAATGAACCACCACTCTCCCACCCTCCATCCCTCCCTACACACTCACTCACTCACTCACTCACTCACTTACTCCTCCTTTTACCCTCAAAGGCCTCTCAGTCACAAGACCAGGATCTGATTCCATTCTCTCCACATGCCCATGTTATTGGGCACCCAGAGACCCAGAACATGTAGTCTTGAGTCCTGAGCATGGCAGAGAGCAAGCCTAAATTCCATATTTAGTTGGGAGCTACTGGGCACTGGAAAGTTGAGCTTTCATTCTGATTAGCTTGGTTATCTCAGGAGGAAGTCTTTCTTTGCTTCCCTTTTGGGGGGCCCAGCTTCCTCACCAGACACCTGGGCCTCCTCTATTTCTCTGTATACTCTCACTTTACCAGCTGTTTCCTCTTCCTGCAGCCTCAGTTTTGTCCTTTCTTGCTCCTTCTATAACCCCACCAGAAGCACTGTCTCTTGTTGTTTGTTCAAAGAAAGGGAAATGGAAAAAGAGGCTTAAACTTTTGAGATAGGGGTAAGTCTGTTCTTCTAAGTTGTAAACTGCTGGAGGGCAAGTGCCCTTTTTATACATCACAAAGCATTAATAAAATCTCATGAACTTAATGATTTTTATAGTAACAAAGCACTATAATGGAATTTAAGCAGATGTAGAAGTTAGGATTTTTCTAATAATACCTACATTCAATTCATAATCTTCACACGTATTTAAACTTGCTTCCAGTAGTTATTCATCATATCCATGAAAAATTATAGCTGTTCATTTATATATATAAATATATATAATCATATATGCTGCTGCTGCTGCTAAGTCACTTCAGTCATGTCCGACTCAAGTGACCCCATAGACAAATATATGTAATATATATAAATATGTGTGTGTGTGTAATATATCTGCATATTTACCACCTAGTGACATGCTTGTTTCTAACCTGGTACCATAGTTTTTCCTATTTGTAAACTTGTGATAAATTTTCATAAGTGCATTGTATAATATGATCTAATTAGTTTAATGTTTTTAAAAATTCTTTGAACGTAAGTTCTGTACACTTGGCAATCAGTTGTGCCAAAAATTATGATTGCTTTCTCATGTAATTCCCAGGACCCAGTTTCTCCTACATATAGTTTCTCTCATGATCAATCAAAAAAGGTTTATATGCAATGCCTTTGAAAACACTTCAAAATTAGAAGCATATTTATGGTTGAGGGAGATACTGGATTATATTATACTTGCTGGGTTTAATCTTGAAAATAAATGAATTGTAAGCTCAGATTAATTTGGTATCTCATTTATATATTCAGTCATTTATACCTTGACATTTGGATTCTACCCATCAAACTCTGCATTAGGCTGTCAGATTATTTTTTAAATGTTTCCTGAATTTGTAACACTATTCTGGGATTTATTTGAATTGAATTTTTTGTAGGTAGAGAATTTTATGTGATATACTTAAAATAACATTAAATATAATGAATAAAAGATTTCAAATGCCTTGCTTTTTAGATTCCTTTAACCAAAGAATTTAGTAAAGTTCTTTTCCCAATATACTTTTTCATATAGTTTGGAGTTTTTGTTGCTGTTGTTCAGACATAATTTTTCTTCAGATTTTTGCTTCACTTTCCTTGAAAGATTGTGAAAACCGTCTCTATTACTGCATTATTGTTGCACTCTAAACCTAGATAGCATATTGAAAAGCAGAGACATTACTTTGCCAATAAAGGTCCGTCTAGTCAAGGCTATGGTTTTTCCAGTGGTCATGTATGGCTGTGAGAGTTGTTCTGTGAAGAAAGCTGAGCGCCGAAGAACTGATGCTTTTTAACTGTGGTGCTGGAGAAGACTCTTGAGAGTCCCTTGGACTGCAAGGAGATCCAACCAGTCCATTCTAAAGGAAATCTAAAGGAGATCAGTCCTGGGTGTTCATTGGAAGGACTGATGCTGAAGCTGAAAATCCAATACACCTCATGCGAAGAGTTGACTCATTGGTAAAGACCCTGCTGCTGGGAGGGATTGGGGGTAGGAGGAGAAGGGGACGACAGAGGATGAGATGTCTGGATGGCATCACCGACTCAATGGACATGAGTGAGTAAACTCTGGGAGCTGGTGATGGACAGGGAGGCCTGGCGTGCTGTGATTCATGGGGTTGCAAAGAGTTGGACACGACTGAGTGACTGAACTGAACTGAACTGAAACCTGCAAACAGAAAATGCTTAGGTAAAGGTGGTTAGGTGCTATAAACAAAAAGCATTGTATATTTAAAACCTGATGCTTTTTTGAAATGTTGCTTTTCTAAGTAGTCACAAGATACTTGGGAGTTCAGTTGACCTCGGTAAACAAGAAACAGAAGTGATATTTTTGTTGAGATAGTAAAAGCATAGGGCATGAGCCAAAATTTGTAAGCAGTAATTAGCCCAGTTAGGTGTCAAATTCAACCTAATTTCACTTTTGAGAAAAAGACTCCCTCTCAAGCAGCTCAGCTTGGTGAAAAGAAGATTAAAACAACCTCCACAAAGAAACAACAAGGGGAAGCATTGAGGCCTAGATTATGAATAAAAAGCAGTGGGGTATGATTTATGGACTGAGAGAAAAGTAAGCTGGGCCTGTATACGTGAATGGCTGAAGTACCAAAATTCAGGTGGTAAAAGGTAAGAGATGAGTTGTAATCACACAGCACAAGGCTAGAGTAAGTCAGACTTTTTTTTTTCATTTAATGTTCATTCTGTCGCTGAACACTGGGTGATTTTAGAAAAGACTTGACTTCACAGCATTTCAGCTTCCCTACTGATTAGGTGGCCAGGGATAGTATGGCAGCTGTTCAGAGAGTGGCATTTGGAGTCTGACCAGTCTGGTTTGAACTTTGAACTCAGTTTTAATGTAAGTGTAAAATCAGACTGGTAACTTATCTATGGCAAGTATGTTTCAAGAATTTTATCAAGTTTCAAGAATTAATTTTGCATTGTGAAATGCAAATTTGTATTCTTCTACACATTTTTAAGAGGAAAGGTAGACTAATAGAGGAAAGAAGAAGCTGTAGTAATCTCAGTGTTTGATAGTATACATAACATTACATTTATACCAAAACCAGCAGAGATACTACATGATAAAAAACTATAAACTATTATTCCTCATGAATATAAATATAAAAATCTTTTATAAAATACTACAGAGCCCATCTCAACAATATGTAAAAATTTAGATCATCATGACCAAGTATGGTTTATCCCAAGAAGGCAGGGTTGGCTTAGCATTTGAAAATTTTGCAGTGTAATTCACCAGATTAATAGAAAAAACAGAGAGAAAACCCACATCATTATCTCAGTGGAAAAAGAAAAAGCATTTGATAAAATTTCAGTGCCCATTCATGATGAAGTCTCTCATCAGGCCCAGATAAAGGGCATTTATGGAAAACTTAAAGCTAGTGTTATATTTCATGATTAAAGACTAAATATATTCCAAGATTTTAACCAGTACAGTAAGGCAAGAATAAGCACAAAAATTGGAAAGGAAAATCAGAGCAAGAAGCAGCACAAAAATTGAAAAGGAAAATTAAAATTATGTTTTTACAGAGAAGACATGATTTTACATATAGAAAAGTTTAGAGCAGGAGTCAGCAAAGTACAGCCAAATTTGGGCTATCTCCTACTTTCATATGACCTGTGACTGTGACTTAAGGTTTTTTTTACATTTTTTTGCCTATTTGACTGTAAGATAGATAAAACCATGTTAGAAAACATTTTGGCAATTCTAAAATTAATCATACACTTACCTCATGATCCAACACTCTTGAGTACAACCCAGGAATGAATGAAATAAAAACGTCCACACAAAAACTTATGCATGTTTATAGCACCATTTGTGGATGTTTATAGTACCCCCAAATTAGAAACAGCTTAATTGTCTGTCTGTATGCAGGTGAATAAACAAATTCTATTTTATTCATACTACTAAATAAGAAAAAAGAAACCACTGATACACACAACAATATGGATAAATCTAAAAAACATGCTAATTTAAGAAATCAAACACAGAAGAGTTCATACTACATTATTTCGTTTATGTAAAATTTTAGAACAGGCAAAATTCACCTACAACAGCAGAAAGCAAACCCATGGTTGCCAAGGAGTAGGGGGAAGGGCATATGAGAAGGAGTTAAGGTAATTTTTGGAGAGCGAGATACCCTAAATCTGATTGGAGTTATAGTTCATTGTTGTGTATGTTCAGTGAAACACATCAAACTCTGCATCTTTGAAATGGGTTTTATTATATGAAAGTTATACCTCAAAGGTGACTTTAAAAAATATTATGTTTTAAAAAACCCAAATGTGACTTGTCTTAAACTGGATTGTGAGCTTCAGCAGAGCACATGCTCTTTGGTAACAATTTTGTGTTTTTTTTTAAATCCCCTTCATTTAGCTCGGTACTTGGTGCAAATATTTTTGAGCAAATACCTTGAGTAAAATATAGAAACAAGGTGACCTAATAGGCTGGGAGTAGAAGAACGAAGTTCCCTGGAGTTCGGCCAGCGAGGCTCAAAGGCCAGAATTCAGATCTGTGCTGAGGCTGGGTGAAGCTGCTGTATGTAAAATTTTTGTTTTAGATTTGTTCATCCTAACATTTATTTTTCTGCTGGAGAAGAATGTGTGCAATGTAATCTGCCATGACTGGAATTACAGATAAAGCCTTTGGGATGGCAGACAGGGATTCAGACGATTAACTGTCTGTGGAGTACTTTATAGGTAACGATTTTATTGAAATAACATAAGGAGCCTGTGTTGGTAGTTTTAATAAAATCAAGCCTGACTCATCTATTTGAGAACCAGGATTATGGGAATAACATCTTATACTTCTGGAGTATTTTAAGATTGAAACAGTTATATTCATGTTTGCTTATGAAGAAACAGAATTGGATGGATAAGTAAAACTTTAACCCTGTGGAAAAAAATTTAATATTTGTATCTGGCTTCTCTATGTTAACACTGAAGAAATTGCTTTAGGTTATACAACTCCGTAATGTTATGTTTCCAGCATTACCAGAGGGTATTTTTACAGAGGAGTATCATGTTTTATTTCATGTCTGAAAAATAAACTTGAGTCAGTGTGTTCTGCTTCAGTCCCTTAAAATTTTATTGCAGTATATTTCAGAGTTAGGGAGAAAGTTCTTACTGGCCTTGAGGCTTCATCCCTATAAGGGATGAATGGTTGGGTTGAATCTGTACCCCTCCCCTAACCCCACCCCTGATTTTGACTTCTTCCCCCATTCTTTGCTTATTCAGCACTCTGGGAATAGCTGGGCCTACAAGTAGTTAGGTGCAGTCTGCCCTCTGAAGTTCATCCGTATTTCATCCCTGCTCCCTTCTTTTTATAAAAAAAATACATATATATGTTAATTGGAAGATAATTACTCCAATTTATGTTAATTGGAGGATAATACTTTATAGTATCATGATGGTTTTTTCATACATCAGTATGAATCAGCCATATGTATACATGTGTCCCCTCCATCCTGAACTCCACTCCCCATCCCTGTTTCTCTTAACCCTATTAACTCATTGGCTCATCTTTGCCTTATCAGGAAGCATTTGATCTTGTGGGCTTGTTTGGATCAAGACATGCTATTAATTCAGGGGATGCATCATTGTATTACTTACATTGTATTCTTATAACTGGACATAGATGTGTCTTGAAGAGAGAAGAAAATTGACCCCCACCTCTGAAATGTTTGCAATTATTTGGTACTTAATCGATACACACCAGCCGTGGTATTTTGGCAGAGGGGAGTGCTTCCTCCTGGTTAGAGGGTTTTATGGGGTTGGGTCAGCCTTCCTGTCAAGTATTAATAGTTGAGGAAAAAAGATCAGGAATTCTTGGGGTGTAGTGAGTAGATCGCCTTTCTCAGAATCATCCATTATTTTTCATGAGCCCATTACACTTGTGCAAAATTAATCCTGAAATAGAATTAGGAGAGAAAAAAACCCACCTTTGGCAACCACCATAGAAGGTTGGATGGCATCACCGACTCGATGGACATGAGTTTGAGCAAGCTCTGGGAGTTGGTGAAGGACAAGGAAGTCTGGCATGCTGCAGTCCATGGAGTTGTAAAGAGTCAGGCACGACTGAGTGACTGAACTGAACTGATAGTAATAATTGTTTGGAGCATGAACCACCAATGGCTGCTAAAACTAGTGTATAAGGATGATGAGAAACATGATATTTATATAATCTATTTACATAGTCTTAAAGTATCTCCCTATAGGATATTATTAGTTACAAAAGGAAAACAAGTGATTTTACAGTGGAAAAACATGATACACACCACCTAAATAAAGTGCTCTAAGTTAAAATTAACAGTAATGGGACAAATCAATGTTATGTGCCTTTTCCCACTTTCTCCTCCCCCCACCCCCGCCGCCTTTTTAATGTGCATAGATGAATTTGAGTAAGCTAAATTTTAGGTATAATTTCCTTCCCTGTAGTGGTCCCTCCTGTGCATAAAATATCCTAACCAGTATCTCTGGACCATGATTTTCAAGATGGAGCAAAAGCTTTGGTTGCCTTTCAGACTATGCTATATACCATAATATATCAGCACTTTGTGACTGGTATATTTCTACACCTTGACAACATATAGATAGATACCTTTGATCTTACTTAGCAAGGTCATTTGCCTAGCCATTTGCCTCTGTACAAATAGCTGTTTTGAAGTTTTGAACAGTATGATTTTTTTGGCTCTTAGATGGGGTTCTTAGAACACAGACCCTCCAAAGATATTCATAGAGACCTACATAGGATATGTTAGGGCTAATTGGCCTCTACCTGTGTCTTGCTATGTGACCTAAATGTCTCATGAGGTATATTGGTTCCCACTTGATCCGTTTCCTTGATAAACTTAATATCAGAGCTTTCAGTGGTCTGGTCTCGGTGTCATTCTGCAGTCACCGTTTGTACGCTCACTGTTGTGCAAGAGTGAAAACTCCCTCCCATGGGTTGTCAGTACTTTCATTAAAGATACAGTAGCTTACTTTGATAAATAATATTTTCTTTCAGTGATTACTTTAAAAACTCTAAGGACTGATAGGAAATAAAAACATCTATGTTGTGTAAAATATTTATAGTTATGCCTAATACATATGGTTGTGGTTTTAAAAAGGGTTCTAAAATGATTTAACCTGATGTAAATAGCATTCTCCCTCAGAATGTGGCTAATGGTAATGGTGTTACTCCAGCATCTTAGACGAGAAAACACCAGAAGGGTCAGGCACACACTCTTCCGAGACTCTTTCTGTGGCTCCGCACCAAAGTTACATTTATAGATCTCTCAGGGAAAAAAAATTTCATTCTGTTGACATTGAAAAGTTAAATTATACAGTCTCTTAATGTGGAAAGTGTTGCCTGAAACATAGAAATCTATTTGTACTGTACATCAAAGTGGATTAGTGAGTGAACCTTATAGCGTTATTGCCAGAATTATAAGAAAGGCACTTGTGGGTGAAAATATAACCGAATAAAAAGAAACTATGACGATGTGTGTTAATTTTCTGAAGGCAAGTTTATTAAGGCATAGTTTATATACAATAAAATATACCCTTTTAGTGAATAGTCCTGTGAGTTTTGACACATGAATACAGTCAAGGTTTCAACACAGTTCCATCATCCTGGAAAATGTTCTCTAACAGGGTTTTCAAAAGGTGGCTGTGAGTCTCTGGACAGACAGCATGGGACACAGCAAGCTCTTTGCCCTCAAGGCCGAGACTCCTTGGTGGGTGATCTCCAGAGCTGCACTGTGTGCAAGGGTGGCCCCTTAGTACCTCTTCAGTAGAAGACCTTTCCAGTGGAGTCTTCCTGCTTCTCAGTTTCAAAGGATAATCCCTGACATTCTGCATTCTAGTGAAAAACAGTGTTCACAGCCATTCTCGTTGCTAAAATTTTATAGCTGTGGATTTTTAAGTTTATGAAGGAGTGATCAGTATGTTTTACATATTCAACATTTATTGCTACTTTGTTAGTTTAGGCTTGCAAAATTAGTACTTTAAGAGAAAACTTAAACTTATGGAAAATGAATGGGATGCCCTACAGGGAATTCACAGTCTAGGCAGCCAGGTCTTTTAAATATGTGAATAACAGAGAAAACAGATTAGGTTGCTTTGCTGCTTATTTATGCCTTTTTAAAATAAAAAATACAACTATATATGCAAAGTGACTTGCGTGAACCCTTTTTTAAATATTGTTTTTAATTGGAAGATAATTGCTTTATAATACTGTGTTGGTTTCTGCCATGCATCAGCATGAATCAGCCATAGGTATACATATGTTCCCTCCCTCTTGAACTCTTTTTTTTAATAACATTTTTATTGATCCTTACTTTTTTTTTAGAATAACATTTTGCAAATACGATTACTTAGGTCTCATTATTCTTTTCACTATTAAGTATTCATGACCATTCTCTAATGTAACTCTGGTTTCCCTGCTAGGCTTAAATGGAAAAGAACAATTTCCTTTGTTAGTGTTAAAATTCCCACCAGGCCTGTGGTCTTTGGGTTAACTTTACCAAAGCAATTAAAGCTATTAACAAGGACACAGTTTTTATTTGGCCACTACAGCTCCAGATAACTCCCGGCTGTTTGCCTCTGGTTAGAGGAAATGCGTTAATTGTTCTGCAGTACTCCTGCTTCTCTACTTCCCTTTACTGTAGCAGAAACGCAAGTGGGCGAGCTAGTTTCTTGGCTCTAAAGCCACTTCCGGGATGATTGATCAAATTGGCAAGGACGTAGCTTGCCTGATGCTCTCTCAAAACCATCTCAGCCAGGATTCTTCCATCTGGTATTTGATCACCCTTGGCCCTTCTTTATCCCAAAGAGTACAAGTATAAACTGGATATAACTTTAGTTTTAAAAGAGAGATGTCAGCCACTTATTTACCCTAACTCCTAAGGGAAAAAAGTATTTTCCTAAAGAGTAGTTTCCTAAAATATAGGCATATCTCTTCCTAAAATCTTTTGACTTTCCATGGAAATTTTTTTTAGTCTTTGCAACTATTTATATTTGCTAATTTACGAGTGCTTACGCTATTTAGCTGTACTATCAACCTCATTTTAAAGTTATGTTTGCAAAGTTAATTACACTTATCTGTAAGTGGAAAAATCAGAATAAGCATTTCATATTAGCATAATAGCTTTAGAAAAGTAATTTTGTGGCCTTTTATTACAATATTAAGTAACAAATGGTCACTTTGAAAGAGCCAAATTCAGTTTCAGTGCTTTTTTTTCCTTAATAGATGTAACAGACTTGTAGTAAATTAATATGCTGTTCTTTTATATTGTGATTGTAGTGGGCAGAATAATGCTCTTCTCGCCAAAGATATGAGGTACTAATAACTGGAATTTGTAAATGTTACTTTAGTTGAAAGAGATCTTTATGGATGTAGTGAAATTCAGGGCCTCGAGTGTGGGAGATATCCCCGGACCAGCTCTGAGCGCCTTCGCGAGTGTCCACAGAAGAAAGAGGCAGTTGGAGATTTGGCGCATGTTCAGAAGAGAGAGCAGGGAAA
This sequence comes from Capra hircus, assembly GCF_001704415.2. Lineage (NCBI taxonomy): Eukaryota > Metazoa > Chordata > Mammalia > Artiodactyla > Bovidae > Capra > Capra hircus. Next base: position 98,399,570 of record NC_030809.1, read on the forward strand.
AGGTGGAGACAGAACCAGCAGTGATGTGGCCACGAGCCTACATATGCTAGCAACCATTGGAGCTGTAAGAGGCAAGGGCCACATTCCCTTCAACCTGCAGGAGGGATATATCCCAGCTTACAGCCTTGATTTTAGTCAAGTGAAACTAACCTCAAACTTCTAACTCTGTAACTATGAGGGTATGCCTTTCTATTACAGCAGGCAGAGGACACTAATACAAGTTTTGATACCAGGAGGTAAGGTGCTGATGTAACAAATACCTAAAATGTGGAAGTGGCTTTGGAACTGGGTAACAGGTAAAGGCTGGAAGAATTTTGAGGCAGTGATAAAAAAGAAGCCTAGATTGCCTTAAGCTAAATGTTGGTAGAAATACAGACGTTAAAGGTGTTACTGGTGAGAGCTCAGAGGATGAAGCATACATAACTGGAAACTAGAGGAAAATTGATCCTTGTTACATAGCAGGAGAACACTTGGCTGAATTGTCTCCTTCAGTTGTGTGGAGCACATGTAAGCAGTGGACTTGGTATTTAGCTGATAGATTTCTAAGCCAAGTGTTGAAGGTATAGCCTGGTTTCCTCCTGTTGCTTAGAGTAAAATGCAAGAGGAAAGACAGAACTTGAGGGAAGAACTCTCAAGTGAAAACAAACCACAGCTTGGCAATTGGGAAAATGTACAGCCCATCCAGATCACCAAAGATATTAAGTTTAGAAGATTCACTGTTGGGGAAGTGTGCTCTGGAGGGAGTACCAAAGGGGTAACTGGACAGTCTGCAGTACTTTGAGTGCTTACAAAGTAATTAAGGTTCAAGTATGTTCAGTCAGCCCTTTCTCCTTTGGGGTCTGTTGGTGTATTTGTAATCGTGAGCCATCTGTCCTCCTGGCCAGCAAGCTTCTGGGACACCTCCTTTCCCTTATAGCAAGTAGATATTAGGGCCTGTAAACTGATTTAAATAGTAGAGCACAATGTAATTAGAAAGGCAGATCTGCTACAGAAACATTGTACCATGCGTTACAAAGCCAAATGTAAATAATTTGGATTAGAGCCACACCACTGGGTGTTTCTAGTAGCGTAAATAACAGAAGTGGTAGTGTAAAAATAACTCTTCATGAACATTCCTCTGTCCTTTGTTTTGAATATCTGTGAAATGTTTTACTCTATCTCCAGTACCTTTTATAGGCAAATGTGGGAAGAGGTGGTTAAATGTATTTGGACATGAAAATGGATGGTAATAATTTGGATTTGCTTTGAGTTGACTTTCTGATGGCTGTGGTGGATATTGCTCATGCCATCTGTGTTCTCACCTGGCTTTACTTTTGGCTATGACGTAATCTGTAAGACAGCTGCCATTTTGTGATAATCCACAGACATAAAGTACTTTTTTTTTTCTCAGTAACCTTTTTTTGGTTATTAATATGCTATCCCAACTGAGCAATAGACCAAGTCTAAGTATAAACGGCTTCCCAGGTGGCGCTAGTGATAAAGAACCCACCCGCTAGTGCAGGAGCCGTAAGAGAACACAGGTTCCATCCCTGGGTCAGGAAAATCCCCTGGAGGAGGGCATGGCAACACACTCCAGGACTCTTGCCTGGAGAATCCCACGGACAGAGGAGCCTGGCATGCTATAGTCCACAGGGCTGCAAAGAATCGAACATGATTGCGGTGACCTAGCATGCTCTCAAGTGTAATCTACTATGAGCCTGAGGTAGTTTTAACCTCAGGGTTTTTTTTCCCCTATAGTTATTGTGGTTATTGTTTATTTAACTCAAGGTACAGTACTTTAATATTGCTGATCAAATTCTAAGGGCAGTCCATTTATATTCTGTCACAATCACAATGGAGAATTAAGCAAATATTTATGAACCAGAATAAGGATTCAATATTTACCTGTGATAAAAGGTAGTAATGCCCAATTTATCACATTACTACACTGTAACATTGGCAAGTTCTGAAATAGTTTAAAAATGTCTCTCTTGTTTTCTAAATAAAAGGGAAATGGGCTACATGCAATTAAACACATCTCAATGTGAACGTAGTGTGAAAAATATCTTCACATAGGGTGGTTTATTTTTTAAAGTTCTTCAGTCCACTAATGGCATACAATTTAGTTTAACAGCTCAGTGTGCTATAATCAAGAGTGTGAATAGGCAATCAAATACTTGTGTGAAATTCTGCTCTCCAGAGCATTCATGGTAGGCCTGTTGCTATGGTGCAGTCTCACCTGGGACTTGTTTAGCTTCTTTCTCAATCAGATATATTGACAATAATGAGCTTAAAAACAGAAGTCCATGTAGAAAATTCAGAGTGGAGAAATCCAGACAGATAAATGAAGCAATATGGCACTTATTTTCCTCCTTGCGCTTTCGAGTTCTTATTTGTGATCCCAAGAGTTTTAAGATCCACTAAAGGCATTGCTCTCTCTCTGTAAAGGGAGCTGGCCATCACAGAAGGCCCTGTTTATCAAATGGGAAACAGTGGAGAAGATCATTTCTAAAAGCTGCAAACTAGATTCTCTTCATCCACAGCTGCTTCCCTGGAACTTGAGACCATCACGGTGCTACTTAACAGTGCCATCTTATTTAGATAATGCCCAAGAAGGACTGATGAGTCACAGTTACTAAGTTGAAGGAGATGGCCACATCAGAGTAAAGTAATAAGCCAGGCAGAGAGACCTTTGATGGATTCCTTAGGCTTGTATTGTTTTTAAGAGGTATTACCTCCCTTACTTCCAGAGAAGGCAATGGCAACCCACTCCAGTATTCTTGCCTGGAAAATCCCATGGATGGAGGAACCTGGAAGGCTGCAGTCCATGGGGTCGCTGAGGGTTGGACAGGACTGGGCGACTTCACTTTCACTTTTCACTTTCATGCATTGGAGAAGGAAATGGCAACCCACTCCAGTGTCCTTGCCTGGAGAATCCCAGGGACGGGGGAGCCTGGTGGGCTGCCGTCTATGGGGTAGCACAGAGTTGGACACGACTGAAGTGACTTAGCAGCAGCGTCTCCCTCACATCACCTAGAAATCAATTTCATTGCTCCACTCTGTAGGTCACTGTGTGAAGCTGAAAGACAATGATAGAACCAACTCTGGAGTCATACCACTTAGCTCCATCTGCCTGCTCTGCCATCCACTGGGTGTCTGACCTTAGACATCTCAAAAATGAGAGTAACAATATGTTGAATCATGAAGCGCTGTAAAAACCAGAGATGCCTAGTGTGTAGAAGTCATTCATTTGTTGTTGGTTGTACTCCCCAGGTATGACGTGCATAGAAAGCGTTAGTACAGTGTCTGGCACATGCTGCTGCTTAGTCGCATCAGTTATGTCCAGCTCAGTGTGACCCTGTGAACTGTAGCCCACCAGGCTCCTAGTCTATAGGAGTACTCTATAGGCAAGAGTATTGGAGTGGGTTGCCATGCCCTCCTCCAGGGGATCTTCTTGACCCAGGGAACAAACCCAAGTCTCCTGCATTGCAGGCAGATTCTTTACCACTGAGCTACCAGGGAAACCCATCTGGCTCATACTAAGCACCTAATAAATAATAGCTAGCAATACTAGTATCCTAATCCCTTAAGTGAATCTTTGCTAGATGCTTATTAAAAACAAATGAGGATGTATAAGAGGATGGTTAAAGTTTAATGTATTCAACCATAAAAAGTTGTATTCATATGAATGAAATGGGGTGGAGAGTCAGAAACCTTCCAAGCCATTCATTCTAAGGCAGCCAGGTTAGAGTCATCGGCCCAGCAGCCTTTACAGTGAACATGTCATTGTTAAATCCAGCTAAGTATGTGCTCTTCTAAAACTCTTTGCTGTTTAAACCAACTTACTGTGTGCTATGAGAAAATGCTGTTCTTTGCCAAATTATGTCTTCTTACCTGCCATTTGATAGTCTTGACTTTCATTACACAGTACTGTTAAAATGCTTTAAGTACAAATACGTTAGTTTATTTTAAAAGGTAAGTGTCACAGGTGTGTATTTAAAGTGATCATTTAGGTTTAGTTTCGAGGAGAGTGGGAGAGAGCCATCGCCTGCCACTTGGTGGTCTTTTCACACCCTTTCATTCATTCTGCTGATGGACTCAGAAGGTCTCCTGTGGCAAACTGTGTTATCCTTCCTTCCTGAGGGACCAGTGTTATCATTCTTCATCACACACACAAGCAGGCAGGCATGGTCCCAGGTACTGAGGCGGGTGTACCTCTGAAGTGGGCGTAAACCAGTGGACTAGCCTCTGCTTACCTGAGCCTCGGCCCTGGACAGGGGCACAGGCTGAGTGGGATGCTCTGCTTCCTGTCTGCTCCGTGCATTCGGCTCAGAGGTAACTTCCTTTCCATAGCAACTTATTGCTTTTAGAAGAGAAGAGTTACAGAATTCAGCTCCATCTTTTTCACGTCTGTTGACTGGTGTGAAAATACTTACCAGAATATCTTCAAAAAACAAGAGGAAAAAGCTATTTCTCAGTATTTTCACAGAATAGACACAAGGAATTTAAAAACTCTTTTGGCTATGCCATGTGACTTGTGAGATCCCATTTCCCAGACCAGGGCCCAAACCAGGGGCCACAGCAGTGAAACTGCTGAGTCCTGACCACTGGACCTCCAAGGAATTCCCAGAAAGAATTTTTTTTTTGAGATGCAATTGATACATTTGTTGTTGTTCAGTTGCTAAGTCATGTCTGATTCTTTGGGACCCCATGGACTGTAGCACGCAAGCCTTCTCTGTCCTCCAGGAGTTTGCTCAAGTCATGTCTAAATTGATGTGTAACACTGCATTAGTTTCAGATGTACAACATAATGGTTCATTATTTGTGTATATTGTGAAATGATCACAATAGGTCTAGTTAAGGAACAGAGTAAGATGATGGGAAATATTGAATAAAGGTTTGGGGATGTGTTAAATCAGTATCTGAGTATTAAAGAACAGCTTAACTCATTCATCTACCATCTTTATATTGTTCATTGACATTCATATTTTGATATTGTCACACTGACTATAGAAATCATACATTTTAACTTTTTGAGTGTCCTTAAATTTTCTGAAGTTACCTGCTTTGAAGTTTAATAAATAGAAAATAGAGCATATAATACTAACAGGGCAACCGCTCTTTTTTTAGTCATTTGTCACAAGTGCTGCTTCAGCTACTACTACTTATGATTTGATATATAAGATTGGACCCTCTTTATATGAGGATTAAGAAAACACAAAATGTGAAGCAGAACTACTGAGGACAGAATATGATCAGAAGGTGAAAGGAGTAAATTTTTAACTGAATAGTATATTAGCATTGTATAATACTAAGAGCTTATTAGAAATGGAATTCAAAGCATCTCTCCTTAGTCAATCACTTCTTTTTTTTCCTCCACTTATGAATTGAAAATAGATCCCCTGATTTTTGGCAAGTGAACCCCTTAAGGAAAAACATGGTGCTTTTTAAACTGTATATTTGTTACTTTATAGTGCTCAGTTCCCTAAAAACAGCTATATGGTTTATACAGCATTTAGGATCTTATTCACATACTCACACCAGTTCCTCTGTAATGTGAGTGTTATTCCCGTTTTATAAACAGTTAGACTGGGGTTTAGAGATGTTCAAATGACTTGTTCAGTATTATTTAGCTAGTAAGTGACAGTGCAAGTCTTACAGTCCTTCCATATTTGTTGTAATCTGCTTCAAACTACAGACTTTTAGTGATTCTTATTCAGAAAACAAAGATCATGGCATCTGGTCCCATCACTTCATGGGAAATAGATGGGGAAACGATATCAGACTTTATTTTGGGGGGCTCCAAAATCACTGCAGATGGTGATTGCAGCGATGAAATTAAAAGACGCTTACTCTTTGAAAGAAAAGTTATGACCAACCTAGATAGCATATTGAAAAGCAGAGACATTACTTTGCCGACAAAGATCCGTCTAGTCAAGGCTATGGTTTTTCCTGTGGTCATGTATGGATGCGAGAGTTGGACTGTGAAGAAAGCTGAGCGCCAAAGAATTGATGCTTTTGAACTGTGGTGTTGGAGAAGACTCTTGAGAGTCCTTTGGACTGCAAGGAGATCCAACCAGTCCATTCTGAAGGAGATCGGCCCTGGGATTTCTTTGGAAGGAATGATGCTAAAGCTGAAACTCCAGTACTTTGGCCACCTCATATGAAGAGTTGACTCATTGGAAAAGACTGATGCTGGGAGGGATTGGGGGCAGGAGGAGAAGGGGACGACCAAGGATGAGATGGCTGGATGGCATCACCAACTGGATGGACGTGAGTTTGAGTGAACTCCGGAAGTTGGTGATGGACAGGGATACCTGACGTGCTACGATTCATGGGGTCACAAAGAGTCAGACACGACTGAGCGACTGAACTGAACTGAACTGAATAGATTTTTAAACTCTAGTACATGGGTGAGCAAAGACTGGCCCACAGTCCAAATCTGGCCCCCACCTGTTTTTTTGTAGCCTGTAAGCTAAACATATTTTTTTTTAACTTTTCTAATGGTTTAATCAGAAGATTTCATGACAGTAGAAAATTATATGACGTTCAAATTTCAGTATTTATAAACAAAATCTTATGTTTGCTTAATTTTGATACAAAATTTTTACTTTTTTAAAAACTGTATAGAAGAAACCCAAGTACTTTCTAATGGATGAATATACAGACAAAATGTTGTATATGCGAACAATGGAATATTGTTCAGCCTTTAAAGAAAGGAAATTTAGATACAAGCTATAGCATTGATGAGGCCTGAAGACATGCTAAGTGAGAAAGCCAGCCGCCAATGAGAAGTACTGTATGATTCCGCTTATATGATGTCCCTGCTGCTGCTAAGTTGCTTCAGTCATTTCTGACTCTGTGCGACCCCGTAGACAGCAGCCCACCAGGCTGCCCTGTCCCTGGGATTCTCCAGGCAAGAACACTGGGAGTGGGTTGCCGTTTCCTTCTCCAATGCGTGAAAGTGAAAAGTGAAAGTGAAGTCGCTCAGGCATGCCTGACTCTTAGCGACCCCATGGACTGCAGCCTACCAGGCTCCTCTGTCCATGGGATTTTCCAGGCAAGAGAACTGGAGTGGGGTGCCATTGCCTTCTCCGATATAATGTCCCTAGAATAGTTAAATTCATAGAGGCAGAAAATAAAACAATAGGCACCACAGGCTGGGTGGAGGGAGAAATGATAAAGTTCAGAGGTAGATGGTGGTATAGTTACATCACAGTGTGAATGTCCTTAATGCCAATGAGTTGTACACTTAAACATTATTAAAGTGCTTAATTTCATGTTATATATATTTTATTCTAACATGATTTAAAATTTAAAATAAATGTGTTATTAAAATTAAAATTTTAAACGTTTGTGTGGGATTCTCTTCCATAATTTTCTTCTGGAAGGTATGTTGATACATAGAATTTATAAGAACGAGTACGTGGATTTTATTTTTATGGTTATACTGAGCATAAGTTGTTCCCTATTGTTGGCAAATTGTTGGAAAATTCATTAAAACTATAGAACTAGCTGAGAAGTACTTTTCTTAAAAATACCAATTCTTTATTAAGAGTCCTGCAGAGTTTGAAGAAATATATACAGGAGAACTCATTATCAATACATTATACAGCATTTATTACTGGTCTCATGTGTTTCATGCCCTTTATGAAAACTAATTCTTAAAATATGCTCTTTTAATAGGTCAGAATTAGAGCCTTTAGCTAATAGTAAAAATTAGGTTCTTAGTGTGGTTTTAAATGAAACAGCAGTTCTTATTCTGTTGTATTTATAGAAATTAGTAACAGATGAACATACAAGTTAAAAGAAATTATTCACCTTAAAAGTATAAAGTAACAAGTAATCTACCCTACAAACATCTAGTTCATTTTCCCAATGGTTAAACCTTACCTGGTTAAGTTTCCTGAGTATATCAAGAAAAAAAATTCTGCTCACTTCAGCATACGTCTTTTTAAAAGACAAGTACTGAGCTTTATTTTCCTGGGTAGTCTTTCTTACTGGTTATTCCGCACATGTTTGGAATAATGGTATAGATTATACCAGCACATGTGGATTTCCTTCAACCCTTTCTAGCAATCGTATGGAGTCCCATCATATAGATATATATAATATATTTATTATATTATACCCTAAATATATTTAAGAGTCTATTGAACTGCACGGAAATCGAACCTGAATATTCATTGGAAGGACTGCTGTTGAAACTGAAGCTCCTTTACTTTGGCCACCTGATGCGAGGAGCCAACTCATTGAAAAAGACCCCAATGCTGGGAACGATTGAAGGCAAAAGGAGAAGGGGGCAGCAGAGGACAAGGTGATTAGATGGCATCACTGACTTAATGGACATGGACATGAATGTGAGCAAACTTAAAGAGATTTTGGAGGACAGAGGAGCCTTGCATGCTGCAGTCCCTGGGGTCAGAAAGAGTTGGGCAAGACTTACCAACTGAACAACAGCAATAGCAAATATATTTCACCAGTCCTTCGCTGACTGATGTTAAGTTGTTTCCTAACATTTGATTGGTTGCTTTTGTATACCTTTCGAAGTATATCTGAAGTCTTGGCATTAGAATTGATGGGTCAGTAGGTTGGTACACTTTTATTTTTAGGCATTATTAAATTGCCCTTCCAAGAATTTGCACCAAATTACATTCTAGGTCAGTTCAGTAACTCAGTCATGTCCAGCTGTTTGCGACCCCATGAACTGGAACAAGCCAGGCTTCCCTGTACATCACCAACTACCAACGCTTGCTCAAACTCACGCCCATCAAGTCGGTGATGCCATCCAACCATGTCATCCTTTGTCATCCCTTTCTCTTCCTGCCTTCGATATTTCCCAGCATCAGGGTCTTTTCTGAGTCAGTTCTGTGCATCAGGTGGCCAAAGTATTGGAGCTTCAGCTTCAGCATCAGTCTTTCCAATGAATATTCAGTACTGATTTCCTTTAGGATTGACTGTTTGGATCTTCTTGCAGTCCAAGGGACTCTCAAGAGTCTTCTCCAACACCACAGTTCAAAAGCATCAATTCTTCAACACTCAGCTTTCTTTGTGGTCCAGTTCTCACATCCATACATGACTACTGGAAGTCAAGAGATATCTGAAGTAACAGGAAAGTTAGGCCCTGGAGTACAAAATGAAGCAGGGCAAAGGAGAAGCCCTTACAGTCAACAAAAGAGTCCAAAATGCAGTACTTGGATGCAGTCTCAAAAACGACAGAATATCTTTGTTCGTTTCCAAGGCAAACCTTCAATATCACAGTAATCAGTGTTTATGCCCCAAACACTAATGCTGAAGAAGCTGAAGTTGAATGGTTCTATGAAGACCTACAAGACCTTCTAGAACTAACACACAGAAAAGATGTCCTTTTCACCATAAGGAACTGGAATGCAGAAGTAGAAAGTCAAGAGATAGCAGGAGTAACAGGCAAGTTTGGCTTTGGAGTACAAAATGAAGCAAGGCAAGGACTAACAGAGTCTTGCCAAGAGAATGCGCTGGTCATAGCAGATACACAGCCTCTTCCAACAACACAAGAAACAGCTCGCACATGGACATCACCAGATGGTCAATACCGAAATCAGATTGGTTATGTTCTTTGCAGCCGAAGATGGAGAAGCTCTAGTCAGTCAGCAAAAACAAGACTGGGAGCTGACTGTGGCTCCAATCATGAAGTCCTTACTGCAGAATTCTGACTTAAATTGAAAAAAGTAGGGAAAACCACTAGACCATTCAGGTATGACCTAAATCAAATCCCTTACTATTATACAGTGGAAGTGACCAGTAGATTCAAGTGATAGATTTGATAGAGTACCTGAAGAGCTATGGTTGGAGGTTTGCGACATTGTACAGGAGGCAGTGATCAAGACCCTTCTACCCGAAAAAGAAATGCAAAAAGGCAAAATGGTTGTCTGAGGAGGCGTTACAAATAGCTGAGAAGAGAAGAGAAGTGAAAGGCAAAGGAGAAAAGGAAAGATATACTCATCTGAATGCAGAGTTCCAAAGAATAGCAAGGAGAGATGAGAAAGCCTTCCTAAGGGATCAATGCAACGAAATAGAGGAGAACAATAGAATGAAAAAGACTAGAGCTCTCTTCAAGAAAATGAGAGATACCAAGGGAACATTTCATGCAAAGATGGGCACAATAAAGGACAGAAACAGTATGGAACTAACAGAAGAAGATAGTGAACCCCTTTAGAGGGCTAAAATAGTTTCTAAAGGGTGAAAATGTCTATTCTCTCAATGAGAATGCTGTTTTCCAGAAACTGGATTGCTTCCTAAGCAGGATCTGTCCTTGTAGTATTTAAACAGTAATTTTTTAGCGTTTGTATTCTTTTCTTTCTAAATAGTTTTTTGGGTTAGGGCTTCTCTTGTGGCTCAGCCAGTAAAGAATCTTCCTGCAGTGCGGGAGACCTGGGTTGTATCCCTGGATTGGGAAGATCCCCTGGAAAGGGGAATATCTACCCACTCCAGTATTCTGGCCTGGAGAAATTCCATGGACTGTATAGTCCATGGGGTTGCAGAGAGTCAGACATGGCTGAGTGACTTTCACTTTCACTTTAAAGAAGTCTTATGCTTGTTGCAGCAAGTGAAGCAGTATAAAAAAGAAAGATTAAATAAATAAAAGAAGATAAACATAAATAGTATCTTGTTCCCTTTTTCATTCCCGCTCTCTGCTGCTGCTGCCAAGTCACTTCAGTCATGTCCGACTCTGTGCGACCCCATAGATGGCAGCCCACCAGGCTCCCCCATCCCTGAGATTCTCCAGGCAAGAATACTGGAGTGGGTTGCCATTTCCTCTCCAATGCATGAAAGTGAAAAGTGAAAGTGAAGTTGCCCAGTCCTGTCCAACCCTCAGCGACCCCATAGACTGCAGCTTACCAGACTCCTCTGTCCATGGGATTTTCCAGGCAAGAGTACTGGAGTGGGTTGCCATTGCCCTCTCCGGATTGCCTTCTCTAAATGTAACCAATCTTATGCTCTGCTGTATTCCTTATCACATTTTTTTCCCATGCTCAAACTAACCTACATAGAGGTTTTTTTATTTTATTGTTTTGTTGTGTTTTACTAAGGTCTTCAGCTGGCTTTTCCACTTAATTGCATGTAAAGTTCCTTCTGAAGCAACAGATAAAGGTCTTTCTAGCTCATTCTTTTAATAACCATGTATATAATCATCATTACGTATAGTGTGGAGATTCAATAGTTTGTTAAAATATTGCCATGTAGACAGATTTTCAAGTGTTTTTCTAACTGCTGCAATTGATTTTATGTATATGATTGCTTTTTTTTGTGCACAGTAGCTATCCAGAAATGGAATTGCAAAGTCATGGTGAATATACACACACACGTGCACATTTTAGAAAATTGATTTATTTTTATTTTTTGGCTGCCCTGGGTCTTCATTGCTGGGCATGGGCTTTCTCTAGTTGGCTGAGCATGGGCTACTCTCTAGCTGTGGTGCGCAGATGTCTCACTGCAGTGGCTTCTCTTGTCGCAGAACTTGGGCTCTAGAGCAAACAGGCTTCAGTGGTTGCAGCAAATGGGCTCTAGAGCACAGGCTCAGTGGTGCTGGTGCGCAGGCGTAGTGTCCCCACAGGATGTGGAATCGTCCCCAGACCAGCGATCAAGTTTGTAGCCCCTGCATTGGCAGACAGAGTCTTAACCATTGGACCACCAGGGAAGTCCAGAATATATATTTTTCATTATAATAAAAGTTACCAGATTATAAAGAAACCACACTAACAGGAACAATATATGTCTGCATTCTTTTCTCCAAATGTCCCTTTCTATCCCTGGGTGAGACACTTTGAAAAATACTTGCCAATATGATGAAAATTTGCATTTTGTCATTTGGTTTTCTTCCTCCTCCTGCATGAAATTTAACATTTTTTTCTGATATTTTAATTAGCATTACATTTCTGCATAGATAGATTGCTTGTTGGTATCCTTTGCCTATTTTTATTATGTGTAAATTTGTTTTATGTGTTTTTAAATGTCTGTTACATGTTAGAGGTAACAAATATTTCTCGCTCTCTTTTTTTTTTTTTCTTTTTTTGGCATTTGACTTTGTTTGCCTGATCTTTTGGAGCCTGAAGTTTTATTTTTATGTATTTGAATATCTCATTTTACCTCTTATGGTTTGGGGATTTCTTTAAGGATGTCTCTGTCATCCCAAGTATAAAATTATTCTCCTATATATTCTACATTGTTGGGGGGAATGTAAGTTGGTGCAGCCACTATGGAAAACTCTATATTGCTTCCTCAGAAAACTAAAAATAGAATTACCACATGATCGAGCAGTCCACTCCTGGGCATATATCCAAACAAAACTCTAATTCAAGAAGATACATCCATAGCAGCACTACTCACAACATCCATCAACAAATAAATGAATAAAGAAGATATGGGACACATATACCATGAAGTACTACTCAGTCATAACAAAGAATGAAACTGCTGTTTGCAGCGAAATGGATGCACCTAGAGAGTATCATACTAAATGAAGTCAAAAGCAAATCATATAATATCACTTAAATGCAGATTCCAAATTGTGACACAGACGAACCTGTCCTTGAGATGGAAACAGACTCAGGATGCAGAGGGTAGACCTGTGGCTGCCCAGGGAGGCAGTCGGGGCTGAGATAGAGTGGGAAGTTGAAGTTAGCACATGTGCGCTTTTATTACAAAACAGATAAACAGCGAGGTCCTACCATGTAGCACAGAGAACTATTTATTCAGTACCCTATGATGAACCACAGGGAATATTTTTAAAAAGCATATATATGTATAACTGAATCATTTTGCTGTGGAACAGAAATTAACACAAGATTCTAAATTAACTATCCTTCAACATTTTTTAATATATAAAAAAAAATATTCTCCGAGGTCAGGGGCCCCCAATCTCCAGGTTCTAATTCCTGATGATCTGAGATGGAGCTGATGTAATAACAACAGAAATAAAGTACACAGTAAATGTAATGTGCTTGAATCATCCTGAAACCAACCCCCTACCCCATCCCCAGTCTGTGGAAAAATCGTCTTTTACAAAACTGATCCCTGGTGCCGAAAAGGTTAGGAACCAGTATCCTAGGTCATATTTTAAATAGTAGGTTTTTTTCCTTACATTTATTATACAACTTGTGTATGTGGGTGGGTGGGTGGCTTGAGGTGGTAATCTAGGTTTGTTTTCTCTAATTATACCCGCAGTTCTTTTCCCATTGAAGGAAATTCTACCTTTGTCATAATTAGTAAGTTCCTATATATACTAGCATCTGGGTCTTTAATTTTTATTACATTCTAGGGCTTTATTCGATTTGGGAAAAAAGTTTTGGAGCAGTAAAGTCAATTATAGTTCTAAATATAACCTTCAAGAATAGAAAATGAGACAACCTTAGTTTTTTCAGAATATAACCTTCAGGAATAGAAAATGAGACAACTGTAGTTTTTTTCAGCTTCCTGTAATGGAAAAAGCAAGAATTTAGGATTCCATTCCCAGCTCTTCACTTACTAATTTTGTGACCCTGTGTAAGTCATTTATTCTGTCTCTCCCACCCTGTAGTTGCTCAACTCAACAGTGGCCTGCACTTTTGTAAGGATTAGAGAAAAAAATACGTAAAGTGCCTGACCCACAGTTGGCTTTCATTCACTGGGGCTTAGTATTACCACTAGTTTTAGGACTTAACAACAACAACAAAACAGAAAGTAAGATATTTAATATAAAATTATATGTTTTAAACATAAACAAATGTGTTATTGCATGAGTATATATTGTGGGGAAGAGAAAAGAATTCTAAATATGGTAACTTAAAAATTCAGGCAAGTAAATAGTCTGAACAGCAAAAATAATACCATGAAATCTGGCACTTTTTTCTAAAAACTTTCTTCTTTATTTTCTACAACAGCCATATAGACCTAACACAAATAAAAAGTAACATTATTTAACTTGTCTGCTTTTTTAGCTAAGTAAGGAAAATACAGTTATTGGTAGCAAAGTGTAAATTTCGATTACTTTTCCATATAGCTAACCTATAGAAGGAATGGACAGTTTCGGGGGAAAGGCAGGAGAGTCAGGGCAAACCAGAGGGATACTGTGGACCTGAACACAGGGATGGTCCTGAGATAATGCAGATGCATTGACATGTCCCAGTTCTGTCCTAAGGCCTTTATGTTTCCTGTACGTTAGAGATGTCCTGTGGTTATCAATAATACATTGATTTTTCTTACCCTTTTTTCTCAAGAACCTCAGGACAATTTCTGGAGGTTTAAAAACAAATGGTAATGTTAGAGAAGCCATACAGATAAGATGTAAAATTAAAAAGGTAAAAAGGAAAAACAATTGAATACCTCTTATACCTCTTGAGCTGGGTAACAAGATTTCTCAGGAAACCATTGAACTTACTAGGGCACAATTAATAAATGTATATTCTTAGTCCAGCTACCTCCCCCTTCCCCACACTTTGGTCTTAAAATATCTGCAAAGCAGAAAGAACCACTGTAGAAGGAAGCCTAGTAATTTAAAAAGTAGAATCATAAGATAGGAGCTACCTGTCCTAGACGGTATTTGTTTTCTTTCTCCATTACATTTCATTAAGTTATTAACCAAACCTTAAGTTAATCATTTTGAAAATTAGCCTCTTATTCCTTGGTGCTATTTATTAGATTTGCTAAAGAAAGGAAGATTAAATCTCCCCTTGTTTTTGTTTCTGTTGTCATTTTCATATTCTTTGCTGTGTTTGCAGCAACTAGTGCACACACAGGAAGTTGGAGGTTGGTCATTTATTCCTCTCACTTTTCCATTTCAGCAATAATGATTTATATGCATTATTATCATCTGTGCAGTCAATTAGCTCTCAAATAAGCAGCTGACATTAGGTGATTTGCATCACTGGTCTTAACTAATTTTGAAATATTTATGTACTAGAAAACCAAATAAATTGTTAATGTTAAGTCATTATTATTTTTTATATTTTCTTAATGAATGTTAAAGTAACATCTAATCAGACATTCAAGACATTACCTTTCAAAGAAAATCTCCTCTGTGTTTTTGACATTAATTCTACCAAATGCCTACTTTGTTGGAAAATGACAGCAAGAGTTGTCACTGACAACTGCAACTGACACTGACTACAGGCATCAGTTTTTCATGCTGTTGCTCTTTTATTATTTGATTACCTTAAACATAAATTAGTAAAACCTCAACCAGTAGAAGATTTAACCAGCATTTATATTTACACACACATATAGTCATACACAGATGCTGATATTTCTACTATTAGGAGACAAGATAAATGGAAATAAAAGAAGGCATTTCCAGTTTAATAACTTAAAGTGTCATTGGACTGTTAGGTTTTCACAAATGGCATGCCAAGGCTGAGAAACTCCTGATTTTTTGAAAGGCAGTACATATATGATGCCTGCGAGCTCAGGGAATTTGGCAGATGGAAACAGGTATAAATAAATGAGGGAAGGAAAGAAGTGGCATGAGGAAAGTCAGTAATGGCATGAAGCTACTACACCACTGAAATTATGCATATTTTTTTTTAAAGAACCTATATGCCCATGCTACCATGAATAATATAAAATCCCTGATCAGTTCAGTCGCTAACTCGTGTCTGACTGTTTGCGACCCCATGAATTGCAGCACACCAGGCTTCCCTGTCCATCACCAACTCCCGGAGTTTACTCAAACTCACGTCCATCGAGTCGGTGATGCCATCCAGCCGTCTCATCCTCTCGTCCCCTTCTCCTCCTGCCACCACTCCCTCCCAGAATCAGGGTTTTTTCCAATGAGGTAACTCTTCGCATGAGGTGGTCAAAGTACCAGCGTTTCAGCTTTAGCATCATTCCTTCCAAAGAACACCCAGGACTGATCTCCTTTAGGATGGATGCAATCTCAAAAACGACAGAATGATCTCTGTTCATTTCCAAGGCAAATCATTCAATATCACAGTAATCCAAGTCTATGCCCCAACCAGTAACACTGAAGAAGCTGAAGTTAACGGTTCTATGAAGACCTACAAGACCTTTTAGAACTAACACCCAAAACAGATGTCCTTTTCATTATAGGGGACTGGAATGCAAAAGTAGGAAGTCAAGAAACACCTGGAGTAACAGGCAAATTTGGCCTTAGAATACAGGAATGAAGCAGGGTAAAGGCTAATAAGAGTTTTGCCAAGAGAACACACTGGTCAAAGCAAACACCCTCTTCCAACAACACAAGAGAAGACTCTACACTTGAACATCACCAGATGGTCAACACCAAAATCAGATTGATTATATTCTTTGCAGCCAGATGGAGAAGCTCTATACAGTCAGCAAAAACAAGACTGGGAGCTGACTGTGGCTCAGATCATGAACTCCTTATTGCCAAATTCAGACTTAAATTGAAGAAATCCCTGATAGAGCTGATTAATTGAAAAAGCAGTCAACAAAAGTTAGGGAAACCAAGTTTCTTTTTGCAGCTCTGCCTTCTTATCTCTTTGTGACTTTAAAGAAAAATAGAAAATCCTGTTGTATCATTCAATTTAAAAATTCATGTGATCGATTATAACATACTAAATAAAGTGTACTGTGTAAAATTCACCATGAATAAATTAGCAGGGATTTCTTGTCTTGGTTTTCCATGAAGCTAGATGAATCAATTATAGATTTCACTCCTCTTTAAGGGGAATTCAGCTTAGTAAATCCAGCACATGTAACGGCCAAGTGCTTTACCCAAGGGCTGGATAAAGGAGTCTAGGCACATAAGAAGGTGATTTTTCAGGTGGATGGAGTCACATGAGAAAAAGCTCTGAGTGATACGTATGGAAAAAAATGAATAGCTCTGTTCAGGTACAAGAAGGGAAATGACAGGATCCTGGGGAAAAGAAAAAAAGGTTTAGGGCAGACTGCAGAGGGTCTTAAAATAAGGCTGAGTCGACTGTTTGTAAGTTGTATTACAGGTTGGCTGCAAGGGGCATGATGCACGGTGGTTAACACCATGGAGTTAGGAGTCAGACTGATGTGATTCAGATCCCGGATTTGGATGACTTCAGACAAGTCGGCTCTCTGTGAACAAGGGTAACCTTCACTCCCTCGCAGGCTGACTAGGAAGTTAGCGAGGTAATGTATGTTAAAGCTTAGCAGAGAGCCTGGAGCACAGGAAACACTTGGGAACGGATTATTAATCACTATGTTGTACCTTCAACAGATTTATCTGGAAAAGATGTGAAAAGCAAGGCCAGGCCCCTCAGCACCATTGGGTGGGGAGGAGACTTAGTGCAGGGTCATTACAATAATCTAAAGTGAATGTGACTGAATTAGGATAACAGTGGCAGGTATGGCAAGGAAGTGAATGGATTCAGTAGTGGTAGAGAGGTTGGGTGACAGAGTTTGGGAATCCATTTAATATGTGAGGAATAAGAGAAAGGGGAAAATGATGAAAAGATGAAAACACTTTCCTTTTGAGCCTGAGTAAAGAGGAATATGTGACTTCCCTGGTGGCTCAGGCGGTAAAGTGTCTGCCAACAATGCGGCAGACCCAGGTTCGATCCCTGGTTCGGGAAGATCTCCTGCAGAAGGAAATGGCAACCCACTCCAGTATTCTTGCCTGGAAAATCCCATGGACAGAGAAGCTTGGTAGGACAGAGTCAGACATGACTGAGCAACTTCACTTTCACTTTCAAAGAGGAATGGTGGTTCCAGTAGGTCAGTGTGCATGAAAATCTCCTAGAAGACCTGTTCAAGCTGGACCTGGCCCCTCTGATTCAAGTAAGTTTCCAAATGATGCTGATACTGCTGGTTCAGAGCCCCTACTTTGAGGACCTCTGCAGTGGAGAAATAGAAAACACAGAAGGCAAGGTGGTATGGCTGGTAGTGGGGCGTGGCTCATCTGTTAATAGAACTGCTTAGCTCACTACCATTGAAAACATTGGTTTGAATCTGATTAGACGTAGGAAATTTGGATGTCACTGATGTACACAGGCCCATGCAGTGGTCAGAGGGCACCAGGAAAGAGATTAAGAGCCAGTGGCAATGAGGTTTTTGTAGTGGCAGACAGATATTTATAAAGCCATCAGTGGTGCTGTAGGAAAAGCTCGAGCTTTTTCCTATTTGGTTGACCTCATCCACATGTGCCTCTAAGCAAAGCTTTCATTAGTGTGTTTCAGTGTAAATCTCTCTTCCTTTATTTTGATTTCCTAATAAAGGAGCTTTGGTGACAGTTACAGATAAGAGTCTGAGCTTTAGAATATAAATTTAGAGCATCTGGTAAGCTTTGCTATTTCCTCTCTGCTTCATTAAAACTGAAGGCTAGATATCAAAGCTAAAACCTGATATAATCCTATGTGATTTGCTACTAGGATAAAACAATAAAGATCTGAATGTTGATCGTCTCCTATAGAATGTTAACTAGTATAATAGGAAATCAGATTGGTGGTCATATCTCATATTTTTCTGTTATCTTAAAAAAAGATCTAAATTAAGAAGCATAGGGCATAGTTTAGGGCAACTGATCCATCAGAAATTTCCTAGTAATGTGTTCCCTTCCTATCTTTGGACTGATGTCAGGTCAAGGGTTTCCATCTGAAGGTTAACCATTTGTGGTGACCTCCCTGTTGTAAATATTCAGCCTGTACCAAAGTAATGAAAAATTGGGTTTTCCAGTATATGAGGTGGTGGTGGTGGTTTCTTTTTTTTTTAAGTGTAGAATACAAGGCAGTATCCCTTCATTCAGTCATCTCAAAGTACAGTAAACATGAGATGAATTTTTAGTGTTGCCTAAGTTGTGTTCTGCAAGGCAGTATTGTTCCTTGAGCCGTTAATAGTTATTCTTTGGAAAATCGAGGTTAGTTTCAATAAATGGAAAAATCTCCAGGTAGTACAAAGGCAAGGCAATTTCTTATTGGTAGACACCTGAGAACTTTTTATATTCTAGTGTCATGTGAACCTCCAAGATTTGGAATCCCCTGGGCAGCATTTTTCAAACTTCCTCGAAGGTTTAAACCCCTTCCAATAAGGGCAAACCTGTGGGACTCTGTTGTCTGAGAACACAGTTTGGTTGAGAAAGGCAGTGTTTCTTTTTAACAAAAGGCTCTGGTCAGTACAAAGTATATGATATGAATATCATATACTTAGCATTTTTATAATTAATTATGTATGATTTTTAGGGACTACCAAATACATTTAATAATGACTTGGCAGTTATTAAGTAACTTTGATAGAAAGAGCATTTGATCATCTCTATGCTAATGAATGGTTATTTCAAGGTTGAGAAGTTTAGGGGTGCTTTGAAAATATGACAGATTTGGTTTTGGTGTCAACCTAGATTAGGGAACAGTATCTGGGATGTTTTGAGTATTTTAGCTCTTAAATATTCGTTTTTAAGAGTAGTTCCCCAGGCCTGACTCAAGAGCCTCAAAGATATCATCATGACCATAATTTGTTCATGTTTTTAATGTGGAAAAGAGAAAAAATGCTGTAATATCAGTACGTCCTGAGATGGGGAGTGTGTGCATGCTAATTCACTCCAGTTGTGTCTGATTCTTTGTGACTCAATGGACTGTAGCCCTCCAGGCTCCTCTGTCCATGGAATTCTCCAGGCAAGAATATGGGAGTGGGTCACCATGCCCTCCTCCAGAGGATCTTCCCCACCCAGGGATCAAACCCATATCTGCATCTCCTGCATTGCAGGCAGGTTCTTTACTACTAGTGCTGCCTGGGAACCCTGAGATTAGGACATATCCTGTGAAATCCTGTGGACCTTAAAAATCCAACTTACTATTATGCAGTGATAATTGACATTTAAGTGATATAAAACTCTTTCACCATACTAAATTAGAAAAAAATTATTATTGGAAGAGTTTTAGGAAACAGTAATTAAAATATAGATACTCTCACTTAAGCACTGATTACATCAAATAATGATCATGTCAGTTTACTTCTTTGAGTCTAAGCAGTACTCAGACTTTCCTCCCGAGTTGTGTAGGCATGGAAAGGTGTGTCATCCCCTGGTGTAGTGTACCTGTATTGCTGATGTGAATGGGCTTTTAATGCACAGATACGCGTCTTTTAAAATTATGTATTTTAATTTATATTAAGATGATTATATAAAAGCATTAGAAATCAGGATTTCAATTATTTTAATACTGAGATAATACTGTTTTTAAAAGGAGTCAATTTAAAGAGAAATGTTTAATTAAAGGAGGTCAAGGAGAAGGAAACAGATTGAGGAGTCCTGACGTTAAGAAGATGTTTTCCAATGAGAAAGATTTAGGCATTAAACTGAGAGGAAACACCAACAATTCAGGAAAGAGAAGCAAGATCCTAGAAGAGGCAAGAGGGCATGGAGAGGCCGGCCTTAGACAAGAACGGGACACTGCCCCACCAAGCCTGGAAGAGAAAGAATTAGTGGAAATTTGGGGGCAGGATCACTAATGGCCTGATAGGAGTACCTGCAGCTATTTCTCAGTTGTCACCATCAGTGTTAGTAACTGTTACAGCCACTCTTGAATTAGTGAATCAGTTAGAACAGCCTGAAGTAAATAGATCTAGTGATGCAAGTGGGCAACTGTAGTCGGATGGCATGACCCCCAAACAGTGAGCTTTTGCACACGTTTGGAGGAATAATGGTCTCCAACAATTAAGGGGAAAGAGAGAATGGCTTAATAATACAAGAGTGTAAGAAGGAATATGATTACAGATTCAGCTGACAGGAGGTCTATGAGGAATCCTATCTACAACTTCATGCTAGTAAGTAGAGGTAATGAGCCAGTGATGGCCAGCTTCCTGCTCCGGGCACCTCAGCTGTGATGTTTGAAGAATGCATAATCTTCACCAGAGAGAGGTCAGAAGAAGCAGTATTTTCAGGAAAGAACTACATTTCAGTTAAAGCTTATAGTGGGAGAGTCTTCTTAGTAACCTTGAGATGGAGAATATTCTGAGTAAAAGAATGACAAGTTTATAAACAGAATTTGCAAACTGGAGTGAGGCTTCTATAGGGCACAGTTGGAAAGCATCATGAGATATGTGACTGCTGGCCATCAGTGAGGAATTAATGAAGCTGAGAGAGGCCCTGAGGCCACAAGAGGGTGAAGAATAGTGCCAGGGTCCTTGACACTGAGGTCTGGGTTGGAGCTCTTCCTGCTTATTGAAGGAAATGAAAGGGGAAGAACCTAATGCTTGTTGGGCTTCTTGAAGCCAGTGGCAGGAGACATAACTAGGTATGCAGTATTATTTCTGTCTGAAAGAAGCACTGAATCACAATCTAAAGTCTCTTAGGACTGAGGTGCGTGGAGTTTAGATAAAGGTAAACCTGAATAGCAAGGGAGATGATAGAGCTTTCACTCCAAGTGAGCAGCAGGAACAGATTTCACTTGAAATGAGCAGCAGGAACAGGTGGGTAAGAAAAAGACACAACTAGAAGTCTCAGAAATGGAAAATATTGCTGTTGGAATAAAGTATAACAGATGACATAAACCCTTAACAAGGCAAACAGGGAAATAGGGAACTGAAAGAAATACTAAGAAGTTCCCCCTGAATAAAGCTCAGAAAAATTCAGAGAAAATATGAAAAAGCTGTGGAGACTCCCATTTCTGGTATATTCAATACCCTAACCAGTCTTCCCCTAAAAGAAACTAAATATGTATACTGAATAAAGTGCTTAAATTGTCTTTTCAAAAGCAAGGCTAAGGTGCCAAGAAAGTAAAGAACCCATAGAAACGAAAACCAAAATGAAAGTGAGACTCCTAAGCCAAGTAAACAGTAAACCTGGCTTCCACCCTGAAGGTGTGTGTCAAGCCCAGGTGGTCTTGAGCACGCCATTGGATGTTACACACTATGTGCCCTCTGAGGACAGCCTACTGTGGGAGTCTAATGGGATATCCCTTGCCCAAACCTACAGCATTAGTGCAAGGGTGTTGAGAAACCTGGCCCCCTGATAGTGTATGATAGCTGTGCAAGAAGAAGGTACCTAAGTGGCCAATAAGCATATGAAAACATGTTGTTTAGCAGGGAAACACAAAATAAATGCAAGATAGTACTCCATGCCTATCATTCCATGCCTTTACAAAAAGAAGATAAGAATGAAAAGAAATTTAAGCCCCCACATGCAGATTGGCATCAGTGAGAATATACATAAACTGTAACTCTCATACAGTGCTGACTGGAATGTAAATTGGTACAATCACTTTGGAAGGTAATGTAATAATCATTATCAAGTAAATTTGAAGATGTACATAGCCTTCAACTCAACAATTCCATATCTAAGACTCTACTGGAACTGTCTGCCACATGTGTATAGATGATTTATACAAAGATGCTTCTTTTGTAGCATGTTGATAATTGCACAAAATTGGAAACAACCCAAGGGTTCATTATGATGAGAATATACAAATATACTGTGCTGTAGTCATACAATAGAATATTGTTGAGCAATGGGAATAAATGAACTGGGTCTAGGTGTACTGATATTGATAAATCTCAAAATCATATTGTAATAAAAGCAATCTGCAGAACACTGGGTGTTTTGTATACCATTTATATAAATTGTATGAATATGCAAAGTGATACTATGTATTATTTATGGTATGTATATATGGAGTAGTAATAACATAAAATATTCATGTGAATATTAAACACCAAATTCAAGATAATGGTTTCTTCTGGAGAGGAAAGGAGAGAGAGAGAAATAAGATCCAGGAAAGAGAAACCAGGGGATTCCATTGTATCTGTAATACTTTATTTCTCAAAAAGCTTGAAGCACATGTAGCAGAAGAGTAAGATTTGCTAGACCTAGGTCAGATTTGCCAAAGCTCATTGTGTTATTGTCTGTACTTTTTCAGTACGTTTAAAGAATCTCACAATTTTAAAAACTAGGAGTGAGAGAAAACTTCCTGTTATTCTGTAAAAGAATCCGAAAACAATACTGTCTCAGGTTGGGTTCTCACTGAAGTGGAGTTTTCATGCAGAGTGTGTATTATAGATCAGCTCTTACGGAGGAGAGGGGACGAAAAAGCAGGCTTGGGCACCGGGGTTGGGGGGTCCAAATACTATACCAGGAAGTTAGTTCAGTTCGGTCGCTCAGTCGTGTCCGACTCTTTGCGACCCCACGGATCGCAGCATGCCAGGCCTCCCTGTCCATCACCCACTCCCGGAGTTCACTCAGACTCACGCCCATCGCATCAGTAATGCCATCCAGCCATCTCATCCTCTGTCGTCCCCTTCTCCTCCTGCCCCCAATCCCTCCCAGCATCAGAGTCTTTTCCAGTGAGTCAACTCTTCGCATGAGGTGGCCAGGGAGTTAAGCTGATGGCAAACTCTAAAGCATGTCTGAACCTGGCTTTTCTCATCTCAGTCAGTGCTGCACGCAGCCTGCCCAGAAGGATATAACTTCCTGGGTCACGAAGGCTCTCATCTGCTGAGGGACCCCTGAAGGCATGACCTCTGGGGCAGCGAGTCTTTCCTTGGGCCTCCTCAGCCACACGTCTGTCTACCGTACAAGATCATGAAAGTGAATCTTTATGTTTTCTTCTGTCTGCTTGACTCTCAGAGAATGATTTTTGATAGACTTACCTGAGAGAGATGAAGTAAATATAAACAAAAGCTTCCAAACACATGTGAACTGACTCCATTTTTATAGTATGTCAGTAGCCTTGACTTTCTTTCTAACCTTGATTATGGTCTTGTTTAACAGAATTGAAGGGGAAGTTGCCATGTACTAAATCGCTGGCAGATGCTTTTAACATTATTTCCTTGCTTTTGTCAAAGGATCCTCCCATAATTTAGATGCCCAGTTTTAGAAGCGGTGGTAAGGGTCAGATTTCACACATTATGTTTAGAAGATTAAAAAAAAATTTTAATTTATGGATGGTATCACAGCATAATCCTCTTGATGAGTATTATTTTGGAAATCATTAGAGGTGTTTTTATATGACTGTGTAATACTGTCTTCCTTGTCACTCAGTCTTAAGAATCCAGGGGAGACAAAATTGTCAAATGTTTATATCATACTCATTCATCTTGATGGCAGTCACATGTGGGAGTTCAACTTATATTCTTTGGAATTAATATAATATTAATAATTTTACAACAAAGCATACATATATTTTGCTTGTAAATGTTCACAAGTATTAGGTAACCCGAACAGATTCCATGCTTTACAGCTTCCTGAGAGTCTGCTGTGGAGGCTTTAACTATGTTCTACTTGTGAGAAGGGTGGGCAAATAATGGGTGAAGTAGGTTTGATAAAAGTAGCCAGTGAACGCATGTAAGAATTAAAGATTTTAAAATTAAAAAAAGAAGAAAAGACAACTACAAAATGAGAAAATGTTTGCAAACCATACATCTGATAAGGGGTTAACATCCAAAATATATAAGGGACTTCTACAGCTAAAAAATAAATAAATAAATAAATAAATTCACAAATGGGGGGGGGGAAAAAAAGTAGCCAGTGATGTTCAATATTATAGACTCTGCAGCTAAGAGGGATACAATGTGGACTTTACTCAGTCCAAACAAGTGTTACAGGAATTGCCCAACTTCTAAAAAATCAGCTGCATCATGGGCACTGAGGCTCTTCTCATAAACTTCACAACTGTAAATGGTTTCTAGAGGTCTATCAGTCAGAGTTTCTAGTTGCAAGAAAAAGAGACTAACATGGCTAATTATGTGGGGAAAAGATACTTATTAGTGGTTATTCGTGAATTCCCATGTTTGTTGCCAGGGCTGGAGAACAAACCTTGAGACTGAGCTCTCAGGAATAGTGTCCAAATCAAGGAAACACTGGCACTGCCATCAAGTATAAACATAGTTTGTGTGGAGGTTATTTCCATGTTAGAAACTTGGCCTCAATTTCTACTACAGGAAGTGCAGCAAGAAGGTGAAAGGAAGAGAGGAAACGAGCTTCGTGTTTTCTGATGTCAACATCTTGGCTTCAGCATCCTAGTCACAGTCTGGCATCTTCTCGGCAGAGCTGAAGTTGCCTATATCTGCTTCAGAGGGAAGGAATTATGGGACATTAAGTTCCATTGTCTGCCTTAAAGCAAGAAATTTCCCAAATATTTCCTTGAAAGGATGCTCAAAAGACCATAGGCAGCTATAGACATAATTTTTTTTTTAAAACCCACTAAAATAGATTTTTTTTCTAAGAATGGAAATTGTTTTACTGTTCTAGTTTACAACATACCTTAATCCTATCCTGGTAACTTTTGGCCATCCCCAAATGAAACCCTCCAGTCGTCAATCCCTATTAGCCACTGAACTGAGAACTCAAAAGTTATATAATGGGTTGGGGGATATTTTGAGGTGTACGGATGGTCCTTTTGCGGCCCAGCTTGGTACAAGCAGCCAGTCTTCCAGGAAAAGAGGTGTATAATAAACAATCTGCAATGGTATAGAATCCAGCTGCCAGTGCACGAGACTCAGATTGATTCCTGGATCAGGAAGATCCCCTGGAGAAGAAAATGGCAACCCACTCCAGTAATCTCGCCTGGAAAATCCCATGGACAGAGGAAAACTGTCAGGCTACAGTCCATGGAGTCACACAGAGTTAGGTCTTATAATCCTTGGGGTCACAAAGAGTCAGACATGGCTGAGCAACTGGGCATACACACACAAAAAATAATTGAAAGAATGGAAGTGTATCACAAAAGCTATGATGCTACTAAGGACAAAGACTATGAAGTAAACATAATAGTATTTGTCCTTAAAATCAGGGATCTTAGTCTGGTACTGAATATTATGCAGTTATTATCTATCTGGTGTTTTGTAGCCAAACATTGATCAGAAGCCCAGGACCTAGGAATTGTTAAATAGAGGTAGGCAGTGCCCCCTCCTTACCCATTATGATCCTGTTTTACAGCATTGTTGGGCCAACAATTCAGTTCAGTCGCTCAGTCATGTCAGACTCTTTGCAACCCCATGGATTGCAGCATGCCAGGCCTCCCTGTCCATCACCAACTCCTGGAGTTTACCCAAACTCATGTCCATTGAGTTGGTGATGCCATCCAACCATCTCATCCTCTGTCGCCCCCTTCTCCTCCTGCCTTCAATCTTCCCCAGCATCACGGTCTTTTCCAATGAGTCCACTCGTCTCATGAGGTGGCCAAAGTATTGGCGTTTCAGCTTCAACATCAGTCCTTCCAAAGAACACCCAGGGCTGATCTCCTTTAGAATGGACTGGTTGGATCTCCTTGCAGTCCAAGGGACTCTCAAGAGTCTTCTCCAACACCACAGTTCAAAAGCATCAATTCTTTGGTGCTCAGCTTTCTTTATAGTCCAACTCTCACATCCGTACATGACCGCTGGAAAAACCATGGCCTTCACTAGACGGACCTTTGTTGGCAAAGTAATGTCTCTGCTTTTTAATATGCTTTCTAGGTTGGTCATAACTTTCCTTCCAAGGAGTAAGCGTCTTTTAATTTCATGGCTGCAATCACCATCTGCAGTGATTGTGGAGCCCAGAAAAACAAAGTCTCTCACTGTTTCCACTGTTTCCCATCTATTTGCCATGAAGTGATGGGACCAGATGCCATGATCTTCGTTTTCTGAATGTTGAGCTTTAAGCCAGCTTTTTCCCTCTCCTCTTTCACTTTCATCAAGAGGCGTTTTAGTTCCTCTTCACTTTCTGCCATAAGGGTGATGTCATCTGCATATCTGAGGTTATTGATATTTTTCCTGGCAATCTTGATTCCAGCATGTGCTTCTTCCAGCCCAGCGTTTCTCATGATGTACTCTGCATAGAAGTTAAATAAGCAGGGTGACAATAGACAGCCTTGACGTCCTCCTTTTCCTATTTGGAACCAGTCTGTTGTTCCATGTCCAGTTCTAACTGTTGCTTCCTGACCTGCATATAGGTTTCTCAAGAGGCAGGTCAGGTGGTCTGGTATTCCCATCTCTTTGAGAATTTTCCACAGTTTATTGTGATCTACACAGTCAAAGACTTTGGCATAGTCAATAAAGCAGAAATAGATGTTTTTCTGGAACTCTCTTGCTTTTTTGATGACCCAGCAGATGTTGGCAATTTGATCTCTGATTCCTCTGCCTTTTTCAGATCCACCTTGAACATCTGGAAGTTCACGGTTCACTTATTGCTGAAGCCTGACTTGAAGAAATTTTGAGCATTACTTTGCTAGTGTGTGAGATGAGTGCAATTGTGCGGTAGTTTGAGCATTCTTTGTCATTGCCTTTCTTTGGAATTGGAATGAAACTGACCTTTTCCAATCTTGTGGCCACTGTTGAGTTTTCCAGATTTGCTGGCATATTGAATGCAGCCCTTTCACAGCATCATCTTTTAGGATTTGAAATAGCTTAACTGGCATTCCATCACCTCTACTAGCTTTGTTCGTAGTGATATTCCTAAGGCCCTCTTGACTTCACATTCCAGGATATCTGGCTCTAGGTGAGTGATCACACCATCGTGATTATCTGGGTCATGAAGATCTTTTTCGTACAGTTCTTCTGTGTATAGTTCTTGTGTGTAACAACTGTTATTACTGCTGTATATTCTCCCACACCAACTGGGCTCGTTAGAAAAGGACTATCAATATCAGAAAGCAGTAAGAGTTCACAGACTGTTTTCTTAAGAATGATTCTAAGAATAGTTTGTAGAATTTGCTCAGCCAGTGCTGTCAAGTAGTTGTACCTTTGCCTAATCTCACAGGGAGTTAATTCACTTTGCAATTGAATTGTATTTTACTCTCATAGATAGTATGTTGTCAGTAATATTATTATTAACAGAACTAAGGTAGTTCTATGTCTGATTAGTTCCTTTGCCTAAGGTGCATCTCCCTGGTATTTTGAACCAGTAGTCAGTGTCCAATTAAACCACTTACAGTTCAGCATTTGCTTTGAGTAGACTTGTAAGGGGAGCTTGAGGTGTTATTGGAGATGTTATTTGTGGCCTAAAGCCTTTAGAGTGTACATGATTTATAGATATTTTATAGCATGGTGTGCTTTCTATATATTAAAATCCTGTTAAGAGAACAATGAGATAAGTACAAATAATGTTAAAGCATTTCTCCTAGAATAGAATACTTGCCTTAGTGATGCATCATAGTATGAAAAATACAATTTCTTTAGACAAGCTTCCATCGTTTTCATACAATTTTAAGTTCTATATTATGACTCAGACCTTTTCATTATTTTTCCTCTTGTCCCTTCATACAGTGACACATGAACGCATTTGTGACAATAGGAAAAATGTGTTTGTGTTATAGATAAATATAGCAAGACTTTTTGTGGGATTGTAATGATTTTTTTTTTTCTTAACAATTGAAAGGTTTTGAATCTAATACTGTCAGGCGAGTCTCATCACAGCAATTTACTTTTTTTAATGCTGAGCTAACATACAGTGTGAGAGATGAAAATGTTAGCTGTTAAGGATGAAGAGAGTATTTATATTGGTTGGTGTGCCTCTAATGTAAGGACTCTGCAACCCTTATGTTACATCCCTATTGCATAAGTACTATTTGAAGACCTCAGTTAGAACCAAAGGGGGAAAAAAAGGCCAAATAAGGATTTACGTATTTTCAGTTTCAAACAAAGACTGGAATTCTAGTGCCTTTAAGTTTGTTTGTAAGAGCTTCAAATCAGTAGGTTGTTTAGGCCCACAGTTCCATCCAAAACCCTCCTCTCGTAAGGCCACACTATAGTGTTGCGTTTTGGGCATGTTCCTGTGTTTATTGTGACATACATGAATTCATGTATCTGCCTGAGCAAACCTGGTGCTTTATGTTCCTTTTATTTCCTTGAATCACAGGAGCTTCAGTTTCAGCGACTCACCCGAGAGCTGGAGGTGGAAAGGCAGATTGTTGCCAGTCAGCTAGAAAGATGTAGGCTTGGAGCAGAATCACCAAGCATCGCCAGCACCAGGTACAGGGCCGATGGCTCCATCTTTTTTTTTTTTTCTGGCCGATGGCTCTATCTTTTTTTTTTTTTTTTTTTTTAGTTTGCAGGCTTCTTTTTCTTTAGTATAAATTTGTTTATTTTAATTGGAAGCTAATTACCTTACAATATTGTATTGGTTTTGCCATACATCAACATGAATCCGCCGCGGGTGTACACGTGCTCGGGGCTGGTGTGCTGGTATGACCCAGAGGGATGGTATGGGGAGGGAGGTAGGAGGGGTGTTCAGGACAGGGAACACGTGTATACCCGTGGCTCTATCTTTTTAAATGCCTTTATCTTCTTAACTGCCTGCAAGTCGCAGGCCATATTAATTGTCCTAGATGCAGCAAATGATGCTTTTAGTGTTGTCACTGTTAACTTGTCTTCCTAAAATTGATACCAAAATGTCAATTTATTCTAATTTTGAGAAACCTCTTGCGATATTGATTATCCTTCAGTTTTGTGCTTGAAGTGTTTTATACGGCACTGGCATGGTTCTCTAGCAAAAGCCACTAGAAATTTGCCTTTAGTAATTTGATGTATTATATGTAGACAAAGTTAATGAATGGTTTTAACAATTAATTGCTAATTATTTGGTAAAGCTAATTGATTTTGGAAACCTGATGTTGGTTTTTTTTTTTTTGACTAAGAAGTATTTCCAAGTAATAGCATTTAGCTAGCTTTCAAAAATGCCTTCATTTACCTTGAGTTTTCTAGAACTCTGTAAAAATACTATATGAAATGATTACTATTTGAGATAATTGTATATTCAAATCAGCACAAAACAAATATATTACTGGACCAAAAAAACATTTAATCACAAGTATTGTTTTATATTTAAATAATCTGTTATGCTATTTTAAAACATCATTAGAATATGAGTTACTGCCACAACTCCAACTGGTGAATCATTGTTTATCCAATCTGTGGGTTTCTTTCTTAGTATTTACATATTCCAAGAAAGCCTACTATGCAGTACTTATGTTGCTTGCATTTTTAAGCTTAGTTTGTTTATTACTAAGTAGGTGTGTGCTCGTAGTAACTTGTCTCTCAGTTGTTTCTAACATCATAATTGTTGTACTTCTCTGTATCTCCTATTATTCATAGCCAAAAAATCCTTCTTGGTGAGTAGAATGCTGTTTGTAGCTGATTGCTATCCATTTTAAATTACTAGACAGATAAATTGTATTCTCACAAATTTTTTCATCTTTGATCCTTAACAGTTATGCACATACGTATGTTTAGTACAGCATGAAGCATGCAAATAAGATAAAGGAAACTTTAAACACAGATATCAAATAATGTGAACATTTTAAAAACATCACTTTTTATAGGATGAGAAATTATAAGCAAGGTATAAAATTGTAAATCAAAAATTTCTAACATATATAACTCAAATAATTTATTAAGAAAGTTAAAATTGTCAAAACAAAAATTTGTTTTAATTTTACCTATTTTTTAAGGTTATCTGTATCTTTAGCACAAAAAAGAGCAGTTCACAAGCTCAGTAATGTAGTGTTGAACATTTCCAAAAAGTATGAACCAACAGATTTTTTCAAATATAATTTATACTATTAGAAAAATTAAATCCATATTTAAAGAATTCAGTTAAGCTGTTTATTCTGACACTTTAGACAACTAAAATGAACATAAAAGTTTCTCAGTAAGCTCCTAGAAATACTTGATATTCAGTAATACAGGTCAATAACTAGAGGAAATAGTAAAAGAGCAAAGAAAATCCTCAGGTTCTAGAAATACAGAACCAGAAGCCAGGGTCACAAGTATTTGAGCTGCTAGTGCAGGAGGCCTGGGCATAGTCAAGCCCCCAACAAAGCACTAGAGTCTTCGATTTAATACTCCTTTAGGGACCAAAGAGTTAGGCCTTGTGTGCTTGTGGTGGTGCACTTGAACTTGGAAACATAAGCCGTGGCCCTCAAATGCACTCTTGGACAACCCCAGGCTTGTACCCCTGTGAATTTAGAGTCAAATATAACCATATGCATTGTTTAAGAATCTCCAGCTGAGAAACTAACATCACCAAAGATGAGCTCACAATCAGATCATTAAAAACTCAAGTAAAAAAAAAACTCAACCATCAGAAGAATCAGCAGGCCAGAGAGTAGGACTTAAAACTAAGAACTTAATATCTTAGGAGAAAGTCTGATAGGTATGCACAGGAAGACAAATACAGATGCTTATTGTAACATTTGCAAAGTAAAAGCTTAGAATCAGGATAGATATGAGAAATAAACTGTGAATCAGTTCAGTTCAGTCCAGTCGCTCAGTCATCTCCGATTCTTTGTGACCCCATGAATCGCAGCACGCCAGGCCTCCCCGTCCATCACCAACTCCCGGAGTATAGCCAAACCCATGTCCATCGAGTCGGTGGTGCCATCCAGCCATCTCATCCTCGGTCGTCCCCTTCTCCTCCTGCTCCCAATCCCTCCCAGCATCAGGGTCTTTTCCAATGAGTCAGCTCTTCACATGATGTGGCCAAAGTATTGGAGTTTCAGCTTCAGCATCAGTCCTTCCAATGAACACGCAGGACTGGTCTCCTTTAGGATGGACTGGTTGGATCTCCTTGCAGTTCAAGGGACTCTCAAGAGTCTTCTCCAACACCACGGTTCAAAAACATCAATTCTTCGGTGCTCAACTTTCTTCACAGGCCAACTCTCACATCCGCACATGACTACTGGAAAAACCATAGCCTTCACTAGATGGACCTTTGTTGGCAAAGTAATATCTCTGCTTTTGAATATGCTATCTAGGTTGGTCATAACTTTCCTTCCAGGGAGTAAGCATCTTTTAATTTCATGGCTGCAATCACCATCTGCACCATTTTTTGGAGCCCCCCAAAATAAAGTCTGACATTGTTTCCACTGTTTCCCCATCTATTTGCCATGAAGTGATGGGACCAGATGCCATGATCTTCGTTTTTCTGAATGTTGAGCTTTAAGCCAACTTTTTCACTCTCCTCTTTCACTTTCATCAAGAGGCGTTTTAGTTCCTCTTCACTTTCTGCCATAAGGGTGGTGTCATCTGCATATCTGAGGTTATTGATATTTCTCCTGGCAATCTTGATTCCAGCTTGTGCTTCTTCCAGCCCAGCGTTTCTCATGATATACTCTGCATAGAAGTTAAATAAGCAGGGTGACAATATACAGCCCTGACGTCCTCCTCTTCCTATTTGGAACCAGTCTGTTGTTCCATGTCCAGTTCTAACTGCTGCTTCCTGACCTGCATATAGGTTTCTCAAGAGGCAGGTCAGGTGGTCTGGTATTCCCATCTCTTTGAGAATTTTCCACAGTTTATTGTGATCTACACAGTCAAAGGCTTTGGCATAGTCAATAAAGCAGAAATAAATGTTTTTTCTGGAACTCTCTTGCTTTTTTGATGATCCAGCGGATGTTGGCAATTTGCTGGTTCCTCTGCCTTTTCTAAAACCAGCTTGAGGTCTGGAAGTTCACTGTGAATAAGTAAACTCAAGAGCCATTAAAATGAAATAACTACATGTGTCAACATGGACATCTTTGCAAAACAGACATTTGAGTGAAAACTACAAGTTACAAAAGAATAGATGCAAGGTTATCCTTATGAACATTTAAAAATATATATGATACTGAATTTAAATAGTGTTTAATATTATTGATACATCAGTGCATCTCTAGTAGAATTATAAAAAATATATCAAGATGATACCAATTTAAGATAGTGGTACCTCTAGGGAGGAGGGGAAGGAGGGAACTATTAGGAATTCAGTTTTAGCCAAATCTGTAATATTTTATTCAAGATTGCCATCTGAAATAAACATAACAAAAATATTAATATTGGTTAAACAAGGGGATTATTGGTACATGCATGGTGATTAGATAGTTTTCTGTACTAAAAGTTTTAAAATATTAACTAAATTTAGGGTTATATAGTTTGAATTGCGTTATTCCACAAGTTTCTTAGAAATTGGTTAGTAAAATCACATTAGTGATTTGTGGCTTTGTGCCCAGCTTGGTGCCTGGCATGGCACTGGAGCTCAGCCGGAGAATGTTGGGTGAATGAGTGGGTCCTGCAGAAATGGGAGCCTGGCTGACCCAAGAAAGAGGGGAGGTATGCACAGATGTGTGTGTCACACTGCGGTATTGGAGGCCCACGAGGCACAGTAGTATCTAGGATGTGTCCTAAAAGTACCTCGTGTCTTTTGAGATTGGAAGAGTAAAGCTGGCCTTTGATTCTGGAGAACTGGGAACCCGTGAAGATGAGTGTCACCTTCCATTAGGTCTGTAAAGTAGACGTGTTAAAACACATTGTTGTAGTTGGAGGCAGGTGTTCTGATAGTGTAGGGTGAGGTCACAATGAAGAGAAGCCAGGCAGCAGGACAGGAATCTGTTATGGAACCTTAGAGGTTGAGAAGAAAGTGGGTTCTTTATTCTGTGAATTCTGCTTGGAATGATAACAGATCCACTTTGATTGTCCTGGTCCCATCTCAGTTGGATTCTTATGTATTCTTGATATCCCCAACTAAGTGCTAATCAACTCTTGGAGCCTTTCCCATATTTCTCCAGGGTAGTCACCTCTTCATCTAAACTCATAACAGTTCTTCTGTGCATGTGTTAGCCTCCTATGGGGTGGTAAGGCCCACCCCAGCTCCCACCCCCACAGCCCTGGCGCCCTGCTAAGTGTTCATTGAATGAATAATGAGATTTAATGAAGCTCAGTTTGGTTTAAGTTCCTCAGGTAAGCATGCTTTACTGTTGGTCACTTACTTGATATTCCCCCCTTCTCATAGCTGCGTTCTGCTCACCTTTCAGTGTGATATTTTGGTGGACCTTTAGGAAGACTGTTGACACAGTTACTTTGCCCAGATTTAACACTGGCAAGAGCCATTTAGAAAATAGTGTCAGTGAAGGGAGATAGGCTTTTACTGTATCACTTGAGAGATCCCCCTTTTGTCTGCCAGTCCCCACCAACAGTCTCAGAACCAGAATCTGAAGATAAAGGAAATGGCTCTCAGACCCAAAGCCTCTTTCCTGTCAGCCATTTCTGATTTGCTCGAAGGACCTTAGAAGTGCCATCACTGCGTCCAGCCAGGAAACTTCCTTTCAGGATTCAGGTCCTTCTTACTTAGAAGTAAGGAGGATGGAGGCTTTCAACAGGATGGCGGATTTGAAAACCAGTTGTCTTCCACATTGTTTGATTTAGATCCTGTGTCAGAGTTTGTAAGGTGATCTGTAAGATTTTATTTTTCCAAGTCCAGATATGATCTAACAGGGTAACAAAAAGCATACTTCGATTTACTTTTTCAGTTGTCTGCAGTTCTTGCCATATTGGCCTCATCATGTGAACAAGGAGGAGGCAGTGGCATGAGGGTCTGTCGAATGAGTGAGTGAGTGTAAGTTGCTTAGTCGTGTCCAACTCTTTGCGACCCTATGGACTGTAGTCCATGCAATTCTCCAGGCCAGAATACTGGAATGGGTAGCCTTTCCCTTCTCCAGGGGATCTTCCCAACCCAGAGATCAGACCCAGGTCTCCTGCATTGCAGGTATCAGATCCTTTACCAGCCGAGCCACAAGGGAAGTCCAAGAATACTGGAGTGGGTAGCCTATCCCTTCTCCAGTGGATCTTCCTGAGCCAGGAATCAAACCGGGGCCTCCTGCATTACAGGCGGATTCTTTACCAACTGAGCTATGAAGGAAGCCCCACCTATTGAATAAATGACTCTAATATTGTGCTCAGTAATATACTGTGGAGCCCTCTCCCACATGGCTATAACGACAAGCAATTTGGTTTCCTCGCACTTGTAGTACCAAAGATGAATTTTGAACCCTGCGATGGTGTCTCCATTTTATAGTAGGGAAACTGGACCTTTGCATGTGGTTATTTAGGAAGTATCCTAAAAAGTGAGATAGACGGCTGCCTTTGGCAGTTCTTTTGCAATAAGCCTTGCTGAGAACGTTAGAAAACTCTTAATGATTATCAATGATTGCTAGGTTTTCTATTAATGACTGTTTGGAAGTAGTAGTCTTCTAAACAAGGTAGTAATAAAAATTCCCGTATCCAATATGACTTTTCATTTGTTTTATTTACTACAAAAAAAAATTAGTAACACTAGTAGTAACATCAGCAATATCAATATACAATCATCCTTAATCTGGAATTAATGGTGCTTATATCCGAAGATGATAGACCAAAAATAATCACTGCAAATTGAGAAATCTTGAAGGGGAGATACAGGGTTAGTTAATAGAGAAGTTAAGAGACTTTCTGCCTTTGCACCAAGTATGCTATAGTTACCTGTGTATGTAACAGTTATCTTTTTTAATATTTCACCTAATTAATGATAGGCTATAGAATAGTAAGCAAATTATACCTTTTCTGCATTTATACTGAGTATAATATAGTTATTTGTATATTTAATTTTTTTCCTCATTTAAAGTGGGCCTTGGAATCAGTTAATAGAGAAGATAGCAATTTTCCACATTTACCTTGCATATATACTACAGTTATCTATGTATCCAGCATTTCACCTTACAGAAAGTAGGTATGGAATCTGTTTATTTCTGCATTTGTAGTGAGTACAATATGGTTATCTATGTACTACTCAATATTTTACCTCTATGTATTTGACACTTTTGGAAAATTCAAAAACCATCAATGGATGAGGGAATTAGGGCAAAGATGAAAACTAGAAAAATAAGATGAAGGTAAGGTTAAAATAGTATACAAAATGTTTCTTATTAGTATGCCATGCACTGGCTCAGAGTAGAGAGCCATTTTGACTCTGTCCTGGTTGCCAGGCTAAAGAAAGAAACGTCAATGAATTACGTGATTTCAAGTGTCTGGAAGATAAACACAAACCAGGTTGCTCAGGAGGATTTACTGTTCCCGGGGCTGAGACTTGAGAGGATTCTCTTGTGTGTTACTATTTGACCTCTGTATGATGAGGCAGGCAGCATGCCTGGTATTTTCTCTCTGAATTACAATACAGTATCAGGCTCATAGGGTTCTTCCTTTGGTTGCTAAAGAGTTTATGAATGGATAGGGAAGCAACTTAGCTAAAGTAATTCTCCAAGAGATCAACTCTGTCACTCCAATTTGGTTGGGGAATGATATTCAGCATATGTAGATGGAGGGGTCAATTTCAGGTCCTCCACGCAGGCAGCCTGCCACAGTGATGTGCTATCTGCAGAGCCTCTTAGAGTCATGGGTGGCCTTGGGTTCCAAGGTGTGAGAGGTCCATGTTGCAGGTCACTGTGCAGGTGCATGGTGCTCACGCCTTAGCAACAGAAACGGTCCTCAGGGGATGCTGAGGCATGTACAGCTCATCTCAGGAGAATCTCATAGCACAGGCACCTCAGAGGAAAGTAATACCCTTTACAGTGTCTGCTTCCCATGGGCTGAGCAACCACCTTCAGGTCCAAATTTTCATGAATGTAGGATTTATTCTTTTTCTCTTTGCAGTATCATCAGTAGGGTGTTTTTCTCACCTCAGCCGATTTAGCAAGGGAACTTAGACTTACTCTGCCTACGTACACTTCCAAGGGCATAGAGGGGGAAAAGGTGTCCAAAGCTACATTCTTTTTAATTGACTGTGGAGTTACTTAGCCAGGTTGTAAAGTTCAAGAAAATATAAAGAGAAAAATCCTTAATTCTACCATTCAGACATAACCACTTTTTTAGATCAAATTTACTGAAGTGTAATTTACTTGCAGTAAAAAGGTTAACCCTTCAAAAGAGGCATCCACTTCTAAAAATCTGCTGCATTTCATTCTCTGCAAGAAAAGTTTGAGATAGTTCCCTCCAGCTAACTTTTTGTCTTATTCCCAGAGCCCCACTTTGATATGCCACTTCTAAGTTTCAGTGGCTCCCACCAGCCTGAGGAGTTCTCAGGGAGACAAGTGCTTGGAGCTGCACCCAAAGGATGCTAATTTAACAGTGGTTAGAGATGACTACAGCCTTACCATGGCAAGCTGCACCCAGGGTAGAGGACTTGGCCAGGGGAACTACTGCAAGGTACATCCAGCCTTCCAATATTTAGGTTATGGTCTGTATTGCATGTTTTATCCAAGCAGAGAAATTACACTAGTGGTCAGCTTGCTGAGTAACAAAATTGTGGAAGGAGAAGAAAATATAGTTCAAAATGAAAAGTCAGTAAATATGATCTCACAATTCAAGAAATTATCTCTGAGATTTTATAGTACACAATTCCAAAAGTATTTCCAATAGTAGTCTTAGAATCTTAGCAATGTCCAGAAATGGAAATTTCACTTCTCATTTACTTCTTGATAAAGAGAAAATTTATTTCTTTGGGACACGTTGGTTCCACATATTTTACCGTCTAAGTAAATCATAGCTTGCCTGCTCCTTAAGATGAAGCACTAAATTTTCATTTATATTGAAGTCAAAAAGACATAGTTTAAAAGTGCATATTTTATTAATTGTGGAAAATACTAATGACAACTTTTGAAATTAAAGCTTAGTTTAAAATTGTTGCTTTGATTTTATTTATTTTTTTGCACATTGTTCTAAAATTTGTTTTTGTCAGTTGGATGCAGTTGGCTCCTTAGCATTCTCTTTCCTTTAACTGACTGCTGTTGGTGTTGGGAAGTTACTCTAGACCCTGAAAAAAACTGTCCATATCTATCAACTGAATGAGGGGGGAAATGGGTGGCATTATTGAAATTAAAAAACTTCCCTCTCATCCTAAGATGATCTCTCCCTTTTGAGTTAGTTAAAGCTTTGCTAGAATAGAATTCTTTATGGTTTCAAAAAGGTCATACAATCTTGACAAATAGTTTTCTTACCACCGTTTAAGAAAAGGACTCTATTATTTTTTCATGAAAAGATTTGATTCCCCGCTGCCATTCAGACTTTTTTTTAATACTTTATAGGATCATCTGCTAGTGCCCATCAGGCTTCTATTGATAGTATTAAAAATTCTAAAAATGCCTTAGGGCTGACAGTCGCAGAAAAGGCTCTTTCGTGGGTCAGGTCTTTTCTTCAGCAAACATTTTTCAGTCGTTGTGAAATACACTTGCTCAAATGGAGAGTCTTTGAAAAGACTGAATGCCTATGGTTTGACAGCTGATTACTTATTTAACGTACCGCTTGAGGAAGATGCTTGATAAAGTTTTGTCCCTTTGACCTTCAGTACTCTAACTGAAAGCCAAAACCTGGATTTTTTATAATAGTAACTTTATTGAGATATATTTCATATATCATAAACTTGATACTTTTAGCTGTATGAATACCTTCAGTAATTTTTAGTATATTCACAGAGCTGTGCCGTCATCATCACTGTCTAATTTAAGAACATTTTCACCATTCCAAAAAGAAACCCACTACCCATTAGCACACTTCCCTGGTGGTTCGATGGTAAAGAATATGCCTGCAATGTGGGACACACAAGTTCGATCCCTGAGTTGGAGATCCCCTGGAGAAGGGAATGGCAACCCACTCTGGTATTCTTGCCTGGCGAATGCTATGGACAGAAGCCTGGCAGGCTACAGTCCATGGGATCCCAAAGAATCAGACATGACTGAGCGACTTACACACACACACACATACATACACACACACACACACACACACACACACACACACTCATAAACACTTTTCCTATTCTTCCTTCCCCCTAGCCCTAGGAACCAATAATCTATTTTCTGTCTCTATGGGTTTGCCTATTCTGAACGTTTCCTATATGTGATATCATATGATATATAGCCTTTTGTAACTGGCTTCTTTCACTTACCGTGGTAATTTCAAGGTTCATCCATGTTTTAAATATCAGTTCTTTATCCCTTTTTATCTCCAAATAATATTTTACTATATGAATATACCATATGTACATATATGGATTACTAGCTGGATTTAGAAAAGGCAGAGGAACCAGAGATCAACTTGCCAACATCTGGTGGATCATAGAAAAAGCAAGGAAATTCCAAAAAGAAACATCTATTTCTGCTTTATTGACTATACTAAAGCCTTTGACTATGTGGATCACAACAAACTGGAAAATGCTTAAAGAATTGGGAATACCAGGCCACAATTACCTGTCTTCCTGAGAAACCTGTATACAATCAAGAAGGAGCAGCTAGAATCTGACATAGGACAACAGACTGGTCCAAAATTGGGAAAAGAGTACATTAAAGCTGTATATTGTCACCTTGCTTTTTTAACTTCTATACAGAGTACATCATGCAAAATCCTGGGCTCGATGACTCACAAGCTAGAATCAAGATTGCCAAGAGAAATATCAGCAGCCTCAGATATACAAATAACAGATAATGCCTCCTTAATGGCAGAAAGTGAAGAGGAACTAAACAGCCTCTTGATGAAGGTGAAAGAGGAGAGTGAAAAAGCTGACTTAAAACTCAACATTCAAAAACCAAAATCATGGCATCAGGTCTCATCAGTTCAGTTCAGTTTAGTTCAGTCCCTCAGTCATGCCCGACTCTTTGCAACCCCGTGGACTGGAGCACGCCAGGCTTCCCTGTCTATCACCAACTCCCAGAGCCTACTCAAACTCATGTGCATCACGTCGGTGATACCATCCAACCATCTCATCCTCTGTCTTCCCCTTCTCCTCCCACCTTCAATCTTTCCCAGCATCAGGGTCTTTTCCAATGAATCGTTTCTTCACATCAGGTGGCCCAAGTATTGGAGTTTCATCTTCAGCATCAGTCCTTCCAATGAATATTCAGTTCCCATCACTTCATGGCAAACAGATGGAAAAAAACTGGAAACAGTGACAGATTTTATTTTCTTGGGTTCCAAAATCACTGTAGATGATGACTACAGCCACAAAATTAAAAGATGCTTGCCCCTTGATAGAAAAGCTATGACAAACCTGGACAGCGTATTAAAAAGCAGAGACATCACTTTGCCAGCAAAGGTCCATATAGTCAAAGCTATGATCTTTCCAGTAGTTGAGGCTGGATGCGAGAGTTGGACCGTAAAGAAGGCTAAGCACTGAAGAACTGATGGTTTTGAACTATGGTGCTAGAAAAGACTCATGAGAGTCCCTTGGACAGTAAGGAGAGCAAGCCGGTCAATCCTAAAGGAAATCAGTCCTGATTGTTCATCGGAAGGACTGATGCTGAAGCTGAAGCTCCAATACTTTGGCCACCTGATGCAAAGAGCCAACTCTTTGGAAAAGACTCTGATGCTGGGGAATATTGAGGGCAAGAGGAGAAGGGGGTGACAGAGGGATGATACGGTTGGATGATGTCATCAACTCAATGGACGTGAATTTGAGCAAACTCAGGGAGATAGTGAAGGACAGGGAAGTCGGGCATGCTGTCCACGAGGTTGCAAAGAGTCAGACATGACTTAGTGACTGAACAACAACATGGATGTACTACATTTTGTTTATTCTTTTATCACCTAATGGGTTTTTTGTTTGTTTGTTTGTTTCCAGGCTTTTTAGCAACTGAGAATAATGCTGTGTCTCAGGTTTTAGGAGGAGAACATCCCAAGGGTTCTGCTCCCGGAATTCTTTCTTTGGCATCAGGGAGAGACAGAGTAGTCAAGATTCCCCTCTGAGCCTCTCTATCTAAGCCTCTATCTGACCCTCTCCTACTCCCTCCAAAGGACTTGGCTACTTTTCTCTCTCCTTTGCTCTGTTGAGTTAGTTTTAAGTGTGTAGTATGTAAGCTGTTCGGGAGTTCTCTGACATTCACCAGTCAGCATGTAGTTCACCATATTTTCTTTCTTCGCCTTGTGTTTGGTCACTGGTGACTGTTAATGGTCAAACAAATAAAAGCTCTCTATGTTGACTTAAAATTCAGACTAAATGAAGAGTAAACTATTTGATATTTGAATGTAATTATCAGAAACCCTCTTCGGGATCGCTGTAGTGAATATTTAATAAATGGATGCTCTTCTTAACAAATTTAGTAACAGGGTATGTTTATGATTCAACTCTCCTGTGTTAACACAGTAAAAGATACAAATGAGTTTGTGGCTGACTACAGCTCTATATAAGCCCTTTTCTGGAGCAAATTACTCAAGCACAGTTCTTTCAAAAGGCCTTTTAATTGATACTTCACAATGCCATTGCGATCATAAGCCAGTTTCATCTGGAACATACAGATCCAAGTGGCAACTATCTCTGTACATTTGAATTAAACTCCATAAACTAAGTCTTATGTAGGGCATGTGGAGAAGGAAATGGCAACCCACTCCAGTTTTCTTGCCTGGAGAATCCCATGGACGGAGGAGCCTGGTGAGCTGCTGTCCATAGGGTCGCACAGAGTCGGACACGACTGAGGCGACTTAGTATAGCATGTAGGACATGTTAAGATGATCTATTTTAATCTAAGAAACATGACCACGTAGAATTTGGATTTTAAGCCAAGTAATAGTATCATAAATATTAGAATCTTTTATGGACCTGAAACATTAAACAACAAAATGCTGTAATCATAGTGAATAAATATTTCAAAATGAATTAGTTATTGCTTAAACTGAGCATTTTTAAAATGTTAAGTTGGTTATATGGTTAGAAGGAGCCACAAGAAGAGATCAAGTTTATAGTTGGCATCAAAGTTTCAGATTAAGACTATTTTAATACATTTGGTTAAGTACAGAAGCAGCCCTGGTGTATCAACTCTCCTAATTAATGAAGAGGAAAATACTTTTTAAAATTCAGAAGCCCATGCGTCTAAAATATAGGTACATTCTATATTTATCTATTAAAGAACTAATTTAATTAAAATAACATCATTTCATTTTCTGTAATTTTTCATAGTTCATTTCTATAATTACAATTCCTAAAATAGGTAACAGTGATGAATTATTGAATCAATACAAGAATTATATTACTAGCCCCCACTCTTAGTCATTAGGTTTTTTTAAACTATGTGTATATATTGATTAAAGTAATTTAAATAGCCATATAGTGTATATCAGGATGCTTTTTGGAAAGATTTACTGCCTTATAGGCATTAATATAATAATTACTTTAATTCTGTATTTTCTTACTACTTATTTTGCATTTTTTAATCTTTATCTTGAGAGATGTAAAAAATACTAAAAATTACAGAGAATGATATAACAAAAATTCAGATACATTCCAGAATTGAAAAGCGTTGATAATTCATCATTTTAGCTTTTTATATAAAAAATATACTGAACATAAAATTCAAGACCTCTTTGTCCCATTCTCCCTTCCCAATAGCCTGGCGTGCTGCGATTCATGGGGTCGCAAAGAGTCGGACACGACTGAGCAACTGAACTGAACTGAAGATATAGTCTTCCTCTGTGAACTTTTATATAATATACACACATCATATACATCCATGGTCTATATTTTGTGTGCTTTTTTGTTGACATACACATATGATATTCTCTGTGTGTCATTCATCTTGATTACTCGGTGTTTGAGATCTATTCGTATTAGTATGTGTAGATCTAGTTTATTTAACTGCTATTATTTATTAATGTCACAGGATATTAAACTCTCCATTCCCCTATTGAAGAACATTTATATTACACTTTTAAGTATTTATCTTAAGTAATGCAGTAGTGAACATTTGGAGACATATGTCCTGTTTTACATATATGAGGTTCTAGAAAAGGTATCATTAGAAGTAGAATACTTGGGGCATAATGAATGCACGTTTTCCATTTTTCTAGATCTTGCTGAATTGCTTTCTCAGGTTACCGCAACAACTGCACCCTCTCAAGCAGTATGTGAAAAAGTTCCAGGTTCCCTCTCCTTCTCTCTTTTTTTAATCTTTTTTAGCCAACATTTGATATTTGGCATGCTCAGTCTAATATTTTCTCGTTTTACTTTGCATTTTCTTGATGGGTGGCAGGATTAAGTATCTTTTCACATCCTTTTGATAATATTTGCATTTCCTCTTCTGTTCATATCCTTTGCCCATTTTTCTAATGAGGAATTTGGTTTATTCTTTTCATTTCTGTCATTAGTCTTATTGAGCTGGAATAACTGTGGGATATACATCTAAAATAGTATAGGCCTTGGTACACCACAACACAAAGAATACCATATTAATCTATTTTTAGAATATAAATCCTTAGTGTCGTGACAAGAATGGAGGAGAGACCACCCTCTATATGTGGTATATAAAAATGGATCCCAAATTCTCCAAATCTACCCAAACAGATGATACTAACATTCCTTTCTATTTCTTTATTTCCTTTAGTGATTGCATTTGTTTTCTTCTACAAATGTTTATGATGTCTTCTCTAAATTCATTCAATAAGTAGTATGCCTTTGCTTTATCACAGAGAAACAAAATACAGAAGCCTGGAATTTTCACTCTACTAGGAGGGACCATTGTGTGTAATTAATTAGCCATATGACAAAGCAACTTAGAAGCATGAAATGTATGTCTATATTATATTATTTTTAATTTTTGAAGAGTGCTGTGTTGATCAGATTACGTTGTCCTGTCTCTTTGCAGGGAGGCCTTACTTTGGTGTTTTTGATTCTCATATCTTTAGGTGAAATTACTTCTTTGTAATTATATTAGAGGGAAGAGAACAGTAGCCATTGAGCACCTATGATATAGTAAATATTTTTGCTAGTTGATGTTTTGTACTCATTATCTGCTTATTGTTCAAGGGTTTCTGTTTTGGTTTGGTTTTGTTTGCTTTGGTTTTTATTATTATTGTAATAACATACAATTACAATAATGTTAACCTGATTTTAACATTAAGATATTTTGTCTTAAAGATAATGTTATTCTATTGGTTTTCCACTGTGCTGTCAAGAATTAGTTACTACCACTGTTTCATCTCTCCTTCACAGAAACTATGAATTGACTGCTATTTCTATTCTTGGTTGGTCACAGGCATGTTACAAGAAGTCATGTAGATATTATTTCAAAGATTCTGTAAAACAGTCTTAAGAAAAGTTGCCACTAATGTACTCTCTGCAGTTCATTTGGCAGGGAGGGGGGCAGTTTACCATGCTTTCATCTAATCCTTTTACTCTCCATGATGAGCTAAAGGAAGGTTGGTATTAAGTTCA
Organism: Capra hircus; assembly: GCF_001704415.2. Classification (NCBI taxonomy): domain Eukaryota; kingdom Metazoa; phylum Chordata; class Mammalia; order Artiodactyla; family Bovidae; genus Capra; species Capra hircus. The sequence goes on from NC_030809.1 coordinate 98,443,398, forward strand.
CATTCTCATTATCATTTGGCAGGTTAAGGACACAGCAGAGAAAGACTGATGTGTGTGATGGGATGTTTCCTTAGTCCTTCAGAGACGAACTACTGTATACACTGTAGCCAATGATGTATAGAAAAGGAAATTGGAAATGTGATTATCCACCTAAAAGTGAGAGCCATTCATTAGTGCATTTTCAGCAATTAATCAGCTTGCCATAAAAATGAGCATGGCCTGTCTGCCAAGGGCGGGGAGAAACAACTGACAAGTTTGCCTGACTTTGTAGTGACTAAATTGTTATTATAGCTATCCTCCCTGAGGCTTCAAAATCTATTTAATAACAAATCAATCTAATCTGTTTCTTGCATAGATTTTTCTGCTCTGCTGTTGTGTTACTCTCCAATTAAATAGGGAGAAAACCACTCTAAAACTGAAGAGAAAGAAAGCCTGCGGGCTACAGATTTTCATAGCTAAAAAAATCTCACATTAAACAACTATGCATTTTAACCACTGTCACATAGTTTGGATATAGCATTGGTTTGCATTATTGGATTGCTTAGAGGCCAGGGAAGAATGTCTTTAGGGTGTGCATGTGTGTTTATTTCTTCTAGCCTTTTATTTATTTATTTATTTTTTTAAACAGCAGCCAGTTATTCTAGGATCTTATGCTCTGTTGTTTCTGCTTCAGAACACATCAGTTAAAGGTTGATCTTTACCCAGCTTTTTGTTACATTATCAATGAAGAGGCTATTTGAGCCACAGAGAAAAGTCAAACAAAATTATCAACTGTCATCTAAGAACTGGTGTTTTGGAAGTATAAAATACAGATTTATATCTATTTCCTGAGCAGCATTAGCAAAATACTTTTCAGTAAAGACTTATTTAAAAGTAGTAAGTAAAGCACTTTTGTATTCCTTATGAACATAAATACAAAGGTAGAAACTACTATTGACTAGAGTAGTACATTAAAGTCTAAAAGTTAAAATCTTAGCTGAGGTTTTTTTGCAGCCACTAACAAAATAATGTATCTTCATCAATGATCATCAGTGACTGGCTAAAATCATTAACTGAAAATTGATGAGAAACTTTACAATAAATGGATCAGGCTGACAGCACCTGAACTCATTGATCTTATGTTCTACAAAGCAGAACACAGACAGAACTTTTGGCCTTCTGATGAGAGGCAATGAGAAGTGCATACCATTACCTGTGACATATTCTTGCTCTCAGATTTCTCAGTTATCTGGATTTAAGTACCAATTCATAGTAAATTGGAGGCAGAGAAACAGAGTGAATGACACTGTGCTGATGTGTTAGTTAGATCCAGTCTGTCAGGAATTTTGCAGAGCAAATGAAATCAGTTGAAACAGGAAGAAAAGAAAAAGTAAGAGAGAGGGTGAAATTTTGCATGAAAGGAAATTTTTAGAGACATAGCAACCAAATACAATGTGTTGACCTTGATTTGGTGTTGGTTCAAACAACTGTATTTTAAAAAATTCAAACAGGGACTTTGAATACACTGACTAGATATTTGTTGATGTGAAGAATTTTACTGGTAATTTTTTATGTATGATAATGTTATTGTGGTTATGATCTTTCTAAAGTCTCTGTGTTTAAGGACTTCTCTGGTGGTCCAGTGCTTAAGACTTCACCTTCCAAGGCAGGGGGTGTGAGTTTGATCCCTGATCATGGCGCTAAGGTCCCCTGTGTCTCGTGGCCAAAAAACCAAAACATAAGACAGAAGCAATATTGTTTGAATAAAGACTTTCTGGAAAATGGTTCACATCAAAGAGAAATCTTATAAAAAGTCTATATTTAAAGATACATCTAAAGTAATAAGATATCTGAGGCTTGGTCCAAAGTAATCTAGTAATGCAGAGAAAATAGTGGGTAAGGGAATAGGTGAAAAGTATTGAGCACATGTTCCCTTTTATTTGTTGAAGCTGGGTGATGAATCTATAGAGGCTTCATTATACTGTTTTCTTTTATATATAAATGTATATGTGTGTTTTAAATGTTGTATAATGAAAAGCTTAAATGTTCAGTGATCCAACTCTTAATTTTCTTTTCTTTTTAAAAAATATTTATTTATTTGACTGTGCTGGGTCCCTGTTGTGGCACACTGACTAAAATTATGGTTAAAACTTTTTTTCATTTTTATAAAGCTAGAAAGGTCATATTTCTCAAAATCTGAGTGATGGATGCTTTCTTTAATAGTTTAAATGAAGAGTATTTATTAAAATTAAATTAGATTATACATCAGCACAGTATGTTCCACCACACTCTGTAATGCATTTTCCATCAATCACATTGGCTCACTGTGGCAGTGAATGGGAGAGGGAGCAAAGAGGAGAAAGATAAAACAGACCAACTGCTTCCTCTTTCACTTTCCTCTTTTCATTCATGTTTCTTAAAAGAAGAATGGTGGATATTAAAACCAGGAATTTAACAGTCCTGTCCAGCCACTTGTTCATTTGCCAAGGAGGGTGCCTGAGCAGTGTTTTTAGCTCACCCATTATATATCAAGAATTCTGCTTGAAAGGACTTTACTTTCCATTTTCATTATAGTCATTCCTTCTCATTCCTTCTAACAGGACTTTTTTTTTTTCCTATTTCATTCCCCCATTCAGTAGTTTGGAAACCCTGTACACTCATGTTGGAGGATAATAGAGAAGAGAAGGAAACAGGGTAATTATGTAAGGGAATGTGGGACAAATTAGGGATCCGTGAGAGCTTTCAGGGGAGTTTTAAAGCATTCTATCACCACTTTGCTAGGCTCCTAAGTCTACTACCTAGAAACCTAGCATGAATGAAAGTCACTTAGTCGTGGCCGACTCTTAGCGACCCCGTGGACTATACAGTCCATGGAATTCTCCAGGCCAGCATACTGGAGTGGGTAGCCTTTCCCTTCTGCAGGGAATCTTCCCAACCCAGGGATCGAACTCAGGTCTCCTGCATTGTGGGCAGATTCTTTACCAACTGAGCCACAAGGGAAGCCCAAGAATGCTGGAGTGGGTAGCCTATTCCTTCTCTAGCGGATCTTCCCAAACCCAGGAATCAAACCGGTGTCTCCTGCATTGCAGGCAGATTCTTTACCAACTGAGCTATCAGGGATATGCTCTGCCAAATGTTGACTGTATCCTTATGTGTCCATTCTGCTTCCTGGGCAGTTATTGATGATGCAGGGCCTGTACTCTACCCGACAGGAGGATTCAAAACAGCTATTTATGGTGCTTGTTCATGAATTGAGGGCTGAAAATGCTGTTATATATTTTTCTACTCTTAATGAAAATAAAAGTTTCCTCAGACATTTAAGAAACTTGACTGGTTAAAAAAATTAATTAAAGTCTTTTGGGTAATCAGTGGCTAGAAAGTGAATATCATTTTTTAGACACATACTAAATTTGATGCTGTCTGTACATGAGATCAAAGAATTTATGTGAATATATCATTTGCTTTTGAATGCCAGAACAGGATAGAGTGGTCAGTACATGTTTAATAAGACATTTAGGTTTATGATATCTTAAAGTTACTTTTAAGTGAATTTTATGTAGGCTTTTCAAAGTACTTTATATCCTAAATAATATTCAAAATGAAATTATAGGCTTTATAATGAGGAATGTTAAGGGTTCGGGATGCCGGCCAGTAGATCTCTTACTACAGGTCTCGACACCTTAGTCCACATTAACTGTGCTCCACCTCCTGTAGAGCAAGGAGTGAAAACAGGACCCTTGCTGTGTTCCATACCAGTGCCAGCTTTATTTTGAAATGTAAGATTTGAATTGTCTTACATTTTTCTAAAAGAGTTTATTTGTGTGTATGTGTGTGTGTTTTAAATCTTAAATTTTATTATTTTTTTATTTTTTTATTTTTATTTTTTTTAATTTTTATTTATTTTTTTATTTTTTAAATTTTAAAATCTTTAATTCTTACATGCGTTAAAAATCTTTTCCCTTTCTGTTTCTTTGCCTTTGGAAGAATGTAAAAGAACACAAATGAGGGAGACAGTAACATTTTGTAGACCTCAACACAAATTCTCAGCAGCTCATCTATTCTGAGGCTTGACCATTTGCCTAAATATTAATAGCATCCTACATCATTGGAAAAGACTCTGATGCTGGGAGGGATTGGGGGCAGGAGGAGAAGGGGACGACAGAGGATGAGATGGCTGGATGGCATCACTGACTCGATGGACACAAGTCTGAGTGAACTCCGGGAGTTGGTGATGGACAGGGAGCCCTGGCGTCTGCGATTCATGGGGTCGCAAAGAGTCGGACACGACTGAGCAACTGAACTGAACTGACGTTATGGCAGAATACGTAGGAAAGAGAGTTTGGTGTTGTGTTTAGTCATTTTACTATTTTCATCTCAGTTTCTTTCATTCTTTCAAATGTCAGCTGAAATGTTAGAAAACCTTTCTCTTCTGATTTCTGCCTTTATAATTGAAACACTTGTTGTGGGATGAGCTTAACCAGAAGTCATGCTTCCTGTATAATTTGTGGAGATACCAGAGGGAATCGTTTGTCTCATTTTTGTCTAGTACTACATTCTTTTTGATCTTCCCCTTCCCCTGAGGTCCTCTGGATCTTTTATTCATAGATTCAAAGTACTAACACAAACTGCTTTTGTCAAAGAATATTTATCTTCTAAAATGTGTGTTCACCTTCAGTTCCCATGAAAGTTACTTGAATTGTTTAAATGGCTAATCTGATATTTCCTGTTCCTTTAATGTGTTTTTGCTGTGCACCAAGTACATAGTTTTCTCTTTCAGAGACTCACTGTAATATTATTTATTTTTTGTCTTACCCTTTCCTGGAATGTATTTCAGACAGGTGTTATAAGGGTCCAAAATACGGTGAAGTGGTATGAGAGAAGAGTGGAAGAAAGAACTGAGTAAACAATGGTGAGAACTACATAGAGCCAGTATGAGATCAAAAACGTTCACCCCAGTGTTCAGTTGTGCATTTTACTCGAAACTCATGAGCAGCCTGTGGAAAACAGGACTGCACTTTCATCCCACCCCTTGCTGTTCCTCATGATCTTTTGAAGACTGATGTTTTAAAAGCACGTTCTGAGAGCAAGGCCAGTTTTTTCAGGCGAAGTGTCACTGAGCGGGAGGGAGAATATGGGTCAGACTGTAAGCTTTGACCCTTCCCATATTCCATGAAGCATCATGCCTGCCTTCCTGCAGCCATCTTGCCTGTGCCTTCAATTGGTCACCCAGGTGACAGTGACATGTGAGTGCAGGTTGCTGGGCAGAAATCCATCCCCAGGCATGGAAGAGAACTCAGGGTTCCTGTCATGTTGCTCATGGGTCAGGAGCAGCTGTATCCTATGTGAAGGATATCATTTTTAATTCCAGTGCCTTTTCTTTTTAATCCTCAGTGTAACCCTCAGACATACAGATAATTATGAAAAGAAATCCTTTGCCCTGTCTCATGTTTTTATTCCTTGCTTAGTTCAGATTATAGGCATGTACCATTTTCAGGGGCAATTTAAAACCGTAACACATAAAATTAATAATAAACTACAAGTAAGAGCATGTTGTCATGGTTTCACTTTTCTTTTTTTAATATGATTTTATTTATTTTTGGCTGTGCTGGGTCTTGGATGTTGTGTGGGCTTTTCTCTGGTTGTAGTGAGTGGAGGCTACTTTTGGTTGCGGTGTGCAGGCTTCTCGTTGTGGTGGCTTCACTTGCTGTGGAGCAGGGATGCTGGGAGTGCAGGCTTTGCAGCACATAGGCTCAGGAGTTGTAACTCCCAGGCCCTAGCACATGGGCTCAGTAGTTGTGGTGAATGGGCTTAGCTCCATAGGTAGCAAATGGGATCCTCCTGGACCAGGGATTGAACCCGTGTCTGCTGCACAGCTGGCTCTTTACCACTGAGCCCAGGGAAGACCTGCTTTCAGTTATTGTGACTGCTGGTATCACGTGGTCCTTTGGTAGGAAGAAGGAAATCAGTTTCCAATAGAAAATATTCTAGGGTCTGATAACACAATAAAGAAATCCTGAATTTGAAGGAAGAACTTTTGGTTTTGGTTTGTTGAGATTGATTGTGAATAGGCAATAAGTATATTTCGAAGAGGCTCCCAAAAATTGTAGTATCACTGCTAAGATATCTTTATTATCTAAAGGCTAATGATTTGTTATTCTAGGATCCTCAGAACCCCTTAGGGACAATAAAACGGTGAGTTGCAGTAGCTGCCTGCCTCCCAGCTCCCCTCCTTTGCTTCAGCAGGCAAAGCAGTTCACCTTCATTGTCTACATACTGGTCTTCCTGTCTTCAATTTACTGAAATAGCTTAGTGGAAAAATAGCTATGCACACCTGTCTTGAGAAGAATAGTCATGATGTATTATTTAATTTTGTCTTACTGCTCTAGTTCAGGCATGAAAACAAAAGGTAGGTCTCTGTTTAATGTAAGATATTTATTTCCCAGTTAATTCTTATCTAACTAAAAGCGAGAGATGAGGTACATTTCGCAAACACAAGACAAACAGTACTAGTTAAAACCTCAGTTACCTACTGGTAGGTGGTATGAGTTCTTGGAACATCAGAAGATGCCTCATGATATTAGAGAGCCCTTTGATTCCATCTTCGGCTTCTAGACCTCACTTCTCACCTTGCTAATGATGAGTATAAAATGAACTCAAAGATGTTCTGGTTGAGGTCAAGGTGAAAAAAAATTTGACCTGCTTACATGATGAATGCTTTAAGACCTGGTACTTCCACAGGAATTATCTTCAAAAAGTGGTTTTCTCAACCATAATTTCAAGAGCACTCAAGAAAGCTGAAGCACACAATGAGCTTTACTTAGCTAAGAACTCACACACACAAAAAAAACTAATGGAATATTTTACCAATTCATTGAAAGGAACTGAACAGTTTTAAATGTACTAATTAAAAGGGAATCAAAGCAATACTAGATAGAAATTTTAGAAGACTCAGAGTATGGTATGATGTTACTGCCATATTGTTGAAATTTTACCTATAATTAGTGAAAATAGAGAAGTGTAAGTGTTGGATAGACTGGGTTACTCAGTTAAGGGAATTTAAGTTTAATCTGGTAACACTCCAAATAGAGACTAAAAGTTGAGAATCATTAGTAGTTATTTTGCCAGATTCTGGCAGAGAAAATCCTAGGTGCATAATAGGAAATCTGGAGTCCCACTTTCATATCTAAGAAGATTCTGAAGCAGCTTATTAAAAAGCAATTTGTAATGCCTAGAGGATTGTTGTTATTGTTCAGTTGCTTAGTCATATACAACTCTTTGCAACCCAATGGACTGCAGCACACCAGGCTTCTCTGTCCTTCACGATCTCTCAGAGTTTGCTCAAACTCATGCCCGTTGAGTCGATGATGCCATCCAACCATCTCATTTTCTGTTGCCCCTTTCTTCTCCTGCCCTCAGTCTTTCCCAGCATCCGGGTCTTTTCCAGAGAGTCGGCTCTTTGCATCACGGAGCCAAAGATTTGGAGCTTCAGCTTCAGCATCACTCCTTCCAATGAATATTCAAGGTTAATGTCTTTTAAGGTTGACTCTTTTCATCTCTTTATTGTCCAAGAGACTTAGAAGAGTCTTCTTCAGCACTACCATTTGACAGCATCAGTTCTTCAGAGCTCAGCGATTTTTATGGTCCAGCTCTCACATCTATACATGACTACTGTAATTTCAATGTAAATTGCCTAAGATAAAAAGGTAAACTGACCTTTCATCTTTTATCTGAGAGAAATAAACCTTGAAATCAAGTAAAAAGTAGACTTGTAAATATTAGAGCAATGAATTAAAAAGGTAATTACAACAAACCAATAATGAGTTGCCAAAATTTTTCTCAAAATGGATTTAGTATCCAGAACACCTACATATTTGCTAATGGAATAACTTCAGTTAGTAATGAATTGGTAGAGAATGAGAAAAATGCATTTTGGAATTTATTCCAGCTACTTAGATTTCACCTCAGTGAACATGAAGTGGTTCTTGAATTCAGGAGTTAACATGTACAGAAAATACAGAACTTTTTTAGAATTGATGTTTAGTTGTGTATAATATATGTTATAGGTATACAATGTAGTATACCTGTGCACAGAATTATACAAAAAAAAATCTTCATCATTCCAGATAACCGCAGTGGTGTTATCACTCACCAAGAGCCAAACATCCTGGAACGCAAAGTCAAGTAGGCCTTAGGAAGCATCACTATGAACAAAGCTGATGGAGGTGATGGAATTCCAGCTGAGCTATTTCATATCTTAAAAGATGATGCTGTGAAACCTTAGCAGCCACAAGGCTGGAAAAAGTCAGTTTTCATTCCAGTCCCAAAGAAAGGCAATAATAAAGAATGTTCAAACTACCACACAATTGCACTCATCTCACACACTAGCAAAGCAATGCTCAAAATTCTCCAAACCAGGCTTCAACAGTACATGAACTGTGAACTTCCAGATGGAAATTCAAGCTGGGTTTAGAAAAGACAGAGGAACCAGAGACCAAATTGCCAATGTCTGCTGGATCATAGAAAAAACATGAGAGTTCCAGAAAAACATCTACTTCTGCTTTATTGATAATGCCAAAGCCTTTGACTGTGTGGATCACAACAAACTATGAAAAATTCTTTAGGAGATGGGAATACCAGACCACCTGGCTTGCTTCCTGAGAAATCTGTATGCAGGTCAAGAAGCAACAGAACTGGACATGGAACAACAGACTGGTTCCAAATTGGGAAAGGATTATGTCAAGGCTGTATATTGTCACCCTGCTTTTTAACTTATATGCAGAGTACATCATGGAAAATGCGGGGCTGGATGAAGCACAAACTGAAGTCAGCATTGCAGGAGAAATATCATTAACCTCAGATATGCAGATGACATCAACCTAACGGCAGAAAGCAAAGAAGAACTAAAGAGCCTCTTGATGAAAGTGAAAGAGGAGAGGGAAAAAGTTGGCTTAAAACCCAACATTCAGAAAATGAAGATCATAGCATCCAGTCCCATCACTTCATGCCAGATAGATGGGGGAAACAGTGAGAGATTTTATTTTTGGGGCTCCAAAATCACTGCAAATGGTATCTGTAGCCATGAAATTAAAAGACACTTGCTCCTTAGAAGGAAAGCTATGTCCAACCTAGAGGGCATAATAAAAAGCAGAGATATTACTTTGCCAACAAAGGTCCGTCTAATCAAAGCTATGATTTCTCCAGTAGTCATGTGTGGATGTGAGAGTTGGACTAGAAGGAAAGCTGAGCGCCGAAGATTGATGCTTTTGAACTGTGATGTTGGAGAAGAGTCGTGAGAGTCACTTGGACTGCAAGGAGATCCAGCCAGTCCATCCTAAAGGAGATGAGCCCTGAGTGTTCATTGGAAGGACTGGTGTTGAAGCTGAAACTCCAATACTTTGGCCACCTGATGCAAAGAACTGACTCGTTTGAAAAGACCCTGATGCTGGGAAAGATTGAAGGTGGGAGGAGAACAGGATGACAGAGGATGAGATGGCTGGATGGCACCACCAACTTGATGGACATGAGTTTGAGTAAGCTCCAGGAACTGGTGATGGACACGGAAGCCTGGCATGCTGCAGTCCATGGAGTCGCAAAGAGTCAGAAAAGACTGAGTAACTGAACTGAACTGATGCAACGTAGTAATTCACAATGTTTAAAGGTTATAGTCCATTTATAGTCCTTATGACATACTACCTATATTCCCTGTGTTGCACAATATATCCTCTTAGCTTATTTATTTTATACATAGTTTGTACCTCTTATCCCCTACCCCTATTTTGATATTCCCCTCATCCCTCTCCCTACCGGTAGCCACTAGTTTGTTGTCTGTATCTTGAATCTGTTGTTATATTTACTAGTTTTTGTTATTTTTTAGATTTCACATATTAGTAATATCATAATTTTTGCTATCTCTGACACATTTCACTTAGGATTGTACCCTCCAAGTCTATTCATGTTGCTGAAAATGGAAAAATTTCATTTTTTATGGCTGATTAGTATTCTGAGGGGTGTGTGTGTACATCTCTCTACTCATCTGTCAGTGGACACTTAGATTGCTTCCATATCTTGGCAGTTATAAAGAATGCTGCTATGAACATTGGGGATAAATATATCTTTTAGAATTAGTGCTTTTTGTTATTTGGATATATACCCAGGAGTAAATCCTGGGTCATATGGTGGTTCTATTTTTTTCATTTTTCTTGAAAAATTTCCACAGTGTTTTGCACAGTGGCTGTACTAATTTACATTCGCACCAGCAGTGAACAGAGTTCCTTTTTCTCCACATCCACACCAATGTTTCGTATTTATATTCTTTGCTTTGTCAACAAAGGTCTAGTCAAGGCTATGGTTTTTCCAGTAGTCATGTGTGAATGTGAGAGTTGGACTATAAAGAAAGCTGAGTGCTGAAGAACTGATGCTTTTGAACCATGGTGTTGCAGAAGACTCTTGAAAGTCCCTTGGACTACAAAGAGATCCAACCAGTCCATCCTAAAGGAAAGCAGTCCTGGGTGTTCATTGGAAGGACTGGTGTTGAAGCTGAAACTCTAGTACTTTGACCACCTAACGCGAAGAGCTGACTCATTTGAAAAGACCCTGATGTTGGGAAAGACTGAGGGTGAGAGGAGAAGGGGACAACAGAGGATGAGATGGTTGGATGGCATCACCAACTCAATGGACATGTTTGGGTAGATTCTGGGAGTTGGTGGTGGACAGGGAGACCTGGCGTGTTGCAGTTCATAGCATTGCAAAGAGTCGGACACAACTGAGCGACTGAACTGAACTGAACTGGTGATAGCCAATCTAGCAAGTATGAAGTGACATCTTATTGTGGTTTTAATTTGCATTTCCCTGATTAACAATGTTGATCATTGTTTGCTTCTTTTCACCATTATATCCCAGCCTCTAACAATGTCTGGCACTCAGTAAGATGGTCAACAAATACTTGTTGAATGGGTTCATGTAATATTTACAGTAGACATCTTTTCTGTAAGATGTAGAAAAAGCCAAAAATTCCTTTGTAGAATGATTGAAACAATTCTAAAATAACATAGGATTAGCCCTAATAATGAGCAACTCAAAAAATTAATATCACCTATCATTTATTTAGCATTCTACACAGTTGTGGTTGGATGCAAATAGAATTAAGCCACAATCTTTATCCTCAGGAGAGCCATAATCTGGTAGTGGAAACAGATAAGCAAATATTGCAGTTACAATCATATAAAAACAAGAATCAAGGTAGATTAATTGTTAATATAAAGAAGTGATCAACTTTCATCATGCTAATTTTTGAAGAATGATTAGTGCTTACCAGAGAGAATGTTATGGAGGGTATGTAGTCTAGACAATGATACATGCCCATACTCTGTTCATAAGTAAAACAGTTCCTGGTGTATTCTTTCCAGTAATTCCTGTCCACTAATACCAAGTGAAGCTTGAGTTTTGACTGTGCTTAACTTTTTGAGGTATTAATAAGGGCTGTACATATTCTTACACACATATATGTCTCTGTGTGTAGTATAAAATTTCTTAATAGCTATTTTTCTAAATAAAACAATGGAATAACTTGGATTGTATCCCAATTCAGTGTGTTTTGGATGAGAAAGTGACAGTAGCCTGCACCTCACTAGTGATGATAGAGGCCCCACTAGACCAGGGAGAAGGTGAGGGAAATGCCGCGATGAAGTTACTGTGTAGCTTCATCAAGTTTTCCCCACTCCTCCCTCTCCTGCTGTTTGCTACTACTGTCCTCTGAAGCTCACATCAGACACAGTAGAATCCAGGAGGAAATCGAGTACTGACTTATTGATGTTGACCATTTTACAAAGATATTCCTGTTATTATTAAGTGATTAAAAAGTAAAAGTAAACTAGAGTGTCCCAGTCCATGGTGTGTATGACATATATATTGTTAACATTGGACCACGTATACCATTCTGAGATTTGTGTAATTCTGAGTTTCCAGACTGTGTTCTACACATTCTACCCCCAAAATAGCACTAGAAGCGTGAAGCAGCCTGATATGTGAGGAAACTGCAAGTAATTAGAAATGCCTAGAATGTAGGTTTGTGTGGGAAAGGGCAAACTCGAAGGAACCAGGTGGTGGAGGGCCTTCTGCACCATCTGAAGATGTTTGAATCTCTGCCATACTAACCAAGATGCTTGAAATGTATCCTGTATGAATCTGTTGTGCGTTAGCATCAGGAGAATTTCAGATTTGAGTGTTTGAAATATCACCGTAGCAACAGCCTGGAAGAGAGCCTGAAAGGATGAGAAATCAAAGCCAGGCAGACCAGCTAGGAGAGAGCCTGAAAGAATGATCCACCCAAGAGACCATGAGAGGATGAAGGCCTGAACTGTGTACTTGGTGGTAGCAATGGATTCAGAAGGTGTATGTTTTGAGTGACAGCCGTGTGCCACAAGCTGCTGCGGGTTCTGTACGTGTATCTGTGAACGAGGCAGACTTCCCTGCCCTTATGGAGCTGTTCATGAGGGGGGTGCGGGGACAGTAGGTAGTCAGTAAAACAGCTCCATGTTCTTCAGTGAGAGACTAGGTGGTAATGATTAGATGGGAATTTATTTGGGGGGGAAAAAGGGTTTCAGTGTGTCAAGTACAAAATGTATTATATCCAGTACGCAGCTGGAAATACAGGTCAAGAGTTAAGGAGTGAGGTTTTAGCTCTTTTCAGAGGGCCGTTTATATTTGGGCTCAGTCATAAACATCAGTCAGAACCTTCAGCTACAAACAGTAGAATCCCCTCTGGCCTGTGTAAGTGGGAAAAGAACTTGTCAGAAGCTGTGAGGTATCAATTTTCAGAATCTCTGGGAAGGCCAGAGAACCACCTTCTGAGTTGGGGATTATGGGAACAGTGCCCACTGCCACTACTGGCCCCCCACTGCTGGTCCCTGCTGCACCACTGCCGCACTGACCAGCCTCCTTCTAGACCCTGTCACTGACCAGCTCTCTGGCTGCAAGGGACTGTGAACGGCTGGTTTTCTCACTCATAACAGGAAAATATCACAATAAGGGGATTTTGAAGACAGCTATGGGCTTCTCTGGTGGCTTACATGGTAAAGAATCTGCCTGCAATGGAAGAGACCTGGGTTCGATCCCTGGGTTGTGAAGATCCTGTGGAGGAGGACATGGCAACCCACTTCAGCATTTTTGCCTAGAGAATCTCATGGACTGAGGAGTCTGGTGGGCTACCTGCCTCCTGAAAAATCTTTATTCAGGTCAAGAAGCAACAGTTAGAACCGGACATGGAACAACGGCCTGGTTCCAAATTGGAAAAGGACTACGTCAAGGCTGTAGATCGTCACCCTGCTTATTTAACTTATATGCAGAGTACGTCATGTAAAATGCTGGGCTGGATGAAGCACAAGGTGGAATCAAGATTGCTGGGAGAAATATCAATAACCTCAGATATGCAGATGGTACCACCCTGATGGCAGAAAGCAAAGAGAAACTAAAAAGTGTCTTGATGAAGGCAAAGAGGAGAGTTAAAAAAGCTGACTTAACACTCAGCATTCTGAAAACTAAGATCATGGCGTCTGGTCCCATCACTCCATGGCAAATAGATGGGGAAACAATGCAAACAGTGAGAGACTTTATTTTCTTGGGCTCCAAAATTACAACAGATGGAGACGTCAGCCATGAAATTAAAAGACGCTTACTCCTTGGAAGGAAAGCTATGACCAACCTAGACAGCATATTAAAAAGCAGAGACATTACCGACAAAGGTCCATCAAGTCAAAGTTATGGTTTTTCCAGTCATCATGTATGGATGTGAGAACTGGACCGTAAAGACGGCTGAGCACCGAAGAATTGATGCTTTTGAACTGTGGTGTTGGAGAAGACTCTTGAGAGTCCCTTGGACTTCAAGGAGATCCAACCAGTCCATCCTAAAGGAAATCAGTCCTGAATATTAATTGGAAAGATTGGTGCTGAAGCTGAAACTCCAGTACTTTGGCCACCTGATACAAAGAACTGACTCTTGAAAAGACTCTGATGCTGGGAAAGATTGAAGGCAGGAGGAGAAGGGGACGACAAAGGATGATATGGTTGGATAGCATCACCGACTTGATGGACATGAGTTTGAGCAAGCTCTGAGAGTGGGTGATGGACAGGGAGGCCTAGTGCACTACAGTCCATGGGGTCGCAAAGATTTGGATACAACTGAGCGACTGAACTGAACTGAAAGACTGCAGTAAATATTCAACAAAGGTATTTTGGGCTCCATTTATGTCTGTGAATGAAAAAAATACATAATTTCTTAAGTGTATGGAATTTTATAGTGATTTATTGCATTTTCTCATCAATACTGTGATGAAGGCATGGTGTCTTTCTTAAAACTAAGATTTTTTTTCTCATTAAAATGAATTGCCTTGATTTATTAATTTGCTGATGATTTTGCTTTTAACTGTAGTTTGCTGTCTAACCAAACAGTCCCAAACTTATAAATGGATTTCATTCTAGAAGGGTGTTGATCATTAAGTTGTTAGGAATTGTGAATGCATCTTCCCACTGAAACAGAGTTGTCATGGATGGTCCCATTCTTGTGTTTTAAAATGTTTCCACACTGCAGAGGAGGTTCTTAGCATGTTCAGATGAGAAGTGAAAGGGAATGAAATGGAGTTATCCGTGGCCACAGTGCTCTGAGACATGTTGCAGGCATTCAATAAAAGTCGGGGAAATCTTGTTTTGGAATAGATGGCTAGAGGGAGAGAGGGAGGAAGGAATACACCTATGTGTCATGTGGAGCTGCCTCTAGTTTATTGTTCCAATAAAGGTGACTTGAAACAGCATTTCAGAACTTCATGTATTTACTGCCTGATCCCTGAACCCCAGAGTGGTGGTTCAGAAAGAAATGGACTATTATGAATAATATATAATGACCAGGATTGTGGAATTAGTGTGACAGTAATTGGGCTAAATATATAGTCTTCAAAATATACCATGGAATTTTTTATTTTTAATCTTCAATATTAACTTATTTTCCCCGTGATTTTTTTTTATTGTTTGTCTAGAATATGATAGGAGAAAAGGTAATTTTAACTCAGACTTCCCCATGCCTTCACCTTAGTTCAGTTCATGTCACTCAGTCGTGTCTGACTCTTTGCGATCCCATGGACTGCAGCAAGCCAGACCTCCCTGTCCATCACCACTCCCAGAGCTTGCTCAAACTCATGTCCATCGAGTTGGTGATGCCGTCCAACCATCTCATCCTCTGTTATCCCCTTCTCCTGCCTTCAATCTTTCCCAGCTTCAGGGTCTTTTCAGATGAGGCAGTTCTTCGCATCAGGTAGCCAAAGTATTGAGTTTCAGCTTCAGCATCAGTCCTTCCAATGAATATTTAGGACTGGAATGCCTTACTGTATTTTGATGACCAAAGGTCTTTTCAGCACTGGAAATGCTGCTTGCCTGCTTGTTATATATACAATGAGACTACTGGAACTTCCTACCTAGAGTAGGGGAGAATAATTTGACCTGTTTGAACAAAGTGTTGTTATTCAGTTGCTAAGTCGTGTCTGACTCTTTGCAACCCCATGGACTGCAGCACACCAGGCTTCTCTGTCCTTCTGAGTCTTCTCCAGCACCACAATTTGAAAGCATCAATTCTTTGGTGCTCAGTCTTCCTTATGGTCCAACTCTCACTTCTGCATATAACTAGTGGAAAAACCATAGCTTTTTGCACCTTTGTGAGCAAAGTGATGTCTCTACTTTTTAATACGCCATCTGGGTTTGTCATAGCTCTCCTCCCAAGAGGCAAGCATCTTTTAATTTCTCGGCTATAGTCACTGTCCACAGTGATTTTGGAGCCCAGGAAAATAAAACTATCACTGCTTCCACTTTTCCCCCTTCTATTTGCCATGATGTGATGGGACTGGATACCATGATTTTAGTTTTTTCTAATGTTGAGTTTCAAGCCAGCTTATGAACAAAATAGTAATAATTTACATATACCTGATCCCTCAGAACAATGAAGAACTCAGTATTATTAATACTTTTTTCACAATTTGTGTTAAAACCGTATATATTAGGGGCTTCCCAGATGGTACAGTGGTAAGGAATCCACCAGCCAGAGCAGGAAACACAAGACACAAGGGTTCGATCTCTGGGTCGGGAAGATCCCCTGGAGTAGGAAATGGCAACCCACTCCGGTATTCTTGCCTGGAAAATTCCACGGATGGAGGAGTCTGTCAGGCTACAGTAGAGGGGCTTGCAAAGATTTGGACACAACTGTGCACACAGACACACAAAACATCTGTGTGCCAGGCAATATGCAGTGCACTTGACCTAAAGAGATGCACAAAACAGCCACAACCCTTGCCCAGTTTGAGCAGTTAAGATGACATATAATCTATGATCTAAAATTTCAAAATTAAAAAAAAAACTTATAAGGATATTTCATTAAGGTTTATGTAAATTTCAACCAGAAGATAATAGACTTTACCACTCCCAAGACACCTGAAGTATATTAAACATTTCTGGTTAGTAGTTTGATTTTAATATTGACAAAAAATGTGAATATGTTGATAGACACACAGTTGGGTAATAGCAACTTTGGTGCTTAGAAAGCTAGTTTAGATGATAGGATTAAATGATAATATTCAAGAGAATTAGAATTCAGTTTTGGAAACCACTTTTGAGAATGTGGTAATATCTTCAGGAACAAGACAAGTATGCCATTTATTGATATTTGACCAAATTTTCATCTGTTTTTTCTTCCCATCAGTCCCTTTTGAAATTAGTTAGGAGTACATCAGGTGGAGGATCGTGATCGGAAGCTGAAGATGAGCATTAACTGACTGACTCTGTTCATTGGGAGCATGTTCTTCTGGTCACAGCTAGTTCAAGGTCCCAGAATGTGAGCTGCTTGCAGATCACAGGCAAAATTGAACTTTGGGAGTTCTTACTGAATCTAGAGTTTTTAACCAGCAAGAGTTTCATCAGCCACTTAATGACTTGGGGAAAATACCAAGGCACTAACATGGACTTTTACAACTACAGCTTTGAAAGTATTGTTCTTTTCTTTATTTTAGAGTTTCCTTAAGTGCAAAATCATGTACCTTTTCCTTAAATTTAATAAACACTTCCAAAATGCTTCAGTATGTATTTGTTTCTGATTTCTAAATAAAACACAAATGTTTAAAAAGAAAGAAATCCTTTTAGTTGTAACCCACAGAAAAAACCGCTAGCACTTTGATCTTTATTTTTCTACACTTCATAGGCATATTGTGTGTGTCTATGTGTGCATGTGTGTGTGTTTAATACAAAAATGGAATCACAAGCTGTTCTATATAGCACAGTGGTAAGAAGCCCTGACTTTGAAGTCCAAACATCCTTGGTTTAAATCCCAATTCTTCCATTTACTAATGTAATAAGACTTTGTCCAGTTTTTCAATCTGTGAAATAAAGATAATAAGGTACCTCTTCATTAGGTTGTTGTGTATAATCTACAGGAGATAATATATGTGAGGTACTTTAACATTTAATGAATGCCTAATAATTCAGCCTCTCTTATTGCTTTGTTCTGCTACACTATCCCCTGAGAACCATGCTTTCCTGTATTATTTTAAGGGAGGGGGTGGACAGGGAGGCTCAGATATGTCTTTATGCACTAATTTTTAAAATTGGTACTCTATAAACTGGGCTTCTCAGGTGCCTCAGTGGTAAAGAATCCACCTGCCAATGCAGGAGACACAGGAGATGCAGGTTCTATCACTAGGTGGGAAAGATCCTCTGGAGGAGGACCTGGCAACACACGCCAGTATTCTTGCTGGAGAATCCCATTGACTGAGGAACCTGGCGGACTATAGTCGTGGGGTTGCAGAGACTTGGACGTGACTGAGCATAGCACTCTATAAACTTAGAAAAATATATAGTTAAAATTTACCCCTAATTTGTAAAACTTTGTGTTTTGATATAAAGATTTAGGATATTTAAATTTTATAAGGCAACATTCAGTAAATTGACCCCATTAACTTATATGTCTTATTATAGCATCTAAGGCTTTTTTGAAAATAAGTAAAATGAATAAACTCAATAACAACCTTTTGGGTTCTTTTTAATGTATATGTCATACAGAGTATGATATATATATTGTTTTATATGTATTTTTCATATAAATTATTCCACATAAAGCAGCATGCTGCTGATGCTGCTAAGTTGCTTCAGTTGTGTCCAACACTGTGCGACCCATGGACTGCAGCCCACCAGGCTCCTCCGTCCATGGGATTTTCCAGGCAAGAGTGCTGGAGTGGGGTGCCACTGCCTTCTCCAGTAAAGCAGTGTAGGCCCTCATATAAGTACTATGAAGGTCACAGTTGGCTGTACTGTTGTACTTGTCTTATTCAAGGAGAATCATATGTCTTTTTATAATTTGCCTTAAGTTCTAAGAAATACAAATTTGTCCCAGTTGACATAGGGGGTTAAATACTCTCTAAAAATTAATTTAGAACAGTCACTTTAAATTTTGTTTGAGGTTTTAATATACTTTTATATAATTAAATGTGAAAATTAAATGTTTATATGCAAAACAGATCCACAATTAAAGTTTACAACAAAGGAAATAAATGTTCCATTTTTTTTCCTTCTTTTTCTCTAGCTCAACTGAGAAGTCATTTCCTTGGAGATCAACAGGTATGAGTTTTTAATCATATAAAAAAGTCTTTCTTACATTTTGCCCAAGCAAAGTCTGCTCTTTAAATTTACTGTCTCTTGATGAGATCAGTTAAGCCAAAACTTTAATAGTGACAATATTGAGCTACTTTGCTTAAAGGTAGTACTTACTAATATGCTTAATTTTTTAACATGTTTGAATAGATTTATGTATGTCATTTGTAAAGAAATTAAAGGATTAAGCATCAATATTTTTAATGTCAATTCAATATTTGAATTTCTCATCATAAAGAAATATAGCAATGCCCTCACACACAGGTTTTTGTATAATCTTAGGAAGTTTGCTAATCACTTATCTAAGTCAAAGTCTTTCCTTTCACTTTTTCCTTTCACTTTCACTTTTCCTTTCAGTTTTTTTTTTTTTTTTTTTTTTCATATTAAAAGGGAAGAGTTACCTGAAATGTTCATTTTTTTGTACTCAAATGTGGACTACCTGATAGCTTCTAAAGTAGCCTGGAAGATTCTAATGTAGTCTACATGTTCTTTTTACCTTAAGTTCACCTCATATAAAGGATGAATTACATTAAGGAGAGTGTCTCCCACTTTCACAGATGTTTGATGTCTTCACTCATTAAATGGTTACTGAGCAGCCACATCATGAACCATATACTATACACATTGCTCATCAGATAGTGATGGACTCCACACACACATGCCCCTTGCCTCTCATGAAGCTTATAATGTGCGGGACAATGCCAGCAACTTATAAATGCTAGATTAGGCCTTGATATCCAAATACTCCGACAGTTTTTAAACAAAGGTTGAATTCAGTAAAACTCAAATCACTAAATGCCTGGTATCTGAGTTTATCTGAACCTGATACCAGGATTCTGGTGTTATTTATAGTGTATACAAGGCTCTTTGCTATTTTCTAAAGAAGCTATTCCCAAGAAATGTAGTGTTTTTTTCAAAGCATAGATGACGTGTAGTATGGAGGCTTCGCAGGTGGCACATTTGCAAAGAATCCACCTTCAATGCAGGAGACGGCAGAAGACACAGGTTTGATCCCTGGGTTGCAAGATTCCCTGGAGTAGGAAGGGCAACTCACTCCAGTATTCTTGCCTGAGAAATCCCATGGACAGGAGGAGGAGCCTGGCAGGCTGCAATCCATGGGGTCTCAAAGAGTTGGACATGACCGAGCTACTGAGCACAAAGATGAAGAGACGTGAAAATCTACTTAACAATAAGACTTACAAACAGCAGTTTAATAGTAGGAAGGACATGGCATGAAATTATATGTGGTTAACTGCCAAGTAAGTATTATGCAGGAAACATCGTCATCAAATGGACAGTCCATTTGTGAGATAACTTTGCAGGGCTGAGCCTGGAGCCTGGGTCTTGACTGGGAGACCAGCTATGGAGAGAGTATTGTCATTGTCACAGCAGCAGAGACTACAAAAATGTCTTATGGGAACATTTAAAACTGGTTTGGGAGATGATAAGACGGGCAAAGACCACACTAGGCCAAATTATAGAGATCTGTAAATACCAGGGACTTTGAACTTCCTATAGGTCATGGGGAGCTACTGGAAATCCTTTGAGCAAAAAGTCATTCGATTTAAACATTCCTCAGGAGACATGGCAGTGCTGTGAACTGTTGAAAAGAGATGTGAAGATTTCAGTTTAAAGAAAAATACAGAGTGCATTTGCTACTAAGCTATGGTAGAACTCTACCATTTAATATAAAATTCTCCTGTAAATTCATATTTAATACTGCATCATTAATTTATTCCAAAAATATTTCTTGAGAGCATAGTTGGCTCGCACATAGTTGTCACTGTTTAAAACAGATATCCTTGACCTCTTAAGTGTTTCAGGTCTAGTGGAGATATATAGCTCTATACACTTAAAATTGGGGAGGGGAATTCTTTAAAGAAAAACTATAAGTATATATCATATTTACCCATAGCTCTGTTTTTGGACATTCAGGTGTTTTTTCATGGGTATAAATAATGTTATGGTAAACATCCTTGTATATAAAATTATACCTGTAGCTTTGATATATCTTTTAGGCTAGGTTTTCCCAAGGAAGTAAACTATTCAAAGTATATGAACATTTTCAAGGCTTTTTAGATGTATAACCAAGTTGTTTTCCTAGAAGAGTTGTATTCATTCCCCTCCCTTTTGGTATATGAGGTCAGTCCTCTCACTCCCTCATTAGTGTCATCGTTTATATTTCTGGCTATAAAATATTTCGATATCTGTCATTGCCCCATTCTCTTGGAATGCTAGCATTTGATAGGTGGAAGTTCTTCGCAGCCCAAGGAAAATAGCTGTATCAGTCAGGGCCCAATCACCCAAAGAGGTAACTGTTCCTGGAAGCTGCTGCCATGTCTAGGACTGCAGGGACCAAGCGCTGCGTGGGTTGCCACCAAATTGTAGCAATGGTGGGAGGTAGAGTAAGGCAGTCTTCCGGCATTAGCTAGAACCACAAGGGAGATACAGCCTTCCTGGAGAAGGTCTACTTCTAAAGTAGACCCAGAGAAACATCCTGGCTGAAGTAAGCTGGAGGGAGCAGTTGTAGATTTCTAACTACCAAAGCCAGGCAGGCACAGTATGTAACTGTATTGATGTACTCGTAAAGAGAATGAGCTTAGATTATGAAGACACCTAATAGGGAATGACCATCCCTTAGCATCCTTTCTACCTCTCCTCCCAACCAGTGTGTTCACTCAGTTTCAGTCATTTGACCACCTTCTCCCTGGTGGCTCAGAGGGTAAAGCATCTGTCTGCAATGCCAGAGACCCGGGTTTGATTCCTGGGTTGGGAAGATCCCCAGGAGAAGGAAATGGCAACTCACTCCGGTATTCTTGCCTGGAGAATCCCGTGGATGGAGGAGCCTGGTAGGCTACAGTCCACAGAGTTTCAAAGAGTCAGACACGACTGAGCGACTTCACTTTCTTTCTTTCTTCATGATTTACTAATGCATAAAATAGAGATAGATAAAATATTACAGATAATTTGTAAAACATTATATTTATGTTTCATTTAATACATAAATATTGTATAATCTTTTATTTTTATACATATGCCAACTAGCTCACCAAACACTTTAGTGTTTAGGGAAATAAGCTTCAGTAATTCATCTGTCTTCACCACATGCGCACTCATAGTTCACACCTGATAACTGTACTTTATCCCTTGCTTAAATCAGAGTATACTCCTGCACAAGTTCATGTTCCAACATGGAGGTATTCCATTTACTTACCCTCTTTCCTTCTTCAGGGAAACATAACCTTCAGACACAGCAAACACAAATGCTATTTACTTCACTCTATTATTTTAACTACATCAATGTTACTTATGTGTTTTCTTAAATTTGCCTACTTTTCAGCCATTCTTAAGGCATTTCAGTTATAACCATGGCAATAAGCTATAATGATAAGAGTAGAAATTTGAAATTTGATTATATGAATAAAAGAAATATCTGGTTTGTTTCATAGTCCTTTTTCTAAGCAGTTATAGATGCCCTTAAGTTCGATTGTGAGTAAATGGGATGAAATGACAGTTCTGCTGCTACTTCTCTTGTAAAGTTTGTTATCTTCTCTTTACTGGTATGCACGCAGAAATACTGAATGTAATATGAAAATAGTCTTGTTTTAAAATTTGGCAGTCCCGCCCAGAATGAGGTAGAGATGGCTTAAATATAAAATATATTTTAAAAGTCTTTGGTCTATTTTGTCTTTGGCTAGGTCTTGGCAAAAGAAACATCTTTATTCAATTATCTTGGTTTCCTAAATAAAAAAAGGATCACATGAAAGGATTTAGGATTGGAGGTCTATCATTGTTCCTCATTTTTCTTTAGTATTTTGAACATTTACTTGAAGACAATTTCTCTACCCTTTCTTTTTCTCTTTTTGGTATTACAAATTTGACTTGAAAAGATTTTCAGCAACAAAGTGAATTGATAGCAAGGCAATAATTTGATCCCTACCAGAAATTGAGACCAACTGCTGAATTTGTTTTTAAATAGCTAACTTACTGTAGAGTCATTTTCTAGGGAAGAGCTCTAAGAGGCCATAGGCAGAAAAGATTTCCATTTGTGATTCAGTTCAGGATAATCAGGTTGCTTGTGTTTTTCTTGGTTGGTTGGTTGGTTGGTTGGTTGGTTTGGTTGATTTTTAACTCATACCAGGGATTGTAGGCTCTTGGAAAGTAAAAGGCCAAAACTTTGAATACTCTGAGAGATAACTTCCCAAAGCATATGGAATAATCACCCATTCTACAAAACATTTCTATTTTCCTACATTGATTGGGAAGCAGTCTTAAGGAGAAGCTCCCCTGGATGTTATAAAGTTGTTTTAAGCATATATGCTTTGTTGTTATCTTGCATTTCTGTTGTCTTCTGTCCTCATTATTCTGTATTTTCTATCTTATCAGCATTATATATCTGCTCTCTAAAAATGGTAATGCACCTCCTCTTCTGTTTTATGCAGAGGAGAGTTTATCATTTTCTGTTTGGCTTTGTCTTTTCCATAGCCTTACATTCCTTATGACCGTGGATTTTGTGAATGTGTTTATGTATATTCTGCTGCAAAGGAGTGAAGGGGGAATGTTGTCTTAGTGTTCCTGTTTCCCCTTTTGTTAATGTGCCATTTTTCCACTCTTCACACCTTCATACCAGTGTAAGTATCTCTATAGTCTCTTGGGTTCCACCAAAATTTGAGGTAGCTGTTAAGAACCCATATAATACAATAGAAAAAAAATCCATATTCATAGAAAAAGTATATTAGAATAATAGGTAAAGACCTGAAGAAAGTGAGAATGCAAATTTATGCACAAGTAATTATGTTTCTTCATGATGGAAAATATTATATTATGAAAGGTATCGTCTAAAGGATAAACCTTGGCCTTTCCCTTCTTTTAAGAAGTAGCACACCAATTCAGTCATAAAAATAACCAAACACTGTGTACTCTTTGCATCAGAAAGAAGGGCTGTTGAGTAAACAAGATACTATTGTATAGCACAGGAAACTGTATTCACTATCCTGTGATAAACCAGAATGGGAAAGAATATGAAAAGGAATATACATATGTATAACTGGGTCATTTTGCTGTCCTGAAGATATTAACATTGTAAATCGACCTGCAATTCAAGGAAATTTTTTTAATTTGCTGAAGTATGAAGTGAAAAAAATAAAAGACATAGAAACATAAAAGTAGGGTAAATTTCTGGTTGACCAAAAGGCACTAAGGGATTAATAAACTTGGATGGGTCTTTCACTATAAGAAGGAGAGAAACTATGAATGATTCCATTCCATTCATATATTTGATGTTTGACAATACATGTGAAAGGAGAAAGATGGTGGTAAAATAGAAATTTTAAGCCGATCAGATTATATAACTTAGTGCTACATTTATTTATTGTGGAATATGTACTGAAGTGCCATAATTTTAACATGCCATCCATTTAAACCATTATTTTATAGTATATACAGATATTACTTAATATATACAAGTAAATTTAAGAGTTTTTCAAAAGGTTTTTTTTTTACCATTTTCTTTATACATTTAAATTTTGCTTCTAAATGTACACAAGTTTTCTTCCACTGGGATGGGTTAAAAAAAAAAAAAAATAAATACTGAAGATAAAAGATAATTGAGAGACTAGCCCTAGTCAATTTATTTTTCTTTTTTCCTCCATCTGGAGCAAGTAATTTACAACACAAAAAAGCATCAGCACATCATGAGACAAGACCAAACTTAAACGAGAATACTTTATGCCTCAGTAGAAATGTACTGAATTTGTAAAGGAGATATAGCAGGAAGTTATATTATACATATTCATAAGCAGAATATTAGATTAGCAATCATGTATAAAGGACTATTATTGAGCTTGAATTTTATGATTTATTATGACTATAAATTGTATAAATGACAAAATTTTGTTTCTGCTTCTCTTCCAAATACCAAGAGGAATATGAATTTCTCTTAATATCAGCCTCGGAGTCCTAAGCTTTTCCTTGCTTATTTTTCAGGCCTTTTTTAGTAACATAGTCATTATAGTCTTCTTACCACAATTGCAGTGTTGTAGCTTCCTAAACACTACTATGAAGGTTCACTTAGCTTTTTCATGTTTTGTTACAAAAGGCATGCTTTTTTTTTTTCTCTTTGAGGAATGTTTCTTACTTAAAATAAATAGAAGAATTTGGAGTAAAAGCTAAAAATTTCCCTCATTCCCACATCTACCCGTACCATGACCATTGCGCCAAACACCTACACACACACACAGACACACACACACACACACCTATACACATACACACACACCTGTACACACACACACAGTAAATCTGAAAACAAACCAAACTGGTGAGTGTGTGTGTGTGTGTAAATATCTATACATCTGCATTTGTTTTCTTTTTACTTCAGTGAAGATAATATATTATACATTGTTCTGTGACTTACTTGTTTCCTTAACAACATAGTAAATCCATGCATGTGTTTCTAAAACACTGTGTATAAAGATCTGCCTCCTGTTTAATGGGTGTCTGTTGTTTAGAAAATTATATAACCAGTTCCTTTTTAGTGAACATTTTTTGTTTTTTCCCAGTTTTGCCCTTTGACAAGCAATGGTAAAAATTATCTCTGCATATCTGAGTGTCTCTGTTGATCACATTTTTAAGGGTAACTGCTTGGACAAGGGTGTATACGTTTCTATTTTGGCAAATAGTGTCAATTTGCCCATGAAATTGCTTAGTGAGATGTGGGAGGGGGAGACTTTTCCTCTACCCTCTTGGGTTAAGTAATCGGGGGCCTGTGAATTTAACTGACAGTAGAGAGATTAATAAGAATAATAAAAACCCTGAGTATTCATATGGCATCACTGACTCGATGGACGTGAGTCTGAGTGAACTCCGGGAGTTGGTGGTGGACAGGGAGGCCTGGCGTGCTGCGATTCATGGGGTCGCGAAGAGTTGGACAGGACTAAGCAACTGAACTGAACTAAAGTATTCATATGCATATAAAGCTCACAAAAGTAGTAGTTCCCTAAATGACTAGGGTTGGGGGTTATATACCTAACTTACTGGAAAGGATGCAGGCAGGAAAGGCTCCTGTAGGAAGAACAAATGGATTTCCAGGAGAACCAACAGGAGATAAGACAGTTTGTGATGATGTTTGTTTATGCAAGTACAAGGTGCAAGTGGTCTCTCCGTTTTGTTTTTTTTTTTAATTCCATAAAATTCCTCCAGAAGGAATCCATGGCAACCTCCCTCCCAGAAGTTTTCTGCTCTTAGTGAAATAAGGGAAGCTACAAAAAGCCTTCTTTCTGGTATCTGTTGAATCTCAAATATTTTAGTTTAGAATAACCTTCATGCAAACTCTCCAGGTCCAAGTTCATCCCCACAAACATATATTCCTACCTTTACCAACTGTTACGCCTGTCCATGCTTCCCATGTTACCAGTGGTTAGTAACATTTGAAGTGTAAATCATCATGATTATTTAAATTTTTAATAATTTGTTAGGCTTTTAAGAAAATTGTTTCCAATTTCTCTTTAAGCCTTATCTGCAGATTAAAGAGGGTAAATTATTTAAAGAAATAATTATTAAATATTCATTAAATCACATTGCCTGGAGACTTCAGCATACCACTGACCATTCTATTATTTGATTAATTCTTATGAAAGTTGGAGTTATGCCTGATCTTAAACTTAATAATTTTGTTATGTTACCTGTCAGCTTTGCTTTCTTCTCTTTTCATATATCTGATACAGTTTTCTGTCAACAAAAATGCAACAACCACTATCAAAACAAGTAAAAAAAAAACTTTTTATCACCACTGGAGGTAATTTGAATAACAAATAACCTCACTCCAGAGGTTCCCAAACTTTGGTGCGTATTAAAATTGCCTGTGGAGTTGTTAAAATATTATTCCCAGGCCTCCCTACACATGACCAATTCCTAAAGTGTGGGGCCCAAACCAGACATCAATGATCTTTTAAGATCCACCTTTAAACAGCAGGTGATTCTACTCTGCTGTTTAAGAACCACTGCCTTACTCATAATTAAGTTAATTTACTTACTAGTAATTAAAGAGAAGAATTAAAATTTTATCCTTCCTGTCCTGTATGTATTTTTCCCCAGGATCACCCAATAACCCTAGACAGTGTAATAAATACAGAAAAATCAATAAAATTAGAAAATCAGCAATTTACAACCCTTAATGAAATCATTGATTTAAGCAAAGATTATTAATGTATGCAAAAACCTCTATGTTCTTAATCCTAGCTGCACTTTAGAATTACCTTGTGAATTTTTTAAAAGTTCTAATATTCAGACCACAACTTAGGCTGAGTGACTTGGCATCTCTGAATGTTGGACTCAGTCAGCAGTAGTTTCTAAATTCTGCACCCTATACTTCCACCCCAGGCAACCAAGTTGTGTGGTGTGCAACCAAGGCTGAGAATCCTTGCATTAGTAGAAAGGAAGGTGGTAAACTTGAAAATACAAACATCAGGCTGCCACCACTTGAATTGGCTGATTGATCTGAGCAAATAAAAAAGTTATGATATGACAGGATGTAAAGTACGTGGCACCCTTCGTAAAGTACTCTAACCCACAGAAGCTTGACCTGAAAGCTTTTTCTCTCTAAATTTCTGCTTACAAGAAAAATTGTAGTTCGAGGTTGTGTAAATGATACCATGAGAAATCCATCAAACAAATTCAGCATGTGGCACATCCTGTGAGTTTATTGCTATGGTTCCAGCAGTGAACCAAGAAAATGAAAATGAAGGAATGGGAAATCCTTTTTAGATTTAAGGGACGTAAAGAACAGTCATAACTGCAATCAGTGAACCTCGTTTTAGCCTGGCTAGCGCATGCCACTGAAGAAAGACATTTGTGAGACAGCAGAAAGATTCTGAATATGAGCTACTTATATGGCATTTTGGAGTAATGGTAGTTTTCTGAAGTCCTCATTTTATAGAGCTACAAGTGGAAGTCTTGAGAGTTCTGATACTCTCATGTGAGAGGTCTGTTTCAAAATTCTCCAACGGAAGAAAGGGAAAAGATGAATGGAGCCTGAAAAGTGTGGCATAAGGTAATTATTAAATCTGGGAGGTGGTTAATTATACTTTTCTCTGTTTTTATATGTGTTTGAAAGTTTATTTCTAAAAAATTTAAATACAAATTCTGTAAACAAGGGGTTTAAATTATACATCAGAGTGCTGTATGGTAAAGCCTGCCGAGTGTTGCCATGCTCCGAAGGCTGCTTCTAATAGAAACGAAACCAAGTATGAGACAGTGACATGCGCTCTTAGGCAGTGCGTGGTACTTTAAGTTTCCACATAGATGAGATTTTGCTAACATTAAGCAAAATTACCTCTAGCGTGCTGGGCATCAGCTTAGAATTCCACATTTGTCACTCTGCATGGGTGTTTGTGCCACCAAATAAGAATATTAGCATTTTGCTTTAGTCAGTGTATATCTGAATGTTCCCAAGCCAGTTACTCATGATGTATGAACATATCCCTGAGAAGCTTAAATATTGTGAGTTAGTACTTCATGTAAAAATCAAATATCCAGTTTTAGCCTTTAACATTTTATGTTTAATTCAAACATGTCAAATATTTAAATTCTCTCATGCTTTTAGTGATAATGTGAAGAAATATTCTATTAGCTAGCTAAAATAAAATAGAAATTGTCAAGTCAGAAAGCTCCTCTTTTTCCGTTACCACTTCCTCAACACACTGGGCAGCACTTCCTCAGTTCACAGTTGTTACTTTCGTGTCTGTGTGCGCATGTTAAGTCACTTCAGTCGTGTCTGACTCATTGTGACCCCATGGACTGTAGTCCACCAACCACCTCTGTCCATGGGATTCTCCAGGCAAGAATACTGGAATGGGTTGCCATGCCCTCCTCCAGGTTGTCTTCCCAACTCAGGGATCGAACCCACGTCTCCTGCAGTTCCTACATTGCAGACGGAGTCTTTACCACTGAGCCACTGGGGAAGCTTAGTTGTTACTTTGGAAAACATTAAAAAGGCTACCATCTATAACTCCACATTTCATTTTTATACCAAAGTTAGCCTGCCTTTAACTTTATCTTGATAATCTTTATCCAAATAGATAATCCAATAGAAAAGTACAGAAAAAAGTTCCACAAGCCCCATTCATTGCTTTTGGTGGTGAATATATATGGATTATTTTTTAAGATTCTTTTTGGTTTTTTTATAGAAGAAGTCTATCTCGCATCTCCCATTAGCAAATACTTTTATTGATATATTTGATAACTTTTCTTCCCATAAAAGAATAAAATTTGTCTTTGAAAAATTATTTTAGTGATTTTTGAGCACTTATTTTCCTTAGACTTCACTTTACAGCTTCCCAGGTGGCTTCGTGGTCAAATCTGCCAGCCAAGCAGGGTTCAATCCCTGGGTGGGGAAGATCCCCTAGAGAAGGAAATGGCAACCCACTCCAGTATTCTTTTTTTTTATGATCTTCTTTAACTTGCCTTTATTCCAAGATTATTTTTGTTATTTATCCATGCTGATCAATTGTAGTTCACTCATTTTCACCGTTGAATTGCATGAATATGCCACAGTTAGTTTATTCCTTTTCTTATTGATGTGCAATTGGGTTGTTACCAGTGTTGTTTTCTTTTTAATTCATTCATTTTTATTGAAGGATAATTACTTTACAGAATTTTGCTGTTTTCTGTCAAACCTCAACCTGAATCAGCCATAGGTATAGATATATCCCCTTCCTTTTGAACCTCCCTCCCATCTCCCTCCCCGTCCTACCCCACTAGGTTGATAGATACTCTAGTATTCTTGCCTGGAAAATCCAGTGAACAGAGGAGCCTAGTGGGCCACAGTCCATGGGTCACAAAGAGTCAATCACTTAGCAACTAAACTACCACCACCACACTTTTTACATGACAGCAAATCCCTTATTCTTTTCTCAGCTTTTCTCATTAGGAAGTGAGCCCCCTGGCCTTTCATGAACCATCACCTGTTAAACTTGGACACTTCATAGTGGGATCTGTTTCTGTTCATCTTTATGTTTCTAAACTTACTGTTTCTGTAATTTTTCTTTTGTAGATAAAAGAGTGTAAATTTTTATGATAGGTGTAACACCTGTATTTTTATTAGTACCCAGACTAAAACCACTTAATAAACACTCATCTTAATTTCCATTACTTGTATAAATTCCTCTATTTTTTTTTTCTAAAAATTAGTTTTAATCATTTTGAGTCCCTGGACAGAATTCAGGAATTTTGAAGTACTTTTGAACAAGAGCCCTCTCTGATGACATAAAAGCAAAATTATTTTTCAGATTTGTCATTGTAGAAATCAGAGTACTTCATACCAATTTATACAGATATGAAGTTTGCTTAAACTATGAGACTAAATTCAGGTAGATGAGCTTTTACAATGGATTTTAAGGCAGACTAGTTGATGTTTAGAGCAAGGTTTAAAGTGAACTAGAAGGTACTTTGTTAATATGGTTTCTGTTTTCCAAGGCTTTTAACACAGTGTTTTCTGGATGAGTAAAAACTTCAGGGCCATTGTCTTACTAATATTTAGAAGAAAGTAACAGCATGCATAAGACTCAAGAATTTAGATATACTCAAGAGAACCAGACTAGAAATAGCTTCATAAAACATGGTCTTCTGTTCATTCTTCTAAGTTTTTATTTCCATGAAAACCCAACTTTTAAAGGATATTGTATAATAGTTTATAGTTGTCAACAAACTCCAAATATATATAATATTCTTAAAATATCAGTATCCATCTATGTCTTATGTGGATTAAAGAACATTCTTATGCTTCATGCTTCTGTCACCCTATTTACATATTCACGCTGAATCAGGATTTGCCAATGTTCTCATTGTCTCCAGTAATAAGGCTACCTTCTATAGAAATGAATCTTGTACATCAGGGAAGCTACTGAAGAGGTCAAGTCTTTGGGGGGACCATTTTCCAGGTGCCCTTCCAGAATTTGGCTGAGAGCTTTACTTCTTAGCTGTTGAAGGCACTGGAATTCTATTTCTGCACCAGCTCTCTGTAAAGTAGACTCCCTCCTGAGCCTCTGATCCTAGGAAAAATGAGAGTCCCAATGCCAAATAGCAAGTGGAGTCCCCATAAGACTAAATACTCTGCTCATTTTTCAGTGTTGCCCCTGTGTGTAATAGCCTTAACCGGCTCCTAGGCCAGAGTTGGAAAAAATGTCACATGCCCAATTCCCTTAACAAAGAAAGAATCATCTGTCTTAACACTGCATGCTGTTAACCATCCGAAGAGCCCTGCCAGAACTCTCACTGCACTGCTTTTTATGAAAGGGCATACCCGTAAATGCTCTAGCAACTCAGGACAAGGAGAATCTAGCATAAAGTTACAGCATGCCGGTTTGTGAAAGACTAGTTACAGGGTTGTACGTGCTGAGTCCTTACTACTGATCTCTAGGTTTCTGTTTCCATGGTAATTTTACACACAGTATAGACCTCTGTCATTTCATATAACATAGACACATAGATTAACAAAGCAGAGGCGTTTTAAGAATTTCAGGTTCTTTAAAGAAGTCTTAGACTTTTTACTGAGCATATTTTCATGTGTATTCAGTATGTATCAGGGAGATACATCACAGAATACATGAAATAATTCACTTAGTATTTCATCTTTTACTATGAGCTTAATGGGGTGGATGATATAACATTTTCAATAGCCCCACAACATTATTGTCCCTTAATACAAATATTTTTCTTAGCTGCAACCTTCTACTTTTTCTAATTAATTGCCCTTTTTTGAGTAATGCTCAGGCATTCAGATGAAATGTAGCAGGCAGGAAGGACCATGCTTCCACAAATCCCCTAATCTTAATCACAGATGGAGATTACTTCATTCTACTTCGAAGCTTTTTCAAATTCTGTATTTATAGGCATTCATTTTCTTGGAAGATGCTAATTTGATGCTTGAAAATGTCCTGTAGTATATTTCTGGTATCCCAGAAAACATATTTATGATTTTTTTTTAAGAAAAGGTAACACACGTTTACACAGATGTAAACACATGTTTACACAGATTAAAGAAATAGCATTCATACTTTGCCATTTTTACTCATAAAAATGCCTTAATTTCATGTTATGATTGTATTAAATCACAACGTGTGAACTTTTTAATTATGGTTTAAAGCATTAATCATGAAATGATTAACCCCATCATGTAAGTCTCTGTGGGTTTCTCTGATAAATTTTACTATATCTGCTTCCATTCTACATAGCAGATGTTTTTAAAAGACATTCATTTGAAAGATTGTGTAAATAATGCATAATTAGTCATTGTGACATGCCATACTACAGTAAGGAATGCTTTATTTAGTAATTTGGAAATGACCCTTTTGTTTACCTGAGGTATAGTGGTTGTGTGTACATACATTTATGTGTCCATATGTATTTGGTGGATTATAAGTTTTCAAAGAAGCAGTAAATAATAGCAAAACTATTTTGAAAAAAAGTTTTAATTTTCTTTTAATGATTCAGAAGAGATTTCAGTGTCTTTTTCTCTTCACAGATATACATTGTAATTGGACTCTACTATAGAAGTAGAAAAATGACTGAAGACCTTATTCATAGTATAGAATTTGGTTATTTTACAATTCATATTAAATGAATGTTTCACCAATTTTGTAGAATTTTGTTTTATATTTACTGAAATGTAAAGCACAGAGTATGTACGGTATGCTCTAAACCCAGTTATTTAGGTCTTCAAATTAGATTTTTGGCATATACGAATTTAATATTTTAATGTTCCAGTACTTTGAGCACTTGATGCAAAGAGCTGACTTATTGGGAAAGACCCTGATGCTGGGAAAGATTGAACGCAAAAGGAGAAGCGGGGTGGCAGAGGATGAGATGGTTAGATAGCATCACTGACTCAATGGACGTGAATCTGAGCAAACTCTGGGAGACGGTAGAGGACGGAGGAAGCTGGGCACACTGTGGTCCATGGAGTCGCAAAGAGTTGAACACAACTTAGAGACTGAACAACAATTAACATCTGTGTCCTTATCCACATTCTATTTTCTGAAGCATTTCACTTGAAAGAAACAGGCTTTCCTGGCAGTCTAGTGATTAAGACTCCATGCTTCCACTTCAGGGGGCACGGGTTTGATCCCTGGTTGGGGAACTAAGATCCTGCATGGCTGAAAGTAAATAAATAATAAAAATATAAGATAGATACTCACATTTGGAGGGTAGATGATTATATTACTTGGGGGTAATTTTAAGTCTAGTAACCATCTGTCACTGTATAGAGTTACCAGAATATTGTTGATTATATTCTCTATGTTGTACATTACATCCTCATGACTTATTTATTTTTTAACTGAAAGTTTATACCTCTTAAGCCCTTTCACAGGTTTTGCCAACTACCCCCTAAGCCCTCACCACTTGACAACTAGTTTTTTCTCTGTATCTGTGAGTCCATTTTTGTTTTGTATTTTAGATTCCAGGTATAAGTAAAATCATATGGTATTTGTTATTCTATAACTTATTTCACTTAGCATGATACTCTATCCATGTTGTGGCAAATGACAAAATTGCATTTTTACTGATGGGCAATACACAATGGTATACCATATCTTTAGTCATTCATCCATTGGTGGACACTTAAGCTGTTTGCATATTTTGGATATTATAAATAACGGTGCAGTGAAAATACAAGTGTATGTATCTTTTCAAATTAATGTTTTCATTGTCTTCAGGTAAATATCCAGAAGTGGAATTGCTGGATCATATGGTAGTTCTGTTTTTACTATTTTGGGAAGCCTCCATAGTGGCTGTACCAATTTACAATCCCACTAACAGTACATGAAGATTCCCTTTTTTCCACATCATTGTTAACACCTGATTTTTGTCTTTTTGATAATAACTATTCTGAGGATATGAGATGACATCTCATTGTAGTTTTGATTTATATTTCCGTATGATTAGTGAAGTTGAGGATCTTTTCACGTGTCTATTGATCATCTGTATGTCTTCCTTATAAAAATGTTTATTCAGATCCTCTGCCCATTTTTAAATTGAATTATTGGGGATTTTTGGTGTCCATTTGTATGAGTTCTTTATATATTTTGAATATTGACCCTCTAACAGATACCAATTCCAAAGAAAGGCAATGCAAAAGAATGCTCAAACTACCGCACAATTGCACTCATCTCACATGCTAGTAAAGTAATGCTCAAAATTCTCCAAGCCAGGCTTCAGCAATACGTGAACCGTGAACTTCCTGATGTTCAAGCTGGTTTTAGAAGAGGCAGAGGAACCAGAGATCAAATTGCCAACATCCACTGGATCATGGAAAAAGCAAGAGAGTTCCAGAAAAACATCTAATTCTGCGTTATTGACTATGCCAAAGCCTTTGACTGTGTGTATCACAAGAAACTGTGGAAAATTGTGAAAGAGATGGGAATACCAGACCACCTAACCTGCCTCTTGAGAAATCTGTATGCAGGTCAGGAAGCAACGGTTACAACTGGACATGGAACAACAGACTGGTTCCAAATAGGAAAAGGAGTACATCAAGGCTATATATTGTCACCCTGCTTATTTAACTCCTATGCAGAGTACATCATGAGAAACGCTGGACTGGAAGAAACACAAGCTGGAATCAAGATTGCCGGGAGAAATATCAATAACCTCAGATATGCAAATGATACCACCCTTATGGCAGAAAGTGAAGAGGAGCTAAAAAGCCTCTTGATGAAAGTGAAAGAGGAGAGCGAAAAAGTTGGCTTAAAGCTCAACATTCAGAAATCTAAGATCGTGGCATCTGGTCCCATCACTTCATGGGAAATAGATGGGGAAACAGTGGAAACAGGGTCAGGCTTTATTTTTTTGGGCTCCAAAATCACTGCAGATGGTGACTGCAGCCATGAAATTAAAAGACTCTTACTCCTTGGAAGGAAAGTTATGACCAACCTAGACAGTATATTCAAAAGCAGAGACATTACTTTGCCGACTAAGGTCCATCTAGTCAAGGCTATGGTTTTTCCTGTAGTCATGTATGGATGTGAGAGTTGGACTGTGAAGAAGGCTGAGAGCTGAAGAATTGATGCTTTTGAACTGTGATGTTGGAGAAGACTCTCGAGAGGCCCTTGGACTGCAAGGAGATCCAACCAATCTATTCTGAAGGAGATCAGCCCTGGGATTTCTTTGGAAGGAATGATGCTAAAGCTGCAACTCCAGTATTTTGGCCACCTCATGCAAAGAGTTGACTCATTGGAAAAGACTCTGATGCTGGGAGGGATTGGGGGCAGGAGGAGAAGGGGACGACCGAGGATGAGATGGCTGGATGGCATCACTGACTCGATGGATGTGAGTCTGAGTGAACTCCGGGAGATGGTGATGGACAGGGAGGCTTGGTGTGCTGCGATTCATGGGGTCGCAGAGAGTCGGACACAACTGAGCGACTGAACTGAACTGAACAGATATATCATTTGGAGATATTTTTTCCCATTCAGTAGGCTCCTTTTTTATTTTGTTGATGTATGAAAGCTTTTAAGTTTGATATAGTCTTTTTTACTTTTGCTTTTGTTGTCTTTGCCTGGGAAGGTTGATCCAAAAAAATATTAATAAGACTGATGTCAAAGAGTGTACTGCCTATGTCTTCTTTTAGGGCTTCATGGTTTCAGGTCTTATATTTAAGTCTGTAATCCATTTTGACTTTATTTTTGTATGTGCTATTAAAAAAAAAGTGACCCAGTTTTATTCTTTTGCATGTAATTGTTCAGTTTTTCTAACAGCATTTATTGAAGTGACTGCCTTTCCCCTACTGCATATTCTTGGCTCCTTTGTAGTAAATTAATTGACCATATAACCATAAAGATTTTGGAGTAGTTTAAGAAGAATAGTTCTTAACTTTTCTTTAAGTATTTGATAGAAGTCACCTGTGAAGCCAGTCTGGGCCTGGGCTTTTGTTTGTTGGGAGTTTTTGATTACTGATTTAATTTCATTACTAGTGATTATTCTGTTCATATTTTTTTTCTTCCTGATTCAGTCCTGGAAGATTTGGTGTTTCTGGAAGTTTATCCACATCTTCTAGCTTGTCTGATTTAGGAACTGTAGCCTGCCAGTCATGTCTGACTCTTTGCAACCCCATGGACTGTAACCTGCCAGGCTCTTCCATCCATGGAATTTCCCAGGCAAGAATACTGGAGTGGGTTGCCATTTCCTTCTCCAGGGGAACTTCCCACCCCAGGAATCAAACCCAGGTCTCCCACACTGCAGGCAGACTCTACCATCTGAGCCACCAGGGAAGCCCAAATGGTCAGAAATAGTTGCCAAAAACTAGGACTGAGCCAGGGGCCTTTAGATCTTCAGGCTAACATTCTCCCAACTGAGCAATTTTGGCCACCTGTTTGTCTGATTTGTTGGCATGTAATTGTTTGTAGTAATCTGTTAAAATCCTCTGAATTTCTATGATGTCAGTTGTAACTTCTATTTCATTTCTAATTTTATTTGAGTCCTCTCTCTGTTTTTCTTGATGAGTCTAGCCAAAAGTTTATCAATTTCGTTTGTCTTTTCAAAGAACCGACTCTTAGTTTCATTGATCTTTTCTATTGCTTTTTCTACTTATTTCTGCTCCCATCTTTATTATTTCCTTCCTTCTGCTTACCTCTAGGCTTTGTTCTTTTTCCAGTTCCTTTAGGTGTAAGGGTAGATTATTTATTTGAGAATGTTCCCTCTTGGAACTGATTTTGCCTAGTCCTGTAGAGTTTGGAGTATTTTGTTTCCACTTTGTTTTATCTCAGAAGTATTTTTTAGTTTCTTCTTTGACTTCTTCTTTGACCCATTGGGTTTTTAGTTGCATGTTGTTTGGCCTTTAGGTGTTTGTGTTTTCACTAGATTTCTAGTTTCATGTGGTCAAAAAAACATGCTTGATGTGATTTCAGTCTTCTTAGATTTATTGAGACTTTTTTTGCAGCCTAACATGATCCGTCCTGGAGATTGTTCTGTGTGCCTTAGAAAAGAATGTGTATTCTGCCATTTTAGGGTGCTGGAATGGTCTGTGTATATATGTATTAGGTCTGTCTGATCTAATGTATTATTTAAAGTCACGTTCCCTTATTGGTTTTCTGTCTGGTTCATCTGTCCGTTGAAGTAAGTGTGGTGTTAAAGTCACTTATTACTATATTGCTGTCGGTATCTCCCTTTATGTATTAAGTCCTCCTGTGTTGAGTGCACAGATGTTAACAAGTGTTATATCCTCTTGTTGGATTGACCCCTTTATCATTATGTAATGCCCTTCTTTCTCTCTTGTTACAGTTTGTATTTTAAAGTTTATTTTTCTACCCTGGCTTCCTTTTCGTTGCTGTTTGCGTGGATTATCTTTTTCATCCCTTCACTTGAGTGTCGTTGGATCTGAAGCATGTCTCTTATAGGCAGCATATATATGGATCTTGCCTTTTTATCCATTCTGCCACCCTGTGTCTTTTGTTCTTGTCTGTTTCCATTAAAAGTGACTATCAATAGGCATGTACTTATATCCATTGTGTTGATTGTTTTCTGGTTGCTTTTCGTAGTTCTCTGTTCCTTCCTTCTTCTCATTCTCACTTGTGATTCGATGGCTTTCTTTAGTGTAATGTTTATGTTTCTTTTTCTTTCTTTTTTGTGTATGTGTTATGGGTTTTTGGTTTGTGGTTACTATGAGCTTTATATATAACAACCTATGAATATAGCAGTCTATTACAAAGTTGATGGTCACATCAGTTTGTGCATATTCTAAAAGGCACTACATTTTTTACTCCTCTCCCTGAATACTTTGTTTCTGAGGTCATATTTTTATTTTGTGTTTTACTTAACTCATTATTTTAGATATAGATGATTTTACTACTTTTGGCCTTTAACCTTCATACTGACTTTTTAGTTGATTGATCTACTACTTTTACTATATGTTTTCCTTTACGAATGCAGTTTTTCTTTCATTATGTTTTTGTTTCTAGTTACAGCATTTTCTTTTCCATTTAAAAAAGTCCTTTCAACACTTTTTTAAAAAACCAGTTTGGTGATCATGAAGTTCTTTATCTTTGGCTCATTTGGGAAACCCTTTATCTCTCAATTCTGAATGATAATCTTGCCAGGTAGTATATTCTTGTTTGTGAGTTTTTCCTTTTAGTATTTTAACTGTATCATGCCACTCCTTTCTGGCCTGTAAACTTTCTGCTGAAAATCAGCTAATAGCCTTATGGCATATTAACCTTTGTATGTGATTTTTTTGTTTTTCTTTCTTTATCTTTGCCGTGTAATCATGATATGTCTTAGTATGGATCTCTTTGCGTTCATCTTATTTGGGACTTAGTGCTCCGTGCACCTGGATATTTGTTTCCTTCTGCAGGTTAGGGAACTTCCAGTCATTATTTCTTCAGATGGCTTTTCTGGTCTTTTCTGTCTCTCTTCTACAGCCTCCATGTAATGTGAATGTTAGTATAGGCTTAATGTTGTTGCATAGGTTCCTTAAACTTTCTTCATTTTTAAATTTTTTTTTCGTTTTACTCTCTTTTTGAGTGATTTTTCACCATCCTGTCTTCCAGATCATTGATAATGTTCTTCTTCATCCTCTAATCTGCTGATTTTCTCTAGTGTGTTTTTAACATCAGTCATTTTATTCTTCATTTCTGGTGGGTTCTTTTTTTATATTTCTCTCTCTTTTTTGAAGTTCTCACTGAATTTATCCATTCTTCATCCTAGTTTGGTGAGCATGTTTGACCATTATTTTGAATTCTTTATCTAGTAAGTTGTTTATCTCCATCTTGTTTAGCTTTTTTCTGAGATTTTGTCTTTTTTTTTTTCATTTAGAAGCTATTCCTTTGTCTCCTTGTTTTATCTAACTCTCTTATGTTTGTTACTATGCATTAGGTATATCTATTATTTCTCCTAGAGAAATAGGGTGGTCTCATATAGAAAGTGTCCTCCAAGGTCCAATGGCTCAATCCCTTCTAGTCACAACAGCCAGGCTCTCCAGGAACACCCTCTATGTGGGCTGCCTTTACTTCGTGTGGTTGGCCCATGATTGCTATGGGCACTCCGGTAGATTGGTAACTCGTTGGTTCAGCTGGCGGAGAGGTTTTTCCTCACTTGCTGCAGGCATGCTGATGTGTGGGTGGGGCTGGTCCGCCCACACTGGCTGTAGGTCCCAGCTGGAGCTGTTGCAGACACACTGGTCTGCTGGGCTGGTTCCCTGGAGTGGGAGCCACATTGGAGGTGTGCTGGTGCTGGCTCGGGTCACCCACTGGGGGGAGCAGAGTGAGAAACGCTTTAAAGGGGCCAGTGGGGCCAGGTGGATTGATCAGGGCTGGTCCTCAGGAACACCTGGGCAAGGTTCTCAGTGCTTGTTAGGTAGAAAAACAGAGTAACAGAAATGACACCTGCTGGCAACAGGTCACCTGGGGGGGGGGGGGGAATGACATCCGTCAGTGTTTTCATTCCCAGAGACAGTTCCACCAGACCCCTGCCCTCTGGCAAATGTCCCCAGATTAGTCAGTGAATCTCCTTCTCTTATATCGTCAGTGTTTTTCAAGCTGTTGCTTCTGCCCTGGGACTTGGAGAAAATGAGTTTGTGTGTGAGCTCTTTATGGGCAGATTCTTGGTTTCCCACAGCTCTCTGGCTCTCCCAGACTTAAGTTTCACTGGTTTTTAAAGCCAGGCATTCTGGGGGCTCATCTTCCTGGTGCAGGTGCCCTGGGCTGGGAAGCCTGACCTGGGTCCCTCGCTCCTCAGGGGTCCTCCACAGTTGCAGTACCTCTCCCACCGTGGGTGGCTGCACTGAGGCTCTGTGTTCTGACTAGACCACATCTCTGCCCCTCCTGCCCATCTCAGTGTGGTCTTTTCTTTGTATCCTCAGTTATAGAAAATCTGTTTTGCTAGCCTTCAGATCATCCTCAGACATGGTTGTTCTAAATGTAGGTGCCTTTTTGTATATCCACAGGAGGAACTGAGCTCAGGATCTTCCTACTCCTCCATCTCCATCCCTCTAAGATTATTTATTTTAAATATCTTCTTTTAGAAAAGAAGCACAATTGCTTGTCTCCTGGTTTGCAATAAAATGTTCCATAGGATAAAGAGACCAAATTGCTGAAATATAGATTTTTAGGGAGTCTCCTACTCTTTTCTTATTTAAATAATATCCCCTAATGGTTAAAAAGAGAGAGACATACACAGAACTCTAATGGTTTTGGTTTCCATGGTGATAATTTTTCACATTCTGACACTGCGTGCCACCTAGTGTTTCCAAGCCAAAAACTTTGATGTTTTGGTATTGCAGATTTTATATAAAACCTGCTTATACTTATACTAAAGCCAAAGCTAGAAAATATCTAGACACCTTTTTCTTGTTTAAAATGACACATTTCCCCGTGTATGTGAAGTCTTGAAGCTACCCCGGTGATTCCTCCGTATCTATAGTTTGTTGCCATTTCATGTGTGGTTTTCCTGTGTTCCTTTCCTGGATGGAGTAAAGGTGGATTGCTGCTGCACAGCCCTGATTTCAGGTCATCTCTTGTTTAGCTTCTCTCAGTCATCCTATTCCCTGTAAAGCTCTTGTAACCCAGCAAACTATGTATTTCACTTGTTCCTCATAAAATTCCTTCACAAACTGTGGTGTAAGAATGTTTAGAACTGTGGAAAAAACAGAAGACTTGCAAATTCAAGCAGATAACTCTCCAGTTTTATTAGCCTGATAGAGAGAGAGAGAGCATGTTTCAGTATGTACTGGGAGAACCACATGCAATCTGAAATCTATATTGAAATTTCAAACTTAAGAATTCAGAACTGTCACAGAGCTCTGCTACCTAGAAGTGTACTGTCAAATAATAAATTTGGAGACACATTCATCAAAAACCTGTTATTAAGAATGTCAGCAAATCTTCCGGGGGGCTAGGAAACAAAACCTTGGATTGAATCTGACATCAAGTTAAAGGATTAGAATGTAGGATCTCCAGTCTGCCTATAAACGCTGTTTTTACTTTTCAAACTAGCTTGATCAGCAATGTCTAAAAGTTATACTTTGCTTCACAGGAGTGAGTGAAAGGTGCTCAGTCCTGTCTGACTCTCTGTGACTCCATGGACTGTAGCCTACCAGGCTTCTCTGTCCATGGAATTCTCCAGGCCAGAATGCTAGAGTGGGTAGCCATTCTCTTCGCTAGGGGATCTTCCCAACCCAGGGAGCAAACCCAGGTCTCCCACATTGTAGGCAGATTCTTTACCATCTGAGCCACCAGGGAAGCCCTTGCTTTACATAGATAAACCTTGTTGAACACAAGCTATAGCACGATGCCAGGTGTGAATCAGTACTCAGTAAAGAGAAGCTGCTATTCTTTGGGAATTTGTTTGCTCAGTAAGCACTTACTGAGCACCTGCTGAGTGCTATACACCTGTCCTAGGCGCTGAGATACAACAGTAAGCAACTCAGACAAAAGTCTCTGCCCACTGTGAGCTTCTGTTCTAGTGGGGAGAGATGATAGTAAGTGCTATAAAGAAAAGACAAGCTGACCTCCTCTGGTAAGTGGATACTACTTAGATACTACATCCTCTAGGAAACTTCTCCTAAGGTCCTTAACTCTAGACAGTAACACAATCACATGTGCATGCACACACACATACTCTGTGTCTTTTCTCAGCCACATTCTTCAGTTCACTTTCGTCGTGTCCTACTCTTTGCAACCCCGTGGACTGCAGCACGCCAGGCTTCCTTGTCCGTCACCAACTCCCAGAGCTTGCTAAAACTCATGTCCACCAACTCAGTGATGCCATTCAACTATCTCATCCTCTGTCATCCCTTTCTCCTCCTGCCTTCAATCTTTACCAGCACCAGGGTCTTTTACAATGAGGCACCTCTTCACATCAGGCGGTCAGAGTACTGGAGCTTCAGCATCAGTCCTTCCGATGAATATTCAGGACTGATTTCCTTTAAGATGGACTGGTTTGATCTCCTTGCAGCCCAACAGACTCTCAAGAGTCTCCTCCAGCACCACAATTCAAAAACATCAATTCTTAGGCATTCAGCTTAGTCCAGCTCTCACATCCATTCATGACTACTTGAGAAACCATAGCTTTGACTGTATGGATCTTTGTCGGCAAAGTAATGTCTCTGCTTTTTAATATGCTGTCTACATTTGTTAAAGCTTTTCTTCCAAAGACAAATTTCAGTCCTCCTGAGGACTATGTGTTAAACTCAGAATATGATACAGATTCAATTTATAAAGTGAGAGTGAAGCAGCATTCTGAAAAAAATGTTTGTTAGCAACATGAGGGTTAAATTTGAGAAAGAAAGACTTATCATCAGAATTTGGGCAAATATATTTTAAAGATACTAGACAAACAAGAACATATTCAAATGGAGTTGAATAAAATGCAATTTAATCTACACCACCTAAATTTATAACATAAAAAGGAAGTTGGAATTGGGAAGAAGAAGATAAATAGTTTTGTTTTTTAAGTTCAAGATGGCAAAGTGATATAGTTGAAAATAAAACAAGATAATAGGCAAAAGAGAATTGACTAGAGAAAACAGTAATGAGGTTAAATTTGTCTGTATTCATTTGGAAAAAGACTAAAAGCATAAAAGAAGCAAATGGATAAGAAATTAAAATTTCCACTGTTGACAGTTCTGAAAACTGTGCAAAGTTTTTTTGATTTTAGTCCATATGAAATATGACATAAAAAGCTAGCCCTGCCTTCCAGAGTTTCATCACCAAGCTCAATAATGTGGACATCATGCAAGTTTTCATTTCAGAAGTTTGACATATGGAAGATCTTTTGTTTAAATTACATCATTCTCACTCAGTTTGTTGATCCTCTTGGAGAAAGTCACCCAGGATGTGAGTTTTCCAAGGGACAACAAGGTCAGTTTTCAGATTTTAATTAACTGCAGCATGTGAGTTAATTTGTGGCTGGTAATCAGGATGAAAAACACTCATGAAATTTAGCAAAACATAGTAACGAACAGTATATGCAATACTTTTGTGTAGAAAAGAGTCAAAATGACTGTGGTTTAAGGTGAAAATAGTCATATTAACTTGTATGAAGTCTTGAGTTGATAGTCTTGTATTAAGATTATCTGACATTGCTGACGAATACCTGAACCTTTTTTTTTAGCAACTTTTTATATAATGTTATTCATTTTAGCTGGTTAAACTTCTCTTCTTACAGATGTGCCAAATACTGGTGTAAACAAACCTAGAGTTTCTGACGCTGTCCATCCCAACAACTATTTCATCAGGACAGAGCCAGAACCAGGGACCCTCTACTCACCAGAACAGACATCTCTCCATGAAAGTGAGGGTCTGTTGTATTATCTTTTAAGTATTAGATTTGCTTTTAATGCTTCCATTTTGAAAATGAGCATGAGAAGTGTAAAATAAAGGCATTTCCTGCTGGTTTCATTCCTGCAGGATCTTTGGGTAACTCAAGAAGTTCAACACAAATGAATTCTTATTCCGACAGTGGATACCAGGAAGCAGGGAGTTTCCACAACAGCCAGAACTTGAGTAAGGCAGATAATAGACCACAGCATTCATTTGTAGGATCAACTAATAACCACCTGGTGAGGAATTCAAGAGCTGAAGGGCAAACACTGGTTCAGGTAAGCCAAACACATCAAGAACTTTATAAAGAAATGCACTCCTAATTGATTATGTGTTATTAATTTAAGTATTCTTTGTTAAAAGTAAACCCAATGTGTACAATTTTGAAGTTCTAGAATAGATGATGCAGCAAAATCATTTTACACCATGATGCTAATGAAATTTTAAACTTAAAAACTAAAAATGTATTAGTTCCTACTACTTAAATCTGATAAATTCTTGATACAGGAGAGTAGTTTTTCTGAAAGCATAAGTTTGGCATCAGGAAAGCAGTCCAGGGAGAGTGTGAGAGAACTGGGTGGTATATTCTAGTCTTGTTGTGAGTTCCTCAGAATACCAGAGCTGAAATGTGCTGTGAAGAGTCCTAGAGGGGCAGAGCACAGTTCCCACGCTTGTATAAAATGGGACTGGTCCATTCTAACCAAAGGTTTTGCCTCATCATTGGAATTTTTCTCTGAAAACACATATCTTTGCTAGAATATAGATATTGCTGCCTATAGAAATCTAGTGTATAGAAGCATAACCATTCTGTTAAGTTAGGATTTTCTTATTTGATATTAATAATAATAGTGCATATATATTTATGAAAACTCCTTAGCTCCTCACTCATTGCCACTTTATTCATTCAGTCTTCCAGCATATGCCAAAATTAGTAGAAGTTATAGGAGTCCCAAGTGGCAGTAACCAGTAAGGATGACTTTCTGGCCAAGTGCCCCAGTGATTTCTCTAGAGCTGAAAAATGGCACGATGATCAAAGAAGTTAGTCTAACACTAATCTCTTAATGCAATACAGGAAGCCCTGAAGGTACACACAGCAGTGGGCCAATTTCTCCAGTGCCAAAGGAGAAATACAATACAACTTTAGCTCAACAATTTAAGGGAAACTTTTAAGTATTAAGAAACATTTCTGTATTAAGACAAACACAAATATGGTGCATGAATTTTTAAGCTAGGACAGGAAGTCTTGTGCCCATAGCAAACTGCTTCCAGCTGCAACACCCACCCGCCATTCCTCAGATGATACATTTACTCCTCTGCTGTTCGGGATGCACTGAGGGAATGGTTTGACAAGCTTTACACTAAATGTTTACAGATGTTCACCTGCTTAGGTCAGTCTCTATGTCGGCAGGTCTAAAGTCACACTTCTGAATAATAATTACAAAGATTTTCTATTTTGCCCCTAAGGGTGGTCATGTTGACTTTTTAATTTTTTTTTTTTTAACTTAGGTAAGTTGATTTTGTTCCTGGAAGTTGCAAGGGGGTGTTTAAATTTGCATGTATTCTGGG
The DNA here is from genome assembly GCF_001704415.2 of Capra hircus. Taxonomy (NCBI): domain Eukaryota; kingdom Metazoa; phylum Chordata; class Mammalia; order Artiodactyla; family Bovidae; genus Capra; species Capra hircus. Next base: position 98,487,926 of record NC_030809.1, read on the forward strand.
AAACACAGATTGTAGACATCTGAGCCAAGTGTCATCCTTTTTTGATAGTAAACAACTTATATGTGGGACTTTTAAAATTACCTTTAGTACTATTAATAAACCCCAAGCACAGATTTTAATTTTCCAACTGCCTACTAATTTTTAAACCACCTCTTTCTTGCCTTATTGTTTATTTACAGTCCCCTTCCCTCCCCAGACCTCCTCCTTTCCATGGCTATTGCCTTCACAGAATTCTTGAGTTTGAGCACCTGAGTGGTCTCAGACCCGTGTTTCAGGCAACCAGTTGCTTGTGATACATGGAGACAGAGCATATCTCCTCTTATAGCATCTAAGAATATACAAAGTCCTTGAGTCATCCCTGTTTCTTCCTTTATTGCCCCAATTAAAAGTAACAGGAGGTTGATGACAAGTGAACTCTAGTCATCACTAAGGAAATACAGAAAGCTCAGTTCTGAGCTTGTAACCCAACACCCCAGTCCAGCCACTATTCCTTTTTATTGTCATCCTGCATGAAGACAGGGATCTGAGATGCAATATTTGCAAGAGTCTGTGCACTCATAGGACTGGCCATGGCAGAAATGTTCCTTCTTTCCCAGCTGGCCAGAACCCAGTGGAGATTTTGAGCATTCCTGCTGCTGCAACAGATTTGAGGGCTGATTATTCGTATGTCTTTCAATCCACCAGCTTAAGACAAGAGCCTATAAATCAAAGGAGATAGAAAGAAATGGCTGAAATCACTAGCAGCCACATTGAAGCTAAAAGAAAAGACAGATTTGGCTAGAGCACTTGTACGGTGCTCACAGAGGAGACCTTTGGACCCCAGACCCTATCCAAATGTTCAGTTATTCCACTTACCTTCCTTTTGTAAATGAGGTCAACTCATAAAGACAGATACAAAGACAATTATAGATACTGCTCTAACTTAACGTATTGAAAATGTTTTGTTTTACACAAATGGGTTACCTTAGCCAAACTTAGATTTACAGGGTACAAAGTAAGTACACTATTCCAGTGACCTGTCACACTTGAGATACAACATACTATGTGTTGTGAAAAGTGCATGGGCAGAGGGTAACATCAAATAAAGACAAAAGTAAAAGGAATATTAAATGTCTTTGAATCTCTCCTTATGGGTTGGTTTTAGTATTCTGAAAGGGAAAGGTGGAGATTAAATCACCAAAAACCAAAAAAAAAGTAGAACAAGAAAAACAGAATAAGGAAAAATTAAGATTCAGCTGTACAGCTCAAAAAGGAAAGGAAACGCCTGAAATAGTGAGTTCACCTTCTGTAGTTAGCTGTGTGCATGCTTTTCTGTAATGACCATGGATACACAACCCTGGATAAACCATTCTCTTTTCTCCCCCTTCCATCAGCCATCAGTGGCCAATCGGGCCATGAGAAGAGTTAGTTCAGTTCCATCTAGAGCACAGTCTCCTTCTTATGTTATCAGCACAGGCGTGTCTCCTTCAAGGGGGTCACTGAGAACTTCTCTGGGTAGTGGATTTGGCTCCCCCTCTGTGACTGACTCCCGGCCACTGAACCCCAGTGCATACTCCTCCACCACATTACCTGCTCAGCGGGCAGCTTCTCCATACTCTGCACAGAGACCTGCCTCCCCATCAGCCGTACGTCGGATTGGGTCGGTCACCTCCCGGCAGACCTCCAATCCCAACGGACCAACCCCTCAGTACCAAACCACCACCAGAGTGGGGTCCCCACTGACGCTGACGGATGCACAGACTCGAGTAGCTTCCCCATCCCAAGGCCAGGTGGGGTCATTGTCCCCCAAACGCTCAGGGATGACTGCCGTACCACAGCATCTGGGACCTTCACTGCAAAGGACTGTTCACGACATGGAACAATTTGGACAGCAGCAGTATGAAATTTACGAGAGGATGGTTCCACCTAGGCCAGACAGCCTGACAGGTGAGTACAAGCTGAAACCTATACAAGCCCAGTGGGAAAGTGTTCCATGCAACCATTGGTAAAACAGCATATAACATGGAAAAACTTTATATTTTTATCTCAAAATTTGTACCGTAGTGTACCGCAGACTGCAGGCTGACTTTTCTCTCAGGCTTTATACTTTTTAATGCATCAAGTTATATACATTTATATCACCAGACCTCTTTTGCAATGAAAACATTTCCCTCATCCCTCAGAAAACTAGGATATAAAAGGTAGGTACTTTTTGCATATTAGAACTGGCTAGAATTCTAAACTATTGATTGCGGTTTTTCATAGTGAAATATTTTTCACTAGCTAGGCCTACCCATTGGAGAAGGAAATGGCAACCCACTCAAGTGTTCTTGCCTGGAGAATCCCAGGGACGGGGGAGCCTGGTGGGCTGCCATCCATGGGGTCGCACAGAGTCAGACACGACTGAAGCAACTCAGCAGCAGCAGCCCTACCCATACTCGAAACCCTAAATTATGTTAAAAGATGGTATCAGAATGTCTATTCAAATATAATATTTTTTTAAAGAAATGCCTTACTAGTGTAGACTAGAATGTGGATTTCCTCAACCTACTGCTTTGATTTTTAGCACCCCAATGGGAAATGCACAAAGTTCTTATGAATTGCCTTCAAATGCCACTTGGATTAAGTCAGAAAGACACCAACCAGATCACTGATAGTACAGCTGTTTCTTTCAGAGTTTTATCATCGTGGGTTTTCTACAGGATGTACAGACTTTTGATTAAAATTATATTCATCTTTAGCTAGTAAAAAAAAAGTTAAAACTATGCAGGAAAATAAAAATTGTGAAATGAAAGTCTCAGCCCCCTCTTACCCTCACCCAATCCCACTCCCAAGTTTATGTGTCTTCCAGACTGTTTGATTACATATATAAGTATATACATTATGTATAGATGTGGACACACTGTATTTTTTATGCTGTTGGAGCTCTATTATGTATATCTCCTATACCTTCTTTCTTTTTTAATGTATCTGAGGGTTCTACCTCATTCTCTCAAGGGATGCCTAGGACCTTATTTTATAGACATATTGTAATTTGTTTAATCACTTCTCTATTAACGGACATTTAGATATCCTCATTTTTAGCTCTTAGAGACAATCATACAATATATATTACTCTTCCTGCATATTTGCACATAGCTTACTAAGATAACTGTGAGATCCATTTCTTGAAGTAGGACTGCTGGATCAAAATATGTGTTTGTGTTTTCTTAATGAAATACTATCAAATTGCCCCCACTATACTTTTATAGATTTTTATTTCCACTAGTAGCTTGAGTGCCTGTTCCCTACACCTTCGCTAGCACTGCACATTGGCAAGGTGTTTCATCTTTGCCAGTCTGTACCTCATTGTTTTCAGTGGCCTGTGTTGAGTAATGACTGAGGTTGATGATTTGATGTTTATCAGCCATTTTATTGCTTTACTGCAAACTGCAGGTTCAGGTCCTTTGTATGTTTTTTTTTAATTTGTAAATGATTTTTTATACTTGAAATAAATTGACCCCTTGAAATATGCTTCTCAATTATTTTTCATTTCATAGTTTGTCTTTTAACTGTTTTTTGTTATTTCTTACTTACAGAAGTTTTTAATATTTATTTTGTATGATAAAATTAATATCTTTTCCTTATGGCTTCTGGGAAAAATAAAGCCCTTTTGAGATTTTCTAATTGCATGATCTTGCACAAAGAAAAATATTGAACTTGATTTTGAGCTCAAGGAAATTGCTAATGGAGAAACTAGCTCTTTTTCATTCAGCCATCAGAAGGGTACACTGGCTTAGATATTTTCTGGCACGGCTCTGGAAAGCGTGCAGCAGAGTGAGGTAGGAATCATCGATGACACGCCTCCTCCAAAGGAAGCCTGAAGAGAGAAATAGTCCTGAGGATTCCTGTTCCCCCTACCCACACCCCTCCCTATTTATGAACAGTAGCTGAAACCTATGTTTGCAGGAGAGCTCAGAGAAAACCAGGAAAGAAAGTGGGCACAGAAAGGACCATCTCCATGTTTAACCCTGAGGGCTGGACTCTTGTGGTTTAAGAAACCTGCTTCTCTTCACATTGCAGGTGAAGTTAAACTTTGTTTCAGGGGAAAAAAATTATAGCCTACTATGGATTTTTTATTCCCCTGAATACCACAGTGTTCAAAAGAAGCAAAGGGTTTCTTAAAAATATTCTAAGGAAGCTTTGGTTCCCATCATCTGTCCACCTGCCCAGTTATTCTGAATGTAGATTCTAACTTGTAAATCCCTCTCTTTTTTTTAATTCCAGAAAATGATGTCGTATTTACTATGGTCCTTGAGTTCAAAGACTTAACAACCTGCTAATTGAAAAGCCTAAAGCAATATTTTGTAATAGATTCAGACACTTGAATATTTGGTGATCACAATTTAAATGATATGTATAAATTATGTCCTACAACAGAAAAATGTGTCTGCCCCAACACATTCATTATAATATAACCATAGCATATTAAGGCAAGTTTTGAGAATAAAAAGAATTCACATTTGAAAGATGAATTTATGTTTGTTTTCACTGACTTAAGTATAGAGGTGTTAAATCACAAGGAATGTATCATTGAGCTAGGTAAACTTGATATGTATTTGTGGAATTGCAGCAAATTGTCTTCCGCTTTAAAAGATACTAAATTATAGTAGCCTTTCTACAAAATCACCTTACTTAATCTATTCAGTTCAGTTCAGTTCACTCAGTCATGTCTGACTCTTTGTGAACCCATGGACTGCAGCACGCCAGACTTCCCTGTCAATCACCAACTCCCAGAGCTTGCTCAAACTGATAGCCATTGACTCGGTGATGGCACCCAACCATCTCAGCCTCTGTCGTCCCCTTCTTCTCCTGCTTTCAATCGTCCCCAGCATCCATCAAGGTCTTTTCAAATGAGTCAGCTCTTCGCATCGGTTGGCCAAAGTATTGGAGTTTCAGCTTCAGCATTAGTCGTTCCAATGAGTATTCAGTACTGATTTCCTTTAGAATGGACTGGTTGGATCTCCTTGCAGCCCAAGAGACTCTCAAGAGTCTTGCAAAAGCATCAGTTCTTCAGCGCTCAGCTTTCTTTATGGACCAACTCTCACATCCATACACGACTACTGGAAAAACCATAGCTTTGACTCTGTGGACATTTGGTGGCAAAGTAATGTCTCTGCTTTTTAATACGCTGTCTAGGTTGGTCATAACTTTTTCTTCCGAAAAGCTAGCATCTTTAAATTTCATGGCTGCAGTTACCATCTGCAGTGATTTTGGAGCACAGAAAAATAGTCTCTCACTGTTTACATTGTTTCCCCATCTATGTGCCATGAAGTGATGGGACCAGATGCCATGATCTTAGTTTGCTGAATGTTGAGTTTTAAGCCTTTTTCACTCTCCTCTTTCCCTTTCATCAAGACTCTTTAGTTCTTCTTCACTTTCTGCCATAAGGGTGGTGTCTTCTGCATATCTGCTGCTGCTGCTAAGTCGTTTTAGTTGTGTCCAACTCTGTGACCCCACAGACCACAGCCCACCAGGTTCCGCCATCCCTGGGATTCTCCAGGCAAGAACACTGGAGTGGGTTGCCATTTCCTTCAATGCATGAAAGTGAAAAGTGAAAGTGAAGTCACTCAGTCATGTCCGACTCTTCACGACCCCTTGAACTGCAGCCTACCAGGATCCTCCGTCCATGGGATTTTCCAGGCAAGAGTACTGAAGTGGGTTGCCATTGCCTTCTCCATCTGCATATCTGAGGTTATTGGTATTTCTCCCGGCAATCTTGATTCCAGCTTGTGCTTCATCCAGCCCAGCATTTCTCATGATGTACTCTGCATATAAGTTAAATAAGCAGGGGTAACAATATACAGCCTTGACATACTCCTTTCCCAATTTGGAGCCAGTCTGTTGTTCCATGTCTAGTACTAACTGTTGCTTCTTGACCTGCATAAGATTTCTCAGAAATCAGGTAAGGTGGTCTGGTATTCCCATCTCTTAAAGAATTTTCCATAGTTCATTGTCATCCACACAAGGCTTTGGCATAATAAAGCAGAAGTAGATTTTTTTCTGGAACTATCTTGCTTTTTCCATGATCCAGCAGATGTTGGCAATTTAATATTTGGTTCTTCTGCCTTTTTAAATCCAGCTTAAACATACGGAAGTTCACAGTTCATGTACTATTGAAGCCTGGCTTGGAGAATTTTGAGCATTACTTTGCTAGCGTGCGAGATGAGTACAATTGTGTGGTAGTTGGAGCATTCTTTGGCATTGCCTTTCTTTGGGACTGGAATGAAAACTGACCTTTTCCAGTCCTATGGCCGCTGCTGAGTTTTCCAAATTTGCTGACATATTGAGTGCAGCACTTTCATAGCATCATCTTTTAGGGTTTGAAATAGCTCAGCTGGAATTCCATCACCTCCACTAACTTTGTTCATGGTGATGCTTCCTAAGGCCCAGTTGACTTCTCATTCCAGGATGTCTGGCTCTAGGTGAGTGATCACACCATCATGGTTATCTGGGTCATGAAGACCTTTTTTTGTATAGTTATTCTGTGTATTCTTGCCACCTCTTCTTAATATCTTCTGCTTCTGTTAGGTCCATACCACTTCTGTCCTTTATGGTGCCCATCTTTGCATGAAATGTTCCCTTGGTATCTCTCATTTTCTTGAAGAGATCTCTAGTCTTTCCCATTCTATTGTTTTCCTCTATTTCTTTGCATTGGTCACTGAGGAAGGCTTTCTTACATCTCCTTGCTCTTCTTTGGAACTCTGCATTCAAATGGGTATATCTTTCCTTTTCTCCTTTGCCTTTAGCTTCTCTTCAGCTATTTGTTAGGCCTCCTCATATAACCATTTTGCCTTCTTGCATTTCTTTTTCTCTGGGATGGTCTTGATCACTGCCTCCTGTACAATGTCACAAACCTCCATCCTTAGTTCTTCAGGCACCCTTGTCTATCAGATCTAATCCCTTGAATCTATTTGTCACTTTCACTGTATAATCATAAGGGATTTGATCTAGGTCATACCTGAATGGTCTAATGGTTTTCCCTACTTTCTTCAATTTAAGTCAAAATTTTGCAATAAGGAGTTCATGATTGGAGCCACAGTCAGCTCCTGGTCTTCTTTTTTCTGACTGTATAGAGCTTCTCCATCTTTGGCTGCAAAGAATATAATCAGCCTGATTTTGGTATTGACCATCTGGTGATGGCCATGTGTAGAGTCTTCTCCTGTGTTGTTGGAAGAGGGTGTTTGCTATTACCAGTGCATTCTCTTGGCAAAATTCTCTTAGCTTTTGCCCTGCTTCATTTTGTACTCCAAGGCCAAATTTTCCTGTTACTCCAAGTATCTCTTGACTTCCTACTTTTGCATTCCAGTCTCCTGTAATGAAAAGGACATCTTTTTTGGATGTTAGTTCTAGAAGGTCTCATAGGTCTTCATAGAACGTTCAACTTCAGCTTCTTCAGCATTACTTGTTGGGGTGTAGACCTGGATTGAATGTGATATTGAATCGTTTACCTTGGAAATGAACAGAGATCATTGTGTTGTTTTTGAGATTGCACCCTAGAACTGCATTTTGGACTCCTATGTTGACTATGAGGGCTACTCCATTTCTTCTAAGGGATTCCTGCCCATAGTAGTGGATATAATGGTCATCTGAGTTAAATTCGCCCATTCCAGTCCATTTTAATTCACTGATTCCTAAAATATCGATGTTCATTCTTGCCATCTCCAGTTTGACCACTTCCAATTTACCTTGATTCATGGACCTAACATTCCAGGTTCATATGCAATATTGCTCTTTACAGCATCAGACTTTACTTCCATCACCAGTCACATCCACAGCTGGGCGTTGTTTTCACTTTGGCTCCATCTCTTCATTCTTTCTGAAGTTATTTCTCCACTCTTGTGCAGTAGCATATTGGGCATCTACCAGCCTGGGGAGTTCATTTTTCAGTGTCTTATCTTTTTGCCTTTTCATACTGTTCATGGGGTTCTCAAGGCAAGAAAACTGAAGTGGTTTGCCAGTCCCTTCTCCAATGAACCACATTTTGTCGGAACTCTCCATCATAACCCATCCATCTTGGCTGGCCCAACATGGCATGGCTCGTGGTTTCATTGAGTTAGTCAAGGCTGTGGTCCATGTGATAGGTTTGAACTTAATCTATTGGGGCTATATAATTTTGTAACTTTTTAAATGTTAATCTTTAAGACTGTGTATTTTTGTTTTAATGCATGAGTAGGTAATTAAAAATATTAACCATAATATTACAAAGATTTCTAATATCAAAAAATTGCTGTCTCGCTGTAATTCTTAAGTTCTTTATTCCCTGTTACAATCTGTCACATACAGTAATTTCATCTCACTAGGAATCCTGTAGCAGGGAATGTTCGCTGGATATTGTCTATAGTTCTAAGTGTTAACAAGCTCATTTGGGTCCTTTCTTATGAAGTCATAGTAAATGGCAGCGAAAGTTAAATTCCATTGAAAACTCCAGCCAGATGCTTGCACGGTGAGCCTGTCACATTTTGAATGGAACAGAATGCTTTGGTCTCATTTCACACCACAGTGGGAGTGGGCCAACGGGACTTGGCGGGCTTTAGGAGCATCCAGGGCTCAACTTGCCTTGGCCCAAGTGTTTGTGATCTTCAGTCTCACAGTAAATCAAGTGTTCTACTGAATATGAAAATAGCACCTCGTACTGATAAGATTTGCAAGGACTAGGTACATTTCGCTGCCCAGTTTACGTCACAGTTAGCAAACAGTGCCGGCACTTTTGTTCAGGATTCTCATGGGCTCTATAAAGAAATGGAGTTTATACTCTCTAAGAATGAGAAATCTGCCAGTAAATACAAAGCTGAACTCCTCAAATGAGGACTTTACAATAGCAATCATAATATCATTCTTAGAGTTACATGGGCTTCCATGAGCCCCTCGTGAACTAACCTCCCTCTTTAACCTTATGTTTGTGGAGGGCGCTCTCCAGTTCAGGATTTCTCACACTGTGTCTCATTGATCCTTGAGAAGTAGTTTTGTCCAATGTTGAGTGTGCAGTGACAGGTTACAGAGAGAGCTTCCACTCAGCCCTCCTAGAAAGCTCTCTGAAGAGGATGAACTGCGTTTCCTTTTCAGCTCTGTTTCCTCAATTTTGAAATGGGAAGATTTGACTGAAGAATCTCCCAATTACCAGATTATATAAACTTGTGATCTTTATTTCAGCAAGTGGATAGCCAGTGGCCAAAACCCACATTTGCTCATTTAATTTCTTCCCATGTCACATTGCTTTCTGGGATAGGTAATAATCATTCATTTTAGAAGCTTTATGTATTAACTCTCTTGCCACTCCTCACTAAGCAACATATAATTATCACACATTCAGCCCTATTTGTTTTTAGTTATGCTATGATTATGTGAGCTAACAGGATGTGAATGATTGTATCTTTTTGTAGTTAGTTACTGTGTTGATTATTTACAATCTTTTTAAAAGCAAATATATGCTGACTGACTTCAGATATGTTTATGCTTTTTCTTCCTCATATTTGGAATATAACCTTAGTTGATACTCTTACAAAGTGACAAATTTTGCTTACTAATGATGACAAAGCATAAATTTCTGAGCATCATAGTACAGAAAATACTACATCACTTTTTTAAAGAAATTAAAATGTTTGGGTTTGAAATCTGCATTATAAACAGTTTGAATGAAAGAGTGGTTGAAGTAACTTAATATTAATACACTAACTTTGTACTTTTCCTTTATACCAGAAAGAAGGTAAACCAGAATCTGGTATGTGGGTTCCTAGAAAAATACCTGTTTTGGTTTTGTCTTTTGGTTGTTTTTTTTTTAATTGCAATAACAAAAAATAATGCTTTAGATATCTTATTAGTTTGGTGATGGTTTTTTAAACTCTATAACATAAAATTTCATTTTTCTGTAAAAAATTTGCATGAGTAAATTGAGACAAAGGTCAGAACAGTTCTTGAATATCAGCCTATTTGTAGGCACTGTTATATAAGTGTTATCTTAAGCATTGGGATTTAAAGAGATGTGGGACATGATGGCGGGCTCTTACCATCATAAAATAACTTACAGTTGGGGGATGAATTTCAGAATATCAAGCCGTTTAATAATTTTGCGTGTGTATATGTGTATATATATATGTATATTTTAGAAAATTTGCTTTTATCCTGCTGCCAGGAGAAAGTCTTACTTTTAGAGTGTATATGGTATTCTGTAAAACTCACTGGGTTTGGTGTTTAGACTCAGCATTTGGTCATATTGATTAGGAGTTATACTTTTAACCTCACCACAGCGTTCCAAGTTTCTTAATGTAATTTTCCCGCCTGTAGGCTTACGGAGTTCCTATGCTAGTCAGCACAGCCAACTTGGACAAGACCTTCGTTCAGCTGTGTCTCCCGACTTGCACATCACTCCTATATATGAGGGGAGGACCTATTACAGCCCAGTGTACCGCAGCCCAAACCACGGAACCGTGGAGCTCCAGGGATCACAGACAGCGCTGTATCGCACAGGCTCAGGTGGGCGTCCGCTCTCTTCAGTGCCTTTCTTAATTTCACAGGTCCAAGAGTAGAGGATTTTATTGAGATGGGTTTCCTGTTAGAATGAACTCACATTGTCCATTTGGATGTTAGATAAACAGTTACAAAAGCAGATCAATAAACAGGAAAATAGAAGTTCATTTAGTACCTATTTATTTGGTGGCTTCCCTGGTGGCTAAGATGGTAAAGAATTTGCCTGCAATATAGGAGTATGTTTGATCCCTGGGTCAGAAAGATCTCCTGGAGAAGGGAATGGCTACCCACTCCAGTATTCTTACCTGGAAAATTCCATGGACAGAGGAATGTAATGCCTGTTGGGCTACAGTTCATAGGAGTCGGACATGACTGAATAACTTTCACATCATAGATAACATATTTTTACCGTAGTTCAGTCTAAACAGTTACACTTTAGTTCACAAATAAGTTTGAATAGCTATAAATCTGACTCCTTGAGTTCGAAGCATATCAGAAAGAAAAGCCTTTTGGGGAATATTTCTTTGTAATTTTTGTTGCCTGGAATGCATCTTCAGAGAAAATCCTTATGTGAGCTATTGGCTTATCTTTGATTTGGCACGTATGTGGCCCAAGTATATTTGGTATTACTCTTTGTTGATACTGAATTTTTTCTGGATGTTTAAGTGATAGGATGTGAAATAAATATTCCTTATGATGGACTCAATCTAGGGCAGAATGCAGTGCTGACAGCTATAAAAATAGGGAGCTAGTGAGGGAAGGATTGAGAGTTTGGGATTAGCAGATGCAAACTAGCATATGTAGGATCGATGAACAGCAAAGACTTACTGTGCAGCACAGGCTCTATTCAATATCCTGTGATTAACCAGAACGGAAAAGAATATGAAAAAGGATTTATATATATGTGTATATATATATGAAATGGAGTCACTTTGCTACATAGCAGAAATCAATACATTATAAATCAACTATACTTCAGTATAAAATGTTAAGTCAAAAGTGAAACACAGGAAGCCAGTGAATCACACTCTTGGACCCCTGGCCTCACGTGTGCCACACCATAGTCACTGACGGAGCAGAAACCAGAGCCTGTGACCCTGGGAGCCGCCAGAGTGTGCCGCAGGTCTAATTCATAGATTCTCAAAGAGATCTCTTCTTTAAAAAAAAATTAGTATAGATTTATTAACATACCCATAAATGAATTCTAGATAGCAATGATAACACCCTAAAGGCACAACTCTAAGAGCCATATCTCACAGACCACCACAAGGGAAAAGACTGTTACTGCAAAAACTGACAGTTGGGTCCACTGTGGGATTTTTCTTCTAAGAGAATGTGACAGTTTTTAATATATGTTAGTGGAGAAATATTTCACTCTTTTGGTCTACACATTGAAGAATTTTTTGTGAGGTTTAAGAAATAAATAATGTTATTAAAATATGTTAATTGCAGGAAGATTATAAACAATCGTTGGAGACCTACCTACTGCAATAATTTGGGGAAAAATGTTAAATACACGTGTAATACCTTATACATAGCATCAGGCAGTAATTTTAGGGAGTAGCTTTAAAAGAATTTGATTGATTTATCAGTCTTCTTTCCTGTAAAGTTTTTTTTTCCAGTGTTATCAAAATCACACATCTATAAATAAAATGAACATCAAAATAAGTAACCAGTGTTCACTACATGTCCAAAGATTGGTTTCAATAATCTATAAGTTTGAAAAAATATCTTGCTTGTTTTCTATTGCTAAAATTAAGTTACAAAATTTTCCTACTTATTTCTAAGATCATTTTCCTTTCTTTCACTTGCAGTTTTGTTACTGAATTTTAAATATATTAAGACTTACTATGGGAACAGATTTATAGTTTCATTTTTGCTCTTTCCTGCTAGTAAAATTGATAATAATATTTGTGTTATATTAGAAACTTCAGTTCCTTTTTCCCACTAATTGACTAGATTGGTAATATCTAAAAGTAAGCAATTTATATAATTGTTAAAAACCCTTCTTAAAATTAAAAACATATTTACTTGGAAAGTATTTCTTTGTGGAGAACATACTAATCTTTTTTAAAATGTTGACTTTCTAGTAGGTGTTGGAAATCTGCAAAGGACGTCCAGCCAACGAAGTACCCTTACATACCAAAGAAATAATTATGCTCTGAACACAACAGCTACCTATGCGGAGCCCTATAGGCCAGTACAGTACCGAGTGCAGGAGTGCAGTTATAACAGGCTTCAGCACATAGCACCGGCTGATGATGGCACAACGAGATCCCCGTCAATAGACAGCATTCAGAAAGACCCCAGGCAAGTACTAGTTAAGAGTCTCCAGAATGCCGCCACATCTCAGGAGTCAACCTGTTCCCTCATTCTTTCTCTTTTTCCCAAGTTGCCCTATCTGTTATAGTGTCAGCAAATTCTCATCTCTAATATTTCCCAGCACTGTGGGTCACTGAGGTTAATCTTTAAAGATAGTGTCCTTCTTTTGGTGCATTAATAATAAAGTTAGAGAATGCACAGGTCTATGTGAATATCTGCAGCATCCATCGGTTTTCAAACTACCTTACTGGGGCAACTACCTGAGATAGCCTTAGTCTGAATTATGCAAAAGATTTTAAAGGATAATTTTATACCCTTTTATCTTGACTGATTTTTTAGATGATGGCTTCAGAAAATGCATGAGGTTGTTTTATATTGGGAAGTCCCAGTGTCATGTATATTTTGAATCACGTTGGTCAGTGCTGTGTTGTGCTTTTATCAACTAGGTCCTTTGAAAAGCTTTTTGCCATTTAGAGGAAAATAGTTTATAAGAAATTCTCATATTGCATAAGCAAAAAATATTTATTTCCTTGTTTCAATTTTATTTGGTCTTGTAGAAAACGTGTTTTATTAAGATATGCATGAGTCATTTAGGACTTGATTGATTTTGAAAAACTAGCTTCATGTCTTTAATGAAAGTCATTTAAAATATTCAGGAAATAAAGATTTTTAGAAACTATAAGAGAATTTTAACTTCTGAAAGAGTGATATTATTTCTAAATTTTAAGCAGCTTGAGTGTTATTTTAAGGCATATATTAGCAAGATTTCATTCTCTCTTCACCCACAAATAGTTATTTCACTGAAAGATTGTTATAATTAATTCATTTTTAGCAGCCTACCAGCTCATTCTAATGAATGTGAATTTAAAGCATGAGTGAGCTTTGGTTATTAAAACAAAATAACCTTATATACTTTGAACTGAGTGGGAAGCCCACTGCCCCACTAAAACCACTCCACCTATTCAGTCTTTGCCTAAAAATTTTTTAAAGTGTATGTGTACATTTGATTGAGCTATTCCTATTTGCCACCATTCTGTCATTTTAAGGATTTTTAAAAATAATTTGTCTAATAGCACCTCCAGTATAATTAAATTAAAATTTTTTACATGATTTTGTTTTTTTGAAGTCCTCACCGGAACAGCAGAGTAGGACACTCTGATAATACAGAAATTCTCTAAAGGATTTTGAATTGTAGATAGTTTAGACCATACCTTGGCTGAACCTGCTGAGAAAAGAATAGCTATCCAGAAAATCAGTGAAGTGTGATTAGAGCTTTGAGTTTAGTATGCATTCCTGAAGACTTAAGTTTTGACCTCTGTTTTGAACTGATTCATTATAAACAAGGATTTCATGTCTGGTAATACACTTCAGTTATTCATAGTATGATAATTTCATAGTCTGATGCATAAAATTATTGTGGCTAGCTTTGATTATGTGCAACTTCACTGATAATGTATTTTGTAAGATGAATAAATGATTATCTTATAATAATAGGTGCATTTATTCTAGTCAAAACTGGAATCTAAGTGAGTTTAAAGTTTGAATATTCAAACCAAAGTAAAAACTCATGACAATTTCAATTTTAAAAATAACAACTTTAATATTTTTATTCACTTCTATACCTACTATGTCATTAATGCCACATCATAGTTAGCCTGACAGTTTCCTTATAAGAAAGACTAAAGAGATTATTGATGTTTTCTATATATAAGGGATGAATTTTTTTAATGATGATCTAGTTTAGAGCCAAAATGTATTAATGGTACAAATAATTCATCTGGAAGAAGGAACAAAGTACTGTGGAGAGTGGCAGTGAGACAGAATTCATGTTATTCTTTTTGAGGAGGGCTTCAGCTCTGACAGTCACCAGCATAATTCCATTTACCGTCTCTTTGATCTTTATGCTATTGTCAAATATTTTACTTCTACATACATTGTAAAGCCCATGATATGGTACTGTTATTTTTACTGTAAATAGTCAGTTGTCTTTTTAAAAAATTACGTGAAGTCAGAAACATGATCTTTTTATTCTCCTACATAGTTATTTATAGTTTCCTGCACATCTTCCTATAAATTCTAGTTTCCATCTCAACTCATTTCCCTTCAGCCCAAAGAGCTTTCTCTAGCTTTTCTTGTGTTACATGTCTGCTGGCAACACATTCTCTCAGCTTTAACTTATCTGAAAGTGTTTTTATTTACTAATTTTTAAAGGATATTTTTGCTAGATATAAGATTCAGGATTAATAAGCTTTCATTTTCAGTACTTTAAGAAAGACATTGTTCATTATCTTCAGATTCTGTAGTTTCTGATGCAAAATCAACCAACATTTGCATTATTTTTCTCATTAGAATAATGTATCTTTTCTCTGACTGACTTTCATATTTTTTCTCTTTTTTTATTGACCTTTAGCAGTTTTACTCTAACAAGCCTTAGTTATATTTTTCTTATGTTTAACCTGTTTGGGGTTCACTGAAATTCTTTATGTGTTGGTGATTTTACCAAAGTTGGGACATAGTTAACTATTGTTTCTGTAAATATTTTTTTCTGGCCCAAAATTCACTCTCTCCTCCTGGAATAACTTAACACCATCTCACAGGTTACTGAAGTTCTGCTCACTTTTAAAAAGTCTTTTTTTCTCTGTGTTCTTCATATAAGACATTATTAATCCATCTTCAGATTTGCTTTTTTATTTTTTTCTCCCCTGGGCTCCAATCTGTTGTTAAGCCCATCCAGTGAAATTTTTTTCAGACAATTTGGCCTTTTTTCCTTTAATAGTTTTCATGTCTCTGATGACATTCCCCATCTATTCACTCCTTAAATACATCTTTTGCATTATGTCGTTGAGTGTATTTATAAAAAGCATTTTAAAATCCTCTGATCTTTCCAACATCTATGTTTTCTGTAAGTCTGTTTCTGTTATTTTCATCTTTGAGAGTCACATTTTTCTGTTTCTTCTTATGCCTTGTAGTTTTAAATTATAGCCTGGTTGTTGTGGATGACACATTGTTAGCACTCTGTGTTGTCTCCTCTTAGGGTTCTAAGCTTTATTGTGGCAAATAACTAAATTACTGACAGGTGCTTTGATCGTTCACAATTGATTCTGTTCCTTACTAGTGCAGATCTATTTTAGATTTGTCTCACTCCCTAGCACATGGCCCTTACTCTGTGGCATTGTTGTTACTCCTAAACATGGCCTTTGTGGAGACTAAACGCTGAGGTGATCAGTAAGGGCTGCACTGTAACTGTGCTGGAAGTCCAACATCACCTGGTATGTGTTCGGTTCTCATTCCGCTCTCCACCAAACCTGCATATATGCAGTGCTCATATATACATATACAGTCTAGTGGTCAACTAACAACTTGTGAGCAGACCATACACAGACTTGCAGCATCTCCTCTGCATAGCCCTCTCCTCCCCAATATCCTGCCCTGCAAATTTTAACCTCTTTAGCATCTCCAGATTCCAGTCTTTCCCCCTCAGTTAACTAAGACCATCATGCCCAAATGAACTTGCCATCCAGCCAGCCCATGAATTGATAGCAGTCTTTCCAGGATAAATTTCTGCTGAAAATCAAGTTTGGAGTTGTTGACAGCTGAGCCTAACTCCCCATCTCCAGCTGGAGCCCAACCTTTGTGTTGTCTAGCCTTAGTGACACCCAGGGACACTAGGAAATCTTGACCATTTAAAGAAGACAGAATGTATATTCATAATGATTGAGTCTTCAAGGAAAGATTAAATCACACTCCTTGCACTCCGCTAATTACCTTGTAGATTTATATAGTAAGCTGTAGACAGATTTTCATTAGAAACAGTTAACATAGTTTCAATGCATAAGTGAAAATCTGCCTTTTACAGAGACTGCCCCTACTTAGTATATATAGTTCATTTTTCAGGGCTGATGAATGTTAGTGAAATATATATCCTAATTCTAAGTATGTAAAATACTTCAATATATTTCACCACAATTTAGTCATCACAACCAGCCTAAGAAGAAGTTAGAAATAATAGTTTTATTGTTCCTATTTTACAGATGGGAAAACTGGAGTTCTAAATAAATGGTTTTCAAAATCACATCATAATTGAAAGACCTTGGACTTAAACATAGGCAGTCTAGCTCCAAATTCTGTGCTTTTTCTGTTGTGTTATCCTCTCTCTCTTGGTATTTGTGGTTTTCTTAGTGCCTGTCTATCCCCCAAACTGGAAATCTCCATCTCATCCTTGACTTAAGTTTTCAGTAAGTAGACTGTCTGGCTGCTGTGCAAAGAATAGACGAAGGAGGGGTGATATTTGAAGGACAGTGAGCCCAGGTGGCATGTTATTGGTTCAGCCAAGATGGAAAGAGTAGATGGGTTGGATTTATATTAAATATTTTGGATATAGTTAATAGAGTTTGTAGGTGGATTGGATGAGAAAGATAAAAGGAAGAGAAAAATCAAGGATGGTCCTGTTTTATTTTGGGCAAATGTGGGGATGGTGGGTAGTCTCCTTGCCACCAGTTTTTCCTGATTCTAGTATATTCTCTACTTGGCCACCAGAGTTATCTTCCTTATAAATGTGACCATATTGCATTCTCTCACTCTTCTGCTTCAAAACCTCCACCAGGTAACTTTCCCTGTGTGGGAGAACAACACATGAACCACTGAACTCCACCTCTTAATTACCAATGCCAGGTTCCTTGTCTATCTATATCTAATGTTGTTTGATAGTGCCTACCTCATGGGGCAACAGTCAAGCTAAGTGAGATAATGTCTGTAAAGCTCTTGACATAATATCTGACACAGATAAACTCAGTAACAGTTCATGTTAGAGTATTAAGACTAAGCTTTTTTAGCTTGGCATTCATGACCCTGTACATAAAATCATGTCTTACTGAGTGTTTGTATCTCCAGCACTTACTGTGGCACTTGTGGTAGGAATTCACTGATGGGTGGTATGAATGTGTGTGTGCAGGTATGAAATGACCTGCCCCTTTGAAGAGGATGAACCAGTTTGTAACAGTTTACTCCATCCTGTTATCAGTTTGCAAATGTGTTGCTATGTGAATCATTTGTAAGAAACTTATCTTTATGCAACATAAGCATAAAATCACATTTAACAAGGATACCAAATAATGAGCCATTTAAACGGCATCAGAAAATTCTGACAATATAGTATTATCTTTTTTTTTAATGGTATGAAAGTGTGTATGTATATGTAGTATGATTGTATACTCATTATACAAGGAAGGGGTTAGTACAGGGGTGAGGGCACAGACTCTGAAAGTTGATTGCTTGCTTGCTTTGTCATGTCTGACTCTTCGCAACCCCATAGACTGCCATGGGATTCTCCAGGCAAGAATACTGGAGCGGGTTGCCATTTGCTTCTCCAAGAGATCTTCCCAATCCAGGGATTGAACTCTCATCTCCTGCATTGCAGGCAGATTCTTTACTGCTGAGCCATCAGGAAAGCCCACCTGAAAGCTGATGCCTGGATTCAAATGTTGCTCGGCTGTTGACTAGCTTGGTGTCTTTAGGCAAGTCGCTTAGCACTTCTGCTTCAGCCTCCAAATGTGAAAGACTGCTTTAAGTATAAATGCATTAACATAAATAAAATGCCTGGAATAGTGCCTGGCACAGAATAGGTGCTCAGGAAATATTACATGCTACTTAATAATAATACAGTTTTTAACAATTCTGTACACACACTTGTGCACACTTGGTATGTTGAAAAAAGACCAACAGGAAACATAAACAGTGGTTTTCTCTGGATATAGGATTACTGGAAAAAAATTTTATCATGTTTTATATTTATTATAATCAAGAGCAACCATATATACTAAATTTCTTATAAACCAGCAGGCATGTGGTATTTTCACTAGGCTTCTTCCTCCCTCCCCAGACATGACATCTTCTCAGCTAGCTGAAGTGCATTTGCACTCGCACCTGCAAATTTCTTGCAGAGGCAGAAAGGCATAAAATTAGAATCGGGAGAAGGAAAACAAAAGTGGAACAGTAACTCGTATGAAGAACCTCCTTTGTGCCCCTGATTCTTTCTGTGCATCATGATTTCTTTAAGATCATAAGTATCTGTGATATGTTCATCAGTGGAAAAATAGTACTTCTGTATATTTTTAAATTTTTATTTCTTAGGACTTTTGTAACGTCCTGTTGTGCTCTCCACTCTTCTCTTTTGACAGACGTTTTGTTCAGTTTATGGTAGACCCCGGGCCACCCTTTCTGAAGCCATGTTTTTCTCTGGCAGGGAGTTTGCCTGGCGTGACCCTGAGTTGCCTGAAGTCATTCACATGCTGCAACACCAGTTCCCGTCAGTTCAGGCGAACGCAGCGGCCTACCTGCAGCACCTGTGCTTTGGTGACAACAAAGTGAAGATGGAGGTGCAGGACCAGGGCCTGGGATGCCCATGACCACAGGCGGGGAACGGGGAGGGGGGGCAGTACCTCTCTATTTAGCAGCTGCGTGCTTGCGTGCTTGAGAAACGGCCCAGTGCGTCTAGAGGCCCTTTAAAAGAGATGTTTTGAGACCAGTTACTCGTTTACTTTTCAACTGTGCATTTCAGTATTTCTTGGGAAAAGCTGCAATGGGGATATTTCTGGAAGTACATTTAGCTTTTTCAAATCATGTGTCCACTCATTACCTTATTTATAAAACATGAAGCAAAATCAATTTAACCTGCAGTTTTAAAAGTATTTTCTGTAAATCTATTAGATACAAATTATAATATGTATTTGTGAGCTCCTGTATTTTATGAGACTCTGGTCAAGATTGGTGCCAGCACGTAATTAAGTAAAGGATTTATAGCCATTACTAATTCTGAATATATATGAATATTTTATTTCAGATTTTAAGCATTTTGGGCTTTTATTGAAAATAGTGAGTCACTGGTTTTGGCTGGATTTCACTTTTTTAAGCCATTTTTCCCCCTGCAGGGTCATGCAGCATTTGTTTTTTTTCATCCCTTAAAATTTAGAACAACACACAGTTACAGACCTAAAGGTGGATGCTGTAGATAAAACCCCCAAATATTCATATAATATACGAATGAAGTGACAAATAGGAAGAAAATTTAGAAGAGGAAAGTCACCCAGAGACACAATTCTAGAAAGCCAATGACTTGGGTCAAAACTCCCCTCCTGTGATTTCTTCAACCCTGTGTAACTTTGTTGTGCTTGTGTATTTGTGCGTTTCACTCAGAAACAACAGCGTGATCCCTGTGTACGTTCAGAGGTTGATGTGTGACTGTGCTACCTGCAGGTGGCCCTTAAACCACCTAGGGTCTCCCTTCCCTTCTTTAAGCCATGAACCTGTGAAAAGAGCTTCATCTTAGAGAGTGTCCTTAAAATTTATAACGCACGTTTCTTGGAATAAAAAGTACCCTTTTGAAATGATCTGAAGTTACCTGTTTTCCGTGATCTTTCCATAATTGTCTTTTGTTTGACCTCTGATTGACCACATGTCACTTAGGCCTGTTACTTAATATTTTTCATTCTAGGTGTGTAGGTTAGGGGGAATCAAGCATCTGGTTGACCTTTTGGACCACCGAGTTTTGGAAGTTCAGAAGAATGCTTGTGGTGCCCTCCGAAACCTTGTTTTTGGAAAGTCTACAGATGAAAATAAAATAGCAATGAAGAATGTTGGCGGAATACCTGCCTTGTTGCGACTGTTGAGAAAATCTATTGATGCAGAAGTAAGGGAGCTGGTCACAGGTGGGTACAAAATGTGATCTTGTCTTGAAGGAGGTGTTGAAAACCATCTAGACTGTGCCCGTGTATGGTGGCATTGCGAAGGACTTTAGAAGGTTTAGGTAGCAGATCAGTGCTCACAGCTGTGACAGTGGCTCGTACAAGTTACTCCAATGATTCAGAAGGCACTTGCAGTGCTGGAGTCGTCTCTTCTAGTCTCATTCATTGTACTCGTTAGTGAGCAAGAATCAGCTAACAGACGTCTTGTTCACAACGGGTTGAATACATTATTTTTCATTACATACTCCATCAGTTCAGTTCAGTTCAGTCACTCAGTCATGTCCGACTCTTTGCGACCCCATGAATCGCAGCACACCAGGCCTCCCTGTCCATCACCAACTCCCGGAGTTCACTCAGACTCACGTCCATCGAGTCAGTGATGCCATCCAGCCATCTCATCCTCTGTCGTCCCCTTCTCCTCCTGCGCCCAATCCCTCCCAGCATCAGAGTCTTTTCCAATGAGTCAACTCTTCGCATGAGGTGGCCAAAGTACTGGAGCTTCAGCTTTAGCATCATTCCTTCCAAAGAAATCCCAGGGCTGATCTCCTTCAGAATGGGCTGGTTGGATCTCCTTGCAGTCCAAGGGCCTCTCAAGAGTCTTCTCCAACATCACAGTTCAAAAGCATCAATTCTTTGGCGCTCAGCCTTCTTCACAGTCCAACTCTCACATCCATACATGACCACTGGAAAAACCATAGCCTTGACTAGACGGACCTTAGTTGGCAAAGTAATGTCTCTGCTTTGAATATGCTATCTACGTTGGTCATAACTTTTCTTCCAAGGAGTAAGTGTCTTTTAATTTCATGGCTGCAATCACCATCGGCAGTGATTTGGGAGCCCAAAAAAATAAACTCTGACACTGTTTCCACTGTTTCTCCATCTATTTCCCATGGAGTGATGGGACCAGATGCCATGATCTTCGTTTTCTGAATGTTGAGCTTTAAGCCAACTTTTTCACTCTCCTCTTTTACTTTTATCGAGAGACTTTTTAGTTCCTCTTCACTTTCTGCCATAAGGGTAGTATCATCTGCATATCTGAGGTGATAGATATTTCTCCTGGCAATCTTGATTCCAGCTTGTGTTTCTTCCAGTCCAGCATTTCTCATGTTGTACTCTACATTTAAATTAAATAAGCAGGGTGACAGTATACAGCCTTGACGTACTCCTTTTCCTATTTGGAACCAGTCTGTTGTTCCATGTCCAGTTCTAACTGTTGCTTCCTGGCCTGCATACAGATTTTTCAAGAGGCAGGTTAAGTGGTCTGGTATTCCCATCTCTTTCAGAATTTTCCACAGTTTATTGTGATCCACACAGTCAAAGGGTTTGGCATAGTCAATAATGCAGAAATAGATGTTTTTCTGGAACTCTCTTGCTTTTTCCATGATCCAGCGGATTTTGGCATTTTGATCTCTGGTTCTTCTGCCTTTTCGAAAACCAGCTTGAACATCAGGAAGTTCACAGTTCATGTATTGCTGAAGCCTGGCTTGGAGAATTTTGAGCATTACTTTACTAGCATGTGAGATGAGTGCAATTGTGCGATAGTTTGAGCATTCTTTGGCATTCCCTTTCTTTCGGATTGGAATGAAAACTGACCTTTTCCAGTCCTGTGGCCACTGCTGAGTTTTCCAAATTTGCTGGCGTATTGAGTGCAGCACTTTCACAGTATCATCTTTCAGGATTTGAAATAGCTCAACTGGAATTCCATCACCTCCACTAGCTTTGTTTGTAGTGATGCTTTGTAAGGCCCACTTGACTTCACATTCCAGGATGTCTGGCTCTAGATGAATGATCACACCATCGTGATTATCCAGGTCATGAAGATCCTTTTTGTACAGTTCTTCTGTGTATTCTTGCCATCTCTTCTTAATATCTTCTGCTTCTGTTAGATCCATACCATTTCTGTCCTTTATCGAGCCCATCTTTGCATGAAATGTTCCCTTGGTATCTCTCATTTTCTTGAAGAGATCTCTAGTCTTTCCCATTCTGTTCTTTTCCTCTATTTCTTTGCATTGATCGCTGAAGAAATTACTCATTTTAAATAGATTTGGTTTCCTTTGTTATGAAAATAAACTGTACTTAATGGATTGGCTACCTGCCACTTCAGTTCAGCCAGTGTCTGAATGCCTGTTAGTATCTCAGACACTTCTCCAGGTAATTGGAGATGTAAAATGAATAAAAGTCCCTGCCCTCTTGTAGCACTTCGATTCCAGTGGAGCGCAAGTGATTTTCTGTGAATGTCAGTGAAAAGTGCAAGTGCCGAGCTCAGTCGAGGTTGCGCTGGGAGCACAGCTGATGGGTAGGGAAGTTCTCTGGTTAGTGTGAAACCGAAGGTGGCCCAAGGGTTCAGGAGGCATTGGCTGGGTGCAGAGAGGGTGTATTTCCAGTTGCAGGCAGAGGCTCGGAGACAGACATCTAGGAGCAGAGCTATCAGCAGAAGGGGGATTCTGCAAGAAGACAAGACCAGAAAGAAACACAGGCCTGGTTTGGGGAACTTGTGTTCCCCATGCAGAGGGAGGGATTTTGGGGCATGACATGGCTGCTGCTGCTGCTGCTGCTGCTACTTCAGTCGTGTCCGACTCTGTGCGTCCCTATAGACGGCAGCCCACCAGGCTCCCCCGCCCCTGGGATTCTCCAGGCAAGAACACTGGAGTGGGTTGCCATTTCCTTCTCCAATGCATTAAAGTGAAAAGTGAAAGTAAAGTCACTCAGTCGTGTCCAACTCTTAGCTATCCCATGGACTGCAGCCTACCAGGCTCCTCTGTCCGTGGGATTTTCCAGGCAAGAGTACTGGAGTGGGGTGCCATTGCGAAACTACATAAAAGGGTTAAAATAAGTGCATTAGCACTATCTGTAGCAACAGAGAAATCTCTACAACTGTTTGCAGAATGATAAACCCAATATGATACTATAGTATAAGTGTTAAAGTATGCAGGTTGAGGCTATAATTTATTTTTTGATAGAGACACACGCAGGAAAGGTAAATTTTTTTATTAAAATGATAAAAGATTCAGGATAGTTGATTACGTGTACAGGGTTCAGGTGGAGAAAAAGGGATTGGGGAGTAAAATCCAGCTCCATTTCTTTAAAAAGAAAGAGAAATCCAAAACAAATAAGATAAAATGTTAATGCAGCTGATCCTTGGATAACCTGGGGCTTGGAGGCACTGATCCCCTGTGCAATCAAAACTCTGTGTGTAGTTTACAGTCAGCCCTCCACATATGTAGTTCCTCCATACCTACAGTTCTACATCCATAGATTTGACCAACCACCAGTTGTACAGTACTGTAGTTTTTACTATTAAAAAAAAAGGCCACATTATTAAGCCACCCATTTCAAGCCCACATTGTTCAGAATTCAATTTCATTTAACAAAACTAGGGGTAATAGACATCTGGGTGTTTGTTTTATACTTGCTTTGCTATTTTTCATGCTTGAAACAGTTAACTTAAACAATTTTAACAACATTTTTTTTCAAAATTAAACCCATTCCCCAGTGGCTTCCACTGTTAAATCAGAGCTTTAGGTTCTGTCAGCTCTTATTCAGTCACACTTAGAAATATATTAATAATAAACCATCTTGAATCTAATATTTAGTTAAGGGGAATCAGCTTTCTTGTAAGATATTAATGTTCAAAGTAAATACCCTGTATTCAAATAAAGTATGAAAATTATGTACTAAAAGTAGAATCATGTTATGTATAATCTTAAACTCCAAAATGGATTGCTTGCCCTAATGTAGTTTGAATATTAATGCTTTAACACATCTAAATTACATACTGATTTAGGTGTATGTAGTTCCTCTTTATAAAATGTTCTTAAAATATCAAACCCTCTCACACCAAAAAACTAATTTATTTGTATTTACATACTATGTATTATGTGTGTGTGTGAAATGAAAATTAGAATAAGAAATAGAATTAAGAAGAAAAAATTGTAGACATACCCATTTAAGAAGTTAGGACAGTCACTGTGATTACACCCAAAAATTTATCTTAAGCTCCTTCTTAGGGAGGCATAGAGAAGATGGTGTTATTTGCAGTATATGAGTTCTTTCTTTCCTCATATGATATTTCTTTCCCATCACTTTGAACATATATGTGAATGTTCAATATTTTCTCCCAGTAACCCACCTGTGCAGCCAGCAAGGCTACCGAATGATGTGTGCAGGCTCCCTGAGGGACCAGGGGCAATCCAAGGTCAACCTGACCTTGGAAACACAGCGTCTACTAGATCTGGTTCTCTTTTGATTAACTAGGCAGATTTATCATGGCTTGGTCCTTAGCATCCATAATGTGCAACTTTTTTGTCTTCTGTCATAATTTCTCACAGGAAGAAGGAGTCTTGGCAGCTTTTTTGTTTCTGAGGTTTTATCCTTGGGAGGAATTGTTACAGTGTCTTTCCTGAACTGAGCTCAAGAAATTTGTTATGATTTAGTGATAAATAAGAAGTAAAGTGCATGAAAGTTTGGTGATTTCTTTTTCATTTTAGAATAAATCACATTTATTTGAAGTAGAGCCAGACTGTACTACTAAGGGCTTTTATGTGCTAATTTACCTGGTGCATACTCTGGATGGGAGTGCTAATTTAGCTGCTTTACTACATATTTCATCATTTCTATTTGGGAACAGTACTAAGTTGCTGAGAACACAGGATATTTTAAGACTTGGACCTTGACCTTGAAAGGAGGATATGAGTTTTCCCAATTCAAAAAGCTATTTCCCTAATAGATTGTATCAGTTCCAATATAAAACTAGCAACAACCTCTGATATTTCTGTCTTAGAAACAGCTGCCAGTAGCTTTTAGCCTATTTTAGAAGTATTTTTTGGCCATAGTTATAGGGTAGGGAATATTAACAACTGTTTTATAACTCTGTACTTGTACCTGTAACAATTTATGCTGGTGTGTGGATGGATTGCTTATGAAATATTTTTTGCAAAAGTAGGCTTTGCTTTGGAATGGGAGTAGCCAGTGTGTAAACAGGTCACTGAGATGACAATATAGAAAGGAGCTAGACCAGAGAACTTACAGAATTGAGTTTCCAGTTTCAAAATGCTATATGTCAGCCCAAGTTTGATTTGTATATAAACATTATCTACCTAATATGAAACTACCAAGTCATAGTATAAATTGAGCATAGTTACTTGGCAGTGTATGTGTATTATATTTATACATTTATTTGTAGGTTAAGATTTATGGAGACAAGAAAAATTTATTCACATTTCTCAATTCCAGAATTTAGTAGTACCAACTTTAATTATCGGTAGTGGTTTGTTGTTATTTTAAATTTCATTTATTTATTTATTCATATTTTTAGCTGTGCTGGGTCTTCATGGTGGTGCATGGGCTTTCTCCAGTTGCAGGGAGTGGGGGCTACTCTAGTTGTGGTGCAAAAGGCTTCTCGTTGCAGTGGATTTTCTTGTTGCAGAGCACAGGTTCTGCACATGGACTCAGTTGCCCCATGGCATGTGGAATCTTTCTGGACCAGGGATTGAACCCATGTCCCCTGCATTGACAGGTAGATTCTTAACCCCTGAAACCACCATGGACATCCTCGGTAGTGTTTTAAGAGCAGCTAATCCCTGATATGTTTTAGAGAATGACAACATCTAGAGATCTTTCTGCCCTTTCATTAACTATTCCTCGTCAAATACTCATAAACTGTCTCTAAATCATAGAATCACAAGATTGGAGGGGACCTCAAAATTCATTTTGCCCATCAGCCACCTAATGCATGGAGCCCCTGGATGGCTTCCCTGGCGTGCAAGCTGTCCATCATTTGCTTGAACCCACAGGGACAGGGAAGCCATTACTTTGTCATCACTCAGTCATTAAGACTGAGCAGCAGGGTTGTCCAGAAAGCACCAAGAAAACGTTAAGTAAGACTGGGGAGGCCAGGAAGAGAAGCCCTTGGGAGCTCATTTTGCCTAGGAACAGCCACTCCAGTATTCTTGCCTGGAAAATTAATTCCACGGACAAGGGGAGCCTGGTGGCTACAGTCCATGAGGTTGCACAGTCGGACATGACTAAGCATGCACACACATAGCCCCACATCCAGCCTTCCAGATTGCTCCTAACTGGGAAAGCATGTTCCAGTCTGAACCATTTTCATTAAAGCACATCTGCTCCAGACCTGGTTTGTAGGGTGCGCTATGTGACTGCATCACCCAGCATTCCCTATCACCTGCCCATCTCCTAGAAGATATCCTTCCACATACTAATGTTCTGCCAGTGTCTTCACAAAATACTCTGACCCTGGCCAACCTTGCATGATGCTTGGTCTTTGTAGGTATAGCCTAAGAGTTCTTTACTTAAGTTATAGTCAACTTTGGATCATGAAATGTTAAAGCACAATGCAACTGTCATGTTCAAAATATTGTATCACTTGAAAATTGGTATCCCCTTGGTCTGTTGTTCTTAGTATTAAGTAATTCAACCTAGTTATTAATCCAATGCCCTTTTTTCTAGTTCCTTTTGTTTCAGTTTGGCATTCTTAACACACTTCAGTGAAGAAGTTTTAGCTATTCTTTTAAAAAGATGCCTCACCTTTGCTTTAAATATAATAACTGTCCAGGGCCTGCATTTTGGGCCACATCTTATTTTCAGGGGAAAAAAGGAAAAAATACTTTCGGCCAAGTGTATTTCCCCAGGAGAGTTTGGCTGCCATTGTTAATTAAAATAGTTCTCTAATATGTAACATGATTCTGTGTTTTCTTCATTGTGTTGAACATTTTCCAGGTTGAAACCTAATGAGCTTTTCTTCCAGTAACTGCTGATATGTGTAGGTGAGGTTTGTATTACAAAGATAGTTTTTGCCTTTATTGTGCTTAAACCTGAAAGCTGGATGAAGTATGGTTTTCCCCCGGTTGGGTTGTAACATGAACATCTTCTAGGTCACAGGCTGTGGATGAAAAGTGGGATCATCTTGTCACTAGAAAAAATATGTTGAATTTACTTGTTCAGGATAATTAGTTTTCTAAGCCAGGATATGTCAGCTTCAAATTATTGAGCATCCTGAAAGTATCGTTTTTTAAAACTATAGAAATTGAAGATATTGCATGGAATCTGGAGGCCTGCCTTTTAATGCACCAGATGTCCCAAAATTATAACACTTCTCTTACCCCGATTAACACTGGTGTTAAATACCCAAAAGTAGCCTTTGGATAATAATGGACTTTGTTTAAATGACTGCCGTATTCACATTCCTTCCAATTTAGCAAGTGATTATTCATCCATATGGCTAAATAAAATATTTCCACACTGTTTATTTTAAAATTTTTGGATGTCAGCAATGGATTCCAGACACTGTGAAGAACGTGAAATTACGCATATTCCTTTCCTGATCAATAGCTCCATATTTCTAATTAGTAAATTAATAAGAAAATGATAGCTGTGCACCGAGGAAGAGTAGATGGGCCAGGCTAAAGTTTAACAAACAGCAGGACATCCTATAAAGAGCCAGAGCTTAATGGACATGCATTCAGCCTTTTGGACGGTTGCTTGCCATTACAGAATGAAACAATTGCTAAACATGTCCCCTTGGCCTAATTAATGTGCCTTCAAAGCAGTCATTTATTCTCTGATCCAGAGAGGAGTTGGCCTGCTACTGCTGTGCTTTTTGTGGGCCCCTAAAGCTGTTCGGAGCCGCATGGGTAGTTTTCAGAAATCAAGCAGCATCGCCCCCCAATTCTCAGCACAAGTCGGTAGAATCCTTACCACTTGGCCCACTCTATAAAATAATAGCATTTTATTATTAAATGCATTCTCTTCTTAACATTTCAAACCATAAAAATCAGTAATGAGAAATAAAATGACAGAAGTTTCATTGGTAGCAAGATAAAAATAGCTTGATAAAAGCAACAACTGCTAATTCAAAGTCACAGAACTTTGTGCTGGAAAGGGCTGTAAAGAAATCTATTCTGCCCCTGGGATTTCAGCATAAGAAACTAGGGTGCAGAGAGGTTGGCTTCCCTGGCTTACAGGTTGGAACTGTTTCCTCCCTGCCTCTGCCTGCCCCAGCCCATCCCCCAAGTCTGGGGGAGGGTGCAAAAGCCCATTTTCACCTCTCATCTCCCTTAATCTTTCAAATTACCACCAACAAGGAAAAAAAAAATCCCATATCTCCTTTACTGTCTGAATTTCACCCAGGTGTATAGAGAAATATTTTTGAACTTAAGTCACTAGCATGACTACATCAAACTAATGATCAGGTAGTTTGCTTCAAAAACATGTGAAATGTGATCTTAGCCTTGTATTTCAAGATTTGCATCCTGAGTATGAAAAGATTTGCCCTTGGAAATGGAATGTGACATTCTGTCTAGCGCGTAGGCTTCTGAACACCAAGCAGGATGAGGTGGTCAAGTGGGGAGACTCAGAGTCTCCTGTGGAGTTCACGTGGTCAGCCACTGGCCTGAGTGGGGGTATCTCAGCATGAGCCAGGCCCCATTAACGACACTGTCAGCAAACTAGCCAGCGTGTTAGTGTGCGAAGGATGAGAGCACATGACGAAATACCCAAAAAAGATGTCCAGAAGACCCCACCCATGCTTCTCGGGTCTTTTGCAGTTGCGGAGTCTTTCTGATCTCTTAAGACCTAGGACTGGAGGCCCTTCTGTCTCTAAGCTGCTCTGCTTGGACCAGATGACTCGGTAGAAGCTTAGTGCCATTACAAGTGCAGAAGTACATCCTGGAACACACAGAAGTCAGCTGTGGAACCTACAGCTGCAGGAACTTTTTCCTAGGGCCATCTCTGTGATAGTGTAAAGGCCTCACTCTGTCGGCGCCTGAAGTGACCTGAAGATCAACCAGGGTGGCCACGTCACTACCCCCACTGCCACCCCTGCATCAGAGCACTTCTCTTAGAAGGATTTCCCTTCATGTGACCTGTTCACTTTTATAAACTGTCCCCCAGCAAAAGCAATCATCCTTTATGTGCCTTACCGGCCATTCTTAGTCAGCAACTCTGAATTGTAAGCTGATTTATTTTCAGAGGAAATGGTTTTCCAGGGTGCATAAGACTGTATCCCTCCGTGATGTCATTAATCCTCTCAACCTGTCTCTGAAGTTGGGAAGTTACCTAGGTAAGAAAGAATATGATGAAATGCAAATGTGGGTCTGTAAGTGGAGCTTTAGAAATTGATAGATCTTTTTAAAGATGCTGTGATCCACCTTTGTATCTGAAAAATCACAGAAACAAAGGCTAACCCTTACGTTCTTTAAAGACTCTATACAGATAAAGATCAATCATTTGGATCCTTTGGCTGGGAAAATTTAAGCAGCCAGAGTAGTCCCCTTCCAATTGAATATTCAGGCTGGGACCACACTGTGTGCAGCATCTGAGCCATCATTCACTGTGATGGGAACCAGAGGTCCTGACCACCATGACCGCAGCAGGGTCCGAGTTAGCCTTCCCATGCCTGGCATGGAGTATGTGTTAGCTGAGCAGGAAATCTCAGGGAGCAACCAGGGTCACAAAGCAAGCCCCACAGGCTGCCTGGGCCAGGCCTCCCTGTGGGACTCAGCTCTCGAGGCAGCTGCACTGCTCCCCACCTAGGATGCCACTGTGCCAACCAGCAATGAGTGTAGCAAAGCCTAGGCTGGCACCAGAGGCACAGGAAGAAGAAAGCCAGGAGGTAGGAGTGTAAGCCAGGCCCAGGACTGCACATTCAGCTAGTTTGAGGGTCACCACACATGTTTTACAGTTGAGTTACAGTTGGTGGCTCAGACGGTAAAGCGTCTGCCTGCAATGCAGGAGACCCAGGTTCGATTCCTGGGTTGGGAAGAGCCCCTGGAGAAGGAAATGGCAATCCACTCCAGCACTCTTGTCTGGAAAATCCCATGGACGGAGGAACCTGATAGGCTACAGTCCATGGGGTCACAAAGAGTCGGGCACAACTGAGTGACTTCACTTCACACATGTTTTAGGAATCTCTGCTGAGATGGTTTCTTCTTCGGAACCCTGGAGATGATTATCCCACCATGACTTGTTTTCCTGGGAATTTCTCCAGAGAAAGCTATTACTATAATTAAAGACACTCTCATAATAATTGCTTTCCCATTATTTCATTTCTGTCTCAGTGTCATAATTTATTCACAGCATTCCTGTCCTAGTGGAAAGTTTGAGAATTTACCTGAAGCCACAAATAGCAGGTACTTCTCACACTATTTTTTCCCACTCCCCCCTTGATTTCCTCGTCTCTGTCAACCAAACCATAGTCTCACACATGAGCTAAACTGTTGACTCATCTTTGACATCACCTTCAGCTTACATCAGGCTCCAAATTCTCATCACAAGCATCCTCCCTTCCTCTTCCCGTCCCCTCCGCACTCTTCAGGTCCTCATCACATGCTCCCTGAAGTACTGTCCTTGAACATAGGCTCTGCCCCTCCTGGTCCCTCAGTGTCCCTGTCTCCTCCTGGAATGACCCTTGGCCTTACAGTCCACACTTCCCCACCTGCCAGCCAAATCTACAGCCCCTGAGCTCACCTTCCCTTCTGGGCCAATCCCAGCCTCAGGGTTCCCCCATTCCTGCCCCTCTCAGATGGAAGAGCACCCCAAGCCCACTTCCGCCTGGCCTCTACCTTTCACACTCCAGCTTGAATGCCATGGTCTCCAGTTCCACACCAAGGTGGAGCTTCGCCTGCTCAGTGAACATCCAGGGAGAGGCAACCTGGTATTGGGAGCGAGTGTGGCCTCCAGAGTCTGATCAACTTGTTTCCTTCTTGCTCTCTGACTCCTGGCAAGTGCCCCTCACCAGCACCAGCTCCCCAGTGATAAACACAGCACCTGCCACTTGGGGTTGCTGTGGAGTGCCTGACGCAAACCACATGCCAGCTGGCCTTGTTGCTCTTCCTGCTGGTGACTCCTTGGTCACTGCTGCCTGGTGCTGTAACTCTTTGTGTCAAGGCCTCCTGGGAGCCAAGGGCCCACCTACTTGTTTCCTTTAGTGTCTGCTGTAAAAGCACCCCTACCAGCACTTTTCCAAAGTGTAAATGCAGGGCACGTGTTATGAACTTCCTAGTAGCCACATTACAAAGGAAAAGAAACATCTGTTTAATAGTATACTTTGACCCAGTAGCTCCAAAATATCACTTCAACTTGTAAGCAGTGCAAAAGCTGTCAGTAGGGTGTTCTACATTCACTTGCTTCATACCAGGGCTTCACAATCAAGTGCATGCTTTACCCTCAGCACATCTCAGTTTGGACTAGCTGCACTTTGCATGCTCACAGTCTAATATTTCTACCCCTCTTTTTCAAAGATGCTTGCAGGGTGGGGATACACAACTGCAGCCTGTTCCACAGAGCCCATGGATGCAGAATGGCTGGGGGCGGTGGGGGGGGCGGCGGTGGGCGGGCATGAACAGATATACCACGCAGTGTTCTGACCCCCAGAGAACTAAAATATGACCTGACTTGTCATGATGCTTGCTCTGTGCAGGGAACCATGGGGCCAAGACCTTACTGTCCCTCCTCTGAGTTAACACTCTCCACACCCCTATGGCTTGGGTGCCTGGTGGACATCTCATGAAAGAGCATAACTAAAACAAGAACAAACACTGAGCTTGAGGCCAGCTTATGAAGGAAAATACAGGGATGGTCAGTAGTGATACCTGAAGTGCACTAGTACTTTTTTGGCAATTTTTTTCTTTTTTTTTTTTTTGCAGTGTCCATGAACTCTTGTGTTGTTCGGTGTTGGGTTTTTTGTTTTGTTGTTTTGTTTTTTGATAACTAGGCAGCGACATGAATACTATATAAAAATTAATGGGCTTAGATTTATTTCATATCAAAAAAATTGCATAGGCTGTTATGTATTTATGCTACTCGAAAAATAGCATTTTCCAAATGTTGTTTGGTTTTCTAATATCCTTTAAGAAATACATTTTTCAAATGGTGCTATTATTTTAATTAATCAGGTAAAATCAGTTCCTAATTTAACCATAAAATTATCACTTGGCTCTTTGAATAGCTATAAAACTAGTTTTAAATGTGAGCTCTTTCAAAATTCTGCAGCCAAGGATTTATGTGAAATGGTATTCTGATTACTTTATTCATACTTTGTGGGAAAAATGAGCTTTCATCTCTTATGGCAGTATTTCATTGTGGTTACTGACTACTCTTAATTACATGTACTTTTTCCTGTGGTAGAGAATAAGCAGCGTTTTCTTCAATAGGAGGCATGAAATTCCCTAACATGTTCTAAATTTGTTTATGCATGTTCATAGTTCTCACAACAAAAAAACTAATTGTTTTGAATAAAAACCTCAAGTTTCCTAAGCTGAATTATAGTTCATTTTTAAGTTTATTTTATTGTGTGCTGTGCATAAGTGTAGCCAGACATATAAAAGAATGAAAGAGTATTTCTTACCTACTATGCTTGCCTAATGAAATTTAATATTAAATTTAGAAAAAATGCGCATCATACTGTAAAAGTCAGCATGCTGAATATCTCTGAAGCACACTCTGCATTAGGATGTTGGAGCTGGAGGTTTATCATTTTGATGGAGAATGCTAATCCTGAAGCTCTCTATTTCTTATCAGTCTCACTGCATGTGGGAGTTAGTGTATTTTCTATTCATTACTTACTGCTCTAGGAACATTCTCCCTGACCCATTAAATGAAGCCCTAGACAGACTAAGTGGAAAGAACATTATTTTATTACTACTTTAGTGATGTGTGTGCACACAGGTATTATTAGTTGGTCTTAAGACTGGTGCTTTTTACATTGAGTAGAAAAGTCAAATTAATCATTCCATAGCTAAGGCTTTTAAGTTTAATTGAACCTTCTTCATCTAATATTGGTTGATCAGAACTGGTTACTTTAGCTTTCTATAACCTTTATTTTTTAAATAGAAAGTGAGGAAGAAAAACCAGTGTCTTAGAACTTGCTCTGATGTTCAAAATGGCAAGTTAAATCCATGCCAAATGTAGTTTTCAGTGTTATATGGGAAAGTGCATGATTGGAAGTATAATGTAACCCTTAGTGTGGGATCAGAAAGCTGCCTTTGTGTGGATGCCACAAGCATATCAAAAATAGAATCTCTCCTTTTCTCTGATCAAGAATAATTTTGAACATTTTTTGAAGTTGCAGAAGAGGAAGCCTCAATTTCTATGACAGACTGGTCTTATGAGTCATCCAAGTTGACCAAAAGATAGCCTCCTCTGCTACTCTGTACATCTACAGAGGATTACATACCTCTAAATAATTTCACGTTTTATATTTGGGAAACACTGACCCTGCAGTTTTGCAGTTTGAGGGATGGAGATCCAGGCATTTTGGTGTAACTTCTGGTGCTGGGAGATGGATCAGCAATGTGCTTTCCCTAGCCCCATAACTAGGGTGCTGGTTTCAGCAACTGTCCGTTTAGGTCTTCAGGTGAAAAATAAGCAAAACTATCACATGCTAGTAAAGTAATGCTCAGAATTCTCCAAGCCAAGCTTCAGCAATACGTGAACCGTGAACTCCCTGATGTTCAAGCTGGTTTTAGAAAAGGCAGAGGAACCAGAGATCAAAATGCCGACATCCGCTGGATCATGGAAAAAGCAAGAGAGTTCCAGAACAACATCTATCTGCTTTATTGACTATGCCAAAGCCTTTGACTGTGTGCATCACAATAAACTGGAAAATTCTGAAAGAGATGGGAATCCCAGACCACCTGACCTGCCTCTTGAGAAATCTGTATGCAGGTCAGGAAGCAACAGTTAGAACTGGACATGGAACAACAGACTGGTTCCAAATAGGAAAAGGAGTACATCAAGGCTGTATATTGTCACCCTGCTTATTTAACTTCTATGCAGAGTACATCATGAGAAACGCTGGACTGGAAGAAACACAAGCTGGAATCAAGATTGCCAGGAGAAATATCAATAACCTCAGATATGCAGATGATACCACCCTTATGGCAGAAAGTGAAGAGGAGCTAAAAAGCCTCTTGATGAAAGTGAAAGTGGAGAGCAAAAAAGTTGGCTTAAAGCTCAACATTCAGAAAATGAAGATCATGGCATCTGGTCCCATCACTTCATGGGAAATAAATGGAGAAACATTGTCAGACTTTATCTTTTGGGGCTCCAAAATCACTGCAGATGGTGACTGCAGCCATGAAATTAAAAGATGCTTACTCCTTGGAAGAAAAGTTATGACCAACCTAGAGAGCATATTCAAAAGCAGAGACATTACTTTGCTGACTAAGGTCCATCTAGTCAAGGCTATGGTTTTTCCAGTGGTCATGTATGGATGTGAGAGTTGGACTGTGAAGAAGGCTGAGCACTGAAGAATTGATGCTTTTGAACTGTGGTGTTGGAGAAGACTCTTGAGAGGCCCTTGGACTGCAGGGAGATCCAACCAGTCCATTCTGAAGGAGATCAGCCCTGGGATTTCTTTGGAAGGAATGATGCTAAAGCTGAAGCTCCAGTACTTTAGCCACCTCATGCAAAGAGTTGACTCATTGGAAAAGACTCTGATGCTGGGAAGGATTGGGGGCAGGAGGAGAAGGGGATGACTGAGGATGAGATGGCTGGATGGCACCACGGACTCGATGGACGTGAGTCTGAGTGAACTCCCGGAGATGGTGATGGACAGGGAGGCCTGGTGTGCTGCAATTCATGGGGTCGCAAAGAGTCTGACACGACTGAGCAACCGAACTGAACTGATGCGAATTCCCTTAAGATCCACGCCACTGTTCTGACCCTCTCTCTATAGTTACAGACATGAAAGGATACTCTGAGAACACTCAGAAAAGAAGTGAAAAAGGAACTAAATCTGACAGGCAAGCAGTAAAACAGAAACCTAAAAACAAATACAGGCTATTTAAGTGGATCTATTAATATATATTCCTGAGCTCCTATTGTGTGCCCTGCATAAGTGTAACCAGACATATAAAAGAGTGAAAGAGTGTTTCTTACCTACTATGCTTGCCTAATGACATTTAAATTAATATTAGATTTAGAAAAGAGAAATGCTCATCATACTGTAAAAAGTCAACATGTAGAATTTCAAGCCCACCAAATCATTAAATGGAAAGTTTATTTTGTGTGTCTTGACTCTTTAAGGTATTGTGTGTAAAGCACATTGAGCCTGGCAAAGAGTAAGACCACAGTAAAATGGCCAAGTTACTGTTGTTGATGTTGATTTGTGAATGTTCTGCTGTCTAGTCCCAAGTAGATGTAATGGCTGGTAGTAGACTGTGAAATGACATATAACTTCACTGATCATTCTAAATGCTGGACAAGGAACAGAAAGATCCAGACAAAATTCTCATTCTGGGACAGAAAATCAGGCCAATCTACAAACCTGGTAACTATCCTTTGCCAGAGTAGATCTTAGAAGGGGCCAGGAGTAGAGGCAGGAACCATGAGAAATAAGCTTTTCTGCCAGCGATCAGAGAACCTCTAGACATCAGCTTCAAGATAAGTGTGCTAAGAACCAGCCCTCTTCTTAGTTATGGTTTCACCTGAAGTTTGTGACAACACTGTTTACTTTTCTGTATAGATATATCTCATTTTATACCTATAGCCTACAATATGATAGACTTTACTTTCCATAAACCTTGCCTTAAGTGGATTTTATTGGAATGCATTTATTCTGTGAAGTAGAAGGTAGCTTATTGGAAAATGCAGCTCTGCCCCATGTGTAGAATTCTGTAGAGTGAGGACTGTGAAATGATTTCACAGAAAAATTGCTCTATGGCCTTAGGAATCACATGATATAGAATTGTCAGCAGGGGAAGTTGGGAAACGACCTTCGCCACCACGGCCTCTGGGCCACACGCTGCCCCGGATGCAGGCCTCCTCGGCACCCTGGGTGGTGAGGCCGACCTGGCTGGCAGGAAATCGTAGAGCCCTATTTGTGGCAGCTGCTGTCACCATCCCTTCTGCACCTCAACCTGTTGTCTTCTCTCAGCTCACCTCTCATCGAGGTCAGAGCCAACCTTCAGAGACTCGTTTTTCACTCTTAGCTGCCAAGGTCTGTTCTGTGGTCATCCGTCCTCAGATATTTTTCCCCTAATACAGCCCTTTTTAAATGTCTTTTAGACCCAAAACCCAGTTTTCCAAATAGCAACACACAAGTGAAGCCCAGTATTGAGAAAAGAGGCTGGAGCCACTCTGGGTGAACTGGGGTAGGATCTAGAGCCCTGGCCCCAGTTCTCCACCCACCCCTCCCCTGGCTCCCCCCGGGAGCCCAGCAGAACCCTCAGAATCCGTAGAGAAGTAGGGCCGCCTGTGGAGTTGAAGTTCATTTTGTGAGCGCCTGCCATGTGCGTCTGCCACAAAATAATTACAGAAGCAAAGGTCTATCATGGTGGACAGGACAAGCTCTAAGAGACAAAGCAGGGTCTTTCCTTTCCATGATTCTGGACTGTCCAAATTTCCCTCTAGTCCGAGCCGAACAAGGTGGGTCACTGCTAAGGCTGAGGTTTTGAAAAGCTGTGCTTATGGTGGGCTGTCCCACCCCAAAGGGTAGGAGCAGAGAAAGGGTGAAAGAGTGTCTTGGGGGAAGACAGGAAACCCAGTCAGCGAGGCCCAGAAGCCAAAGCCAAGTGAGAGCGGAGAGCAGCCGGGACCCGAGACGAGCCCTGCATCTGCCTCCATCGCTGACCATCGGCAGCCCTGAGGGTGGGTCAGGGCAGATGTGGGGAATGCTGGTCCTCCCGGTTCACAGAGTGTTCTCTCTGGTTCTGGCCTTGGCCTCTACCCCTCCTCCTCCCTTCATAAAGAAAGCAAGCAAGCTCCTGTCAGTTCTCTCCTGCCTCCCTCCTTTTAAAGGGCCCTGCGATTTTGTCAGGCCCAGGGGAGGCGGTGCAGTTTCTAGGCTGGCCTCTTCGTCACCAGACCCAGAGCAGCAGCTTTCAGTCTTGTCTCTGGCCTGACACTCTTCAGTCGCGTTCACAAGCCTGACGTGCTTCCATGGACATGGGCAGACTTTGCCAACTGTCCACTCCACAGGGCCTTGAACATTTTGTGTGCTGATAATTCTAAAAGCGCTGTACTGATGAAAGCAAGGATCCTTGCCAAGGACACATCAGGAGTGTAGGGTTCTGAGGGACTTCAGTGCAGAGGAACCAGCTGCACCACTTCTCCATCCCCTTCCTTCTTTCTTAGGAAAATGCATTGATATAAAAATTAGAGTAGGTATAATCTTGAAATTTCTCTAATTTCTAAAGAGTAATTATTAGAAAATATGCATGCTGTAAGAATAAACCTCTTATGGTTGACACAGAAATGAAGACCTTCAAGTATGTTTGTAATTCAAGTAACACTCTAATAAGCTATGTTTAGGGTCTGTTGTCCTTGGAATCTTGATATGAATTACAGTATCAGCAGCTTTTAATTTATTGTTAGTGTCTTGCCTGTATCCAAAAAGGAATGGTAGTAATTTGCACATACTAAAAACACTCTTAACGTGGAAACAGAAATGTTTAAACCTTTTGTAAATAAGGGAGATGAAGCAAATGTGTAACCATTCTTTGTGCCAGCAAGTCACTGCACACATAATATTTATGCTTGAGCTTCCCACTAGCGAAAGTAAGAAAAGGAAGTGTGATGAAGAGAAAGTGTAAGTCTTTTGAGAAAGAGAAGTTCTTTTCAAGTACTAAACTGTAAAAATGGCTTGTCACAGAGAACATTAAATGAAAGAGACAATACAGGAACCTCATTTTTACAACCATCACAGACGCATCATATTTGTGATCTTTGATTAGATTGTGCCCATCCTCCTCATGGAGTAACTCTGCTTTGCTTTGCAAAACCACAGTCATCTTGCCTAAGGATGACTTGGTGATGTACCAGAAACTTACATATGTTCACTCAACATTTATTAGAGGTCCAGCCCCAGCCTGGGTGTAAATTCAGGCCATAGATTAGATTTGGAACAGACTGAGTTCCCATCAACTAATGCTAATATGTTCATTTCATTTCTAAAACTGCAGGATTTCTAATTGATGATTTGATTTTAAAATCTGCCTTCTTTAGGAGTTCTGTGGAATTTATCCTCATGTGATGCTGTAAAGATGACAATCATCCGAGATGCTCTCTCGACCCTGACAAACACTGTGATCGTTCCACATTCTGGATGGAATAACTCTTCTTTTGATGATGATCATAAAATTAAATTTCAGACTTCACTCGTTCTGCGTAATACAACAGGTTGCTTGAGGTAGATATTTTATTTATTCTTTCCGATTGTCTGATTAAATAATATGTGTCATAGCTAAGTTGATTTTAGGATGATTTACTTCACTTTCATTAATATCTATGTAAGTTTTCAAGTTTGTTTAAAAATTTAAGCCACTAGACTTTGTTACTCTGTGAGGAAAACATTATGAGCACAGACTAGTGGCTTGAAAGACATTATCTTGTAAATGACTCTTCTATAGACTAGTCAAAAAAAAAAAAACCTTTCAGTCTGCAAAGTTACTGCCAAAATTCCAGTGTTTTACACTTTAACAGCATTTTTCTGGTTATTACATTCTGATTGCTAATGTGTTTGTAGCCTGGTTTTTGTTTAAATTCAAAACATGGAGGTATACACTTTGAGATGTAAAATAAATAGGTCATGAAGATACAGTGTACACCTTGGTAGCTGTGTGCTGTGTGTGCTGTGCTTAGTCACTCAGTCGTGTCCAACTCTTTGCGACCCCATAGACTGTAGCGCCCCAGGCTCCGCTGCCCATGGGGATTCTCCAGGCAAGAATACTGGAGTGGGTTGCCATTTCTTAGGACGGGGGATCCCCCCAACCCAGGGATTGAATGTTAATGTGCAGGCGGATTGCAGGTGGATTCTTTAGCCCTGGTGACTATGGTGACTATAGTCAACAATGTCATGTTGTAAAGCTGACAGAGACTTAAGAAAGTTAATCTTAAACGTTCTCATCACAAGAAATAAAATATGTTTTTGACTTTGTGTGTTAAGAAAGTTAATCTTAAAAGTTCTCATCATGAGAAATAAAATATGTTTTTGACTTTGTGTGGTGACAGGCTCACTGTGGTGATCATTTCACAGTGTGTACAGATGTCACATCACTGTGTTGTACACCTGAAATTAATACAATGCCTGTTAAGTAGACATCAGTCCTTTTAAATCTGGGCTTCACTGATAGCTCAGTTGGTAAAGAATCTGCCTGCTATGCAGGAGACCCCAGTTCGATTCCTGGGTTGGGAAGATCCGCTGGAGAAGGGATAGGCTACTCAGTTTTCTTGGGCTTCCCTGGTGGCTCAGCTGGTAAAGAGTCCACCTGCAATGCGGGAGACCTGGGTTCGATCCCTGGGTTGGGAAGATCCCCTGGAGAAAGGAAAGGCTACCCATTCCAGTATTCTGGCCTAGAGAATTCCATGGACTGTATAGTCCATGAAATTGCAAAGAGCTGGACACGTCTGAGTGACTTTAACTTTTTTAATGTAGTAGTTGAAACCTTTTTGCTTTTAAAAGGGTTCAGAAAGGTGTAGTTTAAACAGTCATTGGGTTTGAGTTCTATAAATAAATGAAAATGAACCCAAATACTATTTTCAGTCATTATCTTTAGCATTTGAAATCCAGAAGGCCTCCTTTAAGTGTTACAGTATTGCTCCTTATTTGCTGGTCGTTCTCATCAGCTGTTGCCAAGGCTTCTTGGGAACTTGAAACAAACCTTAGGGTTCTGCCTCAGACAGACTGGCTTAGTGTCCCATTCTGAACCTTGGTTTCCTCATCTTTAGAACAGGGGTAATAATACCATCTCAGAATTGTGAGGACTCAGCTTGTATGGAATGCTTCATGTCATGATAACACAGTGAGCGCTTTTCACATTTAAGCTAAGATGTCTAAGCATCTCTACAACAGAGTTTGTGGGAGCAGGGGAAGGGGCCTGGGTTTCTCTGAAAGTGAAAGTGAAGTTGCTCAGTCGTGTCCAACTCTTTGCAACCCCATGAACTGTAGCCTATCAGGCTCCTCCATCCATGAGATTTTCCAGGCAAGAGTGCTGGAGTAGATTGCCATTTCCTTCTCCAGGGGATCTTCCCGACCCCAGGAATCGAACCCAGGTCTCCCACATTGCAGGCAGACATTTTACCATCTGAGCCACCAGGAAGGCTTCTCCTCTGAAGCCTTCCCCTATTGGAATGGTTAACTGTGGGCTCCTTCGCCTAGAACCGGCAGGGGCGGTGGGTGGGGGCAGGGGCGGTGGTGGTGACAAGAGTCAGGCTCTTAGAGGACAGACCAACTCCCTGACTCAGATTCCTGCATCACCAAGCAGGTCACGTGGCCACCGCTGCTGATTCGTGGGTCAGCATCTCATCCTCTCTCCATGCCTGAAAGGGGAGACTGTGATCACTCAGCCAGTCTGCTGGGCTTCAGGGAAAGCCCAGGAGCAGGACACACAAGCTCCCCCAGTGGTTCAGAGCTATTAACATTTGGCAAATGCCTTCTGTGTACATTTAGTGATGACCAAAACAGACTAGATCTCTGCTCTGATAGAACAGAGTTCTATTGATGAAGATAGGTAAATAGGAAAATAACAGATGTCATTTAAAAAAAAAATAGGGTGACCTAAGAGTTACTATGGAGAAGGTGATGGCATCCCAC
The DNA here is from genome assembly GCF_001704415.2 of Capra hircus. Lineage (NCBI taxonomy): Eukaryota > Metazoa > Chordata > Mammalia > Artiodactyla > Bovidae > Capra > Capra hircus. The sequence goes on from NC_030809.1 coordinate 98,529,020, forward strand.
TCCAGTACTCTTGCCTGGAAAATCCCATGGATGGAGGAGCTTGGTGGGCTGCAGTCCATGGGGTCGCAAAGAGTGGAACATGACCGAGCAACTTCACTTTCACTTTTCACTTTCATGCATTAGAGAAGGAAATGGTGGCCCACTCCAGTGTTCTTGTCTGGAGAATCCCAGGAATGGAGGAGCCTGGTGGGCTGCCATCTATGGGGTCTCAGAGTCGGACACAACTGAAGCAACTTAGCAGCAAGAGTTACTAGCTGGGTACTTTGAAGGTCAGGTGATCTCATAGGAGGACCTTCAAGGACCTGACCTTGAAGGTCAGGTCTCTCATAGGAGGTAAAGTTTCAGCCTGCATCTGAAATACTGCAGAAGCTGCTCACATGAGGGCCTGTGAGGGAGGTGAGGAGGACACACTCTAGGCCAAGGAAACAAGGGGTGTAAAGACTCTGGGGCAGGGACGGGCTCGAGGCTGGAGCTTAATGTGCAAGGTGCAGAGTGGCGCCAGGTTATGTCAGATTTTTTAAATCACAGGAAAGAGTCTGTACCACATGCCGAGTGCCATGGGAAACAGGGTTTTAATCACAGAAGTGGGCATGGCTTCTGACTGTGACGTAGGGGACAGTGGAGGCAAGAAGGTGAGGCTGTGCATCAATCCAGGCAAACAATGAGAGTGGCTGAGATCAGGCTCTGGAGAGAGGTAGGCAGAGTGGGGTATGTTATAGAGGGAAAGGCTGACAAGATTTGCTCACTGACTGACTGTGATAGACAATGAAAAGAGAGGAAGTAAGGACAGCGCCTTTATCTTCGGCCAGATCAGCTGGGAGCATGGAAGTGCTGTTGATGAGGTCAGGCAGAGGGGAGGGGGGAGTAACTGAGGGTTTTGGCTGGTCTACTTTGAGTTACCTAATTAGCTATCCATACAGTACTATCGGAATAAATGAGTTTGGAGTTCTTGAGAGGGGTTGCCCTAAAGATAGACATTTAGGGGTCATGGGTTCACAGGTTGTATTCCTTGTGTTAAATCCAAGGAACAGAAGGACACCATCCAGGAAGAGTGCAAAGACAGAGGCAGGGACCAGTATAGCCCTGTGCACCCCTAGAAGGACCCATGGGCAGAAGAGGCTGAGAAGGAAGACAGCAGATGAGAGGAAAACCAGAGAGATATGAGGAACAGAAGAGGGCAGCTGTTGAGTGCAGCACAGAGGTTACCACAGAGGGATTATAGGTGATAGTATCTCTTTGGCCTCAGAAAAACAAAGGTGAAAAGAGAAGTCATTCTCAGTCCCCTTTACAAAGGCTAATTTTTGCAAAATTGCAGAGTTAGACTACTTTGTTAATGGCACATAAAATAGAGCCTTATAATTTGGTATCAATTCACAAAATTGAATGGATAGTAAAATTTCAGTGTGGATGAGACCTAAAAACAACTCAGAGTTTTAATAATTTAAAAGATCAGGAAAATTGTAACATGACCAAGTGTTCTCATTTAACTTGAAGTTTTTGTATAAGAAGTAATGTTTCCTCTGTTCATTTAAGAAGCATTTATGACCACCTACTATGTGCAAAACATGTTTTAATAGGTGCAGGGACTGCCAAGACCTTATGGCCTTACAAGGAAAGTAAAACTGCCTGAATATAGCAACCACGCATGGCTAACACACATCCTTTCATATGGTGGGCACTTTTGTAATTGCTTTATCTGTAGCAATTCATCTTTTCCTCACAGCAATCCTATGAAATAGTTACTATTATTCCTCCTTTTTTACATAGAAGGAAACTCAGGATAAGGCCCCCAAAATAATCCTTTTAGGAGGTTAGAAAGTGACCTGTCATGAGAGAGATACGAAGTTCAAGTGTCCCTGCTGTCTTCTGTTCGTGGCTAATGAGGGGCTGGCTATTATTATGAGCTCTTGAGATTTTAAAATGCAGGCTCCATACGCCTCCTCAGACCAGATTTACACGCTGCTCTGTCGTCCATTCTCAGATCATTAAGGTAAGGCTCCATGGCTAATGAGCTCCCCTGTGTCTCTGCCTGTATAGGAATCTCAGCTCTGCTGGGGAGGAAGCGAGGAAGCAGATGCGGTCCTGCGAGGGGCTGGTGGACTCGCTGTTGTATGTGATCCACACGTGTGTGAACACTTCCGATTACGACAGCAAGGTCAGTGAATGCTGGTTGGCAGAGGACGACAGCTGCTGACCACCGCTGTCTGCATGCCCTTGACTCTGGCTGGAATTCCTGACCCTCTCCTCTTCGTTAGGTTACACTCCAGGTTAAAGGGAGAATGTCTCTAAAAATTACAAGTTAACAGAAACAAGAGAACTTAATAGCCTTAGAACTGTGAAAACTGAGTGATTCCATGTGGTAAGAACCTTAGCAGGGTCCAGACCTTCTCTGTGATTCTCCTGGGCTCAGTGTCAAGGTGATTGCCCCACTGCTGTTCCCTCTAATTCTGTATCCCCTGCTGCTACAATCAGATCCATCTGCATCTGAGTATTTACTGAATAAAAGTTCTTGATTGAGGCACTGGAATCCCCCCCACCTCTCTGCCCGACCTGCCTCGGTACCAAAGGATGCCCCTCTCTACATCCCAGGTTGCTGCCTTTCATCCACTCCCTCTGTTCCCAGCATAAGCCCCTTATCCTCCCCTCCTATTTCCTCCATCCCAGCCCTTGTACAAGGCATTCTGCTCATCATCCAGGGTCTGCACTGGTATCAGAGGCTGGGGAAGGTGGGAAGAAAAAGGAAAAAGGGACTAAATGTGTCAAGAATCCCAAGGCAGGCCAGTCATGTATGGTTCAGATTGGGCTGGACAGAGAGAGGCCGCAAATAGGCCTGGGTTTGAAGATAAGGGTCTGTGAGAGAAAAGAATGATGAGTGGTAGGCTTGGGAGGAGGTAGAGGAGAATTCAAAGTGACAGCCAGGTTTTCATTTGAGCTTCATTGAACCAAAAGATCTGCAGATGAAACTGAGAGGAGTAAACAAATTGGAAGGGGAGCGCTTGCAGGGCAAAACTGAACTTGGTTTTTGACACTCTTGGTTGAATAGACAGTTGGCTTCCCAATTAGAGGTGTGATGGAGACTTTGGGGGGCAAAAGACCATGTACAGAAGACAAAATGTTGAACGAAAGAGATCGTGGAACTTTCCACAGATGGAGGGGAGAGGTGGGAGATGGAAGAAGAGGACAAAGATGGCATTTGAGGGAGGGGCTGTGCCGGAGGGCGTTGGCCACAGCTGCTGTCGTGACGAGAGTTCCCAGCAGTGAGAAGGAGTGGGGTTCTGGTAATTTGGGGGCATCTGCCACTGCAGCAGCCCTGAAGCAGAAACCTTGGATGTTCTTCCCTCCAGAGCCCCACACATTTCACTCAGTGTGAAATCAGATCCTCAGCTCTTCTCCGGGTGGCTCTGCACACTCTGTGAGCTTGGGGTCCCACCAACAGTCTGGAATCAGAGTTCTAACTTTCAGGTTGCAGGTTCCCATCAGTGAAAAACAGTTCTTTCATATTCTACATTTATTTAGTACCACTGGTGCTTGGTACAGAAGCATTTTGCACTAACACGCTATGATGGTTTTAACCCCGCGCCGTGTTGGGTTTCAGACCGTGGAGAACTGCGTGTGCACCCTGAGGAACCTGTCGTATCGGCTGGAGCTGGAGGTGCCTCAGGCCCGGCTGCTGGGGCTGAACGAATTGGATGACTTACTCGGAAAAGAGTCTCCCAGCAAAGATTCGGAGCCAAGCTGCTGGGGGAAGAAGAAGAAGAAGAAAAAGAGGACACCACAAGAGGATCAAGTTAGCATTTTATTTGATACGAAACTCTTAAAAGTTTCATTTCTCTGGGAGTAAGAAATCACATATTTGGCAAGAAAACATTTTTTCTCATGATTCAGCTTTTCTGCGTAGCTCTGGCTGAGTCCAGCAGAAAGGAATGTTTTCAGATGTTGAATACTGTCTTCACTTTCCTCCACCAGCGCATGTTCTTTGTCTTTCAGTGGGATGGAGTCGGTCCTATCCCAGGACTGTCGAAGTCCCCCAAAGGTGTTGAGATGCTGTGGCACCCATCGGTGGTAAAACCATATCTGACCCTCCTAGCAGAAAGTTCCAACCCAGCCACCTTGGAAGGCTCTGCCGGATCACTCCAGAACCTCTCTGCTGGAAACTGGAAGGTAGGATGTCCTCCGCTCGTCCACACCTCCATGCAGTCAGACCAGCCATGGCCAGTGGAAAGGGATGAGCGAAGGTGCTTAGAGCTGGCTAAAGGGCAGGGGGAATAAAGTGAGGAGGCTGCAGCTGGCTCTGGGGATCCGAGGATGGATATGACATAGCCCTTCCCCATGAGAAACTCAAGGCGAAAGAGAAAACCAGACGTACTGAGTAGGTGTTGTATAGACTCCATGGTCTTGGAAGAGGACCTCTAACCCAGCCTGGTGAGGGAAAGGCAAGGAAGGAGGGTCTCCAGGAGGTAGGGAAGAGTTCCTGGGGGGATGGTGCTGCCCAAGTGGAGCCTTTAAGAATGAGCAGATGAAGCCCGCCCAGTGTGAGGCTGGGTGCAGAGGGAGCTTTCCAGATAAAGGGACAAGAGGGGACAAGAGCCCTCACAGTGAGGACGTCATGGGCAGAGGCTACAGGCTGGTGGCTGAGATGTGCAGGGGGACGAAGAGTGCCCATGGTGGAACTGGCCCTCGTACCCAGGCCTGACGGCCAAGCTTCAGGAGCTAAAACCTGGCCTTCAGACCAGAGGGGCCGCTGAAAGGGTTTAAGCAGACAGGCAACATAGACAGACTGACGTGGACACTGCTGGAGCCCATCTGCAGCTGCACTGAGAGTGAATTTGAAGTCAGGAGCCATGGAGGCTGGGATTCTGTTGGAGAGCCTGGTAAGAGATGCCAAGGGCTTGAATTGGAGCTGAGATTGGGCCCCCGTTCCTTTCTAATACTTGCAGAACCTACATGTGGCAGAATTTCTGCCTCCACTGGTAAATGTGTGACTTCATTAGGAAAATTGAAGGTGATTTCCTACTGTTACCACTATAAACAAGTTCTCAGAACTTTTTAAATATCATCTGACAACGTCTCAGACAATCCTTGTTTGAAACATTTCAACCTCTAGAAGTTTGCCAACAAGTATGTTTTAGTAGAATTATTATAATGCTTGTTTTTGGTTAAATCCTCCATCACCACCTCCCAAAACAAAAATTGGCTGGGCATTGTTTTTTTCCATGAGAGTGAAAAGTATTGCATTGCTAGCATGCAGCCAGCTGTACTTATGCTTATATATAAATAATTAGGCCTAGTGCTAAGTCACTGTGGTTTTTTTGTTATTGTTCTTGATATGTGTATGTCACTTTGCTGTACAGCAGAGATTGGCGCAACATTGTAAATCAACTATTAATTAGTTAAAAACATTAAAAGTACTAATAGCATCTAAGTACTGACTCTGGAGCCAAACCCCTGGCTTCAAATCCTGCCCTACCTCCCTTACTAGCTGGAGGCCTCAGATTCATCCTCATGTCCTCAGGTTCATCATCTGTAAAATGGAAATAATGCCCACCTCATTATGTGGTTTTATGGATTAAATGAGGTAATAAATGTGGAGGACCGAGGACGGTGCCCAGCACATAAGTATTCATAAATATTTATGTTGGTGATACGGTGTTCACCTCCAGCTCCTTATGACCTGAGAATCATATGGTGATTTTAAAAACAATAATTAAAATAGATATGAGTTGAGTTGTAGAATTTTGTTTTCTGGGACCTTTAGTGAATAGAAGTTAAATGGCAGAGTCATTTAAAATGTAAATATTATATGGAAGTGACTTCAAAGGTATCAAAAATAGTAAATCAAAATATTGGACTCTCATTAAGAAAACAAGATAGTCGTGGTGAGAGATGTGAGCAAGTGAGAAGCTGTTTTGGGAGTGGTGATGGTGGTAACGTTCTGAAAGGGAGGCACCCGAGGTAAACTGAGCCAGTTGTCTCCAAGAGAGACAGGCATTGGTTCTGTCCTTGCAGGTTTCAGAGGGAGAAGTTGCCAAAGCTGCCCAAGTCCTTTACCCGATAGTAAGTTGTGTATTATGTCTCCCCTGCAGATTTCATTTGATTTAGAAAACAGGAGTATTGACCTGAAGAAAGCTAATAGGATCTTTGAAATGCATCTTTTCCTTTTATTTATGTTTTTTAAAAATCCATTCTGTTGATACTAAAGAAGCGTCATCACATATTTTCATGTTCAAAATAATACAAAGGGCTGGCAGATCTTTGTCTTTATGTCTTGACCACAGCAGGAAAGTATTAAGATGTTTTATGAGCAACATTTTTCAATTATCCTAAATTTTGAAAGATAGTTTGTATTGGTAAAAATGTCAGTGAAAGCTCAAAACAAGATTAAAGACCCATTTTCAAATGTTACTTTTTCTGTTTGTTTGTTTCCTTGATGACTTCGTGTTCATTTCCAATTCATGTCGTGCCCAAACTGACTCACTGTACAGACTTGCCTCTTAATCACGAAAGAAGTTTTTGACTGTGGATTTTAAAAAAGCAGCAGCAGCAGCTAGCTAATCTTGAATGATAAAGCATTTTGTGCAGATATACTTACTTTTTCACCGATGTGTATGAATTATGATGCTCAGTGTTCCTGGAGAGTTCCTTTTCTTCCAAGGCAAGGGATTTTTTCCCCAAGCAATTTCTTTGAAGGGTTACTAAACTGTAAATATTATTGCAGAGAATACCGGGAAAAGATGACTGGATGGAGACAGGTTCTCCTTTAATGTGCACTGATCAGTTACCAGCTCTGCCATGCTATTTATAGCCTCTGGACCTGGCATGGGGCCAACTGCAGAGAAGACATGCCATCCATCCTTAATCATGTTTATGTAGCTGAAGTAGAAAGTAATCACTGCCTTCTCTTTTCTGCACAAAAATATCTGCCAGATGGTGGTTTGAGGTTTTCAGGCTTTGGGATTTCTTTTTAAATCAGTCATCCTAGCTTATCTTTTTCCCAAACTGTTTTCTCTTGACTGGCATCACAGATTTAATCTCCAGTTGGAAAGAAAACATTTAATCTATTAGTTCATTTTTGAAAACATATTTCTTAGGTGACAGTAATGCCTGAGAGTTGCACTCTGTTTTATAATTGCTTATTACCTTGTTTTGTTTCCTAGTTTGCAGCATATATCCGAGCAGCCGTCCGCAAAGAAAAAGGGCTCCCCATCCTTGTAGAGCTTCTGAGAATGGATAATGATAGAGTTGTTTCTTCTGTGGCAACTGCCTTGAGGAATATGGCCCTAGATGTTCGCAACAAGGAGCTCATAGGTATGTTCTGGTGACCTGATGAACTCTAAAGAGAAATGACAGTGTTTATAAAGCTCTTCTTTTGATTTATAAAAATATGACATTTAAAATGATTAGCAGCTGAGTCCTAGTCCCTGGTTTCTTGGTGTATTTGGTACCCTTGTGTCTGTACTTTTGACCACTCCATGTCAGCGAGAGGTAGGCTTATTAACTGTAAGGCAAGCCTTCTGGCCCCTGTTCCTTTCCTCTCTCCCTGTCTCTCATGGGTATTTTAATGAGTTCAGCATACACCCACTAATCCACATAAGGTCTTGTCCAATTTCTCTGCCTCCTCCACTGACCCGTGACTGTTTCCCAAAAGAGATTCATTTCTTAAACAACAAAAAAAGGTTTGATTCTCACTTTTCTGATTTTTGAGACTTATATCTGCTAATTCACCAATACTACCATGTTCTAAATTTTAAAAAGAAATCACATGAATGTTTTATAACTTTTCCTTCTCAGATCTGTGTAAGTGCTCACACCAAAACAGAGCCACTGCCCCAAGGCCTGACCCCAGGGCAGGGTCAGGATGAGGGAAAGGCAAATGAGGCATATAAGGTACAAAATTCCAGGAGGCGTTCACCCTTAAATGTGGCTAGCACTTAACTTGAGAATGAGCTCCTCTTCAAAGTTCTGTACTCTTGGCAGCTTACCTTGCTTGCCTCCTAGGGATGGCCACCATCCCAAGCAGAGTGTGGCATACAGAAAAGATCAGAGACCCTCCAGCGGGCCTCAGGTTAAACCCTGGATCCACTGCTCACTGGCTATATAACCTGGGGTGTCCTGCATTGAACCCACCAGGCTCCATTCCTTCATCTCAGTTGAAAACCCCTCCTTGGTTTCCATCTCTGAAAGGAAGCTGCCCATGCCAGCTCTCCTCACAATGGACTTGCTGTGAAAATGCAAGGTCCACGCCAGACCCATAGCTGGTGACGGGTCAGGGGAGGAGGCGGAGAAATTAGACAAGACCTTATGTGGATTAATGGATGTATGTTGAACTTATTAAAATACCCAGGAGAGATAGGGAGAGGAAAGGAACGGGGGCCAGAAGGTTTACCTTACAGAGCAACTGAGAATTCTCTATGGCCCCTCATACAGTGCCTGACAGCGGTGCTATTTTAAGTCATTGCCTGGATTATCCTGTTCTTAAAACACCATTCCTCCGTGGAGCCAAACTGTACCTCACAGAGAGGAAAGGAGCTTCGTCCACAGCCTGTTCATACTCCAGCTCGTGCCTGATTCCAGTAGATGTGTTTGTAGCTCTTAGCTCCCACATTTCCTTGAGAGAAATCCTCTAGGTCCCCAGAGAGAGATTTTTTTAAGTTATTTCTGTTACATCTATATTATTTGAATTTATAGTTTGGGAGTTCTTACTGCTAAAAAATAAAGGGTTGGCCCCAGATGCCTTGCAGCCTATCACTCCACACATGGAGGAGAGAGTGGGAGAGCAGAGGGTGCCTCCCAATTCCATGGGAGCCAAGACCTGTGTGGAGACCAGTGTGCATTCCGCGGCCCCGCCTTCTCTCAGTGCCTCCTTGTATTTTTGAGAGTTCCTCACCCACGTTTAAACTTCAGTGAGCGTTTTCTCCCTCCACTGATGAGCTTTACTTTACCCAGCTTTATTTACTCAGGAGTCACTTTTTCTTGTTTCTCCATGAAGATCCCTTCCTTCCTAGGCAGTGTGAGCACCTCCCAGATTTAGTATCTGACTCTGATTTACCCAGCATTTCTGTTCCTAAGAACCACTCCCTTCAGTCTTTCCTCACGTCCAGCACTAGCAGTGGACTCTGGCTCCAGAGACGTTTCTTCACGAGGAAACACAGTTTTGTGAGTTCACAAAAGTTCCTGCTTATTCACTTGACTCTGACCAAGCCAGCTGTCTGGGCCACAAGCTCTGAGAGAACTGCTAGGGTCGCTCACAGATGGAGTGAGCAGCCTTCTCCCAAACTTCCAGAGCGCAGTTTAAAACTATGCCTTAGCAAAATGACAGATTACATGTTGCGGACCTTCTGGTCGTTCACAAGCATTCACAATCACAAGTGCTAACTTATCATCTTTTCCTAAAAACCATATTTGTCTTCTGGCTTAAGATGTCATCACTGTTTTTCCACTCTTGGTAACAATATTCTCTATGAGTAAAGCTCAAGTCTTCCCTTGACATGCTGTAAATTATGGAGCTTGCTTATATTCAGGCCCTGTCTTCTGCTTACCACTGTATATAAATAGGTCTTCAATAAAAACCCCATGTAGCATCCACTCAATTATTATTAGCATAGGGGGAAGAAACTAAGAAAATATTTACTTGTGCTTTAGTTAATTTCCAGTTTGTCAGTCAGTAATTTAAATGGGAAAAGCTCGAGATAATTCCATTTTGGAGAAGAATAAGGGAAATTGAGGGTCTGTAGGGAAATGCTTCAGGAGCGAGGGGGCTCCCCTGCCTTGTCCTGTTGGGAACTTTATTATTACATCACTCTTGAGACATACAGCATACTCATTCATACCAGAATTGTATTTGTGTCGTCTTTAAAAGAAACAAACACGTTGTTACTGATGTCAGATGTCAGACCAACTGATAGAAACCCTCAACTTGATGAAAATATGTAACTACCCAGTTCACATGTTGAGATCTAGAAAGATGTCATGAAAAGTATTTTGGGCAGCCTTACTTGATCAGCTTAAAACTTATTCAAAAAAAAGTTTTTAAAAGCTTTAAGAAGAAGTTGTAATTGTGATGCATAGGAATTGAATGGAGAACAATATTTACTATGATAATTCCTTTATTCTCACTATTCATGAAAATAGTGGAAACTAAAGCCGCGTGATTAGTATACCGGTTTTACACCCTGATTTACATTTTCTTTTAGCAGTTTGCAGTTAAGTTTTATAAACCAGTCATGTCCCCAAGTGGCCTGGCCATGATGTTAACCTGCCCTTTACAGTTAAAATGTTTGTCATTTCCTTCTTCACTGTGGATTTTTTTTCTTTCCTGTTATTGTGTCTTTTGAGGTTTTATCTTAAAGAGACCATGTAGTCACAATTTTTCAATAACAATAATAACAAAAACCAGGTCCCTTCCAGAATCGGAATGAGCTCTTTTGTCCTGGGCAGGGAAATACGCCATGCGAGACCTGGTCAACCGGCTCCCAGGTGGCGCCGGCCCCAGCGTGCTCTCGGATGAGACCGTGGCGGCCATCTGCTGCGCCCTGCACGAGGTCACCAGCAAGAACATGGAGAACGCCAAGGCCCTGGCTGATTCGGGAGGCATAGAGAAGCTGGTGAACATCACCAAGGGCAGAGGAGACAGGCAAGTCTGCTGCAAGGGGGTGCCAGCCCCGGGCCCTCATTCTTGGGTTGGCCCTGTGACAAGGGCTTTGGTCAAGGATGCATTTCCTGTTGGGAGGGATTTATTTCTGCACTTCTTACATGCCAATAAGCTAAGCAGTTAAAACCTTTTTTGCTGGGAGAAGTATCTGTGGTCATGTGGCCCCTTTTCTGCTCTTTATTTTCTTGGAGCATCCCTTAGCCCTACTATTGTCCTGTCCCTAAAGCCATATGCAGTCATTCTGCCTCCTGGAAGAATCAGATGTGTCATGGGGAGGAAAACCTGAAGACCCATCTCCCTCGGGCATTTGGCTCTGCTCCAGGCTCCGGGGCCTGTTCTGCAAGAACTTCTTCCTAAATCCTCAGTTCTGGGATTATTTGCTCCCACAAGGTACTAAAATCACCGTGTGCAGCAGAGCATACATGTGGCCTCAGGATGAGCCCTGGGCTTGGATCATATGTCGCTTCTGGGTGACACCCAAGTGATGAAGCAGCAGAAGGACTGGTGGCAAAAATAGGCTTCTTGTCACAGAGCCATAGCGGTGACTATGAATTTGCCTTAGTACCAGATCAGAGAGTCCTTCAAGGAAGTGGGAGTGTAGGACGCACCTCCACTCCAGCTGTAAAATGCCCCACCCCCCCAGATCGCCTCCGTAGGGCAGTAGCTTCCCTGGTTTATTTATGGCCCCTCTGGCATCTAACGCCGCCAGTAGCAGGCGCTTCGTGTTTTTATTCACTGCTGTATCCTGAGTGTCTGGAACAAAGCCTGGCCCCCAGTTAGTAAACATTTATTAGTTGGCTGAGCATCAGTGCTAGAAGTCACATTGTATATACTTTTGAAATAATTTCTGTTGATAAAATGTAAGAATAATATAGCAAAGCATAGTCTCACTCCACAGAAACCATAGCTATCAACATTATCCCTATTTCCTTTTAGTCCTTTTTTTCTTATGTATGTATGTATCTTATGTATGTATCTCTTTTATCTCATTAGTAATAAGTGCATACACACTCCTTTTTATTTCAAAGGAAATGAAACATTACAGAAAAAGCTAAGGTCCTGTTCCACTAACTCCCCTTCTCTCCCCTCATCCATAAGAGTAACCAAAATCGCATTTTGTGCTCTTAAAATTTTGTGAGATAGCCTTTATTTTTGAAAGGCATAAGAGCAGACTACAGAAATGCTGAAACAGTACCAAAATCTTTGTATATTAAAAAAAAAAATGTCTATTTTTTTTTTCAAAACAGATTCAGAGAGTCCTAGATCAAATCAAGTTTTCTTCTGAACATAAACTTACTTTCTTTTCAATTCACTCACCACGCATCTGTCTCCTGCCTACCTGCCATGTGCTACAGCGGTGTGCAGGTCACACCCACCCACAGGCAGCTTACGTTCCCTGGGTAGAGCAGACAAGGTTCTAGTGGAGTGAGCAGTGCACTTAGCCTGTGGATGGTGCTGAGTGTGTGGCAAGTAGTAAAATCAGGGATAGTTATAGGGCTCGCCAGGGTGAGGAGGGAGTGTTACAATTTTAGAACAGTGTCAGGAAGACCTCAAAGAGATGGTGCTTCTTGAGCACAGACCTGGAGGAGGGAGGGAAGAGCATTTGGGGGCAAAGGGAACAAGTGGAAGTGCCCAGAGATGGAATAGCACCTGTGTGTGTGATGAAGGGCGGGAAGCCAGAGGGGCTGCAACAGAGCAAGTCAGCAGGGAAGAGGAGGAGGGACAGTAACCAGAAGTACAGGAGCCTGTGGGTCAATGTCAGAGGACTCTGACTTCACTCTGAGCAAAACTGGGAGCTATTGGAGAGTGTACAGCAGAGGAGAGACATGATCCGATGTCCCTGAAAGTAACCAGTGACGCCACAACCTCTTCTCCCCTGACCCCTAATGAGACTAACGGCGACAGGACTTGAGGTGGAGAAGTGGTCGATCCTGACATGCTGGAAAGTAGAATAGTGAATGGGATTTGCTGAAGGATTAAATGAGCAGCAGGGAAGACGGGAAGTGTCAAGGATGACTCTGAGGTCTTTGGCAGAAGAGACCATGGGATGGAAGTGCCACTTACCGACATGGGGCAGCTGGCAGGAGCATCAAGTCTTCAGGGAGGACCAGAGTTTGGGATGTGATACACTTGAGACGGCTATTAGATGTCCACATGAGGGTCTGGTCAGGAGTGGAATATACTCGAGTCAAGTTCAAGATGGAGGTCCAGGCCATTGATCGATTTGAGAGTCATAGGGTGTAGATGGCATATTTAGAGAAGAGAAATGAGATGAGATCAACAAGAGATGTAGGTAGAGAAGAGAAGAGGCCTGAGGCCTCTGGTGTCCCTCATGGGGCTTGCAGTTGAACAATATTGAGAAGATAGGATGAGAGAAATTAGAGATGAGACTACGTAATTGCATCCAGGAATGGTGCTGCAAAGGGAGGGCAGAGAAACTTCCTTGCTTTCTCAGGAGTCAGGTTTCTGCTCAGAGAACCTGTCTCTCAAAACATGGCCTAGCTGTTGGTGTCACGGTGTGCACCTGGCACACCCCTGCTGTCCGGTTTGTGGAGTAGTCCTTGGAGCCAGGTCTGAGGTCTGCCTTTCCTGGCTGATCCCAGCTTAAAGATGGAAAGCAATAGCAGCAGCAACAGCAGTGTGAGACCCCGGCTGAGAGTGGGTGGCTGTGAGCTGTGGAGACCTTGCAGGACCATCTGAAATTTCCTATGCATTCTCTTCTTTAGGGTATTCCTTGCTCTGTTGTCTGTTTTGGAAAATTTTTTTTTTTTTTTTTTGAAACTACAAATTGAAAGCAAGTCTATTGAGATAAATATTGGACATCAATTGTATGAATCTTTTAAGGCATAACTGCAGACATTCTTCAGACATTCTTCAAATTCATAGAATGACAACAAAGTATGGCTACGTACAATCCATTCGGTTTTATAAACCACTCATGAATAACCTCACAAGCCATTGAAAACCAGATGACACTTTCAAATAGCTTTGATCTACAAACAAGGCTGTAAGACAGAAAGTTAAAATCGAAATACATGAACTAAATCCTCAATAGATATGAAAACATCCCATGGTAGTGAAGTCAATTCACATTAGTTATTAGGACTTTCATGCACAGACTCATCTCCGATCGATGTGATCTCAATTCATATTTGGCAAAAAATACGAAAGCTGATCTTAACAGTCATATTATTTTTCTTTGTACCCCTAAAAAGAAAAATGAACATGAAAAACTAAATTAAGCTTGGAGACTCACATTTCCCAATCGGTATACAAAGCAACAGCATGTCAAACTTTCTAATTCACATATGCATTTCAATGAAATTCGATGAAATACCCCTAAATAAACACATACTGCTATGCCCAATGTTTCACAAGGCAGAAAACACTCAATGAATGAAACTGAGAGGGTAGCAGCCAGGAAGGCCAGGGGTCTCCAAAGGGAGGAAATGGGGTGCAAGTGTCAGACAGTTGTTATCTGTCACTTCCGAGGCAGGAGGAAACAAGCTGTTATCTTTTTTCCCCTTCTCGATACAAATTTAAAAAGAGGTTTTCCCTTACAATTCTGTCTTGCTATAATGACACCTGGTTCCACCTGAACTTCACTTTTCTCATACTTTGAGCTGACCAAGGCATTTTTCTTATGGAAAGGTTTGCCTTAAGCTATGTGAATGTACTATGCATTTACCCTAGACTCTGTGTTCAAGTAGGTTCTGCCTAAAGGCTCAGAGCTGACTTGACAAACCAATATGTGTTACTCATACATGGTTCTCCTGATCTATGTGAATGAAGCTACCCATTTGCTCATATCAATCGTTTCATGGCCCAGGATGACTCACCTGGTGCCACGGTCATCTCCATATATCTTGTGGGTGAGGGGTCTGCTGCCATTCCTTTCTCTAATGAGTAGACTGCTAGTAGCTAGATAACATCCAGCCAAAGATGAGTAGGGGGCACTCTTTCTGCCCCCTTCTGATGTCTGTGTCAGAAGCTTTCTCTCTTTTATACTTTAATAAAACGTTGGGACACAAAAGCTCTGAGTGATCAAGCCTCCTCACTGGCCCCGGGTTGAATTCTTCCTCTAAGGAGCCCAAGAATTCAAGCATCTTTCATGGTTAGACAACAACCTTTCCAAACAATGGTCTTTTCCAAAAAAATGATAAGTGATGAGTATGGATATGCCTACGAATGAAATGGGACCCATATGTCAAACCACATAAAAATATATCTTCCCACAACATACATAGAACACAACCAGGCCTTCATATGCATCGATTCTCCAACTATCAAGTCATACAAACATGGATGTAAAATATCACAATACATTCCAAAGTTTAAAAGTGATGGATATTGACTTTCGCCCGCTGGTGCTTCTTTTTATGTCATCTCCATTCTATTAGCTATGACAATGAATCATGTGCTGTGCGAAGTCACTTACATCAGGTCCAACTCTTTGGGATCATATGGACTAGGCCCCACCAGGCTCCTCTCTCCATGAGATTCTCTAGGCAAGGATACTGGAGTGGGTGGCCATGCTCTCCCTCAGGAGATCTTCCTGCCCCAGGGATCGAATCCATACCTCCCATGTCTCCTGCATGGGTATGTTCTGCATGTTCTTTACCACTAGAACCACCTGGGAAGCCCCAAGACACATGAACATCAGTGGATTGGGGGATCCACGGGGCACATACAGAACCATTCCTCCAACAAAACTGAAGAATGACTTTAAAATCTCAAACAAAACATGAGTATATGTGTTCACACACTTCATGGAGCAAGGGTTTCTTCTATCTGAAAACTGGCGTCGATGAAGGACTGTGTGAAGAATACTTCAAAGTCTATTTGGCAAACACAGCCTACGTTGGCTATATTTAGTCCTCAGATGAATGGAATGTCATGAGTACTGGGCGTTTCAAATAAGCAGCCTGTGAAGCTGTTGACACTTATTGGGATGCGTGGTATACCACATTCACACGTTTCAGTAGCATTGGTGCAAAAACGATACACTTCTCAGGGGAAGCTTCTACATGGACTCTTGGGATCAGAGCTCTAACTCATACACACATACTTTTCCTTTTAAAATGATCCTGCATGATAAGCAAACAAAACACTGGATGAACACCTAGACGGTGAGCTCTGTACTAAATGATTTTAAAGCCAGTAGATGGAATGAGCTGATGAGGAAGACTACAGACGAGTCATCTTCTTCAACTTGGTCAAACTGCTCATAGTCATACAAGTGAATGAAAAGTTGAGCCTGTTGTCATTCAATCCAGACGAAGTTCAAGGGAAGCTGCGATGCTCACTGCCCTTGAAGGAGTCCACATGGAATGAAGAAGTACTGTGGGAAGTCTATTAGTAACCACCATGTCTTGGGTCCTCTGGATGACCTACTGTGGTCCACAGCCCTGCGCCCTGCTCGCTGGATGCCAATCGACGGGGACCCAGGAGCCCACGAAACGAGCATTCCCAGCTGCAATGGCGAGCCCTGAGAGCACAACTGGGGACCCCTGGCCCCAAGGCGCCGCCATGTTCATCCCCTGGAAATTTTAAATTTAAAAAGTCTTAGAGTGGTTGGGTCTGACCCAGATTTTCCCTTGACTCCCCTCTGGGAACTGAGATTGTGAGGCTCCTGCACTTGCCTACGCGCCACCCCCTTGCTGAAGCCTCAGAATCATCACAGCCCAGATTCTGTTGTGATGGACTGGATGGAGGAGGTGCCACCAGCCTGCTCACCTCTCTTCTTCCCCCATGTCCTGAGGGTTTAGTTGGGAAGATAAGGAATGGAAGAGGACAGCAGATCAAATCTTCAATATCAAAGTGAAGTCTGAGGACAGAGGTGTTCACTTCTCTTCAGGGCCTCTGAACCACCCTCACGAGGTGTTCTGTGCTGAGGCCTTTGCTGAGGCAAGAGGCCACATTCCCACATTCCCGCTTCTCTTCATGGTGAGGCCGCTGACTGAGAGAACCAACTCCTGAGCTGAACTTCCTGGACTTGTGGTCAGTGGTGCTCGAATACAGCACCAACATTCAACAGACAGTCTTCAGAGAGGGGAGGCAGTAACTGACCTTATTTTCCAAAGCAAATATGAGAGCACACAGACACACGTGTTTACAAAGAGGTATACACGATAGGAAAGTTATAAGAAGGCCTAATAATGGTTCAGTGGGTATTCCAGCCAACTTGGCAGGGCCCTCAGACCCTTGGGATGTGTGGTCACGGTCAGCAGTCATGGGCTTATTCCAACCACAGCTTCTGACCACACAGCCAAATGCCTGGGAGCCTTCATTGGTCCCTGCCACATCTGGCCAGCCCTGAACTTGACAGACTCCCAGGGGCTCCTCACACCTTGGTGGTGGTTGCTAGCAGCAGCCTCCTCCCCGCCCTGGTCCTTGGAGAGGGAGCCTCATGGCCTCTGCTTTGCTGCCAGAGTCTCTCAAGTGGAGCCTGGGGCGGTGCTGCCCACGTTCATTAACATGCCCGCTCTTTCCCTAGATCATCTCTGAAAGTGGTGAAGGCAGCAGCCCAGGTCTTGAATACATTATGGCAATATCGGGACCTCCGGAGCATTTACAAAAAGGTAACTTACGAGAATAGCTCTAGAATAATTAGCATTCATCAGAGTGCACAGTCGTAATCATTTATTATCATGAAATGTCATTTTTCATTTTGAGAGGTTTCTTTTTCTCTCTTAACTCCACAGGATGGGTGGAATCAGAACCATTTTATTACACCTGTGTCAACGTTAGAGCGAGACCGGTTCAAATCACATCCTTCCTTGTCTACCACCAACCAACAGATGTCACCTGTCATTCAGTCAGGTCAGTGGGTAAACGCCCCTCCTAGGTGAGAGCGTGGGACAGGATGTCGTTTCCCGTCCAGAGGAGACTGAGCATGCACACTGATTGAGTCTGTCACCTCCAAACACTGAGGGAAGGAGAGTTTGCTCTTCAAGCTGAAAGCCTTCTTCAGGAATTACATGTTATTATAAACAGCAGGCCCACTCTCCTCCTTCCATGTTAAAGGTTTATGCAAGTTTACACCAACTAGGGTACACAAAAGTGGCCCAGCCTCCTCCATAGCATCTGGTACCCCAAGCTTCTGCTTCACTAGTTTTGCCAAGGGGCCTGGGAACCTGCACTTCATAAGCCGACCTGGTGACGTGGATATAGGAGAGCAGAGGAACACACTTTAAGAACCACTAGCTTGTGCCTGAAAATGGTTGCCCTTGTCTGCCTGCTGGCCATAAGTCTGAAATCTCTTCCAAAGTGATTTTTTTAATTTTCTTGATGAAAACTATTAGAGTCCTTTAGACCCTGGGAGAGCCATGATCTCCCCCTGTATCTTACTTCTCACCAGTTAAACCTCGATTTGCTGGCTGCACCCAGACCCCAGCATCCACAGCTCATAGGCAGGCCTTATAGGTGGCTTTACAGGGATTCCCTATGATTTTGTAAGTTGGGAGTCTTGGCAACCACGCTACCTACTTATTAGTGGTGTTTAATTTGGTAGAAAGAATGTTTTGAGACTCAACATAATTTTTTTTTTACATGTAAGAATAGAATATTACCACCAAGTTGATTCAGCCCTGTAAATTTAATTCTTAACTAAATGAAACAGGAAAAGTAATAAACATCTTTTATTTGGCTTTAAATCTCCCCTTTTGACATATAAATATTATCTGTTGTATTCAATTGTGTTCCTGCTGGCAGTCTTATTTCTCTTGTGGACAAATGTGGCCCAAAAGACTAATATATGACTGGGGGTTCTTGTCGCGTAATTAGATGTCTTCACTTATACCAAGAATTTTTAAAAATTATCTCTGCCTACTGCAGTGATATATATTTATATCTTAGTTTTTAAATTATGAGTTGTTTTCCTTCAAAAAGACCTCTGCTTGGGTTTTGACACATTCTTGCTGGGCTCCCAGGTATAGCCTGAGGCCATCCTGCTTTATTAAAATGCTCAGGATTCTTTAGGGAACTTGGAAAGAGTGGTACCAGGGCAAGTGGGAGAGCTGGCTGCTTAACGAAAGGCATGTGTACAGGCAAAAGAGTAATTTCAGACAAATTAGGACATAGTTGGTAAGCAATGAACTTGTTTTGAGGACTCAGATATCCACACTGGACAGTGCCGACGAGCCCCAACCAAGTTCCGAGGTCCCTCTCTGAGTTCCATTTGAAGGTAGGATATAATTCACACTTGTTTCTCCAGTTATTCTGAGGGCTGATCATCCATCCCTCGGGGTTAGTGTGATATCTGCTTATAGGCACATCTCATATCTTGCTGACATCTTGATAATAGTGGGAGGCAGGTGGGGATGTCTACCTACCTTCTAGAAAGTAGGATGAGAAGCACATAGACAAAGCCCATGCTCAAAATATTTTCTGGGGAAGGTATTTTGCTATCAGTCTCCCTCTGAAAGCATCAGTGCATGCGAAACCACCAGTGGCAGGTCTGGGGGCTGCTGCTCCCTAGTGGATCCAGTGAATAAGCGACCACTCTTAATTTAAGACTTCAGTACAAGCAAGATGACTCCTTAATGAGAAAAAGAAGATGTACAGTGTTTTCCTTCTGTGCGAAAATGTCCCACAGGATACCCAAGGGTAGATATGTTGTTATGAAACATTTGGCTCCAGCTGGATAAAAAAGCTGGACCTTGGTGAAGCTGGGCTTCTCAGCATCCTGAGCTTCTTGATGAGCAGGGCTTACTGAGCTTATAATTTCCCTGACAGCTGATCACCATAAAAGGAATTATAAATTTTATGGGCCAGGCACTCTTACTCAAACACATTTAGAAGTGCAGATACTTTTGAAATCATCAGAAATCAAAACATGCCATAAAACATCTATTTACTGAAGAGCTATACATTAAGGATAATAGATGGGTGTGTCACAAGTGACTGAACTGAGATCGTAAAACAGCAAACGTAACTCTTGCCTTAGTCCCAAAGGCAGGTCCTTGAGACCCGCCATCTCAGTGGGGAAACTGCACGACCCCTGTACCATGCTGGGCTCCCCAGCGATCTCTGGGGTTGATAGCACTGATGATCACAGTGGCCAGTCTGCAGGCCACCATCCAGGGACCTGGAGTTGGCTGCCCTCCAGCTCTCAGCACCTCTAAGAGCTGACTTTAGTGCTGGCCGCGTCTAATTATTGACCTTTGTTCTTCCAGAAAGGACTTCCTAGAGACACTGACAGTCTGATTTCTCTTTCTTCTCCTCTCTCTCCCCCTCCTCCTCTCACCTGTCCCTTCAGTCGGCAGCACCTCTTCCTCACCAGCACTGTTAGGAGTCAGAGACCCTCGCTCTGAATACGATAGGACCCAGCCACCTATGCAGTATTACAGTAGCCAAGGGGATGCCACACACAGAGGCCTGTACCCTGGTAAGATGCCAGTCGGGTGTGTGATAGAATATCTCGAAAAGCCGTGTGTCCCCAGGCACTTGAACGGCAGCCTGGGAGGTAACCTCTGCCTGCCTTGAGATGGTCCCCCAGCAGCAAACCATGGTCCACTCTCTCCATCTCCTTCCTGCTTCAGGGGCTGTTGCCTTTCCCACTTGTTTTAAGTAAAACAAGCAGAGGCATTGGTCTGCTGACCACAAATAAAAAGAGCACCGTATCCGAGTGAGAAAGCATTTCCGGCTCCCCTGCAGCGCAGGCCCTTTGTCCTGCCCCCTCCCCACTCTGCTGTGTGTTCCAGAAACCTGTGCTCTGTGACACTCGGCAGGGCCAATCTCCTGGACCGACTCATACATTCAAACCTGCGGATGGCGGTCAATTCCATTTGCATTTTCATGGAAAAGTTTGAATGAATAACAAAATATATAATGTGATTCTCCTCAGAGTGATTATTTATTTTTTAAGAATAACAAGTGATGTTGCACAGTATTATTTTTATGTCTTATTCAGAAAGCCGTGCATATAATTTATTTAAAGAATGCCAACCTGAAGGGTTACCACGATTTCATATTATCTCCATTCTCAGCTATCTTGCAAATTGAAACTCCTCTGGAGGTTTCAAAAAGCGGGGGAAACCCTCCTTTCTCAAAAAACAAAAAACTATTTATTAAAAAGAAATAAAAGCTGGTGGCAATTTAACAACTGCTGGGGGAGCAGTCTCAGTTGTGCTGTTGTCTTTAAAATTGTGATTCCACAGGACTATTTACTAATCGACTGTTGTTACTATGGCAATTAATAGCTCAGAAAATTGCAGATGCTACATTTCAAACACCAAGCTCTTTGCAGAGGAAATGCACATACCAACTGAAGTGCATTGTTGCTTCAGGTTTGCAGCAGCCTGCTTTATTTTAAAGATCGCCTCCTTAGCATGCGCGCCCTTCTGTATCTTCTTTGCTTGCTTCAATAAACTAATTTGCCTCAAATATGTTTCATTTTCCTCATTAAAATAAAAATCTTTGCTAGCCTTAACAATACTAGTAGGGTAACCAGTGACATCATCAGAGTCTTCTGTGGACTCTTGAAGACAGCTATCTGGTTACCAGGTTCTTTTTAAGACATACTCAAATATGGCAGACACAAGACTGTGCCTTCAGGTGGCCGGCCTTTTAGAACACAGGCTGTGCCTGTTTCTTGCAGGACCTGGGATTTTGAATCAAGGCTGTTCTGAGGGCATGGAGCTTGTTCTGCTATGTTTCCCTTCCCCCATCTGAGGGTGGGGGCAAAGCTCAAGAGCCCTGGAAAAGCCCTGTTCCTGGGCTCCGGGAGCGTGTCTGCTGTTCAGAAAGCCAGCCAGCGGACATCTGCACAGGTGGGAAGAGCTCCCCATAGAGACCAGAGTTTGAGAAGGAATCCTTTTTGGATCTGTGCGTTGGCATTGCTTTTTGGTGAAACACACAGCCTCTTTTTGCCATATTCATTAGGCCCTGAGAGCCCTGGGTTAGGCAGCAAGCAGGCTTGATCCGGGGCACCCAGGCCACTAACCGTCTGGGGCTATGCCATGCCAGGAAGGCAGAGCCTGTCGGGCACACCACCAGCCCTAGCCCTGGGAGTCCATATGACCTAATGGACCAGATAATGAGCACTAGTTTTAATTTCATAAAATATTTTCTTACAGGCTCCAGCAAACCTTCACCAATTTACATCAGTTCCTATTCCTCACCAGCAAGAGAACAAAATAGACGGCTACAGGTGAATTTGCAATACCATTTTTACAGAAGGCCGATTAGCAGGGATCAACACAGTAAGGGGTCCGCACCGGTTGACTTACCTGAGCTGGGCCCACACGGCGGGGCCGGGGAGCTGTCCCCAGGGGATCTCTGTTCCTTGGAAGCTCATCCATGGTTTAAGCAAATCACTTATACAGTAGCCTCTTATCCTTGCATATCCAAATTGGTAACCCCATGCCACTGATGGCAACCAGCTGAGAAGTCTTTAACTCCGGTTCTTTACCCAACAGTTTCCTTTTCCCACCTTTTTTTTTTTTTTGAATCTCTAAAATCTCTTCTGTTCTCTGGGTGGGGAAAGATCAGTAAGCATACTTCGTCCTCTCACCTCACTGTTCTCTTTTTTGTACCTCCGTCTCTCTCTCCATCTTCATGGCTCCCTCCGATTCGGGCCTCCATGGTTTGAAGACACTTGAGTCTTAGGCTCAGAGGTCACAATGGACTCAGCCCTACAGGGGTAGACCCCACTCCCCAGCAGAAAGGGGACTAGTGATTGTAGCATTTAAGCTCTGCTTTCATGGGGGCCTGAAATTCATTTTGGTCCTGTCTGATGCCATGTCCACCTGGGTCATCTGATCTCTCCTCTTACCTTCCATTAACACGGCAGTTGGGGGGTTCCCAAACAAGCCTGTAACCTGCCCTGCAGATAAGGATGCTCTCAGACCTCCTTCCATATCTTTTCCCTGTAGATGGAAGAAGAACCTCTCAAGTTACTCATAATCTCTGCTATAGATTTTTCATCAGGAGAAATAACCTCAGAATCATCACTCTAAGTTAAAAAGCAAAATTTAGCTCTGAAATCCTTATAATATTAGAATGCCTTTAGTTCCAGAATATGGTGTTGATCCCTATGTGGTAAATTTGTAACATCTTGCTACAGGCAGGACAGGGGTGGAATTTGGGCATAATCAGGAGGAAAGACAGACATTAGAACCATTACAGTTTTTCTCCAAACGTGAAGAAATCAATGTGAAGTCAGAGATAGACAGCGCAAAAGGAAATGAGGTCAGGCTGTGGGTGCCCACCTGCGCTTCACTTTGCTTCCTTACAGGTGAAGTTAGTATCAGCCCTGGCTTGGGGGAAGTCTGTTCCTTTTGAATTGTATTTGCTCACATCTCTCTTCTAATTTTACTGCTCTCCTGCCTGGAGATTGCTTATTCATTTAAAAGCACAGCAGGGTTTCCAAAGTGTGACTTGTTCACCAGACTACCTATTTCTTTTAAAACTGAGGAATGGACTCAATCTTCATCTCTGAGATAAATGTTTTCAAAGATGGTTCTGCAATTATACAGCAATCCAAAGCCCCCAAATCCAACCTTTAACTGGGTTCTTGATGCGCTAATTGTACCCCTGTGTCAAAGCAAAAATAAAGGCCATCGTTCAACGGGTATGCCCAGGTCACAGGCTCTTCCAAAGCAGAGCACAGAACTTGGCCTCTAGAAAGGAGGGAGGTAGCAGGGGCTCTCTGGGGTTCTCCGAAGTTGCTAACTTCTAGAAGTCATAGGACAGGACTTGAGCCAACTGCCAGCTCACCTGTAAACAGTTTAAAATCCTTCCAGTCCACTAGTAAACATACAGTGTGCACCAGAAAAACGTTCAACAATAAACTCACAAACACTGAATATTGCTTTAAAAATAGAAAGCAGGAAGCCCACATTAATTTTTCCTAAACATGTACTTCCAAAAATTGCCTTGATTTATTTGCTTTCTCATTTTGCCAACAGCATCAACAGCTGTATTATAGTCAAGATGACTCCAACAGAAAGAACTTTGATGCATACCGATTGTATTTGCAGTCTCCTCATAGCTATGAAGATCCTTATTTTGATGATCGAGTTCACTTTCCAGCTTCTACTGATTATTCGACACAGTATGGACTGAAATCAACCACGAATTACGTGGACTTTTATTCCACTAAACGACCTTCTTACAGAGCAGAACAGTACCCAGGGTCCCCAGACTCGTGGGTGTAGCATCCTGATGCTTGGGAGAGGAACTCTTTCTTTCTAACTTTGTTTGGATTGAGATGAGAAGTCCGTCTTGCTGATTTGCTGATGAAATGTGAAAGTGACATGAAAGGAATGAGTGAAGAGCATATTCTTTTTTTCTTTTTTGAGGAATTTTCAGGGAAGTGAGGCAACCTTCGGGAGAAAGGACTTTCTAAGCTATACTTAGGTGTTAGATCTAATTACTT
Organism: Capra hircus; assembly: GCF_001704415.2. Lineage (NCBI taxonomy): Eukaryota > Metazoa > Chordata > Mammalia > Artiodactyla > Bovidae > Capra > Capra hircus. Next base: position 98,553,049 of record NC_030809.1, read on the forward strand.
GTAGATTCTATAGTCTGGTGAAGGTGTGGGCGATGTGATGAGAGGTTTAAGAAATGGGTGAAATGAGAAGGGGGATGTGTAGGTCAAATCAAATTAAAAATGATTTTTCTAATGTGAATAAGTTATGTTCTGATAGTTTGTACAGAAAAAAAATAAATAAAATGGATGCCCTTCGTGTTTTATTGCTATTACTAACTGTCAAGATTGTATGCTATGATGTCTTGTAAATTTCTTTTGTTGATGTAAATATGGAAATGCCACATTGGTTAAGTGCCATCACTTGTAACGCAGTGTGTCATCTGAAAAGAGATTTGAAGAAACTGACAGCTTAAAAAACAAATGGGAAACCCAAGGAATTGTTAGCAGTTAAAAACAAACTACAACATCCTTTGTTTTCAAAATGAATAGTGTACCTTTGAAGCACAAAGTCCAGTCTGGTATAGCAGCACCATGCCCATTCCCTGCCTCTTTCATAGGACACTTCACTGCCATTTTCTATGCACATGAAAGAAAAATAAATGTGGAAATTTCATCCTTGGAAATTTGTTCCCTGTTCTTTTTCTTTGGTTTTTTTTTTTCTGTGTATGACACAGAAAAGTAAATTAATAAATGTGAATTTCATTGCGTATAGGAAACAGCTTAAATATAACCATCTATTTTGGACTTTTCCTAGTTCCATACAGTTCATATACTTTGTGGAATGGACTGTTCCACAGAATGACACTGTGAACTTTCCTCTTCCTTATCTATCTTAGTGTTTTTATTTCTTGTGATCTGTTTTTAATCTAATGTCCATTATCATTTTATCATGTTTTTTTTCCAGACTGCTGTATATTTAACACCACTTTTCACCGAAGAGAAATTACGTCTGGCAGCCTGGCCCTAACTAAATTGGCAGACTCCTTTTGGCATCTTTTTAAGAACTCCGTAACTGCGTAAGAACAGTGGTTGGGCACTTACTGGTTGGCAGCAATGTAATAAGCTGAGACAAATTCTACATAATTATTTTGCTGAGTAATCCCTTGAGACAAAATAATTCCTGGCTTAGAGATAGGGTAGGGTAGCCCCACCATGCATGGCAGGCAGGGGTCCTCATAATACCAAGCTGCATCCCTTCCTAGCCTTTCTCCATCCCTGAAGACCCAAAGTCTGAGAACTTTCCAAGTCTTGTGGTTTCCACCCTGGGTGTTACATGGAAAACAACCCATACAGCAAGTCAAACCCAGTGGAGTTCACTCAGCTCAGTATATCCTGCAAATGTGATTATAAAAAAACCTAGTCTGGCCTGTGTGTTTAAATTTGTGAGTATACGTAGAGAGTTCCAAGAGGAAAGTGCTTTCTCTCCCTAGCTGAATGGACTACAGCTCAAGAATTGGGCTCCAAAGTGAAATGAAAATACAGAAATAAGCAAAAAGCTTCTTCCCGCCCAGCTTCCCAGGTGGCGGCAGTGGTGAAGAGCCCAACGTGCCAGTGCAGGAGGTGTAAAAGACATGGGTTTGATCCCTGGGTCCAGAAGTTCCCCTGGAGAAGGAAATGGCACCCGTCTGAGGTGTTCCTGCCTGGGAAAATCCACGGACAGAGGAACCTGGTGGGCTAGTCCATGGGGTTGCAGAGAGTCAGACACCACTGAGCACAAGCATTTCACCATCTTCCTCATGTCCACCAATGGCGAACCTTTCCGAAGTGCAGCCTTTCTGAAATGACACCTGAGTCAGGTCCCACAGTCAGACTGCCCAGCTGCCTCCAGCCTCACGTGCCCTGGAAACCACCCTTTTTCGATGGCAGAGGCTGCCGGATTTCCCCCAGGGAGCTGGCCTCAGGACTTTGGAGATGTCTGGTGTCTGTGTGAGTTTTGAATCACTTGTCTTCGCTGAACCTGCTTTCCATGCATCTGGCTTAAAAGCCCTCCCCCAGGAAGTCAGGAGTAAAGGACTCTGCAGCTGGCCTGAGCTCACTTGACAGTGACTGCTGCTTTTAGTGACCTCATCATCCTTTGGGGTAGCTTGGTGAACCAGGACCCCCATCTGATAGGCAGCATTTCAAAAACTGATCCAAATTTAGGTTGCAAAGATTTCACTTGGGTCTCAGCCAGACCTTGTAATGGCACCAGAAAGAAGCCTGTGGGTGATAACTGGGCAGAAGGTCAGGTGCCCTCTCAGGCTCCTCCCTGATAACAGAGGAAAAAAGAACCTGCAGATGGAGCCTGAAAGACAAAACCACATCGTGGTTCAAAGGGCTGAGCCCTACCCCCACCCCACTCTTCAAGGTATGGAAATAGAAAAGCTCTGCTGAAACTAACTTTCTGTTGCTGCCCTCAAAATGTCAGGCAGAACTCAGACCTCCTGAAAAGAGCTGTACTTCCGCTCAGCCGTGGTCAGCGTACTGCCCTGCTCCCAAGTCCTGGAGAATTAGGGCTGAACTGAGCCAGTGTTGGTGAGCTAGACCCATGCATCTCCACCCTAACCACACATCAGAGGGCCCCCCATCACTGACCAGTGGCAACCGCGGGAGGTGGGGTCCAGGCATTTGTTCTTGAGAAGCTCCCTGGCTGATGGCGGCATGTGGTCAAGCCACTTGACCTGCACACCATTCCCCTCGCCAGTTTCCTGCCCTGGAACCTGAAAATGTAGCAGTTGGAGTTAGGGTTGGGGAGAACTTGCCTGGAAGATAGTGATGAAGATTTGGAGTGTTGAAATTTTTAATTTCTTTAATTATGAAATTATGAAATCACATTTACAAGAGACTTGGAAAATATAGAACTACGTTACATATAGTTCCACTACGAAAGTGAAAGTGCTAGTCCCTCAGACGTGTCCGACTCTTTGCAACCCCGTGGACTGTAGCCCACCAGGCTCCTCTGTCCATGGAATTCTCCAGGCAAGAATAGTGGAGTGCCATTCCCTTCTCCAGGGGATCTTCCCAACCCAGGGATCGAACCTGGATCTCCCATATTGCAGGCAGATTCTGTATCATCTGAGCCACAGGAAAGCCATATTATTATTTTTTAAGTAGCTAAGATTTTTAATTGGAGTTTCAACATCAAGTTCTCAAAAATTAATAGAATGAATATACAGAAAAGTAGAAGGATATAGTAGACCTGAAAACCACTGTGAACCAATTCAACATAATTAAGGTTTATAATTTTCACACAAGAGTAGGATACAAATACTATTCAAGTTCCCGTAGACTATAAACTAGGAGACACTGGAACATATCCAGGGACATAAAGGTGCAAAAATTTCATGGTTAAGGTTAAAATTGAGATCTTAAATTTAAAATGTCAGAAATGAGGTTTTTCTTCTTGCCAGTGTACATATCTTTTGCCTATGCGTACTTTTTAAAAAGTTATGAAAGCCCTTGGATGCTTCATGAGTATCAAAAATGAGGACCTCGCATAACTCCTCCAGTCATCAGTTCCTGGCCAGTGTTTGGTTATCCACATGATTGCTGTTTCTTACTGTGAAACACTGCAAATTCACTTTATCCAGCACTCAAGATGCGCTCCTAGTATCACAGACCTCATTCAGCCCTCACAGCAAATGGATGAAACCTGTACTAATAGCTCATTTTACAGATCCAGAAGCACACCGGGTGAGTGGCCAAGACAAGGTAAGTTAGCACCACAGTCTACCTTAACTACAGTGCTAGTATTTTTAAAATTGAGTAATTTGAGCTTCAACTGAACAACTTTCCTGAGAATTTTTCTTCAGTCTTAAATTTGCCAAAGGGAACTTAATCACACGGGATAAAGGAAAATCTGTCATCACTTACCATAAATAAAAGGCAAGCATAAAAAACATTTAACTACTAAACACAAATATCCACGTACCACCAAAATTCACTGTCTTCCACCACTGGTGTTACACGAACCAGTCATTTTTGGAAACGTGAGTCCTAATCATTCATTCTGATGTTTGTGATCATTTCGATTGGGCTGAGAACTCCCCTTAAAAGAACTTTGTAAACCGTGTCTTTGGAGCCTCAGCAGTGCCTTTGGAAGAGACACTGGATGGTTTTACTTCCATGATCACACCAGATTGTAAAGAAAAGAAACTTGCAAATTTGGCCATTACTTCTCACTTAGATTTTTAAAAATTATTTATAACTGCATTATTCATAATAGCCAAAAACTGTAAGCAACCCAGATCTCCAACAGGAGAGCAGATGAACAAACTGGAATAGCTTGTGTAATGGAATACTAGGCAGTAATAAGAATGAGCCACAGATACTGATAATAGTATGGGTGAATCTCAAAATGATGCTCCAAAGAAACCAGACACAAAAGAGCATACGTACAGAATGATTCTGTTTTAGGAAGAGGCAGAGATCATCTATGTTGATAGAAATCAGAACCAGTGTTGCCTATTGGGGCACCAATATCTAAGGGGTATTGACTAGAGAACTTTAGGAGATGATGGGAATGATGTGTATCTTGCTCGGTGGCTCTTACACAGGTGTATGCAGTTCGCAAAACTCATCAAAATGTAGACATAAGATCTTACACAAGATCTCATCATATGTAAAATGTATTCCAATAAGAAAATTAACACTTACAAAGTCACAGAAGAAGTGAGTGATAGCATTTTCTGAGACTTAGTTTTATAACCTAGAATCAAAGTTAATTATTATTACCAGCCTCCTGAGTTGAGAAAAAATCCAATTTATAAATTTCAAACCTTATAAAACATCCACTTACAGTAGTTTCTCAGACTAAAGATTTTAGCACAAAATTCTTTGTAGTTATATACACAGTCTATTTAAAAGCTGACAGCTTACTAAAAGTTAAACAGAACTCTAGAAAATTTATATTTGAAAAGCGCTACATAGAAGAGTCCTTTTGAATGAGCTGTGATTGGGCTGATTTATGTGTGTGTTGACAGGAAAGTAAGTGGAGAAGTAAAACTCGGGCTCATGTTTAAACGTGTTCCCAGGAGAGAGAAGTGTGTCATCCCTTTTATCTAATGATGCAAAGAGATGTGTAAATAAACACCTCACCCACCTCCTTGCTGCCCAGGCTGGAGGGAAAGAGTGTGGGAAAGGAGCCCTTTCAGCAAAGTACCAGAGAGGTGTGAGCAGAAAAACAGGTCACTGAAATCAGGCATAGAGCACCTAATGGGATTTTTTTTTTTTTTAATCTACAAATGCAGGGCACACAATTCAAAGGGGATCTTTGCTGTAGGTTAAAGAAATCCTTACTGGAGAGGAACAGTCCTAATTAGTGTGCAACTGGCAAGGGGGTTGAAGGAGAACAAAGGATGCAAGGCATGTTGAGGGATTCTATAGGAAACTTCCACCCTGCCAGAGAGCTGCCCTCTGCTGACCTATCCAGGCGCTGGCCTGGGCCTCAGAGAACATGGGATATCACCCATACAAAAACACTTCTCACCTGTGTGTGTGAATCCTGCCCCGCTTTAGGAGATTCTGGCTTTTGACATCAGCTTCACTCACTTTAAGTCAACAAACAAGTCCAAAAGGCAGTACTTGGATGCAAAATGACAGAATGATCTCAGTTCGTTTCCAAGGCAAACCGTTCAATCACAGTAATCCAAGTCTATGCCCCAACCAGTAATGCTGAAGAAGCTGAAGTTGAATGATTCTATGATGACCTACAAGACCTTCTAGAATTAACACCCCCAAAATATGTCCTTTTCATTATAGAGGACTGGAATGCAAAAGTAGGAAGTCAAGAAATACCTGGAGTAACAGGCAAATTTGGCCTTGGAGTACAGAATGAAGCAGGGCAAAGGCTAATAGAGTTTTGTCAAGAAAACACACTGGTCATAGCAAACACCCTCTCCAACAACACAGGAGAAGACTACACATGGACATCATCAGATGGTCAACACTGAAATCAGATTGATTATACTCTTTGCAGCCAAAGATGGAGAAGCTCTAAACAGTCAGCAAAAACAAGACCAGGATCAGACTGTGCCTCAGACTATGAACTCCTTATTGCCAAATTCAGACTTAAATTGAAGAAAGTATGGAAAACCACTAGACCATTCTGGTACAACTTAAATCAAATCCCTTACGATTATACAGTGGAAGTGACAAATAGATTCAAGGGATTAGATCTGATAGAGTGCCTGAATAACTATGGACGGAGGTTCATGACATTGTACAGGAGGCAGTGATCAAGACCATCCCCAAGAAAAAAAAAATGCAAAAAGACAAAATGGTTGTCTGAGGAGGCCTTACAAATAGCTATGAAAAGAAGAGAAGTGAAAGGCAAAGGAGAAAAGGAAATATATACCCATTTGAATGCAGAGTTCCAAAGAATAGCAAGGAGAGATAAGAAAGACTTCCTCAGCCATCAGTGCAAAGAAATAGAGGAAAACAACAGAATGGGAAAGACTAGAGATCTCTTCAAGAAAATTAGAGATACCAAGGGAACATTTCATGCAAAGATGGGCACAATAAAGGACAGAAATGGTATGGACCTAACAGAAGCAGAAGATATTAAGAAGAGGTGGCAAGAATACACAGAAGAACTGTACAAAAACGGTCTTCACGACCCAGATAATCACGATGGTGTGATCACTCACCTAGAGCCAGACATCCTGGAAGGCAAAGTCAAATGAGCCTTAGGAAGCATCACTACAAACAAAGCTGGTAGAATTCAAATGGAATTCAAATCCTAAAAGATGATGCTATGAAAGTGCTGCATTCAATATGCCAGCAAATTTGGAAAACTCAGCAGTGGCCACAGGACTGGAAAAGGTCAGTTTTCATTCCAATCCCAAAGAAAGGCAATGCCAATGAAGGTTCAAACTATCACACAATTGGACTCATCTCACATGCTAGCAAAGAAATGCTCAAAATTCTCCAAGCCAGGCTTTGACAGTACGTGAACTGTGAACTTCCTGATGTTCAAGCTGGGTTTAGAAAAGGCAGAGGAACCAGAGATCAAATTGCCAACATCCATCAGATCATCGAAAAAGCAAGAGAGTTCCAGAAAAACATCTACTTCTGCCTTATTGATTACGCCAAAGCCTTTGATTGTGTGGATCACAACAAACTGTGGAAAATTCTTCAACAAATGGGAATACCAGACCACCTGACCTGCCTCCTGAGAAATCTGTCAAGGAGCAACAGTTAGGACTGGACATGGAATAACAGACTGGTTCCAAATTGGGAAAGCAGGACATCAAGGCTGTATATTGTCACCCTGCTTATTTCACTTATATGCAGAGTATATCATAAGAAATGCTGGACTGGATGAAGCACAAGGTGGAATCAAGATTGCCAGAAGAAATATCAATAACCTCAGATATGCAGATGACACCACCCTGATGGCAGAAAGCAAAGAAGAACTAAAGAACACCTTGATGCAAGTGAAAGAGGAGAGATAAGAAGCTGGCTTAAAGCTCAACATTCAGAAAACTAAGATCATGGCATCTGGTTCCTTTGCTGCTGCTGCTGCTGCTGCTGATGATGATGATGATAAATCGCTTCAGTCGTGTCCGACTCTGTGTGACCCCATAGACAGCAGCCCACCAGGCTCCCCTGTCCCTGGGATTCTCCAGGCAAGAACACTGGAGCGGGTTGCCATTTCCTTCTCCAATGCATGGAAAGTGAAGTTGCTCAGTCATTCATGGCAAAGAGATGGGGAAACAGTGGAAACAGTGAGAGACTTTATTTTGGGGGCTCCAAAACCACTGCAGATGGTGACTGCAGCCATGAAATTAAAAGATGCTTGCTCCTTGGAAGAAAATTTACAATCAACCTAGACAGCATATTAAAATGCAGAGACATTACTTCGCCAACAAAAGTCCGTCTAGTCAAAGGTATTGTTTTTCCAGTAGTCTTGTAGAGTTGTGAGAGTTGGACTATAAAGAAAGCTGAGCACCAAAGAATTGATGCTTTTGAACTGTGGTGTTGGAGAGTCCCTTGGACTGTATGGAGATCCAACCAGTCCAACCTAAAGGAAATCGGTCCTGAATATTCTTTGGAAGGACTGATGCTGAAGCTGGAACTCCAATACTTTGGCTACCCAATGCGAAGAACTGACTCATTTGAAAAGACCCTGATGCTGGGAAAGATTGAAGGTGGGAGCAGAAGGGGATGATAGAGGATGAGATGGTTGGATGGCATCACTGACTCAATGGACATGAGTTTGAGTAAACTCTGGGAGTTGGTGATGGACAGGGAGGCCTGATGTGCTACAGTCCTTGGGGTCGTAAAGATTCGGACACAACTGAGTGACTGAACTGAACTAAACTCACTCACCTTATGATAGTGAAGTCAGTCGTGTCTGACTCTGTGACCCTGTAGACTGTAGCCCACCAGGCTCCTCCATCCATGGGATTCTCTGGGCAAGAATACTGGAGTGGGTTGCCATTTCCTTCTCCAGGGGATCTTCCCAACGCAGAGATCGAACCCGGGTCTCCCGCATTGCAGGCAGACGCTTTACCCTCTGAGCCACCAGGGAAGCCCTGTGATAGTAGTTGGCTGTTACTCATCTGTGTGATGGCTTGACCTGGCTCACTCTCTTTATGTATGCACTTATTCAGGACAATCTTTCAAGGCTGCAGACACAAAAAGAAAATTATTAGCAACCAAATTATGACTTGAATTGTATCTGTTTTAGTGCTTTTTCCCTGTTTTTATGTCAGCAGCTTCCCTGGAAGCAGCTGGCATGTCCCCTAAGTGGCTATTTGTGCCCATTGCCATTGCCTAATTCTGACTTGAAATCACTAAAAAGCATTTTGTGCTGTCATAATTGTTTGCATGAGCTATAACCAGCTTTTTCATTATTAAAGCCCCATCCAATGGATTGGGGGAGAGGGCGGATTTAGACACAGACTTAACGACACAATGGGCTAGTTCAGCCTCCATTCATGCCCCAGTGAGCCCAGAGCTGACCAGTGCATTATCTTGTAAAATAAATTAAACAACTTATGCTGGATCAAAGGTGTCATTCTGAGATCAGTGGGAAAATATTCAGTTCTTCTTTCAGAAAACTCCTATTCCTGTTCATTCGCTTCCCAAAAGGCAATACCCCTGAAATTTGCCTTTATTTGCTGGTGATGAAATCTAATGTGTTTGACTCCAGTGCCTTGATGAGCTGCCATCCACTGAGTACTAATCTAATAAAATTACTTCACAGAGGAAAATGCCCTTCCAGAGTCTCTCTTTCAGGGTTCTACAGAGTCAGTGGTCATCCCATCCCAATCCTGAGGAACTCTCTTTGCCTTTTCAGGTGTGAGAATGAGTACAGTGAGGTGTGCCCAGCTTCCTGGGGGACCAGGGGGAAGGATTCCATCCAGATGGGCTCCAGGTTGGAAATGAGCACGATAGGAGGGGATCTGCCCATTACATTATAAAAATGGTCATGAGGACAGCATCTCAAGCCTTTACGAACTATATTGTGAAGACAAACCAGGAAGCACATTCTACAGCTGAATGATTAAGATATTTACAGATCCACCAATATCACTGCGATCATGGTTGGCCTCAGTGACCAGAAGTCCCCTTTTTGTCTCTAAACTGTGATCTAGAGATAATGGTGTGTTTATTTCACAGTAATCAGTTTACAAATAATTAGGTGCCCCCTTATTTCACTTTTATTGCTTGTAGCCTACTTTTAAATTGCTTCTTTGATAATTAACACTTCTGTGGAGAAAAGCTATCAAAGGAAAGGTGAGGTGATACTGGAAATTATCAAGTCTGTCACTATATAACATCTTAATTAGAGAAAATTTGGCCCACCACCACCTGGAACTACTAATGCTATCCTCTGAGGCCACATCACTGAGTTGTGGTAGTGGCATAGTTACAATCGGCTGGCAATAACAAAATCTCCCAAAGTTGTGACTTCAACAAGATGAGTTATAGAAGGTCTCAGTTTTTTTTTTCCCCCTCACATACTGAAGTTAATAAAGAAAGACAGACCAGTGCTAGTATGGTGGTTCTTCAATGTCCTCAGGGACCCAGGCTCCATCCTAATTGCCAGGTATGGCCCTCATCTTCATGGTTTCCAAGCTGGCTGCTGCAGCTCCAGCCATCACATTCTCATTCTTCAACAAAAAGAGGCCCTCATTCCTCAACTCAATTTGCAGGGAATGTGGAACCTGTCATTTGAATCAGCCTCTTAAAAGAGCTTTTCTAGAATCCATCCCATATATCTCATGGGAAGAGTAGTTTAACCTGGACTCATTGTTGCTGCTGCTCATGGTAGGGGTTCTGTAGGAAGGGTATGGATAAGGCGAAGCTTCTGTAAGTCTCTGCCCAAGACACAGATGGTGCTGAGATGATCTCTATTCGTCCATTACTGGGGTTCCTAGGAATATAGGCTCCAAACCAGAGATCCATGTTGTATTAATTCTGTGTGTGGGCAGAAGCCACAATATCTGTTCATCCCTAGACATGGAAGACAGATCTAGATAACATTTCTTAGGCTTAGGCTGTCCTAGAAGCAAGGCTCCCTAGCAGGTTGGTTTTAATTAACTGCTCCATCTTGTAGCTTAGATGTTAACCATGGAAAGCCAGTTACCAAGTAACCTGTGGTCAGAAACCCCGCCCTCTAGTGGCTTCCAGTTTGAGGGACAGAGCCATATATCCTCAGAAGAGCCTCAGGAGTCCAGAGGAGGGGATCTGGGCCCCTCTCTCCACTGCATCAAAACCAGCCCAGAGTAAGCAGTTTTCTATCACATGTCCACGTAAGTTTCTTTAGCAAACTTTCTACCCCAAAAAACAAAAGTAATGGTAGCCAATGACTGACCTTGTGAGCAGCTCCCTGGAGACCTGTATGTGCTCCTGACCAGCAAGCCTGGTGGAGTCACAGCAGTGGGCAACCTCCCTCAGCCACCCACTCACTCCAACCTTCATGCAACTATGGAGCATCCCCCTGCAACGTCCTGGGCACAGTGGGAAGCCTGATGAGTTTGCCATCACCCCGAGAGCTTGCAGTGCCCCCTGAGCCCATCACCATCAGAACACACAGCAGCCATCAAGTCAGCTGTCAAGGTAAACCTCATAGAGCAAGAGGAACTCAGCATCGGGGTAATTAACTTCAGGTTAATTCTGAGCAAAGGCAGCAGGAAATAAATGAGAATGGCACAGGGCTAAGGAGAAAGCCAGCTGCACCCAAGGACGGGGAGAAGGTCAAGTGGAAAAAGCAGAAAGAAGCAACAAAGAATTTCTCTCACTGGTTTGGGTGAGAATAAACCTCTATATAATAACCCTCTGCCAAGTGTTTACTAGGATACCGGGTGTCAAGGGCTGTGCTGAGTGCTTTATGCACATTAGCCCATGTAATCTTCACAACAGTCTGAAAACAATGTGCAAGAGAAGATTGTGCTCAAAAATGGAACATGAACAGCTAAAAAATCTGCCTGCAATGCTGGAGACACGGGTTTGGGAGGATCCCCTAGAGAAGGAAACGGCAACTCACTCCAGTATTCTTGCTTGAGAAATCCCATGGACAGGGGAGCCTGGGGGACTACAGTCCAGGGGTCACAAATGTTGGACATGGCTGAGCAATAAACCACCACCGCATCAATAAGAGATCTGTTGGCTTCTAGGGCCCCCATCTGTCCTTCTGGGTCTCCCGAAGGAAGCAAAAGAGCAGTCACTTCCAGCCTTCACATAATCTAGGTTGATGTTAACATGAGTCCATGAGACAACCCTGTCCCAGCCAGGAATCCCCCTCCAGCTTCCCACCAACTTCTCCACCAAATTAGGTGCATCAAAAAATGCAAACTAGTTTTAGTGTTTGCCTTAGTAAAGATAGTTAGGAAAATACTTTATCGACTTGAATCAAAGTGGATGTGTTTAAAACGATAGAAAACTATATATATATAAAGTGCCCTGTTCATGAACTACACTCTGAGTTTCAGCAGATCTGCAGCCAAAGAACTCAAGGAATACAACAAAATCAAGAGAGCACCTTCCCAGGTCGACCAGCTCAATGCCGCAAGCCCAGCCCGCAGAAGCAACTCAGCTGGGAACCCTTTGTGGCCTGGGCAGGGGGAGGAGCAGCGGCCCCCAGCAGTGCAGCCTGGGAAAGGGGCTGGCGACCCCCAAGCCAGAGAAAGGCCCTACCCTCTGCTCTAGCTTTTGTGGAGAAATGTATTGTGTGTTAGTTGTTCAGTCATGTCCGACTCTGAGACCGCATGGACTGTAGCCCACCAGACTGCTCAGTTCATGGAATTCTCCAGAAAAGAATACTGGAGTGGGTTGCCATTACCTTCTCCAGGGGATCTTCCCGACCCAGGGATCAAATCCATGTCTCCGCCTTTCAGGCAGATTGTTTACTCAAGTGAACGCTGACTCACAACCCTGCAAGTCTAAAATGGGAACTGTGGACATTCTGGAAGATGCTAAAAGAAAATGTTCCTCTCTCTCTTCGTTCTTCACTCCCTCTTTACTCTTCCCTATTCTTCAAGGGCTTTCCTGGTGGCTCAGAGGTTAAAGCGTCTGCCTCCAGTGCAGGAGACCCGGGTTCAGTCCCTGGGTCGGGAAGATCCCCTGCAGAAGGAAATGGTAACCCACTCCAGTATTCTTGCCTGGAGAATCCCATGGACGGAGGAGTCGGGCAGGCTACAGTCCACGGGGTGGCAAAGAGTCGGACACGACTTCACTTTTCATTCTTCAAGGGCAGAGGAGGGACCACCTGACAAGCCTAGGAAAATTCAAGGTAAGCTCAGGGCACTCGGCTGCCCAAGTAAACACCAGAGTATCCAGCCTCCCTGCCAGGTGGGGGGGTTGCCAGGCAGCTGTGTGCTCAGGGACCCCCATCCCCACCCCCATGGAGTCCTGGTTGTGTGAGTTCCATTCCCCCGGGTGGCTATGGAAGCCTGCTTTTCGCTCTGGTTCAGGCTGTAGGTCCTAGATCCACATCCCAAACAAGAATCGCTGACTGGTGTTTGAATACACATAACACCTGTGTTGCTACCTGGTTCTGACCGTAGAGAGGAGTGCGTCCTTATCACACAGAGACCAAATGGAATCTCAAGATGTGAGCCAGGCCCCCTTCCTGGGAAAAGATAAGGAGGTTTGTCTTGGGTGCCAGGAAACATGCCCGCCCTGGGAGCAGGTGTCCAGCTTGCTAACCTGGGAAGCACCTGAGTCCCCGGGGACACAGCTGCCCTTTAGGAGAATATGCCAAAAGCTGAGGTTGAAGCTGGAATTCTCACCTCTCGCCCAAGAGCATGGTGTAGGTAGGTCTGACCCCTCAGAGAGAGCCCAAAGGAGGGCCAGAGAGGCAGGAGTGGGGTGCAGACAAGGGAAGGACGTCCGCTGAGCCTCGCTGCCCACCCTCACCCCCTCCTGGGGCTCTGTATTCATGCTGTGTCTCAGGCACTGAGCTCAGCCCTTCGCCTGGATTGTCTCACTAGGAGATTGTGAGGAAAGGCTCACTTCGACCCCATTTTACAGGCAAGGAAGCCCTGTCTAGGGAGGTTAAGAAACTCACCCCAAATGACCACGGCACAGTGGCTGCCTCCAGAGCCACCTCCAGAAAGGAACGTCAGGCTCTGAGCCATCAGATGAGTGGCTAGTGACTGCCCCTCTGCTGGAAGATCAGGGAGGCGGGGACCAGAAGTCTCCCAGCAGCCGTGGACCTCTCACCCATGATGAGCCCTTCCTGGCGTGTGACTGGGTGGGTGAGGCGAGCCAGACCTGCCCTCTCTTCCCATCTCTCACTCTGTGTCACTGTACACCCTGCCCTGGGAGGGAGAGCAGGCTTTGCTGTCTCGTCCCCAGTGTCCCATGTCCCCACTAGCTCTAGAAAGCCCCCCTTTCAGTTTCATCCCAGAGCCTGCCTTGGGCTTCCAGTCACCTCTGTATCCACCTTAGTGGGGTGAATGCTTTCCAGCCCAACCAGACCCACACCTGCATATCTGGAGTGAACACGCAGCCAGCTCTGACCTCCCTTACTGGAGCAAGCAAGTGGATTTCGGGATACTAAGCAGCTCTCAGCACTTGGGAGACCACTTCATCACTTCATCCTTTTGCTGAGTAAAGGAGTTCCGTATGTTCCTTAGAAGATTAGTTCCACAAGTTGTCCCGAAGACGGGTTTTATGCTCTGGAAAGCGGAGCCCAGCATCTCTCTCATGGAGATTCACAGTACTCATCTTGAGGTCTCTGAGTAAACTTGGAATAAATATTGGATTTAGAAGTCCAGTATTTTTCAGGTTTATTTGACGCAAGAACATTTTGTTTTCGAGAGTGGCACCGTTTTTAGAAACAGTGTTCAGTGGAATGTCCACCCTTATGCAATATGAGACTACAGTAAGTCCCCCACATATGAGCAAGTCCCATTCCAAGGACCAGTTTGCAAGTTCAACAAAGCTGAACCCCAGGCCACTGCAGTGAAAGTGCTAAGCCCTAACTACTGGACCCCCAGGGAATTCCCGCAAATCTCTTTAATATCTGGCTTTTTCTTTAATTTTTATGGAGGATAGTTGATTTACAATGTTGTGGTAGTTTCTACTGTACAGCAAAATGAATCAGGGATGCATACACACGTACCCACTCTTTTCCAGATTCTTTTCCTGCATAGGTCATCGCAGAGTATTGAGTAGAGTTCCCTGCGCTCTACAGTAGGTTCTTATCAGTTACCTATTTTATATATAGTAAGTACTGTGCGTATATGTCAATCCTGATCTTCCAGTTTATCCCTCCCCGCTTTCCCCTGGGTAACCGCAAGGTTGCTTTCTACATGTGTGACTCTCTCTGTTTTGTAAATAAATTCATTTGTACCATTTTTTTAGATTCCACGTATAAGCAATATCGTGCGATACTTGTCTTTGTCTGACCTACTTCACTCAGTATGACGATCTCTAGGTCCATTCATGTAGCTGCAAGTGGCATTATTGAATTCTTTTCCATAGCTGAGTACTACAGCCTTGTATGCCTGTGTCCCTTCTTTATCCGTTCATCCATTGACGGCCATTTAGGTTGTTTCCGTGTCCTGGCTCTTGTAAACAGTGCTGCAGTGAACACTGGGATACATTTACCTGTAACGTCTGCCTTAACTGAAGGCAGCTATCCTTCACCTGCTTCTACGTTCAGTCTGCTCTGCCATCACACATTATGTGGTCTCCGTAACAGGCCACTGAACACTCGTGAGAAAATAAGGATGTAAAGAGAAAATGACATGTTAGTACTATGCAAGTAATAATTTTGATCTTGGGGACCCCCTGAAAGGATCTCTAGGACCCCAGGATCCCTGGACCATTCTTGGAGAACTGCTGCTTCACATGACCAGCCCCATTCCCTCTTACTCTGCACATACCTGGGCAGGGTGGGAGGATGGATGCAGCGCTCTGCTCCTGAGAGGAGCACATCCATCACCGAGGCACTCACCTCTCAGGGGCCCTCGTGCTCTGCGCTGGCTGATGCTCCTTCCTCTCCCCTGCCCACAATTTTTCACCAGGAGCCCAGTAGAGGAAGAGTCATTTTGCATATTCATGATGCAGAGGGTTTTAAAGAGTTCTGATGTATAGAATTTTATTAAAACCATAAAGTCCCCAAGGTAGCTGTTGTCCAAACACAAATATTGCCTTCATTTGTAAACCACCCTATTCCTGCAAGAATGGAGTTAAGCTTTATCTATAATCCATGCCCTATTCTCCTGCAGGGTTTGAGTTGATCCATGATATAAGTGAGCCAAGAAGAGCTATCTTTTATTCTTCTTCACATGGCAGGAGGATGAAACAATGTTTCATCTTGGCCCTGGGAGATTTGAAGGCCAGACACAAAAGAGAACAGAGGGAAAGAAAGATACCAGCTTCGGCAGATCTGAAGGGAAAGACCACCTGCTGCGCCCACTCGGAGCCCCTCCCTTGGGGCAGCCCCTGAAGACTGTGAGAGAGATGGATCCAGATGAATAGCATCCACCTGCATTGTTGAGTCAACATTGTTCTTTTGAGTCCCAGGTGAACAATCAGACACAGCTAATAACTTTTCAGCCTTGGGCCAAAAAGAGAGGAAATGAAACCCTGAGGATCTTGCCTGGAATGGCAGTAGCTCCACTCCTGTTCCCTTTGCATGAAGCTATGTTTAGGAGGCTCAGGATAGAAGTTCTGATTTTCAAGGTGGATGGATAGAACATAGTCCCAGCTCACCCACTCATTGACTGGGTGACCTCTAGCAAAGCACCAGTCTCAATTTTCACCATCTGTAAAATGAGTTATTGTAGGATGTGCTGAGATAGTGCATGTAAGCACTTAGCACAGTATCTGGCCTATAAAAAGTTGTCAATAAATGCTAGCCATTATTCTATACTCTAGCTCACCTCCTAACATGATTCAGTCCAGTTCAGTTCAGTTGCTCAGTCGGGTCTGACTCTTTGCAACCCCATGGACTGCAACATACCAGGCCTCCCTGTCCATCACCAACTCTCAGAGTTTACTCAAATTCATGTCAGTTGAGTCAGTGATCCATCCAACCATCTCATCCCGTGTCGTTCCCTTCTCCTCCCGCCTTCAATCTTTCCCACCATCAGAGTCTTTTCTAATTAAGTCAGTTCTTTGCATCAGGAGGCCAAAGTATTGGAGTTTCAGCCTCAGCATCAGTCCTTCCAGTGAACACCCAGGACTGATCTCCTTTAGGATGGACTGGTTGGATCTCCTTGCTGTCCAAGGAATTCTCAAGAGTCTTCTCCAACACCACAGTTCAAAAGCATCAGTTCTTCGGCCCTCAGCTTTCTTTAGAGGGACAAAAATGCAGGCCCACCCTTAACATTTGCAGAGCACAGGGAAACACATGCCATATAGATATATAAATATATACAGAGAGAGATTTAAAAGATATAAATCCGTTAATTCTGTTATATAAAATGTTTCATATATTTTCCTCAAGTTTCCCTTCATAATCATGCCTAAAGGTATGGTTTTCATATGACTTAAAGTTTGAAAGATATCAAATATGACTGAATTATTGCAGTTATCTGGGGGCCAGTATTATTTGGATGAATAATAAATACTAACATAATTCACTTTTATAAGGATTTTGCACACAACATTTTCTTGCCTTCACCTTTGCCAAAGGTCTTTCCTCAGTGGGTTTTCCTCATTCGCCATATGTATTAGCTTCCTAGGGCTGCCATTAACAGAATAACCATAAACTGGGTGGTTTAAAACAACAGAGATGATTCTCTCTGTTAGAGAGGCTAGAAGTCCGAAATCAAGGTGTTGACAGGGCCATGCACCCTCCAAAGGCTCTAGGGGATGATCTTTTCATGTCTCTTCCAGCTTCTCGTGATCCCAGGTGTTTCTTGTCTTGTGGCAGCAAAACTTAATCTCTCTCTGCATCTCCACAGCGCTTTCTTCCTGGCGTGTCTCTTTATGTTTTATCCTCTTTTAGAACTCCAGTCACTGGATGTAGGCAAACCCTAAATCCAGGATGATTTTATCTCCAGATCTTAACTAATTATATCGGCTAAAGCTCTGTTTACAAAGAAGATCACATCCTGAGATGAGAATTTGAGGTGGGGGGCGGGGTACTATTCAAATCAGTATATCTTAGAAGGGAACGACTTTTTAGCTGAAAGTAGTGGCAGTTGATGTTTTATTCCGCGCCCCCCCGCCCCAATTTCAAATTTGAGGCTTTATTTTAGTCACCTCTTCTTCTGTTTCCCTCCCTTTAGAAGTTTTTTAAAATTAATTTTTATTGAAGTCCAGTTGACTTACAGTGTTGTGTCAGTTCCTGCTTTATAGCAAAATGAATCAGTTATCGATATATCCATTGATTTTATTATTTGTTTATTTAGCTGTGCCAGGTCTTAACTGTGACACGCGGGATCTTTAGTTGTGGCATGTGCAGTCGTTAGTTGCAGCCTACAACCTCCTATGCATGGCATGTAAGATCTAGTTCCTTGATCAGGGATCAAACCTAGGCCCCCTGCATTGAGAGTGGAGTCTTAGCCTCTGGACCACCAGGTAAGTCCCTATCCCGTGTTTTTTAGATTCTGTTTCCATGTAGGTCATTACAAAGTATTGAGTAAAATTCCTTGTGCTAAAAAATAGGTTCTTATTATTTATTTATTTTGTATATAGCACTGTGTGTAGGCAACTGATGTTTTAAAACACAAAAAGCCATGGGTACCCATCCTTACCTCCTGAATATTCAAGCTGCAGAGAAGTGAAAATAAAGTAGGATAATCTGGCAATACCCAGCCCTCTACTGTCGATTTTAGACACTAAAAAGTTAGGTCCATCCTCTCTGTGTGTTCCTCCTGCTCCAAGCTTTGCTTTTTTCCCTTACAGAAAATAGCACAGAAAATTGAACTCCACAGGAAGTGTATGGAGTCTGTGACTTTGGTGGCAATTTTAAAGCATGGCCACAAATTCGTTGACATTCCTCCCATCGAAAGATCCCTGTCTTATTCTATTTGGGCTGCTATAAACAAAAGAAATATATTTCTTACAGTTCTAGTAGAGAAGTACAGGATCAAGGCACCAGCAGATTCAGTGACTGATGAGCACCCACTTGCTGGTTCATGGATGGCCATCTCTTTGCTGAGTCCTCACATGGCAAAAGAGGCAAGGAGTTCTCTGGGGTCTCTCTTACAAGGGCACTAATGAGCCCTGCCCTCGTAATGTAATCACCTCCCAAAGACCCTATCTCCACATGTTGTAGCCACACCTTCCAGGAAACACACTCACTCAGAAGGACAATGCAGATAGTGAAGTGCAGTTCATTACACCAGCAGGCCCAAGGCAGTCTACTTTAGCCCAAGGACCCCGTCCAGTTTTTGTGAAAACCTTATATACACTAAGAGTCCAAACCCACCTCCCCAAATTCCCTGAAACTAGTCTGAACAAAGGAAAAAGAAAGATACAATCAAAGTTAACCCAGGATCATTTGCCTTAAGCCTAGGTAGTTAACAGTGGACAATTACCAATAGGCTTGTGGTCATACCCCAATAAGCATAATAGAATGTATGATTCTATTCAGTTACACAGATAATTAGGGTATTCTTTTAGGCATTGGAGAGCCTGAGGGCTCTTCCTTCGGGGGCCTGGTTTTCCAGTTGGTATGTCATTTCCATAATACTGGGCATATAGCTCAAAGTCCACGATCCGGCCCAAGATGGAGTCCTGCTTTCAAGATAGAGCTTGTTCTGTTTCCTCCTTCACATATACCGATATACTGGGGATTAGGTTTCAGCATATGAATCCAGGGGGACACAAACATTCAGTCTGTAGTAGTCCCCTTGCCTTGAATCTGGGCGAGCTTGTGTCAGCTTTGTCCAGCAGTAGGGCGAAAAGGTAAACAGCACAGCCAGTTGAGCCAGTCCAGTCTGGATCTACATCCCTTGCTCCCAGACTCTATGCTATCTTCCTTGGAGCACAGCTTATCTGGAAGGGTTACCTACTTTCTTCAGGTAAATTAAATTTTCTGGAAGTTTGTATTCTTGAGAAAGCTAAATTAAAGCCCTGTTGAAAAAGGTAACAGCATGTCGGGAAGGATTAATTGAATCAAAACCTCCCTGGAGGTGTTTTGCCCCAAGATGGCCCAACCACTGTTCATTTCACTCCTTTGTATGGATTTTTTTTCTTTTAAGCTCACAGTAAATATTCTTAACAATGAGAGACCTTGCAAGGGGTGGTCTTCTGTTTTTCAAGTATAAGCCTTGGAATTTTCTGCTCATATCCTCTTAGAACAGTTTGTCCAAAATGAAAATAAACGTAACTTAGCATGTAACTTGTAGAGACCTGAAGAAACAACTTTATGTTAATTTATTTTAAACAGCCCTTAGACTTTCAGGTTTTGGTCAAACACGTAAGGAGTTTTAAAGTCATCACTCCATCCTAACAAGTCAAATGCTGAAATCAACAGATCTTCTTAGATGCACCAGAGAACTGAGGTCACAGAGAAAAGCCACTCCCCCAAGAGGCGGAGAAACAGAGAAAAGCCACTCCCCTAAGACGCGGAGAAACAGAGAGGCAGATACGGAGACTTACAGTCTCCCAGAGCAGAGACCTCTGTGGGGACAAGTGCTGGGGCAGGGAAACCTAAACTGTAATTAGCAAACTGGTGGAAGTTCAATCATTCATCACTTCAACTCTGAGAGCTGAAAACTCCATGGGGCCCTCAGTCTTGGGTGGGAGGAGGGCGAAACTCCAGAACCCTACCAGGCTCTCGCAGGGAAGATGGGAGAGAAATCCCCTCCTGCTTCTAGGACCAGGCAGGGGAAGATAATCATTCTAAAATAACAATATAAAAAAATAACAATAGAGCATTCTGTTCTTAACAAGACCTGCCCTGCAGGGAAACTATCTTACCAGAATCTAACCTATTGAGGTTTTAAAAGAGCCTAACAGAGCCTAATCAAATCCCTTATGCTTATACAGTGGAAGTGAGAAATAGATTTAAAGGACTAGATCTGATAGACAGAGTGCCTGATGAACTATGGACAGAGGTTTGTGACATTGTACAGGAAACAGGGATCAAGACATCCCTAAGAAAAAGAAATGCAAAAAGGCAAAATGGCTGTCTGAAGAGGCCTTACAAATAGCTGTGACAAGACGAGAAGTGAAAAGCAAAGGAGAAAAGGAAAGATACAAGCATCTGAATGCAGAGTTCCAAAGAATAGCAAGGAGAGGTAAGAAAGCCTTCCTCAGCTATCAATGCAAAGAAATAGAGGAAAACAACAGAATGGGAAAGACTAGAGATCTCTTCAAGTAAATTAGAGATACCAAGGGAACATTTCATGCAAAGATGGGCTCGATAAAGGACAGAAATGGTATGGACCTAACAGAAGTAGAAGATATTAAGAAGAGGTGGCAAGAATACACAGAAGAATTGTACAAAAATGGTCTTCACGACCCAGATAATCACGATGGTGTGATCACTCACCTAGAGCCAGACATCCTGGAATGCGAAGTCAAGTGGGCCTTAGAAAGCATCACTATGAACAAAGCTAGTGGAGGTGATGGAATTCAAATCCTAAAAGATGATGCTATGAAAGTGCTGCACTCAATATGCCAGCAAATTTGGAAAACTCAGCAGTGGCCACAGGACTGGGAAAGGTCAGTTTCATTCCAATCCCAAAGAAAGGCAATGCCAAAGAATGCTCAAACTGCCACACAATTGCACTCATCTCACATGCTAGTAAAGTAATGCTCAAAATTCTCCAAGCCAGGCTTCAGCAATACGTGAACCGTGAACTTCCTGATGTTCAAGCTGGTTTTAGAAAAGGCAGAGGAACCAGAGATCAAATTGCCAACATCTGCTGGATCATGGAAAAAGCAAGAGAGTTCCAGAAAAACATCTATTTCTGCTTTATTGACTATGCCAAAGCCTTTGACTGTGTGGATCACAATAAACTGTGGAAAATTCTGAAAGAGATGGAATCCCAGACCACCTGACCTGCCTCTTGAGAAACCTATATGCAGGTCAGGATGCAACAGTTAGAACTGGACATGGAACAACAGACTGGTTCCAAATAGGAAAAGGGATACGTCAAGGCTGTATATTGTCACCCTGCTTATTTAACTTCTATGCAGAGTACATCATGAGAAACGCTGGACTGGAAGAAACACAAGCTGGAATCAAGATTGCCAGGAGAAATATCAATAACCTCAGATATGCAGATGACACCACCCTTATGACAGAAAGTGAAGAGAAACTAAAAAGCCTCTTGATGAAAGTGAAAGAGGAGAGTGAAAAAGTTGGCTTAAAGCCCAACATTCAGAAAACGAAGATCATGGCATCTGGTCCGATCACTTCATGGGAAATAGATGGGGAAACAGTGGAAACAGTGTCAGACTTTATTTTTCTGGGCTCCACAATCACTGCAGATGGTGATTGCAGCCATGAAATTAAAAGATGCTTACTCCTTGGAAGGAAAGTTATGACCAACCTAGATAGCATATTCAAAAGCAGAGACATAACTTTGCCAACAAAGGTCCATCTAGTCAAGGCTATAGTTTTTCCAGTGGTTATGTATGGATCCGAGAGTTGGACTGTGAAGAAAGCTAAGCGCAGAAGAATCTATGCTTTTGAACTGTGGTGTTGGAGAAGACTCTTGAGAGTCCCTTGGACTTCGAGGAGATCCAACCAGTCCATTCTAAAGGAGATCAGTCCTGGGTGTTCTTTCGAAGGACTTATGTTGAAGCTGAAACTCCAATACTTTGACCACCTCATGCGAAGAGCTGACTCATTGGAAAAGACCCTGATGCTTGGAGGGATTAGGGATAGGAGGAGAAAGGGACGACAGAGGATGAGATGGCTGGATGGCATCACCGACTCGATGGACATCAGTCAGTTCAGTTCAGTCACTCAGTCTTGTCTGACTCTTTGCAACCCCATGAATTGCATCACACCAGGCCTCCCTGTCCATCACCAACTCCTGGAGTTCACTCAAACTCACATCCGTTGAGTCGGTGATGCCATCTTGAGTTTGAGTAAACTCCGGAAGTTGGTGATATACAGGGAGGCCTGGTGTGCTGCAATTCATGGGGTCACAAAGAGTTGGACAGAACTGAGCGACTGAACTGAACTGAACAGAGCCTGGGGGCAGGGCAGTACTCATCTCCACCCCCCTCAACTTCCTGCTCCATCTAAGGGGCAGGGGCAAGGAGCACAAGCTCAGAAGTCTGAGATCTCGTCTTAGGGTTATAGAATACCTCCTCTCCTTATATGCTTTACCACTACAACACTAAAGGCCGTGAACCTCAGTTCTTTTTACCTAGTACATCTGGCTTTCAACAAAAATTCACAGAATATACTGCAAGGCAAGTTTAGAGAGACAGAAAGTATTAAAACCAGAGTCAGATATGGAAGGAATGTTGTTTATACCAAGTGTAGAGAGAGGGGATTTAAGGTCTCCAACTACAATCCTGGGTTTGTCTGCTTGTCCTTCCTATTCTATTTCATTTTGCTTCATGGATTTTGCAACTCTTGTTTGGTGGATACACGTTGAGTATTGCTAAATTGTTTTCCTGGTGAATTGACTCTTTTTATCATGATAGAATGTCTCTTTCTGTCTTTGATATTTTCCTTCGCTCTGACATCTACTTTATCTAATACTAACATAGGCACTCCTGCTTTCCTTTGATTAATGTTTGCATGATATATCCTTTTCTATCCTTTTACTTTTTTAAAACTGTTTTTAAATGTATGCTTCAGTAGCGTTGAGACCATTTGCATCATTGTACAACCATTAACGCTACCCATATCCGGACCTTTTTCATATTCCAAAATTGAAACTCCATACCCATTAAACCATAGCTCCCCAGTTTTCTCTCCCCATCAGCTCCTGGAAACCACCATTCTACTTTCTTTCTCTATGAATTTGACTATTATAAGTACCTCATCTAAGTGGATTCATACTGTACACTCTTTTTTTATGACTGGCTTGTTTCACAGTTTACCCATATCTTAGCAAGTGACAGAATATCCTTATTATTTAAGGTTAAATAATATTATATTGTCTGTGTACACTGCATTTTGTTTACCTGTTCATCCACTGATGAACACTTGGGTTTTCTCTACCTTTTCACTATTGTGAATAACACTACTATAAACATGGATGTACAAATATCTGTTCAAATCTCCACATCTGTTTCCTTTAGTTAGATACCCAGAATTGGATCATACAGTCATTCTATGTTATGTTTTTTGAGGAACCACCATAAATTTTTCCACATGGCTGCACTATTTTACATTCCTATCAGCAATGCACAAAAGTTCTGATTTTTCTGTATCCTCACCAAGACTTATTATTTTCTGTTTTATTTTTAAAAATAATAGCTTTACTAATGAATGGGGGAACGAAATGGCAGCCCACTCCAATATTCTTGCCTGGAAAATCCCACGGACAGAGGAGCCTGGTGGGCTACAGTTCACAGGGTCATAAAGAGTTAGACATGACTGAGCAGACACACCATATACCAACTAATGTATATGAAGTGGTTTTATCCTTTTGCTTTTGACTTGCCTATATCATTTTACTTGAAGTGCGTTTCTTATAGACAGGATATAGGTTGGTCATATTTTTTTTATTAACTTTGCCAGTCTCTTCTATTTGGCATTTTTAGGTCACTTGCAGAAAAAGTAATTATACTAATGTGAAGAGCTTCCCTCCTAGCTAAGTTGGTGGAGAATTTGCCTGAAATGCAGGAGAGCTGGGTTCGATCCCTGGGTTGGGAAGATCCCCTGGAGAAGGAAATGGCAACCCACTCCAGTATTCTTGCCTGGAGAATCCCCATGGACAGAGGTGCCTGGTGGGCTACAGTCCATGGTGTTGCAAAGAGTCGGACACAACTGAGCAACTAAGTACGCACACATTAATGTTAAAGCTTAAGCTTGCCAGTTAATTTTTGTTTTTTATTTGTTCTCTCTATCTTTAATTTCTCTTTTTCCTGCCTCCCACTGGGTTACTTGAATTCCATTATAATTCTTTAGTGTATCTCTTTGTATTGCCTTTTGGCAATTGCTCTAGGCATTATACTATGTATACATAGTTTAGTGCCATTTACTGGTGCCATTTTGCCAGTTTGAGTGAAATACAGAAAACTGACCTCCCTTTATATCTCTTCACCCTCCTCTATTTATAACTGCCTTAAATATTTTTCTACATTCATTTAGAACCACATTAGTCAGTGCTGTAATTTGTGCTCCAACCATCAGACACAATTTAGAAAATTTAAGAGGAGAAGTATACTGTAATTACCCATGTTTTTACTTACCATGTTCTTTCTTCCTTTCTGATATTCTAAGGTTCCTTCTTTCTTCATTTCCTTTAGCTATTTTTTCAAGATAGGCTTACTTATAACACATTCTGTTAGTTTTTGTTCATCTCAGAATATCATGACTTTTCTTAATTTCTGAAGAATAATATCACTGCCTTTAGGAAACTGACCATTCTTTTCTCTTCAGTTCAGTTCAGTCGCTCAGTCACGTCCGACTCTTTGCAACCCCTTGAATCGCAGCAAGCCAGGCCTCCCTGTCCATCACCAACTCCTGGAGTTCACCCAAACCCATGTCCATCGAGTCAGTGATGCCACCCAACCATCTCATCTTCTGCCGTCCCCTTCTCCTCCTGCCCCCAATCTTTCCCAGCATCAGGGTCTTTTCAAATAAGTCAGCTCTTCTTATCAGGTGGCCAAAGTATTGGAGTTTCAGCTTCAACATCAGTCCTTCTACTGAACATCCAGGACTGATCTCCTTCTTTTCTTTTAGCACTTTAAAATTAATATGGTGATTCCTCCTGTCTCCATGGTTTCTGCCGAGAATATCTACTGTAATTCAAATTAGTTTCCCCATAAGTATGGTGATGTTTTTTTCTGATTGCTTTCAAGATTTGTTTCACGTCTTTAGTTTTTAGAAATTTAATTATTATGCATCTCGATGTAGATTTGAGTTTATTCTATCTGGATCTTACTCAGCTTTTAGAATCTGTAGAGTTATATCTCTTTCTAAATATTGGAAGTTATCAATAATTATTTCTTCAAATACTTTTTCATTCCTTCCCTCTTTCTCTTTCTTTCTGGACCTCCAAAGATACAAATGTTAAATCTTTTGTTATAGTCCCACAGGTACCTGTTGCTCTCTATCTGTTTCAGTCTATTTTCTCTCTGTTACTCAGATTGGGTAATCTCTATTGTTAAGTTCTTCTAACTTACATTTCCTTTGTCCCCTCTGTTCTGCTATTGACCCCATCCACTGAGGTGTTTTATTTTGGTTATTATGTTTTCCAGTTCTCAAATTCCATTCGGTTCTTCTTTATATAGTCTACAGTGTTGCTGCTATTTTCCTGTTTCTTTGCTGAGGATTTCTATTTTTTCATTTGTTTCAAGTATGTTCATAATGGCTCGTTGAAGAATTTTTACCATGACTACAGTAAAATCACATTAATTGCATTTCTGTCATTTCAGTGTTGGCATCTACCAACTGTCTTTGCATTCTATTTGAGATGTTCTTGGTTTTTGCTGTGATGAATGACTTCCAGTTGAAATGTGGACATGTTCACTTTATTTTCTGTTTTAGCTGCCTTTCTTTGACGTAGCTCAAGCAAGGGAAGGGAAGTTGTACCGTCTCATTGTTGCCACATGGAGGTAGAAGTCTAAGTTCCTTGCTCAGCTTCCACTGACACACAGGGATGAGAGAGCTCCTTGTTACTGCTGGGTGGGAATTCTGGGTCCCAGTGGGGTCTCTACTGACACCACCGTGGAGATGTCCTTGTTACCACTGGTCAGTGCTGAACATCCTGACTCCATTAGGTCTCCTGGGATACCGCACAGGCAGGGATCTGGGAGGAGACAGTAAGCCACTGTTCTTGGGTCAAAGTGGAAGCTCAGGCCTCCTGTGTGGTTTCCACTAACACTGTAAGGCAAGGAGTACATCATTGTCAGCCAGCAGGTATACAGTGCAGGCTCCCTGCTGGCCTATGCTAGTAAAGGGGAGGCAGGGGCCACAGTATTTCCTGTACTGCCCGGCTCAATGAAGTCGTTATTCCCTAAAAGTTTTCTCTCTGGTTAGAAGGCCTCTTCCCTGGTCCTCTGATGAGAGAGAACAGGGTTTTGTGGGAAATTTATTTTGTCTGTGCTTATTGCCATTTCCAGCTTAAATAATTAAAATTTATTTTTTAAAATAAAAATAATTACATAAAATAAAATAAAATGAAAATAATTAAAAATTATTTTTAACTGAAATATAGTTGATATATAATATCATATAAGTGTATAATATAATGATTCACAATTTTTAAAGTTTGTACTTCATTTGTAGTCATTATAAAATGTTGGCTAGATTCCTCACATTGTGCCGTATATCCTTATATCTTAGTTTATGCAGTAGTTAGTCCCTCTAAATCCCCTACCCATGTCCTCCCTTCCCTCTCCCCACAGGCTAACCACTGGTTTGTCCTCTATATCTGTGAATGTTTCTTTTTGTCATATTCACTAGTTTATTGTATTTTTTTGATTCCACATATAAGTGATAGGATACAGTATTTGTCTTTCTCTGACTCATTCATTTCATTTAGCATAATACTTACTCTCCATGTCCATCCATGTTGTTGCAAATGGCAAAATTTTATTCTTTTTTGGGTCTAAATAGTATTACATTGCATGTTTATACCACATTTTCTTTATCCATTCATCTGTTGATGGACGCTTAAATTGCTTCCATATCTTGGCAATTGTAAATAGTGAACACTGGGGATGAATGTATCTTTTCAAACTGGTGCTTCTGTTTTATTATAGAATGGAATTGCTGATCATATGGTAGTTCAATTTTTAGTTTTTTGAGAAACCTCCATACTGTTTTCCATAGTGGCTGTACAAATTTACATTCCCACCAACAGTGTACAAGTGTTCCCTTTTCTCCATTTCTAGCTTCTTTAACTTCACATCATAATAGATGAGGCAAAAAAAAAAAAAATCACTCTGTCATTCCTGGGGTCAACTTTCCTGGTCAGGCTGTTGCCTTTTCTTCTCTACCTTTCAAAATCTTCTCTGTTTGTTTCATACATGTAATGTCCATTGGCGGTTTCCAGTGTGATTAGCAGGAAGAATTGGGAAAATTATGTCTACTCCATCTTCCCAGAAACAAAAGTCTGAGAGAATGGTATTTAGCAGAAGATTTCTTTCTTTCTTTTTTTTTGTGTGTGTGAATCTGGTATCTAGAACAGCATAATCTTGTTTCGTCTAAAAATCAATAAAAACTATAGAAGTTTATATAGCCAAAGGCATGAAAATGAACATTGGCATTTAGCACTCTGTTTGAGAGTTGTGCCATGAGAAAAGTATTTCTCTGAAATCAGAAATATCCGGGAAAGTCTGCATGTTATGTCCCTCCCTTTGAGATTCTTAATGCAATTAGCATATTAAAGGCTCTGAGAGCTCTAGTAAAGAAGTGCTTAATTTTTTGATCCAGTGTTCACCAAATAAATGTGAACATGAAATATGTTTTCCCAGAATATCTGATCATATCCTGTAACAGTGTCCACTTTGGAAATATTGAGCCACACACATAAGCCAGGGAATTATCTCAGGACCCAGGCTCCACAAGGGAAAGCACTGGCATCTCACTATGTGAGCTGTCCTCCCAGGTCTCCAGAAGGCTGGACACTCTGTCTTGATGGAACATGCACAGTGCAGGGCTGGAAGGAACATAGTAATCTTTTGTATTTTCTAACTCTCGCAACCTGTGCTTTTTACATCTACAAGGTACAAGGGGAAAGTATTACTATTTTCATTTAAAAAATGATGACCAGAAGCTCCAAAAAAATGTGTGTTCCTAGAAGATCCAGAAGTGGATCTGTAGCCTTGAGCTGCAGAGGCTGCTAGTAATTGCTGAGTCCCTGCAGTTCCCGACTGGGGCCCTGTCCTGCCAAATGTGGGTACAGTGTGGCCTCCTGGGCCTGCCCACCAGAATCCTGTGTCCTGAATCCTAGCTGCATCTCCTCGGCCCTCCCCAGCAGAAGCACCCCCACGGGGCTTCTAGAACATCCCTCCCTGCTCTACTCAGGGCTCTGCCAGGATGGCCTTCCTGCTTTCCAGAAACCTTTGTTCTATGGAAAACAAGTGCTGTTTTCCAGAACCAAACCTCTAGGGAGGTGAGGGGAAGCTAAAATCCTAAATACAGGATGAGGATCAAAATTGCTCCCTGACCCTCACTTCCTCTTCAGCCACCAAAGCCCACTGTGCGACTCAAGAGAGGAAGTGGCCGGGACTTTAGAAAGCAGGTTTACTGAGAAGAGATGTTACCAATAAACATAACATCCAAGTGGCATGCCTCCTGCTCCCAGAACCACACAATAGTGACTTGTCTGCCACGTTGCCTTCAGGGACCCAGGAGGAGGAAATGGCCACTCTCTTATTTTAAGGAGGTTCTGCGTGAGGGCAAAACACTGGAATATAATGAGAAACTGGATGTTGCTATAAAAACTAAACATTTGGCCCAGCAAAGAGCCCCTTTCTGAAGACCTTGATGTTTATCTTCCTTTCTAGTGATGTCATAGCCCCCTTTCCTCAAAATGGTCAGAGAGGAGGGCACTTCTTTAGTGGGGAAGAGATGAGAGAGAACAAGGGATTTTTGTAGTTGATGTCGCTTGTCTGACTGGTCTCGCCAGAGAATGGAATTTAGTGGTGCCTACAGTTAGTTCTTCCTTCCTACTTAGCAATTCTTCTTGGTACTAAGAACATTAACTGAGGCATTAAATTCTTAAAGACTTTCCCCACTGGCCAGGCCTAGCTGCTGCAATGGATACAGGAGTCTTGTAAGTCACTCCTGACTGCTGTTAAAATCTAACCATAATCTGTAAGGGGAAAATAGTCTCCGACATTCACTTGTTAGCCTGAATTAGTTTCTCCAGCTCGATCAGATAGGTTCAAGGAATCAGACATGGACACAAGACAGATTTGATTGGGAGGGAGGTTAGAAAAGCATGGAGTGGGTTTCCTTGGAAGATCCGTGGTTAAAAAAAATAAAAAAGAAAGAAAAGAAAAGAATCCACTTCCTAGTGCAGGAGACACAGGTTTGATCCTTGATCCAGGAAGATCCCACATGCCTCAGAACAACTAGGCCCGCGCACCACAACTATTGAGCCTGTGCTCCAGAGCCTGTGCGCCACAACTCCTGAAACCCACATACCCTCGAGCCAGGGCCCTGCAATCAGAGAAGCACAGCAATGAGAAGCCCACGCATCACAACTAGAGTGTAGCCCCTGTTCCCCGAAACTGGAGAAAAGCCCTCATGCAGTGAAGACCCAGCACGGCCAAAGTTAATCAATAAGAAAGAAAACATGGAGCACATCCAAATGGTGGGCCCAGGAGGGACCCCGAGAAGGACTGTAATCAGCCCGGTGCCAGCATAAGAGCCCTCTGCACTTGAGGCAGACCTAGTGAAGGTGGGAGGAAGGGAGAGGCATACTTTGTCTAGCTGTCTTTTATTGAAACAGATTTGCCATGTAGCATTGTGTGCATGTGTGGTGTACAACATGTTGATTTGATACATTTATACAGCGTGATGTGGTTGGTTGCCATGGTAGCTATCACACCACATAATTGTCATGTCTTTATTGTGATGGGAATGATTAAAATCTAGAGCACGTTTGATTTATAATACAATACTTTTTGTTGTCTCCATTCACTATACTGTACATTATATCTCCAGGACTTAACCTACCAGTTGCAAGTTTGTACACTTAAACAACATCTCTATTTCCCTACCTGCCACCCTTGGGAACCACCATTTTGCTTTCTGTTTGTATGAGTTTGGCCTTTTAGATTCCACATATAAGTAATATCATAGAGTATGTGTCTTTCCCTGTCTGATGTACACCTGTTAGAATGGCTATCATCAGAAAGATGAGATAGCAACTGTTGTCAAAGATGTAGAGAAAGGGAACATGGCATACTGTTGATGGTAATGTAAACTGGTGCAACCACTATGGAAAACAGTATGGAGCCTCCTCAAAAAGTTAAGAATAGAACTACCAGGTGATCCAGCAACGCCACTTTTGGTTATATATCTGAAGGAAATGAAAACAGGATATCAAAGAGGTCACTGCCCTCCCATGTGTTCTGCAGTATCATTCACAATAGCCAAGATAGGAAACACCTGAAGATCCATTCGTGAATAAATGGATAAAGAAGATGTGGGATATGCATTCAAGGGAATATTATTCAGTCATGAGAAAGAAGGAAATCCTGTCACTGACCACACTTGAATGGACCTTAAGGATGTTGCACTGAGTGAAGAACGTAGAAAGTCAGGTGAAGAAGCAGGCAACTCAGCCTCAGACCGTGCCTCCACCCTCAGGTGGAGCACAGATACTGTCCTGCGGGAGGAGCTGAGAGGAGGTGACAAGGACAGTCAGGACGGAGGGTTCTTCTCCAGATTCTATCGTCACCAGCTCACTGAGCAGCCTGGGACGATTGCTTAACCTTCAGGACAGTTTCCTTCTTGGGCTAGATTATCTCTAAGGTCACTTTAAGCACTAACATTTCATGATTAAAAAAAATAAAACAGGACCCTTTTTCTTTTCTTTCCCTAGATTTGCATTTTTATTACATATTCACCTCAGCCAAATTTTATCATGGAAAAAGTGAAGGACCCCACCCACCTCCCCAGCCCCACTTTCCCCAGGTTGTTGCCCCTGCAATTTCATTTCTGTACATTGAAAGCATTTAAAACTGTGGGTTAAATTTAAAACTGCTGCTGCTGCTGCTAAGTTACTTCAATCGTGTCCAACTCTTCGCGACCCCATGGACTGTAGCCTATCAGGCTCCTCCATCCATGGGATTTTCCAGGCAAGAGTACTGGAGTGGGGTGCCATTTCCTTCTCCATCAGAACCACGTGGCTTTGCTTAAATCCATTCCCTGCTTCTTGCCAGCTCTGGGAAGTCAAACATAGTTTTCCTCTCCTGTCCTTGCCCTAATCTGTAAAATTCGGAAATGGGAATGTGTATGTTACTTTGAATTGACACATATAAACACAACAATGCTTGATACCTAGTGTTCCATGCCTGTTAGCCGTTTTCCCCACAGCAGACTTCTGCCTATAATAAGGGAACAATAGATAGAGTGGACCTGGGTGCTACCTGCAAGGAGCTCAGAGTCTAAAGTCAGCCCAGGCAGCTGTCAGGACCTACTCTGTGTCTGTGGACATTTTAGAAACAAGGAAATTCTGGATAGAGCAGTAAGTAAGTAAGGAGCTGCCAGGACAGGCACAAACCATACCGTAACGTTACAGTACCAATCTCTTCAGGCAAATGAGTCCTCAAAAGAAAGCTAGACAATCTATTTAAAAATCTGAAAATGGCATTGCCAAGAAAGCAGCAGAAGGAAAAACTGAATTTCCTATTAATAGTGATATTTTTTCAGAACTCCATTCCAGGCAGAAATTCCCAATTGGGCATCTGGCTTTGAATACTCTGCCCCAGAGGAAAGCAGAAATGCTTCTTGACACAGAGAACAACAAAACCCCTCCTGTCCCCATTTACCCCTTCTTCCCCTGGGGGATGTCCTGCCTTCTTCAGCCTCCACCCAAAATTGATTTGAAGATGTTTGTTATCTGCTCCCCAGCAGGTCCCCAGCCTGCATGCACATTATCCAGCTTCTCTGGTTCATTGTCACCACATCTCACCCCGGACTGATTCAGTGGCCTGTGACTTCTGGTTCCCAGTGTGCGCCATCAGCCGGGATCCACTGAGGCTTCCCCCTCAACCCCTGAGGCTCAGCTGCCCCTTCCTCTGAATCTTTCAGATACATACAGGTCACAGGGGGACATCAGGAGCTGGCAAGACAGGCATGGACTTTGGAGTCAGGACTTAATTTCCATAGGCCTCAATATTCTATTTTCTAAAATGGGCTAATAATAGCATCAGCCTCATAGGCTTGCAGTAAAGACTAAGTGAGATGAGAATGTCGATAAAATGCTTAGCATTATGCCTGGTATATAGATGATGTTCAATAAAATTAATCTACTTGTCACTTCCTGCTACAATTATATAATATGTTTGTCAGCCTGTCTGCCTCACTAGACTGTGAGCTCCTCCAGGGTAACAGCAGTGTCTTAGCTATGCCATCTCTGTAACTCTCACTCTCTGTGGCTCCAGACTCTAGAACAGCGGTTGTATATAATAGGAACCCAGGGTATTTGTTATCTATTTCCATAATAATGCTACATAGTGAACCAAAATTAAAACAGTCATTATTTAGCTCATGATTCAGCAGTTAGTCTGTTGAAGCCAGGCTTAGCTGTGTGGTTCTTCTGCTTTGGGCTGGGCTCGGCTGCAGGTCATGTAGGCTTTGATCTGTGGATGGGGGAGGGTTGGGGAGAGTAGGGGAGGGTGGTGGCCATGTCTCTCGCCAAGTAGTAGCTGAGTCTGGGCCTCTGTACATGGCATCTGGCAGGGTGCTCAGAATGGAAGAGTGAAAAGACTCTTGAGGATCTGACTGAAAACTTCCATTGTCACTTCCACCGCATTCTGTTGGCCAAAGCAAGTCACTGTCAGCTCAGGCTCAAAGGATAGCAAAATGGATTCCATTATTCCATCCCGTAATGAGAAGAGTGGCAAGTCACATTTTAAAGGGCATGGATTCAGAGAAGAGTGGAGACTTACCACTGTTTTTGCAATTTGCTACACCCAGTTTTTCAAATGAATGAGGTTAGTTAGGGAGAGAAGAATGAACCAGAAAGGCAATAAGAAGAAAGGTCCAATTTAAGTCATGGGCAAGGACACTTACATTCTAGGTTGTTCAATACAAGCAAGATGAAAATTGACCTCTCAAACCATTAAGTAGTTGGGTGCTCTCTAAGGTACAGTAAAGAGAATATGTGCCAATTGGGGGATAAATCAAGATGCTCCTCTCCCAGTGTCTTGGAAAGGCAGATGAACCTGGATTTATTGAGGACACTCAGTCTCCTGACAGCAGTATAATTACAGACTCCAGCATCATTAATCAGCAACTGCTGACCATCGAGGGAGTCTATAAACCTCTAGTTCTCTCTGTTCCAAAATTGATTTGACTTAAAAACAATTATTTAAATTCAAAATACTTGCACACTTAGCTTAGAAGAAAGAAAGGAAATATTGAAAAGAGAAGTTTGTGTGTGTTTTTTAAATTAATCTCCATCTCTAGAACATCCTTTATTAGCCTTTCAATAATTTAATAAACCTTCTGTTACTCACACATACACAAATTTTATCAGAGAGACTCTCACCAACACCAAGTAAAATGGATTAGGAAAGTCCCCATTGCACCTACTGCAGGAAGTCTGTCATCTCCCAATATGTGTGTGAATTTCCAAGGGCAGGGGCTCACATCCATCTTGTCATTCCTTGCTACCAGCTATTTCGTCACTGTCACCAAAATTCATGCAGTGCCCACCTCTCTCCTTTCTTAAGATGTCCTGGAATGGTGCTAAAGGCTTGTCTTCATCTCCTGCAAATTTTTTGTACACAGGCTCATGTAAGAGATTTTACTTAAGGTTTTGTGGCTAA
This sequence comes from Capra hircus, assembly GCF_001704415.2. Taxonomy (NCBI): domain Eukaryota; kingdom Metazoa; phylum Chordata; class Mammalia; order Artiodactyla; family Bovidae; genus Capra; species Capra hircus. Next base: position 98,586,964 of record NC_030809.1, read on the forward strand.
AGGGGGGGTAATTACAGCACGGAGTAGAAAATAAATTCACTGTCAAGCAAACATCACTGTTCCTAATTTTGATAGCCTCTACTTATCAGCGGGGCTTTTCCTCCTGCTCTGTCTTCCATGCACTCCAGCCTCGTGGCATATCACTGTGCTCTGGGCTCTCTCAGAGCTCTTTCTAGACCCCTGTGCCATCTCCCTCTGGCTGTTCTTCTAGCCTCTCATCTCCTCCTCCTCCTAGATACCAACAAAATTTTACAAAATTTTAACAGTTCTTGATTCCAAAAGCTGTTTAGCCTTATTTTGTTTCACCCTGACCCATCCTGCTCAAAATTCCCCAAGCTAGGTTTCATTGATACATGAACCGAGAACTTCCAGATGTTCAAGCTGGATTTAGAAAAGGCAGAGGAACCAGAGGCCAAATTGCCAACATCCGTTGGATCATAGAGAAAGCTATGAAATTCCAGAAAAACATCTACTTTTGCTTCATTATGCTAAAGTCTTTGTGCGGATCACAACAAACTGTGAAAAATTCTTAAAGAGATGGGAATACCAGACCACCTTACCTCCCTCCTGAGAAACCTGTATGCTTGTCAAGAAGCAACAGTTAGTACTGTTCATGAAACAATGGACTGGTTCAAAATTGAGAAAGGAGTACATCAAGACTGTATATTGTCACTCTGCTCTTTTAGCTTCTGTGCAAAGTACATCATGCAAAATGCAGGCTGGAATCAGGACTGCCGGGAGAAATATCAATAACCTTAGCTATGCAGATGACAATACCCTTATGGCAGAAGGCAAAGAGGAACTAAAGAACCTCTTTGATGAAGGTGAAAGAGGAGAGTGAAAAAGTTGGCTTAAAACTCAACATTCAAAAAACTAAGATCATAGCATCCGGTCCCATCACTTCATAGCAAATAGATGGGGAAAAAATGGAAATGTTGGCAGATTTTATTTTCTTGGGCTCCAAAATCATTGTGGATGATGACTGCAGCCATAAAATTAAAAGACACTTGTTCCTTGGAAGAAAAGCTGTGACAAACCTAGACAATGTATTACAAAGCAGAGACATTATTTTGCCAACAAAGGTCTATCTAGTCAAAGCTATGGTTTTTCCATATGGGCTCCCCTAGTGGCTCAGACAGTAAAGAATCCACCTGAAATGTGGGAGACCTGGGTTTGATCCCTGGGTTGGAAAGATCCCCTGGAGAAAGGCATAGCAGCCCACTCCACTATTCTTACCTGGAGAATCCCCATGAATAGAGGAGCCTGGCGGGCTACGGTCCATGCTGTCCAAGAGTTGGACATGACTGAGCAATTAAGCACAGCACATGGTTCTTCCAGTAGTCGTGTATGGATGTGGGAGCTGGACCATAAAGAAGACTGAACACTGAAGAACTGATGCTTTCAAACTGTGGTGCTGGAGAAGACTCTTGAGAGTCCCTTGGACAGCAAGGCGATCAAGCCAGTCAATCCTAAAGGAAATCAACCCTGAATATTCATTGGAAGGACTGATGCTGAAACTGAAGCTCTAACACTTTGGCCTTCTGATGCAAAGAGGGAGCGCTCACACAGAGAAAGTAGAAAAGAAGGTAATATGAAGATGGAGGCAGAGGCTGCAGTGATGTGGCCACAAGCCAAGACTGCTGGCAACCCTCAGTACCTAGAAGAACTGATGGACAGATCTCCACAGGGCCTCCAGACAGAGTGTGGCTCTGTGATAGTGATTTTCAACTCCTGGCCTTCAGATCTGTGGAATAATAAATATCTGGGCTTTGGTTTTTCAGCAGTCTTGGCTTGAGGCCACATCACTGCAGTCTCTGCCGCCATCTTCACATTGCCTTCTTCTCTGCTTTCTCTGTGTGAGCAATCCCTCTGAGTCTCTCTTATAAGAACTCTCGTGATTACGTGTGGGACCTATTCAGATAATATCCCCATCTCCAGGTCCTTAATCACATCTGTAAAGTCCTTTTTTACCACACAAAATAATATTCACAGGTTCTAGATCAGGATGTAGATATCTTTGAGGGGCTTTTGCAGCCTGCCACACAGTCTGTCAGGATTCCCAGGAATGGGGCCAGGATAGGAGGAAGAGGTGGGATTTTGACCTCAGGGAGAGCAGGTCCAGGGGAAGAAAGGGTATCTTGGTTAGACTAGGGCAGGGCTCTGTAGTTTCCTGGTGCTGGGGACACTGTCCCAACCTAGCAGGAGGGACCAGCTCAAGACGGATCCACTTGTCAGGGAAGGAGTGGTCAGGACACAACCAGAGGCCAATCACTGCCCAGCCTCATGGATCTTCCATGGTTGGTGGATACCTACAAGCTCCCAGAGTCACATGCTTTGAGTTAAAAGGGAAGCAAAAAGTGACCACCACATCCTTCATGCCCACCTTGGACCCCAATGAGAGCATCTGAGATCTCAAGGAAGGACAAAGAGCCAAGTTTAGCTCCTACTGTGTGTCAGGAATAGAGCCAGGCTCTCATACCTAATCTCATCTACTCCCTAGGAGAAGCTGTATTAAGTTCCCTTTACACCTGTAGCTCAGAGAGGTCAAGCAGTTTGTTTACAGTTGCACAGCAGATGTGAGTTCCGTGGAGGAGAAGAGCTTGAATACAAGCTGTACAGAGCTGGATTCATATCCTGGCCCTGTACTTTCTGGGCCTTGAACACAATCCATTGGCACCTGCTCCTTCCTCTCGAACCCCAGGGACGCTGCTGCAGGAAGCATCTACCTCACAGGGTCAATTGTGAATATAATTCGAGTGCTGAGCTTAGTGTTTGGCACAAAAATGCCCAGATAATCAATATTAATATTCCCAGCCCAGCCCAGGTGCAGAGAGTCCAGGCTCCTCCCTCCCCTGCCCAGTGGGAGGGTCTGCCCAGTGAGAGACAGGCCTGAGACAGGCCTGTAGCCCCTGAGCAGGCCTGGGTTGGAGGACAGCTTCCGTACAAGGAACACTTGGGTTTGCAACAGCTGGACTCTGCTAGTCCCTGCCCATCTGCTTCCCCAACAAAGGACAGGGCAGGGAAGCTTCAAGATAATCCCCTGTTTGTTCTCCACCCTCGTCACCATGCGGGTTTCAGTGCGGATGTGAACAGCCCCAGCCTTGCCCACAGTGCCAGCTGCAACCACAGAGCTGGCAGCCAGACTGGGAAAAGCAGGGGTGACCCCGTCCCCTACCCTGCGCCTTCGGGGGGTTTTGCCTGCACAAGAACCCCTTTCAGAGCTGTGAGTACGGTTACAGGACAGGCCTGTAATTGTACGAGTTGTTTTAAAGTTTTGGCACACATAACTGGCCCAACAATAGCCAGACTAACATTGACTCTGGAGGTCAGCAAGCCTGGGGCAGCCACAGGGAGAATACAGAGGCCTGGCCTGAGCCACCTCAAGTGCCCAAGGCCTGGTGGGAGTGAGCAATGACTCCCATGGGCCATGTTCTGGACACACTTCATACTCCCTTAAAAGGAGGGAATCTGCCCTTAATTGAGCACCACTGTATGCGACCCCCTGTCTTCCCCATCAAAGGAGAGGGGCTGGTGCTCTGTGAAAAAGCCCAGGCTCTTTTCAAGGCCGCTGTGAATTTTTCCCAAATGAACCTAAATGGCAACCCACTCCAGTGTTCTTGCCTGGAAAATCCCAGGGATGAGGGAGCCTGGTGGGCTGCCGTCTATGGGGTCACACAGAGTCGGACATGACTGAAGCGACTTAGCAGCAGCAGCAGCAGCCTTCAGTTCCAGACCTACCTGGGGTCTCTAGCTCCTACCCCGAATCCCCATAACTGGCTTCTGCGCCCACTCACCAACTCAGAGAGGGTGATGTGTTAAGTACACCCCACCCCTTATTGAGCTCACTCTGCGCCCTGCCAGTTCACGGTCAAACACAGTCCTGTTTGCTGTGGCCTTTGCCCAAGTGTAAACAGCTGCTAACACTCACTCCAAGGCTTGCACCTGGCCTCATGCAGCACCTTTCTCTTTGCATCAAAATTTAACATCTCAGAGTTCATCTTTTAATTTTTTTTTAACATTTATTTATTTTTGGCTGTGCTGCGCTGGGACTTCATTGCTTCTTGAAGGCTCTCTCTAACTGGGGCAAGCAGAGGCTAGTCTCAAGCTGTGGCGCTTGGGCTTCTCATTGTGATGCTTTCTCCTGCTGTGAAGCGCGAGCTCTAGGCTCACAGGCTTCAGTAGCTGTAACACATGGGCTCAGCAGTCAGGGCCCAGGAGCTCCAGAGCACAGGCTCAGTAGTTGTGATGCATGGGCTTAACTACTTTAAGTTGCTCCACAGCATGTGGACTCTTTCTGGACCAAAGATTGAACCTGTGTCCCCTGCATTGCAAAGCAATTCCTAATCACTGGACCACCAGGGAAGCCCTCGGAGTTCCGCTTTCAACATGAGAAGAGCTGCAGGCAAAGCAACATGACCCATATGAGGCCTCCCTGGTGGTCCATCAGTTAAGACTCTGCCTTCCAGTGCAGGGGCTGGGGGTCAGTCCCTGGTCATGGAACTAGGATCCTGCATGCTACATAGTGTGGCCAAAACGAAAATTTTTTAAGGGCCCATATGGACTGTTGGTGCTTATCTATATATACTTTGGGGAGGGGAGTGGACATGCCACGTGGCATACAGGATCTTAGTTCTCAGACCAAGGATCAAACCTGTGCCCCCTGAAGTACAAGTGCAGTGTCCTAACCACTGGACAGCCAGGGAATTCCTGGTGAGCTCGTCTCTGACATCAGTAACAACAAGCACTCTGACACAGGAGCCAATTTCCTTCACTTTCATTACAACTTTATTTAGCATCTGCAGACTGTGGTGCCGCAAAGGGTGTGAAGTCTAGTCCTTCATTTTATAAATGAGGAACCTGGTGCAACGACATCCTCCAAGACACACAGCTGGACTGGAGACATAAACTGTGTGAACCCAAGTACATTCCTGCTTGCAGAATGACAACCTGGAAGACAAGGTTGGAAACTGAAGTCTTACCAGGACTCTCCTGAAATGAGGATCTGAGCCTCCAACCCGGATAAGTGGAAGCTTGCAGGACTGACTTGGGTACCCAAATGGGTTAGCGTGATCCACAGCAAGGGTCAGGAGGCAAAACCAAGTGATAAACAGGCCCAGGCTGATCAAGTCAAAAAAGTGAGCCAGACAAAGGGAATCCAGGTACGAGGCCTTGGGATGGCGCGTAGGCAAGGAGGTAGAAGTGCAAAAGATTGACCTTCTGCCCCGCAAGCCTTCAAGAGTCAGTTAAGTGGTGCAGCAGCTTATAAACTGGATAGCTGTCTAAACTCTTGGCTCCACCAAATTCACAATCAGCTTCAAACAGCATAAGGAGGTCACATTTTGTAGGTGCTTAATAGTACAAACAAGAACTCAGAGAACTTCCCCTCCCTACTCCCAGGCCAGGGCCCTTCCTGCCAGATCAATAAGCTTGCTGCTCAAGCAGAGCCTGAACTTGTTGAAAACACATTGATTTCTTATGTATCTATGTTTATACCCTTCTGGCTTGACCTGTATGAATGAGCTAGGGAATTGAGGCTTTCTTCAGCTAACTTTTGAAGTCCATCTAGCCCCATAACAAGCAGTAGGTCCTAGAATGGGGACAGGTAGGTCAGCCATCAGTCTTCAAACCAACTCACAGGTGGACCTGTCACTCTGGGCCTCAGTTTCTCCAGTTATGAAAGATAAGAAGATGAAGATGAAGAATAGATTTACCTGATGAAGGTTGATTTTCAGGAGGCCCCAACTTGCACAAGCACTTTTCAAGGCTTATTAGTGTATATGTTATTTGCATTTCTTTTCTTTAAAAAAGGCTCTCAATTACAAACACCTCAAGACTCCATAAAAACCTCATCTAAGCCCAGATGGTGTCATGGAGCTAATTTCACAGGCACTGAATATTCACATTTTGAAGAAAGATGCCAAAACTCCTTGAGATAGACTGGAAACTATATAATCTTATCTCTGGTTTTTACCAACTCCTTCCCCTCCCCCCACCACTGACATGATGATGCTGGTATCAACAGCAAATGAACATCAGACATTCATGAACATGATGCTATTTGAAAACCCACAGAACTTTGGGTTACAGTGGTGTCTTATTAATTAGGAGATGAGGGGCTTCCACTGTGAAAAACAAAACTAAATTAATACAAAATTCAACTAGGCTGATTCAACTTCAAGTTTGTGAAGACGGAGAAAGCAGGAAGGGAGGGAAAATTAGGTAGGAAGAACTATGAAGCAGAGAAAGATTGAGGGACAGGTCTAAAGACAGGAAAAAGCCACCCCCTTACCCAGGTTCCCCTTACAGCTTGGAGAGAAACATCACCCTGGCCTTGCTAATATTCTCAGTAACAAGTGAGATCACATCCAGCAAAAACCTGCTTCTGTGCTGGAAGACCGATTTCATGATGTATTCACATAGAAGAAATTCAGTCATTCATTTTTCATTCTACCAATGGCTTAAGTGTATGTTGCTAGATGCTGGGGACATAATGACAAGCAAAATAGACGTGGCCCCTCACTCTAGTCTGGAGGAGAATACAGACAAGCAGCAGTGACTGCAATGCAGTGTGAGCTGTGCTTGGTGGAGGAGGTGCAGGATATCCAGGGAGCACAGAGAGAGCTTCTAATCCAGATTTAGGGAGTCAGATGAGACTTCTCCAGAGAAGTGAGAAGCCATCTGACCTGCAAGATGAGCGGGCATCCATCAGAAAGGACGAGAAGCATGTTTTAGGTAGAACAAAGAGGGAAAGAGTTGAGTGTTTCTGAAGCACTGTGGCCCAGGTATGCGTAGGGTTGTGGGAGGAGGAAGGAGCAGGCTTGACATAAGCAGGGGCTGGATCATCAGTTTTGAAAGTCTTCATGAGTGTGGACTTGACCTTGAAGGTAATGAGATTGACTTTATGGAACCGCCCAGATGGTGTGGGGAGTGGACTAGAGAGAAGCAAGCAATAAGGAGACCAGTTTGGCCATGGCAAAGATAGTGGCCTCAGTGGAAGGAAGCTGCCACTTTGGGATGAAGAGATTTGTGCAGATTCAAAAAGTATTAAGAAGCACAACATATTTGCTTTGATAGTTGTTTAGAAATGACTATACTGTACATGGAATGGACAACCAGCGGGGACCTGCTGTATGAGGTGGGAATCTCATCACCTCTATATGAGATGATGACCTGTGTGCATGAAGAATCTAAAATAGAATCAATATATGTGGCCACTTTGCCGTGCACTTGGAGTTAACACAGCATTGTGAATCAACTATACCAAATAAAATCTTTTTTAAAAAGGGAAGTGGAGTGTGAAGTGTCCAAGTGTCCAAGAATGACCTCAGGTTCGTCTGGCGTGAGCAGTTGGGCAGCCAGGTGGTAGAGCCATTTGGAAAGGCAGCAACTCCAAAAGGAACATGTTTAGTGATTCTGAACTGAATCACCCATTAGGATAGAGGGAGGCTCCAGAATTCACAGCAGAAGGCCAGGTTGAAAGACCCAGGAAAGACTGAATTGTGAGTTATGAAGGCCAGGACAGAGGAGAAAAAGGCAAGAGTGAAAAGAAGTCCAAGTGAAAAAGATGTTCAGATGAGAAAAGAAGGCTACAAAACCACGTGTACAATAAAATGCACACATGCAAAACATATACAAAGAAAGGATACTGATGGTGTCTTCATGGACAGGTTAGCAGTAGTGAGATTATTGCTGATTTATATTTGCTTCTCTTGGCTCAGTTGTGTTGTCTTAGAAAACTGCACAAAGTGGGAGTTGCAAGTTAAGTTTCACTGGAAGCAAAATGAGGACTATAGCCCAGAGATAGCTCTGAGAAACTGTCCCAAAGAGTTCGGGGGAGAGGTTTGTATAAATGTGATTTTTGGTGAAGGGGGAGTGTATGCAATCAAGCACACATGTTTTCAGAAGGTTTCTGCTAGTCTCATGAAGGTCATGAGCTGCTAGTCATGAGGAACAGCCAACCTAAACGTGAGGAGATACAAGAATTGGGCTCATAAAGTTGTCTCCTAAAAATATCTATCTGAAGGCCTGTTCTGCCAGTCTCCCCCGACCCCACTCCGAGCACAGAGTGCCTCATTTCTGCTCTCCACTTTCAGGGGTTGTTGAAAATTAGCAGCTGCAGCAGCTCATGATTAATCCTTGTAGATGGCAAATACCAATGGCAAGTGCCAATTTGTAGTTGACAGCTGTATTTGCAAAGCTAAAGACTAAAATAAATGTATTTTTTTGTAATAAAAATGAGTTATTTTTGAAAAGTGGCTTAAAAAGGAACAATTATTAAAGGGCTTTTAACTTAAAGAGCTTAATTGGAAAGGGTAGCAACAACTGAGTTAGTGGACAGCTGAAGGAGGTAAGTAGCATGATTTACTGCCTCCCAATCATGGTTGCCTATTGGGATCACCTGCAAAATGAAAAAGATACTGATCCTGGATCCCACCTCCAGAGATTCTGGTTTAATTGGCTGGCAGTGTGGCTTGAGCCCTGTAGATGTTAATGCTCCCAGGTGATTCTAATGTCAGTGAGGCTGATGGACCACTCACGTAATTAGTGAGAAGAAAGAGGGTTCACTTCAGAGTAGCATTTTGATTTATTAGGAAAGAATAAGAATCTCCAGGATAAAGTTACTGTGTGGTGAGACCATGAGGCAGGCTCAAAGGTGAGCAGTGAGATGGCATGGCTGTGTTGGGTGTGGGCCAGTCACATAGGATGCTTTTAAATGATAGAAGTGAAGTGAGCTTAAAGCAATCTAATTTTTAAAAATGTGGTGGTGGCGAGGGGAACTCTCAGAAACTGTGAGAATTGGGGGCATTTACATGGACAGAAATTTCATAGTTTTGGATACTTCAATGCAGTCAAGAATAGGCAGGGAGGCTGGTCCCACGTTAAAGGCAAAGGGCTCGGGCAGCCTAAGGGGTTGTTTAGTAAAAGGCAATGTCAGTGCAGCAACTCAGCTGAAGGCCTGCAAGTCCACGGAGGACAGTGTATGGATTATTCACCAGCAGGAGCGGTTGCAGCGCTGCGTGTTGCAAAGCACGCTGCGGAGCTGCACGTGGAGACGCCAACTCGGCAGGGCTGCAAGGGACACATTTTTTGAATTCTGGTCCCACCACTGAAGATCCCCTCTTCTGTTGGGTGAGTTATTTTATTTCTCTGACTTCACTCTCTTCACTTGTGAAAAGAGGATAATAATACCTGTTTGACAGGTTTCTAAGTATTAAAGACAATAATTGTGACAGCAGCTAATAGGTTTTTTAAATGTTTTATGTTGGTGAGTGTTTAAAGTAGGAAAAGGAGATACGATAGTTGTTAGAGGCAGTCTGGACCCGTGTCTTTCTGCCTCATTCCCTCTCTCACCTGATATTCTCTCCATTCTTATTTAACTTTCTAAATTCTAAAGTATGGTGGCTAGAGCTGACGAGCTGTTTTTCATAGTAGGAGATTAAAACCATGGAGTTGGAGGACCTTAAAAGTGTAAAACTTAAAAAGCAGAATTAACAAACTCAAAACTTTATTTTCTATGTAAAAAAATATCAATGTTAGGAAGCATCATAGTGAAGCAATAATTGCTGAAATTTAAACTCTGAGAGAAAGCAATTTGGTAAAGTGTGTGGGATTTTCAGTTATATTTCATGAAATCTGAGATGCCTTTGGTTGTAGGATACACCATATTATGTGTTATGAAGGAAAAGTGTTCCTTATTAAACTGTGACAGAATGCTTTCTTTGCTCATATAATTTTTTTCTTTTTTGAGAGCCCTTTAAGGTTAAACATGTACTGTTACCACATGTCACTCTTATGCTTGTCTAAGGAGAACAGTGGAAAAGCTGGTTAACGTGTTTTGCAAATCTTGTTCATGTTCACCTAACTCCTCTGAATCACATTTTAGTCACTGATCTGTGTATTTTCCCAAACATCTATGTCCTCTGGGTTTTCAAGTGAACTGATGATATGGTCTCTCATAATATCCCATATCTTCTTCTAAGTCACTGACATCTCTTTGCAAGCTTTCTTGCCTAGCATGTGATAGGTAATCTTCCTGTGCGTATCTCAGTAACTAAACATAACTCAGCTTTATCTACCTATGGATATCTTCCTTAAGTCCTATAATACTCTGCTTCTCAAGCTTTCATATTCATACCAGTCATCTGGGGATCTTGTCAAAAGCCAGGGTGTAGTAGGTCTGAGATAGGCCTGAGATTCTGCAGTTTTCTCATGGTTCCAGGTGAGGCCAACACAATTGGTACCAGCTGATTTGAGAAGTGAAGCTATAAAGCAATTGTTTCAATGGGTTGCTTCTTTGCAAGAAAATGAGGAAGTGTGGTTGTTCCTCCAGTAAATACTTGTTTCGCTAATATCAAGTTTACGCCCTGCTGCTGTTTTCATGGCCTTCTGTGTATACAACAGTTTCTCATTTCAATACCAAATGATAGTATAATCTTGAAATTATTTAAACGGCAGTGAGACTCAACATGTGTAGTGTAGTGTAGAGCCAGCAATGCACATAATTCATTGGCATAATGGTGGAGTGAAGAGCGAGGACCAAGTTAGTGTGTGGACAGGCAGTGCTGGACACCAAAGTGGCCTGTAAGCCATACTCTGATGCCAAAGATGCAAAAATGTGCTGCTTCAGCTCACGGAAATATGGAGCTGCTGCTGCTGCTGCTAAGTCACTTCAGTCGTGTCCGACTCTGTGTGACCCCATAGACGGAAGCCCAACAGGCTCCCTCGTCCCCGGGATTCTCCAGGCAAGAACACTGGAGTGGGTTGCCATTTCCTTCTCCAATGCATGAAAGTGAAAAGTGAAAGGGAAGTCGCTCAGTCATGTCCGACTCTTAGTGACCCCCATGGACCACAGCCCACCAGGCTCCTCCACCCATGGGAATTGCCAGGCAAGAGTACTGGAGTGGGGTGCCATTGCCTTCTCCGGGAAATATGGAGAATCTGTTGTAAATCTCTGTGCTATTTTAACCTCTACTCTTCGCAGTTATTTTCACTTAAGAAAATGCTGAAGTCAGCCTTAAGAAGTACGAGAGATAACAGTAATAACCCTAGTGCATTTCTCAGCGTCTTTGTTTTTTAACCTTTCCAGTTCCAGTTCAGTCTCTCAGTCGTGTCCGACTCTTAGTGACCCCATGAATCACAGCACGCCAGGCCTCCCTGTCCATCACCAACTCCAGTTCACCCAAACTCATGTGCATTGAGTCAGTGATGCCATCCAGCCATCTCATCCTCCGTCATCCCCTTTTCCTCCTGCCCCCAATCTCTCCAAGCATCAGGGTCTTTTCCAATGAGTCAACTCTTTGCATGAGGTGGCCAAAGTATTGGAGTTTCAGCTTCAACATCAGTCCTTTGAACACCCAGGACTGATCTCCTTCAGAATGGACCGGTTGGATCTCCTTGCAGTCCAAGGGACCCTCAAGAGTCTTCTCCAACACCACAGTTCAAAAGCATCAATTCTTTGGTGCTCTGCTTTCTTCAGAGCCCAACTCTCACTTTAGGTTTCACCTAAGTGAATGGTACACAAGGATGAAAGTTGTTGAGTGTGTAGGCATTGATGATTTGTGTGTTTTCTTTTAGTATTGATTTATTAATTGGGTTGCATTAGGTCTTAGTTATGGCACGTGGGATCTTCAATATTTGTTGCAGCATGTGAGATCTTTCGTTGTGTCATGTGGGATCTCTGGCCAGGGATTGAACCTAGGCCCCTGCATTGGAAGTAGGGAGTCTCAGCCACTGGACCACCAGGGAAGTCCCTGATTTGGGTGTTTTATAACTGACTTTTCAGTGGTTGAAATCTCCTGAGCACTTGTAGCAAAAGCCTGACTCCAAGTTCCCCCAGCCTACTGAAGCATCATCTTTGGGAACAGACCCTGGGAGACCAGGTCCGACAGGAAAGCCTAACTCAGCTCAAGTTTGAAACCATGGGTTTAGTGTCTTCACACCTTCTGCAGGGTTTAGTCTGTCCATCTCTAGGTAGGGGAGCCTGCCAGGTACCAAACACTGCCAGGTGTTAAAGGGAATACCACACCCCTCAGAAATCTATCATAGCATTTCTCCCTGTCCTCACAGAGCGTATACCCCACGTATGCTGAGAGAGAGAGGACTGTGCCATTGGCATTCAGCAGCGGGGTGGAAGAAAGGAGGAGGGACATTGCTTCTGATGGATATGACTGGAAAAGGAGAGGTGGGAAATTGACTGGGTCTTGAAAGGGGGCTGAAATGTGGATAGGACACGAGAGGAAAAGGGCGTTTCAGGCAGGTGGTACAGCAGAAACAAAGGCGAGGAGGCAGAGAGCACTGACTGTGATCCATAGACAGAGAGCAGACCAGGTGTTCTAAGGAGATGGTTCATGTCACAGGACCATAAAGAGTGCACTGGGAAAACTTGATGGGAGTAAGGTGATGCCCCAGGAGGCTCTGCTCTTTGTATCTGGTCTCTCCGTTTAGGGTTTTTAATTTGTTTCCTTTTCTTCTTTTTCCTTCTTCTCCTCCTCCATTCCATTTCAAGTTGAGAGAGGAGACCCAGAGCCTTTGATTGTTCATCAGTACCTGGGCCTTACCCTTCTTCCCTGGCCGCTGGCTTCCCCTGCCACTCACCTCGCTTCCTTAGGCTCCCGTGTCTCACCGCCTCTGCTGTCAGCTGGCGTGTGAGGGGAAATGCAAGCATGATGCAACATTAATCTGAGCAAAACGCAACTAGAGAGGAAATTTTGCTGCTCTGTTGCAAATAGCATATGGCACTTCCCCAAAGCCAAAAGAAATGATTTTTTAATCATCTGCTGTTTGGGATTATCCACGCTCCCTTTCCTTGGCGTGGATAATTGAGGGTTGACTGTATTTGGGTTTCAAAGCAGTTTGGACTTTACTGAAATCCAAGGTTCCCAGTTTGCACCGTAACCCCCGTAGGCACTGGTGCCTGTAATTAAAGTGATCTGCAAAGGGAAGGCCACAGAGGTACCTCTGACATGAGTGGTTACCAGAGAAGGACAGCTGGCATTTTTTATGTTGTGTGTATGAGGCTAAAATGATAGTAGCTGCCCTCATTCAGGAGGTCCAGGTCTGGGGTACTGTTGGCTCTAGACATTTCAGTCTGCACTCTAAAAAGCCTTCAGTGAACTTACCACCTTTCTAGGGTGAGACTTCACTAGGGTGCCCGTGGGGTTTCAGAAGGAAACATGAAACATGATGTAAATAGAGATATTAGAGATGATTCGTTTTAAGGTGGGCAAATTTTGGCCAACACACACACACACATATGCTGGGAGCTGAAGTTCTGAGGGAAGGAGAGTGCTGAATACAGAATGGTTAGAAAAATATGTCTGCACACTGTGTGTGTGCAGAGAGGAAAGAGGGGCAGCTTCTTCTAGAGCACATGGGGCTGGGGAGCCAGAGCTGTACTGCTTCACAGAACTTACCCTGGTGCAGGGGAAAGGAGGCGGCAGGTTGTGGAGGAGATGTAAGCCAGCTCTTCACCTGTACATGTTTGCCACTGAGAGAAGAAGAGAGGACAATTGTAAATTAAAACATACGGACATACACAAGAAGCGCTGGAGGATATCCTCGGTCTCCACACGGCGCTGGGGGGAGGGCTGGGATGCCTGGAGGAGCCCAGGAGCCAGGTCAACACTGGCTGGGCTGTTGGGGCAGAATGACAGGGAAGGAAGTTTCGAGCAGGACTGCACCCCTTTCTGGCGCCACCTGCAGAGGAAGCATCGGCTAAAGCTTGAGCACTCAACGTCCCTCCTTGTTGGTGAGAGTGCTCTCAGCATTATCCTGAAGCCTACTGACTGTGCCACCCTGCAGGGGGCCCCACTGTTTAAGGTCAGAAGCAGAAAATGGCTGTGTGTGTTGGGGACCCCCATCCCTTCTTTGCTAAGGTCAGAATAGGGACTCAGGACCCCAGTTACACTTCACTTGCTCCATCTCCCTGAAATTGCACCACAGCAGCCTCTTCTCATCCTCCCCCTGCCACATCCTCACCATGAGCTCCCCTGCTCCACTGCAATACTCGTTTGGTTTTGCTGGCGGGCACCACCTGGCCTGTGAGAAGGGACAGCCTTGATCAGTCCAGGAAGGCAGTAGGGTCCCGTGGCCGGGCACTCTCTCCCTCCCACTCCTCTGCCTCAGCCAGAGACACTGCTCTTCTCACCTGTATCATCTGGGGAGATGTTCGGTCAAAACTCCCTGCTCTCCCAGGGAGCTCACTGCTGCTGCTGCTGCTGCTGCTACTGCTAAGTCACGTCAGTCGTGTCCAACTCTGTGCGACCCCATAGATGGCAGCCCACCAGGCTCCTCCGTCCAGGGGATCTTCCAGGGAAGCGTACTGGAGTGGGTTGCCATTGCCTTCTCCACAGGGAGCTCATGGACGAATATTTATGCTCCTTGTCCATCCCCTCAGACAGCCATGCTCTCCCAGGGAGCTCACGGACGAGTATTTATGCCCCTTGTCCATCCCCTCAGACAGCCAGCTGGCTCCCCACCGAAATGAGGGTGGTCACTGGGCGAGGATGGAAAGCCATCCAAGGCGCCACTTCCCTGCCCTCCTCAGAGAAGACAGCTGGGCCATTCTCATGATTAAACACAGGAACCGCTCCCATTGGCTCTGTGACAGCTTCTCCCGACCATCGTGGTTACTGATTAAAGAGAAGCTGGATTATTTTTCTTAGAAGAAAATTAAAACCACAGACTGAGGTGAGGGGAGGGGGGCCGGGGGGAGCTCCATTGCACTGCTTTGGTGAGAGCCACAGGTTGCTCAACCCATCCCCACCCTCGTGACATGCAGCGCTCCTCCGGTCACTCAGGATACAGCCCAGATGGGATGCAGCCACTCCGGCCCTGCCTTTACCAAGCATATATCAGTCTTCCCCTGAGTGTCAGGCAGTGTGCTGGGTCATTAAGTGCAAAGCAGTTTGGCCCCCAGCTCCCCCTCCCGCAGAGAGACCAGCCAGCACACTGAGCATCCGGGAGAGAATTCCACGCAGTCCTCCCACCCGAGCTGAGCTGTTTTGTCCTGCAGAGCAGCGCGTGCCTCTTGCTTTATAGACTGCAGAACTGCAGCTCTGCTCAGAGGCTAATGTGTGTCCCTCAGCTCTGAAGCAATGACCTGTCCACTGGCAGCTTTCCCAGCAGGACTATCAAGCCTGTACTTCAAATATAGTTTCCTCTAAAAAAGAACATAAGGCACTACCCTGGTGTTTCCCATCTGTGTGCCTGCCTTTTATGGTCTGGGCTCTCGACTCTCATTCGAGTTGCTGATGAGGGGCTGGTGACTGGGCATGGGAGTGGCTCCAGGATTCCTGTATGGGATCCTTGGGGGTAGCTTTGTGGTCAGTGGTGGGGTCCTTGTTTATTCAGCTTGCTGTTTATTTGGGGGATGCTAATGGAGACTTTTGGAAGGTTAAACCCTCTCCCATCATCCCACAAGTCTTTGGCAGCATCCCAAATTGAGCCTTTGCTCTATGAATAAAGCCAGCATTGGAAATCAGAGCTGCGGCCCAGTTCCAGCCCTGATTGGCTTGAGGGGACTTTGTACAATCCCATAATTTTTCAAAGACCTGGGATTCTCATCTGTGAACAGACTGGGGTTGGACCATATCATCTCTAAAATCCCTTGCAGTGATTCTAGGTCTTGAAATGAGACTGGAGATACAGCTCCAACCCAGAAAAAGCTGACGGTGGTGAAAATATATCTCTAGAGGAAAAATTGCATGAAACTGCAAACGGTGGGAGTAATGGAAAGTTATTGATCTTTGTCCACCAGCATCTATCACCACCTCTTCTGACAACGACCCCTAATCTCCACTTGGGAAGGTTGTGAGGATCTTCCAGGGATGGACCCCTAACTTAAAATGTATCCTGAGTCCAGCCGCCTCTCCCCAGTTCTGCCTCCTGTGCCAGCTGCTGTTGTCTGTGCCTGCTTCCCCCTCAGCCTGCCCTTTCCACATGAGAGCAATGGAATCTGTGGTTGTTGCTGTCACCTCTTGTGTATGTCTTTCATTTTTTAAAAAAACTTAAAAACTCAGATATAATTGATATATGAGATTGTATACATTTAAGTCTTCCATGTTTGCTTCATACATTGAAATATTGTACTCTGATTACTACTGTAACCTTACTAACACTTTGTCTTTTATCATTTCTATTTTGTGTTCAGAATCATTAAGATTTAGTCTATAAGTCACGTTGAAGTTTATAATACAGTATTGTTGACCATAATCACCAGGTTGTATGTTCAGTCTCCATAACTTATTTATCTACTAGTTATAAGTTTCTACCCTTAAAAAACGGCTCTTCAATTTCTCCACCCCCAGCACCTGGTAACCACCATTCGACTGTTTTTATGAGTTCAGCTTTTTCAGATTCAACATGTAAGTGAGGTCATTCAGGTTTTGTCTTTGTCTGCCTTAGTTCGCTTAGCATAAAGCACTCAAAGTCTATATATATTGTCACAAACGTCGGGATTTCCTCCTTTTTCTCAGTTGAATAATATTTCCTTGTATATATACACCACATTTTCTTTATTGACTCATCCATTGATGGATTCAGGTTGTTTCCAAGTCTTAGCTATTGGAAACAATGCTGCAATAAACAAGGGAGGGCATATATCCCTTCTAGACACTGATTTCAATGCCTTTGGATATATACCCAGGAATGAAGTTGTTGGATCATGTTAGTTCAATTTTTAAATTTTTTGAGGAACTGTTGTACTATTTTCTGTAATGACTGCACCAATTTACATTCTACCAATAGCATAGAAGGGGCTCCCTTTTCTCCACACCCTCACCAACATTTGTTATCTCTTACCTTTGACAAAAGCCATCCTAACAGGGGTGAGGTGATAGCTCCTTGTGGATTTGATGGGCATTTCACTGATGTTTAGTGATCTTGAGCAACTTTTCATGTGTGTGTTGACCATTTGTACATGGAAATCTTGATCAAACATAACTCATGTCTCTTTCCTTTTGAAAAGCCTCCAGTCTCACCACCATGATCAGAATAAAATTCCATCTCCTTCCCTTGGGCTACAGGGCCAGCATCTTGCGGCCACTTCTCCACCTTCTCTCCTCGTCTGCTCGGCCCACACTGCTCAGACCCCACTGGCCTCCATGGCTCTTCCTTAATAAGCCTGGCTTGTTCTGCCTCACAGCCTCTGCACCTGCACCTTCTGCCCAAGTCTTCACACGGCCTCTGTTCTCCTTTCATTCAGGCCGCTTCTCAAATGCTACCTCCTTCCCTGAGCATCTCACCTAAAATCACGCTCCACTGTCACCCCACATCACTCTCTATGTTCTTAATCTGCTTTGGTTGGTGGGTTTTTTCCATTCAGTTCAGTTCAGTTCAGTCGCTCAGTCGTGTCCGACCCTTTGCGACCCCATGAATCGCAGCATGCCAGGCCTCCCTGTCCATCACCAACTCCCGGAGTTCACTCAGACCCATGTCCATCGAGTCCATGATGCCATCCAGCCATCTCATCCTCTGTCGTCCCCTTCTCCTCCTGCCCCCAATCCCTCCCAGCATCAGGGTCTTTTCCAATGAGTCAACTCTTCGCATGAGGTGGCCAAAGTACTGGAGTTTCAGCTTCAGCATCATTCCTTCCAAAGAAATCCCAGGGTTGATCTCCTTCAGAATGGACTGGTTGGATCTCCTTGCAGTCCAAGGGACTCTCAAGAGTCTTCTCCAACACCACAGTTCAAAAGCATCAATTCTTTGGCGCTCAGCCTTCTTCACAGTCCAACTCTCACATCCATACATGACCACAAGAAAAACCATAGCCTTGACTAGACGGACCTTAGTCGGCAAAGTAATGTCTCTGCTTTTGAATATACTATCTAGGTTGGTCATAACTTTTCTTCAAGGGGTAAGCGTCTTTTAATTTCATGGCTGCAATCACCATCTGCAGTGATTTTGGAGCCCCCCAAAATAAAGTCTGATAGCTTCCACTGTTTCCCCATCTATTTGCCATGAAGTGATGGGACCGGATGCCATGATCTTCATTTTCTGAATGTTTTTTCCATTAACTCGTCATTTCTTAATTTTGATTAATCTTATACAATGTATTTGTTTTCTTTCCTACTAGTAAGTTAGCCCCAAGAAGGCAGGGATATGATCTGTCTTGTCCATACTGTGTCCCCAGTATTGTATATGCCCCCCATATACAGTAGTGCCTAGCGTGTAGTTGGTGATCAATAAACACTAGATGAGGCTTCTTTGGTGGCTCAGACTGTAAACAAAATTCTGTCTACAATGCAGGACACCTGGGTTCAACCCCTGGGTGGGGAAGATCCCCTGGAGAAGGGAATGACTGTACACGCCAGTATTCTTGCCTGGAGAATCCCATAGACAGAGGAGCCTGCAGGGCTACAGTCCATGGGGTCGCAAAGAGTCAGACATGACTGAGCTACTAATACTCACTTTTTTTTTTTCCAAACACTCGGTGAACGAGTGATGTCAATCTGTGCGTTCAGCGTCCTGGCCACACTGCTTGGTTCAGGGTGGGCACACGACTTAACCAGATTAAGGAGGAGGGAATCCCTGGGCTTTGCCAGGACAGAAAGCTGTGGGTGCACACTTTCCTTTGCTGCCCCATGTGTTGTAATGGTGTGAGGCTGAGGCCAGAGCTGCCACATGGATCCAGAACCAGGGCCAATACAGGGGAATCAAGACCAGGGGGCAAAACCTAGTAACGTCCGTAGGGCCCTCCATGAAGCCATGCCTGAAGTCGGACCTTTCTATGGGTTTTTTCCACCAACATGAGTCAATACATTTTTTAAGCAAAGTAGTTCTGCTTCCCTACATCTCACAGAGAATAGAATAAAGCTCAGGGGAAGAAAACTGAGTGAGTTAGCCAAGGTCGCATGGTCCGACTGGGGCTCCATTTCAGTCTTCTGACCACAGTGCTGGGCTTCGTATTCTCCTCTGCATGACCTTGAAGGCGCTGCCCTGGGAAAGGCAGAGCCTTGCTGACACAGCAGAGCCTGACAGGTGGGGATCGTCTTAGCCTCAGGGCAGAGCACCCTGCTGCCCGTGTTTTCAGTTTATAGGAGGCTTCTCTTCAAAGCGCCCCACCTGCTTTTGCAAATAACTATTACAAATCTTCTCTGTGGCAGGTCTAAAGGAGACAGGTCAAACGAGGGCAACAGATGTTCTCCAACTTTAGACACCAATGAGTGTCCAGCTGCCAGAGGCCAGGCTAACCATGCAGGCCTCTGTGATTTGACTGGTGGAGTAACGTGGCACCTCACAGGTGGTTTTTTTTTTTTTTTTTCATTTTAATTCTGTGTAAAGTGACATCATACAGACAAACCACAGAGGATTTAGATAAAGTGTTGACCAGTTTTAAAACAGTAACAGCAAATAATCATTTACACAGGACTCCTCATCTCTAATTTTACATCTCTTTATACACAGGTACTATTAACAGGTGTTTAATCCTCCTTGTCCGTTGGCCCCACCAACAGAGTGTGAATGTGCAATTCCTTATGGTTTAAAGGGCAGCCCTCAGCCCTCACCAGCTCCTCTCCCATCAGATCTGCTGAGGACAGCTTTGCTAGGCGGTCCTACAGGTCCGGCCTGCCTGCCCCAGGGTGAGCTTCATTTCTGGAAGCTGGACTTACACTGAGTGAATCCTGAGCCCTCCTCTGAAGACTGGGGTCCCCCAGCAGCTTCCTGCTGACAGTCCAAGGGCTATTAAGGGGAGCCAGCCTGCAGAGAAACATCTCAGCCACAGTCTCACTTTCTCAGGTATGCCCCACACTGCCAAATGGCGTCCCATGAGCTGTGCGCTGGAGGCCAAGCCCCTGGTTTCTTAGAGTGAGGGATGGGACCCCCACTCATCCTTGGGAGTTGTCCTTTCTGCCCCCCAGGGCAGGCTAGTGGGTTCCTTCCCAGTGCCAGGCTGATCTGCCACTTGGACCTTACCACCTGGTGTCCATGAGGGGCCACCCATGGCCAGGCTGTGGGAGACGGTCTACATACACCCAGCAATTGGTGCTTGGTTCCCCAGCCCTAGCCAGGACCTTGGTGGGAGGCTGGGTAAGGGACAGCCACCCCGAACCAGCAGGGTTCTGCCCTCCAAAAGGAATGCCACTCTCAGTCTCAAGAGGGACAGGGCCAGGGCGGATGTCTCTGGGGAAAGACACAGTTCTTTGGGGAACTGGCCACAGTTCAGCAGGAAGCAAGTCCCATGTTTGTTCGTGGCAAGAATCACATTTCACTGTCGGTTAGCTGGCTCCCAGCAAGCAGCAGGAATCCCAGCCCTAGAACGTCACGCGTGGTGGGCTTTCTCTGCAGCTGGGCTGGGATGTGTGTGGCCATGATGGCACTTCCAGTGTCAACAGTAACGTTCTAAGTCCCGTTCGCAACACGTCGTGTTATTCACTCACTAATCCCCATTACAAAGTTGTCACTATCCCAGCGTTAAATATATCCCACTTGGTAGACAACTGGGGCACAGAGAGGTGATATGCTGTCTGAGAGCACACGGCAAGTACGGGGAGGAGCTGGCAACAGAGCACGGGCGTTCTGCCTCCAGAGTTCTCCATAGGTCGGGTATGAGGACAGGGCGCCGGGTGGGTCTCCTGTGTCGCCAGGCCAATGCTCAGGGACCCATCAGATCAGAGGGACATGGCGGTGCAGGCACTGTCTGCCCCACAGGATGGTTAGAGTGGTGTGGTCTGGACACTCAGGGTCAAGGTTTTTGTGGTTAATGTCATGTACACTGGACTGGGTGACATAAGAGCACCACCAGAGTGCTCCAGCCCAGGGTGACTGGTGCGGCAGAGAGGCAGCGCCAGATACCAGCCGTGGACACCTGAAGGGCTGCGCCAGCTCGAGCTCCTGCTTTCCTTGGTCTCCATTTCCAGTCTCAGGAAAGAGAGGCCAGAACCCAGCTCCAAAGCCAGCTCAGGTCCTGTCCAAGGCAGCTGTCGTGATCTGAGAAGCCCATGGCTCCCTCCCTCCTCTGCCTTCAGCCAGGCGCCCACCTGCAGGGGGCCCTTCTCTGTGCCAGGCTTGGGAGGCACTGGACAGGGCTGAGCAGCACCTGCCTCAGCTGGCACTGTCCCCGCGTAATTCATCAGCACATTCCGAGGTGAAGGAAAGGCCACCTGTCCTCTCTCCCCATGTGTCTGCCCACAAGATCCTTCCCCTGCAGACCTTGGGAGGGGGATCTACTGATACCTTGTGACGAGTCGGCGCTCCCGAGAAGTGAGTGGGTGAACAGGAGACGCTGAATGGTTCTGCCAGGAACAAAGAGCAAAAGCTTGTGGGTGGAGCAGAGGAAACCGGAGGCAGAGCTGAGGGGGTCCACAGAGCCGGGCAGCCGCTCCCTTGTGTGGCTGTGGGGCGGGTGGTAAGAAAACTGACTGACCAGGGGGTGCTGCGGAGCAGGCGTAGGAGAATGACAATGTCTTGGAAATCAGGACAAGAGGGACCTGGGACAGAAACAGGTGGACTTGGCCAAGTGAACGAGGAATCTAGAGCTCGGGAACAGGACTCCCAGGAAGAGCTGTGTCCCGAAGAGCCACAGTCCCTAATCGCTTGTGGCCGCGATTGCTAGTCTGCATAAGGCCTGGTCCTCTGAGGCAGGCAGACACCTGAACTGGCATTTAACAAGGAGCAAAAGGAGAGGAGAGGAAAATGGAGAGTAGCAATTCTGAGGCCCGGTCTCCGGTAAAAGCTTTGAGAAGCCCCCGGTCCAAATACAGCTTATACAGCAGGAGTGTAACCTGCAGCCAGCTGAGCGTTTCCTCTTCTTTCTCATACCTCACCACAAACACACTTGCCCCACCACGAACACACTCACCCTGCCACACACTCAGCCCACCACAAACACATTCACCCCACCCCAAACACACTTACCCCACCAGAAGCACCTTCTTCACACCCACCTCCCCCCCACACACACACACTCAACCACGTATACACACACCCCACCGAGTATTAAGCTATGATCCCAGGTTGGAGTGCCAACCTCAGGGCCATGTTCTGGAACAGTGCCATAGTCTTATCTCAGGAAATTTAGAACTGCAGGGACTGAAACCCCTAGGATGAAGTCCAATGAGGCCTTATTCTAAATTCTGTTCTCCAGTGAATGCTGGCAAAATGAGTTTCCAGCTGACGAGCAGAACCACAAAGCCAGACAGTATCTCAAAAGATCACTCGGTGCTGAGGGAACAGACGGGACTCCACCCAAATCTCCCCCAGTAATCACAGTTGCCTTTTAGTAATCTTTTCCGGAAGGCTGATATGGCTCAGTCTCAATTCCAGAATCACTGAGTTTTTCTTAGGTTGAAATGGTGCATAGTTATCATGTTTTGGAACCAGACTCAAAATCTGCTCCTCATTATTTATTTACTTTATTTATTATTATTTTTTACCATTACTTACGACATCATTTTTGTTGGAGTCTCTTCATTGTAGAGTCAGTACAATTCCTCTGTCAGACTCTTGCCCCCATTCATATCAGAGTTGCTTTAGAGTGGGAGACTGAGGCTGCTGGGGGTGTACTTGCAGCGTGAGATCTCTTACTGGGGGCTGGGGTGAGTACTTAGGGTATTTGTGGAGCGAAAATGAAAAACACAACAATCCAAGGTACTGGTCAGTCACAGGAAGATGCACAAGCCTGGAGGTCTCTGTGGCCAGCAGATGCCATCTTGTACCCTGCTCACCTCTTATGTGTGGTGGTTGGGGTGGAGGAACCCAATCCTTGGGGTGGTCCTTGTTCTTCCAAACATCCCTGAGTTGGTGTTGCCCAAAGCTTAGAGGCCCATGGGTTTGTCAGTTTCTCCCTTCAGGTCCTCTGTTCAATATTCAGAGTCCTGAGGTGAGGAAGAGAAGGTTGTAGCAGCTTCAGAGGGCAGACCAACCTCCCTAGAGTGCATGGTCTGAGAAGTCCCCATTGAGACTGCTGGTGAAGGATATCATAATGCCTGGAGCCAAGTTTCCCCAGAGCCTCAGATTCTCAGCAGTTAATGCAAACTCCCCCTGCCTCCACCCCTAGAAAGGTCTGACCATGCAAACTCCACCCAAAGTTGTTCAGAGAAGTAAGCTTTATGGCGGACAAGGGTATATATGGCCACTAGGGTTCTTCTCAAGCTAGGAAGGTATTTAAAGTTATTGGTCTTTCTGCATCTTCCAAATTTTACATTCTATATTTATTTGTTTAATATAAAACATGTTAATTATTTATAGGCCAAATTATAACTTTCGCCCCTAAGTCTTCAAATTAAATGGACTTTCTAGGAAACTACCTGCTCTTTTTTTGTATTCCTGGCAATAGGACTTAATGCATTAAGAGTGAGCCTATTCTGTCTGTTACTACTGTAATTGGAGTAAGAATATAACTTTCACTACCATTAATGACAGTGGGATTCTGGACAGAATGCTGTGCTGTTTTCTATGTTTTCCTTTTTTCCCATTAAAAAAAATTGAGATATAATCCACATACCATAAATTTCAACATTTTAACATATATAATTCAGTGAGTTTTAACATATTTATACAGTTGTACAGCCATCACCACAATCTAACTTCAGAATATTTTCATCCCCCAAAAGAGAACTGCTGTGTGCATCATCTCAAGACCTTTAGCACTCACCCCCATTCCCCTCCCCAGCCCCTAATCTGCTTTGTCTCTATGGATACTTGCATTATTTCAAATCATCCTAAACAATTACTTTGTAAAGGATGAGAAAACTAAACCTCTAAGAAGTTCACTAAGCACGGGCGGCTGCAACCAGCGCACTAAGCGCGGCCGAGAGGAGCTACCCCACGACTCAGGGGCAAAAGCTGGGAGGACCCCATGCCCGAAGGGCGGCGGACAAGAGGAGTTACCCCACGTCCGAGGTCACGGGCAGCGGCCGCGGGTACCAGGCTGCAATGGCGCAGGAACGGCTGGGAGGAGCTACCCCGCCCCCGAGGTCAGGGGCGATAGCCGGGAGGAGCTACCCCATGCCCGAGGCCAGGGGTGGCGGCTGGGAGGAGCAACCCCACGTCCAAGGAGCGGTGGCTAAGTGGGCGCAGGAGGGCCTAGAGGAGCTATCCCACATTGAAGGTCAGGAAGGGCAGTGGTAAGGAGATACCCTTTGTCCAAGGTAAGGAGCAGCGGCTGCATTTTGCTGGAGCAGCTGTGAAGAGATACCCCATGCCCAAGGTAAGAGAAACTCAAGTAAGATGGTAGGTGTTGCAAGAGGGCATCAGAGGGCAGACACACTGAAACCATACTCACAGAAAACTAGTCAGAAAACTAGGACCACAGCCTTGTCTAACTCAATGAAACCAAGCCATGCCTGCAGGGCAACCCAAGACGGGCGGGTCATGGTGGAGAGGTCTGACAGGATGTGGTCCACTGGAGAAGGCAATGGCAAACCACTTCAGGATTCTTGCCTTGAGAATCCCATGAACAGTATGAAAAGGCAAAATGATAGGATACTGAAAGAGGAACTCCCCAGGTCAGTAGGTGCCCAACACGCTACTGGAGATCAGTGGAGAAATAACTCCAAAAAGAATGAAGGGATGGAACCAAGGCAAAAACAATACCCAGCTGTGGATGTGACTGGTGATAGAAGCAAGGTCCGATGCTGTAAAGAGCAATATTGCATAGGAACCTGGAATGTCAGGTCCATTTTCAGTTCAGTTCAGTCACTCAGTCGTGTCCGACTCTTTGTGACCCCATGAATCACAGCACGCCAGGTCCATGAATCAAGGCAAATTGGAAGTGGTCAAACAAGAGATGGCAAGAGTGAACGTCAACATTCTAGGAATCAGCGAACTAAAATGGACTGGAATGGATGAATTTAACTCAGATGACCATTGTATCTACTACTGCGGGCAGGAATCCCTCAGAAGAAATGGAGTAACCATCATGGTCAACAAAAGAGTCCGAAATGCAGTACTTGGATGCCATCTCAAAAACGACAGAATGATCTTTGTTCGTCTCCAAGGCAAACCATTCAGTATCACAGTAATCCAAGTCTATGCCCCAACCAGTAACACTGAAGAAGCTGAAGTTGAACGGTTCTATGAAGACTTACAAGACCTTGTAGAACTAACACCCAAAAAAGATGTCCTTTTCATTATAGGGGACTGGAATGCAAAAGTAGGAAGTCAAGAAACACCTGGAGTAACAGGCAAATTTGGCCTTGGAATGCAGAATGAAGGAGGGAAAAGACTAATAGTTTTGCCAAGAAAATGCACTGGTCATAGCAAACACCCTCTTCCAACAACACAAGAGAAGACTCTACACATGGACATCACCAGATGGTCAACACTGAAATCAGATTGATTATATGCTTTTCAGCCAAAGATGGAGAAGCTCTATACAGTCAACAAAAACAAGACCAGGACCTGACTGTGGCTCAGATCATGAACTCCTTATTACCAAATTCAGACTTAAATTGAAGAAAGTAGGGAAAACCGCTAGACCATTCAGATATGACCTAAATCAAATCTCTTATGATTATTCAGTGGAAGTGAGAAATAGATTTAAGGGCCTAGATCTGATAGATAGGGCCTGATGAACTATGGAATGAGGTTTGTGACATTGTACAGGAGACAGGAATCAAGACCATCCCCATGGAAAAGAAATGCAAAAAAAGCAAAATGGCTGTCTGGGGAGGCCTTACAAATAGCTGTGAAAAGAAGAGAGGCGAAAAACAAAGGAGAAAAGGAAAGATATAAGCATCTGAATGCAGAGTGCCAAAGAATAGCAAGAAGAGATAAGAAAGCCTTCTTCTGCGATCAATGCAAAGAAATAGAGGAAAACAACAGAATGGGAAAGACTCTGAAGGGATGGGATATCTCTTCAAGAAAATTAGAGATACCAAGGGAACATTTCATGCAAAGATGGGCTCGATAAAGGACAGAAATGGTACGGTCCTAACAGAAGCAGAAGACATTAAGAAGAGGTGGCAAGAATACACAGAAGAATTGTACTAAAAAGATCTTCATGACCCAGATAATCACGATGGTGTGATCACTCATCTAGAGCCAGACATCCTGGAATGCGAAGCCAAGTGGGCCTTAGAAAGCATCACTACAAGCAAAGCTAGTAGCGGTGATGGAATTCCAGTTGAGCTATTTCAAATCCTGAAAGATGATGCTGTGAAAGTGCTACACTCAATATGCCAGCAAATTTGGAAAACTCAGCAGTGGCCACAGGACTGGAAAAGGTCAGTTTTCATTCCAATTGCAAAGAAAGGCAATGCCAAAGAATGCTCAAACTACCGCACATTTGCACTCATCTCACATGCTAGTAAAGTAATGCTCAAAATTCTCCAAGCCAGGCTTCAGCAATATGTGAACCGTGAACTTCCTGATGTGGAAGCTGGTTTTAAAAAAGGCAGAGGAACCAGAGATCAAATTGCCAACATTCTCTGGGTCACGGAAAAAGCAAGAGAGTTCCAGAAAAACATCTATTTCTGCTTTATTGACTATGCCAAAGCCTTTGACTGTGTGGATCACAATAAACTGTCAAAAATTCTGAAAGAGGTGCGAATAGCAGACCACCTGACCTGTCTCTTGAGAAATCTGTATGCAGGTCAGGAAGCAACAATTAGAACTGGACATGGAACAACAGACTGGTTCCAAATAGGAAAAGGAGGACGTCAAGGCTGTATATTGTCACCTTGCTTATTTAACTTCTATGCAGGGTACATCATGAGAAACGCTGGACTGGAAGAAACATAAGCTGGAATCAAGATTGCCGGGAGAAATATCAATCACCTCAGATATGCAGATGACACTACCCTTATGGCAGAAAGTGAAGAGGAACTAAAAAGCCTCTTGATGAAAGTGAAAGTGGAGAGTGAAAAAGTTGGCTTAAAGCTCAACATTCAGAAAACGAAGATCATGGCATCCGGTCCCATCATTTCATGGGAAATAGATGGGGAAACAGTGGAAACAGTGTCAGACTTTATTTTTTTGGGCTCCCAAATCACTGTAGATGGTGATTGCAGCCATGAAATTAAAAGACACTTACCCCTTGGAAGAAAAGTTATGACCAACCTAGATAGCATATTCAAAAGCAGAGACATTACTTTGCCAACTAAGGTCCATCTAGTCAAGGCTATGGTTTTTCCAGTGGTCATGTATGGACATGAGAGTTGGACTGTGAAGAAGGCTGAGCACCAAAGAATTGATTCTTTTGAACTGTGGTGTTGGAGAAGACTCTTGAGAGTCCCTTGGACTGCAAGGAGATCCAACCAGTCCATTCTGAAGGAGATCAACCCTGGGATTTCTTTGGAAGGAATGATGCTAAAGCTGAAACTCCAGTACTTTGGCCACCTCATGTGAAGAGTTGACTCATTGGAAAAGACCCTGATGCTGGGAGGGACTGGGGGCAGGAGGAGAAGGGGACGACAGAGGATGAGATGGCTGGATGGCATCATGGACTCGATGGACGTGGGTCTGAGTGAACTCTGGGAGTTGGTGATGGACAGGGAGGCCTGGCGTGCTGCGATTCAGGGGGTTGCAAAGAGCCAGACACGACTGAGCGACTGAACTGAACTGAGAAGTTCAATAACATGATCACACCCCACGTGTGGTGAGTGGGTGAGCCAGGTTTTAAACCCAGGGCTCTCTGACTCCAGCACCTGTGCTGGCAGACACTCCCCTCACTTCCTCTGCCCTGTCTACTGCTGCTCTCACTCCATCCAGGCATCCCAGTTCAACCTGAACACATTCAAGCGGCCTTGCTCCTGCCCCATCCCTGTGGGACCAGGCGCCCTGCTGCTGCACTGCAGGTGCTGGCTACCTCACACTTGCTGGGGGGTCAAGCCAGCCCCTCTTTGTAGACCTTTGGGATGACGTTTATCCCCATTTGGCCCATGTGCTGGGTTCTACCTGCAGGGCGAGGCTGATGCTGAAAGTAGGGACCTGGCTGAGAATAAGAATGGGACCAGATGCATGAAGCTAGAGAGCAGGGAAGTGCCAAGAGGGGAAGCAGGAAGACCAAGAATACCTCACATCTCTGGGGACAATGCATCCTGTTCAGAACCACCCAGTGACTTGTTACGCACTTAGGACGTAGTTGCTAGCCCCTCATCTTTTATTTGGAGAAAAGTCCAGCCCACGTGGTTCTTTCATAATCAGGAAGTGTTTCTAGGATGGAAAACTCAAGGAGAGTAAGGAAAACTTGCAACTTTAGGGGTCTAATAACTTGGTCATTAGGCCCAATCATCAAAAGAAGCAATTTTTTCAGGTCGTTGGCTTTTGGTGTGAACTGCCTCTTCTGCCAAAGGACAGACAAAAATTCTCCATGGCAGCACGGTTTAGGTTAGAGCCCCTGTTTAGCGCAACAGCAGGCATGCCTTGACTGCTAATCCCACATGTTACAAGGCATCTTTATGATACCTTCTGCCTCCACCGAGGCCCCTCCTCCAGTGCTATTGCCAAGGGGAGCAGAGAAAATGATGCCTTTAGCTGTGACCTTTCTGCTCGGAAATCTCTCAGTTGATCAGTTCCCAATATGTTTAATGTGATATTTGCAGGGAGAATGACCTTCATTAAATGGTAAGGTCAAATGCAACATTGGAGGAGAGAGCCAAGAGTGGCAAGGAGACAGAGAAGGAAATTATTGCTCCCTCTCTCCAGAGTGTTGAAAGAATCCAGAAATATTGAAACAGGTCTCTAGGTCTATGACTATAGCTTTCCAGCATCGAAGGGTGCTAAGTCAAGCTCCAAGGTCTCACCAGCAAGCTCCCGGTATTTACTTGCTTGATAAATAATAAGCAAAGGGTAAAGTAAGGCCTGACTGCCACAGAGCTCAGTTTGCTGTGTCTTTGGGAAGAGCCAAAGTATTTATTTAATTCAGTGGATGTGAAAGGCATAAACTTCAGCAGTTCCCTTTAGAAGCTTCCCACCCATTCTAGGGAGAAAAAGAAAAAACAAGATCACATAGTGTTTTCTAAGGGCACTCAGAAAGATTAATATATAGAAAAGACCACAGTGTAGCTGCCAGTGAGTTTTTAAAGTCCACATATGGTTTTCATGTGCCTACAAAACCCAGGCAATCAGAACAAGCTCAGGTAATATCCAAGGTAAAATACTTTTCTTATGTCCCTAAAGGTGTCATTTCTTGGTTATCTTGTCAGTTTCTCCCCAAGATCTTTGAAATACAGATACAGTTCATGAAGGAAAAAAGCAGTATGATAGAAACAAAAGACCATGTGTTTTGGCATCAAGAACATCTATGTTTCTGTCCTGTTTCCCCCTTTTACTAGCTAGCAGACTGGGCAAGTTATTAAAGTTCTTTTATCCTGAGTTTCCTTATCTGCAGAATGGGGTTATCAATTAAGGTTCTCGGGCTACAAGTCACAGAAAGTCTAACTCAGTGTTCAAACAATGGAGGGGCTCAGTGGCTGACATTGCAGAGGACCAGCAGACCAGCAGCAGCTCAGTCTGGGCCTTCTCTCTTCCTCTGTGTCTGGCCTCCCTGCCCTAGCACATGTCAGCAGTAAAGAAAGGGCTGCAGCAGTTCCAGGCCTTTCATGCATACACAAGTTCAGGAGAAAGAGACTCTCTCCTCCAGTCACTCTCCCTTAGGAAAAAGCAAATTTCTTTCCCAGAAGCACTTAACTAACTTCCTCTTGTTTCCTATTGGCTCAAAGAAGTCACATGCCATTTCTTAACTAATTGTTATGGCAACAAGGATGTCATACCCCGATTGGCTAAGAGCTGAGATAATCACGATGGTGTGATCACTCACCTAGAGCCAGACATCCTGGAATGTGAAGTCAAGTGAGCCTTAGGAAGCATCACTATGAACAAAGCTAGTGGAGGTGATGGAATTCCAGTTGAGCTATTTCAAATCCTAAAAGATGATGCTGTGAAAGTGCTGCACTCAACATGCCAGCAAATTTGGAAAACTCAGCAGTGGCCACAGGACTGGAAAAGGTCGGTTTTCATACCAGTCGCAAAGAAAGGCAATGCCAAAGAATGCTCAAACTACCGCACAATTACACTCATCTCACACACTAGTAAAGTAATGCTCAAAATTCTCCAAGCCAGGCTTCAGCAATATGTGAACCATGAACTTCCAAGTGTTCAGGATGGGTTTAGAAAAGGCAGAGGAACCAGAGATCAAATTGCCAACATCTGCTGGATCATCGAAGAAGCAAGAGAGTTCCAGTTTTTATTGATTATGCCATAGTTTTTATTGACTATGCCAAAGCCTTTGACTGTGTGGATCACAATAAACTGTGGAAAATTCTGAAAGAGATGGGAATCCCAGACCACCTGACCTGCCTCTTGAGAAACCTATATGCAGGTCAGGAAGCAAAAGTTAGAACTGGACATGGAACAACAGACTGGTTTCAAATAGAAAAGGAGTACGTCAAGGCTGTATATTGTCACCCTGCTTATTTAACTTCTATGCAGAGTATATCATGAGAAACACTGGGCTGGAAAAAGCACAAGCTGGAATCAAGATTGCCGGGAGAAATATCAATAACCTCAGATATGCAGATGACACTACCCTTATGGCAGAAAGTGAAGAGGAACTAAACAGCCTCATGATGAAAGTGAAAGAGGAGAGTGAAAAAGTTGGCTGAAAGCTCAACATTCAGAAAACTAAGATCATGCATCTGGTCCCATCACTTCATGGGAAATAGATGGGGAAACAGTGGAAACAGTGGCTGACTTTATTTTAGGGGGCTCCAAAGTCACTGCTGATGGTGATTGCAGCCATGAAATTAAAAGACACTTATTCCTTGGAAAGAAAGTTATGAGCAACCTAGACAGCATATTAAAAAGCACAGACAGTTTGTCCACAAAGGTCCATCTAGTCAAGGCTATGGTTTTTCCAGTATTCATGTATGGATGTGAGAGTTGGACTATAAAGAAAGCTGAGTGTCGAAGAATTGATGCTTTTGAACTGTGGTGTTGGAGAAGACTCTTGAGAGTCCCTTGGACTGCAAGGAGATCCAACCAGTCTATCTTAAAGGAGATCAGTCCTGGGTGTTCATTGAAGGACTGATGTTGAAGCTGAAACTCCAATACTTTGGCCACCTGATGTGAAGAGCTGACTCGTTTGAAAAGACCCTGATGCTGGGAAAGATTGAGGGCAGGAAGAGAAGGGGACAACAGAGGATGAGATAGTTGGATGGCATAACCGACTCAGTGGACACGAGTTTGGGTAAACTCTGGGAGCTGGTGATGGACAGGGAAGCCTGGCATGCTGCTGTTCATGGGGTTGCAGAGTCGGGCATGTCTGAGCAACTGAACTGAGTTCCTCAGCTTATCAATGACAAATGATTCCTCTTGGATCAAATAGGCCCACTTCTGGAGCTAGAGCTACAGCTGGGAATGGGATCTCTTTCCTGGGAAGGCCAAGGGATGGACGGATGATGCTTAGGTAGGTACCACTAACCCAATTCACAGAAAATTGTGAGAATTAAATGAAATCCGTGACAGTATTTAGCCCAGCTTCCAGCACAGAGTGAATCTCAGTGAGAGAGTATTTTAAGGTGGAAGGTGGGGAAGAATATCATGGATGAAGTGAAACCAAAAATGAATCACCTATCTGGAGGCTACAGGTTAAGAGGACATGCTTCTAAATTGCTTAAAATTCTATTCTAATAACCACCTCCCAAACACAAACACTTAGTGTGTTAGAGTTAAGACAATGCTCAGGATGCTTCTAAGCACTGCAGTAGGAGTCAGAAGACCATTTCCTGGCTGAAAGACACAACTTGTCTGAGCCTTCATTTCCTCCCATTAATTTGCTCTTGGTTAATTGCCATCTCTGAAAGTGGTCTCTCATTGTTCACATGTGCTCACTTGCTTCAGTTGTGTCCGACTCTTTGTGACCCTATGGATAACAGCCCACCAGGCTGTCCATGGGATTCTCCAGGCAGGAATACTGGAGTGGGTTGCCTTTTCCTCCTCCAGGGGATCTTCCCAACCCAGGGATCGAACTCCCATCTCTTCTGTCTCCTGCGTTGGCAAGCAGGTTCTTTACCACTAGCACCACGGTACTCTTTAACAGGACTTTCTGCAATGATGGAAATGGTTTTGGTGCTGTCCAGTACAGTAGCCACTAGCTGTATGTATGGCCTAGGAGTTGAATTTTCAATTTTCTTTTCTTTTCATTTTAATATAAATAGCCACATGTGGCTAGTGGCTACTGTCATGGATAATAGAACCCTAGACTATAGTTTCCTGGACACTGAGGCAGAAGTTTCTCCTTCTCCCATATCTCACCCCAGCCTTGAGTCAAGCCCTTGGCGGGCCCTTCATCAGTGCCTCTGACTGACTGATGCCACTTTGCAGTGACTCAGAGCAGACCTCCCCCGACACAGCTGTGTGACGGAGGAGAGAAAAGTGAAGCTACCTTGGGAACAAGAGTGATACGCTGCTTGCTCCACTCTGCAGTACTGGATCGCTTTATTATCTGGGTCATTATCAGGTCTGTTCCCGGCTGGGTTTGCATGTGTGCCTGTCAATTGTTTGTGTAAATAAGAATGACCCTGGGTGGTGAGAGGAGCTGCCCCCTCTTCATCTTCCTGGTGCAGAGCTCTGCATTCTGGGTTGATGGCCTTTGTCCTGGTCTCCTGCGCACTTGAGCCCTTGCTGAGAACATAGAGGCTTTAAAGGGGAGGGAAAAAACCCACTCCAGGAGCTGAGCAGGCTGAATCTGTTCTTCAGCTCCTACCACTGTGTTCTGGAAGTGCCACCGCTAACCCTCTCTTGGGAGAAACAATGGCCCCTGTGAACAGGGCCCTTTCCTGGGAGCTCACGTTACCTCTCTCTCCATGGGCTCACATTACCTCTGTCTCCTCCAGGAAAAGGCCATGGCCGATCCTCAGGTAGATACGATGCCCTCCTCCCTGTTGTCATCAAGACGATCGAAGCCCTGCCATCGTTAGGTTGAATCTAGAAGGGTTTAGATGTGGGGGTTGTTTCTCGGCTTCGGTGAGGAATAGCTTATTTGTAAACTCTCCCCTGCTTCTGAACTGAACCTTGAAACTCAATTTGCTGATGAAACTGCCTCTTCTCAGGGTATTTATTACGGTGTGTGCGCCACCTAGTGGCTGCTGTCTGAAATGCAGACAGTTCGGCCACCAATCTGTCGTCTCATTTTTCCTGGGTCAAACAAAAGACCTTAGGAAATCTGTCTTTGCTGAGTAAACTCCGTTTTCCTTCTACCTCCTCGCAGATGACCCTCTGTGATCCCAAACTCTCCTCTCGTGGAGCTCTCGTCCTAAGAGAAGCCTGGACGTCTTCCCGGGACTTTCCAGTGTCTGTCAAAAGAATTTTACAGACTGCCTGGAGACTTCAGAAAGCTGCTCAAGAAGGCATAGATGAGCCTTTCTGCTTATGTCCCAGAGCTTCACAAGCTCCCTTGGTGCCAGCGGCACTCTGAGCGGCACTCTGGCTGGGTTCCCCCACGTGGGATTCAGTCACCCAGGACTGAAGGGTGACTAGGGGGCCTCTTATCCTTCTTCCCGGGACCACATCTGCTACACATGGATGATGAGCTGTCCCTGGGGATGGACATCATGTTCAGGGAAACATAGCAAATATTTTATTGAAGTCATTGCTGTTTATTTTGTTTTATTGTGGCAAAATATACATATCATAAAATTTACATTTTTGACAACTTCTAAGCGTGCAGTTCAGGGGCATTAAATACATGCACAGTGTCATGCAGCTCTCATCAGCTGTCCGTCTCCAGAGCTTTTTTGCCATTCCCTACCCAAAACCCTCACACTCTCCACGCAGTCACTCCCCGTTCCTCCCTGCTGCCTGGCCCTGGTTACGCTGATCCTGCTTTCTGTGAATTTGCCTCATCGAACTAGATACCTTATATAAGTGGAATTATACAATTTTTGCTGTTCTGTGTCTGTCTTAGTCAAATATTTTTAGTTGTGGCTGTTTTACTTGGGCTATAGAGACTTTCTTTTCTGTTTTCTCTGGAGGAGAAACGGGAAAGGAGTCAGCAAAATGAACTTAAACCTTGCCCTTGAGCCCGCGCCAGCCCTGGATGTGCTCTGCGCCTGGGTGTGCCTCTGAAAACTGCTGTGGTGTCGAGGAAAGGAGGAGCCACCAACTGAAATCTCTCAAAACAAACAAGGAAGAGTCCATTGTTCAGTGGCTTAGGCGAATCAGGTCTCGCCTGGCATTTCCTGGCCCAGGTTTACAGGGATCCTAAGGAGACAGTTCCTGTGAAGTCTGACGCCAGGGGCTGTCACTGAGGAGCCTGTGGGGACCTAGAGGGTCTGACCCTGATGGTTTGTGGCCAGGCAGGCAAGAGACAGCTCTGAGTGTCTGGACTTGGTGGTGGAGTGGCTTTGGGGTTTGTGTGACTGGAGGTAACCTGAGGATTCAAGGGGGTTTGTGTCTATACTTCTTTCTTCCTCCATTCTGTAGGAACAGATTGTTTACCTATTGCATGAACAGAAAGGACCCTTTGGTAGAAATGGCTATTATTATGTGTGTAGGTTTCAACTCTGTTATGGAACTATAATTCTGAAAATGACACTTCCCAGGGAAAAAAGGGTTTGGAGTGCCAGAGTGAGTCATTGTACTGGTAACAATTAACACTTACACAGCATTTAAATGGCTTATAAAGCACTTTTCACTCACATGATCTCATTTTTCATCCCAAAGAACAGAAAGAGGCAAGAAGCATCTGTAAATGGCACCAGGAAATGGTGTATCATTTATTGGTGTCGATTAATTGGTGGTTATCTCAGATCTGCCCATGGGCTTCAACTCTTTTCCTTGGCTGAAAAGAGGGATTCACTAGGAAGTTCTCCCAGGAACAAGGAAACCTGGCCTCTAGGCCAAGGTCGTTTAGTTGATAAGTGGGACATGTTGAGTTCAATAGTAACTTATTTCTTTGTGGAACTTCTCAGAGCCTTTAACATGTTAGTGTGCAGTGTGACTTCCCCAAGGTGGTGTAGAGTATATATTTCTCACACATATTTTATAATGGAAAAGTGTCTGAGACTGTTCCTTGGGACACAGTTTGGGAAGTACTGACTCAATAGAGTGGGTCCCTTGGACCAGGGCTACCAAAGAAATGGAGCCAAAGAGCTTTGCAGAGAGGTAAGGAAGCTGGATATCTAAGCAGAATGGTCAGAACCCCATAGAAGGAGAGCACGTGGTGAGGGGCTCGCCCTTGGAGGAAGGGTAGAATAAGCCTGAAGGCAGGATGTCCAGCCACAGAACTTCCCATGGCTGTCCAACTCATTCGAGCAAGATCGGTGCAACATCTGCCCTTCCAGTCTCTACCAGGTGGACAGCAGTGGGATATGGAAGAACCTGCATCCACTCAGGTTCAAGGGGAGTCCCTCAAAATGGTCAGGCCCTCTCACAGAGGAATTCAAGGATACCTGCGTCATTTAGTCCTGTGGGGATCGCACTTAACAGGAGCCATCATCACCGATTTGGAGACCCCTCAGTCATGCTTTTGAATGATACGTTTATTTCAATGGGGTTTGATTTTTTATCATGGACAAGCATAAAATTTGTAGAAATATTGCTTTCCCAGCCTCTTAAATCATAGGTACGGCAATAGCTGCCATTTTGGAGGGCTTTCACTGTAACACGCGCTGTCCTGAGCATTCTACATCAACATTTTTACCTGACTCTCACAACAAACCTCTGCAAGAGGTTTTATTACTTTCTTCATTTTACAGATGAGGAAATTGTATCTTAGAAATGTTAGGTGTCTTGTTGTTGATCACTCATCTATAGCTCAGACATTAACCCAAGTAACGCTGTAGTCTCTATATTTAACCAATGATACTTGACTGCCTCATCACATGTAGAAAAGATTGCTGGTTGCCCTACCCACCTAGTCATTCTCCCCATCTAACTTTCCAGAAGGGTCTAATTTATTCCAAAAACTCAAGACTATTTCCCAGCTTCCTTTTCAGTCTGTCCACTGAGATGTGAGCAGAAGTTGTTGGCTGTTGTTTCTGGGAAGGCTACTTAAAGGGCTGATATACACCCTGTTGACCTTTTCCTGATCTTTGAGCGTGCTAAGTTGCTTCAGTCATATTGGACTCTTTGCGACCCCATGGACTTGTAGCCCCCCCAGCTCCTCTGTCCATGGGATTCTCCAAGCAAGAATACTGGAGCAGGTTGCCGTGCCCTTCTCCAGGGGATCAACTTAACCCAGGGATCGAACTCTTGTCTCTTAAGTCCCCTGCATTGGCAGGCAGGTTCTTTACCGCTAGCGCCACCTTTCCCTGATTCCACCTGCCTGAATCGTGGAGGTGGTGGCAAGAGTTCCAGCAGCCATCTCAGATCACGAGGTGTCCTTGAGGGTGGACATCCCCATTCTAAGGATGACAAAGCAGGAAGGTAGAAGTCTCTGCCAACCATGGAATCAACACACCCACTATTGAATCCATACCACCAGAGACAAATTATCCTTTACTGTTTTTAAACCACTGTAATTTGGATTTTCTTTCAGTTCTGTTAAATGAAACAAATCCTGACAGATACACCAAGCCATATTTCAAATTGCGCTTCCTGGTGTGAATTTCTAACTGCCTGGCCATCAATGAATAATTTCCTCCATTAAGCTGTTTCCCTTCCACACCCCATGCCCCAGGGAAGCATGTTCCCTCCCTGTCTGATTCAAGTCCTAAGTCCCGGTGACCTTCTCCACACCCACCCAGCCTCTTCCTTTCTAAATCCAGCAATTAATACCATTCCCACACATCTGGCCCTGCATTTTTCTCAGCACCATTCAAAATAATATTAGGAATGTTTTATACCGACAACTCTTTGGGGAGAAGCACGGTTCAGTGTAAAAAGCACTGACTGCTAGAAAAATAAGGGGGTGGCTCATCCCTTTGCAAGCAGCGAGGCTGTAAAGGAAGAGCTGGTAGGTGATCGCTTCCACCACATGAGCCTGAGACCCCCTGACTCGGCCAGTAATGACTCTTCCATTTTATGGGAAGCAGATGGGATTTTAATGGGCTGTGACTATTGTCTATTTCCTTTAAGCAACATACACCGAGATCTCTGTGCCCCTTCCAGGCAATAGGAAGCATAGTCACAAAAAGGGAGGTAATGTTTGCAAGTTCCTACTTAAACCCTTTCCTTTAGAAATCATGCTGCTTTGTTTTTTTATTTCCTATAAATTAGAGGAGATCCCAGCCCTTTGTTTCCTAGATGAAGCAAAAGAGTCGTGATTAGGTAGTACCCCAGTGCCACTTTTTTTACCCTGAAGAAAACAAACAAAAAAATGGGTCATCTCTTGATACAAGAAATATGAGGATACTCTTAGCAGGGGCTTCCCGGGGGGCGCAAGTGGTAAAGAATCTGCCTGCCATACAGGAACCACAGGGAAAAGACTGGGTATAATTTGGGAAGAGCAGTGGAGAGGGGTCCTGGGAAGGCTGGCAAAATTCTGCCTTCTAACAAAAGTACTGGTTATGAGAGTTTTCACTCAGTAGTAATTTACGAAGCTTACATTTGTTTTATGGCACTCTCTGTGTTTGGTAGCTTAGCTGGTAAAGAATCCACCTGCAGTGTAGGAGACCTGGTTCAATTCCTGGTTCTGGAAGATCCACTGGAGAAGGGATGGGCTATGCACTCCAGCATTCTCGGGGTTCCCAGTGGCTCAGCTGGTAAAGAATCTGCCTACAATGAGGGAGCCCTGGGTTTGGAAGATCCCCTGGAGAAGAGAATGGCTACCCACTCCAGGATTCTGGCCTGGAGAATTCCATGGACTATATAGTCCCTGGAGTCGGACACAACAGGGCGACTTTCACTTTTTTTTTTTCTGTGTTTGTTATATAAAACATAAAAGATTTTAAAAAGGGGAGGAGAAGAAGAGATCACACCTTCCCATTAGAACTGTCTCTTAGTCATGTTCATCTGTAAGCATCTGGATTCTTTAACCCCCTCATTGCCAAGGAAGCAGTGCAGGCTCCAGAAAATAGAAGAATCCCTTTTCTGCAGAGAAGGTGTGACAATAATAATTGTCCAGCTAGTTGCAGCTAAAAGAGTATTATATAGTTTTTTCTCTTCTGGTCTTTAGTGTGACCCCATAAGACATGCTTTAACCATTTTTTATTTTATATTGGAGTATACTTGATTTACAGTGTTGTGTTTCAGATATACAGCAAATGAATCAGCTACACATACACACATATACGTTCTTTTTAAGATCCTTTTCTCA
Organism: Capra hircus; assembly: GCF_001704415.2. Lineage (NCBI taxonomy): Eukaryota > Metazoa > Chordata > Mammalia > Artiodactyla > Bovidae > Capra > Capra hircus. The sequence continues at coordinate 98,625,104 of NC_030809.1, forward strand.
TGTAGGTAATTACAGAATATTGAGTAGAATTCCCTATGCTATGCAAAAGGTCCTTGTTGATTATTTATAGCAGTATGTCTGTGTTAATCCCAAACTCCTGATTATCCCCACCTCCCCCCGTTGGTTTCCCCTTTAGTAACCATAGTTCTTTTTCAAAGTCTGTAAGTCTGTTTTGTAGATAAGTTCATTTGTATCATTTTTTTTCTGGATTCCATGTATAAATGTTTTGTCTTTGTCTGATTTACTTCATTTAGTATGATCATCTCTCGGTCCAACCGTGTTGCTGCAAATGATATTATTTCATTCCTTTTTATGGCTGAGTAATATTTCATTGTATATACATTCCATGTCTTTTTTATCCCTTCCTCTGTTGATGGACATTGAGTTGCTTCCATTCTTGGCTATTGTAAATAGTGCTGTAGTGAATATTGGGGCGCATGTATCTTTTTGAATCATGGCTTCCTCTGGATATAGGCACAGGAGTGGGATTGCTGGATCATACGGCAGTTCTATTTTTAGTTTTTTTTAACAAGTCTCCTGCTGGTGGTAAAGAATCCGCCTACCAGTGCAGGAGACATAAGAGACATAGGTTCAATCCCTGGGTCAGGATGATCCCCTGGAGAAGGGCATGGCAACCCATCCCAGTATTCTTGCCTCAAGAATCCCATGGACAGAGGAGCCTTGCAGGCTACAGTCGATGGGGTTGCAAAGAATCGGACACAGCTGAAGCAACTTAGTATGCATGTACACGCACACTGTTTTCCACAGTGGCTGCACCAATTTGCATTCCCACCAACAGTCTAGGAGGATTCCCTTTTCTCCACACTCTCTTCAGCATTTATTGTTTGTAGACTTTTTGACAATGGCCATTTTGAGCTGTGTGAGGTGATTCTTCATTGTAGATTTTTTTTTTTTCCGCAAATCAAAAGACATACTTTTTTTTCCTAATAGTTATCTTACAAAGGAGAACCTGGGGCACCAAGGGTTTGAGTTAACTTGTAGTTAGGAAGTGCCCAGGTGGGAACTCAAATGCAGGCAGTCTGCGTTTTCCTCACCACCTCTTTGGCTGGGGGATGGGAAGTGGGGTAGAATCTTCTCTCTCTGGGTGTCTTACATTGCTTCCATCTCATTTAAATGAAAACAAAACAGGATCTTACCAGAGAGAGATGCTTCTGACTTTGGCACAGCTAGCGCTGGCCACTTTGGTTGTGCCAACAAGCAGGCCCAAGCTCCCGTTCCCTCTCAGTGCTGCATGTCATCCCGACGCACCCAGGTCTCAGAGGTGTGCTCACACACAGGACTCTTGGTGCTAAAAGAAGGAAAATCCCAGGCACCCTGGGAGAGTTGCCCTCCCTGAATGGGCCCCTGCCTCAGAGGAACACAGGGGCAGTCTCCCCAGAGCAAAGCTCTGAGGCATGCATGCGCCACAGACCCCCGCTGGCAAACACAGCGAGCAGGGAGGCTGGCGCCGCAGACTGAGTCAGCTTCCTAACACGGAAGGCTGAGTTAAGCCTGACACCTAGAGAAGGAAAGAAAAATCGATGATAGCATAGGAATAGTTTGAATGAGAGCAAAATTTGCATTTCTTTGTATTGGGCCATAAATCCCTCTTGGACTTCCCGTGAGTCTAGACCATGTTTAATTCTGTCAGTCACTCTAGCCAGACACCGTGGTCTTCGGACGAGGATTTGTGCACGCTGCGATAATCCCTTGCCGCGGAACAGGGCTCAGGGCATCCACAAATGTCACGGTCGCCTCTGCAGCTGTTGAGTGATGGGCTCGTTGTCAGAGGGGATGTGATTCAGCAGCGGCCACACAGCTTGCCCCTTTTCCTTGGGTCATGTCATGGGCAGGAGAGGCAGACATGGAATTGTAGAGTCGCCGCAGTGGAAGGGACAGGGGAGGAGATGCGTAGTTGGGGCCTGTGGGGGAGGGGTGGTACTGCCACAGGGGGTCGGGGCTGGCGAGGGAGCAAGGACATTAACGTGATCACCCTGTGACTTCCTTTCATGCATGTTCCTCACTATATTGCTTTTAATATTAATTCAACAATATTTGTTAAGCATCTGGTGAGTGTTTATTCTAGGCTTTGGGGATCAGCACCAAGTATCATGGAAGAAGTCTGTGTCCTCGTGGCATTATGTTCTGGTAGGGGAACTAACCTTCTGGAGGAGCTTATATTCCTAGGCGTGGGTCTCACAGTCTTGCTGCCCTTGCTGCCTGTCCACTGTAGATTTTATACATGGAATGCCAACATGCTACCTTTAAGGATCAGTTGCGAAGGTACCCATTTCGAAAAACATGCTTGAGAAGAGGAATTGGTACAGCTGCTCCCCATTTCCCCAATGACCATCTCAAATCCAATCCTAGGAACACCAAGGACAGTCTCCAGTTTGCGCACTGCACAATGTCATAGGGCACCATACACTTAGATGACAACAGGTCTGCCTTGACCAGCACCAACTCAGGTGATACCCCTGCCCCACCATCAACCTCAGGCAGAAACCTTATCATCTCATCCTGCCAGGGGAGGAGGCCTTTGAATTCATCCCTACAAATGAGTTTACCCTACTTGACTTCCAGTTCTAAAATCTTGACCTGTCTGTGTTTCTTCTAAAATGAAAATTGATCTTATTACTCTATTCAAACGCTTTTTAATTCAGTGGCTTGCAAACTTCAGTGAAATGCATCTTACATTATGACCCGGTGTATATTTACATGCATACATACATATACACAAACAGACAACTAAAACCTTCCCCTCAGCTACTTACATTGTGTTCTCTTTCCTACTGGGAAAAGTACAGTGGTTGAGAGTGGCCAGGATCTGGTTTTCCATCTCAGTTCCTCAGTTATTAACCGTATTAACAAAGCAGCACAACCTGAGTGGTTTTAAACAGAAAATATTTATTCTATGACAGCTCTGGAGGCTATAAAGTCTCCAATCCACGTGTCAGCAGGGTGGACTCCTCCTGAGAGCTGTGAGAGTAGCTTTGGCCATCTGATGCAAAGAACTGACTCATTGGAAAAGACCCTGATGCTGGGAAAGATTGAAGGCAGGAGAAGAAGGGGACAACAGAGGATGAGATGGTTGGATGGCATCACCGACTCAATGGACATGAGTTTGGGAGAATCTGTTCATGCCTCCCTCCTGGCTTCAGTGCCAGCCAGCCATCCTGGCCATCCTTGGTTTGTGGACCCAGCACCCTCCTCTCCTTCTCCATCTTTACATGGTGTTCTCCCTGTGTCCTTGACTTCACATAGTCTTCTTCTGGTATCAACACCAGCCATGTTGGATTAGGGGCCACTCTGCTCCAGTATGACCTCATCTTAACTCATGATATCTGTAACACCTTATTTCCAAATAAAGACCCATTCTGAGATGGTGGGGGCTTCCCCTAGCGGCTCAGTTCAGTGCAATTCAGTTGCTCAGTCATGTCCAACTCTTTGCAACCCCATGGACTGCAGTATGCCAGGCCACCCTGTCCATCACCAGCTCCTGGAGTTTACTCAAACTCATGTCCATTGAGTCGGTGATGCCATCCAACCATCTCATCCTCTGTCATCCCTTCTCCTCCTGCCTTCAATCTTCCCCAGCATCAGGGTCTTTTCCAATCAATCAGTTCTTTGCATCAGATGGCCAAAGTACTGGAGCTTTAGCTTCTACATCAGTCCTTCCAATGAATATTCAGGACCAATTTCCTTCAGAATGGACTGGTTGGATCTCCTTGCACTCCAAGGGACTCTCAAGAGTCTTCTCCAGCACCACATTTCAAAAGCATCAACTTTTTGGTGCTCAGCCTTCTTTATTGTCCAGCTCTCACATCCACACATGAACTACTGGAAAAACCATACCTTTGACTAGATGGACGTTTGTCAGCAAATGTCTCTGCTTTTTAACATGCTGTCTAGGTTTGTCATAGCTTTTCTTCCTAGGAGCAAGCGTCTTTTAATTTCATGGCTGCAATCACCATCTGCAGTGATTTTGGAGCCCAAGAAAATAAAGTCTCTCACTGTTTCCATTGTTTCCTCATCTGTTTGCCATGAAGTGATGGTACTGGATGCCATGATCTTTGTTTTTTGAATGTTGAGTTTTAAGTCACCTTTTTTACTCTCCTCTTTCACTTTCATCAAGAGGCTCTTTAGTTCCTCTTTGCTTTCTGCCATAAGGATGATGACATCTGCATATCTGTTATTGATATTTCTCCCAGCAATCTTGACTCCAGCTTGTGCTTCATCCAGCCCAGCGTTTCTCATGATGTACTCTGCATGGAAGTTAAATAAGCAGGGTGACAATATACAGCCTTGACGTACTCCTTTTCCTATTTGGAACCAGTCTGTTGTTTCAAGTCCAGTTATAACTGTTGCTTTTTGACCTGCATATAGATTTTTCAGGAAGCAGGTAAGGTGGTCTTGTATTCCCATCTCTTTAAGTGTTTTCCACATTTTGTTGTGATCCACACAGTCAAAGGCTTTGGCATAGTCAATAAAACAGAAATAGATGTTTTTCTGGAACTCTCTTGCTTTTTTGATGACCCAGCGGATGTTGGCAATTTGATCTCTGATTCCTCTGTCTTTTTAAAATCCAGCTTGAACATCTGGAAGTTCTCAATTCATGTACTGTTGGAGCCTTGCTTGGAAAATTTTGAGCATTAATTTGCTAGCATGTGAGATGAGTGCAATTGTGCAGTAGTTTGAACATTCTTTGGCATTGCCTTTCTTTGGGATTGGAATGAAAACTGGTGACTCAGTCGGTAAAGAATCCATCTGCAAAGTGTGAGACCTGGGTTCAGTCCCTGGGTTGGAAAGATCCCCTGGAGAAGGGAATGGCAGTCTACTCCAGTGTTCCTGCCTGGGAAATCCCATGGACAGAGGAGCCTGGAAAGATACAGTGCATGGGTCACAAGAGTTGGACACAGCTTAGTGACTAAACCACCACCTGAGATGGTGGGAGTTAGCCCTTTAGCATGTTTGCTTTGAGGGGGACACAGTTCAATCCATAACAGACCTTAGACAAGTACTTCAGCTTCCTCATCTGCAAAATGGTGATAAAGATGGAACCAACATCTGAGGATCAGAGTTAACAGGGATACATGAAACTCTCGGAGAAGTGCTGTGATGGGCTATAGTAATTACTACTTAACTCACCATTATATTTTTATATGCAGGTTATGAACTCCTGTATTGATTTCATACCCACATTTTGAAGATCATTGCTCTCAAAGTACTTGACCCGTTGCTGTCAGAATACAATCTCAACTTCCCCACGTGGTTTCCATGGTCTTTGTGATTGGCCCCTATTAACCACCCAGCCAACTCTCTCTCAGTCTCCCCTCCCAGGGTGAACCTCTCTCCACTTCCTGAATATACTATAATCACTCTTGCTCCCAGGGCTCTCATGCAAGCTCTCATTCCACTACTACCCCTAATCTTCTGGAAAATGCCTAGTTTATCTCTCAAAGAGCAACTCCTCCAGGAAGTCTTCCCTTGCCACCAATTATGGGTCACTGCCATACAGTTCTTTCTGCATAGCACCTACACATGATACTGTCACTGCCACTTTACTTGTCTGTGACCTCTCATACAAGCTCCTGTTGTGTCCCTGCAGGCTCAGTCGTTTGTACTAAGTTGCTTCAGTCGTGTCCAACTGTTTGTGACCCCATGGACTGTAGCCTGACAGTCTCCTCTGTCCATGGGGTTCTGCAGGCAAGAATACTGGAGTGGGTTGCCATGCCCTCCTCTAGGCTTAAGTACTGTATGCTCAACACCAACTACAGTGCCTAGGAAATACCCTTGGTTGCCTGCCAATAGCCATTTCTTCCCTTCTGTGTTTACCTCATTGATTTTGTTCTGGCATCAACAATTCTGAAAAACTAAGGGACATCTCACAGTCACTCCCGCGCTGCGCAGCCACCACTTCTGCATTGGTTCCAAATTGGGAAAGGAGTACGTCAAGGCTGTATATTTTCACCCTGCTTATTTAACTTCTATGCAGAGTACATCATGAGAAACACTGGGCTGGATGGAGCACAAGCTGGAATCAAGATTGCCAGGAGAAATATCGATAACCTCAGATATGCAGGTGACACCACCCTTATGGCAGAAAGTGAGGAAGAACTAAAGGCCTCTTGATGAAAGAGAAAGAAGAGAGTGAAAAAGTTGGCTTAAAGCTCAACATTCAGAAAACTAAGATCATGGAATCTTGTCCCTTTACTTCATGGCAAATAGATGGGAAACAGTGGAAACAGTGACAAACTTTATTTTGGGAGGCTCAAAAATCACTGCAGATGGTTGCCGGGAGCCAGCGTGAGGAACTCCGCCCATGGCAAAGGTCATGAGGAAGGAGGCTTGATCACACCTTTGCATATGCCAAGCCTCCTTCCTCATGACCTTTGCCATGGGACCCCGGCAGATGGTGACTGCAGCCATGAAATTAAAAGATGCTTGCTCCTTGGAAGAAAAGCTATGATCAACCTAGACAGCATATTAAAGAGCAGAGATATCACTTTTCCAACAAAGGTCCATCTAGTCAAAGGTATGGTTTTTCCAGTGGTCATGTATGGATGTGAGAGTTGGACTATAAAAAAACCTGAGAGCCAAAGAATTGATGCTTTTGAACTGTGGTGCTGGAGAAGACTCTTGAGAGTCCCTTGGACTGCAAGGAGATCCAACCAGTTCATCCTAAAGGAAATCAGTCCTAGGTGTTCTTTGGAAGGACTGATGCTGAAGCTGAAACTCCAATACTTTGGCCACCTGATGCGAAGAACTGACTGACTCATTGGAAAATACCCTGATGCTGGGAAATACTGAAGGTAGGAGGAGAAGGGGACAACAGAGGATGAGATGGATGCATGGCATCACTGACTCAATGGACACAAGTTTGAGTAAACTCCGGGACTTGGTGATGGACAGGGAGGTCTGGCATGCTGTAGTCCATCGGGTCGCAAAGAGTCAGAAAAGACTGAGTGAACTGAACTGAAGGGACATCTCAGGGTGGATGACAACTGGTCCATTCCAATCACAGAAGCTCATTCATCTCACTAGGAACTGATTCAGGGAGGAGCAAAGTAACCCACTTTTGATCCATGAGGCATGAGATAAGGTCTGTTGGGGCAACTTCTGGAAAACAGTTCGAGGAGAATTCTGAAGAGTTGTGTGAGAGGAAAGAGCCCAGGCCTGCTTCCAGGTGAGTGGGCAGCCACTGTTCTGCAGCCTTGGAGAGGCAGACACCGGGACAGATGCAAACTTGCTGAGGACGACGGAGCTAAACCAGTGAAGGAGTCAAGTCCTTGGTAATTCTGCTAAGACTCCACAGTAACTCACCCTAGAACTGCCCTGCCCAGGCCAGGGATTGAACCAGATCTCCTGCATTACAGGATCTTCACCATCTGAGCCACCAGGGAAGCCCAATGAGATAATACCTTTTCCTTATTGTTTACTGCCATTTAGGTGAGGTTTTCTGTCACTTGCCATTGAAAGCAACCTAACTGATACAGGTACTCAGGAAATATTCTTGAATGAGTAAGTGTTTATAAGCTAAACTTGCTAAAGAGGGAGAAGAGAGGAGAGAACTAGAATATTCACTGTCTACAGACGGCCACGTAGGAGAGCACTCTCAGGCACATTATGCTATTTACGCTTCTTAGCCAACTGGTAACCATGATAGTTTTCCCCATATTAGAGATGAGGAAACTGAAGTTCAGAGAAATTGTGTATCCAGCCCAAGGTCACAGAGTTGGTAGGGGCTGGAGCTGGGGAACATTTCATACTGTTTTATGAGGACTTAGTTCAACATCTGAGCTGAGAGTTCTCATTGATAGTACAGGGTTTTTGTTTTTTATTCCTTTTTTTCTTCTTTCATTTTCACTTATGGTTGAATTTTTGTCTACTACTTTAGAAGTTAAGCAATCTAATTTTGATCTTTAAAAGGTCACTTCTAACTTTTGACCTACACTCATGTTTACTCACCCCAATTAACTTTCCCATCCCATCACTGTCTCCATGTTCCCCTCCAGAGTAGTGTCTTACCACCTTTCATCTGAAATCAGGGCCCGAAGGCCCCAATCCAAGGGACAATCCTAACACCTCTTGAGCTCGCATCAAGTTACTGTTGGAGTTTCTCCAGGGTTGCCAGCAGCCCTCCTGACAGGAAGCCTGGGAAAGGGAAAAGAATCCCATATAGACCTAATTCAAAAATACTTTATTTACACTATACCATGAGGCCTGCTAGACACATGTAGCCTACCAGCATATTCCTCTAGTAATCTCAGGAACAATAAAAATGATTTGTTCAACTCTCTGCAGCCCTTTTCTTCTCCCTGGGCTGGGACCACGCGAGAGGAACAGAGAGTGCGGTCTTTCCTTTGCCCGCCAGAATGTCTTTCTCGCAGCCAGCATTTCACAGATGGATGCCGTAGAAAATGCCTTAGCTGCATCCCGGGAATTTCAACTGCTTTCCTCCTGTTTCTAAGGGAAAACAAACAAACAAACAGAAACTGTCCTTTCTATAGCAAAGCCCCAGGAGTTGGCTGTTGGCTGTGCAGAGGGCCTTATGAGCTGGCAATCATGTGCCCTCTTGTGGTCATCTGGAGGAAGTCCCACCAGATGGCCCTGTCTGCAGAAAATCTGCAGGGAGTGTGGGATTCAGAAACAGAATGCCTCAGAACACTTTAATGATAAACGTTATGGTGGAAAGTCACTTGCTTTAGAGTTTTATGTAAAGTACCAAGTACAGGTCATGGGTGTTAAAAGGGACATCCAGGCCGTCCACAAAATCTGGCAGGTTTCACTGACGTTGCCCTGGGACTGGCCTCCAAGCCTGAGCCCCTAAGGATTAGATGGATTCCCAAAGCAAGAACCCCCCTGGGAAGAGAAGGCTGTTTCTGATGGGAAAATATTTGATAAGAAGCTGAGGCCTGAGTGGACACAATGGTTCTGGCTAGACCCTGGGGGAGGATCTCTTATTTTTTAAATTGCAGCCTAAGGGAAGATGAAAAGAACAAACGGAAAAGTGAGAAAGCCAGGTGAGAGAAGGCTGGCCACACCTTCACGTGTAAGCGTCCCTGGGCTTGCCCCACCACAATCCCATCAAGATTTCAGATGAGTCTGTAAGGCCCACTCGTGAGTCAGGGGTCCTCTGGGGGCATCTCAAAACTCTTCATCAGTCAGTGCAAAAGTGAAACTAGCAGGTGGGCACAGGAGTGGGGAGGCCTGGAGAAGCACAAGAAAGTAAGCCTGATGGGCCCACAGGTATCAGGGGAAGGGAATGGAGCATAATTATCCAAATCTAACCAGACTTCTGTGGGGGACTCTAGAAGGTAAAGCTGCACAACCTAACCTTGGTTAAAGCAGATGTTCAGGCTTGGGTGTTCAGAGACAACTGCCCACCTTAACAGCAACTCTAGCCTAAAAGCCGAAATTCACACCATACTGACAAGAGCAGGATAGCTTTCACAACAGCCCATCTGAACTCAGAGGTGAAGACTGTGACCTCAGGGTTCAAGAACGAAGCCTTCGATCTCAGACTAGCATAATAAGCTGTTGAAATGCCTCCAGATTTAGCTATTTAAATTCCTCAAGATAGGGATGTGACGGGAAAGACAGACCCCGATGAGCATCCCAGGTCCAGGGACTTGTCCGTTTTAATACGACAAATGAGTAGCAACACTGGGACTCAAACCCAGGACTTTAATTGCAAATCTCACCTTCTTATCCTATCCTAAGTTGCCTCTCCCATACATAAAGGCCTTTCTAATTATTTTTTTTAATGGTGAAATAACTTCAGTTGAGAAAATCTCAATAGTCAAATCCTTCTCCCTGACCTAATCTACTGCCCTTCTATTGGTACTAGAAAAATAAGTATTATAACAGCCCTAAAACTGCCAACACATCTGAAAAATATTTAGCTCTTCGTCAAAGGATGGGATCCACCTGACAAAATAAAACCAAAATAAAGCATCTATAACTGCTCTTCTCCACATCTGTCATGTGTGCCTATAAACAAATGTTATACCCCCTTCCATGGGGATTTCTTTCCTCCAAAATAATCCAGGTATGTGGCTTCCTGACATGCTTCATCTTACACAGGGACACGTTGAGAATAAGATGTGATCTGATTTACGTTTGCTTTCCTGGGGCCTAGCACGTTTTGATGCCTTTTGATAAATGGACAGTGGACAAAGGCTCTGAGTGGGCTGCAGGAGGAGGAATGCTAACGCGCTTCCAATCTCACCGTGAGAAACAACAAGGGAAAAGAAAGGGCTAAGTCACGCAGGGGCACACATTCACCTCGTCACTAGGCAAGAGCATCGCATGCCAGAATCGGTTTCCCCAGAAGGCTTACATTTATTGCACGATGATTCATTTATGCGCCTCTAAGAGCTCTTTTCATCCTCCAAACTTACTTGTTCAGGCACGATAAAGCAAAGACAGTTTGGAGTCATTTACTTTGTTTCTCCAATAAAAGCTGTGGATTTACACGGGCTCTCTTCTCCAAAGAGCTCAGCATGCTTCCCATCTGGAGTCTCGTTTGTCCTCATTTGAAGGCTTTTTGTATGTCAAGGCAGACCAGGACAGGTGAGACTGCATGAGTGCTCAGACACTCAGTGTTTGTGACCCTTTAGACTGTAGCCCTCCAGGCTCCTCTGTCCATGGGATTTTTCAGGCAAAGATGCTGGGTGTGTAGGTTTATTCCTGCTCACCACAGGAGGGAGCCCATGAGCCCTTTAGTCACACATTTAGGCTTCAGACACCTATTGCCCACCTGAGGGGCCAGCACTTCTCTGCAGGTACCAAGGGATCTCTGCCCACAAGCAACCTCAGCCTGGCAAATCTAACGATGGAAAGAGATGTGCAAGCACAGAATAACAGTATAGAATTATAAAATAGTGTGATTCAGGGCAGTGCTGCAGGAATGGAGAGTCTGCAGTGGGCACAAAAGGGAAGAAATTATTGAAGGGTTTAAAAAGTCAAGCTGCAGGGGCTTCATTGGTGGCTCAGTGGTAAAGAATCTACCTGCCAATGCAGGAGACAGGAATTCAATCCCTAAACCAGGAAGATCCCACATTCCACGGAGCAGCTAAGCCAGTTCACCACAGCTATTGACCCTGTGTTTGTTCTAGAGCCTGGGGACCACGGCTACTGAGCCCCTTGCACCTTAGAGCCCGTGCTCCACACGAGAAGCTCCCACAGTGGGAAGCCCAAGCACCGCAATGAGAGTCGCCCCCGCTCTGCACAACTAGAGAAAAGCCCGTGCAGCAGAAAAGACCCAGCACAGCCAAAAAGAAACAAGATTAGTTTTAAAAGGCCCACATCAACATAGTAAAGCTTCAGCATAAGTCATAGTAAATGAAATAACTGGAAAGGTGGTATTCCATTCTAATTAAATTTATTAGCCTGTCCACTCTCCAAAATGATTGCCTTATATGTTTTCTATGCTTGATTGGAAAATTTGGCTTAAAGAACTAAATGATGCTTCACATAATAATCACAAAGTAAATAAAAAAACTATTCCCCTGTTTTTTAAAAAAGTAAAGCTTCAAATAGCAAGTGTTAATGAGGATGTGGAGAAGTTGGAACCCTTGTGCATTGCTGGTTTGAATGCAAAATGGTTCAGCTGTTGTGGAAACACTTTGGCAGTTCCTCAAGAAGTTAAACATAGAATTACCATATGACCAAGTAAATCCACTCTTAGATATATATACAAAAGAACTGAATACTCAAACAAATCTCTGTACTCGCATGTTTATAGCAGCACTATTCACGTAGCAGCACCATCCACAATAGCAGAAACAACCCAAACGTCAATCAAAGGATGAAATGATAAACGGATTCTGGTGCATCCATGCAGTGAAATATTACTCAGCTATAAAAATGACTGAAGTGAATTACTGAAGTGTGTACTTTGTACTACAGCTTCAGTGAGCCTGGAAAACATTATGCTGAATGAGAGAAGCCAGACCCAAAAGGCCACATCTTGTGTGATTCTATTCATATGAAATATCCAAGACATGCAAATCCATAGAGACAGAATGTGGACTGGTTGCCAGGGGCTGGGAGAGTGTTGAAAGAGGAGCAACTGTTGAATGAGTATAAAGTTTTATTTTGGAATGCTGGGAATGTTTTGGAACTAGACAGAGATGTTGGTTGCATAACATTGTGAATGTTGTGGATGCCGTGAAACTGCTCGCTCTAGAATGATTCATTTTGTGTTATATGAATTTCAACTTTAATAATTTTTTAATTAAACTTTTTAAAATTTAAATTTAAAATTAAATAACTTCTTAAATTTAAATTACTTTACATTTTTTAAAAGTAAAGCTTGAGCCAAGAGGTGAAAGGGAACAGGAGGATAGCAGGATTTTGACAGATGGCTGGGAGGAGGGTGTTTGAGTCAAAGCATCACGTGTAAGAGAGAAGCAATGTGAAACAGAGGACATGGGCAGCGTGTCTGGATGGGGGAAGCCGTGTCGTGTGCCGGGTGGAGGTCCCCGTGGGGAGGGAGGCTTGAAGAAGGCTGTACCCAGCAATAGAGCATTAGACGTCACTTCGTTCACAGGTATATTGCCTTCAGTCTCTGTGTCTTGTCTTAGACAAATGACTGAGGCACATAGGAGCTGGCCCTACCTGGGGCAGGGGCATGGGGCAGTGGTACCCCAGCACTGCACAGAGCACTCCAGGTCTCACTGAGGCCAGCACGATTTTCCTCAGAAACTGTCAGCTCTCGGTCTCTCTTGGACCACTACAGGAACGAATGAAGGACCGGGGCCCCAGGCTTGGAATCCGCAGGGCAGGGCTGCAGCTGTTTTCACTAGGGAGCCTTCTCAGACCTTTAAGTTACAGCCCGGGGCAGAGGTTCTTAAGCTTTACTATGACACGGAACTCTGAGTGCTCCTTAGCTAACAGAAACTGTGCAATAACATAATCCAGAGGCAGTTCTAATAATTCTGCTGCTGCTGCTGCTGCTGCTCTTCAGTTGCTAAGTTGTGACTGACTCTTCATGACCCCATGGACTGCAGCACACCAGGCTTCTCTGTCCTTCACTATCTCCCTGAGTTTACTCAAACTCATGTCCATTGAGTCAGTGATGCCATCCAACCATCTCATCCTCTGTCGCCCCCTTCTCTTCCTGCCCCCAGTCCCTCCCAGCATCAGGGTCTTTTCCAGTGAGTTGGCTCTTTGCATCAGGTGGCCAAAGTATTGGAGCTTCAGCTTCAGCATCAGTCCTTCCAATGAATATTCAGGACTGATTTCCTTTAGGGTGGACTGGTTTGATCTCTTTGCAGTCCAAGGGACTCTCAAGAGTCTTCTCCAGCACCACACTTTGAAATTGTCAGTTCTTCGGCACTCAGCCTTTATGGTCCAACTCTCACATCCGTACATGACTACTGGAAAAACCAAACCTTCGACTATAGATATGTCAAAACTTTGTCAACAGCGTGGTGTCTCTGTTTTTAGTGATAACTATAAATGAAATTCTGAGATATCCACAATATCTAAAATGTGATAGAAAAATACCCATGATTTCTCCTGCTGAAAAGACACAGGAGTTAATGACTGAGGTGGTTTGTGGTCTCTATTCATGGCTGAAGGAGATACTGAATGTCAATGAGAGGCTGATGAAAACAAAGATGTGTTTCACAGATTCCAGCTTAAGATCCTTGGCATCACAAACCAGAAGGGAGATTGCGAAGCAGAGGCTCAAGCTCCCCTCCTCAAACTGTTGGGTGTCACTGGTGTCTAACAGGAAGAATTGAGGTATTATACACAACCAGGTTGGCTTGAGTCTGTTCTCATCAAGGTTAGCGTTAGAGGAGATGTGATGAGCTGAAGGAGCGAAGGGTGGGTAGGAGAGTGCTGGGGAGGGAGCGATTTCCAAGGGCAGGGTCAGTGGGAGGGAACATCAAGGCAGCCTGAGGTGCCCTGCCTGCACTGGTGGTTGCGAGTGTGGCGTCTGCACGTTCCTCTCCGTAGAACTGGTCGAGTGAGTTGGGCTCATTGAGGTTTGTGTACTTCCAACTGAGCAGGGCTTAGTAATGACACCTTTGCTCAAGCAGCTGTGTGTGTGTGTTTAAGGGTGAGACATAAGTAGAAAAAGTTCCCCCCAGATTTCTTTTTTCTGGCAAATGGTAGAAGAGGGAGGAAGAAGGAGAGAGAACTCAGTGGAATGTGCCTCTCATTCTACTCTAATGACCGAAATGTAAGCCAGCCCCCTCTTTTAAAGCCCCTCACTCCCTTGCGGGGCACCTGGAAGGCATGGCTATTAAACGTGTGTCCTTCCCTCCATCCTGATTGCAGCTGCTGCCTCAGAGCACCCCCAGCTCTGTCCTACCCCTCAGAACCGCTGAGCTCCCCACCTAAATGTCATCACTATTCAACTTGGCCTCTAAAGCCCGACATGAACTGGGACCAGTGACCTCCTCCCCTCAGCCTCCTTAATCATTCTCACCACCCTCACTGGAGCACCCAGCAGGACCGGGCCACCAAGCTCTCTCATTTCCAGACCCTTCCCTCCTGCTCTGGCCCCTCCCAGGTCTGTCTCCATCACCCAGTGATGAAAGGGGCTGCGTCTCCTTTATAAGACTTGAGCTTCAGTGCCAGGGGATAGTCAGTGTCTATTTGTTGAGTGAATGAACATGTCAGTGACAAATTAATGCTCACTAAATACAATAGAATGTAGCTGTTTGGGTCTCATATTAGTCTGCTCAGGCTGCCATGAGAAAATATGACTGTTTTACTGGCTTCAACACAGAGAAGCCACAGTTATTTTCTCACAGTTCTGGAGGCCGGAAGTCCAAGATCACACCGTGGGCAGGTTTGGTTTCTCCTGAGGCCTCTCTCCTTGGCTTGCAGATGGCCGCCTTCTCACTGTGCCCTCGCCTGCTTTTCTTTGTGTGTGCAAGTCCCTGAGACCTCCTCCCTCTTCTCATAAAGACTCTAGTCCTATCAGATCAGGGCTCACACTATCAGATTAGGCCTTGCCTCATTTCCACTTAATTATCTCTTCAAATATAATTTGGAAATACTGTATTTGGAAATTTAGTATTTCAAAATACAGTCACCTTCTGATGTACTGAGGGTTGGAGTTTCAAAAGATGAATTTAGAGGTGGGGCCATAATCCATAACAAGTCTGGAGCAATTTATTGAGCAGGGTAGATTGCCCTGAGGCAATATAATGGATTTGCACCCCTCTTCTGCCTCTATTTCCTATGCTACCATCTAAATATCTTAATAAACATAAATCCCAGAAAACTGAGACTGAACTCCAGCCCTTGTGTTTCCAGGACAGTAGCTTCCTTAGCAGACTTCTCCCTCAAGGAGCTGGAGCTACTGGGGGGTGGGGGGTGGGGTGGGGAAGAACCTCTTACAATCACACTTTCTTAAATGCAAAGAAAGGCTCTTACAAAACTTTCAAAACAAGTTTACAATAACTGAACAGGTACTAATCTCCAAATCAGAGGTACTTTTTGTCTTCGTATTCACTGGAGGCCTACTCAGAATGCAAGACCCAGAGGACCTTTGGAGAATCACCTGTAGCCTTTGGTCCCTCCAAAGGCAGATTCTTTACTACTGAGCCACCCAGGAAGCCCCTTAGACAGCAAGGAGCTAATGTGGGTTTTTGAGCAGAGATAGATAGCAGATTTGTGATTCAGTAAGATCCCTCTGCAAGTTAAATGGACTCATTAAACCATGAATCCCTGAATGGCAGAAGCGTCTCCAGTACATAGTAGTAGTTAGTAAATATTTACTGGATCAGGGGACAGTGACAGACTCAATAGAGAAAAGGGAGACCTTTTGAAAGACATTTCGGAGCTGGAATCAACAGGACTTATCAACAATTAGTGAGGAAAAAAGTTAAGAATGATCTAAGTGGTTTCTCTCTAGAATGAATAGATGGGCAGAAACAAGAAACAGGCACAGGTTTCCAGGTGAAGATATTAGCCTCACTTTGAACAAATTAGACGTGGGCCTGAATTGCAGGGTGAACTTTTTGGAAGGAAGTTGGTTTAACAGACTAGGAGCTCAAGAAAGTGGTCAGGGCAAAAGATGGGAGGGCCTGGAAGTCGTCACAAAGAGGCAGCTCAGAAGAGGGAGTCTTAGTTGAGAGAAAATTGCTTCTGAAATGCTAGAAATTAGTCAAATTATGATCGTCCAAAAGAATTTAGAACAGCAAAACTCCCCTAAGTCCCCAAACCCCCAAACAATGGTGGCAAGTGCCTCTGCACTACAGCAGGGATAAAACAAGGAAGACTTCAGAAATTTGACTGTTTGGCACGTCTGAGCCACAAACAAACCAACCATAGATTTCTGGAGATTCTGGCTGGCAGCTGATGTTGGCCCATTCATGAGAAAAAGCACCAGCCTCCGCTGATCCAGACAACATTCAAAGTCCTGCCAATGCTTGGATGACCACAGAGCCTGGAGGCCATTGGATTTTCCTGCCAAACTGGCTACATGCTCACTCTCCCTCGCCAGGAGTCCCTGCCTGAGCCTCCACAGGCACTTGATAAGATGCCATGATCCTTGCGATGGACACGCACAGGAGCACAGGGGGCAAGCCCCAGTGGGAGCCAACAGCCCAGGGCCAGTTGTACCAGTGACACTCAGCTAAACACTCTGGTTGAGCTGAGGTTCAGAACCTGATTTGAATATGAATCTATAATACTTACTGTCAGAAAGAAGATTACTTATTGGTATATCCAAATTAGTTGACATCAAAGGGTATTTATTCTATAAAGCAGATTGTATGGCCATATTATAATATGACCTGAAAGTATTAGTTGCTCAGTCATGTCCAACTCTTTGTGGCCGTATGGACTGTAGCCTGCCAGGCTCCTCTGTCCATGGGATTCTCCAGGCCAGAATACTGGAGTGCATAGCCATTCCCTTCTCCAGGGGATCTTCCCTGACCCTGGGATCAGATCCAGTTCTCCTGCATTGTAGGCAGATTCTTTACCGTCTGAGCCACCAGGGAAGCCCAGTATGGCCTGGGTTTTATATATATGTGCTTCCCTGGTGGCTCAGATGGTAAAGTGTCTGCCTGCAATGCGGGAGACCTGGGGTCGATCCCTGGGTCGGGAAGATCCCCTGGAGAAGGAAATGGCAACCCACTCCAGTACTCTTGCCTGGAAAATTCCATGGATGGAGGAGCCTGGTAGGCTACAGTCTATGGGATTGCAAAGAGTCAGACACGACTGAGCAATACCACTTCACTGTGTATACATATATATATGTGTGTGTGTGAGTGTGCAGAATATACCTGAAAGACTATATCCCCAGCACTGTAAGCTAGGATGAGGGAATGCAGAACTTTTTATTGTTTCATATAGTTTGCTTTTTTTAAAAAAATTAATTTTCAAATAAAACTTTTTTCAAAAAGCATCAGACATTTAAATCAATCATAGAAGGACAACCTGATGTTTAATAGATTTCCAAGGCCTGCGTGCGAGCATGCATCACTGAACATTGTGGTTTCCTAGCGATGCTCTTAGCCAAGTCAGGACAAGTCTCAGGTGACTGACTGAAGGAGCAGGTGGCCTCTTGTCCCTGGGATCCTCCCTGTTGGTCTCCCTTCATCTCGCCCAGGTCAGGTAAGAACTTGTCTGAAGAACATGTGTGGGAGAAGGGAGTTACCATGATGGAACATGTGGGAGTCACCAGCTGCAAGGACTCCTGTGAAACAAGACCAGGCACTGGACGACTTGCTGCAAGTTCATGGGGAATTTAACACTCTTGGTCCAGACCAAGCCAGGCTTATCATCCCCAGTCTAAGCTAACAAGAAATTCATAATCAGTCAATGATCACACCTAAAGCTGGTTTGTTCCTGGCTTCAAGGCAGGTGGATACTTGTTCTGGGCTGACTTCTTTCCCTTGGCAAGACCTCGATCCCTGACTGATTAAGGTACCTTCCTTGCCAGCCTGGGGAAAAGCCATTTGGAGCATAAATCCTGAGATCCTTTTCAGAATAATCAGAATAAACCATGAGGAATCAGGATGAACTAGCTCAGAAACACTTCATAAGGGCAGAGATTTTTTTTAAAAAAAATTCTCATTTGGGGAAATCTAAGAAATTAAGTAAAATTAAAGACACATAAAAATCAACTTGGAAAATAATATACAGGCATACCTCAGAGGCATGGTTGGTTCCAGATCACTGCAGTAAAGACACGTCACACAATGTTTTGGTTTCCCAGTGTGTATGAAACTTATATTCATACTATACTGTAGTCTATTAAGTGTGCAATAGTGTTGTCAAAATAACAATGTATATACCTTAAATTAAATATACAAAACGAAAAACAGTTACAATAGTAACATCAAAGATCACTGATTCCAGATCACCATGATAAATATAATGAGGATTTTTAAAGTTAGAAATATTGCAAGAATTATGAAGTGTGACACAGATCACTAAGCGAGCAATCACTGTTAAAAAATGGCACCAATAGACTTGCTCAAGGTGGGATTGTCACAAAGCTTCCACTTGTAAAAACACAATTACTTGTAAAGCACAATAAATTGAGGTATGCCTATACTCTCTATTAATTTTTGATGCTCTTTAAATATTAGGAAATTGAAAGTTTCACCAACAATGATAGATACCCCAAATAGGGAAGAGGCTTTCTTTGCATCTTGCAACATTGCCAATGACTCTGTTGCAAGAGCTCCACACCCCCCGCCCCCCCCCCCACCCCCGACCAAGGGCTCCCCTGGTGGGTGGCTTATTCGGTAAAGAATCCTCCTGCCATGTAGGAGAGCTGAGTTTGATCCTTAGGTCAGGAAGATCCCCTGAAGAAGGAAATGGTAACCCTCTCCAGTATCCTTGCCTGGAAAATTCCATAGACAGAGGATCCTGGCAGGCTACAGTCCACAGAGTTGCAAGAGTCAGACATGTCTGAAGGACTAAGCTGCCACGACCTGCTCAAGGCAGGGGGAGACTGTTAGGAAGAGAGCTTGAGAAGCTTCCTCTCTGCTCACTCAGCTCCCATGCCCTGCACCCTCTACAGCCCCCATCAAAGGGTTTGCTTGGCTTTTCCTACCACTCCACATAGTGTCCTCATCCTCCACTCTCTCTCTCTTTCCTATTTTATGTTTGTCCATATATGTCTTTAAAATAATCAATTTTGATGCCAGGCTCAGGTAACCGAGGGCTTTCTGGGTAGTTTACATTGTTTAGACCCAAAGTCCGCTCCTTAGTCTGGAATGAAGTGAAAATAACAACTTTCTAAAGAGAGGTTAGAAATTCTAAGCCAGTAAGTTAAGCTACTTCTTTCTCTGGGAGCAGGGATGAGTTGTGTATCTGGCCGCAAAGCCACCATTCAAAGGCATAACCAAGAAAAGAGGGAGCAGATCACAACAAAACAAGATCAGCCATGGGATATACCATGCTACAGTACAGAGACCATAATTCAAATTACCTGCACTCAAAGGTGAACTACAAAATCTTTGTAAGGTACGTGCACCATCCAAAGTGAGGTCACTGCCATTGGCAACGTGGCAGCTATTCTAACCTATGTCTCACTTAAGATACATCAAAAAAGGCTTTTATAGATGCAGAGAAATCAGAACCCTTATGCATTGCTGGTAGGAATATAAAATGATGTATCCACTGGAAAACAGTAGGTAATTCCTCAAAAAATTAAACAGAATTAACATATAGCCCAACAGTAGGACTCAAAACAGGTATTTGTACACCTCTGTTTATAGCTGCATTATTCACAATAACCAAAAGGCAGAAACAACCTAAGCTGTTGACTGGGTAAACAAAAGGTATTAGGTACACACAATGAAGTATTAATCAACTTAAGAAGGAATTCTGACAAAGGCTACAACATGAACAAACCTTGAGGACATTATGGTAAGTGAAATAAGCCAGTCGTAAAAGAATAAATATTGTATGATTCTGCTTATGTGAGGTAGCTAAAGTAATCAAATTAATACCGGCAGAAAGGAGAAGGGGAGTTGCCAGATCCTGGGAGAGGGATGGAATGGGGAGTTAGTGTTAAATGGGTACAGAATTTGAGTCTGAGAAGGTGAAAAAGTTCTGGGGGTGAATGATGATGACAGCTGAGCAACAGTGCAAATGTACTTAATGCAGATGAACGGTATACTTTTAAATGGCTGAAATGGTGAACTTTTAATCTTTAATAATTATAATAAAATAACTATAATTATTATTTACAATAATTTTAAAAAGACTGTTCTTAGGCCACAGAGAACAGCATTAAGTTCAAGACTTGTTAACCCATGTTCAGGCAGATCCATTTCCACTTCAGGAACTTGGCTTATGTTTCTGGTTATGATATCAGAAGTCATCAGGTTTTCCCTGATGGTATCACCTGGTTCATAATTTTCCATCTTGAGCCGTCTGCTCCCCTTTTCTCCTCAGCTGGCCACTCCCCTGGTCCTTCTGCCACAGCCAGCACCCTCTGATCCAGGCACAGCCATCTTTGGCTGTCCTCATTCTTCCACATTTTAACCCTACAAGCCTGCCCTGACTTCTTGTTTTATCAGCACTCACTATTATCATCATCTAAAACTCCCAAAGCCTGCCAACCCACTCTATACAGAGCAAACAAAATGCCTACTTCCTCATCCTGGAGATAGCATTCTAAAGATGACAATGAATTGAAGAGGGCAGAAATTCTTTCTTAAAGAATTGTGGTTTTAAAATTCTTAGTGGAAGGAGTCTGGCCCATGTGAATCTAGAAATACAGCCTAGAGGTGATAATTTCTCATGATTTCTCATCTCATCTCTCGCCTCTTCACTCTATTTTCTCCCTCCCTGTGCAAAAACAAACAAACACAACTCTACTCCTCTCAGGTAGAGTATGAGTGTCCGCTTCCTTCTTTGAAATACTAGAATCTCACCTTCGTTCCTAAGCAGACTTATCAGAAAGTTCTTTTCAAGTAAGTACTTTAAATATATTTTGGTAAATAAAAATTAAAAATTTCTATCTACTTATAAATATCTCATATACATCTTTCAATTATCTAGTGTTTTGGAGCTGGCCACCTACTTTAACAAGCATGATCTGATTTAATCTTGCCAAGAACCCTGGGAGGAAGGCAGGATTGTCAAGCCTCCATGTTGCAAATGAGGAAAATGAGGCCCAGAGAGGTTGCGTGTAGCCTAAAGTTAGAGGTGACCAATCAAGAAAACCAAGATTCATTCCAAATCTGCTTCTTATTCAATGACTATGTGTGGCCAAAGCAATTAGCCTAACACCACCAGCAGCCACCACACTGGCTTCCTTCTGTGTACGGGATTTGGAGCTGACCCTAGAGTATCAAAATTTAGTCCCGCCCTCAATGGATAGATCAGTGAGAAAGGAAGAATTTAGTCAATAAAATGTGGCATGTGCCAAACAGAAAATATGCCCCACAGGTAGTAAATGCAACAAGCAAAGTGTCCTACAGCTTCTACTGCATGAATGGGCCAGACGTACATGGACTAGTACTGACACCCTGGCAGGACCCGTGAAGGGAGTCTGAGAAATCTAAGACCCTCTAGAAAAGGATGAGCACTGGTGTATCGTTCAAACCCCTTTCCAGGCACTGATTGAGTTGGTCTAAGCCAATTGTTTTGTCTGGCTTGGCTGTACCTGGGCCTTTCCTACCCTTTTCCGTGGAGACCCCAATAATGACTCACCTCCTTTTCCAATCTTGCTACATGCTCTTGTGGGCTGACAAACCTGGCCTAGAGCCTCAGATACCCTTGCTCTCATTTCTGCCTCCAGGCCGTATACTCATACATAATTGCTGCTCCTCCTCTGGAACCACTGCTGGAATGTTTTTGTTTATTTGTTTCAATTTACTTTTTAATTTTTAAAAATTTCTATTTTATGTTGGAGTATAGTTGATTAACAATGTTGTATTAGTTTCAGGTGTAAAGCACAGTGATTCGGTTATACATATACATGTATCTATTTCTTTTTCAAATTCCTTTTCCATTTAGTTTATAACAGAATATTGAGCAAAGTTCCCTGTGCTATACCACATATCCTTGTTTGTTATCTATTTTAAATATAGTAATGTGTATATGTCAATTGCAAACTCCCAGTTTATCCCTCCCTGCCGCCTTTCCCCCTTTAGTAACCATTAGTTTGTTTTCTAAGTCGGTGAGTCTGTTTCTGCTTTGTAAATAAGTTCATTCATGTAATTTTTTTTTAGATTCTACTTACAAGCAATATATATTTGTCTTTGTCTGACTTCATTTAGTATGATAATCTCCATGTCCATCTATGCTGCTGCAAATGGCATTATTTCATACTTTTTAATGGCGGGTAATATTCCATTGTTTATATGTGTTTTTATAAATGTATTTAGCCATCTATCTGTAAGTTGATGTTTAGGTCCTTCTGTGTCTTGGCTATCGTAAACAGTGCTTGCTACAATGAACACTGAGGTGCATGCATCCTTTCAAATCATGTTTTTCTCTGGATATATGCCCAGAAGTGGGGTTGCTGGTTCATACGGTAGTTATTTTCTTAGATTTTTATGGAACTTCCATACTGTTCACCATAGTGGCTGTACCACTTTACATTCCTACCAATAGTTCAGAGAGTTCCCTTTTCTGAACACCCTTTCTAGCACCTCTTGCTTATAGATTTTTTGATGATGGCCATTCTGACTCCATTCTGCAAGGAGATCCAATCAGTCCATCCTAAAGGAAATCAGTCCTGAATATTCATTGGAAGGACTGATGCTGAAGCTGAAACTCCGATACTTTGGCCATCTGATGTGAAGAGCTGACTCATTGGAAAAGACCCTGATGCTGGAAAAGATGGAAGGGGACAACAGAGAATGAGATGGTTGGATGGCATCACTGACTCAACGGGCATGAGTTTGAGTAAACTCTGGGAGTTAGTGATGGACAGGGAGGCCTGGTGTGCTGCAGTCCATGGGGTTGCAAAGAGTCAGACATGACTGAGTGACTGTACTGAACTGAACTGATTCTGACTTATGTGAAATGATATCTCATCGTATTCATAGTTTTGATTTGCATTTCTCAAATAATTAATGATATTGAGCATCTTTTCATGTGCCTAATGGCCATCTGTATATATTCTTTGAAGAAATGTCTATTTAGGTCTTTTGTCCATTTTTTGATTGGGTTGTTTGGTTTTTGGATATTGAGCTTCGTGAGCTGTTTATAAATTTGGGAGATTAATCCGTTGGGTGTGTTGTAAATATTTTCTCCCATTCTATGGGTTGTTTTTTCATTTTGTTTATGGTTTCCTTTGCAGTACAAAAGCTTTTGAGTTTAATTAGGTCCCATTTGTTAATTTTTGTTTTTATTTCCATTACTGTAGAAGATGGATGGAAAAAGATATCACTACCATTTATGTCAAAGAATGTTTTGCTTAAGTTTTCCTGTATGAGTTTTATAGTATCCAGTCTTACATTTAGGTCTTCAATCCATTTTGAGTTTATTTTTGTGTATGGTATTAAAGAATGTTCAAATTTCTTATTTTTAATATGTAGTTGTCCAGTTTTCCCAGCACCATTTATTGAAGAGACTGTCTTTTCTCCTGCAATATTAGCACCCCTTCGGTCCCTGTAATTTAAGAGAGCAAAATCCTTGGGCAAAGTCTAGAAAAGACTACTTTGGCCAACAAACATCTATTTAACAAAACTTTTATGACTTTGAGCAATCAGCAGCCATCAATTACATTAATAATTAACCAAACATTTATGTCTATAATTTACCCCGCATGTAGGTAGAATAGGTGGCCAGTGGAAACTGCCAAATGCTTGCCCAACTTATCTTCCAGTGAGACTGCCTATTGGAATTTGCAGGGAAGTCTTCGAAGCCTGACACACCTAATTGCTACCGCTCAATAAACTCTTGATTCTTTCTGCACCCATTAGCCTATTGTGATATTAGCTGAAAGGCGGTCTCAGAGGGACACTGGAATAGGACAGTTTATAGGGGCAGAGAAAATGGAAACTCTGAAGCATAAAACACTGGCCAATCAAGGCTGGTCTAAGGGATAAACAACACTGAGTGGCCTCGGACAACCAAGGTTTAATGAGGACACGGAGCATCAGGGGAAGGATATCTAAACGACAGAAGACTGGAAGGAGGGCGCTGGAGAGGGGGCGGCCTCCTCCGGTTCGGCCCTGGGCCAGCCCTGAGCACAATGAGTGGAAGCCTGTGGGAAAAGAGACACCGCCTCTCATGCCTCCCAGCCTCGCCTCTGCCTGGGAGAGAGCAGAGAATGCCGAGGCTGAAATTCAGTGTGCTCTCCCACACTCCGCAGGCTCCCACGGCCAAAGAGGCCTCTTCTTCAGAAGCTCTCAAGCTAATGTTTCTCTGAGGCAGCTACTCTGTCAAGAGACAAGGCTGTAGGACTTCAAGATGCACAGCTCCTTGGAATCTTCTTGGCAGAATGGAATCCTGCTCTTAGGTTTTCCAATCCATCCAATTCTGTGGCCAAATGATTTTGTACAAAACATTAAGTCTGTGACTGTCCTCCCTTTGGTGGTCTGCCATATTGTTAACGTGCTAGAAAACAGCTGAAATTAAAGCCGAATGGAGCTGAGGGAGATACTCTGTAATGAGCATTAATAAGCACCAAGTGTGAAACTATTAGTGGGATTGTTACTGGGATAAATCACCTTTTTAAATGGCATGGATTACTTTGTAGTCCATGGAGTCCAGCCCTCTGTTCTTGATACTTTATCAAACTCAGGAAAGCAGTCAGTGTTTCAACCAATTCTCCTGGACATTCTTCCACTGTAGCTATGGGAAACTGAAACTGTATCTATGATGGGAATTTTAAGAACTAAATTTTATAGTGGTTTCAGTTTTAAAGTCTGTATACAGTGTGATATTTTGTGACTGGTTACGTTTCCATGACTTTCTCTTTTTTGTATTTGTAAATATAAGAACCAGTCTACTAGGGAGCCATTAATGTTATAATTTAATTTAATATTAGACTTTTAATAATTAAACTCTACAAACTATGATTTCCCCCTTTTGGGTATTTATGTGGGGATATGTACAGTGTGAACCATGTTTCCAGAATCTCCTCATGGCTCCAGATAGAGTTGGCCAAAAGAGAAATTTGTTAAGGTTTAGAAAGCAGGAGGAATATGTGTTCATCATTCTCCAAAGGTGGCAGACATGGAAGAGGTGTGGGCAACTTCCATGCTTCCTCATTTCCTCCTGCTCTGGATCTAGCTCTTCCAAACTGCCAGCACTACTGACAGCCCCCCAGACCCCCCACCTGAAGCTCGGCTGCAGACTTTGAGAAGCAACAGTTATGAAGAAATCACATCTTTCATCAGGTCTCCTCCATGAACCTACTCTGGCAATTAGATGTGTCTGGTTTCCCAGGTAGATTCTCCCGCAAGTTCCATACTGCCCGCCATACCAGCAGACCAATGACTTTTCTCTGATCCTCCAGCTCCTACTTTCAGGCCCTCACTTCCCCAGCATCTCCCACAGCTATGTAATGAATCTCTTCCTCCCTAATACACCCAGCAGTTCTTCTTCCCTGATTAAGTCCTGACTGAGTCCTTTGCCTCACCATGTTGGAAACAGTCAATCAGCCAGAAAGATTTCACAGAGTTAAAGAGTTGCTTCCAACCCTCATTCATACAGAAAGGTGTCCAAAGATAAGCTCAATATCCATTAATGATTCTCAGCAGAAATTGACATGAACCATGTAAAGCTGTAATATTCTATGTAAATCCTCCTTGTGATCTAAAATGAAGATCCGGCCTTTAAGGGAACTAAGAAGTTAGTTTTAAAATTGTCCTTTGGATTTTAAAGATGGTGCTGAGATGAGTGTCAGCTTTCTGACACTCATCTTAAGGCCCCAGTTTTACAAATCTTAAGGCCCCAATTTTACCGTCTCATTCACAACAATGTACAAAGGAAAAGGGAATGGGAATCTGTGGTTTTTATGCTGTTTAAACTGTAAGGCTCCCATCTTTAGTCATGAGCTAGGTACAGCAACAATGCAGTAATCATAAATATTTTCCCACCTTCTGAAAGTATATCACACAAGAGATCTCCCAAGCACTAAGACTTCCTTTATTATTCAGATATTTCACCCTCTGACTTACCCCCAAGGGTCTCATCTCAGTCTCTGCCAAATGCAGCTTCTCTTGATTATCTTATGAATTCCTCCATGAGCCGTAAGCAACTCTTGTCTGTCTCCTTGCTTTCTCTGCACTTCCTTAGGTGCCCAAGAGACCATAAAAGCCCCCAATCCTTTATCTGCTGTGACTTGAGAATATTCTCCCATGTGGTGTTAAGTGTCATGAGAGGACCCACACATAGTATCACATACATTATCAGAATCTCACACACACACATAGGAAAATAGCAATTTAAGAAAACCTGACAAGTCACCAGAGAGGCATCTGCCCATGGTAGAGAGATGTATGCAGTTCAGTGGGCAAGATCAGGAGCTGGAATAAAAGTGATACCACACAGCAAGTAACAGGAAACTTGGGAGAACTGGCTTCTGTCCAGTTCTGACTCTACACTAACATGCTGTGTCAGTCAGTCAGTTCAGTCACTCAGTCGTGTCCGACTCTTTGCGACCCCATGAATCGCAGCACGCCAGGCCTCCCTGTCCATCACCAACTCCTGGAGTTCACTCAGACTCACGTCCATTGAGTCCGTGATGCCATCCAGCCATCTCATCCTCTGTCGTCCCCTTCTCCTCCTGCCCCCAATCTCTCCCAGCATCAGAGTCTTTTCCAATGAGTCAGCTCTTCACAGGAGGTGGCCAAAGTACTGGAGCTTCAGCTTCAGCATCATTCCTTCCAAAGAAATCCCAGGGCTGATCTCCTTCAGAATGGACTGGTTGGATCTCCTTGCAGTCCAAGGGCCTGTCAAGAGTCTTCTCCAGCACCACAGTTCAAAAGAATCAATTCTTTGACACTCAGCTTTCTTCACAGTCCAACTCTCACATCAATACATGACCATAGGAAAAACCATAGCCTTGACTAGATGGACCTTAGTAGGCAAAGTAATGTCTCTGCTTTTGAATATGCTGTCTAGGTTGGTCATAACTTTTCTTCCAAGGGGTAAGCGTCTTTTAATTTCATGGCTGCAATCACCATCTGCAGTGATTTTGGAGCCCAAAAAAATAAAGTCTGACACTGTTTCCACAGTTTCCCCATCTATTTCCCATGAAGTGATGGGACCGGATGCCATGATCTTCTTTTTCTGAATGTTGAGCTTTAAGCCAACTTTTTCACTCTCCTCTTTCACTTTAATCAAGAGGCTTTTTAGCTCCTCTTCACTTTCTGCCATAAGGGTGGTGTCATCTGCATATCTGAGGTGATTGATATTTCTCCTGGCAATCTTGATTCCAGCTTGTGTTTCTTCCAGTCCAGCATTTCTCATGATGTACTCTGCATAGAAATTAAATAAGCAAGGTGACAATATACAGCCTTGACGTACTCCTTTTCGTACGTATTTGGAACCAGTCTGTTGTTCCATGTCCAGTTCTAACCGTTGTTTCCTGACCTGCTGTGTAACTGTAGGCAAATCACACACATCTGTTGGTTCAGAAAGTACTCGTTTTGCTGCATTGGAATGTCCATAGTTTATCTGAGCACATGGCAGCCGGAAACAGAGTCTCAGTTTTCTAGCCTTGTTTGGAGTTAAGTGTAGCCGTGTGACTAAGTTCTGGTCAATGGGCTGTAAGAGGAACAGTTACATGGAAGTTTCCAGGAATTTCCTTAAGAGAAAACTGAGACTTGTGCTCTTGGCTTTATCACCCACTTCTTCTTCAGACATGGCAATAAAGAAAGAATTCTGTCTTGGAACACGATCACATGAGATGTACTCTAGTGACTCTGAAGTCAAAAGGGAGAAATAGCCTGAGTTCCCAAAGACTGGTGAATCCCTACACCAGACTTTCATGTGATAGGAAAATTAATTTGTATGTTGTTTAAGCCACTTTTTCAGATCTCTGTTACAGTGAGAGCTAATCCCAACAAATGTGTATGTTATTGTTTTTTCAGTTGTATTTAGCTGTTGTTAAAGTTAATAAGATAAATAATCAATTGAAACATTACTGCATCATATATAAATCTAAATTTATTTGGCTGTACTGGGTCTTAGTTGTGGTGAGCACGACCTTCCATCTTTGTTGCAGCATGCAGGATTTTTTATCGTGGCCTGTAAACTCCTAGTTGTGACATGTGGGATCTAGTTCTCCAACCAGAGACTGAACCCAGACTGCCCCCCCCCCGCCTCCCCCCCCCCGCATTGGAAGTGCAGAGTCTTTGCCGTTGGATCACCAAGCAATTCCTTCGATATTTTTGATATTTTTTGAATCAGTAGAAGCAGCTGCTATTGCAGTTTTTCTAGAGACCTTTGATGTTAAAAAATCTTTATTCTCACAAATTTTGGGATCCTTTGCTCTGGAAGTTGGGAAGAAGTTGGAAGTGAAGAGAGGAAGGAGCGGGAGTAGAAGACAAGTCACGCAAGCTGCCTTTTTCCACTTAGCAAATTTACATGGTTGTCCTACTGTGCATAACTGGAGAAAGAAAAGTAACCGCAGATGGAGGAAAATAGCGTGTGGCTTCTCCAAAGCACAGTAGGGTAATCGACAATATAGCTGGGGTTTGTCCCCAGGTGTCCCAACTGGGGGCCCTAGCTGGGCCCTTAGCTGGGCCTCTTTACCATGTTGCCCTAAGGCTTGTGGTGTGAGCCGCACAAGTCTCCAGTGATGGGGGAATATCTGTTTCACTTGTCCTCCATCACTCCATGTCTGCACTTGAGCCAGCATCGTGATGGAGCTTCCTGCCCAAATTCTCTCTAGCATTCTAACTCTTTCTCTCTTCCCTTCTTGCTCCTCATGGCATCAGTTTCACTCTCCCAGAGCTGTGGTCCCCTTTCCCCTCACCTCTCCTGCCTCTCTGCTAGGATGTGCAATATATACATTTTTATTAGGAAAGAACCTCCACTGGTCAGCCACCCCTCATCCAGTTTTCTTAACTACACCTTGATCCTTGTCAACTTGGAAGCAGAATGCAGACCCTTCACTGATTATCACAGGAACCTCATTATTGCAAGCGCTTTTACTTTCTTCTCTGGTCTTTACTGAATCTCTGTGGGTAACAAAGGGAGATCAAATCAAGCAGCACATTAGATATTTCTACCTCCAGGAGCACTGGCACTCGACTAGTTTTCTCTCCAAGGTCTCCCCACCTCCACGCCTCCCACCCTTCTGGCTTCTCCCGCCTTAATTTCTCCCTCCATACTTCCTATTCCTTTTTCTGTAAAGAGCATTTGAGTCCACTTTTCACAGCCTGTCTCTGCAGATTCAAACTCTCCAAGGTGCTTAAACAAATACCTGTGAATTGACAGAAACCCTCTTTGGAAGAAAATCTACCCATTTCCTCTTGTTACCTGACTTTGCCCCCTGGGGCCTCACCTTTCTCTCAAGCTTATCACAAGTATTTCTTCCAAACAAATATAATGCCCTTCTCAAGGGAAAATCTATCAGCAGATGAGAGAATAAAATGTCTCTATTTTTTTCTGCCTTATGGATTTCCATGGAACCGCTAATCTAACCTTGGTATATCCTCAATTAACACTTCACTTCATAGTTTGTTAATTTCATGAGTTCACTGAAAACTGTGCAGCTCTTTCCCTTTTGCTGTGTTTTTTTTTCTTAAAATTACTTTTCATTGTGAACATCATCTACAGCAGTTCTGCATGTGCACTTAAAGTCAGGCATGCATTATCCTTCTAGAAGTGTATTTCCTCTTAGGTTTTAATATTTGCAAAGAATACTTCTAAAGAAACTACATGTACATATAGCAGAAAGAACAACACTAACTTTACCCTGAGAAATTCAAAACAGAATCTAGTGAGGTGACCCTTAGCTCTGGGCCTGGGATGGGTGTGTGTTCAGCTGCTAAGTCCTGCCTGACTCTTTGAGACCCCATGGACTGTAGCCCCCAGGCTCCTCTGTCCATGGGATTTTCCAGGCAAGAACACTGGAGTGGGCTGCCATTTCCTTTTCCCAGGGATGTTCCCAACCCAGGGATTGAACCTGCATCTCCTGCATTGGCAGGTGGATTCTTTACCACTGAGCCACCAGGGAAGCCCAGCTCTGGGCCTTACACCACACATATAATTTCCAGCAGATGGATTCACTTCTATAGCATAAGGAAAAAGCATAATTCATTAGTAGGGCATATGCCCATTTCATTTGCTGAGGACAGTCCTGGCATGATTATAAATATTAGCCCTTTTCATTCTCAAAAATGTCCTATTTTGGACAATGATCCATATGGGCCCCCACAGTCTGGAGCCCAGCACAGTGACTGTATGCAGTAGAAGTGGCGCCTGTGGAGCTTAAGGGTGTGGGTTCTGGGGTCCAACTGCCTGGGTCAAGTTCTGGCTTCCCCACCAGAGTGGCCGAATCAGTTAGGGCTCTTAACGACGAGTGCAGAAACTAACTGCCTGGTTTAAGCAGAAAATGAATTTATTAGGATCAGGAGTGGCTCATCCAACATTGCCAGGAAGGCTGGAGAACCATGCTTGAAGCTAGGCATCTGGGCAAGATCCGAAATCACAGTGCAGAAGTGATCTGACGGTGGAAGCTGCCACTGGGCCCTTGAGCAGCAGCTGACAGCAGTTCAAGGCCAGCGCTACCCTGAGAGGGCTTCCCACAGCCCTACTTTAGGAGGCAAGACAGTCACACAGTGGAGCCCTGGATCACCCCTTCTTTAGGTCATTTGCATACACTTCTTGGATATTCAATTTTACTTTGCTTTTGTGGACTCTCATCTGCATTGGTGCTCTTGGGTCTCTGATTTTAACACATGGGATTATTCTGTCCCAATATTTGTAAGAACATGTAAGTTAATAAGCATGAAACAGGCTCTAAACCATCACTATAGATAAAGAAGAAACAGGTAATATAAAAATTTTCTGTTTAATCTAGAAATATTAGAGGGGTATATTCAAACTTTATTTTGAAAAACAGTACATACTGACAAAAAATTTATCCATCACTAAATCTGTCCCCACAGTAGACTCTGATACACCTTGGCTCTTTTATGGCTCAGCTTGAGCAATTTTTTTAGACTCTGTCCAGCTCCTCAAGACAATGCACAATCTGGGATTTATGTGTTAGCCACTGGCCTTGCTAAATCATCAGGTGGTTATCTCTGAATCCTGTGCCTTTGAGCTCTCTGGAGAGGTCATGGATAGGAAACACTCTCCAGTCCCATTCGGATTTATCCTAATGGTTTGGAAAGATGTCCAGGCAGATGAATCTATGGGAAGACAGAGCACAGAGTCAGCATT
This sequence comes from Capra hircus, assembly GCF_001704415.2. NCBI lineage: Eukaryota > Metazoa > Chordata > Mammalia > Artiodactyla > Bovidae > Capra > Capra hircus. Next base: position 98,656,403 of record NC_030809.1, read on the forward strand.
AAATGCAGAGGCAGATGCTGTTTATGCTGGTCTCCCCAAAGCTGGCGTTCCCATCCCCAGTGAGCAACCAAAATACTGTCCCTGCTTGCCAAACTCTAGAATTAGAGAGCTGAGCCTGAGCTACTGTTGTCCCATGAATTTAATGGACAATGACGAGATTTGAAGGTGATTGAAATGTGTTCAGCACTCAGTCATGCTCTTGGGAAAGGACGTGCCTATTGTGGTAGATGGAATTTTCTGTTTTAATTACAAACCACTGGTGAATTATGTTTGAAATTTCTCAAATAATAAGCAAGTCTAGATCTCAGTCTTCATCTCACAGTTGGATGCTGTGAGAAAATAGGGCAATCATTGTTCCTTCCAGATTTTCATATGCTGAGCCTCAGAGGCGCTTGTGAAACCAGTAAGAAAGGGAAGGCAGGAAGCCTGGCTAAGTCACCTGTCTGGATCCTAATTCGTCTGAGACACAGCATAAACTTGCTATGCATCCTTCCTCTGAACCTTGAAATTTTACAGAAAATAAACTATGACAGTGACGCTGTTTCTGCTAAAAGAAAGGTTAAGTCCTTTTTAAAAACATAAATAAATAAAACAGATAATGTAGTATTTGCATGGATATAAGTACAGAAGAACTGAATTGGAGGAAAAAAAATCTATGTTCAGTATAGCAAATGTCTGTGAATAAATCAGAAGTTGACCTCATGGTACTTCAGCGAGCTTGCAGGGCAACTTGTACAAGTTAGAAAAAGGCAGCCCCTTTTGGGAGGCTGAAAGGGAAACAGGTCTGTGCTTTAAGACAAAAGAAGGCATACCCCAGGGTGTATGGCTTGGTGAGCATCCTGGTTGGACTTGGTGAGGGTCATCCAGAGACCTGAGCCTCAGGTCAGTTTCTTGATGGGCTCTTCTTGTCCTGCACTAAAAGCAGAGTGTAGAGGTATAAAGGCTGTGGCTGTAACGGGTTGAATTATGTCCCCACAAAAATATGTAGACAGTCCAGCCCAAAGTATCTATGAATATGGTCTTATTTGAAAACAGGGTCTCTACCAAAAATCAAGTTAACATGAGGTCATTAGGGGGGGCTGTTATCCAATGTGTGTGTGCTCAGTCATGTCCAACTCTTTGTGACCCCATGGACTCTGACCCACCAGGCTCCTCAGTCCATGGAATTTTCCAGACAGGAAAACTGGACTGGGCTGTCATTTCCTTCTGCAGGGGATATTTTCCGATGCAGAGATCAAACCCACATCTCTTGGGTCTCCTGCATTGGCAGGTAGATTCTTTACCACTGAGCCACCTCCTTATTAAAAGGAGAAATTTGGACGCAGAGAGAGACACACAGATGGAACCGCATGTAAAGACACAGGGAAAAGAAGGTCACCGACAAGCCAAGAGTGTCCTAGGCCACCAGCAGCCAGGAGAGCATCCTGAAGCCGCTCACTCCCTCTTATCATCAGGGAGACAGAGCCTAGTCCCACTGACAGCTTGACGTTGGACTTCTGACCACCAGAATTGTGAGCTAATAAATTTCTGTTTAAGCTACCAAGTTCGTGGCACTTTGCTACAGCAGCCCTCAGAACTCAGGCAGGGACCAACAGTAGGGCGCAACAGAAAGAAGTCTCCAAGTGAGGCCTGTGATTCAACAACCCCAAACTGTCTCCAGGGCTGTGGAAACCATGTAGCTGAGACCAAGAGTGAGCTTCGGGAAGGGCTGTAGAACTGCCAGCCTGCACGGGAGAAGGGAGCTGAGCTCTGCAGGAACATGTAGGGTGGACAAAATCCTGGTCTGAGTCGTGGAGCTGCCACCCTAGGCCTGTGGGGAGAACGTCAGCAGACACCTCCCCTATAAGACAGGAGGAAGGCGAAAGTGCCAGATCTCAGGCCTACAGAGTAAAGAGGACAAGGACTCAGGCAGAGCTTGGGGGTTCAGAAAAGCATATTTGGAACCAGGAAACTTGAGCCATTTGGAAAGGAAAAGGGAGGTTCCTGACCACAGTCAAAGCAATTGGGCTGAAAACAAAAACAAAAACAAAAACAAAAACAACAGGAAAAAAGTTCTTCAAAAATAACAATGCCTTTATGATATCTTGCTTTTACTTCCATAAAAATAAACAAGATTCAAAATTAAAATGTGTATTAGTCATTATTGGCAGGTCTGTTTTCCTTACTGTCTATAGAAACCAAGGGAATACTTGCCATTGGAGGAATTTCAGCTCCGACCAGAGAGGGATACCCCAGGTTTGCATGATTGCACCACATTGAGACCGTAATTGGCTCCTTTAGGCTGCATTGCTGAATGTTTTCTATTGATATTTCCTGCAGGTAAACATCAAGTCATAAATCGCGTGTTTGATCCAACAGAAATAGCGAAGCAGTTGCCAGTTTAGAAAAAATAACCTTTGATGGCCTAGGAGGGAATTAACTGAGTCTGTGTTACATTTGTGAAACATCCAGAACTGAATTGAGCCTGCAAGTAAAAGGCAAGTCAGCGTTTCAGAGCAAAAATAGAATAATGCATGAACTCTCTCCCCACTCTTGATCACATCTGAGTACAGGCAGAAGTGCTGGGTTTTCCTTTCTGTTTGTCATTCTTGTCTTACCCACACATAAATGAACTCGCTAAGTGAGGTATAATCATAGTGTCCCAAATGGCTCCATTTTCCTAGACAGTTTCAAATCATCTCAACCACATTCTGTTCAATACACTCTCCCTTAACGCATAAAAGGGATGTTACGTTCCTCTGCCACACAAAATATGAACATTATCCATGTCTCCAAACAAGCAGAAGACTGCCCAGATGTGTGTTATTCTGAATCCTTCAATTCGAAGAAAAACTGGGGATCTTTTTCTTCTGAAGAAAACTGTCTCCATCTTTTAGAAGAAAGAACCATAAATATATCACATATTCACAGCAAAACTACCTATAAAATCTTTGGAAATGCAAATAATGATGGCAGTGCTATTTTTTGGCTTTGTTTGCTGTAGCAGCTGAGATCAGAGCCTGTGGATGTAGCATTTACTTTATAATATATGAGAGCAGTGAAATGCTGCCATATGACACCAAGCAAACAATCTCTGAAGAGCATTCAGTTGGTTCAGTGCAGTCGGGAACTTAATTTTATTATCTCCTGGAGATCTTTAAGGGAGGAGGTCAAAGGTCGTTTGTTAAAAATCATTTGATATTGTTTTCCCAGGTTAAAAATAGCTTTGCAGGGAGTTCCCTGGTGGCCTAGTGGTTAGGACTCCAGGCTTTCACTACCCTGATTGAGGAACTGAGATTCCACCAGCCAAACTGTGAGGCCAAAAAAAAAAAAAAAAAGAGCTTTACAAAAAATGCAATAACTATATAAGGTCACAGAATCATCCAGTTGGGGAACATTTTAATCAGTAATTAGACTCAACCACTAATCAGTCTAATCTTGGTGATAAAAATGATCAGAAATACTTAACTGAACATTTTTTAATCTGCTGTGTTCCATTGTGTGAAGACACTGAGAGGAAGATATACACACACAAACCATACACACAAAACCCGACCAGCGCAATGATTGCACTAGAATCTTTCTAACGAGAATTACAATAACAAAGTGGCAACTGTCGCACTCTCTTGAGGACCTATTACGTTCTAGATGGTGCGCTTATTAGGCTTTACCTGCATCATTTCCATCGTCTCCATCATCCTTTCAAGGCTTGGAGGCAGATATTAGTAACTCCATTTTACAGAAAAGAAACCTGAGGTGTAATGAAGTACTTGCCAAGCATCTCGCTGTCACTAGGAAGGGTTTGAGATTTTATTCTACTTGCCAGCTAGTTACTTAGCCTGCACCATTTTCATGCATGGTGGTAGAAGACACAAAACTCCTGGGTCAAAGGCTTCAGAAAACTTTATTTTCTTGGCATAGCAGACAGCAGGAGTTTCTTGTACACATCAGTTTCCTACTTTATTGGAGTGACCAACCATCCCAGTTTGCACAGGACTGTTTTAGTTTTAGCATTGAAAGCCCAAACCAGGACATTGGTCACAGTACTGCCCCCTGGCCCCCAAGTCTGATGAATGGACTGAGGAGCAGCCCAGAGGTAATGACTCAGAGCTGAGGAACCCGAAGGTTAGGATAGTTCCACTCTTAGAAAGAAGCTGTTAGTAAGCTTGCCCAGCGTTTTGCCCCCAAAGTGACATTATTTTTATTATTTTGGATAGCAAACAAATCTGCCTCCTGCCCCAGAGGGAGACACTGTATATTCTAAGACTATTCACTATACAAACATCTTTGCAAAGATTATCTGATACAAAAGCTGTAACCAGTGCAGAAATGTGAGAGACTCATAGAGAACTCTCTCCCAGCTCCCAGGCAGTCTTCAAATTCAGATTCTTCAGCTATCAAAGCCCATGTACTATCCTGCCTCTCAAATTATGCTCAGATTTAGAGAGTTAAGGTCAAAAGAGGGGGAGCTTTTCTTTCAGTGGAAGCTTTGAACTCTTAGTTTTTGATGACGAAAATTCAGCCTCTGTACATTGGTGCTGAATTGAATCTTGGAAACAGGTTTGGGTGAAGTTAGAAAGAATAGCTTTATTGCTTTGCCAGGCAAACAGGGACACAGCAGGCTCGTGCCCTCAAAAACTGTGTCCCAACCTGGGGCAGGATTGGGGGAATTTAGTGAAGAGTTTTATAGCAGTGATTCAAGGGTGGAGTTGCTGATAAGGATCAGGATGTGTGTGCACGGCCTGCACTCCTTTAATCTGGCCTCAAATGGTCTCCTGGTGAGCTTCTTTGGTTCTCAAGATTGTCAAACTGTGATCATCTCTGGAATGAAGAATGATTAATCAAGGAGTTAACATCTTCCATTTGTTGAGGGGTTTTAGTTCTGTTGTGGTCGTCACTCGGTCGCTCAGTCATGTCTGACTCTTTGCGACCCCATGGACTGTAGCATGCTGGGCTTTCCTGTCTTTCACCATCTCCCGAAGCTTGTTCAAACTCATGTCCATTGAGTCGATGACGCCATCCAACCATCTCATCCTCTGTCATCCCCTTCTCCTCCTGCCTTCAATCTTTCCCAGCATAAGGGTCTTTTCTAATGAGCTGGCTCTTCAAATCAGGTGGCCAAAGTATTGGAGCTTCAGCTTCAGCATCAGTCCTTCCAATGAAAATTCAAGGTTGATTTCCTTTAGGATTGACTGGTTTGATCTCTTTTAGTTATGGTGCTGTTCAGTCGCTCAGTGGTGTCTGACTCTTTGTGACCCCATGGACTGCAGCTGCCAGATTCCTCTATCCTTCACCAACTACTGGAGCTTGCTCAAACTCATGTCCATAGAGTCAGTGATGCCATCCAACCATCTCATCCTCTGTCATCCCCTTCTCCTGCCTTCAATCTTTCCCAGCATCAGCTTTAGGATTGACTGGTTTGATCTTGCAGTCCAAGGGATTCTCAAGAGTCTTCTTCAACACCACAGTTCAAAAGCATCAATTCTTCAGTACTCAGCCCTCCTTATGATCCAACTCTAAACATCCATACATGACCACTAAAATAACCATAGCCTTGACTATATGGACCTGTGCTGGCAAAGTGATGCCTCTGCTTTTTAATATGCTGTCTAGGTTTGTCATAACTTTTCTTCCAAGGAGAAAGTGTCCTTTAATTTCATGGCTGCAGTCACCAACTGCAGTGATTTTGGAGCCCAAGAAAATAAAGTCTCTCACTGTTTCCCCATCTATTTGCCATGAAGTGATGGGACCGGATGCCATAATCTTTAGTTTTTGAATGTTAAGTTTTAAGCCAGCTTGTTCACTCTCCTCTTTGCCTTCATCAAGAGGCTCTTTAGTTTCTCTTTGCTTTCTGCCATAAGGGTGGTGTCATCTGCATATCTGAGGTTATTGATATTTCTCCCAGCAATCTTGATTCCAGCTTATGCTTCATCCAGCCAGGCATTTCGCATAAAGTACTCTGACGGTCTTGACATTCTCCTTTCCCAATTTGGAACCAGTTTATTGTTCCATGTCCAGTTCTAACTGTTGCTTCTTGACCTGCACACAGGTTTCGTAGGAGGCAGGTAAGTTGGTCTGGTATTCCAATCTTTATAAGAATTTTCTGGGGTTTGTTGTGATCACATAGTCAAAGGCTTTAACGTAGCCAATGAAGCAGAAGTAGTTGTTTTTCTGAAATTCTCTTGCTTTTTCTATGATCCAACAGATGTTGGCAATTTGATCTCTGGTTCCTCTGCCTTTTCAATTCTGTAGAAGAGATCAAAGATACTGTTATGTATATCTCTTAAGTCTGAACCAGTGTCCCAAGGCTGTACTATTGTTTCTTGACTCCTCCTCTCTTGTCTCTGCATCCCCTCCCTTCCCTGATTAGCAACTGTTCGAATCTGCCCTTTGGAACTCAGGGACGGTCATGGATACTGGAGTCTATTTCCTATAAAAAACAGGGAACATACAAAGCCTTCTGTGTTCAGGAGCCCCATAGGCACTGCTTGATTTCAGTTATATTTTTTTTAAAAAGGCATGTTCAATCTTGAGTGAATTTACAGACTATAAGTTTGGCAATATTCTAGAAGTGACACAGTAATCCAAAATAAAGTTAAATGAGTTGGTTAAGCTCCTTGACTCCTGCCCTGAGAGTCTATTATTTTCCTTCCACTTTATTACTACTTGCTATTTTCTTTCCTCTTGTTGTGATGAATGCCTTACATAAAATTATATTCTTCTGCCTCATTTTGAATCCAGGCAAAATTTCAGCAACAAAGCTGGTATATGTTCTGTTACCAGAGTAATTAAAAAACAAGTTCGATTATAAAAAGAAAAATAAATAAGATTATAACATAGGAGCTCACTTTTTCAAAAACTGATTTTCATTAATTGTAGTGGTAACCACAGCATCAAACAGATGTGATTTTTTTTAGGCAGACAGAGTTTAAAGTATATTTTTTCTCTAATATTCAGATCAAATTTCCTTTCTCTTTTTTTTAACCTGAGGTGCTAGTAGGGGAGGATATTACCGTATGTTTTAAAAGGTGATTTTGATTTCCTTTCTGGATAGAGCTAGTTCTTCTGTCTATTGCCCTCTAGAGATCAAAGAAAGATGAAAAGAAATTAGTAAGCAGAGAACAAAAGACTTGTGATAAGTTTCTATAAAAGTTAAGCAAAGTATGAAAAAGCTGATAGGAACAACTCCTCCTTCTAAGAGGTAGCTGGTGATTAAGGTGCCCTCAGGCATGGTCCCGTCACACAAAAACCGCATGGACTAGCTTGCAAGAACAATATGGTCCCCATTCTGGGATCTCAAGCCTGCTGGGGGACTATGTAGATTAGCAGTCAGGATCCAGGGGTATTTTCAGTGAAGGGAAATCACTTACTCCCCCAGCAGGGATCCTCAAGAGCCAGACCACCCATCCAAATGCATGAAGCAGAAGCAACACTTTAGGGGATGGTGTAGCTTTTGGCAGACTAGAGAGCACTTGTCCCCCCTGAAATTGTTCAAATTCAACTTTAACAAAACGGCCCAAATAGAGGAGCTTCCCAGGCGGCGCTGATGGTAAAGAACCTGCCTGCCAATGCAGGAGACATAAGAGATGCAGGTTCTATCTCTGGTTCGGAAGATCCTCTGGGGGAGGGCATGGCAACCCACACCAGTATTCTTGCCTGGAGAATCCCCATGGACAGAGGATCCTGGCAGACTACAGTCCATGGGGTTGCAAAGAGTTGGGCATGACTGAAGTGACTTAGCAACAGCAGCAGCCCATATAGAGAATTCCCTGACAGTCCAGTGATTATGACTCTGTATTTCACTGCTGGGGGCCCAGTTTCAATTCCTGGTCAGGGGGAAAAAGATCCTGCAAGCTGTGAAATGGCCAAATAATAATTAAATAATGAGATGGCATGGCCAAAGAATAATTAACTAAGTTAAAAAAAATTTTTTTGGCAGTACCACGTTTTTGCTGCATTCAGGATCTTTAGCAGCAGCACGTGAACTCTTAGTCATGGCATGTGGGATCTAGTTCCCTGACCAGGGATCAAGCCTGGGCACCCTGCTTTGGGAGTTCAGCATCCCAACCACTGGACCAGCAAGGAAGTCCCATAAGTAAATTTAAAAAAAAAAAAAAAAAAACCCTGCCCATATAGACTCTGAGTTATTTGGGCCACAAGGCCAAACTGCAACTCTGCCTCCCAGGCTAACTCAGACACAATTTGCTGGAATTTTAGCAGCAGTGAGAAAATGCCCATAAAAAGCTTTGGTCCATACGTCTGATGAAGTCGAAAAATGACTTGCTTATCAAATGAAGTCTGGCTGATTAAATCTTTCAGAACACAGAGTCCATGAGATAGAAAAGAATGAAAGGGATGCTTAGAATGGGATTGGTTTTCTCTCCAAATGAAGCAGAATCTGGCATGCAAAGGAAAAAACCAGAACGCATTTGGATTGTGCAAGAAAATTTAATAAAATTTGTTTTCAGCAGGCTTATTTTGAGAAGAAATACTCCTTTGAGACCTAAGGCCTCTGTTTTCTACTCCCTAACACAAAGCATGAAGATGCCACAGTTTAGGAAGTACAGGCACACAGCCTTATTGATATTGCCACTGCTCACCTGAATGGGTGCAACAAAGGATATTGTGCTTTTCTAAAGCATTTCCTGCTGGCTTAAGAGCACAGAATTCTGGCATTTAAGTAGGGCCAGGTACCTCCATAGATTTGCTCTTGAAATCAGCTCCCCTCCCCTGACTGATACCAACACATCACCACACAATTGTCACTTTATACGAAATACTCTTTACATCTTCTTTTTACTTGCTTCCCTCTCTTGTGCCCAATTTTTGACATTTCCATTTTCCATTCTTTGCCTGCTTCCTTGGTGGCTCAGACGGTAAAGCGTCTGCCTGTAATGTGGGAGTACTGGGTTTGATTCCTGGGTTGGGAAGATCCCCTGGAGAAGGAAATGGCAATCCACTCCAGCACTCTTGCCTGGAAAATCCCATGGATGGAGGACCCTGATAGGCTACAGTCCATGGGGTCGCAAAGAGTCGGACACGACTGAGCGACTTCACTTTGGCTCTTTTCTGACCATTTCCACAGTTCACAGGCTTAAGATTCTTTTTTTGTCATTTCTATTTTCATGGAATAGATATTGGTCACAGAGGAGAACCCTTAACATGACCATTTATTACACCTGTTTGTCATATTGTCTTCCAAGTGCTTCAGTAACATTGTTTGGTGACCTGGTATAGCAGTCCCCTCTTATCCATGCGGGGTACACTTTAAGATCCCCAGTGGATACCTGAAACTGTGGATAATACTGATGCTGAAAACTTGGCCTCTGTGCATTGGTGTTGAATCAAGTCTTAAGAACAGAGTTTTGGGTGCACTACATAAGAATAGCTTTATTGCTTTGCCAGGCAAAGGGGGACACAACAGGCTCATGCCCTCAAAAACTGTGCATTCCAACCCAGGAGGATTTGGTAAGGAGTTTTATAGCAATAGGGCTTCCCTCGTGGCTCAGAGGTTAAAGTATCTGCCTGCAATGCAGGAGACCCAGGTTCGATCCCTGGGTCGGGAAGATCCCCTGGAGAAGAAAATGGCAACCCACGCCAGTGTTGCTTATAAGGATCAGGGTGTGTACAGGGCCTGCACTCCTTTAATCTGGTCTCTGGTGATGTCCTGATGAGCTCCTCTGGTTCTCAAGGTTGTCAGACTGTGACCTTCTCTGGAGTGAAGACTGTTTCATCAAGTTAACATCTTCCATTTGCTGAGATTTTAGTTTCATAGTTGGCATCACCAACTCAATGGACATGAGCTTGAGCAAGTTCCAAGAGTTGGTGGTGGACAGGGAAGCCTGGCGTGCTGCAGTCCATGCGGTCACAAAGAATCAGACACAACTGAGTGACTGAACTGAACTAGTGCTATAGAAGAGCTCAAAGATACTGTTACGTGTATCTCTTGAGGCAGAACCAGGATCCTATCCCAGGGTTTCTTGGCTTTTCCTCCCGTGTCTCTGCATCCCCTCCCTTTCCTATTAGCAACTGTTTGAAAGGCTTCTGTGCCCAGGAGCGCCACAGGGCCCTGCTCGGCTTCAGTACTGAATCCTCTACATACTATGCTTTTTACCTATGCACACAGACCTCAGATAAAGTTTAATTTATAATTGGGCACAATAAGAGATTAACAACAATAAAATAGAGCAATTGCAACAATATATTGTAATATAAGTTTGTGAATGTAGTCTCTGTCTCATATCTTATTGTACTGTGCTCATCCTTCTTATGACAATGTGAGATGGTAAAGTGCGCATGTGATGAAACGAAGTGAGGTAAATGATGTAGGTAGGCATTGTGGCATAGCATTAGGCTGCTAATGACCTTCGAGCACACATCAGAAAGAGGATCATCTACTTCTGGTGATCCTGGATCATCAGGCTATGACCCTGTCAATGGTTGGAAGTCCTGGACAAGACAGACTGGGACAGCATGAGATTTCATCACCCTACTCTAGGAATTGCTTAATTCTGGAATTTTCCATTTAATATTTTCAGGCTATGGTTGACCTCAGCTAACTGAACCCACAGAAAATGAAACTGTAGATCAGGAGGGATGACTGTATACTCAGCATCAGTAACGTGTTTATTTTGCCATGAGATGGCACATGCCGTGAGATCTAACAGATTCCACTCTCCTAATTCCCATCCCCACCACTTCCAAGCATATGCAAAGATAAAAATGTTGAGGCTGTAAATGTCTATCAACAGATGAATGGAAGAAAATGTGGTACATACATACAATGGAATATTACTCAGCCATTAAAAAGAGTGAGATAATACCATCTGCAGCAACATGGTTAGACCTAGAGATTATTATTCTAAGTGAGGTAAATTAGAGAAGGACCAATATCATATGATATTGCTTACATGCTGAATCTAAAAGAAAAAATGACACAGTGAACTTGTTTGCAAAACAGAAACAGGCTTACAGACTTGGAGAGTGAACTTACAACTGGAGGCAGGCAGAAGGAAGGATAAATTGGGAGTTTGGAATTTACATGTACACACTGCTATATTTAAAATAAATTCCTTTCCATGAAAAAAAAAAAAATGCTGAGGTTGCAAGTCAGCTTGTGTTAAAATCCACACAGGGGCTGAAGAGGCCCAGAATCCAGAGTCAAGATTTTGTTCCAATGGTTCTGCATCATGAAATCCATGGCTTTGTATTTACCACTTACACAGAGACACATGATTTCAAATAGGATATAACCCGAGCGAAGAAAGGAAAACAGAGGGACCATTTTTTAAATTCTCTTTTGTTGTCACCATATAAGATAAAAAGCAGTTATGTTATCATTGCTGCTGCTGCTAAGTCACTTCAGTCATGTCCAACTCTGTGTGACCCCATAGACGGCAGCCCACCAGTCTCCCCTGTCCCTGGGATTCTCCAGGCAAGAACACTGGAGGGGGTTGCCATTTCCTTCTCCAATGCATGAAAGTGAAAAGTGAAAGGGAAGTTGCTCAGTCTTGTCCAACTCTTAGCGACCCCATGGACTGCAGCCCACCAGGCTCCTCCATCCATGGGGTTTTCCAGGCAAGAGTACTGGAGTGGGGTGCCATGCCTTCTCCGTATGTTATCATTACCTACCTTGAAAAGGTATTATATTCAGAAATCAGATTATTGGGTGATATAATTCACTAAATTTATTGATATACTATGAGAATTTTAGTATAATAAATACATGTGTATCTTATATTTTAATCTCCAGCCAAAGCTGTAAAACAGCAGATGATTTTTGGAAAGCAGATATTCTCTCACAACTTCTCTTTAGGAACAGTTGAAATCAGAATTCTCTAAGTCTGTCAGTGTCTTCAGATTGTCATCAATTTTTCCATTTCTAAAGCACATCAATCACCATATACATTCACAGCACAATATCCAAGAGAGAACAAAGAACATGTGCCTCCTTTTCAAGCCTACCCACACCCCAACCCACACAAACATACATCTTTTGCTGCAGGCAGGTTATTGTAGTTTCTTTCATACATGCAAGAAAGAGAAGACCCAAAGCATGGGCATCTGTAGAAATCTTTCAAAGAAGACATTTTGCTTCTAATTTCATCAGTGATGTTTCATATCACAGCATTGCCATAAGATATATTTAGAAAAGTCATTTTTAATGGTTTAAATGGAATTAGCTAATAGGATTGAGAGAATTATAAAAAGCCATTCAGAAAATAGGATTATTCAATGCTGTGTTTCTATTACCTTATTAAAAAAAATTTTTTTTACATGGGAGCATAGTTGATTGAAGCGACTTAGTAGTAGTAGTAGTATAGTTGATTAAAAGTTAGTTCTAGGTGTACAGAAAGTGATTCTATTAGACATATACACATGTCTATCCTTTTTCAAATTCTTTTCCCATTGAGGTTGTTGCAGAATATTGAGCAGCATTCTCTGTGCCATGTAGTAGCTCCTTGTTGGTTGTCTATTTTAAATATACCATTGTGTATCTGTCAATCCAAAATTCTCAATTTATCCCTTTCCTACCTTTCCCACTTGGTAACCATAAATTTGTTTTCTGTGTCTATGAGTCTACTTCTGTTTTGTCAATAAGTTCACTTGTATCATTTTTTAGAGTCCATATATAAGCAATATCACGTGATTTTTTCTCTCTCTATCTGACTTACCTCACCAAGCATGATAATCTCCAGGTCTATCCATGCTGCTGCAAGTGGCACTATTTCATTATTTTTAAAGACTGGGTAATATTCCGCTGCACATACGTGCCACATCTTCTTTATCCATTCCTCTGTCGATGGGGATCTAGGTGGCTTCCAGGTCCTGGCTATTGTAAACAGGGCTGCAATAAACACTGAGGTGTATGTGTCCCTTCAAACCATGTTTTCATCTGAGTATATACCCAGGAATGGAGTTACTGGGCCATATGGTAGCTCTGTTTTTGGCTTTTAAGGAACCTTCATGCTGTTTTCCATAGTGACTGTGCCCATTTACATTCCTGCCAATAGTGTAGGAGGGTTCCCTTGTTTGCACACCCTCTCCAGCATTTATTGTTTGTAGAATTTTTGACGATGGTCGCTCTGCCTTGTGTGAAGCGATAACATCTTTGTAGTTTTGATATGCATTTCTCTAATAATTAATGCTGAGCGCCAAAGAATTGATGCTTTTGAACCGTGGTGTTGGAGAAGACTCTTGAGAGTGCCTTGGACTGCAAGGAGATCCAACCAGTCCATTCGGAAGGAGATCAGCCCTGGGATTTCTTTGGAAGGAATGATGCTGAAGCTGAAACTCCAGTACTTTGGCCACCTCATCTGAAGAGTTGACTCACTGGAAAAGATTCTGATGCTGGGAGGGACTGGGGGCAGGAGGAGAAGGGGACGACAGAGGATGAGATGGCTGGATGGCATCACTGACTCGATGGACGTGATTCTGAGTGAACTCCGGGAGTTGATGGTGAACAGGGAGGCCTGGCGTGCTGTGATTCATGGGATCACAAAGAGTCGGACACGACTGAGCAACTGAACTGAACTGAATAATTAATGATGTTGAGCATCTTTTCACGTGCCTGCTGGCCATCTGTATGTCTTGTTTGGAGAAATGTCTGGGTCTTCTGCCCATTTTTTGATTGTGTTGTTTGTTTTTCGGATATTAAACCACAGGAGCTGTTGTAAACTCGAGAGTATTTCCATGTCAGTCTCATCATGAACAAATATTTTTCCCATTCTTTGGATTGTCTTTTCATTTTGATTATGGTTTCTTTTTCTTTACAAAGTGTTTTGACTTTATTTAGGTCACACTTATTTTGTTTTTATTTCCATTACTCTAGGAGATGCATTGGAAAATGTATTGCTGTAATTTATGCCAAAGAGTGTTCTGTCTATGTTTTCCTCTAAGAGTTTTATAGTATTTGGTCTTACATTTAGGTTTTTAATGAATTTTGAATTTACTTTTGAGTTAAAGATTGTTCTAATTTTATTTTTTTACTTGTAGCTGTCCAGTTTTCCCAGTACCATTTTTGAAGAGACTATCTTTCCTTCATTGTATAGTCTTGCCTCCTTTGTCATAGATTAATTGACCACAGGTGCATGGGGTTATTTCTGGGCTTTTTATCCTGTTCCATTGGTTTATATTTCTGTTTTTGTTTCAGTGAAAGTTAGTTGCTCAGTCATGTCTGACTCTTTGCAACCCTGTGGACTACAGCCTGCCAGGCTCCTCTGTCCACAGAATTCTTCAGGCAAGAGTACTGGAGTGGGTTGCCATTTCCTTCTCCAGGGGATCTTCCCAACCCAGGGTTTGAACCCAGGTCTCCCAGATTGCAGGAGGACTTTTTACCGTCTGAGCCATGAGGGAAGCCTTCTGTTTCAGGACCATACTGTTTTGATGACTCACTTTGCAGTATAGTCTGAAGTCAGGGAGCCTGATTCCCCCAGCACCATTTTTCTTTCTCATGATTGCTTTGACTACTCGAGATCTTTTGTGTCTCCACACTCTATTATGTTATTTGAATAATAGAGAATTATCTTTTACCCAAGATGATCATGAAGTTGATATTCACTTCACCTAAACATGCAAGCACTTAGATATTGTAGAGTGGCACTGGAAAAAGTGATTTTCCATTGAGATATCACAGAGGCTAATTGTCCTTGAGAAAATGCAATTTTTAAAGTACCATAAAACAAAGAAACTTGATTGCCTTCAAACAAGTACTTCCTGAGGACCTTCAGGTTGGTCACATCTAGGATACAATGAAATTCTCTGTCATCAAACACATAGAGCATTATGGATGTGGGAGTGGGATGATTGTAGGAACATCTAACAGACTGATGGAATCAGGGAAGGCTGTGGGTCAACCAGAGCAGGGGGCTGCAGAGAGAAAGGAAAGTGAAAGCTCAGAAGTGAGGAAGACAGGGTGAGCAATAGACACTTGGACACTTTTTAGGAAACTGAAAGCCACTGTGATCACAGCTCAGACCTCAGACATCAAGTCTTCCTGGGAAGACATTTTCCAAGCCCCCTAACCTTTTATTAACATTTTAGAGGAAGAAGCATTTTAAAAAGTGAGATATAAAAAGCAAGATAAGGACATTTTATTCCAAGTCAAATGAGAAAGAAAAAGAAACAGAAAAATGCCTGAAACACTTTGTTCGACACAATGAGCCTTCAAATACCTGAATGTTGAACTAAAAGAACAATTTCCTTCTGAGGCTTTCACTATATTAAACGTGAGAGCTCTTGACATCACGTGTTCTTTCCTCCCAAAATGAAGGGGTGCGTTTCTCCTTTGGCACATCATTTTCTATAGAGATAAGTTTTGTTTTCACTCTCTAATAGCATTTTTAAAACGCAGAACGTCAGTAAGACTGACAGACAACCTCAACACCACACAAAGAGAGACAACCAGACTTTGTGTGCCTCTTGACATGATTCAGGAGGACATGCACGATAACCCCCACCAAGTATACTTATGCCCCCCCACCAAATAATAATAAACCTGAATCTGATCAAGTCTCTAGATCTAAACACCAGTTTGCAGGAAATACAGTCAGCAGGAAAACATGGTAAACGCAATACGACAATTCCAGCAAAATCTAGAATGTGGCAAGTTCTGCAGGACTATAGACCCAACTTCTTCAAAGAAAGAAACCAAGGGACGGGAATCTGTAGATTTAAGAAAGTTAACAGACGTATGTCCACCAAATGCAATATGTTACTAGTTTGAGCAAACCGTCTATAAACAAAAATTTATGAGAGAATCAGGCAAATTTGAATACTGACTAAAGATCTGATGAAATTAAAGAATGCCTATTGATTTTGTTTAGGAGCCTAATAGTAATATTTTAAAATAATAGAGACCATTGTGAAGAAATTGTTTAACACCAGGGATTTTACATCTAAATAGTTCAAGGTGCAGGGGAATTTTTGTGTGTGAGGGGGAGGTTGTGGGCGTGAGGGAAGCTTACATTTGAAATAAGATTGGCCATGTGTTGAAGACTGCTGAAGCTGGATAACAGGTACAGGGTTGTTTGTTGTACTGATCTCTCTTCTTCTGTACATGGTTGAAAATATCAGTAATAAAATGTTTTTTTTTAATGACTAAAAAATAATTCCTTTAGAGGAGACTTCTGACATATACATCAATAATCTATATGTACTTTCTAATTTACACAAGAAAATTATCAGTGTTGTTTGCTATACTCATAAAAGCATATAAAAAGTATTACTTTTTACAAAAAATTTATTACTTCTAAAAAGTAATAAAAATGACCAAAATACTGACAAACCAATAGAAGAATCAAAGTAATTTATGAATAAGCGATTCATAACACATCAATAGCAAATACCAATCTGTTAAACACTAAAAGATATTCAACCTTACTCATACTAAGAGAAGTGCAGATAAATATAAAATACTGTATTTCACCTCTCAGCTTAACTAAGAGCAAAAGTTGGCATATTGGCAATACCGTAGGAGGAAAGAAGAAAGAGAAGTTGTTCAGTTGTGTCCAACTCTTTGTGAACCTGTTGACTGTAGCCTACCAGGCTCCTCCATCCATAGGATTTTCTAGGCAAGAGCACTGGAGTGGGTTGCCATTTCCTTCTCCAGGGGATCTTCCCGACCCAGGGATCAAACCCAGGTCTCCCACATTGCAGGCAGACGCCTTACTGTCTGAGCCACTAGGGAAACCAAAGGAAAGGCACTCATATTTCTGGTGAGAATTGCCCTCCAAATTTTATGGAGGACAATTTGGGAATATCAATATTATAAGCACATGTGCCTTTTGCTACAGCAATCTACTTGTAGGAATTTACCTTGTAGATAAACTGGCACACACAGGCAGCACTACATTTGTACAAGATTATTCACTGTAACATTATTTGGAATAATAAATGGTTAGAAACAACTTAGATCTTTATCAGAAAGGTACTAGTAAATTATGACATATCCAAACAACAGAGAGTTATAAAGTCACTAAACAACAGCAAAAATTTTATGTCTAATTAGAAAACTATGTTCAAGATATACTGTAAGTGAAAAATGTTAGGTATAAAATATATATAATATAATATGTTATATATATAAAATATGTGATATGATATAAATAATATAATATATGCAATATATATGACCATAAGTGTTATAAAAAGAAATACACACACACCTATAATTTCTTAGGAAAACTGATAATCTTGGTTGTTCCCAAAGACCCGGAAGATGGAGAAAGGTGGGCAAGGATAGGAGAACAAGTACATATAAATTCACTATATATGCTTTTGTATCTTTTGAGTTTTGAATTATAGGAATATGCTATTTGTTCAATAAGTAGAAATGTAAAAGTCTTTGGAGATGTTAAGTTAGATGACTAATTTGTAGGAGAACTAAGACAGGTCTTTGTCAATGAAGAGATATATCGTAAATACTTGCAAAGGCTCAGAAATCACGTGGAGCAATCCCCAGGCTCAGAAATGCATTCCCTACTCCATGTGGCACCAAGAGAAGGCTGCCATAGACAAGTATGTCTTAGCCCCTTAAGCCAAAGGACCAAGTGAACACTTTCTCCATAGAATCAGCCCCACACGCCAACATCCTACCTAGAGTACATTTCATGGGGAAACAACAGAGAAAATATTGAATGAAAATAAAAGAGAAAACAAAGATCCAGGCTAAAGACAAAAATTACAGCAAAGTCTATGAATTTCCAGCTCTGGTCTTCCCTCTAACAGGAAAGGCACGAGCACCTTGGGCAGGAGAGGAAAGCCACGGGCAGAGCAGATAGTCAAACACTGGCCCACAAAAATCTGGTGCCCGGCAACCCTGCAAGGCATCTCTTTCCCATCTCTGGCCAGTCTGGCCATGGTTAGAACTTTGTTCGGAATCTTTGGTCCCTGGGACTTTCTAACACGTTGACGTATAACCTGTTATTAGTGTCGGCCGCTCAGAGAGTAATGCTGCTCTTGGACTGTTTTCCTATCAGTGTGCAATACAGATTCCCAGTAGGACTTTCCGGGTGCTTGATGGTTGTGTCAAGCACCTGGACAATAATAAAGACTGGCCAACAGTGGGTCAGTAGCAGCTTCCAATCATTTCTCTGCCATTTTATAATATTTAACAACTAATTTGCCTCTCTTTATCTCTTTTTATGGCCTTTTCCCATCCATAAAATAGGCTGACTACATTTTTACCTTTTCGGCATTGGGGACGTTTGGGTGTTGCAGAAATTGGTGTTTTCACTTATCTTCTTAAGTGTGCTTCTGTAAATAAGTGGCGATTATTATCTCCTAATGAAGACCCCTTTGTCCTAACACCCATCAAGGCACCAAGGCAAGAGTGTGCTCTTCACTGTTTACCTCATTAGGGCTTTCCAGGTGGTGTTTGTGGTAAAGAACACATCTGCCAGGGCAGGAGACAAAAGAAACGCAGGTTCAATCCCTGGGTCAGGAAGAGCCCCTGGAGAAAGACATGGCAGCCCACTCTAGTATTCTTACTTGGAAAATCCCGTGGATGGAGGAGCCTGGCAGGCTAGAGTCCATAGGGCTGCAAGTCGACTTGCTTCAGGGCTATGCCTCTATGCCATCCTGCACACAGAACAAGCCTTGTTTTGTTGCTGGGGAAATCCCCCCTCTGCAAAGGCGTACGTATGTGTGACAATTCAGAAACAACATCCCTACTTACATCTCTGAATTATTCAGATTCTTTGTTTTGGGACCAGCAAGTGGACAGAGCAAACAGCACAAGTTTGCTGCTAAAGAACACTAGAAATTAAAAATGTGCCTGGAGGAGAGGAAACATCCAGCGTGTTGGAGAGATGGCGGCAGTTGATGGGTGAGGGAAAGAGGGGCGGTGGGGGCGAAGGAGTGCTACTTCTGCAAAACAGACAAAGGAAGCTGGTGAACCCAGGAGGCAGGCAGGCTTTGGAAGCTCAGAGACATCTTTCAAAACAAGGCACAGGGCCCCTTGCAGGGGCCTTCCCACTAAACCACCTTCTCATGTGAAAGTCACCACCTTCCTGGTTAGCTTTCTTGAAGATCTTTCCTGACATAGATTTCTCATACTTTCAGAACTGGGGATTAGATGCAGTGTATAACTAATATAATGCAAAGAAGTAGATGAAAACAATAGAATGAGAAAGACTAGAGATCTCTTCAAGAAAACTGGAGATATTAAGGGAACATTTCATGCAAGGATGGGCACAATAAAGGACAGAAACAGTAAGGACCTAACAGAAGCAGAAGAGATTAAAAAGAGGTGACAAGAAATACAGAAGAACTATATAAAACAGGTCTAATGACTGAGATAACCACAATAGTATGGTCACTCACCTAGAGGCAGACATCCTGGAGTGTGAAGTCAAATGGGCCTTAGGAAGCATCACTATGAACAAGGCTAGTGAAGGTGATAGAATTCCAGCTGAGCAATTAAAATCCTAAAAGATGATGCTGTGAAAGAGATGCACTCAGTAAGTCAGCAAATTTGGAAAACTCAGCAGAGGCCATAGAATTGGAAAAGGTCAGTTTTCATTCCAATCTCAAAGAAGGGCAGTGCCAAAGAATGTTCAAACTACCAGACAATTGCATTCTTTTCGCATGCTAGTAAGGCTGTGCTCAAAATCCTTCAAGCTAGGCTTCAGCAGTAGGTGAACTGAGAACTTCCAGGTGTACAAGCTGGTTTTAGAAAAGGCAACAAACCAGAGATTCAAATTGCCAGCATTCACTGAATCATAACAAAAGCAAGAGAATTCCAGAAAAACATCTGCTTCATTGACTGCACTAAAGTCTTTGACTGTGTGGATCACAGCAAACTATGAAAAATTCTTCAAGAGATGGGAGTACCAGATTATTTCACCTGTCTCCTGAGAAACCTATATGCGGGTCAAGAAGCAACAGTTATAACCTTACATGGAACAACTGACTGATTCAAAATTGGGAAAGGAATACAACAAGGCTGTATATTGTCACTCTGTTTATTTAGTTTAAATGCAGAGTACATCATGCAAAATGCCAGGCTGGATGAAGCCCAAGCTGGAATCAGGTTGCCAGGAGAAATATCAACAACCTCAGATATGCAGATGATATCCCTCTAATGGCAGAAAGTGAAGAGGAACTGAAGAGCTTCTTGATGATGGTGAGAGGAAAGTGAAAAATCTGCCCTGAAGCTCAACATTCAAACAACTAAGATCACGGCATCCGGTCCCATCACTTCATGGCAAATAGACAGGGAAAAAGTGAAATCAGGGGCAGATTTTATTTTGGGAGGCTCCAAAACTACAGCCATGAAATTAAAAGACTCTTGTTCCCAGGAAGGAAACCTATAACAAACCTGCACAGTGATTAAAAAGCAAAGACAAATGTCCATATAGTGAAACCTATGGTTTTTCCTCAGATGTACAGTTGTGAGGGTTGGACCATAAGAAGGCTGACTGCCGAAGGACTGATGCTTTTGAACTGTGGTGTTGGAGAAGACTCTTGAGAGTCCCTTGGACTGCAAGGAGATCTAACTAGTCCATCCTGAAGGAAATCAACCCTGAATATTCACTGCAAGACTGATGCTGAAGCTGAAGCTCCAATACTTTGGCCACCTGATGAGAAGAGCCGACTCACTGGAAAAGACCCTGATGCTGGGAGGGATTGTGGGCATGAAGAGAAGAGGGTGACAGAGGATACGATGGTTAGATAACATCACCGACTCAAAGGACATGAATTTGAGCAAACTCCAGAAACTAGTGAAGGACAGGGAAGACTGGCGTGGTACAGTCCCTGGGGTCACAGAGAGTCAGACATGACTTGGCGACTGAACAACAACAAATAGCTTATATTAAAAGGAAAAAGTAAAATACAAACATGAGATGCAGACTACAAAGCTGCAAGTGCCTGAAGAGGTGAAATCATGGCTCCCCACACACAAATTAAAAGAAGAAAGTACTGCGATGAAAGTGCTGTATAAATTTAAAATATTATTCATGTCTTTAATATTATATTGTCCTTTAAAGACAAAAAGCTCTCTGGCAATCTCAATGTCCAAAGAAGCCATTTTACTAGGCTTTTAGCATTACAAAGCATGATCCCAAATACTTTGGTCCTAGCATGAACTGCTTTCTCCCTGCAGTTAACTAGACTAATGCCTCTCTTAAAATGAGGTTTACAAGCCTATTTAAAGAGTAATAACATACTGCTTTCCTGGGATGAGGCTTTCATCCTGATGAAGGCTCTAGTATATCTCTAAAGTAAATGATCCAGGCTCGGCTCACCTCACTGGGTGCAAGACAAGTCTGGGCTTTTAGTCACTAATATAAGACAGGGCAGGGGTGCCCCTACCCCCTGAGGGGGCTGCCCCGTGGTGGTGTACATGCACCAAAAGTGTCAGAATTGGGAATCTGGGCCTCCTGTTACTGTGGAAGCAGATTGTGGCAGAGTGGGGAGGAATGTGGTAGAAAAGGCCACAAAGGAGGAAAACTGTGATGGCCTCTTTCCTTCTCCCCATCCTCTACTGACATTTCTGCAGTAAAACAGGTTGTTTGACTCATAAGAAATCATGCTTCTATCTTATATATCCTCATTTATCGTCCTGATATTAACTTACAGATATTTTCCATGTTGGGGTAGAAACAACAGAAGAAGTTGAGCCTATTATCTATTATTCTATATGCTTCTGCTCAGTGTGTAGGGTTGGGGGGAGAGCAAAGGATTCCCTGTGGACTCTAACCAAATCTTCCTGTTTCCTTGGTTATTTGTTTGTCCCAGTCACCTCCTGAACCCCATCACTCCTGTCACCTCAGATTAGAGTTTTCCTACTTGAGTTTCAAAAGCAGTAACTCTAAGAGTTTTTATGCAGAGCCGTTAGAACAAAGAAACCTGAAAGAGCTCTGAGTTGCCTACTAGCTCTCCCTATGGAGGTTCACAACATACAGCCACTGTGGAAAGCTCTGCATGTAAATGAGGCGAAAAGGAAAGTTATGTAATATGACGGCATGGTGAAATAAAGCAGCATGTGCCCAGAAGATGTTGTCCTCTCTTGAGCATGCATTATGTTTTAGTCTTATTAATAGTCGGTCTGTCCTTTGAACAGACTCATCTATAGGTGATGGTTGCCCGTTGATGTTCTGCTTACCTTCTGCAACCTGTAGATGCAGAGAGTAATCCGTGAGATCTGGGCGATAATCACATGTCTAACTTTTATGCCACCACCCTGTGCCATTCAGAACAGTAGCCACAAGCCACTTGTAGCTATTTACATTGGACTGGACAAAAAGTTCGTTTGTTGACACAGAAATAAAAGATGGTGCGGAAAAACCCAAATAAACTTTTCTGGCCAACCAAACATTTAAATTATTTAATTCTAATTAAAATAAAAAATTCAGTTCCTCAGTCGCACCAGCTGCATTTCAAGTGCTCGCATCACATATGGTTGTGCCTACCATTTTGGTCAGAGCAGAAGCAGAAATTTCTGTCTAACCTTGTTGCTGCTGTCACTCATATAAGGAATCCCCTTAGCCTTCTTCTCATATCATCTTCTACATCCCCCATGAGCCTATGAATTTCTCTGAAAGCATGGATGGGGTTGTGTGACCTCTGATACCCAGCTCCTAGTCCAGGGCACTTTAGGGAAGGTCACTCACAAAATATTTGCCAATAATATGGATGATCCCTTCTCTTTGCTCCTACAGCATGTGCCTACTTTGGTCAATGCTATAGCACACTCCCCTCCCCCAAACCCCACCAATTTTTATAATTGGTTTTCATTAATTTTAAAACCAACACAAAAAATACTGAGAAAAGATAATAAAACTCAGCAGGCAGTACTCTCACTTGTAGACAACTGCTCAAAATTCTATAATATTTTCATTCATTTAACAGATATTTTTATGTACTGAGGTATAATTTACATGTAGTAAAATTCACCATTTTCATCTAACATGTGTATGATGTATGTAATCACCACTGTAATCAAGATATAGAACATTTCTATCAGCCTCCAAAAGTCCCATCTCCTGCTTCTTCATGATCAAACTTCCCTCCTCACCTCCTCCTCTGGCAATCACTGGTCTGATCTCTGTTCGGTAATTTTGACTTTTCAGGAAGGTCATATAACTAGCCTTGTCTAAGTGGCTTTTTCTGTCTCACTTCTTCCACTTAGCACAATGCTTTTTAGACTCACCCATGTTGTGGCAAATATCTTTTCCTTTCTTTTATTGCTGAGTAATATTTTATTCTATGGCTATGCCACTATTTATCCCTTCTACACTTGGTGGACTTTGTGGTTGTTCCTGACTTTGGGCAATTATAGAATAGAGCTGTTATAAAAATTTACACACATGTTTTTATGGGTACATATGTTTTCATTTCTCTTAGGAAAATTTCAAGGAATTAGATTGTTAGTCATGTAATAAGTATATGTTTAATTTTATAAGAAACACTAGACTTCCAAAGTGGCCTTACCAGTTTGTATTCCCACCAGCCAGATATGAGATCTTCACTACCATACTATATTTTCCATTTTTCTTAGATGAATCATTCTGATACATATGTGATGAAGCTCACTGTGGTTTTAATTTGCATTTACCTAATAATTAATGATGTGGAGCATCTTTATATGTTGCCAATATCTATCTCTATTTGTGGAGTTTCTGTTTGAATCTTTTACCATTTTTAAGTGGGGTTTTTTGTACTCCTTTTATTGAGTTGTAAGAGTTCTTTATATAGTCTAGATGCCAGTATTGACAGAAATGTATTCTACCAATATTTTCTCCCAGTTTGGGGCTGGTCTTCACTTCCTTAACAATATCTTATAAAGAGGGGACATTTTTAATTGTGTGGAAGAAACAAAGAGACATTTCTAACTATCTGCCGTATGCCGAGTTTTGATCGGGACTGGAAATATAATAATGCCTCAGCTTACATTAGTACTTTTTCTTTTTAGCAAAATAGGCATCTGTTGGTTTACAGCCTCCTTTTTGACTGTTGTATCATGACTATTTTCCACATCATTAAATATTATTCAAAAACAGGATTTGTAATGTATACATAGTACTCTCATGGATATTTCTTTATTTATTTAACTATCCCTCTCTATTTTGGGGGTACTTGGGCTTCCCTGGTAGTTCAGTTGGTAAAGAATCCACCTGCAATGCAGGCGACCCCAGTTCTATTCCTGTGTTGGGACGATCCTCTGGAGAAGGGATAGGCTAGCCACTCCAGGATTCTGGCCTAGAGAATTCCATGGACAGGAGCCTGGCGGGCTATAGTCCATGAGGTTGCGAAGAGTCGGACACGACTCTGTGACTTTCACTTTCAAAAAATAAGAGAGAGAAATATATGATTACCACCCTTTGCAGAAATCTCTGTGAATATCCTCAATTATTTTCTTAGTATAAATGCTTACAGTTACAAATGCAAAGACTGAGACAAAGACATAACACTTTGTTTCATAATTGCCTCTGAAGAAAGACAGCTGATGTCTTGAAGATCTCATCTTGCCCTCTTTGTCATGCCAGTACACGACAGAGAGCCTGTCACATTGTAAGTGCATCGCATATACTTGGTGGATAAATAGTATAGTTGGAGAGAAATAGAATTCCCCTGAGCTTGATCCTTTCCCCTTCCTTCTGTGAAAGAAAGTAAGAATACCCTTCACCTCTCAGATGAAGGGAATAAGAAGAAAGCATTCTTCTAAGAGAGAACTGGTCAAAAAGATGTAGGCTCCCAGAAAAGCTAGGTGCCAAGCCCTGTTGCTGCTCAACAAAGCCCTTAAGGGGCCCCGCCCCCAGCCCATATAAAGCCAGGGTGCAGTGGGGCAGCTGCAGCAGCTGGCAGTCAGCCTCCAGAGCACCAGCACTGCCACTGGCCTTGGCACGCACTATGGCAAATGAAGTGCAAGTCCAGCTCTCCCCACTGAAAGGGGGGCATCCTCCTGCAGGTAGGCTGCCCACCCGCCCTCTGCCCTGCAGATAGCAAGGCCCCATGCTGCTGCCACGGCCCCGCTTCCATCAGTGCCTTCAACAGAGATACCCCAACAGAGCCAAGGCTCTCTGTCTCTCGTGTTAGTTTAACTTCCTGCAAACTGATTTCCTCTTCTGTCTTTGATGCTTTTAGGCTTATGTATAAAAACCATCTGGGGACTTAACAGGCCCCGATTTGCTTGAATTAAAGCCTAACGTTCTATGAGAGCATGAGGGATTGGGCACTGGTGGAAAGGAGCAGGTGGAGAGCTTGGACCTTCCCTCTCTGGCTGTAGCTTTGCAGTGACCCGTCCACACCCAGGAGGTGATTTCCTGCTCGTGGAAACCTTCCTCCCTAGAGGTTCCAGCTTCTAGACTCAGTCTCCCCAAGATGCCTATACATTGTCTGACTTGGTGCCCAGGCAAACCAGCTTCTGCACAGAAGACAGCAATGCAGTTTCTCTCGCCCTCCTCAGGTGTGAGGTTGGGCAGTGTTATCAGTCATGTCTTTTGTCTCTCACCAAGCTGAGGAGCACTTTTTAAAAAGGTGATACGGGCCTGGCAGGGGCTGACTAGAAAAGGTAGCTTTCGAAGTATTCTACAAAGGATCCACGGTTCTTTTTTTTTTTTTAAGTATGCTATTTACATCAATTCTCTGGAATATGGAAATTATTTTTATTGTACTTAACCATATGTTCATATAGCCTGGCTGAGGCACTCAGGCCTATTTTTAGCCAGTTTGATGTTCTTTCTACTGCCTATCTCGTTTCCTTTTCCTTGAGAATGATCTCACAAGCTCAACTGCTTTGTTCTTGCCTTTCTCCAAATAACAAAATTTATTTGTTGGTATCACTCCTTGGCTCTTCTAAGCCAAGGTGATTTCAGCTATCCTTGCTGCAGAGGGCAGTGGCAGGTATAACCTTCACAAAGCATCAAAAGCTGATGCAAGGCTCAGTGGCTTTCTGGTGGGCAGCCCAGCCAAAAAAGAGTCAGAATTTTTACGCTAATTCTGAGTTTACCCATCTTGGCACCCTGTCATGGTCTCTTGTGGCAAACTCCTGACTTTTTATATTTGTCATTGGATTTAGGAATAATTAACATTATCTACATTTAAAGTTAATGATGCCAACTAATGATCAAGAAATATTGATGTCAATTATTAGAAGTTTTTGAAAGTGAAAGTGAAGTCGCTCAGTCGTGTGTGACTCTTTGCAACTATAGCCTACCAGGCTCCTCTGTCCATGGGATTTTCCAGGCAAGAATACTGGAGTGGGTTGCCATTTCCTTCTCCAGGAGATCTTCCTGGCCCAGGGACTGAACCCGGGTCTCCCTCATTGTAGCCAGACGCTTTACCATCTGAGCCACCAGGAAGTCCTACCTGGAAGGACTAACTTGGAAGTTTCTACCTAAGGACAAAAGAAGACATCATTCTCTTTCTGCAACTTCCATCCCAATCCTTCCTAAAACAGTTCAGCCAATGCCTGATTTGCTAAATGACATTTGTACACAAAGAACACAGAGATAAACTCAGGCAAATAAAAATGTGAATGAAGCCACCAGGAACTTTTTGTCCCCACTGCTAATGATTGCTAATTACTCTGTGTACATAGCACACCATGATGCCATCAAGCATGTCACAATGCCTCTGGCATGACAATTAATTATTATGAACTGTGACACTTCAGATAAGAGGTTTGGGATAATTAGAATGGAGATGAAGGCAGACTTTTGCCTCCCCGCTGAGAACAAGGGAACAAGAAAGCCTCATCCTTCAGCTTGTCTATTACATAGTTTAACTCTGAACCAGATTGCTACCACACAAAATTTTATTTATAGAACAAAAATAATTCATTGCCAGAATTCCATTAAATTTTACCTGAGTTTTATAAGCAATAGACAGGCCCCAGAAAGTAGGATGCAGACATGATAAGGTGGAAAGGTCTGACATGGCCTTTGAAACCAGTCAGTCCTAGATTTAAACCCTGCTTCCCTTCCACATGGTTAAGCCTCAGTTTTCTTATCTCTAAAACAGGAGGGGGTATGCATGCATGCATGCTCAGTCATGTCTGACTCTTTGTGACCCCATGGACTGTTGCCCACCAGATTCCTCTGTCCATGGAAGCAGTAATAAATAACATTGATATTGTAAGTTTTTTATGACTGTTTACAGAGATAACCTATGTAAGGTACCCAGACATGAATGTTAATCCCTGTAAAGCACAGGCCTGGGAAAACACATAGCTGTCACAAGAAATTATTTTCTTCCATGGCAAGACCTCCTGATGTTTGAGGGAGGCATTAGAAACTACTGCAATCATCAGAACAGAAGGAAATTGCAATGGGAAAGAACCATGTGCCTGCCCCATGACAGTTAAAAATGAAACCACTCAAAAGTCAGCCAGCTGTAACTCTTTCCCACCTACGTGGCAAGCGTGCAGTGGTTTTTTTCTTTCATGTATGTTATATAATATACGGCACCTCTGTGAGCCCTGCTTATATATGTTGTGAAACAAGACTACATTAAACATGAGGTGGCCTAGGCTCTAGGAAGTTAGCTTTTGGTTTTCTGCTGTTTTGATTTGCTTCACTCTCAGTTTTATAAGAACGCCATTACATGAATAGCCGAAACTGAGCAAGTAGGAAGTAATCTAAGGAAGCTAAGGGCATACATATTGAACAAGAAAAAGCAGCAGTTCATGAGTTTTCTGTATCCCTCACACTTTTTTATTTGGCGTAAGGCAAACGAATCAGAACCATCAAAGGGGCCACTGCTGAACCGCCAGAGAGAATCGTTTACTAACTCATTTAAGAGAGAGGGAAGCTTAGGGAATGTATCCCCTGCATGCGTGAGTGTTTACTCACTAAGTCATGTCTGACTCTTATGACTCCATGGACTATAGCCCACCAGGCTCCTCTATCCATGGGATTCTCCAGGCACCTCTGTACACGGGATTTCCCAGGCAAGAATATTGGAATAGTTTGCCATTTCCTCCTCCAGGAAATCTTCCCAACCCAGGGATTGAACCCCAGTCTCCTGCATTGCACACAGATTCTTTACCATCTGAGCTCCCAGGGAAGCCCCGTGCATCCCCTAGGGTTAAACTAATGCAGAGAATGGGGAAGAAATCATAGCTGCAGACGGGCCAGTATGATTTTTTTTTCTAAAGCAAACACTAGAGGCTTAATTCTATCAATTCCAGTCTGTCCATGTCAGCTTCTGGGAGTTGATCTGTGAGGTTTGACAGAGGTTGAGAGACCACTACCCCACACGTCACAGGGCAGGGGTTTGATGACAAGAACAGCTGCTTTTCACTTAACCCTGTGTGCCTGGCACTACACGGAGCCTTCTAGACACGAAATCAACCCTGCAGACCAATGATGTTCCCACATCCCTGTTTCACAGAGGAGCAAACTGAAAGTTAGCAAAGTCAAGGGATATGCTCAGCACCACACAGCTGGAGAGCAGGGGTGCAGAGATGGACAGTCAAGTGGACCCATGCCAAGCCCTCTCTCCTTGCTTCACGAGCTATTCCTGATGCGGATCTTTTGATGGATAGTTTAGAATTTACCAAAAACTCGACTGTGAAAGCAAAGAAAGTGTTTCGCAAATATCTGACTTTTAAATTAAAATGTTCAAATGAAAGTTCTAAGTCACAAGGCAGAGTTTGCCCAAACCTTCATGGTGGTCATCTTTTTCACACACGTTCTCCACTGATTATTGAAAGAAAGAAGCTCAATTTTTCCTGGAGGTTTGTCTTTCCTTAGCTTAACTACCCTCTACCAAACAAGATGCAAAATGCCTGGAAAATCTTAATTGGAAAATTATTGTATAGCATTCTAAACTCAAGGGTCCACTTTTGAAAACTACAAAATCCATAAACTACAAAGGTGACCACAAAAGTATAACACTTAGTCATAGATAGGAAATAAAAATTTTGTTTTCTCTACATCAATGTAGGTTTTCTAGTGAAACTATTAAAAAAAATCAGCTCTCTCTTATATTCTTTAAAAATCTCTAGGTCATTTTGCTTATTAAAAGTACCTGCAGTCTTATATTTGAATATATTTGTATTCAAAGTCCTGTTAAAATGTTAAATCAGTTCACTTTGTACTTTGCCCAGTTCTAGTTGGTTGTTCTACAAAGGTTCAAAAGGCAGTATAGTCCCAAACATGGAATTACATAAACAATTACAAATTTAATTGACCTAATTTAGTTACAGTGAGACTTTGAGGTCCCATGAGTTAGACCAACTAGTTTAAACAAAACTGGCAAGAATCTGATTGCAAATGTTGGTTGCAAATGTTTTTTTTAATGGCTTATTTAGGGAATTCCCTGGTTGTCCAGTGGTTAGAACTCTGAGCTTTCACTGCTGAGGTTGTGGGTTCAATTCCTGGTTGGGAAACGAAGTTCCAGCAAGCCATACTGTTGCTGCTGCTGCTGCTGCTGCTGCTAAGTCGCTTCAGTCGTGTCCGACTCTGTGCGACCCCATGGATGGCAGCCCACCAGGGTCCCCCATCCCTGGGATTCTCCAGGCAAGAACCCTGGAGTGGGTTGCCATTTCCTTCTCCAATGTATGAAAGTAAAAAGTGAAAGTGAAGTCACTCAGTCATGTCCAACTCTTAGCTACACCATGGACTGCAGCCTACCAGGCTCCTCTGTCCATGGGATTTTCCAGGCAAGAGTACTGGAGTGGGTTGCTATTGCCTTCTCCAGCAATCCACACAGCTCAACCAAAAAGAAAATGAACAAAAATAAAAAGCAATAACAGCTTAAAAAAAAAAATGGCTTGTCTAGATCCAGGGAGATCCAGGAGGTGTCAACAGTATTCCCTGCAAAATTCTGAAGATGACCCTCCCACAAGGTTCCATCTGGTTCAATCACCCCAGTGTAGTGAGAGCCTTACTCTATATCTCAGTGTATCCATCTATAGTGTGGGGGGACTCTCCTCTGCTCCTTTCTACTGTACATTGCTGACCAAGTGAGATTACTTATCAGAACAAGTTTGGTACAAGAACTATACTCTGAAAATCCAACGTGTGGTAGACTTATGCTTCCCAAATCACCCAGAGCCCACAGCCCTGGATAGATTCAAAGACTCCTGGATGAAAGTAAGAATCCTGTGAGAATTTTTTTCAAAATTGGGTATAGCTGCTTTGCAAATTGTGTTAGTTGCTGCTGTACAATGAAGTGAATCAGCCATGTGTATACATATGTCCCCTCCCTCTTGGATCTCCCTCCCTGCCCCACCCCACCCTACCCCTCCCCAGCCCACCCGCACCCCTCCAGGTCATCACAGCACCAAGCTGCGCTCCCTGCACTATACAGCAGGTTCCCCCATCTGTTTTACACATGACAGTGTACACATGGCAACATCAATTTCCCAATTCATCCCCTTTCCCCCCGCCATGTCCAAACACCTGTTCTTTACGTTTGCATCCCTATTCTTGCTCTACAGAGAGGTTCATCTGTACCATTTTTCTTGATTCCTTATATATGCATTAATACACGATATTTGTGTTTCTCTTTCTGACTTACTTCACTCTGTGTGACAAACTCTAGGGTCTGTCATGAGAGGATTTTTAATTTCCCCTCAAATGTCACTGTTTTATTGTTCTGAAGAATGAAGAACTCCCATGTTTGCATTCTCCTTACTTTTTTCTTTTTCTTTTGCTTTTCTAAGTGCACTGTATTCTTTCGAAAGGGAGGGAACATGATAGATTTTCTTTTGTAGGTAGATGGGAATAGTTAGAATCACATTAAAGACGTTACAGTAAAAACCATCTAGTTAACTGCTACTGAATTCCCCAAAATCCTTCTAAAATATTCACGGCAGATACACTCCTTTTTAGCACACTGTGGGGCCAGGGAACACACTATTGTGCTATGCAGTCTACTTCACTTTGAATAAAACAGTTATATGCAGCCAGGCTCTGCCTTTCAGGAACTTTTGCTATTTGGTTTTGATTGTCTCCTCTGGAAAAACAAATGTAAATAATAATAACTACTAATTATGAAGTGCCTCCCATGTATCCAGGTGCTTCTGTTGCCTCTATTTTCTAGGGCAACTCACACAATCAGTATTATTCCTTTTTGAAGGATCCAAAAACTGTGCCACAGAGGAGTTTAAGTATCTTGCCCGAGGTCACAGAGCTCAGGCAGGGTAGAGCTCTCTGACCCTAATAACATTTCCTCACCAGGAAACCAGGCCTCCTCCATAAGACAGTCTCTAATATCCTTGAAAATGACACCATGAGTTTCCCTTGTGCCTCGGCTTCCTCGGAAGTGGTCTTTCCCCCGTGACACGGCTTCTTCTCCTCTCTGGTCACTCTCCTCTGGACATTGTCTAGACTGTCCACAGCCTTTCAAATGAGCAGCACAGACCTCAACATGCAAAGTTCTTCTCACTTTAGACTGGTGCTCATTTTAGCTATAACAGGTGTGCTTCTGTAGTTGGCGATAATAATCAGCGGAAGAAAACATGTGAAACCCATAACAGAGAAAACAAAAGGAATTCTAATAGGAAAGTAATTACGACACTCCATGTTTAAAAGGCATTTGTCATTAGAAGAATGACAGATACTACTGAAGGGTACTGAAGACCCAAGCTCTAGGTTTGGGGCTATTGTGATTTGATTCTTCTTGGTAGAAGAGAGAGCGGTGCTGTGAGCAACACCCTTCAAACAGAGGCATACTCTCTTCAAGCAGTTTCCAGAAAAGGGCACCCCTCGGTTTAGTTCATCTATTTCCCACGGCTATTCAAAAGATGTTTCCACATCATTTCCATTTCTGTTGCTGATTATTTTGTATGCTGTGTGTGTATGTGTGTGTGAATTTAAAGCAGAGCCTGGTGGCTCAGATGTTACAGAATCCACCTCAATGCAGGATACCCAGATTCAATCCCTGGTTTGGGAAAATTCCCCTGGAGGAGGGAATGACAACCCACTCCAGGGTTCTTGCCACGGACAGAGGAGCCTGATGGGCTACACAGTCCATCGGGTTGCAAAGAGTCGGACATAACTGAGTGACTAACACACACACAGATGTGTGCCTAAACACAGGACTTTTTTTTCCCCTGGACTATATCTAGTATTATAAAAGTATAGTGATATACTTTTACTATCAATAAAAAAAACTTGGCTATTCAAAATGACCAAGGAGAGTTTATTCCGTGAACACAAGAATGGTTTGATAGTAAAATATTCATTAATATATACTTATAAAATTTTTATCTATTAACATAATTAACCACATTAAAGAGAAAAACCGTATGATCATATACATGAATTATAAAAGGGCATCTAGTCAAATTCAACATGCGTTTGTAATTTTTTAAGCCAATGAAACAGTAATAGAAGGATATTTCCTTAATACAATAAAATAAATGTATTTGAATAGGTATATATGTTACAGATATGTGTTTGTGTGTATATCCAACTAACTACACATTATACTTGATGGGAAAACACTAAAAGCAATCCCTTAAAAAATTAGGATGACAAAAATGTCCTTCATGAGCACTATTTAATATTATTCTAGAGGAAGTAATATTCTATTGTTTGCAGATTATATAATTTTTAACCAGGAAAATAAAAGGGAATCAACAAAAATACTATAAACAGTAAGAGAGTTCAATAAGATATGGATATAAAATCAATGATATTAATATAAGAACAACAGTCCATGAGAGCTATAATGGAAGAATAGACCCTCTTTACAATTGCAACAACAACAACAAAGAGAAAATGCTTAGGGAATAAACCTAATAATAAATGTGTAAGATTTATGTGAACAAGTTACTGAGGGACCCAAAAGAGCATGTAAAAGATGGAAAAGCATACCATGTTCTTGAAAAGAGAGCAGCCAGGATAGAAGATATGAATTTTCCCTTTAAAAATAATCTAAGGGCTTCCTAATGGTTCAGTGGTAGAGAAGCCGCCTGTCAATGCAGGAGACAAGAGTCTGATCCCTGATCCAGGAAGCTCCCACATACCACGCACCACAACTATTGCGCCTCTGCTCTGGAGCAAGTGCTCCTCAATGAGAGGCCTGCGCATACACCCAAACAGTAGCCCCCTCTTGCCGCAGCTAGAGAAAAGCCCACACAGCAAGGAAGCCCCAGCACAGCCAAAAATAAATAGATTTTTTTTAAATCTATAAATCTAAAGCAAGACCATTAAAAGACTACCAGCAGGATATTTTTGGTGGGAATTGACAAACTGATTCAAAAGTTCATATGGAAAAATAAATAAGAATAGCTAATAAAATTCTGCAAAGTAAATATAGCAAAGAAAGACTATCAATTAAAATATAAAGCTATAGTCATTCAAATAAAGTTGTAACAGCATATAAACAGAGATGAATGGAACAGAAGCCCAACAGGACAAATGGGCCAAAAATTTAAAAAAAAAAAAAATACAACTGCCTTCTAAAATAAAATAAGCTCAACTTTTAATAAAATATAAGAAATGCAAATTACCTTTTTCTTATTCGTTGATGAAACCAAATATTTTCTAGTTCACATTGTTGCCTGAGGTATAGGGAAACAATCACTGTCATTGTAACTAGTGAGACTGTAAACTAGTGCAACTTCTGTGAAGGATAATTTGACCAGATTGAACAAAATTACAAATGCACATACTCTTAAGAATTAACAAGATCACTTCTAGGAATTTATCCCACAGATATACTTGCACTTGTGCAAAATTATGTACATGAAAAGGATATTCATTACAGCATTGTTTTTAATAGTAACAGATTAGAGACATCTAAAATGTCCAGCATTTGAAAACTGGTTAAGTACACATAGAAAGTCCATATAATGAAATTTTAAAGCAGATGTTAAAAAAAAAAGACATTCTCTTTTTACATATACATTCTCTTTTTTACATATGTATGTGATACATATATATCTCTTTTCACACACAGATAGGGAACTTACTCCAAAGCGCAAGACTGAATGAAAAATATAAATAAACAAGATATAGAACAATGTATGCTGCCATTAAAAAAATACATAGGTGTGTGTATAGAATGTCTACGGATGAATACATAGGAAACTTGTTAACATTAGCAGTATTTAGGGAAGTGAGCTGGAGACCTAAAAATAACCGTAGAAGAGACCTTCCCAAGTTTTTTGAATTGTGTGCTTCATGAATGTATATTACATCGTCAAAAAATTAATAGTTTTAAAAGAAAAATGAAGTCAGTTCACGAGGGCATTGAGAAAGAGAAAGGAAAAGAGTTTTCCTATTTTTCGCTTTATTGAAGCCAGTTTTAGAAAATTGCCAATCTAACATTTCCATAAAAAGAATTAACAGGCTCAAACAAATCAATGTCCATTTAGCTTTTTATCATTTGAGCTTGTCAGGTTTCAAATGTGCAAATTTCCTGGGAACAGAAAAAAGTATTTGCTTTGACTTGCAATATGAAATGGGTTGTTCCTTTTCAAGTTGATTTCATCTGACATTGTTAAACACTTGAATTGCTGTTAGGTCATCTGTAGCCTAATTAACACTAATTGATCTTTTAAACAGCAGGATTATTAATGCATTTTAATTACTCATTAGAACATCTGAGCTCCTCCAACAAGGAGGTTTGAGGTCTGGGATGCAAGGTGGATATCTGGTGGGATCAGAAGCATCTCTTTTGAATTAAGTGCCTGTTATCACCGCTGCCCTGACTTTTGGCTCATTCTCCAATCTAGCTTTTGAAAGCTTTGGTTGGATTTAAAAATTTGCAAGCCTTGCACTTTAATCTTGTGGGAAAACAGGAGGGTCACACTGTAATTGTCAGTTGCTATCATGAAGAATGTAATTGGTTTGATAATAAGAAAAAATGTTTTCAGTGAAATGCCTAAGGGAGTGCATTGTTATCTCCTCCCAAATCGGAGGTATAAACACCACTGCTTTTTTTTAGCCTTAGTTCCCCCTCTCTGAACACAAACAAGCAAAAACCTTAACCCTTCTCTCCTTCCCACTTTGTCTGAATATTTTTTTTATCTGTAACATTAGCTCAAGGTACTTTTTTAATTATGTTGTTTTAGATTAAAGTTCAGCTCTTCAAAAAGTTCTGAAATTCTTCAAATGTCAATTCATACCTTGAATAATAAAACTAATTTTCTCTTGCTGCCCTAACCATCATTCTTGTGCTGATGCTTCTTTGTTTATAGTAAAAGCTGGAGGAAAGCGAATTCCCAAAAAACAGGAAATTGGCCTCTTGGAGAGACACACCAAGAAAACAGGGTTAGAGAAAACAAGGTAGGAGACTGCTTCATTTCTTTTCCTTCTTCATCTCGAGTTTTAGACAACTCTGCTGCCAGAAGTCAGAGGCGTTGCTGTATCTTAGGGCAAACCAAGGCTCCCCAAGCACTTGCTAACCAGAGTTAGAGGCAGCGGGTTGGGTGGGGTGGGGTGGGGTGGGGTGGAGTAGGTGATGGGGGTCAAGATGGGAGGGGAAAGAGGTGGGGGGAGGTAACTGTCCTCTGGAGACTCTCTGCCCAACCTCCTCCTCTCTGCAGACAGCCTAACTGACTGCTATTAAAAAGCACAGTCCTGAATGCATCAAAACTGGACTCAACATCTCTATATTTTCACCTTAGCCTTTAAAGTACTACTGTCTCTAAGCTGGCCTTGTTTTTGTAATACGCTTTCTGCTGAAGCAAATCTCCTGAATTAAAAATGAATGCTTTCTTGTTTGTTTGTTTCAAATTCCTCACTCAATTATTTAGAAAATAATGGCCACTATACTTGGCCCAGCCGAAAGGCATTTGGATACTGAGGTTGTTTTCTCCCTGAATTCCTTCCCGGATAACCTTGACACACTGCAGTTTTCTCAGAGCTAAGCAGAGAGCCATGGGCTGGATCTCTTGTACAAATGGCCCAGCCCCTCTATGCCTTGGGTAAGGAAAATAGTGCCTTCAAAAAGAAGCATATGAAATTAGCTCCTCCAAATAGCGCCATTTCAGAGACTACTAATTTCAGGATAATTTCCATAGGTGAGTTCACGAGTAATTCAAAAGGAGTGAATTCGAAGATGCTTAGATATGTCCTTAACAATTAAAATGGTAACAGTCTCAGAAAGAACATGTGGAAGGAAATAGGCTATGGAATGTCTCAGATTTTTTTTTCCATATAAAATTACTTTTTAGATCACTTTAAAAATTTTCTTCTCGATTTCTGGAAAGAATTTTTTTTTTAGGGTTTTTCTACCTTAAAATGAAATACTCTATCTCATACATAAAGACTTCATACAATTCAGTAGCCAAAAAGCAAACACGCCAGTTTTAAAATGGACAGAAGATTTGAGCAGACATTCTCCCAAAGAAGAATCAGAGCAGGTACATGAAGAGATGCTCAACATTATTAATTATCAGGGAGAAGACGCAAATCAAAACTACAATGAAATATCACCTTATATCTGTCAGAATGGCTATTACCATAAAGTCAAAAAATAACAAACTGTGGCGAGGATATGGAGAAAAGGGAACATTTGTGCATTCTTAGTTTCTAACATAACCACTACGGAAAGCAGTATGGCGTTTCCTCCAAAATTAAAACTAGAACTGCCGTATGACCCAGCTATTCTACTTCTGAATATTTACCTGAGGAAAATGGAAACACTAACTTGAAAAGATACGCACACTCTCACATTTATTGCAGCATTATTATAGTAGCCAAGATATGGAAGAAACCCAAGTGTCCATTAATGGATGAATGGATTTTTTAAAATGTGATACCTACATACATACACATATGTGCACACGCACACCCATACACTCACACAGAGGAATATTTTTCAGCCATATGAAAGAAGGAAATCCTGCCACTTATAACAATATGGACGGACCTGGAAGGCATTATACTAAATGACATAAGTCAAACAGAGAAAGACAATTAACATGTGATCTATCTTGTATGAGAAATCTAAGAAGAAAGAAAACCCGGGACAACAGCAGCAAAAATCTCAAGCTCTTAGATATAGAGAGCAGATCAGTAGTTGCAAAAGCTGGGGGGAGTGGGTGTGGGGGGGGGGGGCGGGAGCGGGTGGGGGGGGTGGGTTGGTGACGGGTAGAAAATGGGCGAAGGGGATCATCAGGCACGAACTTCCAGTTATAAGACAAATAAGCCACGCGGATGCAATGTACAGCGTAGTGACTGTGGCTAATGATTTTGCTGTTGTTCGGTCGTGTCCGACTCTTCGTGACCCCGTGGACTGCAGCACACCAGACTTCCCTGTCCTTCACCATCTCCCACCATGACTCCTCCATCTTGGGTGGCCCTACGTGGCATGGCTCAATGTTCCATTGAATTAGACAGGATAGTTAATGATACTGTATTGCATATTTGCTAAGTTGCTAAGAGGATAAACCTTAAAACTTCTCATTATAAGAAAAAATATTTACATATGGTGAGAAATATTAACTAGACTTATTGTGATCACTTTGCAGTATATACGATATCAAATCATTATGTTGTACACCTGAAACTAGTGTAATCTTTATGTCAGTGATAGCTCAATTTTAAAAAATTTTCCCATTTGGCATTGAGTGTTTGTTTCTTCTGAATCAGAAAATAATCACCACATAGTGAAAGCAAAGCTCTAAGTCCTCAAGAGTGAGAGTCACATATTATTTATCTCCTGACCCAGCATCTAGGACAGTTCCTAGAACAGAGAAAGTACTCTCTAAATGACATCAGACTGTCACTGAATTGTCAGCTGGCTAACTTTGAAAGCCTATCCTGTTAAAATCGGACTCAAGCATAAGCTCTGTTTATTGTGACACTCGTTATCATGCCTAGGCCAGGGACTCAGGAACGAAAGAGTCATAACTTGGGAATGGCCTTCTAGTTGGCAGCCGGTGGACAAGTCACTTATTTCTCTGTACCTCACCAAATGGGACTTACTGTTAATCCGAACATCAAGTGAACATTATGAGAAGGAGTTGCCTAGAGAATTATAAAGTGGTGAGTGGAACCCTCTTTAAAACTGCAATTGTTTTCTGCTGCTGCTACTGCTGCTAAGCCGCTTTAGTCTTGTCCGACTCTTGTGACCCCATAGACGGCAGCCCACCAGGCTCCCCCGTCCCCGCGATGCTCCAGGAAAGAACACTGGAGTGGACTGCCATTTCCTTCTCCAATGCATGAAAGTGAAAGTGAAGTCGCTCAGTCGCCTCTGACTCTTGGCGACGCCGTGGACTGTAGCCCACCCGGCTCCTCTGTCCATAGGATTCTCCAGGCAAGAGTACTGGAGTGGATTGCCATTTCCTTCTCCGAATTGTTTTCTAATAGTCATTAAAAGATGAGAATTGGACTACTGCAGAACCTAAATAGCTAGAAGTAGCTTTCTTGAGCTATTTACTGGAGTAGATATAGGTATGTGGGACCTGAAGCTTATAGAATTGGGAGGCTTGAGCTATTTACTGGGGATAGATATAGGTATGTGGGACCCGAAGCTTATAGAATTGGGAGGCCATTTTAAGGAAAAACATTATAAAATTATAAATATGAAATGGTTAGGGCCCGCTTGGAAGGAGACTGCACAATGAGAGGCCCTGGAGCTTCCCCAGCTTCCCCATGAAGTCACTTCTGTTCTTCATAACCGCTTCATGTTTGCACGGATATGATTGCTTCCCCTTCATGGACAAATACCTCTCCTTATACATTATAGGAAAACAGCTTTTGAAAAATATATCATAGGAAATAAACTCCTAAGCATCATCAAATTTGTTTTCCTTTCCTAATAACTTCTACCAACCGACACACACATACAGAAAATAGGCCAAGAGCAGAGTTCCTTCAGGAAATTACACTGGAAGCTCCTCTCTCGTTGAAACTCTGCTACAAAATAACTTGGCCTGAGAAAAGAAGTCAGACACAGAAGAGTACAGGCTATGTGGTGCATTTTACGATGCACAAAGTCAAAACTAATATATGGGGCGGTAAGGCAGGGGAGTGATTATCCTTAGGGGCAGCTAGTTTGACTAGTGCTACAAGTCTGTAAATATTTGCCAACCTATATGTTGATATGTGCACTTTTCTCCATGTATACTCTACTTCAAAGAAAAATTTTTAATATTAATAAATATTAAAATTATAATAACTTGGCCTGCAAAGCTTGTAGTTCATGGTCACACAGAGCACGGTTTTGTGGGGTTTTTTTTTTAATCTTCCAGAAGTAGCCAAGCAGCATGAAAGCTTAAAGACCAAGTAGAAAACCGTCTATACAGATCATTTAGCGTCTTTAGTGGGAAAGTTGCTGTTTCTATATGAGGTTTCTTTTCATCTTCACAGTGCCATTGCAAATGTTGCCAAAATACAGATGATGGATGCCCTGAATGACACGCTGGAGAAGGTGAGCCATGGGTGAGGCAGATCACGTGATACTCCCAGCCAGTTTTCACCTAGCTGATCATGCTACATGGGTGAATGAGCTGATGACTGGAATTTTTTTCCAACTCAGAGGTTTGATGTCCCT
This sequence comes from Capra hircus, assembly GCF_001704415.2. Classification (NCBI taxonomy): domain Eukaryota; kingdom Metazoa; phylum Chordata; class Mammalia; order Artiodactyla; family Bovidae; genus Capra; species Capra hircus. The sequence goes on from NC_030809.1 coordinate 98,695,790, forward strand.
GTGAAAGAATCTGCTTTCAGTTCAAGGAACACAGAGTCGTTTTGATGGGAAAAGCTGATGCTCCCAAATTCCTAGCATCTATTTAAGAAATCATTTCAAAAATAAGATAGGAAATTAAGCAAGAATCATGATGCCAAATTGGCGGAACTTTATGTTGCCATCCACTTATTTCCTGAAGACCTTGGCATGTTGCTCTAAATAAGGCAAACTGTGTGCTGGGAATTCAGCCCTTCTTGACCTTCCTCCCCACTGCTGCTTTCCCATACGGAAATGTTTGATTTGAGGCCAGGATGGGTGGAGGGTTGCCCAATTTAAGACTGGAGGAAGGCTGGGCACTGGCTGGCTTTATCTAATAAAGTCTATTTATAAAGATGGTCGACCATTACTATTTTTATTTCTGTATCTTGAATTCTCTCTAAGTAGCTCAGGAAACTCAGAAAGTTATTCCTGAATAGACAGTGGTTTAATTTTGGGTTCAAGAGTTTGCTTTTAAATGTTGTAAGTGATCCGATTGAGGATCCTTATTCTACTCCTAAGGAGAGGGCGGATGCACTGAATTCAGGCATTGAAGAACCACTATTTCTGTTACCCCAACATATATTGAAGGTACAGGACTGGGTGTCCTTTGTAGAAGGAAGACTTGCTGTTATTGCCAACATCAGGGGTCTGAAATATTAATAGATTAGAATGGCAATTGTGCAGCTAAACTTCTGGGACCTCTCTTTGGTACTGGCTTCTCATCTTACTGTCTTTAAAGTCTTGAGCAAGTTATTGATCTTGCACCTCTGATTTGTCATTTGTAAGATGAGGATAAGGAAGAGATGGTTGTTGTGTGGAACCAATGAGATTCACACACAGGAATCTCTTAGAATAGTGCCTGACACAGAGAAACCTGTCTGCACTCTCTGCTCTGATGAGTAGCATCCATTTTATGACAGTGAAATGGAAAGTTGTGTCTGAAGCCCATGAGGCAGGTAGTAGTACCAGATAAGATCTTGACGACAGACCATAGCTACAGAGCCTTCTCACATCCGGGGGGTGGGGGGGTGGGGGGGTGGGGGTTCTCCCATCAGGTAGATCAGAGGGCAGGTCATAAATGACTCTTTGCCTTCCTGACTTTAGAAGAAGGGCAGGGATGGACGGTGATCTGCCTCTTGCATTCTCTGGCTCCTGCTCTCCAAACACCTCATCCTCAGGGGCAAGAGATGTCCACAGTAAGTGGAACTGAGTGGAATAGATACATTCCTCTAAAATATGTTAACCCAAAATAAAGGGTTTAAAGAGAGTGGTCAGTAAAGGTCAATTATGCTATACTTTAGGTATGATGCTGGAATCGTCACTGTTTTTAATAGACACATGTGTATACGTCTGTGGCATAAAGGACTCTTTCCCTGCCAGTTAAAAATAGCACCTCTGTATTTCAAAGATAAAATAAGCAAATAACAGCAATAAGTTATATTTTGAAATCATAAGAAAACACAGATGCTGTGCTGTTACAAATATTTTTAATGGTAACTATATCTATGTTTTAGAAACCCTTTAACACTTAGCTCAATGTGTAATGTGTGGGACTGTGTATGTTACTGATTACAACAGTTTCTGGCATCAGATATCAGGTACCTGGGTCCTATGCTGGCTCTGTCACTTGGTAGCTGTGTGTCTTTAGGCTTCTATTTCCTTATCTGTAAATAGGAATGTGATTCACAGTATCCACCTCACAGAAATGTGAAAATAAAATGAGGTTATATCATGTGTGCAGAGGACTCAGCACAGTGCCAGGCACACTTAGCCCTCAGGACAGGTTAGCTTCTATTCCCCAGGGGAGATGTCCTATAGAGCATCACCTGGAATCCAGGCAAAGGATAAGAGACCAGTAAGAGAGTCCCAAGATTACCCTAAGTCACACAGTATTCATTGTCATTCAGTATTGAATATGGAGGTTGGTGGGATTCATGTGTTCCCTTAGAGCTAAGAAAAATTTTCCATAAATCCATAATTCAACCTGAAGTGTAATAGGATTTCATAATAAAGGTCAACCTGAGGTGGAAAGAACAATGCCTTTTAAAAAATAGATCTGCGGCGATCAGTGATTGCCAGCGAGTAGAAGGAGGAGTTGACCACGAAGTGACAGGAGGGAATTTTGAAGAGGGATAGAAGGGTTCTATATCTTGATGGTGGTGGTGGTCACAGACTGTATGTACTTGAGAAAATCCATAGAACTAAACACTGAAGAGGGCATATATTTTACTGTAGATAAATTATTCTGTTAAATTTTTAGTGTAAAAATTGTATTATTAATAAACAGTCTAAACCAAAAAAGACATAAAATACAGAGATGTAGATTTTTGCTAACAAACTTTTATCTGCATTATGATGACTCCCCCATCAATACATATTGTCATGAAGATCTAGCCGTATATAATTGGCCAGAAGAAATGTTGTAGCAGTAATGAGGGTCATAGACTCTGCACTTAGCATTCATTCATGCCCTCGGCTAGAATTATATCTAGTTACTAGAACCCATGTCAATTATCATGCCAGTTTAAGAACTTGAGAGCCCAAAACAGTGAGAGTTACAACCCTACTCATAGGATCTCATCAACAATTCAACCATGGCAGGAAATTTCTATCCATATACTATTCATGTCTGTATACCCTTTTAAAACCAACCTAGATTTAAGATGTGGGAGAATGGAAAACAATTCCCCAAAGGTTGGAATTGTGCAAATCTAACTGGAAACTAGGGCTTCCCTGGTGGCTCAGTGGTGAAGAATCCATCTGCCAATGCCAGAGACGTGGGTTCAATCCCTGGCTTGGGCAGATCCCCTGGAGAAGGAAGTGGCAATCCACTCCAGTATTCTTGCCTGGAAAATCCCATGGTCAGAGGACCCTGGAAGGCAACAGTCCATGGGGTCTCAAGAGTCAGATACACCTTAGTGACTAAACAACAACAAAGTGGAAAGCAACCTAAAATGTTCTCTCCCGCTCTTTCACCACTCATCCCCATACAGACCTCATGACCAACTACCTTGCTCCTACTCTCCCTTCCTCTCTTGCCAGTCCTTCCTACCTGTTTCAGCCATAAGTAATGAAAGAATTCATGTTGCCCAGTGATGGGCCATGCAGCATGTTTATTCTTGCAGATGGCGGGTTATATAAGCTCTCCAAGCTAAAAATTTGAGATCTGGTCTTAGACGAAGTTCCACCTACTCCCTAGAGGTTTTTGACCTTTTAGAAGCCATGTAGCTCCTCTGAGATTTATGATTGCTCATTTACTTGATTATTTTAAGGCAAATCATAAGAAATAAAAGTACTGCCAAATATGTTAATTCTCTGGATAGTCACAGAAGTAAGTTTGGCAATAGTTGTGAAGCTTCTCCCAACAGAAAAGTATCCAGTTAAGCCATTAGTAATGGGGTTGGGTTATAGTGTGGATGTGAGTGGAATGTTGAAGCCTGGTTAAATTGGGGCCACTTTTCAAGCTGTCAGCTGCGTCACCAGGCTCACAGTGAGACGTATATGAAATGGGATCCTGGGGAAGAGGAAGCCGTCAAAGGCATCTGCAAATCTAAAAAGGTTTCTCTTGTTCTGTGGATTAACATCACTGTAGGAGAATCCTTGAATTTCATCGACTGAATGTTTTGTTTTAAGCACTTTGCGTAATGGGGTATAGAAATCTAAGTGCCAACATTCAAGTTGGATGTTAACACCCTGGAAAGATGAATGGAAGAGCTGCCAGTCTGCTAATACCACCTGACTTCAGGCTCTAAAACAAAATCTGCCACTGAGTTTCTTGCTTCTAGAGTTTCTTTCACAGCTCTAATCATAAAGACTTTTTAATACACTTCTATGACTTTTTCTCTGAAGTGAAAAATACAGGTTCTGAGGTCACAACTACCCGAGAGGAAGGTACATTCTCAATGTGGAAGTTTCTATTGATCTACTTTTCAAGTCCAATGTTTTGCCCCTTATGGGATAGAGTCGCAGCCAGGCAGAATCCTTGCATACATACTAGCCTTGAATTCTTTCTCTTATGGAGTTACCCTAGTTCCTTTTATCTTAATGAGTCAGACAAATACCTTTCATTCTACAAATCCTATCATTTTACAAAGACTAATGATGAAAAATCCAAAACAACCCCAAAGTTAAGATGCCAGACTAAAACTCAGCTGTTTGTAGGTTGTAAAGCTATTCCTACTTATTATTGGTTAAGACTTGAATACAAAAATGTTCCTATCTCCATTGATATAAAATCTACAACAAAGAATTAGTGCATTTAAGGGTTGATTACTTACCATTTCATCAGTTCTGAAGGTAGACCCTTTATAGGCTCTCTACCCACAACCCACAAGTCTTTCTACTTTAGAGTGCCCCTGATGGAGGGGGTGAAGTATTTGAGAAAAAGAACTCAGTTCTCTTGTATTTTCATGCATTGTTATAAAGCTCTGACCCTCCCAAACTTGTACATTTGTAATTTAATAATCATGAGTGGTTCCTCTAAGGTTATTATCCCTGGCAGAATTATTTCCACTATATTCTCAGTCCTGTTGATTTTTTTCCCCTCTAAAATTTACCAGGCCAGTTCACAGATGGCTAACAGCCCCCAGGGGCAGTCTCCCATTCATTCTGACCTGTGTCATTCCTCTTTGGAGAAGCCATTGAGCAGAGTTCTTAGAACCTCAGTTAAATGCCTTAGTTAAAAGATAACCCCTAACCAGTGGGAATATAAGATGGTAGAGGCTATGGAAAACAATATGATAGTATCTCAAAAAATTAAATATAGAATTACCATGTGATCTAATAACTTCACTTCTCAATATATACCCAAAAGAACTGGAAGTAGAGATTTGAAGAGAAATTTGTGCAACAGTGTTCATAGCAACATTATTCACAATAGCCAAAAGGTGGAAGCCACCCAAGTGTCCATCAACCTATAAATGTATAAACAAAATGTGGTCTATAGACATACATTGGAATATTATTCAACCTTTAAAAGGAAAGAAATTCAGACACATACTACAACATGGATAAACTTTGAAGACATTACGCTAAATGAAATAAACCAGACACAAAAGAACAAGTATTGCATGCTAAGTCACTTCAGTTGTATACGGCTCTTTGAGACCCCATGGACTGTAGCCCACCAGGCTCCTCTGTCTGTGGGATTCTCCAGGCAAGAGTACTGGAGTGAGTTGCCATGCTTTCTTCCAGGGGATCTTCCCACCCCAGGGATATTGCATAATTCCCCGTACATGAGATACTTGCGATAGTCAAATTCGCAGAGATAGAAGGTAGAATGATGGTTGCCAGAGGCTGGAGGAGGAGATAATGAGGAATTATTCTTTAATGGCTACAAAATTTCAGCTTGGTATGGTGGGTAAGTTCTGGAAATAGATGGTAGTGATGTCCATGTTAGCACAAGTTCGTGTACCCGACTCACAGTGAGTCCAAACACTCTGAAACATGAGAGTTTAGAGCAGAGAAAGGTTTATTGCAGGGCCATGCAAGGAGACAAGTGACTCTTGCCCTAAAAAGCCCCGAGCTCCCCAAAGGATTCGGCAAAGCATTTTTAAAAGCCAGGTTTGGGGGTGGAGTCTCCAGGTACTGATCAGCTCTGCACAGTTCTCCGGCCAGCTGATGGTGAGGTAGCAAGGTGATGTCACAGGGCTAACATTATCAGCCCTTAAACTCCAGGAGGCCTGGGGCTATGTACTCACGGTCATCAAGCAGTTAACACCAAGTCTTCCATTTGGTGGAGGGGTTTTCACATATGTAAAATACCTCAGGAAATGTGTATCAAATACTATTATCTAGGTGCTTCAGAGAGGAGCAAAAGCAGAGGATATGGGGGAAGGCCTATCATGGGAAGGCCCCAGAGGGTCATGCTCAGTTATAGTTATGCAACAGTGTAAGTGTACTTAATGCTGTACTTAAAATGGATGAAATGGTAAATTTTATGTTATATGTATTTTATCACAATTTTTTAAATGACAAAAGAAATGTAGCCCCTGAACTGTGGAGATAACCCTGGAAATCAAATAATGAGTTAGTGCCAAATTAAGCAATAGGTGTGTCGTTACACACTGTTCTCTCCCCTGTCCTTTTACACCTCCACCCGTCACCCGTCTTGACACCTTAAGAACAATAATCCACACTGTGGCTTTCTCTCTTCTGTCTCAACTTGTCATCTGGCTCCATCTCACCTTGGCTAATTGCCCAGACTTCTGTTATATCAGAACTACTTGTTCACTTCCTTTCTCACCCTCCTTTACCTTATATTTGACTTTAAGTCCTACATCTTCCTACCTATAATCTCTTGAACGTGATTTAGAGCTAACCTGAAATAATCCATCTGTTTTAGTTGACACTAAAGACACCTAATCTGAAAGAAAACTACTGAAGTCAGTGACTTCTTAAGTTTCCTTTTGGTTCTAACCTTAAAAACAAAACAAGACATTCTGCTGTTACCACACTATAAAATATATGTCATGGGGCCCAATGTTAATTAATCTGACCCTCCAAAGTTACCAGCTCTTTTTTAAATTCTAATGCAATATTTATAACCAATACCTCAGTTATGTTTCTTCCTTTCTACTAGAATGTCAGCATAGACCATCCTTGGGTTTAATTATTATGTAACTTGTAGCTTCTCATTGTAAAAAACACTTTGAGCAAAACAAAGGCAAAGTAAATAAAAAGACTAGGAATTGCCCATAATTCTATCCCTCAGAGATAAACAGTGTTAACACTTCAGTGTATATTCTTCCAGTGTGTTTAATTTTTTAAGACCAAGAAGAAAGAGCTTTCTGGAGTCAAATTTCACATGAAAGGGAATGCTGTGTGCCCAGGGACATTTAAGAAGACATGTAAGGCACTTATGTTTCCCTGGTTTAGAAGAGCCCAAACAAGCCATAAACATTGTGATGTTTGGGGTCATGAACAGTTTATCTCCCCTTTTATTTGACTTGAGTGTCAAGGCAAGGGCATCTAAGTTCAATAGAAATAAATTAAATTCCTCGTCAGCTGAGATATCCCTTCCTTGCTGGCTGGGGAAGGTGTCCTTAGGTTCCTTTATATTGAGTCAGTGGGCTGGAAAACCAAGTGGAATGGGCCCTACAGGCCACTGAGTCTAAATTCTCCTCTTAGGAAAACTGTGCTTGAAACTGTCCCAGCATTGGGCATCCTTTATGATCTCATGCTGCCCTTGATGTAAATTCCATAAGGTCTCTTTGTCCCATATGTACTTCCTCTTATTGTCAAAGTCTCAGTCTATCTTAGTTTAGGCTCATTTCCTCACAAATGTCTTCTGGAGGGATGACTAGCGAGCTAATAAGTCACTCAGCTTTCTCTTTACAATGATGGTTAGGTTGAACCATACAAAACAGCCAGTATTTGGCCATTTTTTACCTACAAAAATAGAAATTTCACATGCTTCAATCTAAAAAATAATAACCCTAAGTTTTCCTAACTTCCTTCAGAGGCTCTTTATTTCTGATCTTTTGACATCTGAGGGGTTCCTTCTCCCCACCCCAGGCCCTCTCCAATGTGCCCATGGCCTTCTTAGCATATTGTGTTTCATATATGCGTAGTGATACCAGGATAATTGTTAATATTGGAGAACTGATGAAGATACAGTTAACCACTTCTATCTTTAAGAATATCACTTCAAAACATATATATAGATGCACATATGTGCATTATTTATATATTACATATAAAATATTTTATAGTTAAAAAAATTAAAAACGTACTAGTGAGGGAAAACCCAGGTTAACACATATACTCATGGGTACAGAGCTAGAGGTGGTATGGAAAAGAGGTTATATCAAAGAAGTAAACAAAACTGTGAAATTCCTCTGACCAGCTGTTTTGCTCTCTCCTACTTTAATACTTTATGACCCCAAAGATCCAATATGCTTATTTGTTTTTTCTTTCCTTCTCACCTCTAGCTCAGCCATAAATTTCCAGCAGTAGCACACATGGCACATCAAAAACCCAGACCTGCTCTGGAGAAGGTCACTCCACTGAAAAGGATCTACATTATTCAGCAGCCTCGAAAATGTTAAGCTGGGACGGAAAACACAGCCGTCTCGCCAACTGCCTTGAATGTCTGAGAGCTTAGCAAAAAGGACCACACTTTTCATAGGCCTAGTGTACTTGCTTGGTAAATAAAACAGCTTTTATATCTTCTTTTTTGACTTCAGATAATAAAACATTCAAATTTGCAAATCCAATGCATCCTTGGACCTAGTTAGCATCCTATTGATGTTTACTACGTGCGTAATTTTGTTGAATAAGTGGAGAAGATAGAATGCTGGACTATTCCACTCTACCTCTGTGGATAAGCTCTTTTCTTCTTGATGCTGACCCTGAGGGGTTCCACCCACAGCAAGTTCTCCTTGAGGGCAAAGGTTAGAGACCAGTGCACTGAGCTTTGCAAGGCCAATATTCTGTGCAAACCCGAGCAGTGATTCTTTTCGATACGTTTCTCTTAAGATGCTCAAGTTTTCACTTGAGGTGAAATATCTTTTCTAATTTCCCACATAAATGTATAGTTTGTCTTGACGTTTTGTTGAAAGAATACGAAAATATTAGATTTATTTCAGACATGTTCTCTTCTACAAAGCAATCAAGTTTAGAAGGTATTCATAGAATTCTACTTTTAGTGGTAGGTTTGATCAGGGCCTCCACAAAGTTCATGCTCTGGAACTGGGGCTCCTGATGCTCAGGGCACTGTGATTGGGAAATAGAAGTTGGTTTTCACTGGAGGTGAAGCTGAGAGGGAAAGTGTTGCTGTAGTTAAACCTACTCCAGCTCTCTTGCCCTCCAACACACACTTCATATACTCACAAATGCATAGCCAAAGGCATCCTTAGGTGACAGTAGGGGACAACCACATTCCCCCCCCCCCCAGAGGTTAGCTCCCACTCATAGTTCACCATTCTGTACCTCTAATTAATACTGCTATCCAGCAGTAAGCATTTCTCTTTACCCAGGGAAGGAGTCAGGACTTCATTCCATCACTTTGCAGGTTGACAACACTTGCAGTATGACTTAATGCTAAGTCTGTCTCTGATTTCTGGAAATCCAATGGCACCTGGCGAAGGCCCAGAAGTCATGACGATACACCCACTGGCTCCCGTGTATTGTTTGGTTCTTCTTCAGAATTAGGAGATCTGTTTCAGGCAATATCAAGCTTCCAGTCAGCACCAGCATGAATCAACACAACAGTAATAACCACTCCACATTGGCTTAGCTCAGTACCTGGTCCTCTGGGAGTATGGTCAGAAAGATGAGTGTTGCAATTCAAATAAAGGCACAGATGTTCAAAGTCAGCCACCACTTCCCCAGAGACAGTAGCAAGGTATAAACCAGATGGTGAGTGCTTGGTGTAATGGTGGACTTCAATTAGGAGACGGGGGTTCTACTTCTGACCCTTCCTTGGTTGTAAGCCTCAAGCAAGCCACACAACTTTTCTGACCCTGATCATATGAGCATAAGAACATCTGACTCCTCAGTTTAACCCCCGCAGTGGTATCCTGGGAAGAAGAAAAAATGGATACTTGGATTTATAACAAGCCATTTAAAGATTATTGAGAGCAAGGCGGTACCAGGATGATTGTTCAAGAAGCTACCAGAACTATAATAATTTGAGAGAACTATGAGGGCTGGTATAAACTGAACCTCAAATAGGAAATTCCAGAAAAAGCTGAAGATTTGAGCTAGATGACAGCAGGGAGGATGATAAGATACGTGGGAAGCAAAGAAGGCAGCGCTACACATTTGCCTTTCCTGAGTGCGATCTGAAGGCCAACCACCCAAAGGAAGTGCAAACGGAAGAGGGTGCCAGTCTCTCTGTCCCGAAACAGAAGATGAATTGTAGGGGAAGAGAGGCTGCTCAAAAAGACACCAGGCAGTGAGGACCCCACACTAACTGAGGCCCACAATGGCCATCACTTGAATCACAGAATCACAGGAAGTAAGAAGTTTGATGTGAACTCCAAATCTGAAAGGAAACCAGAATGATCTTAGAGAATGTCTTGGAATGACTGAAAATATCTTGAAGAGGAACTAGGCTGGTAAGAGAAAGTTGTGGTGATAGAAAGCCGCAGGGACTGTTCCCTCTCCCTCCTGAGGAACACAGCCCTGCACCGATGGGCTGTGGCCCCATGTGGCCAGAAGCCCCTAAGATACAGTTTCAGTTCAGTTCAGTCGCTCAGTCGTGTCCGACTCTTTGCAAACCCCATGAATCGCAGCATGCCAGGCCTCCCTGTCCATCACCAACTCCCGGAGTTCACTCAGATTCACATCCATCGAGTCAGTGATGCCATCCAGCCATCTCATCCTCTGTCGTCCCCTTCTCCTCCTGCCCCCAATCCCTCCCAGCATCAAAGTCTTTTCCAATGAGTAAACTCTTTGCATGAGGTGGCCAAAGTACTGGAGTTTCAGCTTTAGCATTATTCCTTCCAAAGAAATCCCAGGGCTGATACAGTCTAAGGCCCAGTAAAAGCCAACCCAGTGGGGGAGGGGACATCAGCCAGTACAGGCCCAGGGTTTACTGATGGATAATTTAGCTCATTTCATCCCAGTTCAACAGGATCTATGCTGGGCACAATCAAGGGGACTAAGATATTAGCCCTTGCCCACTAGAAGCTCTTAGGCCAAAGGGAAATTGGCAAGCCAACAAACCAATGTTGAAAGTCTAGAAATGGCTCAGTGAGTGGTGAGGGACGTAATGGTGATAAAGTCATGTATAGTGAAAGAAAAAAAAAAGGAAAAGAAATATGTTAACTGTAGAGATTAGTGAATCCCATGCAGATCTTTAATATTTTGAGCTTTTTATTATAGAAATTTTCAAGCATATAAAAAAGTTGAGTGAATAATATATTGAACCCTCGGGTACCCATTGCAGAGCTTCAACCACGCAGCCAATTTTGTTTGATCTTTAATAGCGAGCAACCTCCTCTGCCCCGACTACCGCTTCTTCCTCTCCCTTCTTTTTTTCTGTATTATTTTAGAGCAAATTCCAAACCTTAAATAATCTTATCTGGAAATACTTCAGTATGTTATCTCCAAGAGATAAGTGCTCCTGTGTGTGCACATACTCCCTCTCCCACTCTCAACTGAATTTTACAAATATTGTGGAGCAAAGGGAGTATTTATGCAAACCATCCAAGAATCCTGCACCATAAAAGGGAGACTGGCATGGCTATACAAGCCACAAAGGCCAGAAACCAAAACCAAAACCAAACCACACACACACACACACACACACACACACACACACACACACACACGAAATCTGAGAAACCAGAAGTGGACTTCTGGAGAGGAAGCAGAAAATGAAGATGACGTTCAAGTGGAAAGAAAGAAAAAGGTAAACATGCCCTTGTCAGGGGAAACAAGAGGTGTAGTAAATACCTCCTGTTGAGGAAAAGGATAAAGAGAACACTTAAAATAATTCTGAGGTCACTCAGAGGAAAAAAAAAATGGGTTGAGGTTAGGAATAAAGAAGGGTAAATTAACAGTAGTAAAAACTGAAAATGATTTATTCAACAATTATTAAGTTCCTCTTGTACAATAGGCTTTCTTTCAGCTCAGTTCAGTTCAGTCTCTCAATCGTGTCTGACTCTGTGACCCCATGAATTGCAGCACGCCAGACCTCCCTGTCCATCACCATCTCCCGGAAGTCACTCAAACTCACATCCATGGAATCGGTGATGCCATCCAGCCATCTCATCCTCTGTCATCCCCTTTTCCTCCTGCCCCCAATCCCTCCCAGCATCACAGTCTTTTCCATTGAGCCAACTCTTCGCATGAGGTGGCCAAAATACTGGAGCTTCAGCTTTAGCATCATCCCTTCCAAAGAAACCCCAGGGCTGATCTCCTTCAGAATGGACTGGTTGGATCTCCTTGCAGTGCAAGGGACTCTCAGGAGTCTTCTCCAACACCACTGTTCAAAAGCATCAATTCTTCGGCGCTCAGCTTTCTTCACAGTCCAACTCTCACATCCATACATGACCACAGGAAAAACCATAGCCTTGATTAGATGGACCTTAGTCGGCAAAGTAATGTCTCTGCTTTTGAATATGCTGTCTAGGTTGGTCATAACTTTTCTTTCAAGGAGTAAGCGTCTTTTAATTTCATGGCTGCAGTCACCATCTGCAGTGATTTTGGAGCCCAAAAAAATAAAGTCTGACACTGTTTCCCCATCTATTTCCCATGAAGTGATGGGACCGGATGCCATGATCTTTATTTTTTGAATGTTGAGCTTGAAGCCAACTTTTTCACTCTCCTCTTTCACTTTCATCAAGAGGCTTTTTAGCTCCTCTTCACTTTCTGCCATAAGGTGGTGTCATCTGCATATCTGAGGTGATTGATATTTCTCCTGGCAATCTTGATTCCAGCTTGTGTTTCTTCCAGTCCAGCGTTTCTCATGGTGTACTCTGCATAGAAATTAAATAAGCAGGGTGACAATATACAGCCTTGACATACTCCTTTTCCTATTTGGAACCAATCTGTTGTTCCATGTCCAGTTCTAACTGTTGCTTCCTGACCTGCATATAGGTTTCTCAAGAGGCAGGTCAGGTGGTCTGGTATTCCCATCTCTTTCAGAATTTTCCACCATTTATTGTGATCCACACAGTCAAAGGCTTAGGCTTTCTTTAGATGGAACTCAAGTCCAAGAAGGGTATAGCATCTTGACTCCATGTCCTTAGGAGTCACCTTACCCCAGGATAGTCTCCCTGCCTCCAGCAAGGCTGATGCTAATACTTCAGGATCTCAACATTTTCATCCAAATAGGATAGGATGGATGAATGATCAATCAATAGTTAATTAGAGAAAGCAGTGACAGAGAACCTCAGCCAAGAAAAATGAAGAGCCAAAGGAAACAGAGGAAAAATTTCAGAGGAAATATCAGAAGACTAAAAGGCAATACACACAAACATGTTAAGATAAGCAAAACTTCATCTAAATGATTTGCATACAGTATTTCACAACATCTTCACAACAATCATGAGAGATGATAGCTGTCATTCCATTTTACAGATGAGAGGAATAAACCTCACAGAAGTTAAGAGATTCTCCAAGGCTTTATAGCTTGTTAATTGGTGAAGTTTCTCTGGGAATCTTTTAATATCAAATATAGAGCAGTCTCCATTATCCTATAAGAATGCAGGCTGGAGATGAAGCTTAGAAATCTCCAGAAAGATACAGAGGATATGAATGTAACTTGGGCTTAAGAAATAGAGCTGAATTTGAAGAGAGCAGTCCTTTCTATGTATGAAAGGACTGCTTTGGGACTAATCAAATTCCTCAGTGGGAAAAGAGCCACCCAAGTTGAGATTTCCAGATTTTTGTTTAAAAGTTTGGAAAAATCATGGAAGCGAACCAGTTTGAGAGGAAAGATGCAGTTTGTATACCTGAACCCTCAAAAGAAAGAGGGCACGCAGAAAAAGGAAAATCTGCACAGGATGCCTCTCCTGTGTCCAGCAAAAGGCATGAGTCTGGGGAAAAGGTCAAGTGCATCTTAGGACAGGAGCTGCGGCAGTGGATAAACAAAAGCTGACCCCTTCAGTGAAGTATTTATCAGCCTGGAAGATGTAGATACAAAAATGTGAATGTTTCCTATCAGAGCTTTCCACATCAATCTGAATAACTGCAAAAGCATATCTGGATGAGCTGTATGCACAGTTTATCAGCAGGTATGAAACAAAACCCCAGGCTCAAGTTTGTGCTAGTCTTTTCAGCCCTAGTCTCATTGGGGTCAATCATACCGCTATTATAACTATCCAAAAGCTGTGAAAAAAGAAGAAAGGCAGGCTTATCACATAAACGTTCTTTGTGAACGAAAGTTTCAGAATAGTTTGAAAAGAATGTGAGAGAACTGAGTCTTCTAAGGCTTTCTAGAGTCAGGAAACTGCCCGTATTAGCCAGAACCACATCTGTATTAAAACAGCAATTTATCATAAATAAAATAATTTTGGTCAATACTGTGTGTCCAGAAGATTTTTTTTCCTTTTTTTTTTAAAAAGGCCTATCAATTATTCAAGTTTAAAAATCACTAGATTGGAGAGAGGGATATTTATTTAGCTGTCTGTGCTAGCTAGCCATTTGAATATAGTACTTTGAGAGTATCACAAGCAAAAATGCTACAGGTCATAAAATTTAAAGTGAAACATTTTATCATTTCTATCCATGCATTGGTAGAGATTGAGATTAATTTCTTAAAACATAGGGAATTGGGAAGAGAAGCGAAGAACCAAAGTCATGCATCCCCTTAAAGATTTCAGAAAAATGAAACATTTTTTTTAAGGATATAAAAAGAGTTCTCTCCACAGAAATATAGCCAAAGGCTTTTAAGAATAAAATAGATATTGTCACAAAAGGAAGAGCACAGACAGATAAATCCAAGGTGAAGACACTGGAGCAGAAATAGTGAAATCAAAGAACAGATGAAACAGAATGGAGATGATGAGAGCACAGAAGGGTCACAGAAGAGCAGAAACACTCCCTCCAAAAGCTAAAGAAGAGAGAACTCTGCAAGATTAAAATGGGCAGAAAAAGACACCAGAAGAGGGAGCCTAGAGATAATGGAAGGGTTTAACCAAACACATCAAGTGCAAGGAAAGACTGAGTGATGAGCTCGACTGTGGACTGATGAAGAAACAAGCCATCTGACAGCGGACATCATGGGTCAAGTGATTCTAAGGGAGCCGAATTTCAAAGCAAGTATGCACTCCTGGGTGGACATGCTGCTTAGTTCTTCCAGGCTTTTAAAAATCCAGTCAACTGCACTTTTCCATGGCAGACACTTATGAGGAAGGTGAAGTGACCTATAGAGTGAAACGAGGAGCCAGTGATCATTTAAAAATGAAAGAGGGCAGGTATTGGGAACCAGACACCACTATCTTTTTAAGGGCAGATTAGGGGACTTTTGTAGGAAATTTTCTATTGCATAGAGCATTTGTTCAATGCTCAACAAAGTAAAAAAAATTTTCAGCCATTATTTCTACAAATAAAATTTACGCCCCTTTCTTTCTTCTTCTGGGTGTCTTCTTCTGGGTGTCTTCTTCTGGGTGTCTTCTTCTGGGTGTCTTGCTTATAAATGAGCAAGTGTTAGCTCATTTGATGTTGTCTCATATGGACACGACTGAGTAACTTCACTTTCACTTTTCACTTTCATGCTCTGGAGAAGGAAATGGCAACTCACTCCAGTGTTCTTGCCTGGAGAATCCCAGGGACAAGGGAGCCTGGTGGGCTGCCGTCTACGGGGTCACACAGAGTCGGACATGACTGAAGCGACTTAGCAGCGGCAGCAGCATATGTTCTCTAAGCTATCTTCAATTTTTAAATTATTTTTTCTTTTTGCTACTCTGATTAGATGAGTCCCATCCCCTGTCTTCAAGTTCATTGATTCTTTATTCTTCATCTTATCTGCTTTTGAACCCCTCTAGTGTAGGAAAGTTATGACCAACCTAGACAGCATATTAAAAAGCAAAGATATTACTTTGCCAACAAAGGTCCATCTAGTCAAGGCTAAGGTTTTTCCAGTGGTCATGTATGGATGTGAGAGTGGACCATAAAGAAGGCTGAGTGATGAAGAATTGATGCTTTTGAACTGTGGTTGGAGAAGACTCTTGAGAGTCCCTTGGACTGCAAGAAGATCCAACCGGTCCATCCTAAAGAAGATCAGTCCTGAGTGTTCATGGGAAGGGCTGGTATTGAAGCTGAAACTCCAATCCTTTGGCTACCTGATACAAAAAGCTGACTCGTTTGAAAAGACCCTGATGCTGGGAAAGATTGAAGGCGGGAGGAGAAGGGGATGACAGAAGATGAGATGGTTGGATGGCATCACCGACTCAATGGACATGGGTTTGGGTAAATTCTGGGAGTTGGTAATAGACAGGGAGGCCTGGCGTGCTGTGGTCAATGGGGTCGCAAAGGGTCAGACGTGACTAAGCAACTAACTGAACTGAGTATATTTTTCAGTTCTTTTATTGTCTTCTCTGTGACTTCTACTGGTACTTTCTTATAATGTCAATGTCTTTGTTCTGTCACTGTGTTCATTTATTCTTCTCCCTAGTTCAGTGACTAATTTAATGACTGCTGCCTTGAACCCTATCAGGGTAAATGAAATCTGATTCATTTAGGTTTTTTCTGAAGTTTTATCTTGTTCCTTCATTTGGAAGATAGTCTTCTGTTTCTTCAGTTTGCTTGACTCTCTATCGGTTTCTATGCAATAGATAAAACACAAAAACAGAACACCACTTCCAGTCTTGAAGGAGTGGCTTCCTGTAGGAGATGTCATTCAGTCCTGCCATAGTTTATCATAGTTGTCTCTCAGACTTTAGTGACTATTAAAGCAGCTATATTCAATAACTCCCAGTAATTGAGGATGTACCAGGATTTCAGTGTTCAAGGCGGGGAGGCTCTTTGTACCTAAATTTGGACTGATTGAAAGCCAGACCTTCAGCGAGCAGCTTTTAAAATTATGCAAAAATATATGCTCCTGTAAGACCACAAGCATAAGCCCTGCAGGCCACCACAACCAGGCAATCTGGAGATATCCTCTGGGCAGCAGTCACAAATTTAAGGGTTCCACACAAGCATATAAGTTCTTCTTTGGGAGATACTAGCAAGCTGGAGAAAGGCCAAGTTAACATCTACAGTCTACATTCTTTGAGAGCAGCTCTGTAGGCTAATAGATGCGTGTCCAACACAAAGCCTGCTCCTCAGGCCAGAGCTCCAGGACAAGCAAAAGACCTCCTTCACAGAAGGATGGTGGTAGGTTGCCCAGTCTGCTATCTGTGCAGTATTCTGGGGGTGGTAGCCTGCCAAGAGTCATCGCTCCAATTGCCCGCAGGGCCCAGGAATGCAAGCCCCCTTCTCCCCCTGTCACCAGAGCTAGACATCAAAGCAGCATTCCCTGGAAATATCCACAAAACTGGGGGCACAAGACATAAAAATCAGGGTGTCATATGCATGCAAATCTCTCTTTAGGGGACACTGGCACTCTGGAGCATGCCAGAGGGAGAATGCAAAGATAGCACCTGCCTGTATGTCCTCTCTGGAGAAGGAAATGGCACCCCACTCCAGTAGTCTTGCCTGGAAAATCCCATGGATGGAGAAGCCTGGCAGGGTATAGTCCATGGGGTCGCAAAGAGTCGGACACGACTGAGCAACTTCACTTTCCTTTTCCCTATAACATCTGGAGAGGATTATAGTCTGCCCCTAGATGCATGTTTAATTAGAAGCCTGACCCTCAGGCCACAGCTATTATAGTTAGCTAACAGGCATCCTTCACAGAAAGACCAAGCTCCTGGGTCTGTGACCATGAAGACACATGAGTACCTAGTACAGGTGGGGAAATGGCAAACAGCTCAGTGTCACTAGAATTCAAGGCAGGGAATAACAGAAAATGTGGCTGGAAATCGGGAGATTCTTATATCGTCTGTCAAGGAGCCGAGACTTGACTCTGGGCAATTGTTAAAAGAAGGAGCTTTGGCATGTTTGCCTTTTAGAAGGTTCATCTTCCTCTTGGCTTTGGTGCGGAGAGTGGTTTGGAGGAGGGGATCAATCCATAGGCAGAGAGACATAGGGATGGAGAAGAGGAGGCATACTTGAAAAAAATTTGGACAGCAAGTTATGCTGGGTCTTATGGTTATTGGTTGTGGGTGGGAGGAGGCCAGAAAGACCCATGGGTTCCGATTTGTGTGATTCAAGGAATGGTGGTTCCATTAGATGGATCAGGGAAACAGAAGGTGGAGGGAGGGAGTGATGAATTCTGTTTGGATCATGCTCCATTGAAGATAGGAGGCAGATGGCTATGACTGGTGATCAGAGGAAAGTTCTGATAGTAGAGATATAGATTTGAGCATTGGGTTATCACAAAGCTAGTGACTTAATACAAATATAGTCTCTTAGTTTTAGAAGTTAGAGGCTAATAGCAGTCTCATTGAGCTAAAGCCAAGATGTCAGCAGGGCAGGTCCCTCCTGGAGGCTCTAGGGGAGAATCTTTTCCTTTCCTTTTCCTGCCTCCAGGGGCCACTGACATTTCTTGGCTGGTGGCCCTTCCTTCATCTTCAAAGCCACCAGTGTAGCGTCTTGTTTCTGTTATCACACTGCTTTCCTCTCTCTCCCCCCCTGCCTCCCTTTTATAGGGACACTTGGGGTTACATTGGGCCCACACAGATGACCCAGGATAATTTTTGCATCCTAAGATCCCTTTTGCCAAAAAAGGTACAGTCACAGGTTCTAAAAGTTAGAACCTGGATATATTTGGAGGCCATTATTTAGCCTACTATAGGTGTTGTTGGCATGAAGTTCACAAGAGTATGTATAGTCAGTGGGATGGATGTGTGTGGAGAGAAGAGCATTAGATCAAAGTCAAAAAAGTTAAGGGAGTGAGTACTGGAAGAAGGAACCTAAAGAAGATGCAGAAGAGAGTCTGGCCAGGAAGAGGAGAACAGGAAAGAGCTGCTGTCAGGGAGGCAGAGAGTAACAGGAAATAGGGAGTGGTTATAGAGCTGCAGGTGAAACTGGGTAAACCCTCTGGAGGTTCCTGGGCATCTTCTCCATCCATGGAGTACAGGGATAGAAAACCCGTGGCAGAGGATAGCAGTAATGGGCAATGAGGAAGAGTGGACTCCTTTTTGACAAGTTGTCCAGAAAGAGAAGAAAAAACTAGTAGCAACTAGAAAGCAATGCAGACTCAATGGAAGCTATTTTATTTTGCTAAACAAAGCAAAATAAGAAACAAGTTAAAAGGTGTGAGTCTAGAGCATGCTTCTGGGCTGAACAGAAAGAGCCCATAGATGGGAGAAGCTAAATGTTTGTGCAGGAGAGGGAATCCCTGATAGAATGAAGTCTCAAAATAGGGTAATGAATATGAACTCCAGGAGACAGATAAACAAAATTTGAAATACCTATGGTGACTCAGAGGATAAAGCGTCTGCCTGCAATGCAGGAGATCAGGGTTCAATCCCTGGGTTGGGGAGATCCCCTGGAGAAGGAAATGGCAACCCACTCCAGTGTTCTTGCCTGGAGAATCCCATGGACAGAGGAGCCTGTCGGGCTACAGTCCACGGGGTCGCAAAGAGTCGGACACAACTGAGAGACTTCATTTCACTTTATCCTTTGATCCAGCTTCTAGGGATTTATCTTACAAAAAAAATCTTGTGAAAATACTCACATAAGAGGAAAAAATGTACAAGACTCTTAAAGGCAGAAGGTGTACAAGAGTGTTCAGGGCAACGTTGCTTATAACAGGAAAAACTAGAAGCAACTGACTTGTCTATCAGCAAAGGATTAGTTAAGCTCTGAAGTTGAGAATAGCTTTAAAATCCTACAGTATAAAGGTTTCCCTGTGTATGATATGATTTATAAACATTATAAAGGAAGATATTACAGAATTGATAATAAAACATACAGTTCCTATAGATCTCATAAACACGTAAAGACTTGAAAGAAAATGTTTCTAGTCTACCTAGTATTTAAAGAATTCTTTCAACTGCATTTTTAAATGACAGCCTAACAGGAAAATGACCAGAAGCTGTAAACTAGCATTTCAGAGAAGAAAAAAATCAAATAGCTTATAAATATATATTTTTAGTAATCAATGCCATTAGAGATGAGAGATATACAATGAGATACCAACATTTTGTTTATAAGATCAATAAAAATTAGAAATATTGATATCTGTTATATGTATGAAGAAAAAGACATTCTCAAACAGGGTTAATGGAATTTAAATATATACAAGTTTTATAGTTTTTATAGAGAAGTTTGGTAGTATTTATTAAAATGCTTTATATACCTGCCTTTTAACTTAGCAATTTCACTTCTAAAAATCTGTCTCATAGAAATAGTCTACATATGCACATGAAACTTTGAACAAGTATGTGTTTTATTGGTTCATACTTTGTTATTTGCCAAAATTGTGAAAATCTGGACATGACCTGAATGTCTAATACATGAAGAGCAGTCAAATACACTCTGTAAGGAATACTGGGCAGCGATTCAGAAGAAAGAATTAGATCTAGATGTAATAAATGATACAGAAGTAGATTTCTAATAAGTAAACAAGCAAAAATATAGCTAAATTCCAGGTATAGCATGATCTCACTTTTGGAAACAAAAATATTTCCATGTACTTGACAAAATAAGGACTTGATAATATATCAATACGGATGAATTGCAGATGCATTATGTTAAATGAATGAAGCCACATTCAAAAGACTGCACCCTGTCTATTCTATTTATATGACCCTCTGGAAAAAGCAAAACTATAGGAACAGAAAATAGGTCAATGGTTGCCATGGTGGGTGTTGAGAAGGTCATTATAGAGGGGCATGAGGGGTTTTTTTGTGTGTGTGAGTGGGAATGAAAATATGCCATATCTCAACTACAGTGATGGTTCCACAACCATAGGTATTTGTATGCTGCAAAAGGTGAATTTTACTGTATGTGAATTATACTCCAGTAAATCTAACTTTTAAAAGATCATAAAGGTTCCCAGCAAGTTGTTACTAATAGTTAGCTCTTGGAGAATGGGACAGGGGAAGTACAGAAAGGGAAGAATCTTTCATTTTTTACACTTCAGTATAATTTGGATTATTTTTAGAAAGCATACAGTACTTTTGGAATTTTGGAAAAAGTTTGAATAAACATGGCATACTCAAATAGCAGAATGCTATACAGCCATTAGAAGCAGATTTGCATGCACTGACACATAAATGCATTCATAAGCATTGCTAAGCGGAAAACTGCAAATGACACAAAAATAATCATAGTTTTGGAAAAATGTAATAAAATTTTGTGTATACGTATATGTTTAGGAATATATGAGGATGTGTATGTCTGTCTATGCGTGTGTGCAAATCAGGATTTCTTCCAAATATTTAACAGTAATTTAACAGTACTTACTTTTGAGGAGCAGTATCATTGTGGGTTTGTGGAGGGGATTACTGTTATTTTCAGCTCTGCCTGAATGGTTATGAGAGTATATCATTTCTATAATTATTTTAAAAATTATGTTTTTGAAATAACTGAAGAGGTTGCTTTGTCTAAAAGGAGGACTGTTCATTCTCTGAGAGTGGAAGCAAGATCTGGACAGTTTTAGGAAATTTTGTAGACTGGACAATAGAAGAGTCAGTAATTTTGGTCTCAGTTTTATCAGTAAAATGGGTCAACTAGGGAATGAATGTTGGGGAGGGGAAGGAGTCAAAGGAAAGTGCTAAGATCTGGAACAACTTTTAAGGGGCTTGCTGAGGAAGGATACTGAGAGTAAATGAAAAGTATTGTTGAGGATGGTGGTTACAAATGTCCTTAGTGGCTGGGTCATGAGATAAATGTGGGAGGCACTCCAGGAAGGGGCTTCAATAAACCGAGGTGGGCAGGATTATCCAAAATGGGTCCTGGTGACTGTCATAGCCCAGTACCACCAAGGCCCCAAGAGAAGGCATAAATACAACTTTTTAGGCGAACTCATCCAGTTGAAAACAGTGGCAACTAGTTACATATTAACTTCAAATGCTGTCCAGACCAAATGAAACCTGACAGCCCTTGGCAGGGGGTGTTCGGGTGTGTTATGCATTTTTTTTCCTATATTTTTTATAGCTCAGCATCTTTTAACTCAGCTTGTTTCAGGGAGAGGTGAGATACAATTCAGAACAATATAAAAAAAAAATCATTGCTCAGTTGTGATGCTCAAAACAGACCTTTTTAAAAAAACATAACAAACAGTAGATTCAAGCTTGTATTGCCAAGAGCCCCATTCCTGAGATGAAAAAAGGCTTTCAATCTTCTAAAAACTTCCTCTTAAATATTGAGAACAGGAGCCTGACTCTCTTAGGATCCATAGGAGAAGGAATTCTAGAAGATATAGGAGCAGTTTTCCCTCAAGGAAAGATCTTGACTTCTGGGTTGGCAGGAGCAATAGGAGACAAGAGGAGGATTATTAGACAGGAGATGACTAATATATCCCCAGAGAGTTCTGGCCTTGGTAGGGGGCTCTTATGACCCATTTCCCTCCTGAACCCCTGGAAAGAGGTCGCCTCTTCCAAGCCCTTTGCCCACACTGGGCAGCTGTATTTGGGTAGCAACCTCAGTAGGCTGAATCTAGGCAGTAAGATGGACTGCATTAGCCTCTCTGACCCTCAGGAGGCCTAATGGTACCAGAATTTCCCAGAGGCCTCGGAGGAGACGGAGAAGATGAGCTGAGAGGGCTGACCCACAAGCCAAGAGGTCACCATGGTGAGGGCTGAAATGGCCCTGTAACTGAAGACTTTTGGGTGGACTGTCCAAGTCCTAGCAATCCTCAGAGAGGTCTGAGGATGGCCAGTGGGTGCTGAGGTGGGCTGTTGACCCCAATTCATTTGTATCAAGTGATAATAACAAGCATTTTGGTGATTCTCAGGTACACTGAAGTTGGAGCGCAACTGAACGAATGTTGGATTTCATGTGGCTGGACACTAGAAGAACAAGTGAGCAGTGAAGATGAAGGTATTTGTAAAAGAATGCCTCCAATTACCCAATGAACAGAATAAATCCATGCTTGAGGTACCAGCTATGCAAGGGTGCACAGAAATGAAAGAAAAAAGGTTTAAGAGTATTTTATTCTCCCCCCAACCCTACCACTTCCTCTCCACCTCTTCTCCAAAACAAACAACTGGGGGGAAAAAAAGTCACCCTAAGAAACAAATCAGAAATTGAATTTCTTTATACTTTTTGAATTATATCTAGGACAAGCATTTTCAGTTTTCAGTGCCTGGGGCATCTAATCCAGCCCTGATTTTCAGGTGAGTGGCTGGAATCCTTTCTAGATGAGCTAAGGAACACAAGGTGCTAACAACAGGAAGAAAAGTGTCTCAAGGGTTCAGAGTCTCTGTGGGGTCAGAGAGCTGGCATGGGGGGAGACAAGAGGAAGGGTGTGGTCAGAGCACCCTTGAGGGTCAAGGAGGCAGGCGGCTAAATGTTGCTGGCGAAGGGAATGAGGTTACTGAAAATATCACTGGGATAAACAGGGTTATAGGATGGAGGAGAGGCCCAGAAGTCCCCATGCCAGTCTCAATGAATAACCAGAGAATAACCCAGGGCCGAGTGGATGCCAGATGCAGTCGGTTCACTGAATATAAGTGGTTAACCACACGTTTCCATAACTGGACCTTCATCTAATACAGCGTAGGCTAGTTATATTGAGTAACGGGTTTACATGGAATACTGATATAATTACACACTGATTAATTACATTGAATGTGTTTCTCACATTTGTCAGATTTTAGCAAAATTAGGATCTGCGTATGCAACATTAATTTCATATACTGCTTACTATGTTTCCTATCAAACACACATATAAACTTCTTCCCAGTTCTTCCCTTGACAAAAGGAAATATGTTATCTTCTGGAAATTTTGTTTTTAAGCAGTTAAATTTGGATTCAAGCTGCCAGGGGAGACTGTTCTGTACATTTTTACTTGACGCTCAAAATGAGCTTGTAGAGAAAGCTTTCTATTCAACGTCAATGCTGCTTTTTATTTAAGTCTCCAGAGAAAAATTACTACCCAGGAATGATTTTTTTCAACTTGTTTTCATTTTCCCTATGTCAGACTAAGTATTCCTGAGAGAAAACAGACCTTTTCAAGAACCCAGACTCAGTGCCACGATATCCCATTCTGAGTGAATTACCATTCTTTCCCACTGAGATGGGTTGAAAACAGACTATAAGAGAACCTGTTGACTGCTAGTTAATCTTTAGTTTTACAACAGCGTTAGGCTGTCTTTTCTCCTTAATGATTTCTTGTCAAATAAATGAAAAGTCTGGCTTTATTCTGTCTTGAAGTTTGTAGCTAAATATTTATCTCTGGCTGAAGAAAGAGAAAGAAGGTCAGTTGGTGGTGGTAGAATGTATTTCTGCATATATCCTCAGAAGTTGTGCAAGATGGTAACATAATTACTGCTGTTGTAAACGCTCAGGTCTGCTGAGTAAAGGAGGTTCTTTTTGTCTTCCCAACAAGGTTCACTTAATGTTCTCTTATTCTACTTCGCTAATCAAGACTTCTGCAAGATCTAAGGCGGCATTGGTTCTAATCCAGGAAGTTTATGGGGTGTGAGGAGTCCTCTCAAGATGAAAGCAAAACGTTTACATCCGTGACATGATGGAGCAGGAGGCTTCCCAGGTGGTGCTGTGGTCAAAGAACCCACCCGCCAATGCAGGAGACGTAAGAAATGCAGGTTCAATCCCTGGGTTGGGAAGATCTCCTGGAGAAGGGCATGGCAATCCACTCTAGTATTCTTGTCCAGAGAATCCCGTGGACCAAGGGGCCTGGCAGGCTACTTGTCCATAGTGTCGCACAGAGTCAGACACAACTGAAGCGACTTAGCAAGCATGTCTGCAGGTGACGGAGTAGGTACTCAATTATTCATTTAGATGGAGAGGGGATATTTGGGAAAATAGAATAGATGATATAGAAATCTTTGTTATTTAATGTGGACTCTTGTCCAGATATACCACAGAGTAATGTGCTATGTCTGCAAATTGCTCCCAGGTTCTCTAGAGAGATACTGTCAAACTTGCTTTCCTATCTCCTTGGAATCTGCAGAACTGGTAAAGAGGGGTCTTTTGTGATGTAGAGACTCTTTAGGAAAAATTCTGAGAACTACTAGGGCTTCCTGAGTAGGAAGGTTTCTGTTATACTTTAAACCAGGTGCTTTGTTTTCCTATTGATTCTGTAGCAAATTACCACCAACATAGTGGCTTTGAAAAAACAGATTAACTATCTTAAATCCTGGTGATCAGATGTCCAAAGTCCGTCTCACCTTGTGGGTTAAATCAAGACGTCAACAGGGCTGTGTATCTTCTTGGAGGCTCTAGAGGAGAATCCGTTTTCTTGTCTTTCCCAGCTGCGAGAGGTTACTTGCCTCCATCCATTTGCAAAAGCATCACTCCATCTTTGGCTTCTGTGCTCACATCTCCTTTTTCTGACTTTGATCCTCTTGCTTCCTCTTGTAAGAACCCAGTACATTGAGCCCACCTGGATAATCCAGTGTCAACTTTAAAAATATTCACAACCTGAAAGTTGAGCATTATATTTTATTTGGTGAGAATTTTGGGGACTTCAAGCCCAGTAGACAGCATCTCAAGTAACCCTGAGAGAACTGCTATAAGGAGGCGAGGGGAGGAGTCAGATTATATAGAAATTTCACCACAAAGGGCAAGTAGCCTAAATATCAAAAAATTATTGTTAATTAAGGAAAACCAGATATCCCAGGTTAAAGAATTAGGCATGTTTCTATGTATGGGAGGATGCAAGAGTCTGGGCACCCTGAAATCATTCCTTTCATACTCATGTCTGCTCTCCTGGATAGCAACGGTGTTTTTCACATCCTAAGCTCCCTTGGGGCTAACCGTAGAGGGTGGCTGCAGTCTGATGGCTGCTAGCATACAGGTATTCTCCTTCCTGAGTGCCCTTAGGCTCACCGGCTTACATTAGAGGGCAGAAATCACTGATGACTGTGACATCCTTGTTTACTAATATGGTGGGAAATATTCCATTTCTCACCAGGTTAATCTTCACATCTCAAAATCTTAGTCTCATCAGCACAGTCCCTTTTGCCTTGTAAGGTAGCATGTGTATGGGTTTCAGGAATTAGGATGAAGTTGTACAGCCTGAACCACCAGGGTTGCCCATGTCTCCTCAGATCAGGGACTAAGCCTGTCTTCAATCACAGCATGCTGAACCACACAGTCAGTGCACCTTCTGCTGGATCCTCCCCAACTCCACCACCCACTTCTAATTCATCCAAGAGCATCCAGGACGTAGTTGAACAGCTGTGGAGAAGAACTCTCCTCAGTGCAGAAAACCCACAACAATGTTTCAACCCAGAAGAAAAGAATGATGATATGATCAAAATTTACTTCTATTCTTGCCTTCCATGGCCTTTTCAAGATTTGTTCAGCGAAGAGGTGATCCTGCCTCCATGCATGTGTCTCAACCAGGGCACTGTTAGCATTCCAAGCAGAATGATTTTTGGAATATTTAGCATTCCAGTCCTTGCCCTCTAAATGCCAGTGGCCTCCCCACTAACCATCATGACAATCAAAACACACTCTCACACATTTCCTCTGATCCCTAGGAAAGGGGATTACCCAAAAACTCATCACCCATACCCAGGCAGGCATGGGACTCATCTGCTGACTCCCAGGGCCTCGGGGAGAAATTGCTTTATGGTCCTTTTTGGTCACGTACAGTCTCTATTTAGTAATTAGGATGCCTGATCAATACAAAAATTAAAAGTCAGATAGATTTAGGGCTGCTGCTGGAGAAATCTGCTTCCCCTTATCCCTCTCAGGGCCCCAGCTTGCTAACTTGAGTGGAGAAGGATTGGGAAAAGGGGATCAGAGAAGTTTCCAAGTTTCTTGCTAATGGCTTGATCACAACCGATTTTTCCTTTTGTGAGTTTTTCGGAGAGTCCCATCGTTGGGAATTTCTGGTACCACTCTCAGCAAGTATGGGGTGCATGCCATTCTCAAGGCCACGCCCCCTCCATCCCTGCCCTGGTACCGCCCTCCCCACCTGCTCCCATCCTTTCATTTCCCCCTCCCTGCCCCAGGACTCACCTTCCTCTGGGGTAAAGGGTCATGAATCAGAAAACTGTTCTCCATTCTGCAAACAGTCATCATGATGAGGCCTCCACTTGGAATGTCACATCTATGGCATCTTGGTATTTAGTCGACACTTCCATTGTAACATCCTGTTATGGGAAGGAATTAAGAGCATTATTTCAAAACAAGTCAATAGAGCTGATTCTTCAATGACTAGAGAACCTCTGGGTCTCTGAGTTTCCGCAACATGGTAAAGTACATACAATTAATTGTTATAATCCGATACCTTTACAGGTTGAATTTTGAAGATAATATCTAAAATGCTCTTTGTCTGGAAGAGGGTTTAGGAGAATTTTTTTCCCCCTCCCTCCAATTAAAATGCTATTCTTCTCCTTCCTACTAAATCTTAGAACTCTTATTCTTGCTGCTTTATACTCCAGTCCCTTCAGAATGGAGGTCTGGCCCACAGATCACTTCTCATTCTTGTTCTTTTTTTTAAATTTAAGGAATCCCTGGAACACAGAGGAGTGACTGAGTCAAATATGACGAAAATAAAATAACCTGTATCGTAGTAACAGCTAGTGCATGTAGCGCTTCCCAGCTTATGAAGTTGTCTTTGCTCAGTGTTTCTCCTTTGATTCTTGTGAGGTAAGGATGAGGCAAGTCCCATTTTACAGATGAAATAAGTGAAGCCCAGCAGCAAAGGAAGGGGAACTAACATGTCACAAATACTGTTATGTACTAGGTGATTTTTTTTTTTTCTAATACATTTATCATCTCATTTGGGCTTCCCTTATAGCTCAGTTGGGAAAGAATCTGCCTGCAATGCAGGAGACCCGGGTTTGATTCCTGGGTCAGGAAGATCCCCTGGAGAAGGAAATGGCAACCCACTCCAGTACTCTTGCCTGGAGAATCTCACGGAGAGAGGAGCCTGGCAGGCTACAGTCCATGGGGTCACATAAGTCAGACACGACTTAGCGACAAAACCACCACCACCACCATCATCTCATTTAGTGTCCCTAGTGAACACACAGGATAGATATTATCATCGTCCTCGGGAAATTCAGACTTAGAAAACTTAAGTTCCCCAAAGTCATACAGCGGTACCTTTGTCTTTTTGCTGTACCATATATTTAATCTGCTTTTTTGAACTAGAACTTGATCAGTTACCCATAAAATGCCTTTGATATTCACTCAAAACCAGAAAAAAAAACAGGTCTAAGAGTGTTTTTTTTCTGTTTTATTGGATTCTAATACCAGCAGAAAGTCAGATGGCCAAAAAGAGTCGACTTTTATGGCTCCCAATTTTGGCATTTAAAAGGGAATGAAAAGGAACGTGAGTTTGAGGAAATAGCAGTGCAAGCCATCGCACTTTATAAAATGATTCCTTTGAGACCAATCAAATCAAGATGAACACTGAATCATTTCAAGTGAGACAAACCCAATCCCATCTCCACGTTGCACATGAGGAGCCCAGAGCACAAAGCTCACAGGACTGGTGGTAGAAGGTTACATGCTGGAGCACCCTGTAAACATTTCCAGGACCTTCTTTGCCCTTTGCCAACCATACATTAAACAGCTTCCTCAGCCCGTGGGGCCTTCTCTTTTGCAGGCCTCCTGCTGGTCAGGGCCTTGCACCCATGATTTCTCTCTTTACCTGTCATACTGGGAAAGCCCTGATCCCTCCCTCTGCTGCAGAGTTCTGTTCAGCCCTGAGTACTTGGGCTTTCCTGAACCCTTTGTCCCCTGAAGTTTTATAGCTCTTGCTGACTCTTCTACCCAGCATAGCACTTCCTAACGTATGGTATTCTTTGCTGATATGTAAGTTCAAGTATTACAACAATCAAGCCTTTATAAATCATTGAGTTGTGGCAAAGAACTGTGTAATGTAAGTTCAGATGATGATATTTTATTGAACACGGGACATCCTTAAGAAAACAAACAGCATAAATATTTAGCAGCAGTCAGGTGGCTACCCATACAATAGTACCCTCTCTAGGAGAGTCTGGCTAGTACTGTACAGAGGACCCTGTCTAAGAGGATGAGGTGGTGATTATATGTAAATAATGGGGGAGAATTAAGAAAAGGACAAGACAAGCCTCAAAACTGAATGGCTCCCCAGAAGGAGACCTCTCTTCTCTGAACTTTATAACCACACTTCAAAGCAGTTTTATGGTACCAAGAATTCTATGGCTGGTCAGTATGAACATAAGGAACTTCTTGCTTTTAGAGCAATCAATGATGGAATAAAGCACGCAGAATCAAGCTGGGAGCTCATCTGTGTCTATTTAGCATCAAAGTAGTTACAGCACATTGTGGGTTTTCAGAAACAGGTCTGCACTGTCTAGGGATAGAGTTCATGACTGCCCAAGGGAGGTTCTTTCAGATGGTCAAGAAAAAAGGCTCAGATGTCCTGACTTCAAGGACAGGTTTTTGGTTGGGTTTTTTTTTTTTTTAACCTTACAACAATGTCATTATTGATAACTTTCTTGGATCTAAACTCTACTTCCCATATAACATCCAGGTCAATTCTATAAGCTTCTGATGCTCATAACTTTCGGTATTGTTTTACATTTTCCTATTTTTTGACTTAACTTTATTATTTTATTGCATTTTTTTAAATTATGTAAGTTTGGTATGTACAACATTTATTTCTACTTCTACATTCCTTACAACATGCTCACCACCAACAATTTATTTTCCATCTGTCACCATACAGTTGATCCCCTTTACCCTACACACCACCCCTCCCTCTTCCCCCTCCCCTCCCCTAACCACTATTCTGGTCTCTGTAAAGATGTGGCTTTGGGATTAAAACAGAAGACTAAAGCCATGCAGCTAGACCCTCAGGCTCTGGAGTCAGACTAAGTAATTCAAATTCAGGCTGTCATATCCTCGAACTGTGTGTAAATTATTTAACCTCCCTCAGCATTCATTTTGTCATCTGTAAAATGGAAAGATGAATATCTAACATAAAAGTTTGAAAATAAATAAAATAACACTGGTAAAGCACTAAATACTATGTCTGGTACTCAAAACAGTGTGAGTTCTTTCATCAAAGACATCACTAAGAAAATGAATTGGCAAGCTACTGACTGGAAAAACACATACAGAAAAGTATCTGGAAAAGTATCCATATTCAGAATACATGGAGAACTGCTACAAGT
This sequence comes from Capra hircus, assembly GCF_001704415.2. Lineage (NCBI taxonomy): Eukaryota > Metazoa > Chordata > Mammalia > Artiodactyla > Bovidae > Capra > Capra hircus. The sequence goes on from NC_030809.1 coordinate 98,725,561, forward strand.
CAAAAATAGATGAACCACTTAGTTTTTTTTTTTAATGGGAAAATACTTCACAAAAAAAGAAATACAAACACATGAACAAGCATTCAACATCATTAATCCTCAGGGAACTGCATATTAAAGCTACAATGAAATACCCTTTCCGCCCAATAGAATGGTTAAAATGAAAAAGACTGATGATACGGAATGTTGACAATGATACAGAGCAACTAGAATTCTCATCTGTGGCTATTAAGGAGGGCAAAATGTACAATCACTTTGGAAAACAGTTTTACACTTTCTCATAAATGTAAGTGTACATTAATCCTATGACTCAGAACCAAAGAAAATTAGAATACATATCCACTAAAAGATTTGAACATGTATCTTTATAACAGCCTCTCTTCTTAGGCTCAAACTGGAAATAATCCAAATGTTCATCAACAGGAGAAAAGATAAATTTTAGCACATTCCTGCCATAGAATTCTACTTAGCCATGAAAGGAAACCAACTACTGATACTCACAACCACATGGATTACTCTCCAAATAAATGAAAGAAGTCAGACACAGGACAAAGAAGGGGACATTGCATCTGAAGCACAAGAAGAGGCGCATCAGTCTATGGAGCTCTGGTATAAGAAGAATTGACCAGAAAGGGGTGAAAGAGAACTTTCTGGGGTCATGAAAATGTTCCATCAAGTTTTGGTTGGTGGTGACGATTTTCAAAATTCGTAGAACTGAACATTTCAGATCTGTAGATATAATTGTGTTAGATTGAACCTCTGCCAAAGATAAATAAATGTTGCTTATTACTTTATTATTATTACAACCAATCATCTCACCAGCAACACTGTAAGCTAGGTGGAGAGCTGAACACTATGCTCCTCAGTGCAAGACGCTCCAACAGCTCGGTGGCTCCAACATTTTATGGTCCATTCAAACTGAGCATCAGAGGTTCCCTGGTGACTCAGCACACTCATGACTCTGAGCCTCTCTCAAGTCTCTAGCTGTTTCTACTGCTGCCTCCGTCTTTACTTCTCTTGGCTTCTGACTTTTCCTACTTCCCTCTCTTATCCCCAGAATGAATAAGATTGTTAACATTCTGATGGACCCCCCTGTTGGTCTGTTTCTCGTGTCCCACCACTTCAGAAGCCTCTGCTTTCCTTATGTATAACATATAGAGTTGCCTTTGTTAGAACCCTATTTCTGCCCTTTTTCCAGTTTTTTGGAGATATAATTGATATACAGCACTGTGTAAGTTTAAGGTGTACGGCACAATAACTTGACTACATGTATTGTGGAATGATTACCACAATCAGTTTTGTTCATAGCCATCATCTCATACAGATACAAAAAGAAAAGAAAGAAAGAAAATTGTGTTTTTCCTTGTTACGAGAACTCTCAAGTTCACTCTCTTGACAACTTTCAAACATACTATGTGGCGTGGCTAGCTATCGTCTCCATGTTGTACTTTACGTTCCCAGTCTTGGGCTTTCCTGGTGGCTCAGTGGTAAAGAATCCACCTGCTAATACAGGAGTTGTGGGTTTGATCCCTCAATTGGGAATATCCCCTGGAGAAGGAAATGGCAACCCACTCCAGTATTCTTGCCTGGGAAATACCACGGACAGAGGAGCCTGGAGGACTGTAGTCCATGAGGTCACAAAAGAGTTGGACATGACTTAGCAACTAAACAACAACTTATTTATCTTAAAACTAGAAGTTTGTACCTATTGACTACCTTCATCCAATGCCCCATTGTCTGCCTCTGGTGACCACAAATATGATCTCCTTTTCTTAAAAAAAATATTTTTTTTGATCTCCTTTTCTATGAATTTTGGAGGAAATGTCTTATATTTTTTAAATTCTACATTCAAAAATTTTTACCCATAAACAATGTTTCCATAATTCCTCCATCTTCACTTACCAACTTACCATTCTACTCTCTGTTTTTATATATTGGGTTTTTTTTTTGGTTTCACATGTAAATTAGATCATATACGGTCTGACTGTTTCATTTAGTATAATCCCATCAGGGTTCATCCATGTTGTTGCAAATAGCAGGATTTCCTTCTTTTTATGGCTAAATAATATTCCACTGTGTATATATGTATATACCACAACTTCTTTATCCATTCATCTGTTGCCAGCCAGCTAAGTTGTTCTCATATCTTAACTGTTGTCAGTATTGCTGCTGTAAATATAGGAGTGAAGATCTCTCTTTGACATAGTGTTTTTATGTGCCAGAACCTTATATTTGGTCCAGTCTGTTTGGCCAGGTTGGCAGGGTCTCATGACACACTTCATGGCAGCTTGGGTGGAAGTTTTGGTGGAGTTCCTACTCAAGGGGCTGTGGATGGTGGGCATTTGAAGGTCCATGAGCCAGTCATTGTAATGATTTTGTCCGATCACACACAGTGTCACTGGGCTCCCCAGTTTATAAACTTCTGGCTCTAGTTTTGGGGCACAGTAGGAAAGATCCAAATGCATGTTTTATACCAGTAAGACTGTGCTAAGACTTGGTCATCTTACTGACAAATTCACAATGCTATCACAATACATAGTTAAATATATGCTTGATGTCAACTGTTAACTTCTCCCATACCACCAGAAAAAACCTGTTGATAAGCGTCACCATACAGGGCAGGATATTTTTAGGTTTTTAGTGCCTGAGCTGAGTGATTTTTCAGGCAGCTTTGCAAGGTGAGGAACTGGCTGGAATTAGGCAGAGTTGACAGAGCAAGAGCTGTGCATTTGTGGGTTCAGTGAGGCAGAGGTCTTAAGGGGCATCCTTATGAGCAAGTTGTTATTCTTTCATTTTAGCGTTTATTTGTCTGTGCCGAGTTTTCACTGTGGCATGCTGGATCCCATGCAGCATAAGGGATCTATTCACTGACTAGGGATCGAACTTAGGCGCCCTGCATTGGGAGCATAGAGTCTTAGCCACTGAACCACCAGGGATGTCCCGCAGTTGTTAATCTTGATTGGGAAGATATTTAGTTGGATCGTACTCTTCTCTTCCAAGAGTAAGAATTTTTTGGAACAGGCAGCTAACTTATCTCTGCCTGACCCAGCATCAGTTAACCGAGAGAGAACTCTGATTTTCAGTTCTCACAGGTTGACTTGTAAATTTTTAAAGCAATTTCTCACATATTCTACTTTAATTTTCTGCCTTCAAATCTGTCAATCACAAAACAAAGTTTTCGTGTAAGTTGTAGCTGCTGGAGACCTTGGTCCATGAAAGCAGGTCACGATGGTGTGGTTGTTGTTTCTCAAATTCCTGTGAGACAGTTGGATGCTTTTTACATTCTACTCACTGTTCTCGTTCTCTTAAGTGGACGGAGTGCGCTCCTCGATTTTCCTCGTTTGTAAAATAGGGATGATAACTGTATCTTTGTTCAGTCACTCAGTTGTGTCTGACTCTTTGTGACCCCATGGACTGCAGCACGCCAGGCTTCCCTGTCCATCACCGTCTCCTGGAGCTTGCTCAAACTCATGCTTGTTTAGTCAGTGATACCATTCAACCATCTCTTCCTCTGTTTCCCCCTTCTCCAACTGCCTTCAATCTTTCCTAGCGTTTTTTCCAATGAGTCAGTTCTTTGCATCAGGTGGCCAAAGTATTAGAGTTTCAGCCTCAGCATCAGTCCTTTCAATGAACATTCAGGACTGCCTTTAGGATTGACTGGCTTGATTTCCTCGCAGTCAAAGGGACTCTCAAGAGTTTTCTCCAACACCACTGTTTAAAAGCATCAATTTTTTGGCACTCAGCCTTTTTTATGGTCCAACTCTCCCTTCCATACTTGACTACTGGAAAAGCCATAGCTTTGATTATATGGACCTTTGTCAGGAAAGTAATGTCTCTGTTTTTTTTTATGCTGTCTAGGTTTGTCATTAGCTTTTCTTCCAAGGAGCAAGCGTCTTTTAATTTCCTGGCTGCAGTCACCACCTGCCGTGATTTTGGAGCCCAGAAAAATAAAGTCTGACACCCTTGCCATTGTTTCCCCATCTATTTGCCATGAAATGATTGGATGCCATGATCTTCATTTTTTTTATCTTTATTTTTTTAATGTTGAGCTTTAAGCCAACTTTTTCACTCTCTTCTTTCACCTTCATCAAGAGGCTCTTTAGTTCTTCTTTGCTTTCTGCCATAAGGGTGGTGCCATTTTTATCTACCCCCATGAAAACGTGGTGAGAGTTAAAAGTGTGAAGATCTTGAAAACGATTATCATTATGATCTCCTCTTTTCCCCAGCCCCAACCCTGCAGCCATCTGTTATGCCATAAACATATATATCCTGACAAGTCCTTCTGTAGCACCTGCCCCAGGTCTCCTGATCCTCACTCTCACCCTCAGTAACCAGGTGCAGCAGGATGGCCACAGGAATTATTTAAAATATCGAGAACCTCCCATCTGAGTGTACCTGTGCCTGGATTTGCTGCCTCGCCACACCACTACCACCTCTTCCTTGGGATACTTACTTTTCTCTGTCAAGCAGCCGAAGTGTAAGTACCTTTACTGGGCTCCCAAAAAGGGCTCCAGACCCTGCTTAGCCCAGTTCTCCCTCTACTCCTGCCTCTGCTCTCAGTTTCAGCCCTTACACTCTTTTCCTCCTTCCTTTCCTAATAATATGCAGCTTTCTAAAAACTATCTCCATAAGCCATAGGGAGACATACACAGTTATAAGGAATGAATCTCATTAAGTTCATCACTCGAATTTAATCCCATTTAGGAATCTAGTTCTACCAAAGCCAATGTTATGCTGGCTACTGAACAAAGGATTCTTCTCAAAGGCTCAGCTAGAAAGTGTTCTCAGCTGGTAAGACTAATGCTATATGAGCCCCAAGGCTGAGGTCCAAGAGATCATCTCAGCCTCTGGGGTTCAGTCAACTCCCTGGCCCTCTGCCTGTTTCTGCAGCAATTGGTGGCAACCTTAGGGCTGATTCTGATACATTCTCCTGGAATTCAGCCACTACCAGATTAAAGCATTTCTCTTCCATGGGTATTCACCTTTGCTTTGCACCTAAATGCCCGGTCCCTCCTGCTTTTCTCAAGATGCGAGGCTGTTGGAGGGATCAGAGACATTCCTTGTTTGCCTACTGATTTCTCCAGTCTTGTGGGGCATGTGGAAGCTGAAGACGTCACGTGGCCTGCACAGGCAGACTCGCCTGAGATGGGAGTTGGGGTGGGGAACATTCACTACAGGCTCCCTTGTTCTGAGCCTTTTCCACTGTTTCAAATATCAGTAGCAGAAGTTCAGCTGCCTCAGGAGTGGGAGGAGGCACAGCCTGTGTGTGAAGGAACAGATGGCTGCAGTGGGGTGGGGGCCCAGCCACTCTCCACGCCCTGCCTGGCTTGTCCTGGCAAATTCACTGACTAGCACAGCCTGGTATTGCCCTGGCCACCTCTGCTCTCTCCCACTGCCTTTTGTCCTCCACTGAAGCCAGCGTTGTCTTCAGCAAGGAGTCCCGTTACACTCTGCTCCACAGCAGGCTCCAGGATAAAATGCCAAGGTTTTAGCTTGAGCCATTCTCCACTAATCACAGTGTTCCTGTCACAGACATGAGTGCTTTCTCAGTCATATCTGACTCTCTGCGATCCCATAGACCGTAACCCACCAGGCTCCTCTGTCCATGGGATTCTCCAGGCAAGAATCCTGGAGAAGGTTGCCATGCCCTTCCCCAGGGGGTTGCGCTTCCCCAGGGGGTTGCCATGCCCTTCTCCAGGGTATCTTCCCAACCCAGGGATTGAACCTATGTCTCTTAAGTCTCCTGCATTGGCAGGCAGATTCTTTACCACTGCGCCACCTAGGAAGCTCATACCCTCTTGTCATTCCTAAAGATATTCTACCTGCAGCCACTCTCTAGACTCTGCCACAGGACAAGGCAATTTCTTCCACCTAGAATTCCTAAAATTCTCACAATCATCCCACCTGCCAAACTCCTACTCACCTTATAGTACCCACTCTAATATCTCTTCCTCTGGAAACAGCCTTCCCAAAGGCCTCTGTGGGAAGATAATTGTTCCTCTTCAGAGTCCCTTAGCCCTAGATTCATACATATAATACCACATATTTCAGGTTTTATTGTAATTTATCTGTTTATATCTTTCTCTCTCCCACTAGGCTATAAGATCCTGAAGGACAGTATCCTTGTCATAAGTTGATGTTCAATATATTTGATGAATAAATTATTTAAAGCCTAATTCATACTATGTCCCTACAGTTTCTTCTTAAGCTTCAAGGGGCTTCTCAGTGTTACCAGTATCTTTTGCCTCCCCCTTTTGCCATCCCTTTCACCCTTCCTGGGGCTTAGGGGAATTTATGGTGACTGTGAAGTAGGATACCTATGTCTCTGGAACCTTCTACCTGCTGTTTTGTGACTCCCCCTTTGAGAACTCTCTCCTCCTCCAGATGCCCAGAGGGAGAACAAAGCAAAAACCCATTAGTGAGCAGCTGTGGGCGAAGTCATTCATTTAACATTCTAGACAGCAGGTCCTCATCCGTGAAATGGGAGGTCTGAACAGGCAAAAGCAAAGAAAGTTATCTGTAATTCTGACAATCCATAAGTCATAAAGAAAGCAATTGGGACTCTAGGCATTCTCAACTGATAGGACGATTAGTTCTGTACAGAGGGCCTTTTCCATGTTCCATATGACATCTGTCTAAGTGTTTATCTGTGAATGAGGCCAATTCGGGTGGCATATTCCTGTCCTGGCACATCGCCGCCCACCGCTTCTGACTCAGAGCTGCCTCCTGAGTTGCCAGCGAGGCCCCTTGGGAGCCTTCACTTTTGGCTTATTCGTGTTCATGTGACAGCATTTTCAGCCACTGCAACCTACAGAGTCCAAACTCTCCATATCAAACGTTGCTTGTATTCTTCCATCTCCTGAAGTTTCCAAAGGCCACCACTCACACTGTGGACTCTTTGCAGAGTGTCTCAGAAGTGGGGAGGCCAGAGCCCTTTCATTCTGTGGAGCTCTTAGTTGGGGATTCTTTGAATGACTCTGTATAGCACAGCGCACAGTTCCATGGGGCACCCTTACAGCTGAGATCCTTGTGGACTTGTTCCTGCAGGAGAATCACTTTCTGGCTGATGGGGCCTGCCAGATGATGTCTAACAAGGTGTCTGAGGAAAAGATGCCTTTTCTTACTTGCACAAAGGTGCTTTGGGGGGTTGCTCACTGCCCCCCCTTTTTTCTTAAGGAACCTGTGCCAGAATAGAATTATGCAAATTGTAGTGATCATCAATGTTTCCATGTAATAAACTGATGTTTTTTAATTGTGGTAAAATATAAGTATAAAATACAAAATGTACCTTCTTAACCACTTTTAATTGTTAAATTCAGTGTTCATTTAAGTTCAGAGGTTTTAAGTATATTCACACTATTATACAGCCAATCTCCAGAACTCTTTTTATCTTGCAAAACTGATATTCTCTATCTAAACTCATTGAGCAACAATCGCCACTTGTTCCTCCCCCAGCCTCTGGGAACCACCATCCTACTTCCTGTCCCTATGAATCTGAGTGCTCCAGGAACCTCATATAAGCGGAATCATCTTAAAGCATTTGTCTTTTTGTGACAGGTTGACCTACTTCACTTAGTATAATGTCCTCAGAGTTCCTCTGTGTTGTAACATGTGACAGGATTTCCTTCCTTTTTAAGGCAGAGTAATATTTCCCTGTATGTGTAGACCAGATTTTCTTTATCCATTTGTATATTGGCAGACACTTGGGTTGCCTCCACCTTTTGACTACCATGAAAAATGCTGCTGTGAACATAAGGATACAAATTAATATTTTTGACATACCGAAAGGGCTGCATGGTAAGTAACTCCCTTGGGCCCTTGAGAGCTCCTATGGGGTTACTTGAATAAACCCCATTTCCTTTTGTAGGTATAAGGCTAAGATCCTACTACTCCCACCCCACATACTGCAGGGTCTTTTTACGTAATTGCTCTCATAGGCCTCCCTCACGTAACCAGAACAGAACACTTCTAACACCCCTCCTCCAAACAGCAAAATTATTTTCAGAAATAACTATGCAATAAAATAAATAATAGTGATGGCCAGAAAAAAAATGCAGACAGTGCTCATTATACTTTATTGAGCTTCGCATATGCTGAGAACTGGAATTGACTACAGCCACACAGTTTAATGTCTGCATTAACAGGACTCTACTCTTGTAAATTTACCAGAAAATCTTTGACCAGGAAGGTTAAGTTGAATTTTCTGAGAAATTAATTTATCCAAACAAAGACTGTCAATTTGCCCTTGGTAGGGTGTCTTAATTTGGATTGTTGTTAAAAAAAAAAAAAAAAAAAGCTCTAGACTGGGTGGTTAAAACAAAAGATATTTGATTTCTCACAGTTGTGGAGACTGGGAAGTCCAAGATCAAGGTGCTGATAGGTTAGGTTCTTGGCAAGGGTGCTCTTCCTGGCTTATGGACGGCCACCTTCTTGCTGTGCATTCATGTGGCCTTTCCTCAGTGCGTGCCCATGAGAAAGAGAAAACTCTGGTGTCTCTTCTTCCTCTTGTAAGGACGCTAATCCCATTAGGGGGTTCTACTCTCTTGACCTCTTTTAAACCCAAGTACTTTCCAAAAGCCCCACCTTCAAATATCATCACACTGAGGTTTAGGACTTTATCATATGAATTTTTGGGGGGATACTCTCAGTCCATAACACTAAGTAAATAGTTGCTGAGCTACTTCTCAAAGCAATAGTTAACTGTACTTTGCAAGTGATTGTTTACTTTTTATTTACTTATTTGCACTTCAAAAGCCTAACTGTATCAACCAATATTAAATTATTATATCATGATCTTTATCCAATCCCAGTCAAGCCTGACGTTGAAAGACCCTAAAAACCTTATAAATAGCCCTCATCTGACCTGCCTCTTCAGAGACACTTCGTTGTTGTTGTTCAGTTGCTAAGTCGTGCCCAGTGCTTTGCAGCTTCATGGACTGCAGCATGCCAGGCTCCTCTGTCCTCCACTATCTCCCAAAGTTTGCTCAAATTCATGTCCATTGAGTGAGTGATGCTATATAACCATCTCATCTCTGCCCTCAGTATTTCCTGGAGTTTGCTGAAATTCATGTCTATTGAATCGATGATGCTATCTAACCATTTCATCCTCTGCTGCCCTCTTCACCTTTTGCCTTCAGTCTATTCGAGCATCAGAGTCTTTTCCAACAAGTCAGCTCTTTGAATCAGGTGACCCAAGTATTAGACCTTATCAAGATAGTGACCTCCACAGGGCAACAGCAGTCATCATTATAATGAAGTCAGTTTAAAAAAATTAATAAAAAACAAATATTATAGGACACAAAAGAAAACATGTAATGGATTTTTGAAAAGTCAACTAAAACTTATTCATACATTTGGTGTGTTACAGAAATGAATAACATTAGTTTCTATTTTTGAGCCTTCACTTCTGCAAATTTGTCAATGATCATTGAAATCAATCTTCTTCCCATGTTTAATAGACAGTATAGCAGTCTCCACTCAAACAAAAAGCTTTTAATTATTTTAATTTTGACAGTCTTTTTTCAAAGGAGGCAATACATATAAAAAGAGTTAGCAAAAAACCATAAGGATGAGACTTGCAGAGATCTCTAATAATCTTATTTCACAGAAAATCCCAGAGATTGCAATATTGTCCAAGTCTTTGTTCCCTCAGGATGTATAATAACAGTTTTCAAATGTCTCTGTAGTCAAAAAAAAAATCCCCTAAAATATATTCACCAGAAAAATTCATCATAAATTTCTACCTTATTTGGTTATGCTTCCTAAAGTTTTCTTTTGCAAAAGTCAGAGACAGTGGCTAAATGAAAGTAAGCATTGACTGTATCTGATCTTTTGCTTTAGAATGAGGCTCCCATTCTTGGTCAAAATGATAGAAATATCAAACATGGTCCTCTTGAGTTCTTCTGGCAGTGTAAGGCCAGCATCTTTTGCTACTTGTCCTAACTTTCTTCTTCAAAATGTCCATTTTCCTTATGCTTTGTTTTTGCAGAGTTTTAAGTTTTCTCCACAATTGGTATGTGCCAGTCTTCAGTGAACATTTCTAAAGCTCAGCATTTCCCTGTTCACTGTTCTAGTCAATTCTGGTTACAGGGAACGACAGAATGAAAGTTACTCGAATTCGGTTAGTCTTTATAATCACTATGTTATCCCTGATTCTTTCAAATCTGTAGTTTAGACTCAGGAAAATGTGGTTCAACTGTGCCCAAATTTAGGTCTAATGGTTCCAATTTATCATGAATTTACTCCTGGAAAAAAAATGTGTATAGCTGAGTCTGCATGTGTCGTAGGCCAACTGTATAACTGGAAGTTCTCCAGATAAATTTCTATGATATGGAAAACAATGTTTATGAAAGGAGAAGTAACACAACTGTGTTAATTAGAAACATACACATGTTATTAAAACTAAACAGAAACCATAACTGTTTTGAACTCAGACCAGAATAAGTATTTCAGGGGGAATATTTTATTACTGTCATTGTTTAGAATTTCCAGCTGATGACCATGTGATAATAAAAAGCAAGCCCTTTTTAGGTTGGTTTTAGTATTGTTTTTAATTTCCTTTAGACAATGCATCTCTTATACCTGCAAGAAAAAGGCTGTTCCTACTGCCCTCTTGTCTGTAGGCTACTACCTCCTAAGGTCAGCCAGGGATGGAGACTGGGAGACAAGAGACATGAAATAAGACTGTGATGTACTCATGTATCAGGGCTTCTTCCTCCTAAACAGAACACCAGGGGAGGGGACCACCAGGAGAATATACTGGTTAATTTAAGATTTTATGTTTATTCAGTCCCCCTTGCCTGTGATTGGTTTAGGCGTGTTGAAATTATAACCTTGGTGTTCTTTGGAAGGAATGATGCTAAAGCTGAAACTCTAGTACTTTGGCCACCTCATGTAAAGAGTTGACTCATTGGAAAAGACTCTGATGCTGGGAGGGATTGGGGGCAGGACAGAGGATGAGATGGCTGGATGGCATCACCGACTCAATGGATGTGAGTCTGAGTGAACTCCAGGAGTTGGTGATGGACAGGGAGGCCTGGCGTGCTGCAATTCATGGGGTCGCAGAGTCGGACACAACTGAGTAACTGAACTGAACTGAACTGAAGCATGTTGAAATTGTGGAAATTATAGCCAAAGAGCCTTGAAGGGAAGTCTGTTGTGAGGCTTTCAAATCCATCAGTGTACCTCAAGCATTGTCTATAACTAAGACTTACACATAAACTATAAACAAATAACACACACGAATGTGCATATATACATGTATGTGAAAGTACACATGGGCTTCCTCGATGGCTCAGTGGTAAAGAATTCACCTGCCAGTGAAGGAGGCATGGGTTTGATCCCTGGGTCGGGAAGAGCCCCTGGAGTAGAAAATGGCACCCCACTCCAGCATTCTTGCCTAGAGAATTCCACGGACCAAGGAGCCTGGCAGGCTGCAATCATGGAGCCACAGAGAGTCTGAGCACTCACACCTAACCTAGCCGCTTTATGTTTCAAAGGAATGCTTCTTTTTGTTTGTTTGTTTTAAATGTATTTATTTTTTGATTGAAGGATAATTGCTTTACAGACAATGTTCTTTCTTGGTCATCAAACATTTCAGTCTCTCAGTCATGTCCGACTCTTTGAATCCCGATGGACTGCAGCGTGCCAGGCTTCCCTGTCCATCACTGGTTCCTGGAGCTTGCTCAAACTCATGTCCATTGGCTCAGTGATGCCATCCAACCATCTCATCCTTTGTCGTCCCCTTCTCCTCCCACCTTCAATCTTTCCCAGCATCAGGGTATTTTCCAATGAGTCTTCTTTGCCAAAGAATTGGAGTTGCAGCTTCAGCATCAGTCCTTCTAATGAATATTCAGGACTGATTTACTTTAGGATAGACTGGTTTGATCTCCTTGCAGTCCAAGGGACTCTCAAGAGTCTTCTTCAATACCGCAGTTCAAAAGCATCAATTCTTCAGTGCTCAGCCTTCCTTATGGTCCAACTCACACATTCGTAAATGACTACTGGAAAAACCATAGCTTTGACTATACAGACCTTTGTTAGCAAAGTAACATCTCTGTTTTTTAATATGCTGTCTAGGTTGGTCATAGCTTTTCTTCCAGGGAGCAAGCATCTTTTAATTTCATGGCTGCAGTCACCATCTGCAGTGATTTTGGAGCCAAAGAAAATAAAGTCTCTCACTATTTCTATTGTTTCCCCATCTATTTGCCACGAAGTGATGGGACCAGATGCCATGATCTTTGTTTTGAGTGTTGAGTTTTAAGTCAGCTTGTTCACTCTCCTCTTTCACTTTCATCAAGAGGCTTTTTAGTTCCTCTTCACTTTCTGCCATAAGAGTGGTGTCATCTGCATATCTGAGATGATTGGTATTTCTCCTGGCAATCTTGATTCCAGCTTGTGCTTCATCCAGCCCGAGGTTTCTCATGATGTACTCTGCATATAAGTTAAATAAGCAGGGTTACAATATACAGCCTTGACGTACTCCTTTCCCGATTTGGAACCAGTCTGTTGTTCCATGTCCAGTTTTAACTGTTGCTTTTTGACCTGCATATAGATTTCTCAGGAGGTAGGTAAAGTGGTCTGGTATTTCCATCTCTTTAAGAATTTCCCAGTTTGTTGTAGTCAAAGGCTTTAGCATATACCAACCACTAGAGGGTAGTATAAACCAACAAAAAGTCCAGCCATCCAGCCTGCTGCAGAAAAATCCTGAGACAACCTAAAAGGGCATAAACAATCACTTCGTTAGAATAAACAATTTAGGCAAAATAATTCAGCTAACATTGTTTAACAATCCAAAATGAAAATACTTTTACTAATTCCCATAAGAAATATGTATATTCTAACCAGTTGGACAACCTTAGATTTAAGTATTCGGAGTCTAGGGTCAGAGTGACCAGGTTTAAATCTGTCCTACACACACCTTTAATAGTAGAGTGACCTTGGGGATGTTTTTTTACTTCTTTATTTTCTTATCAATAAAAGAATAGTAATAGTACGGTTAGAGAAAGCAATGGCAACCCACTCCAGTACTCTTGCCTGGAGAATCCCATGGATTGAGGAGGCTGGAAGGCTGTGGTCCATGGGGTCGCTAAGAGTCGGACACAACTGAGCGACTTCACTTTCACTTTTCACTTTCATGCATTGGAGAAGGAAATGGCAACCCACTCCAGTATTCTTGCCTGGAGAATCCCAGGGACAGAGGAGACTGTTGGGCTGCCGTCTATGGGGTGACACAGAGTTGGACACGACTGACGCGACTTAGCAGCAGCAGCAGCAACAGAACGGTTAGAAAAGTGCCTTCCTAGTGCACAGTAAGCATGCTCTCTTAGTGTTAGTTCTTATCAAAGGTTAAGCTCTCAGGCTCTAGAGTTACACTGCCTGGATTCAATTGCTAGATCTATCAAGTTAAATAAATAACTTGGCTAATTTTGAGCGAGTTATTTTTATTAGTCTCAGTGTCCTCATCCGTAAAAAGGTGGTAATAATACCACCCCTGAGATAACTGCTTGAGGACTAAATGCACGCGCACTTAGTACAGTGCCTGGCACGTAGTAAAATGTAATAAATGCTTATTTTAGTATTAGTTTTAATATTCTTTTTCTAATCACTTGCAGTATTATTATTAGACTTGTAATGAAAACTTTGGCAGTGGTCCTCATGAATGTTTGAGAAAGAGCAGTGTGGAGCACATTTCCTGATTCTTGCTGAAGTCAGCCAGGTTCCAGACCTGTTCCAAAGATTTGCCTCTACCAGAAAAGCAAATGGAAACTCATACAATTAAGTGGAGAATTTGATCTTTGTCAACAGACAGTGTATATAGTTGAGTGCCCCTTTAAAACCTGCTTTCTTTGCGGAAGGAGATATTTTCTTAGGATTGTTCAAAAACTTTGAGTTTCTGTACAAGGTGTCAGCCTTTGTGCATTTCTAGAGTGGCTTTTACAGATCGAAGTGGGCATCTGCTTTTCCCTAAGGGGGTGTGTGCTGGTGTTTACTGTCACTGAGCAAGGATGGCTTGGCACTGGCACCTTGGCATCTTTCTATCTCCATGGAGAAACTTGCCTTTTCAAAAATCATACTTCAAAATGGTATAAAACATCACCAGTCGTTTTAGTATATCTGCCAGAAGAATTTGATGATGTTGGACTATTACTTAGCATACAGACCTTTCAGTAGCCAAAAAAAAAAAAAAATCGTTAATCATGGCAACAAGAACAAATTGATTTCAGGAGTTTACCAACAGAATTTTAAGATGTATACTTTGTCAGGCTTCCCTGGTGGCCCAGTGGTTAAGGAATCTGCCTGCCAATGAAGGAGACACAGGTTTGATCCCTGATCTGGGAAGATCCCACACACCACAGAGCAACAAAGCCTGTGTGCCACAACTATTGAATTTGTGCTGTAGCCCACATGGCACAGCTACTGAAGCCCCTGTGCCCTAGAGCTCATGCTCTGCAACAAGAGAGGCACTGCGATGAGAAGGCCGCACACGGCAGCTAGAGAATAGCCCCCTACTGGCACAACTCGAGAAAAGCCTGCGCTGCGACGAAGTCCCGGCACAGCCATAAATAAATACTTTTTTCTTTAAGATTTTTAGTTTGTCAAAATGAACCAAAAAAGCCAAACTGCTTCTATTAGTCTAAAAATCCTGACGATGCCAGTCCATCTGGTCCAAGTGGGGCAGTGAATTGGCTTCCCTGCCGGTTTTGCTCAGTCTCAACTCTGAACTTCCTGTTTCACTGAACACCATCGCTGCTCAAATTGTGATATCTCGGAAAGACGGAGAAAATGGCTGTCTTGGACTGTTCTACGCGCTGGATCACTTCCAGAAGACAGTTTCCCCGCGCGAGCCAAGGAATCTGTTTTTCACCAAGTTAAAAGTTCAAAAGACTTGCCCCCAAAGTCAGAGCTTCTGTAGCCAGACAACTGGTGTTCCAGTGTGATCATGTCTGCCCTTTCAATGTAAAAACTAAAGCACTTTGTAAAACCTGAAAACAGTTTAAGACATTAAAAAGAGAGACGCCTCCCCTCCCCAAAAAAAGGAATTTTCATGCACTATAGAAACCATTCAGAGGCAAAACATCACGTCCTCGTGGATATAATAGGGTCTTGCATCCCCCTCTTATTTGAACACAACTCTCATTGACTTAAAAGTGACATTTCCAAATGGGCTGCAAGAATGATTTGTCCTCTAGACAAAGCAGGCTGCATTTGTTCTGGTAGAATGGCTTCTCTTCTTTGTCTCCAGATAATTTGATACAGCATTCATTCATTCAAGTGTGACTCTCATTTGAAAATTTTCTCAATGAGACCATTTTAAAAATATTTTTTAATCTGGAGCTTTCATGACTTACTCTAAGGCTTCTTTCAGCCTTTTTAGCCTTGTCCCTGTTAGCTTAATAGTACTGGCAAACACTGATCTTCAGAAATAAAACACTTCACAGTAAATATCAACTTAAATCCTATCATTTTCCCCTAAAACTTTGTTTGGGCTATACATGTGCAGTGTGTGTCTACAATTTTAGAACTAGGGATTTTCTAATGGCTTCAGAATTTTTTTCCCCAGATAAAAGGAGAGGTTATCAGCCTTCAAACTTGGAAGGCAAGGGAAATCACTTAAATGACATCTAGCGTCTTCCACATGCCTGCGGTTATTTCAGGAGGAGTAACAAATCTTTGCCAGTTTAAAAATCTACAGCTGTGAGTCATATTGTTTTCTCTCCTGGGAAATGTGCCCCACCAGGGGCCAGTCTCCCTTCTACCCACCTTCTTCAGTCTCCTGCACTTCCTGGCCCCTCAGGTCAGAATTCCCATAAATTTCAGGGTCTGCCATTTTGTCAGGGCAGAGGTGAGATGGGGAAGAGGAGACTACAAAATCACATCTTCATTAACTCAAGCAAAACAGCCTTTCAGGGTTTACATTTTCAGCCTATGAATCTTCTTCGTGATGGTTCCCATGTCTCCTGAAATAAACAATGTAGAAAGAAAAATGTTATGGTCTCTATTTGCAGCATTTGGTTCTGAAAATAACTGCAGGAGAGGTGACCTAGTGAGACATGCCTGAGCAAATCTCTGTGGCAGCCCTTTCACAACTGCCTCTCTCTAATCAACAACCAGGGTCCCAGGTACTGCAATGCCTGCGTGTGAATACGCAAGCCAAAATTAGAAGGTCTCCTTAATGCTACAGGTGAGATGCCAGTTAAATTTAGAACCAGCCAGAAGGCAGGCTGGTTAGTGGTTGTGCTGTGCATTCAACTTCTGCTTTAGCTTATGACTAGGGTTTAAATGAATAATCAATATTTAAAGTCAGAGTGGCCCTTTAAAACATAAATAACAGAGACCATCAATGAGATTGTTAAATATCAAAGAGGTTACTACTACTTCCTAAATTTCCCCTTGAGTGAGAAGTGAGTGATCAAGTTCAGAAACACTTCATTTGATAGAAACTAAGTGCAGTCCTTCTTCTCACTAATCTCCTCCCAAGAGTTTGCTCTTCACCAGAGCAAATTAACTGAGGGTGAACGATGATCAAAAGAAAAGCTTATGAAGAGCCAACTCCATAAACCGCTGGTGAGACTGAAACAGATCAGAAAAAATCTTTCTTTAGTCTGAGATCAGAAGCAAAAGGCCCAGATATAAGCATGAGATAACTGCTATAAATAAATGGAGAGAAAAGAGCAAGAAGGGTCCAGTCGTGATCACCAGAGGACTTGCTGGTGCCTGGCAGCTCCTCACAGCCCTCTTTCTGCACCTTGCCCATCGGGTAGAGCTGAGATCATGAGGAGCTCCCAACTCACAACCTCCACACACCCACCCATTCCTCCACACGCGCTACACTCACACACCACCACCCACACACACACCAGCCCCCTATACAGTGCCCTCACACACACACAAAACACATAACACCCCACATACACACAATACCTGCTCCCACATGTAACACCCCCAGACACAACATGCCCCAACAATACTCCTATACACACACCACCAGACACACACCATCTCATACACACACAAAAACACACCACCTTCCCATACACATATATCAGCCTCCAAACACACATACCCCCCAAACCACCTCACACAGACACAAAAATTATGCAATATCTTATACAATATCTCACATACACACAGCACCTACACTCACACACACCATACAACACATACAAACACAACACCACACACACACACACCATTCTCCCTATATACATACCACTCCCACGCACATATATCACCCACACACAGCACCCACCCACACACCACAAACATGCATACCATCCTCCCTACACACAACACCACCTCCCCCCAGCACAACATACCAGCATACACACATGTACGCAAACACACACACCATCCTACACCCACACACCTCACACACTGATTTTCTTCTTTATGAATGGGGTTTACACAAGCCCTTTGAGTTTAGCGGAAATGAAGAGAGGGAATTTACATAGGAGTTAAGGAAGTCCATACTTTAAGAAATAGTCATCTGAAAATCACTTCTGGAATATATCCTACCTAGAGAACTGCACATACATCAAAAGACTTGTGTACAAGGTTATTAATTGTAGTGTTCTATATACAGAAATCATTGGAAATAAGCTGCTCCTCATCCCCACAATAGGACCACGTGACTATAAAGACAATACCATCTGAGAATGCTCTTCAGGATATATTAGTGCTGAACAGTGTATATATATTATTTCTAGTGCAAGAGAGGAGAGGACATAGGATATGTATTTATATTTACTGAAACTCTGTAAGGAAAAATTAATGAATTTTTTAAAACTTTTTTTAAAATAGATTTTTTTTGGATGTGTACCATTTTTAAGGTCTTTATTGAATTTGTTACAATGTTGCTTCTATTGTTTATGTTCTGATGTTTTGGCAGCAAGACATGTGGGATCTTAGCTTCTTGACCAGAGACTGAGCCCATATCCCCTGCATTGAAAGGCAGAGTCTCAACCACTGGATTGCCAGGGAAGTCCCAATGAATGACTTTTTAAGTCACTTTTGGTTTTTCAACCATGTGAATGTATTATCTATTCAGAATATTTTATTTAAAACAATGACACTACAACTCAATGAATAAAACAATTTGTTTTATTATTTTATTGTTTTGTTTTATAAGCCAATTTTTATAAACAAGCCAATTTTTTTAAGGGCAACAACTTTGGATACTTCACCAAAGAAAAGAGATGAATAGTAACTAAGCACCAAAAAAGGATGCTCAGCATCATTAGTCATTAGAGAAATGCAAATTAAAGCCAGAATGACTCAAATAAAAATCCCAATAATACCAAGTGCTAAGAGGGATGTGGAGCAACTGGAATTCATATACTGCTTGTGAGAACACAAAATAGAACAGTCACTTTGGAAAACAGAGCATCAATTTCTTAAATGTTTAATATCAGTTCAGTTCAGACACTCAGTCGTGTCCAACTCTTTGTGACCCCATGGACTGCAGCACGCCAGGCTTCCCTGTCCATCAGCAACTCCTTAAGCCTACTCAAATTCGTGTCCGTCGCGTTGGTGACCCCATCCAACCATCTCATCTCTGTCGTCCCCTTCTCCTCCTGGCTTCAATCTTTCCCAGCATCAGGGTCTTTTCCATTGAGTTGGTTCTTTGCATCAGGTGGCCAAAGTATTGGAGTTTCAACTTCAGGATCAGTCCTTCCAGTGTTTAATATGCGTTTACCATATTACCCGGGCTACCCAGGCTTACAGTGGTAAAGAATCTACCTGCCAAGCAGGAGATGCAGGTTCAATCCTTGGGTCAGAAAGATCCCCTGGAGAAGGAAATGGCAACTTACTCCAATATCTTGCCTATTCATCTTTGACAAGAGCAAAGACTATCAGATAGTTCTATTCCTAACTCTACCATGAATTACCTGCAGAGTCTCTAAGCGCATGCTAAGGACTGGAATAATAATATAGAAACTGGAGAACATGAGACCAAGAATCCTTTTGTTGTTTATCCTAGAAATTAAAAAAATAAAGAATTGATCCAGTCAAGGTCTTCTCAAGCAGGAAGGGCTAATTTGAAAGAAAATGCTTCCCACTCTAGAAGGGCAACAGCAGAAAGTTAAAATTCTGTTACTTGTATTTTTTGGTCAACATAAAATGGCCTAACAAGCAAAGGAGGGAAAAATGGAAATGTATTCTATTAATTAATATATACTCACTATAATTTATTCATATTGGTTTTTTCAATCTATAAAGTTCATTTCCCAGGCACGTGTATTTTCTGTTGACTGATTGCTGACTGACAAGTGACTGCCCATAAGCCTAGCTTAGGCATTCCTGGCTGCACCACTAACATGTTGAGTCCAGTTTGAATCTAACAGTTTAAAGCAGGGCACTTGCCTTTGTTCGCCTCACCTCAGTTTACAGTCATTTGCTCAGATCAGCTAAACCAAATCCTAGAATGTCATGTGAAGTTCAACAGAATATCCTTTAGGTTCATGCCAGTAAAATCCCTTTACGATGAAGGTGAAGACAATAAACAATTGCAATAGAGGCCAAAACTGCTACGTAAAACCTCTAATTTTATCTTACATATATGCATACACACATACACATGCACAAATATATTCTGATTATAAAAATAACACACAAAGGCTGTAAAACATTTTAGAAAATCCTCCCCAGTTCCACTTCCCGGCTATCCAATGTTAGTTTGTCGCTAAATATTCTTCTAGATTGTTTTCTATAGAACTGTATGTTTATTTTAAGAGCGTTGCTTATACAAAGATAATTTAAAGAAATTCAAGCCAAGATACACAGATTGGATATTAATACTTCTACCCTGATTAGAAAAAGGAAATTATGTGAGAGGATATATATAAATATCTCAAAAGAATATGTCTGAATAATTCATTCACTTTTAAAGTATTAATCTAGGGCTGTTCCCTTTGATGATTATTAAGAGAATGTAATAGAAACTATATGGAAAAAGAGTAAAATAAAATTATAGAATCGTCTGATTCTACATAAAAATTCTTAGCAGCCGTATTTCACAAAGAGTTAGTACATTTAATTTATGATAGTGACAGAGTTAAGAACATGCTAACCCCCAAATATGGCACCTTGGCACACTGAATATTTTAAGCTAAAGGAATTTGAGAAATGACAGGTGTGGGAAGGAGTCTGTGATCTTCCCTTCTCCCTGGAAGAAGGTCAAAAGACCGTCCTGTGAGAAGTGATCTCCCTCTCTCCAGAGCAAAGGGGGGACACTGAAAGGAATCTGAACAAACAGGGCTCCTTGCTCAGCTGCCCTCAGTTTCGCACCCTCCGCTCTCGCCCTTTTGTCCTAGCACGTTTTTCTGTGACTTTGCATTCTTCATCAAAGCTAGTATAAAAACACTCAGGTTTAACTATTTCCTGGGGGTCTTCATTTCCTTGTAAAGACTCTTGTGTCACATAAAACTTATACTGAATAAATTTGAATGCTTTTCTCTTGTTAATCTGTCTTTTGTTACAGAGCCCCAACAGAGAATTTGGAAGAGTAGAAGGGGAAAAAAAAAATTATTTCATCTCGTACAACAGAAAATATTTTACTGATAGGAATACTTTCTAAATAATATAATAAAGTATATGCCCTAATGCATTTCGCCATTTGAATTAAGGGAAAACAGTGATTAATAACTAGAGGTAATTAACATCAAGATATCTTAATTGTCTCAGTTCAGTTCAGTTCAACCGCTCAGTTGTGTCCGACTCTTTGCAACCCCGTGGACTGTAGCACAACAGACCTCCCTGCCAATCACCAGCTCCCAGAGTTTACTCAAACTCATGTCCATTGAGTCAGTGATGCCATCCAACCATCTCACCCTCTGTCGTCCCCTTCTCTTCCTGCCTTCATTCTTTCCCAGAATCAGGGTCTTTTCCAATGAGTCAGTTCTTCGCATCAGGTGGCCAAACTATTAGAGTTTCAGCTTCAACATCAGTCCTTCCAATGAATATTCAGGACTGATTTCCTTTAGGATGGACTGGTTGGATCTCCTTGCAGTTCAAGGGACTCTCAAGAGTCTTCTCCAACACCACAGTTCAAAAGCATCAATTCTTCGGCGCTCAGCTTTCTTTATAGTCCAACTCTCACATCCATACATGACTACTGAAAAAACCATAGCCTTGACTAGATGGACCTTTGTTGGGAAAGAAATGTCTCTGCTTTTAATATGCTGTCTAGATTGGTCATAACTTAATTGTCTAGACCCAGCCTATTCCAGAAAGATTAAGAAAACCTTTAAGATCAATGTTTTATATTACCATATATACAATTAATCTGGGTCATAAAAATATGTTTGGCAATCAAAAATATATCCAGCCAAGGTTTGAAAGGTCAAATACTTACAACATTTAAAGTAATAAACAAACAAACAACAAAACAATAGATTCCTTGAAGGCAGAGGCAACTTCTAATCCAGTTAGCAGTTTCTTTTCTTATATTTAACTCCATAGTTTTGCTAATAACTTCATGCAATTTTAGACATTATCTACTCATTTCCTACTATGGAAGAATTTTTCTTGCAGAATTTTGGAGACACTGCTGCAATAGCTTGTAACTACTAGTGTTGTTGAGAGTCTAATGCTATTCTAGTTCCTTGTGGCTTTTCTTTCTCTTTCTGGAAACTTTTAGATTCTTACTATCCCTAATGATGGAGGGTTTTTCAGTGACGTGCCTTGATACGGATCATTTTCATTTCTCATTCTCATTTGGACCTGTCATATTTTTATTTTGGAATATGTTCCTGTATCATGCTGGGATGGTTAGCTTTATGTGTCAGCTTGACAGGGCCACAGGGTGCCGAAATAGCTGGGTAAACATTATTTTCGGTGTGCCTGAGTGTTTCTAGATGAGATTAACATCTGAATCAGTGAGTAAAGCAATCGTCCTCCAGTACGGGTAGGCCTCTTTCAATTCACTGAAACCCTGAATAGGGAAAAAAAAAAAAAAAAGGCTGAGTAAGAGAGAATTCACTTTCTCTGCTAGTCTTCCATATGGGAAATCAGTCTTCTGCCTTTGGACTCAGGCTTGAACTGCAAATGCACCATTGACTTTCCTGGGTCTCCAACTTACTGATTGCAGATCTGGGTATGTGCTGGCCTCGATAATCAATAAGTAAATTGATTCCTTATAATAAATACATTGACTTTATATAAATAGAAATATATACACCATTGATTCTGTTTCTCTGGAGAATCCAGACTGATACAATAGCTGACAATTTCTGCTGCTTTTGTTTTATTTCTGAAATCCCTATTAATCAGGTACTGAACCTCTTAAACTGCTCTAGTTTTCTTCTTTTTTCTAGTTTTTTGTTGTTGTTGCTGCTGTTCTGCTTTACAGAGATTCTTCAACTTTGTCTTTTAACCCTCTATTGAATTTTTTACTTGTCAACATATTTTTAATTTCAAAAGCTTTTTTTTTTGTTCTTTATATATTCCATTGTCTTATCATCCTGTTTACATTTTAAGGATATGGTATCATCACTTATCTTTCAGAGGATGTTAGTCATTTGCAGTTTCCTTCTGTTCTTTGCACTGTCTTTATTCTTCTGAGTTCCTTTTCTCTTGTCATTTTGTCCCCATTTTTTCATGTCACAGGCTTTCCTCAAAAAGTCTGCCAGTTCATATTCAACATGAGGTGCTAAAAGGCTGATTGAAAGCTCTAGGAACATGAATGGGGCTTGCTGAATGGTGAGTTTCACTGTAGGGTAATCAAGTGGAACTTGGACATTTTACTGGACAACCCTAAATGTCAATAGGTCTTTTTTCTTGGACCTTCTCCAAGGAAAAATTATCCAGTCTGCTGACTGAGGGGTATAGATTTCCTTGCCAGCATTCTGGGGACTGAGGTGGGGAGAAGGCGTGGGTTTCGCTGTGCAGTGTGTAATCTTCCTCTCAATCCCACTATTTTCTGTCTGGTGCTTCATCCCCTTCCGTTGTGCCTGTCATCATCCCGGAGGCTAGAGTCTCTTTGGCATCCTCTCCTCATGGATCAGGCCTCCCATTTCCTGATGAGGTAGAGGGTGGGGGCTGCTACAATCTGTGGACATCAGGGGTGGGATAGAGGTTCAAGGGGTCTACTTGCTTCTTGTGCAAACTCTCGACTAATTTTCCTCTGTCCATCTCACATCTTGCCTCTCCTGAAAGTACGTGTGTCTCTAATTTCTGAGTCTCTTGGATATTCTAGGCCACCAATCAGTTTGCTTCTCACTGGTGACTACTTCTGCAGAAACATAAGCTTCAGTTTTCACCATCCTGATAATTCAGTTACCGCTTATCCTCCACTTTAACCTTCCAAAATTCTGCTGATATCTCTAATCCTCTTCGTGCTCTCTCTGGTCTATTGGCCCTGCATTACCTCTTAATGTCTTTACTGTCATTTGGATGAGATTTTACGAAAAAACATTGCTATTGTTTTTGTTTAGTTGCTAAGTCATGTCAAATTCTTGCAACCCCACGGATTGTAGCCTACCAGGCTCTTCTGTCCATGGGATTTCCCAGGTAAGAATACTGGAATGAGTGCCATTTCCTTTTCCAGGGCATCTTTCTGACCCAGGGATTGAACCCACATCTCCTGCATTGACAGGTGGATTCAGCCACCAGGGGAGCCCCAGGAAAAAGCATAGATGAACTCAAAACACATGTTGCAATAGATCCTTTGCATTAAATATAGAGAACAAAACACAAAAACACCATTCTTCCAAGCCCTCCTTTCTCCCAAGGCAGTATCTGTCTGTGGTCTGGTATACACACACTCCCCAGGTCAATTCTTGATGATTATACATACACAAACTATTTGATTGTTCTGTATTTTTTGTTCTAGCCTTGGTTTCATCACTTAATAAAATGTCTTGGAGCTATTTCCATATTAGTATCTATAGTCCTAACTCATTCTTTCCAATAACTGTATAATATTCAATAGTACAAATTATTCATAATTTATTTAAATACTCCTTTTTAAACTTTATACACACAGACATATATATATATACACACACATTTATCTTCTTGAAAGATGTTAATTAAGTGACTAGAATTGCATAAACATCAAATAATCATATCTGACATTTGATATGTAAGGGAGAAGTCAAAAGGACCATGTTATATACATAGAAATCTTCACTGTTGAGTTATGTCTAATAGTGGATGAATAGAACCATCTCCAGTGCCTCCAGAATCTGAGATATTAGGATTCAACTCCATTTAAAGATGCACCATAATGAAGCTAAAGCATCCTTGAAGCTATGCAAGTCCACCTAAAGCTATGTTATATAGCTATGTTATATAACTCTATGGTTCAGTTTGCAGTCTATCTTTTTACAAAGCATGAGATGTATTCTCCTCTAATCAGAATCACTTTGTGTCAGAGTCCTGACAGGAAACAGATGGCACTTTCAAGTGGGGGAACTGAGGTGAATTTAATGAAGGGACCATTTTCACTGGTGTGAGGGTTAAGGGAAACCAAAAAGGCATGTTGAGTATTAAGGGCTTGCAACACAGAGAGCGATGACCACCTTTAAGCCCCAAGATCAGAAAAGAGAACAGTCAGTGGCTCCGAGAGCAACTCTAGCTGTAAGCCAGGGCACCTGTGGGAGACATGCCTTGGCAGAGTGACAGCCAAGCTTCTGCAACCAACAAAGGGAAAACACCTGACCGGCTCTTCATGGTTTTCTGTTTGCTGAATCTGGCACCCTAGGTGAGGAGAAGAATAGTCAGTCAGTCTGGAGGGGCAAAGGGAAACTAGTTCTCTTATATGAAAGAGGTACATCCATGTCCTACTTTTCTCATTATTAGTCACGTTTGTGGACCTCAGGGCAAAGCCTTTCACCAAGAACCACAGATGATACATTTATCCAGTCATCGAGTACCCACGCTCATGAGTGCATGCTCATTTGCATTTCACTCTATGTGACACCATGGACTGTAGCACACCAGGCTCCACGGTCCATGGAATTTTCCAGGCAAGAATGCTGGAGTGGGGTGCCCTTTCCTACTCCACAGGATCTTCTCAACCCAGGGATGGAAACGGAGTCTCCTGTCTCCTACACTGGAAGGCAGATTCCTTATCACTGAGCCACAAGGAAAGCCCTTATCCAATCATGTGTGTGCCTGCGCTCAGTTGCTAAGTCATGTCTGACCCTTTGTGACCCATAGTAATGAATTAATCGACATCTCTGAAAATCGCCCACACCTCGGGTTTTAATTCCAATTATGTAGAAAAGAGACTACATACAAGAAGAGTCAGTAGTAAACCATCCTCTACCTGCCTCCTCCCATCAGTATTTAGTTTCCTTATTATTCCAGGCTCCCGCTCTGCAGATAACATATGCCATCAGTACTGAATGGAATGTCTGTGTCCAGGCTCTAGGAGAAAAATTCCATCATGGCTGAAGGCTAAGCCCACCAGACAGTGCCAGAGGGAGAACTTGAGTAAAGGATGGGAGCCATCCTTATGTTTATAATAAATATTAATCCGTGACAGAAACAACATACAAGAAAGAATATGGATGGGGTTCGTAAAGAAGCAGATTCTTCCACAAATCAATATAGTTAAATAGTTTCTGGTAATTCCAAAGCAGCAATCTTCTTCAAGAATAAAGTTTGTTTTAATTTATAAGCAATAGCAAAAAAAAATGGAGATGAGAATATCTGCAGATAGTCTTACCCTAAAACAGTAAATTTGGTTAGTTGGAAAAACAGAGCCCGGAGGAAGCAGTGAGATTTTATAGATTTGAAAATTACTTTCCCCTAAAAAAGTTTTATTTAACTTTGAAATAAGTTTGGTTTATTCTATTTCCACAGTTCACTTTATGTACTACCAAAGCATGGCATTTTTAGTAGTTTAACATGTCATACTTCTTCTTATGAAATTTGTTTTCTAAAAAAGTACTGAAGAGGAAAATGATTAAGGTTCTACCTTTGGCTCAACAGCTATAAAAGAGTTTGAACTCATTTTAAGTGATGGGCTACTGTGTTCACCTTGATGCCTGGGTGAGTCCAAGGTTTCCAAGTGGTGACCTTCATAGTACAAATGACACCTGGGATGGAATACTCTTTATATCTCTCTATGTGACAAAATTTTTTTAATAATAATTATAAAAAAAAGAAATTTTCTGAACTTTCTAAAAATAATGTCAGTAGAAAACAAATATTACAGTATAAAAGGACTGAATTGTTTACCTTAAACT
This sequence comes from Capra hircus, assembly GCF_001704415.2. NCBI lineage: Eukaryota > Metazoa > Chordata > Mammalia > Artiodactyla > Bovidae > Capra > Capra hircus. Next base: position 98,751,759 of record NC_030809.1, read on the forward strand.
GTTTTCTTTTTTTTTTTTTTAAAGATGGAGAACACATAAAGAAAGGTTTCTAAAATCTAACCCCATAAGATATGACTGTAAGGGGATGGCTCAAGGACTTTTGCAGGGATAGAATAATTCCATATCTTGACTGTGATGACGGTTACACAAAACTGGGCTTCCCTGATAGCTCAGTTGGTAAAGAATCCATCTGCAATGCTGCTGCTGCTGCTAAGTTGCTTCAGTCGTGTCCGACTCTATGTGACCCATTAGACTGGACTATGCAGCCCACCAGGCTCCCCCGTCCCTGAGATTCTCCAGGCAAGAACACTGGAGTGGGTTGCCATTTCCTTTTCTAATACATGAAAGTGAAAAGTGAAAGTGAAGTCACTCGGTCATGTTCAACTCTTAGCGACCCCATGGACTGCAGTGCACCAGGCTCCTCCGTCCATGAGATTTTCCAGGCAGGAGTACTGGAGTGGGGTGCCATTGGAGACCCCAATTCGATTCCTGGGTCGGGAAGATTCTCTGGAGAAGGGATAGGCTACCCACTCCAGTATTCTGGCCTAGAGAATTCCATGGACTGTATGGTCCATGGGGTCACAAAGAGTTGGACACAACTGAGCGACTTTCACTTTTACTTTACACAAAACTACACACAGATAAAACTGTATAGAACTGTACAGGTACCCACCAATGAGTAAATGTTAAATTGATGAACATGGAATGAGGGCTATGGAGTGTATCAAGGTCAGTCTCCTGGTTTTGATATTGCACTGTAGTTGTGTAAGATGTCAGCCTTTGGGGTAACTGGCTGAAGTGTACCAGGACCTCTCTGTACTATTTTTGAGACTTTCTGTGAATCTGTAATTAACCACAACCCTCCCCCAATCTTTTAAAGGTTACAAACTGTGTGATTCCATGTATTTGACATTCTTGAAAAGACAAAAGCATAGCAACAGACAACAAATCATTGGTTGCCAGGGGCAGGAGAAGGATATGACTACAAAGGAGTCACTCAAGGAGATTTGGAGGGAGAAGGGAGGGACAATTCTGTATCCTGATTGTTATTGTGGTTAGGAGAATCTATATATGTGTTAAAACTCTTAGAACTGTATACCATGAAAATGTCAATTTTACTGTATATTAATTATTTTAAAAATTTGTCATTATCTTACATATTAAAAAACTGTTGAAAGCTTTGGAATCAGACTTTCATTTGAATTTTGCAATAGGGAATTCCTTGGCAGTCCAGTGGTTAGCACTCTGTGCTCTCATTGCCAAGGGCCTGATACGGGAATTCAGATCCTTCAAGCCACTGAGTGAGACCAAAAAAAAAAAACGGCTATTGGGTAAGTTAAGTCCCAGTTATCCAATCTATAAAATAGTAATGATAATATCCATCTAATGATGATGTATGCAAAACTTAGCACATTGCACAGCACTGAGTAAATAGCATCACTTATTTTAATCTTTTTTTTAATTTTGGGAATCCAATCTGTAAGGAAATTTAGAATAAGGAAAAGAGCTTAATGGATATTTCTAATGGAAACTGAATTGTCTAGAACACACCGTTTGCTTTATCATTTCTAACCTTTTGCTGACTTTGAGCTTTTTCATGACTCTGAATTTGTAGATATTTGATAGTAATACAAAATAATTCTTATAGTGTCATGTAAATAAATTCCTCGGTGGAATTGTGGTGTAGTGGTTTAAACTGACTTTCCCCACATTGCTGAACCACCCTACCCCGCCTCATCCTAGTGAAAAATTCCCATCTTGTGTCCTTTTTGTAAATTAACTTCAACATTCGTTTATTCCATATGAAATGGTGGTTCCTTTGATTTCTCCCTTTAACCAGTTATAATGTATTTCCAGTTTCTTCACTGAATAATGAGTTAAGTAAAATCTTTACCATGTGCTTATTTTACATCTGCCTGAGAGTCATGATTTTACCTTTTGGAGGGAAATCTACCCTTTAACAATTTTATAGCTGGAAAATGCTCAGTGGCAATGGGAAATTGTAACAAAAATCACTAAACACAGTATTCCAGATACTAAGTTGTTTTGGCTGTTTTAAATTATCTGAAATTTTAGTGCCTTTCAAATCAATAGTCCTGATGATCATATAAAGTTTTTGTTATTCTTGTTAATAGTGCTTTGAACAGACTAGGTCCTTAATTAATATTTGCTAAATACATCAATCAAATTGTTATTTTATCTGAGATTGCTCAATTGGATGGAAAAACAGACTTAATTTTTGTCCTCTCAGGTTGAGGCAAAAGTCCACAGGGCTCATTATTACTTATTTACAGTTGTTTCAAATTATATGTCTAGAGGGGCTAGATTATACCAGATAGCTCTCAAACCTTAGCGGCTTACCATAAGGAAAGTTGATTTTTCCCTAATCATTGCAGTAAGGGGAGTCTTTTAATGATTGTCACTCAAGGACTCAGACTCTGGAGACTCTGTGCTGTGTGCTGTGCTGAGTTGCTTCAGTTGTATCCAACTCTGCAACGCTATGGGCCGCGGTCTGCCAGGCTTCTCTGTCCAAGGGATTCTCCAGGCAAGAATACTGGAGTGGGTTACCCTGCCCTCCTCCAGGGGATCTTCCTGAACCAGGCATGGAACCCATGTCTCCTGCATTGGCAGGCAGGTTCCTTGGCACTACACCACCTGGGAAGCAGTGGAGATTCTATTTAACACTTATTTCCCCAGTGGCTCAGATGGTGAAGCATCTGCCTGTAATGCAGGAGACCCAGGTTCGATCCCTGGGTCAGGAAGATCCCCTGGAGAAGGAAATGGCAACCCACTCCAGTATTCTGGCCTGGAGAATCCCATGGACTGTATAGTCCATGATGTCACAAAGAGTCAGACACTTTGCGACTGAGCCGCCTTCACTTCCCTTCACACTTCACTGGGAAATGATATGTTACCTCTCACATTCCTCTAGCCAAAGCAAGTCTCACAGTCTCACCTTACTTCGAAAGGGGCAGGGAAGCACAGCCCCTGCCTTGTGCCAGGAGGAGAGAAAGACCAAAATGGCATTAATGAATCCCGCATCAATATCCTCAGAGATAAAATGAGCACAGAAGGATGATGTGCCCCACAGGAGACTTCTGAAGTAAGCCAGAAAGAAAAACACCAATACAGTATACTAACACATATATATGGAATTTAGGAAGATCGTAATGACGACCCTGTATGCAAGACAAGAAAAAAGACACAGATGTGTATAACAGACTTTTGGACTCAGAGGGAGAGGGAGAGGGTGGGATGATTTGGGAGAATGGCATTCTAACATGTATACTATCATGTAAGAATTGAATCGCCAGTCTATGTCTGACGCAGGATACAGCATGCTTGGGGCTGGTGCATGGGGATGACCCAGAGAGATGTTATGGGGAGGGAGGTGGGAGGGGGGTTCATGTTTGGGAACGCATGTAAGAATTAAAGATTTTAAAATTTAAAAAATAAAAAACTAAAAAAAAAAAAAACTGTTGAGATGCTAGAAATGTAGTTGACACCTTCACCTCTCATGAAAACATTTCCATGCCACGGCCCCACAAAATATCATCCTTTTTTGTTGTTGTTTTTAGAGTTTCAGAGAGAAAAGAAAACTTTCCTTTTTATTATCACCACCAGAAAAGTCACTGAGGTCCCTGGCAGAGGTGAAGAAAAGCTGGGGGCATTCATTTAAGAAAAGGAATAATTTAAATATCCAAGGGAAAACATAAAAATAATCAAAATAAAATGTCAAGTGAAGAAGCAAAAGAAGAATGAAAAAAGTTTTTATCAGGTACAAGAATATTTTTCAAAAAGCAGATCAAGAGTCTGATAAAATGCTTACCTGATAATCTACAGCCAGGATGGGTACAGAGCCCTGGTTGATTTTTGTATATTTTCTGATGAAGACAAGAATGGTTATGCCTGGCACAGTTTTAGAACAGGAAGAATGAAGGTTTTAAATCACTGTTTTATTGAAGGAAAAAAGTAGCCTGCACCAGAGGACTCAAAAAACCCAGGAAGTGAAGTGTAGCCAACGACTGCCCAGGGGCATGGGGTGGAAGTGGGGGGGTCTGTACTTGGATCCAGACCAAGTCTGTTTCAAGTTTATTTGATTGAGAATTTCACTTTGAAAAGAGTACTTCATGGGGACCTTTGGGAGCTGTCAAACTCTGCCCCAAGGCAGAAGATTAACTGCTCTGTGGACCAGCAGGGAGAAGCCCAGTAAATCAGAAGCCCCTTGTCTGTGGGTCTGTGGCTTACAGGTGGCAATGTAACAGGCTGTGCCTCTCTGCAGGGGCCTCAGGGACTTCACAGTTAATGGGTCAGAACTAGCCATGTGGATGAAGGAGAGCCTCTGAATATGTTCTCTAAACTGCTGATTGAAAAATGGGCTTGAATGAGCCTCTGAAAGAATTACCTATCTTCTGGAAGGATCCCCAGGAAGCTGGTAACAGTGGTCTCCTCTGGGGAAGGGATCAGCCTTTTGTGTCTTATGAGGGGGGCGGTCAAGTGTAGCGGTTAAGAGCGTGACCCTGGAAACTTTGGCCTGTCCTTCAGTAGTTGTATGGTTTTTAACCTTAAAGGGTCTCAGCTGTAAAATGGGGATTATAATAAGGATTAAATGAGTTAATTATTCAAAAAGCGGGACAATGAACATAGTGCTATGCAACTTTTGGCTTTTCCCATGTATCTGCATATATTTACCTATTAAAAAATTATTTTATTCTATTTTATTTTATTGAAGTATAGTTGACTTCCGAGGCTTCCAGGTGACTGTAGTGGTAAAGAATGGTAGTGGTAAAGAATCCACCTGCCAGCACAGGAGAGGCAAGAGACATGGGTTCAATTCCTGGGCCAGAAAGATTCCCCTGTAGGACAGCATGTCAGTGCACTCCAGTGTTCTTGCCTGGGCAAGAAGAGTCTGGAAGGCTATAGTCCGTGGGGTCACAAAGAGTCAGACACAACTGAGCATGCACACAAGTTGATTTGCAATGTTGTGCCATGAAAAAAAAAATTTATGTTTTCATAAAGCATTAGAAATATTTCTATTGAGCAAATAATTGTCTCATAATATGCTTTCTTTGATTTTATATCTGTAAGTGAAATTTTCTTACAGTTAGACACAACTATAATTCTCCTTCCTCTGCCCATCTCCCTTCTTTGCCTTTCTTTTCCATGATCTGGTCCTGCATTTGGCTATATGGTAGCCTGGAAGTGGGAGGGGTCATTTCCATCAGTGGCCCCCATTGCCCAGTTCTCTGGTGATCACCTAAATATTTGCTCCCCAGAGAAATTTTCCATAGCAAAGAAAAAGAAATAATATTTACCACTCCTGCACCTCATACAGTCCCCAAAGAGGAGTGATGCTCTCTTCCTGCATTTTATTTTGCAGTTATGAAGGCAAGGGAATGTCTTCTCAAATGGATATTTAAAGGCATGGATGTTCAGAGAGAACTACCATCCTCCAGTTTTGTTTGTTTTTTAATTTCAAATATCGCAAAGGTAGAGGGAATAGTGGAACAAACCCTCATGTATCCAGCACCCAGGTTTAACAATGTTAACTCTGCCATATTTGCTCCTTTTTTCTCTTAGTTGTTTTAAGCAAAATTGTAGAGCATGACTTTGTTTTCCCCTTTTTCCCTCCTTTGTAAATACAGCTTTATTGATACAGTTGGATGGCATCACCAACTCAATGGACATGAGTTTGGGTAAACTCCAGGAGCTGGTGATGGACAGGGAGGCCTGGCGTCTGTGCTGCTTCTCCGCCAGGAGTTATTGTTAGGCATGTAATCTGTGGATTTTAATTATTTATTTATTTTCCCTCCAAGTTATATTGCCCTCTGAGGTTCCAAGGCTTGCCACAGACTCGCCAGTGAGAGTGTTTCCTGGTGTTTGGAAACTTCTCTCTTTTCTAAGACTCCCTTCCTGGGACAGATCTCCGTTCCTATCTCTTTTGTCTCTCTTTTTATCTTTTTACTCAGCGTTCAAATGTTCTTTTGATGAATTCGTGGGGGAGAAAGTGGTCTCCCAGTCCTATTCCTCCACCATCTTAGGACCGCCTCTCAATAGCTCTCTTCTACTTAGAAGGTACTCGAGTGACATGACAACCAAATATAGTATATTGAAACATTATATTGATTGGGTCTTGATTGGAACAAATAAACCATAACAGGAGATTTTGAGAAAATTAGTGAAATTTGTATCTTGATTAGGTCATTCAGTTCAGTTCGGTTCAGTCACTCAGTCGTGTCCGACTCTTTGCAACCCCATGAATTGCAGCACGCCACGCCTCCCTGTCCATCACCAACTCCCGGAATTCACTCAGACTCACGTCCATCGAGTCAGTGACGCCATCCAGCCATCTCATCCTCTGTCATCCCCTTCTCCTCCTGTCCCCAGTCCCTCCCAGCATCAAAGTTTTCCAATGAGTCAACTCTTCGCATGACGTGGCCAAAGTACTGGAGCTTCACCTTTAGCATCAGTCCTTCCAAAGAAATCCCAGGGTTGATCTCCTTCAGAATGGACTGGTTGGATCTCCTTGCAGTGCAAGGGACTCTCAAGAGTCTTCTCCAACACCGCAGTTCAAAAGTATCAATTCTTCAGCGCTCAGCCTTCTTCACAGTCCAACTCTCACATACATACATGACTACTGGAAAAACCATAGCCTTGACTAGACGGACCTTAGTCGGCAAAGTAATGTCTCTGCTTTTGAATATGCTATCTAGGTTGGTCATAACTTTTCTTCCAAGGAGTAAGCGTCTTTTAATTTCATTAGAGGATTGCTAATTTGCATGATATTTTGGGAAAATGCCCTTATCTCTTAGATATGAATACAGTGTCAGGTTACTTATAGACCAAATTCATAGCAGCCTTACTCATACTAGTTAAAAAAATAGGAACAACCTAAAAGTCTGTCAATTATGATGAATGGATAAATAAAATATGGAATATCTACATGATGGGATATTATCCAGACATAAAGTATTGACTCATGCCACAACATGGATGAACTTTGAAAATATGCTAAATGAAAGAAGCCAATCACAAAAGGCTACATATTGTATGATTCCTCTTATGTAAAACGTCTAGAATAGGCAAATGTATTTAAAAAGATAGAAAGTAGATTAGTGGTTGCCTTGGGCTGGGATTGTAGAAGGAAGTGGGGTTAACAGCTTAAGGATTCAAGTTTATCTTTTGGGATGATAAAAATGTTTTAAAATTGATTGTGGTAGAGCTAACACCTATCCTACTCAAACTCTTCCAGAAAATTGCAGAGGAAGGTAAACTTCCAAACTCATTCTATGAGGCCACCATCACCCTAATACCAAAACCAGACAAAGATGCCACACAAAAAAAGAAAACTAGAGGCCAATATCACTGATGAACATAGATGCAAAAATCCTTAACAAAATTCTAGCAATCAGAATCCAACAACCCATTAGAAAGATCATACACCATGACCAAGTGGGCTTTATCCCAGGGATGCAAGGATTCTTCAATATCCATATATCAATCAATGTAATACACCACATTAACAAATTGAAAAATAAAAGCCATATGATTATCTCAATTGACGCAGAGAAAGCCTTTGACAAAATTTGATACCCATTTATGATAAAAACCCTCCAGAAAGCAGAAATAGAAGGAACATACCTCAACATAATAAAAGCTATATATGACAAACACACAGCAAACATTATCCTCAATGGTGAAAAATTGAAAGCATTTCCTCTGAAGTCAGGAACAAGACAAGGGTGCCCACTTTCACCGCTACTATTCAACATAGTTTTGGAAGTTTTGGCCACAGCAATCAGAGCAGAAAAAGAAATAAAAGGAATCCAAATTGGAAAAGAAGAAGTACAACTCTCACTGTTTGCAGATGACATGATCCTCTACATAGAAAACCCTAAAGATTCCACCAGAAAATGACTAGAGCTAATCAATGAATATAGTAAAGTTGCAGGATATAAAATCAACAAACAGAAATCCCTTGCATTCCTATATACTAATAATGAGAAAATAGAAATAGAAATTAAGGAAACAATTCCATTCACCATTGCAATGAAATCAATAAAATATTTAGGAATATATCTACCTAAAGAAACAAAAGACCTATATATAGAAAACTATAAAACACTGGTGAAAGAAATCAAAGAGGACACTAATAGATGGATAAATATACCATGTTCATGGATCGGAAGAATCAATATAGAGAAAATGAGTATACTTCCCAAAGCAATCTATAGATTCAATGCAATCCCTATCAAGCTACCAATGGTGTTTTTCACAGAGCTAGAACAAATAATTTCACAATTTGTATGGAAATACAAAAAACCTCAAATAGCCAAAGCAATCTTGAGAAAGAAGAATGGAACTGGAGGAATCAACCTGCCTGACTTCAGGCTCTATTACAAAGGCACAGTCATCAAGACAGTATGGTACTGGCACAAAGACAGAAATATAGATCAATGGAACAAAATAGAAAGCCCAGAGATAAATCCATGTGCCTATGGACACCTTATCTTTGACAAAGGAGGCAAGAATATACAATGGAAAAAAGACAATCTCTTTAACAAGTGGTGCTGGGAAAACTGGTCAACCACTTGTAAAAGAATAAAACTATAACACTTTCTAATACCATACACAAAAATAAACTCAAAATGGATTAAAGATCTAAACGTAAAACCAGAAACTATAAAACTCCTAGAGGAGAAAATAGGCAAAACACTCTCAGACATGCATGTAAGAATTAAAGATTTTAAAATTAAAAAAATAAAATAAAATTTAAAAAAAAAAAAGAAAAAAAATCACAGCAGGATCCTCTATGACCCACCTCCCAGAATATTGGAAATACAAGCAAAAATAAACAAATGGGACCTAATTAAAATTAAAAGCTTCTGCACAACAAAGGAAACTACAAGCAAGTTGAAAAGACAGCCTTCAGAATGGGAGAAAATGGTAGCAAATGAAGCAACTAACAAACAACTAATCTCAAAAATCTACAAGCAACGTATGCAGCTCAATTTCAGAAAAATAAAAAAATGGGCCAAAGAACTAAACAGACATTTCTCCACAGAAGACATACAGATGGCTAACAAACACATGAAAAGATGTTCAACATCACTCATTATCAGAGAAATGCAAATCAAAACCACAATGAGGTACCATTTCACGCTAGTCAGAATGGCTGCGATCCAAAAGTCTACAAGCAATAAATGCTGGAGAGGGTGTGGAGAAAAGGGAACCCTCTTACACTGTTGGTGGAAATGCAAACTAGTACAGCCACTATGAAGAACAGTGTGGAGATTCGTTAAAACCTGGAAATGGAACTGCTATACGACTCAGCAATCCCACTGCTGGGCATACACATGGAGGAAACCAGAATTGAAAGAGACACATGTACCCCAGTGTTTATTGCAGCACTGTTTACAATAGCTAGGACATGGAAGCAACCTAGATGTCCATCAGCAGATGAATGAATAAGAAAGCTGTGGTACATATACACAATGGAGTATTACTCAGCCATTAAAAAGAATGCATTTGAATCAGTACTAATGAGGTGGATGAAACTGGAGCCTATTATACAGAGTGAAGAAAACCAGAAAGAAAAACACCAACACAGTAAAATAACACATATATGTGGAATTTAGAAAGATGGTAATGATAACCCTGTATGTGAGATAGCAAAAGAGGCACAGATGTATAGAACAGTCTTTTGGACTCTGAGGGAGAGGGCGAGGGTGAGATGATTTGGGAGAATGGCACTGAAACATGTATATTATCATATGTGAAACGAATCGCCAGTCCAGGTTTGATGCATGATACAGGATGCTTGGGGATGGTGCACTGGGATGACCCAGAGGGATGGTATGGGGAGGGAGGTGGGAGGGGGCTCAGGATGGGGAACATATGTACACCCGTGGCAGATTCATGTCAATGTATGGCAAAACCAATACAATATTGGAAAGTAATTAGCCTCCAATTAAAATAAATAAATTTATATTTTAAAAAATGAGTGCTATTGTTGTTGTTCAGTTGCTCAGTCGTGTCTTACTTTTTGTGACCTCATGAACTGCAGCAGACCAGGCTTCCCTGTCCTTCACCATCTCCCAGAGCTTGTTCAAACTCATGTTCTTTGAGTCAGTGATGCCATCCAACCATCTTATCCTCTGTCATCCCCTTCAATCTTTCCCAGCATCAGGGTCTTTTTTAATGAGTCAGCTCTTCACATCAGGTGGGCAAAGAAGAATGCTATCCTTCCCCCTTTTTCCCTTGAGATTGACTTGTTGAAAAGTCACCATCCTCCTTTAGATCATCTTCTGACAGCCTGTGAGAAAACAGCAGATAGGGCTTACAGAAACCTCATTTCTAGCATGTTCGTCACTCTTTTAATAAAGATTTTGAAACTCAGTCCACTAAATCAGTGTAACTTTCTTTACCAATACAGAATTTTGAGTTCTGCCCTATTCTACCAAATGAATCTTAGTCATCATCTAGATTGGGGTTTCCTCTTTCCCCAGGGTGGCTTCCAAGTCTCTGGGGGTTTATAGAATGTGGACATGTGTAGAGGGGTGGGTCGTGGGTGCCTCTCTGCCATCTCTCATGGAATCCACTGAAGCATTCCCACGGCCTTCTGTCCACTCAGTCCATGCAGAGCAATGCTAGATTTTATTCCACTCAGCCTGAATCTTACCAAATCAAGTCCGACTGCTCACCACTCAAAAATCAATACTCGAGAGGCCAATGTTGGTAGAAAGGAAAGATGCTTTTAATCAGAATGCCAGCAATCTGGGGAGATGGCAGACTCAGTGTCCCCTCAAAACTATCTCTGAAGATTCTGCAGCCATGAAAGTTTTTAAAGGGTAAAAAGGAAGAAATCTTAATCACTGAGATAATGGGTCAGAGTCATCACCATCCCCCACTGTGTGTCGGCTTATGAGCAGCTTGTTGACATCTTATGAGTTTTCTTTAGATGCTATCTTATTCCCACAGTTTGTTCTTGAAATTACTGAAGAGGAATCCAGGGAAGAGATCTGGTAATCTGTTAATTATTTATTCTTCATTTCTATTTCTTTGATGTACAGAAAGAACCAACAGGTTAGGCAAGGTATTGTGTGATCAAAAGATTTGAAAGGAGTGCTAGGGCTGGAGATGAATAGAGCCTGGTAGGAGAAGGGGGGGCTGGTTTAAGGTTAGTGGAAAGACAAAAGGGACCTTTTGCAGAGAAGTTTTCCTTCAAAAGAGCTTTTTCTTGTCAGAAACTGATTATAAAACAAGATCTCCTTAGGTCACCTGGCTTGGTCCTTGCCTATGATACTCGAGCATACAAGAAACTTTTTATGGCTCCAGTTCTCAGCTCTGGGATTCAGCAGTCCATGGGGCCATTTTCGTCTGTCTTGACCTGTGCTATTTGGCAGTCTCCAGCCACAGGTGGCTGCTGAACATTTCACTGAAATATGGCTAATAAAAACTGAGGTGTGCTGTGACTATAAAGTACACGTTAGACTTCAAAACCTTAGTACAGGGACTTCCCTGGAGGTTCAGTGGTGAAGACTCCATGGATCCAATGCAGAGGGCATAGGTTTGATCCCTGTTCAGGGAACTAAGATTCCACGTACTGTGTGGCGTGGCCAAAAACAAAAACTTTAGCACAGAAAAATGCAAAATATCTCATTAATAATTTCTCTATTGATTACATGTTGAAACGATAATATTTAGGCATATGAGGTTAAATAAAATAATTTATTAAAATTAATTTCACCAGTTTCTTTTTAGGTTCTTTAATGTGGCTACTTATTAGAACATATAATAAGACAGAAGGGTTAGTTACTTAGTCATGTCTGACTCTTTGCAACACCATGGACTGTTGCCTGCCAGGCTCTTCTGTCCTAGGGATTCTCCAGGCACAAAACTGGAGTGGGTTATTGTTGTTGCTGTTGTTCAATCGCTCAGACGTGTCCAACTCTTTGTGACCCCACGGACTGCAGCATGCCAGGCTTTCCTGTCCTTCACCATCTTCCAGAGCTTACTCAAACTCATGTCCATTGAGTTGGCGATGCCATCCAACCATCTGACCCTCTGTTGTCCCCTTCTCCTGCCTTCAATATTTCCCAGCATCAGAGTCTTTTCTAATGAGTTGGCTCTTCACATCAGGGGGCCACAGTATTGGAGCTTTAGCTTCAGCATCAGTCCTTCCAATGAATATTCAGGGCTGATTTCCTTAGAATTGACTGGTTGGATCTCCTGGAAGTCCAAGGGACTCTTGAGAGTCTTCTCCAGCACCACAGTTCAAAAGCATCAATTCTTCAGCACTCAGCCTTCTTTATGGTCCAACTTTCACATCCACACATGACTACTGGAAAAGTGGGTAGCCATTCCCTTCTCCAGGCAATCTTCCAGACCCAGGGATCGAACCCAGGTCTCCTGCACTGTCAGGTGGATTCTTTACTGTCTCAGCCACCAGGGAAGCCAACTTACTAGAACACTCAAAATTACATATGTAGCTCAAATTACATTTCTGTTGGACAGTGTGCTGGTCTAAATTTTCCGTGAGGCCACTTCTTTCCCACTATGCCATTTCCTCTCCTTTGTCACATCAAGGTAGGGGAATTCTGGTGATTTACCTACTCCACAAACTATTCTGGAATGGGATTCAGTAGGGTGAGAGGTAGCCTAGTCCCCTTTCATAGGAACACTCACTGCTATTTGACTTGTTTACTTTTCCTCAGCTTTCCTTTCTCCTTCACATTTAGTCAGGGAGTAGGTAATACAGCTTTTCTATCTGTCTTCCAAAACTGTTGTTTATACCCCACCTGAGTATTTGAAAGTCAAAAGCCAAGAATTTGACTCTGGTTCTACTGTTATTCTTACCCCGAGGCAATCTGTGCATAAAACACTCACTACTGCCAGAATGGGGTAGATGTTACAGAGAAGCAGGAACTACTGGGAATGAAAGCTGCATTAGTTGCTACACCAAAGCCTCACCCATCATTCTAGAAATACGTATTGTGCAGTGATTCTGTCAAATGCTGTGCTAGGGTTTGGGAACCCTGAGATGAAGGTGACCCAGGCTCTACTGTCAAAGAGGACAGGCCTAGGGAGAGATTTAAGTGTATAAATCCATAGTTGCCGTGAAATTTTAGAGGCACTGTGGCTGAAATACCTCTTCAGGACACAATATTGCACAAGAAAAAGGCTGACTGGCTAATTCTCCTGCAAGGTCAGGGCAGAGCAACCAGGAAACTCAAGCCAAAGCACTATGGGTACCAAACAGTTTGCTATGAACTCTTTGTGCCTCAGGAAAGTCACTTTCTGAGCCTTGGTTTCCTCATCTAAGAATACTGTGGATGTTTCCTTCTATCTCAAATCACTGCCATGAAGGAGAAAAGTTTATAACGTAAATATGCTAAACTCTTAGCATGGTTCAGCACTGGGTGGTAGGTAGGATTATGGGTGACTGTTGTTTTGTTCTTAATGTTCTGTATTACCCAATTGGTTTTTTTTTTCTTTAATAATAAACAAGTATTACTTTTATAATCAGTTCAAAATGGAACAATCTGATTTTTAATTTTGCCTTTGCTGCCAAACTTCTTGAACTAGTGACCTATACTGGCTCCCTCCTGCACTTCCTCCCCATTCTCTGAATCCAGCCATTGTAACCTGGCTTCCATTCCCTCATCCAAAGGTCTCCAATGGCCGCCCACTTGCCAAGGCCAATGACCTCTTTTCAACCCTCGTCCAACTTGATTTTGCCACATCATTAACACAGCTTCTTAAACTTTCTGAAAATCACTGTTTAAACTATGGAAATAATGTACCTGTACTACACACACACAGACACACACACACACAAACCCATCATCTACAATGTTATCACCATAATACTACCAAGGTTATTTTGATATATTTCCTGCTAGTCTTTTTAAGTATTTTTCGCATCATTAGAGCATGAATATAAATCCACTTTTGAATTTACCGCCTCTTTCTTGAAACTCTTATTTCCATAAAACAATTATTTTTTGAGTTTTCAATAATTTACCCATTTTTTAAACTTGTACTATTATGCATAAAATTTCTAAAGTGCTTGTTAATGTGTAGATCCCTGGACTCTACTCTACCCCATCACAAATATTCTATTTCATTACTATTGGTTTGGGCCAAGAGCCTGTTTCCTGCTTTATATTGCAAGAGGTCCAGAAATTCTGCTGAGAAACATTTCTACAAACTCACCCCTCCACAGCAACCAGCTAACCAACCAACTGAGGACCAAAAACAACTTTGGAAACCCAAACCAGTGCTCCCTAATCATGAGATTCTCTACAGGTTGGGTTTGAGTATCTGTCTATTTTTAATCCCTTCTCATGATTTTTTAAAAAAATATTTATTTGGCTGCAATTTTTGTTGAAGCATGTGAACTCTTAGTTGTGGTATATGGGATCTAGTTCCTTGACCAGGGATTGAACCCAGGCATTGGGGAGCATGGAGTCTTAGCCACTGGACCACCAGGGAAGTCCCCCTTCTCATGACTCTGATGAGTCATGACCTTAGCTGAAACTACACTATTCTATTTGCGTTTTTCACTTTCCAGCCCCAGAGCCTTTGTTTGTGCTATTCGCTTTGCCTGGCTTTCCATTCCTTCTCACATTCATCCTTGAAGCACAGCTCAGATGTGGCCTCCTCTGTCAGATTTCACAGTTGCTGTTGTTCAGTCACTCAGTTGTGTCTGGCTCTTTGCTGCTTCATGGACTGCAGCACACCAGGCTTCCCAGTCCTTCACCATCTTCTAGAGCTCGCTCAAACTTCTGTCCATTGATTCGATGATGCCATCTAGCCAGAGGATTTCCTATGTCCTCTGTCTTTCTTTCCCACTCACAAATTAGTCATTTAAGTGTCTATGACTTTAGGCTGGGCAGTGAGCTACTTGAGAGCAAGTATAGTGCATGTATTTGCTACCTATTCCTGAGTAACAAATTTCCTCAAAAATCAATGTTTAAAACTACAATAAACATTTTCTACTTCATAGACCTTCCAACATCTGCAGTTCAAGGATTCAGAAGCAGCTTAGTTGGATGGCTCAGGCTTGAATCTCTCATGAAGTAGCCAAGGTGTTGGGTAGGGCTAGTCACCTAAAGGTTTGACTGGGGCTGAAAAATCCACTTTCCAGGTGGCAAACTTAAGTGGCCAGCAAATCAGTATCAGCTGTTGGCAGAGGGCCTGTTATTCTTTACATGGATCTTTTCATATGGCTGCTTGGGCATCCTTACAACATGGTGGCTGCTTTTCTTCAGAGCAGGCATTCTGAGAGCAAGAATAAGACTATAATTTCTCTTATGACCTAGCCTTGAAGGTCACCCACCATCACTTCTGTAGGGCTCTATTGACCACACAAGACAACCATAATACAGTGTAGAAACTTATGCATGGATATAAGTAAGGATCATTTGGGGTCATCTTTGAGGCTGGCTACCGGAGAGTATCTATTTTTTTCTTTTGTCTATCCATCACTCTTTGTAGGAAACACATTTCATGTTATACAACCAGGTTGAACCTTCCTTATCTGAGGGTGAAGCACATAACCTAAGCCTGGCCAACTTGATATTCCATTGCTCTGGTCAGAGTGGTTAGTTAAATGAGCATGCGACTAACTAGAGATCATCAGAATCTTCTTTGACTTTTGATATACAGATTCTAAGGAAGAGAGGGTCTCTATTCTGCTATTTTGAGATCTAAGAATGATCTTAGCTGGAGTTTCTAAAGGCCATTTGTTCAGGTCAAATTGGAGGAAGCTATCTTTAGTAAGAAAAAATGAGGCCAACTCACAAAGAGAGGGAAAAACGAGTAGAGATGAATAGAGGAAAAAGAGCCCTGATGAAATAATTTGAGTTCCCTTGATCCAGTCAAGCCTGAAATTAACACAGACTTTTTAGTTACATGGGTCAATATATTTCCTTTTTTATTTAAGTTAGTTTAAGTTGGATTCCTATTGCCTGCAACGAAAACAATTCCAACACATTAGCAGGGTCTGTATCCTACTCCTCTTGAGTTTCCAACATTGGGTTCTAAGTACTCAACTCAAGTTGGATGAATTAATTGTTGTTGTTGCTGTTCAGTCACTGAGTCCTGTCTTGACTCTTTGCAATCCCTTTGTGGACTGCAGCATGCCAGGCTGCTCTGTTCTTCACTGTCTCCCGGAGTTTGCTCAAATTCATGTCCATTGAGTCAGTGATGCTATCTAACCATCTTGTCCTCTGCCACCATTCTTTTCCATTGAGCGAGGTCTTCACATCTGGTGGCCAAAGTATTGGAGCTTCAGCTTTAGTGTCAGTACTTCCAATGAATATTCAGGGTTGATTTTCTGTAGGATTGACTGGTTTGATCTCCTTGTGGTCCAAGGGACTCTCAAGAATCTTCTCCAGGACCACAATTTGAAAGCATCCGTTCTTCAGTGCTCACCCTTCTTTATGGTCCAACTCTCACATCCATACATGACTACTGGAAAAACCACAGCTTTAACTATACAGAACTTTGTTGGCAAAGTGATGTCTCTGCTTCTTAATATGATGTCTAGGTTTGTTGGAGCTTTCCTTCCAAGGAGCAAGCATCTATTAATTACATGGTTGCAGCCACACAGTCTGAATTGATTTTGGAGCCCAAGAAAATAAAATCTGTCATTGTCTCTACTTTTTCCCATCTATTGGCCATGAAGTAATGAGACTGGATGCCATGATCTTCATTTTTTGAATGTTGAGTTTCAAGCCAGCTTTTCCACTCTCCTCTCTCACCGTCATCAAGAGGCTCTTCAGTTCCTTTTTCCTTTCTGTCAGTAGAGTGGTAATATCTGCATATCTGAGGTTGTTGCTATTTCTCCTGGAAATCTTGATTCCAGCTTGTGCTTCATCCAGCCTGGCATTTCACATGCACTCTGCATCTAAGCTAAAGAAGCAGGGTGACAATATACTGCCTTGACGTAATCCTTTCCCAATTTTGAACCAATTCCTTGTTCCATGTCTGTTCTAACTGTAGCTTTTTGACCTGCATACAAGTTTCTCGAGACAGGTAAGGTGGTTTGTTACCTCCATCTCTTTAAGAATTTTCCACAGTTTGTTGTAATCCACACAGTCAAAGGCTTTAGCATAGTCAATGAAACAGATGTTTATCTGGAACTTCCTTGCTTTCTCTGTGATCCAAAGAATGTTGGCAATTTAACATTGATTCCTGATTCCTCTGCCTCTTCAAAACCCAGCTTCTACATCTGCAAGTTCTTGGTTCATGTACTGCTAAAGCCTAGCATGAAAGATTTTGAGCATAGCCTTGCTAGCTTGTGAAATGAGCACAATTGTATTAACATTCTTTCGTGTGACCCTTCTTTGGGATTGGACTGAAAACTGACTTTTTCCAGTCCTGTGACCACTGCTGAGTTTTCCAAATTTGCTGACATATTGAGTGTATCACTTTAACAGCATCATTTTTGCGGATTTGAAATAGCTTAGCTGAAATTCCATCACCTCCGATAGCTTTGTTTGTAGCGAAAGTGAAAGTTGCTCAGTCATGTCCAACTCTTTGTGACCCCATGGACTATAGAATCCACGGAATTCTCCAGGCCAGAATACTGGAGCACGTAGCCTTTTCCCTCTCCAGGGGATCTTCCGAACCCAGGTCTCCTGCATTGAAGGCCAATTCTTTACCAGCTGAGCCACAAGGGAAGCCCAAGAATATTGGAGTGGGTAGCCTATCCCTTCTCCAGGGGATCTTCTTGACCCAGGAATCGAACTGGGGTCTCCTGCATTGCAGGCAGATTCTTTACCAACTGAGCTATCAGGGAAGCCCTCAAGCATTGTTTGTAGTAATGCTTCCTAAAGTCCACTTCACTTTACATTCCAGGATGTCTGGCTCTAGGTGAATAACATGATTATCTGGGTCATTAAGACCTTTTTTGCATAGTTCTTTAATGTATTCTTGCCATCTCTTCTTAATATCTTCTGCTTCTGTTAAGTCCTTACCATTTCTGACCTTTATCATGCCCGTCCTTGCATGAAATCTTTCCTTGATATCTCCAATTTTCTTAAAGAAATCTCTAGTCTTTCCAATTCTATAGTTTTCTTCTATTTCTTGGCACTTTTGATTTAAGAAGACCTTCTCATCTCTCCTTGCTATTGTCTGAAACCCTGCATTCAATTGGGTATATCTTTCCCTTTCTCCCTTGCCTTTCACTTCTCTTCTTTTCTCTGTTATTTATAGACTCCTCAGACAACCACTTTGCCTTCTTGCACTTCTTTTTCATTGGGATGTTTTTGGTCCCTGCTTCCTGTACAATGTTACGAACCTCTGTCCACAGTTCTTCAGATACTTCATCTACCAGATCTAATCTCTTGAATCTATTCATCAATCACCTCCACTGTATAATCATAAGAGATTTGATTTAGGTCATACCTGAATGGCCTACTGGTTTTTTCTATTTCTTCAAATTAAGCCTGAATTTTGTAATAAGGAGCTCATGATTTGAGCCACAGTCAGCTCCAGTTTTTGTTTTTACTGACTGTATAGAGTTTCTCCATCTTTGGTTGCAAAGAACATAATAATTTGATTTCATTCTTGACCATCTGGTAAAACTCATGTGTAAACTCATCTCTTGGGTTGTTGAAAAAGGGTGTTTGCTATGACCAGTGTGTTCTCTTGACAAAGCTCTGCCTCAACCACTGATGCCGAAAAAGCTGAAGTTGCCCAATTCTATGAGGTTGGATTAATACCTTAATTATCATATTTTTACATAAAAGTAATCTGATATATACAAATGTTGGGGATTATTTTTTAAAGAATTGGCAACTTACCAAGTAAGTAACAGCTATGAGAACACTAAAAATCCTAGCACTTTGAAAAGTTTGGGAATCCGGAAGCCGGCAGAGCCATTATGTTGATCAGCTGTGCTCCGTTCCCTGCAGTCCTGTGTGATACAGTCGAGTGAGTGGTTGACCAGCATCCTGAGAACATGCAGCAAATGGCTGAGGAAAGGAGCACTGTGGGAGATGCACACCAGGTTGCCTTGGTGACAGGAAATGGAAGAAGGCACGAAGAGCACCTCCCCACATTCGGGTAATGCTTGGGTAATATGATATCACAGAACTTAGGATGAGTAAACCAACCACAGACATCCACAGGAGCTGGCTGGGGGTGGTGGGTTTTTGGTCTCTCTAAGAATCATGTCCATAGGGGAATTTGCAATAGTAAGATGCACTATCAGATTTGTAGCTTCAGGAAAAGAGTTCACCAAATAGCTGGACTAGTAATCAGATTATCCCAACTCTTGCCCAGGCTGAGGGACTGCAAGGAACAGAGGAGTACATGGCTTCTAAAGGAATGTTTGCTGTGACATAGATGAGTAGTATCAGACATGTGAGTGGTTGTTCTGATATAGAGTGATATAGGGAGATATAAAAGGAAGGAAGCCAAATACGGGAAAGAGAAACAGATTGTCTGCTGCCTGCCTTTCTCATCAAAGTCTTCTAATACTCACCAGTTCTGTTACGTCTAGGAAAACCATTATGCACATCATCAACCAAGTGACAGGTCTTTATTTTTAGTTCATTACAGAAACCCTGCTACCCAAATGATGCCTGACAAAAATCTCCTGTTGGTAAGGACCTTTTCTCAAGCCAAGGGAAACCTCAGAATTCCTTAGTTATCCCCTGGGCTTGTACAGCAGGTCAGTTTTCTTTAATTCCATAAACTCCTATGACTCCTGGTTACATACCAACCACTGTGTTTCAGAAAGGAAACTAGTGTCTATACCAGTAAGAGCCTAGATTCTGGAGTTAGACTGGCTGTGTTCAAATCATGGCTTCCTCACTCAGTTGGCCTATATCATCTAGGACAAGTCATCCTTTGTGCCTCAGTTTCCTTGCCAGTAAAATGGGGTTAACAATATGATAGTAGTATCTCCTCATAGAGACGTGACAAGTACTAATTGAATACGTGCGTGTGTGCATAGAGAGAGTTTAGAACAGTGTCTAACACACAGTAACCCCTTTATAATTTTTTGATATTATTATTATATAGACAGAATCGCATTTCTCTGTATGAAACTTCCTCAAATCTTCGTCACTATACACAGATCTCATTAGATACGTCTCATTAATGAGAACTATTTGTGGATCAAATGTTGTTAACTGGCTTAAGCCACTTTGGTGTACAACTGTCAGTGTTTTGGTGGGGCCTCTGCCAATTTGTCCCCTTAGAGTCTGGTGTCCATGAGCTCAAACCTCCTGACCAGAACCCCTTGAGAAAACTGAACCAGATGTCATGATGTCATAGAGCTGGATCCAGCCATGCTTCTCATCTGCTCAGGCGACAGAATCCTACACTAAGTAGCAAGCATGGGACTAAACAAACAGCCAGGCCTAGAGCACCATTCTGGGCTCACACAAAACTGATGCCCCATTCATTTAAGGGTAAGATGCCCATGCATCACACATCCCTCAGTAATCATCCATGTCACCAGTAACTTGTTAAGCTATTTCTAGCACCTCTTATGCTAAAGAATAAGGGAAACCCATATTACCCATTAGAGCACTTCAAAGTGTTCATTAACAACTTATACTTCCTAGGTGGTGCAGAAATAAAGAATACACCTGCCAAGGCAGCAGACACAGAAAACAAGGTTTGGATCCCTGGTTCAGAAAGATCCCCTGGAGCAGGAAATGGTAACCCACTCCAGCACTGCTGCCTGGGAATCCCATGGACAGAGGAGCCTGGCGGGCTACAGTCCATGGGGTCGCAAAGAGATACGACTGAGCACGCTTGCACAGGGTGAATATTAAAACTATTTTTTAAAGCATACTTATCTTGCTATGCTGAAGTATTTCAATTATGACAATAATCACCTAATGTCAGTAGAACTCTCAGACAAAAAAAAAAACGTGTTTTTTTTTGTTAGGTGACAGCCTACCTATTGACCCTGATTTTTGAAGATGTTCATAGATTCCTCATTAAAAATGAATAATTAAAATAACATCAGCTGATAAATGCTCTCTTTGCAAGGAAGCTTCATAGCTCCTGACTTGATAATCACCAAAAAATGTGTTTTCAGCTACGTGGGTGGGTTGGAAGTGATTCTTCATGTGACTCAGGCACTAACTAGATCTCCTTAATTCCAGGATTATCAGTGGGAAATGGTTTTCAAAGAAATAGATTTTTGATGAAGCAAATGGAATTTCAGAATTTAAATATCAATGTATTGACATAGAACATTTTTTTAACTCTTGCAATCTGTAGAAAACAACTTTGATATACAGTACAAAAGTCATGCAGTCAATATGGTGGGACAGAATTCAATGACATGTTTATTTAGGGCACACCTCACCCCTTTGCTTTTGACACTGAACCAAAAGTAGGTCACGGTAGGCAAAATATTAAAAGAAAATAAAGATATTTTTAGTGTCTTTGATGGTACATATATTTGTCTCTCACTAATTGCACAGAGGGCGGCAGGAGGGCACAGATTTTCTGCAGAATAAGGGAGAGAAGGAAGAAGGAAGGAAGATTAAGAAGGCCAATTGCTGAAGACAAGCTTCATCTATGGAAGTGTCTGGTATATCACTAAAACCCTGAACCAAAAATTGTTTTGCTTTCTGTTGTTGAGTTAGGGGAAATGAGGGAACCTTATGATTATTCAGTCAGTTCAGTTGCTCAGTCATGTCTGACTCTTTGCGACACCATGGACTGCAGCAAGCTAGGCTTCCCTGTCCTTCATGAACTCCTGGAGCTTGCTCAAACTCATGTCTATCTAGTCGGTGATGACATCCAATCATTTCATCCTCTGTAGTCCCCTTCTCCTCCTGCCTTCAATCTTTCCCAGCATCAAGTTCTTTCAAATGAATCAGTTCTTTGCATCAGGTGGCCAAAGTATTGGAGCTTCAGCTTCAAAATCAGTCCTTCCAATGAATATTTAGGACTGATTTCCTTTAGGATTGACTGGTTTGATCTCCTTGCAGTTCAAGGGACTCCCAAGAGTCTTCTCCAACACCACAGTTCAAAAGCATCAATTTTTCCATGCTCAGCTTTCATTTTTTGGTCCAACCCTCACATCCATACATGACTGCTGGAAAAACCGTAGCTTTGACTAGATGGACCTTTGTCAACAAAATAATGTCTCTGTATTTTAATATGCTGTCTAGCCATAGCCATAGTGAAGTCGCTCAGTTGTGTCTCACTCTGCGACCCCATGGACTGTAGCCTACCAAGCTCCTCTGTCCGTGGGATTTTCCAAGCAATAGTACTGGAGTGGATTGCCATTTCCTTCTCCGGGGGATCTTCCCGACCCAAGGATCGAACCCAGGTTTCCCGCATTGTAGACAGATGCTTTACCATCTGAGCCACCAGGGAAGTTCAGCCAATTCATGGGGGTGTAAACACGAAACTGTTTAACTGTCCCCAGTCCCGTCCGGTATAATCCCTCTTTTCTCAGGTCAGTGGACCCTCTTATCTTTATGATGTCTCCATCTAATTCCATAACCTCCCAGTCTCATCTCTAATGCTCAGCCCTATTCATTTCCAAACTTCAATCTGAAAACCAAAACAATATAAAACTTCAATGTCCACGTAGTGGGAGTGGGGATGGGAGATGTGTCTACTATCATACCCACATCTTCTCCCTCTTTCCCAGACAAGAGCACCCTAGGTCTGGAGAATGGAATGAGAATCTCCTTCCCTGGCTCCTTCGGATGGGGGTAGGGGTAGGGAGTGTGGAAGGTGGTGGTGGGGAAGGTGCTACCACTGAGGCTGCTGCTGCTTCTCTAACGCCAACAGATTTTCTTTCCCCTCTCGAGTTGCCAGTGTCGGCTTTTCCTGAGTCACATGTCCCAGCCCACAGCCTCCTGACAGAGAATCTGGCTCAAGCTCAGCCTCTTCTCTCCCTCAGCCCAAGTGGTCCTCTTGTTTCACATGCTCTTGAATGTGAAACTGACAAGATGGCTCAAGCTCAGCTACTTTGTCTGCTCCACTTACAGGAAATCCTATCCTTGCAGTACAAATTGTGGAAATGCAGTCTGGAGCCTCATTAAGAGTGAATTAGAAAAAAAAAAAAAAAACAAAGAGTGAATTAGAGCACTTTGTAGGAGACCAGGGGAACAATAGGAAACAATCTGTCATTAACTTAAAGGCAAGGCAGTATTCCTGGAAGTAATGCGATTCCAAGTTGAGTGGAGCCGATAGAGCAAGCCACCAATCCATCTCCTAGCTCCAAACATTACTTTAATGCCCAGAACACAAATAAAGAATACATCAGGTGCTTTAATTGGTAAGACAGATATGAAGTTTGATTTTAGCTAATAGAGAAGAGATAACAGTTCTATTTAAGCCACACCCGTTTCCTCTCACACTTGTGGTGGAAGCAAATACCTTCAGAGCCCCTACCCGTCCCAGTGCTCTAAATCTTACCCTAATAGTGCTTTCATCCTATCCATCCTAAGTCACTTTCAGTTCAGTTCAGTTCAGTTGCTCAGTTGTGTCTGACTCTTTGCAACCCCATGAATTGCAGCACACCAGGCCTCCCTGTCCATCACCAACTCCCGGAGTTCACTCAGACTCACGTCCATCGAGTCCGTGATGCCATCCAGCCACTTTAGTCGTGTCTAACTCTCTGGGACCCTATGGACTATAGCTCACCAGGCTCTTATGTCCACGGGATTCTCCAGGCAAGAATACTGGAGTGGGTTGCCATTTCCTTCTCCAGGAGATCTTCCCCACCCAGGGATTGAACCCAAGTCTCTTACGTAGCTCCTGCATTGACAGGTGGATTCTTTACCACTAGTGCCACCTGGGAAGTGCTTTCACCTGATAGAATGTGGTCACTGAAAATCAGTTTTGATGTCTTCTTCCTGAAAGAAGTGAAAAAAGAAAGTGAAGTTGTTCAGTCGTGTCCAGCTCTTTGCGACCCCATGGACTGCAGCCTGACAGGCTTCTCCATCCGTGAGATTTTCCAGGCAAGAATACTGGAGTGGGTTGCCATTTCCTTCTCCAGGGGATCTTCCCAACCCAGGGATTGAACCCTGGTCTCGCACACTGCGGGTAGACTCTTTACCATCTGAGCCACCAGGATGAGACCCACTCCAAACACCTTCCTTATTTTCTTACTCACTAAATTTAATTGATGAGCTCTATCTTCTCAACACCCATATTTTCTATACTCTGGGGAGTCAAGTGACAATTCTGGGACTCAAATCCATAATTATTTTTTTTAACTTTTTATTATGGAAATTTCCAAACATTAATTAAAGTAGAAATAATATGATAAACACATATACTCACCACCCAGTTCAATTATCAACTCATGACTAAGCTGTACCCCCACCTACCTTCTCTTCCTTCTGGACCGTGTGTCCCAAAGAAAAGAACTCTTTTCTTGTTTTAAACATAACTGTAGTATTATCAACACACCTAAAAAATAAACATAAAAAATAAAATTTTAAAAACATTAAAAAATAAATAATTCTTAATTATCATTAAGTATCTAGTCTATACTCAAATTTCTACAGTGGGGTCATAAACTGGAATCCTAACAAGGTTTATCTTTTAGGTTTATTTGATGGAAACATTTCTTGCATAAATCAAATTACATTAAGGTTATGCTATGGTGGCAAACAACTCGAAAATCACAATGGCTTATGACAGGTTGGGTTTCTTTCCTGCTCACGTGAATTTCCGTTGTTAGTCAGCTGTGCATCCTCTTCACTCTTGGCTGAAGCTGAAGAAACAGTCCCTATTTGGGATACACCCACTTCCTGGCAGATGGAAATGAGAAATGGTCGAAACACGATGACTTTTAAAACTTCTGCTCAGAAGTAGCAACCATCACATCTGCTCACATTTCATTTGTCAAAGAAAATCACATGGCCAAAGCTGATGTCAGAGGAGGAGAAGGGAAGAATAACTCTCTCACAGGAGAGGGCAGCAAATACTGGGAGTAATACAATCTATCAAAGCTTATAAGTCTCTCTTAATTTATAGACTCTCTCTCTCATGTTTTTACTTTCTATTTCTTTTTCAACTTAATAACTGAAGAAATGGGGTCATTTATGCTGTAGAATTTCCTATTTTCTGGATTTTGCTAGTTGCATCCCTTTGCACACTTATTCAGCATAGTGCTTTGCCATGTCTCCTTCTTCTAAACTTGTGTCTAAATACAGAGGCATTATCAGATGCAGGTCTTCGGCCAAGGATACTTTCTAGATGGTCATGAGTGTTCTGCTAATTATCTCTTTTCTAACAAATCATCCCCAAATTTGGTGACTTAAAACAATAATCATGTATTATCTCATGCTTTCTGTGGATCAGGGATTCAGACAGGGCACAGAGGAATGGTTTGTCTCTAGTTTATGATTTCTGGGGTCTAGCTGGAAAGTGGAAACATGGGGGGGCTAAATCATCTGAAGGCTTGACTGAGACAGAAGTTTGTTCAAGGTGGCTTATTTACTTGTTCAGCAAGTTGGCATTGGTAAATTGGTCTTTTCTCTGCTGAGGTGCTGGCCTGTCCGCAGAGCTGCTTGAGCATCCTCACAACATGGTGACTGACTTCCCCCAAGAGTGACTGATCCAAAGGACCAATGCTGAAGCTGCAATTTTTTGACCTAGCTTATTATTAAAAATTAGTTACTTCCATTAGTTACAAAATCAGCCCTCATTCATTGTAGAATGTCTACACAAAGGCATGAGTACCAAGAAAGAAGGTTCACTGAGGGCCATCGTGGGGTCTGGCTACTATATGTATCAAGTGGTTTTCATGTTAAAACAATAAGTAGGGACAATTTATATCATGTTGTGTGAGACAATGGTCTCTAGCATTTGTGATGTCATGGTCCAGTAGGATTTCAGAGGGGAAAATAGGGCCTAAGTGAAACTATTTAATCTCTATTTCACAATGTAAAGCTACTTAAAAGATGTATCCTGGTAAAGCTACCATTATCATTGTTATCATTTGTTTTTTAAAAAAAAGGCCTTTTTTACCAAAAAGTACACTATCTCAAAATGAAGAATAATCATTTTATTTTATTATTCATTTATTTATCTAATTTTGGTTGCACCATGTAGCTTGTGAGATCTTAGTTCCCCAACCAGGGATTGAACCTGGGCCCACAGCAGGGAAAGTGCTGATTTCTAAGCACCAGACCACCAGGGAATTCCCAAGAATGATCATTTTAGGTGTGGGGCATGGAGAGCTCTCCTAAACTGTGGTGGGAATGGACATTGGGAATCTACTTGGAAAACACTCTGTTGAGAATCCACATATTCTATCCTAAGTACATTCCTAGGTACATGCGTTAAAGAAATGTTGTACACACACACCAGGAATCATGTACAAGAATGTTTATAGCAGCATATTAATAATAGCTGGAAACAAAATTAATGATAGCTGGAAACAAACAGCCCATCAACAGCATAGATAGATAAGTTGATGTATATTCATACTGTATTATTCCACTTATATCAATTTCCCAAAAAAGCAATATTGAAGTATAGTGCTTTGGGATGCATGCTTAGTTGAAAAAAAATTTTTTTTTAAAGGACCAAGAGTATGATTATTATAAAGGCCAAGTCATGGTTACCTTTTAGGGGAGAGAGGGTTTTCTGATTTTGAAGAGTCACAGTTGGAGACTGTTAGGGTGCTGGTAATGTTTTATTTATTGATCTGAGTGATAGTTACACAGATATTGCCTTGATAACAAGTGGCACATTTAATGTTTTTTCTTCTGTTTGTTTGCTATATTTTACCATAAAAAGGGGAGCTTTAAGAAGAAAAAATAATAGTCCTTTTAATTAAAAATTTTAGCTTTCGGAGAAACTTAAAAAAAAAAGACCATCTGTTCTTTTTCAGCTCCATCATCCCTTTCTCACCCCTTTTTCCATACGGGGTGTCAGCAGGATCTCTGCTGGTTCCAGTACTGGCAGCTTCATGAGAGACACTCTCACATGTCCCTGACTCAGTGGAGCAGGAATGGATGTGGTTACACACACACATACACACACCCAGGAAACTTCCCTCCCTGTGCTTCAGAAAGAGGAAGTACCTCTGCTCCTCTTCCCAGTTTGGTGAGAAGAGAGAATAGCCTCCCCTCAAGAACTCTGAGGCCCCCACCCCTGGCCCAGAGTCCCCCATTTCTTGCTCCCAGGGCCTCTGGGCGGGCCTGACAGTTGACTTGTTGGCTCTTCTGCCATGCACTGTCAGCACGTCCTGCCAGCAGCCGCAGAGCCAGGCAGTGCCCTGGACTAAGGCTGAGTGGTGCTTCGTGCTGCGGTTCTAAGCAGTGGGCCTGAGCAGACCATTTTAGTACTGGGCACTTTACAGCATCCTGTTCCATCCCTGTTGATGGAGCATCTAGAATATGCTAGAGTGTTTGCTGGTTGTTCTATTTCATGCAGTGCTTTATAATTTACAATATTTTATTTCATTCTGATAACAGCCCTAGGTAACAGATGGAAGATATCTAATTATTTCTGCTTTTCAGATTGGTCATTGAGTCTCTCAGGTTTGAGCGTCTTAGGCAAAATCATTATAAAAGGCTAGTCATACCTTTGAATACTTGCCATACCCACAGCCGCACGGTAGAAAAGTAGGCCTGGGTGCTTTCTCAGACCACCCTGTTTAATGGCATCTCCTGACCCATTCCCACCCCTAGCCCACAGCCAGTTTTGCCAGAAGAGATTGCTTCATTCAAGGGCAGTCAAGCTATAGGGCCAAGTTATATAGGATGGCCTGGAGAAACAAATCTGCCCAAACAAGAATAATAATGATTAGACAGATAATTAGATAATCTCAGAAATTTCATAAGAAAGACAAATTAGATATTAGAAAAGCTAAAAGATACCAGAGATGAGAAAGTTTTGCACAGATACCATAGGCAGTAGGAATCATCAATAAACAGAGAGTGTGAGTAATGTAACTGTGCACAGAAAAGATACTTTTGAAGTGCAGTTTGATAGTACCTATCATAATAGTAAAAGCAGAAATGTTTTTATACAACAATTCCATTTATAAGAAAGTAACTTACATTAATACTTAAATAAGAAGGCAAGGTTTTAGGTACCAGGCTATTTACTGTAAATATTCATAGTAGCAAAAAAATGTAGGCAACCTAAGTGTATATCTTTGGGGAAATGATTAAATAAATTATGTTTTTAGTATCTAATGAAATGCTATGCAGCTATTAAAAAGAAAAAACTATGTGTTACAGGAGAAGTGGTGTCCTTAACATATTATTTAATGACTAAGAGTTTGCAAAATAATGTTCATAGCATTTTCTAAGAATTTTGTAAACTATAAATATATGTAAAACAAGTATATGGAATCGATATATATTCATATTACCTCATATGTATTTGTATTTGCATAGAAAAAGGTCCAGAAAGTTTTGAACCAATATATTAATAGTGATGATCCTTTAAAGAATGGGATCACTATGGTGGTTTTAAAGTATGTCTACAAGTATTTCAGCACTCTTCTCTCCAAAAAGTGAGGCCCAATTTCCCTCCCCTTGACTATGGGCCTGCTTAATGTGTATCTGTGTGTGACTTTTGAGATTAGGACATATAAGATTTTCAGTTGCCTCCTTGCTCTGTCTTTCGGATCATTCACGCTGGGCATAGCTAGCTTCCACCTTGTGAAAACACCTAGCAACCCTGTGGTGAGGTCTGTGTGGTAAAGAACTGAGACCTCTTGCCAACAACCAGCACTAACTTGCCAGGCATGTGGGTGGATCCTACCTTGTTAGTAGATCTTTCAGCCCCAATCAAGCTTTCAGATGACTGCAATCCCTGTTGGCACCACGACTGCAACTTGTGAAAGACTCTGACCCCAAGACCCACCCAGCTAAGCTACTTTAGATTACTGACCCACAGAAGCTGTGTGAGATAATAGATGTTAATTGTTTTAGGCCACGATATTTTGGGGATAATTTTTTATACGGCAACAGACAACTAAAATGAGTATGAAGAAGAGAAGGATAAAGTTTTTAGAACAATTTACTCTAAAAACTTAAAAAAATTTATACTCCATTGTTTACATTTTTATAATGATTTTTATTTTATCTTTTTTGTGTGAAATTTGAACAAAATCTGTACTTTAGTTAATAAAACTGCCTCACTTGTTAATTTTCTGTTTGTTTGTTTTTCTTTTTACAACATGGTATTTCATTCTATTCTCAGAATTGGATTAGAATTTTCAAGTCTCATTCAAATGTTTTTAAATCACTAAGGGAAGACGTTTTCTAGACTTTCAGCAATAATACTAGACATTTATGATTTATAAATTAAAAAATTTTATGTTGAAAAGGACAATCTTTAAGAAAAAGTAATAGCTCGTTTGGAAGGTCTAGCTCATCACTAAACCTAGAAAGAATAATACATATTTCAAAAAACATGTGAGAAACTCAATGGCTAGTAGTGGTGACTATATACAGAGAAACAAGCCAAAAACATAAAATTTCTGCTCCCAGTGATATAAAACATAAGACATTGCCAGTCATCGATCATTATGTTTTTCTGACTAAATATTACCCAGTCATCCCTCACTTGCAAAGGAGAAAACCACAGAAGGGCATTTCTCTCTGTTGAACAAATATTTATGTTTGTGTTAACAAAGGACAAAGAACCCCTTTCTGATTTTTTTTTCCTTTAAAGAACCAGTACTTAAATTTGCAGTTTTGATTAATGGTAATGTCACTAGTTAAGACACCAGTTAAAGAAGTTAAGTGTTTAACATGTTTCTTTCTCGTCAGCTCCACAGCATTCATTGGGTTGTACCCATTAGAATTTCAGTTTTTGTCTTTTATTCACATTCTTTCTTCTCTTCTACCCAATTATTTTATCTCTGCGGTCCTTGGACAAAGCCAGAAAATCAGTCTAGCCAGGTTACAAAGTAAGGACTTCCTAAAAAAAATACCATTGACTTCACAGCTTCCCCTGTTCATAGTTACATTTAATCTTTTTGAGCTAATGGTACCAGGGGACTGATGTCTGCATCCTGAGTGAATATTCTAATCATTTCTTCCTTTCCATCTAAAAACATTCCTTAGCTCTTTCAAAAGTTAAAGGCCTCTGAGTTTTTTATGGAAGTATTGTATGCGCTGTTATATGGATTTTATTCATGTTCCAGATTTTTTTAAAGTAAATATTAATCTTGCCTGTTATATAAACGAAACATCTGCAGTTTTCCATATGTAATGATACCATCAAGGGAGGAAGGAATTGAAGAGAAGGGGAAAAGTCATTAAAAACAGAATGTTAGGCTAAGACAAAGGAATCTAGCTAGACCTGGACCATCAGTCTCTGAAAAGTTAAAGTAATTGTTTAACTTGAATTACATCATCAACCCAAGTTGGGGTGTTCAGGGCCATTCCAGTTATGGCCATTTTGGCTAACCACGCACATAAAATCTACCCTCAACCTGTTCTTATTCATTTTTAGTATCCAGGCTTAATTGGTGTTCAGATAGGAACTTGACACTTACTTGACTCATTTAAAATATGTTAGTAAAATAACTGTCCAAACATCCTTTGCCAGTCACCATTGCTAATACAACCAAAGCAGCCACTGAGGCATTCCCCAGAGAGTCCAGATCCATACTGTTTTGACTATGGATGGCAGGTCTTCTGGGTACCATTTTATGGTCTCATTTGGATTGTGGTGGGCAAATAAGAGTGAGATAAAGTCCAAATAAACTGGCTCTCAAATTCCCATGTTTGTGTGGATTTATTTGGTTCTTTGATGTCTTTTTTGTTTCTCTGTTGGAATGTTCCAAATATGCACTTAAGTCACCCATAGAAAAGGCTGCTAATGTAAATGGACGTGTGTTTAGAATGGGCTGTCATCTTAACCCTCCCAGAGATGCAAAACCCATAAAACACAAGGGGTCAATTGGAATTACCTCTTCTGTTTCTTCTATTAAATATGAGAGGTTGCAGAGTTCAGTTTGCCCTTTCCTCCTTGTCTCTCTGTTTATTCAGGTGACTTAAATTTTGGCTGTTATAAGGAGGGGTTGACCCTCAACGCTAGGACATTCCTGGTAAAATTGAGTTTTGACTTCCATGCATTACTGATTCTTTTAAGAGTACTATTTGAGTCTTTGATATGTTATCTTCACAGTAATTTCTATTTAAAAAAATAGTAATATAGAATTGTGTTATCTTCAGAATTTGAACTCTTATTGTAAATGCTCTTTTCAAGTTTAAAATATATTTTGTCATAAAAGTGTTATAAAAGTAATGTTAAAGAAAAATTGAGAAGCAGGAGGTGGGAAATAACCTCTGATCTATAACTCACACACATATTGCTAAAATAGACCTAATCAGAGGTGAGGTGGGCACTGACCCATGCATGCCCCTCCAGGTTGGTTTATTGAAGTTGGTGAGACTTGGCTGCCCAGCAGTCTAGAACCAGTGGTGCCATAAACGTGTAAGGACTGCCTTTTACATGTAACATTACATCACAAGCATTTTTAAAGTATAAGTCTTCACAAGAGAAGAAATTATATGGCTCCAAGTTTAGATTTTTTTTTTAGTGTGTACTTGGAGAAATCAAAATCTAGCTATATTACATCCACATTTTTAACCTTAAAAACATTTTTAAAAATTTATCTATTTTTTGCTGCACTGGGTCTTTGTTGCTGCACAGCTTTCTCTAGTTGCAGAGAGCAAGGACTCCTCTTTGTTGCCGTGTGCAGGCTTCTCCTTGCACTGGCTTCTCTTGTTCCAGAGCACAGGCTCTAGAGCACAGGCTCAGTACTTGTGGCGCCTGGGCTTAGTTGCCCTGAGACATGCGGAATCTTCCCAGACCAAGGATTGAACCTGTGTCCCCTGCATTGGCAGGCAGATTCACAACCACTGGGCCACCAGAGAAGTCCCACGTCTTCAACTTGATTGACTACTGGTCTTGCCATTATGTAGTAGAAATGAGACCCAGTGAAAAAAACTATTCTAAAAGCTTAAAGTATCATTCTCTCTGTACTGAAAATTACATCCCTTTTTGAGGCAAGTCAATAGTATACAACTGTGCTCTGCTTGAGACTTCTAGATAGAAACCTTTGCGCTGGCATCCTTGAGTACACTCTTCAAGTCAAAATGTGAATCCCTGTCAGAACTTGTATATTCAGAGCAATAATATAAAATATATACATAATGCTTTTAATGAACTTCCCAAAATTGTAAATAATCTTATGGATTAAGGGTGAGAATAATGGAACAACCAAGAGAGCTCTTGAAAGCAATGGGGCTTTACCCTGGGTAATAGGCACTCTGAAGGGATCACTCGAAGACTTCTGAGAAACAGAAACAGCATAATGCTGCCTCTCAATTTGATAACACTGTCTGTCTGGCCCATTTGGCAGGCTCAGTATCTGCTTTAGCATAGTCTCATTTCAGTCCCTTTTTGTTTCTGTTCTGTAGGGTTAAGTTTTGGATTCTTGGTTAGGTTAGTTTGGTTGTTCCCCTCCTGATACCACAGAAATATGGACCCTTAGGTTTTGTAGAGAAAATCGTTTCTTAATAAACCCTTCTTTCCATTCCCTACCCTGTCTTTCACTTGATCACCCCAAGATTGTAAGGCTGTGAGCAGCTGAATGTTGTACTAGGAGGCTTCAGGAAATAATGGGAACACCACAGATTTTGGAATCAGATGAAAATGAAATGAGATCTACATATTAGCTGGAACTCTTGAACAAATTACTTGACGTAGGCC
Organism: Capra hircus; assembly: GCF_001704415.2. Taxonomy (NCBI): domain Eukaryota; kingdom Metazoa; phylum Chordata; class Mammalia; order Artiodactyla; family Bovidae; genus Capra; species Capra hircus. The sequence continues at coordinate 98,784,465 of NC_030809.1, forward strand.
TCAGATCTCTCACTTGAAAATTAAAGTTAATATCAAAAATTGTTATGAAAATTAGATAACACAAGTGCTGTGACACAGAGCGGGTATATAACAGGCACTCAGTGATGCTACTTCTCTAATAGTGCAATTTGCCAACTCTTTCTGGGGCTCCCCTTCCCAGTGCACAGTAGGATTGCCCCTCATGGCCCATTTTTGGTTGCTGGAGTCAAGGGACTGGTTCTAGCTGTTGAGTTGTGAGCAAAAGTGATACGTATTTGAAACTGCCAGTGCAAGTTTCTTTCTTTTGACATGGTGACTGGCAGCATTCAAGGTGGTGGCTTCTCTCAGCTCGGGCTCAACAACTGTAATGAGGAGCATGTCCATGGAGGCTGGAGAGAAAGAACAAGGAACACATTTTGGTATCTTTAGCCACTGAGGTTTTAGTATTGTGACCTACTCTCTTGCTCTCCTCTACTTTTTATAACAAGAAAGTATAAAAATGGAGGAAATAGAACCATGATTTAATTAGTGGATTGCAGAGACATCTGAGAGCTTCTGCAGGTTCACCCTGGTCAGTGTGGTGAAGTTACATTCCCAGATGGAAGCAATTAATAGAAATAGCTTTTCTGATGTTGAGGATGAATCCAAGTAGTTGCAGTCCAAGTAGAGGAGCTAGGGGAAACAGAGATATGAGGGCAAGCTATTTATGGTGTCATTCTCACTAACCCTTGAGAAAGTCTTGGACAAATCTCCTAGGGCTTTTAAGTAAATTTCAGACCAACTCTCGGATGAATCAACAACATTCTTCCTACCCCCACCACCAGTCTTACTTAGAAAGTGTTAAAATGTTCTTGAGTTCCAAAGAAGCTAATCTACTATATTCATAAATGAAAATAAAGAAAACGTCTCTTAGAAATGAACATTTCTTTCCACCAAACTAGATGAACATTCATCAACATATTTCAACGTCTCATTCTCTTCCCCCTCAGGTGTTTTCTAGACTTATCAGTAAATAATCTCCTTAGAGGACTCATTGAATATAACCTAGCAGCATTTTTAAAGAATGACAATACAATGTCAAATTCTATTTAAACAAATATTATTACAACTAGTGTCTCTAATGAGAATGTTTACCAGCTATACTATTTACCGTAACTAAATTTCAGAACAATAATTGTGAATCTCCTATAGTGCTCATTGCAATGACAGCTGACTTATAATCATGATGCATTATAGAAAAATAAAAAGTAACCTTTATTATTACTATTGGCTGGCAGTATTCTGAGTGCTTAGGTCAGGATTTCATTCAGCTGCATTTAACAGAAACCTGACCCCAGCAGCTTAGCCAAATGAAGTTCATTTTTCTCATCTAACAAGAAGTTAGAAGGTAGGTAGCCCAGTCCTGGTACAGCTGCTTGAGAAAGTCATCAAGGCAGGTTCCTTCTAACTTTCTGATCTACCATTCTTAGCACAGAGCTTGTGTTGTCTTAGTTGCAAGATAGCTGCTTTTCTTCCAGGTAGCCCCATTCTATACAGAATGAAACAGAAAGGGCAAAGAGCAAAATACACATGCCAACTGGCTCTGTCCCCCTTTTTTAATCAGAAACCATTGCTTTCTTGGAAGTGCCTCCCTGTAGAACAGAATCAGATGGTCATCATAGTTATACAGGAGCCTGGGGATGGAGCACTTTAGCTGGGCACATTGCCACCTCAAACTAAACTGTATTTCTGTAATAAAAAAGAAAGTAGGATGTGGATCTTGGGTAGATAACTAGCAATATCCTCCATTAGGCCTTGAGGGCATTATCCCTGATCTTTGCAACAAAACTGTGAAGCAACTACTGCCATTTCCTATTATTTCCCTGTATTATACATTAGGAAACCGAGGCATGGAGGCTGAAATAACTTATCTAGCGTCACATAGATGGTAGGTGGAGAAAATGGAACAAAGTTAGACCCCTTTGAAATGTAATTCTCAAGCAATCACAAAAGGCAAAAATGACAAGCTGATCAAGCTGGGAACTTGGTTCTCCTGGAAGGCCTCTGACTGCTTAATCAATCACACAGAAAGCCAACCCAGGGCACAGCCAAGGTCTCTTGGGCAATCTGCCAGCAGGTCCCTATGGGAGGCAGTTACGCTGTCATTCTTTCCCTGCTGTAACCACATACTCTCAGACTCCAAAGAGTCTTGAGGCAGCTGTGACAAGCATCTGCAGGAGCCTGTTAATGAGGCAGAGTTCATGAGTGCAAAATACATGGAACATCAAGTTTCTGGGAAGCAACATGGGTTGGGGGAGGGGTGAATCCAAGGTGTGGCCTTTCTGCTCTCTGGGTTTAGGAATTCTGTTTCAGGCAGGGTACAAGGCACTTCAGGCTCGAGGGGTATGGGGATGGAGGAAGGAGAACAGACCATTTTGAGTCATTAACATGCTAATAGCTAATGATTTTGGGGGGGGAGGGGTATTTGTTTTTTACTCAACCTGTTATCTTTATTCATTGCTTTAGTTAATTTTAACAGCTTCTGGCCTGTAGCAAAATACATGAAATATTTCATAGCAACAAGAAGAAAGGCTCAGCTTGGGGCAGGAGAGCAGACGCACTCAGAGCCAGCCAGTGTTCTCAGGTTGTAAAATAAAATCTCTAGACCAATTGGACACTGGCCTCGGGCCATGGCAGTGACGAATGCCAGAGTTGTAAAAAGCGCTATGGTGGGAATGGTTAGCCAGGTTGTATTTTGTGTGTGTGCCTGTGTGTTGGTTTTTTTCTTCAAAGCAGCTTAACATGAAACATACTTTTCAGTTAGTTTGGAACCTAAAAATACAATTAAAGGCATTTACATTTCTTTTTTAATTAAGAATTTAAGCAACTTTATAGAAGAAAGGAAGCCTAAGAAACATGAAGCTCTAGACTAGCTCCATTTCTTCAAGTTTCCCCTGACCTTTGTTAATCTACTTTTGTACATTTTTACACAATTGTAATTATTATAGTACACTTACAATTCTACTTTCTACTTTTTTCTTTAACTTTCTTTTCTGTGAACATTTTCCTACTTATTTGAAATACAGGGTGTGTTTTTTAACCTTTAAGAGTATTTTATTACATCCCTTTGCCATAATTTGCTCAATTGTCTCCCTACTGTTGAGGGTATGGGCTATTTCTCTGGTTTTGCCATTATAAACGAGGCTACTTTCAACAACTTGGTACACATTTTTTATTTCTTTTTTGCCTTTATTTCTTTCAATTATGTTCCCCTAAGTGGCACTGTTTAGTCAATGAGTATGAAGAGTTTCTTATCAGTAGCTGTGCTCTGACTCAGTGTTATCAGCAATGTAGAAGTACACCTGCTTCTCTAAGTCACTGGGTGTGTTGATTGTTTACCTGCTGTCTCTGAGCTCCACATCAACCCTTCTACAATCTGCTTTGAAATGTTGGGGCTAAGAGCCCAGAAACCGCATTTCCCAGGCTTCCTTTCTAGCTGGCTTCCTCTTAAGTTCTGCTAGTAGAAGGTGCCAGCAGAGAATTAGAAGGCATTAGAGGAACAGAGGGGAGAAGTCATAATTCTCTTGTGTGTGTGTGTGTGTGTGTGTGTGTGTGTGTGTGTGTGTGTGTGCGTGTGTGTGTGTGTGTGTTTCTGGCAGTATCTTCAGAAGTGGCTATGTCTCTGATGCCCTGTGGCCGGTGTTCCCAGCGTCCCGAGTAGCGCTCCCGGGGACACAGTAAGAGGCACAGTCCTGAGCTAGCCTAGTGCTGTCTCCTCCTGTTTGTTTTCCCACCTAATTTCTCTCTGTCCTCCTGGAGAAAGGGATGCAACCAACTCGAGTGTTCTTGCCTGGGTAATCCCATGGACAGAGAAGCCTGTCCATGGGAATTCCCCTTTGAGATTCAGGTGGTTGCAAAGAGCCAGACACGACTGAATGACCAACACTCTCTGTCCTACTAATCTCAGGGTTACCTACCTCTCCCTTGGTGACCTTTCAACTCTCCCAGCAATATAGTTTCCTGTATGAAAGGCTCACTCTGAAATACCTAGTTTGCTTTCTATTTTCCTGATTAGACCCTGACTTATAAACTGAGTTTTATAATTCAAATATATATTTTATTAAGGTAATGTATGTCTGATGGCTCCCCAAAGCTTTATTTTGCATTAAAAAGTACTACTGGAAATGGATTTTACCCATTTGTCATCAACCTAAATGCTCTGTGCATTTTTAAGTATAATGATAGACATTTCTAGATGATAACATATATGTGCATTCATTTAACATAAAAATTATTTGTATTAAAAAGAAAAAATAAAAATAAACACTTCATTAGCAAATGTAATTGATTTGTAAATTTAAATCTAGTATTAGGTTCCTTATATAATTTAGTTAGCTTAGTTTTCTTTTTTAACAAATACTTAAGTAGGTTGAATGGCTGCCTGATGAAAAGATATGTCCATGTCCAAATAGGGCTTCCCAGGTGGCGCTAGTGGTGAGGGATCCGTCTGCCGATGCAGGACACATAAGGTACAGGTTCGATACCTGGGTTGGGAAGATCCCCTGGAATAGAAAATGGCACCCCACTCCAGTATTCTCGCTTGGAAAATACCATGGACAGGTGAGCCTGGTGGGGTACAGTCCATGGGGTTGCAAGCAGTCAGACATGACTGAGCATCTGAGCACAGCACAGCATCCAAATGCCTAGAACTTGTGAATGTCACCTTATTGGGAAAAAAGGTCTCTGTGGATGTAATTAAATTAAGGATATTGAGATTAGCTCATCCTGGACTATCTAGGTAGAAGCCCTAAGTCATATGTATGAGAAAAACGCAGAGAAAGATTTGAGACAGAAGAGAAGAGGCAGACACAGAGAAGGCCATCAGAGGTGGAGGCAGACACTGGAGTTATGCAGCCACGGCCAACAAATGCTTGAGGCCCCTGGGGACTAGAAGTCAGTTAGGATTCTCCCCCAGAGCCTTCAGATGGAGCGGAGAGCATTTTCCTACTGCTGATACCTGGCCTCCAGAACTGGGAGAAAGCGAATTTCTGTTGTTTGAAGCCCCCAAGTTTGTGGGTAGTTTGTGGCTACAGCCGCAGGAAACTAATATAAATATCATACAATTTCAATATTTGTTAACTTTTTAAAATTCCATTTGTAGTATTCAAAACATTTATACATTAAAAAGGGAACAGATCACATAAATATTGCCATTAGATAATTGGGTTTCAGTGCTTCTTTACTTGCAGCCAGCCCTATTTAGTATTGTTCCCACCTTTTTTAGGTGAGATTTATTACAAGTTGTTCTGTTCTTTTCTGTTCCATTTTGCTGATGACTCTAATAAACCTTATAATTAGGCCTCTGTGTCATTTGTGTTAAAAAAAAATCCTATTAGCTTCTTCTTGAGCCAAAATTCTTACAATTAAGTTATCTTTGCCTAAAACCACTACAATACTGTAATTAGCCTCCAATTAAAATAAATAAATTAATTTTAAATTTATCTTTGCTTATAGTTTTTCTGTCCAATCCTTCTGTTTTCATATTTAATCCATGTATTATCCTTTTCTCTTCTCTTTGCTGTTTTTTTCTTGTTATATTTGTGCTTCCCAACTTGTTTTTCTTTTTAATTGTGTTAAAAAAATATAACTTTTTAAAAATCACCATAGTTTCCCTTATTTCCTCTCATAGTGGTGATACTTTCGAAGAAGGCAACGGCAACTCACCCCAGTACTCTTGCCTGGAAAATCGCATGGACAGAGGAGGCTGGTAGGCTGAAGTCCATGGGGTCCCTAAGAGTCAGACTCGACTGACTGACTTCACTTTCACTTTTCACTTTCATGCACTGGAGATGGAAATGGCAACCCACTCCAGTGTTCTTGCCTGAAGAATCCCAGGGACGGGGGCGGCTGGTGGGCTGCCGTCTATGGAGTTGCGCAGAGTCAGACACGACTGAAGTGGCTTAGCAGCAGCAGCAGCAGCAGCAGAGGTGATAATTTGAAGGATTTTTGTCTGTTATCCATATTTGTTATCCAATGTCTGTTATCCAATTAGAGTGGGTGTTGTTGGTTTGCTTCTTCTTTATGTGATATTCTCTAGGGAATTTACCTTTTCCTGGTACTGCCTACATGCTTCAAGGCAAACTAACAATCTCCTCTTCTAACACCAGAGAGATCACACCAGAGATAGGCTGTGATTGACTCAGGCCAATCAGCACATTTCCACCTCTGTCCACTGACACTGATTTAGAAGTGGACATTGGACCTCAGATGATTCAATAAAGGTGGCTTTCTGTACTCTTGCTTATAACATTGGGACAAGAATATGCATTTTCTCCTACGGGACACAAACAGGGAAACATAGCCCAGTTGCAGTTGGCACCCACATTCCATTGTCAAGGGGAATTGGTTTCAAGATGAAGGATGAAGCTCACATGGTACATAACTGAGCAGAGGGTGGAAAGAAAATCAATCTCTGATGACCTTGTTGAATTGCTGGATCATCCAATTTTGAAGCTTACTCTAGCTGTGACTTTGCCACTTAAGTGAGCCTGAAACACACTATTATTGGTTAAGCCCTTTAAAACTGAGTTTTCTCTGATGTCCTTAACTGGTATATCAAGAATAATTAGTCATTTTTATTAAGACATATAACAGTTGGATTTTTAAAAATAATTGTATTTATTTTTTAGCTCTGCTGGATCTTCAGTGCTGCTCTGATTTTTCTCCAGGTGTGGAGAGTAGGGGTTTCTCTCTGTTTGAATTGTGAGGTCTTCTCGATATGTTGGCTTCTCTTGCAGCGGAACACTGGCTCTAGGGCTCGTGGGCATTAGTAGCTGCTCCTGTGGGCTTAGTAGTTGCAGCTCCCAAGCCCTAGAGCACAGGCTTAATAGCTGTGCATGGGCTTAGCTGCTCCACGGCATGTGACATCCTCCCGGACCGTGTCTCCTGCATTGGCAGGCAGGCTCTCTACCACTGAGTCCCAGGGGGGACCAAAATTTGAATTTTTGATCAATAACTATAATACCTGCTACTATTTATTAAATATCTACTTGATGCCATTACATTGAAAACTGATTGTAATCATTGTCGTTAAAGTATAATTTGTGTGTCAGCTACGGAGGGAGAGAGAATGGCACAGAAGGACACACAGAAGCAATGTTACCATAAACAACTTTCTATTTAAAAATAGGCATTCTGTCATTATTAAAACGTTCTTTAGCCACTCCATTGAGGGGACCTTCCCAGGGCAGTGGAGTCCGGGGGTGGCTACTCATACACATTGCTTTCTACCTTTGGCTATCTTACAGTTTCTTCTTACCTCCCCCCTCAGAAACAGACACAAATTCCTCTCCTTGTCACACTCAGAGCTGTCTGGCCCTTGTCTATGATGCCTTGCCACTCAACTTACACTCAGGTTCAAAGGTCTCACCTCTGACCCAACAAATATTTTCCTAATAAATACCTTCAAAAAGGCGAATTCTGATGCCAGTTATTAAGATAACATTTTCACCTTGGGTTGCAGAGAAGGGGGAACTGGACTGTGAAATGCAAGTCTGCATGTCTCTGAAGCCCAAGACCTTTTTATTATACCACAGCCACTCCCAACAAGAGCAATAAAGGTTATTGTGTGACTGTTCTGTCTGGGTTAGAAAGGGCCACGCACCTTCTACAGTTGCTCTTGGGGACACAGCTGTGAACCCTCAGCTACCCATGTGAGAGGCTGACTATGCTGGGCCACCAAGTGGAGACAGATAGACATGCCTAAGGAATCTCAGCTCTTCTGTATCTTCTCAGTCCAGTACCAGACATACTTTGACTGCAAGCTGGGTGGGAACTGCCTAAATGAGCCCAGTGAAATCCTAAATCACTATCCTACAAAGACCGAGTTTAGGATGGGTTAGTACACAACAATAGATAACTGGGGAAAATCCACAGTTTATATTAGTTCAATCATGCAACATATTCCTTGTCCTTACGGAGCTCACATTCTAGTTGGGAAAAGCTGTCAGATTCACTATGAGCAGGCTTTAAACTGCTTTGCCATTTGAACATCAGCATTATTTGTTGTGACGCAGTGGTAAAGAATCCACCTGCCAGTGCAGGAGACCCAGGAGACATGGGTTTGATCCCCGGGTCAGGAAGATCCCCTGAAGTAGGAAATGGCAAGCCAATCTAGTATCTTACCTGGAAAATTCAGAGGAGCCTGGCTGGTAGGCTACTGTCCATGGTGTCACCAAGAGTTGGAAGCAAATGAGCATGTACACACATTATTTATTGTACGTATCACTGTTCTCAAGGGCCTTTGGATGTTATGTTTTAATCAACATGTGGAGACAGTCTTTGCTTTTGATATGTTTGTCATTCTCAGTGATGATACACAGGACCTTTTGTTTAATGACAATTTTTTTCTATTAATATTTTGGTTTTCATCTTCTTGAGTATTTTTTTGCCATCTGACTTTTAAAAATTAAACTTTTTGTCTTGAGATGACTATTTGTAACACATGGTGTTATAAGAACTAATGTAGAGCTCTCCTGTCCCCTTTATCGGTTTATCACAAACAGTAACATCTTGCAAAACTATAGAATGTTATCACAAGGATACTGACATCGACATAGTAAAGAAATAGAACATTTCTATCACTGCAAAGATCTCTTCTGTTGTCCTTTTAAGCCCTCTTCTCCCTTGCACCAGAGCTTCCCTGATGGCTCAGATGGTAAAGAATCTGCCTACAATGCAGGAGACGCAGGTTCAGTCCTTGGGTCAGGAAGATTCTTGGAGAGGGAATGGCTACCCATTCTAGTACTCTTGCCTGGAGAATTCCCTGGACGGAGGAGCCTGGCTGGCTACAGTCCATGGGGGTCACAAAGAGTCGGACACGACTGAGTGACTAACACTTTCACTTTTCTCCCTTGTACCAGTGTTGACTCCTGGCAACCAATCTCTTGCATTTCATAATTTTGTCATCTCAAGCATTTTTATATAAATGGATCGTACAGTATGTAACCTTTTAGAATTAGCTTTTTTTTTTTTCATTCAGCATAATCCCCTGGAGATTCATCCAAGTTGTGTGCAACAATAGTTTATTCCTTTTAACTGCTGTGTAAGTATTCCAGGGCATGGACAGACCAGTTTGATGATCTATCTGTTGCAGGATGTCTGGGTTGTTTCTACTTTTTGTTATTACAAATAAAACTTTTATGAACATTTGTATATAGGTTTTCATGTGAAATGCAAGTCTTCATTTCTCTGGGATAAATATCCAGGAGTGCAATTTCTGGGTCATGTGGCAGTTACATATTTAGTTTTTATTTTTTTAATAAAAAAAAATTTTTATGTAGGTATGCATTTGTTTATTTATTTTTGGCTGCCCTGGGTCTTTGTTGCTGCATGCAGGCTTTCTCTAGTTGTAGTGAGAGGGGCTCTCTTCACTGCGGTGCGCAGGCTTCTCATTGTGGTGGCTTGTTGTGGAGCACAGGCCCAGGAGTTCACCAGCTTCGGTAGTTGTGGTGCACAGTCTTAATTACTCTGTGGCATGTGGGATGGTCCTCAACCAGGGATCAGACCCGTATCCCCTGCACTGGCAAGCCAATTCTTAACCACTGGAACACGAGGGGACGTTTCCCAGAGTGGCCGTATCATTATATTTCCACCAGTGATGTATGAGTGATCCAGTTTCTCCGCATGCCACCTGATTTTAGGACGCTAAATATAGCTTCCCAGATAAATATTAGGACAGTTTTTTTTTTTTTAATTTTTAGTACTAATTCTTTGTCAACAAGATTTAGGCCTCTAGCATTCTGGTTGGCTCCTGGGGGTAGGGTGAGGGTATGGAGAATTAGAAAGAGGATGAAGAGCCTAAAAGGACATCATCTAATTTTAACCCCCAGTGATCGCTGTCTTATTTTGGGCTTCTGATGTTTTGTTTTAACCTGTTTCTATTGTAATTGTATCAGTAATCTCTTTCCCTTCAGGTGGTCTTTTCAAAGGCACATAAAATCTTGAAGACTGAGAGGAATTAGATTAACTGTAAAAGCTAGAAGAGCTTTGAATTCACTGAAAGATAACAGGGCTTTAGCTACAACTCACTAGGTAGTCAAATCAATCTTTACTAAGTAGCTGGTTCTTAAAGCAAATTCTCTAGGTAAGGAAAGTGAAAGTGAAGTCGCTCAGTCGTGTCCAACTCTTTGTGACCCGTGGACTGTGGCCCACCAAGCTCCTCCGTCCATGGGATTCTCCAGGCAAGAATACTGGAGTGGGTTGCCATTTCCTTCTCTAGGTAAGGATTGAGTCCTCTAATGAAGCCCAGAGATAATTACATCATGCCCTGTTTTCTCTTAGGCAGATATGATTCCTGTTAAAGCCATTGAAACATTTAGACATGACATACACCAAGATCTAGAGTGTAAAAGTATAGATTGAAAGGTTTCTGCCCCAACTCTAAAGATTTTTAATAGACTGTTTTAGACAGAACTTCTAATTATTTTTAAAAATTATTTATTTTTTAATCTATTTATTTATGGCGATGCTGGGTCTTCATTGCTACACATAGATTTTCTCTAATCATCATGAGCTGGGATTACTCATTATGATGTGTGAGCTTCTCATTGTGGTGGCTTCCCTTGTTGTGGAGTGCAGGCTCTAGATTGCACAGGCTTCAGTTGTTGTGGTGCTCAGAGCTTTGCTGCCCCAAGGCATGTGGGATCTTCCGGGACCAGGGATTGAACTCATGGCTGCTGCACTGGCAGGCAGATTCTTAACCACTGGACCATCAGGGAAGTCCTAGAACTCCTAATTATTGTATTAAATCCCAAGACTGGTTTAAAAAAAAAAGTTTTTTAAATGGCGGAGTTCTGCTATATGCACATTCTGGCTTGGAAGTGGCCTCTGTCTATTCTGCATTGCCCTTTAGTAGAGAAATCACTCTCTGTTCTAGGAAATCAATTATAATAATCACCAATGGTATCCATATTCCCCATCCTTCTGGATTAGATTGTTTGATCATCAAAGGGGAAACAGCAAACTGATTTTTAAACAAAACCAAACTTTCTGTTTGGGCTAGACTCCCCATATTTATGCCTCCTGCTCCCTGCCCTTTGAACCAAGTGTTGTGGTAGGTGCTGGTCTATGATTTATATTTCTTCAAGTAAATATGCAAGTGCAAAGGAGTTTGACTAGTGCCTGGTGTTACAAAAAAATGTTTATATGGGTTCAAGCTCATAATCTCCTTAGTGCGTCGGTACTGTTTCACAGGATTGACAGGATGATTATTAGTCATTAATAATGTAAATAAGATGGTGGTGGCACTGGCAAAGAATCTCAGCAAGAATTTTTAAAAAGGAAACATTTCGTTGTAATCAATATGTTGTGTAATTAAGGGTTTCCATGTTGATTTGCATAAAGTGAGGTCCACCTGTATTATATACATACTACAATTTTTCCTCCTTAACATTAACACACAAGAAAAACATAAATGGCTCCTGTAAAAATATAATGGTAAATGTCTCCTGACTGCTACTGTTTGAGACAAGAACTGCCAATTTAGCCCCAGATGAGCCTCTGAGAGTTTGATTTGTGTTATTATCTACTACTAAACCATCGTTCAGGCTCTCTCCTTCTCACATTTGGCAAACAATGGGCCCTCTGGGCTGCTCTGATCAAGTTTCTAGGTTGTTACTCCAATCAAAGTGGACCCAGGTAATAGGGAGGAAAAACATAGCTTATTGTATATTAAATAAAAATTAACAATTGTAAAGCATTTTCTAATTTATTAAATGCTTTTTACCTTATTTCATTTAATCTTCTCAACAAACCTGGGAAGCAGAAATTCCAGGCTATCTTCCTTATTTCAAAGATGAGGGATCGGAGGTTCAAAAAAACTAAGTGAATTGCCGGGAATCACAAACAATAACTGCCAAAGTCAGAACTCTAGAGTCTAAATATTATTCCTGTAATGTCCAGACTTTTTGTGCAACTTACTGAGAAGAAGGAAGGCACCCCTCTCATAGTGGGGAACATTAAAATGCATTTGTTACACTGAAACTTCGCAACACATTTCTCCTTTCTTTTTAAGCCATCTTAACCAGACTCAACATTTATTGGAGGGATTATTACCTGATTTCATTACCTCATTCTTCCTGAACAAAGAAATTTCTATTTCCCCCGACAGACCATTTCACCATCACAAGATAAGGCTAAATCTATATTTAAAATATTTGTCAGATGGCATGCCATCTTAAAGCAGATTCTTCCAGGATTTTAGTTACTACTATATTGTCATAAGGAAATGTGAATCCCTGAATCTACCTCCCTACTTTCTTCCCTCAGTGGATTCCTTATCAGTTTAAATAATTCACTGCCTGGCCCCTATTGGATGAGTTTCTACAATATTGGCAGGCCATGTGCTTGATCTGCAGAGGGGTTCATATGTCACTTTAAATGACTCTTTTAATTTAACTGCCTAAATAACTGTGCACAGGTATGGCTTCTAATACCCCTGGATGGATGTCTGCCATTATCCCACATCTGACCAGGTGTTGGTATATATACACGACCATGGATTATTACACATGCAGTAAGGGTATGTAATTTCTTTGTTTTTCCCAATTGATTTCTAACTACAACCCAATTTATTTCATCACTCCCCAGGTTTTATTTTTTTTCCCCCAGGTTTAAAAATTTTGTTTCCTCTCCCCAGAGTTAAAAGGGAAAGGAAGAATGAATGAATCAAAGGAGAATGAATTCTGTAAACATTGAAAAAATACTCCAAAGTAGGCAAAAAAGGTTTGTGGGCTCAATTATTTTGAGTCTGGATTGCCTACCTTACCTTTTTTTTTTTAAGTCCTGTCTCACTTTTTGCATTTAATTACTATACTGTTTTAAACATTTCACTTTTCACTATGTCTTCTATACTACACACATCATAATAAACACTGGCTATGATCCTAACTTAGGCTTGCTTTAAAATAGATGTACTTAAGAATCTGAGCAAGGGAAAAAACCCTGCTAACACTCACAAAGCACATTCTTTTCTCACGCCTTCCTCAGCATATTGCCCAGGGCAGTAAATTGCAGGGTAAAATAACTGGTTTATTATTTGCTGTTTTCTTTCACTCTGTTGAGAAAAGCTACATTGCTGGCAAACTGACAGAAACTTTAAAAATAGAATCCAGTATATTGTATGCATGCTTGGTGCACATGCTCAATGTATAATATTCATGTGAGCTATATTTAATTTTTTTTGTACTGGAATCTACTAAAATGTAATGAGTGAGTTTTTTTAACTGGGTGGGATAAGCAGAAAGACCATAAGAAAAGCAGGCAATGATTTTTGCCTTCCCCTCCTCCTAAAAACACAAATAAGTCCTCACCTAACAACTAACCAAAAACATTTTTATTTTTTTGAGGGAAAAGCAGATTTTTAAAAAGCATTGATTTTTTTTGAATCTGTGTTCCACTAATACCAGTGTTATTTAGCTGGTTAGAAAATGCTCAAAATTTTTCTTACAGTCTAGCTCTTAATGAATCTTCCTGTTTTCTCAACCATGAATTTTCAGTACTCTCTGCTTTTGGCCTTGTCTTCTATAAAATGTACCATTTTCACTCACAGTTTAAGACAGGTTTTGATGTTCTTAGTATGACATACTGTATATAATATTAGCTGTTTAAAGCTCGAGATCAGATTGTGCATAATAACATATGTAGTTTGGATTATATAAACACTACAGGAAGAACAGGAGACAGGGCCCTTCTGTGTACAAATTTCAGATTGCTAGCTGTATGCCTGTTTAGAATGTTAAACACTCCTAACTAGGCAGTGATGAAGTTATTTCTTTAATGACTGTGACTTCTGAAGCTATAAAGACAAAAATTTTCAGCTAAAAATAAAGATGATGCTGGTCATTAATATATTTACGTTATGTGATCTTCTGCTTGCTACTTAGGGAGCTTTGAGGAGCGGGGAAAATGAATTTTGTTGTCTTCAAAGCTCAATCCAACTGAGCAATTTCTTAAAAAACTTGGAGAACATAGCTTAGAAAAGCCAGAGACAGAGAGCAATGGAAATTGTACATTTCACCCATTATAAAGAAGCTGGCATCAGGGAACTCCACTAGTCTATTTCCTTAGCATTGTTTCTTTTGCATCTTAACATTTCAGGTTGGTTAGACTAACTAGCCTGTGTGTGGATTTTTTTTTTCTTTCTATTGTGTCATTCTTTTATTATTAACGTTGTCCTGCTTTTTCATCTGTTGTTGAAAGACTGGTAACTTTCATGCATTTAAACAAAATTAAAACATTACCATATTTTTCAGCAATGGGACATTTCAGAGTGAAGAAATGAGTCTCAGTTCTTCTGGTTTCATAAGTTTACATTTTATTTTAAATATTCATATTCTGCTTTATTTCAGGAAAACTTCAAGGTCGCTGGTATGTTTACTGCTCAAGTATCAACATAGTAATAATCAGGCCTTTGAAACTGTGGGTGAAAAATCCAGCAAGTTTCAGTCATCTTGTATTTATGTAAGGAGATGTGTGGCATCTTACTTCCTGTCCCTTTTCACAGGAACTTTAAACATGGACGCTCCTCTCCCCGGGTATCTTTATATTGCGAATCTCTGCGTGAGGTTGAAGTTTTTATGGGAGAACTTGTTTAAAAGACAGTTGTCTTTAAAGGCGTATTTGGCTCAGCAAGGTTAGGGGTTGCCAATAAATCCATTTATAGCAACTTCTGTATTCCCTGCTCTAAGACACATGATTGGGGTGACCCGTGTATGATTCCCGCAGGCCATGCAAGGCAGCGACGGTCCTATGTAGATCGCTCTTAGACCAAGGCTGGTCTAACAGGCTTCGGGTGTGGAGTGGGTTGCTCCCTGCGGGCTGAACTGCCTGCCTGGGAACCCAGGGTTCCTGAATCCATAGGACCTACCCCAGCTTTCACTCTGCTGTGGAATAACAAAACATTTTGGGAACATGGGAACTTAATTTACTGCGCTGACGGAAACAATAATAGCATCTTTGTGTATCTCCTACCTCCATACCTCCCCTCCTCCCAAGATACAAGCATGACGTTGGCACTCCGTGTGTGTGTGTGCGCAGACAACACAGGGCCACCCGTGTGTGTGTGCGTGCGTGTAGACAACACAGGGCCAGCCTGGAGCGGAGGGAGGAGGCTGCAGGGACACGGCCCCGGGGACGTCCGAGGCAATCACCGGTGCCTGAACCTCCCTAATTCGAGTTCGGGAAAGAAAAAGACACAGCAGGCGAGATGCCCTTTACACCTCCCATCTGCTTTAGCTCATTCTTGCCCTAGAAAGTGAGTGTGTGTGGTTAAGTGAGGCAGAGAAAATTCAAGAAAGCCACACAAGTCACCCTAAAGCATCCACCAAAACTTCAGCTTGGTTAATTGCTCCCAGATGTCCTCCTCGGCTGTTTTCAACAAGCAGCAAGGAGGGAAGGCCAGGCCACTTCACTGATTTTTAGAGGTTGAAAAAAAAATACAATCACCCATTTTGATCCAATCCTGGAAGGGCCCAAACGCAGTCGCGGGGACTAGGCCCCCTGAGCGAAGCTGGGGTCCCTGCAGAAAGTTCGCGCGCCGCGTCCCACTGGTTCCGGGAGCCGCCGCAGCCCGGGGCGGGAAGGGACGCGGGAGGCGCGGCCCGGGCGGGCGCGCGAGAGGAAGGTGCCTTCGGGAACACGCGCAAGGGCGGGGATTCACGCTGCCAATGAGGTCCTGGTGTGGGCTGTGCGAGGCGGGGGGACGGGCCGGAGCGCAGCCTTAGCAGTGGCTGCTGCAGGAGCAGCGGCCGCCTTGGGAGTCGGCGGAGAGGCAGCCGCGGAGCGCTGAGCTGGCCGCGCCCCGAGGCCCGGCCCTGGGGGTGGGTAACCGCGCCAAGGAGCTGGAAACTTTCCCGCAGGTAACTCCCGCCGCCCTGGCGCCGCCGCCGGCCTCCGCGAGTCCCGAGCCGCGCCAGCTGCTGCGGTGCGGAGGGGAGCAGGGGTCTGGGGAGAGGAGAGGGTGATGGGGAGAGTGGAAAGGCATGTGGGAAAGTTTCTGGAGCTTCCCTGCCCCCCTTCGTTGGGCGCACCCGGGAGCTTTCCGGAGATAGGCACGGACATGTTGTGCGCTCCGGGCCTTGGTCCTGGCGGCTCCGGAGGGTCGGTGCCTTCCCTTCGCCTACCCTCCGCGCCGGACCAATCTGGCCCCGGGCAGAGCTGAGGTTCGGGGGCACCGGGATCTTGCGGCCGCACGCTTGAGTTTCGGGACCACCCCGCCCGGCGCGCCTCCGCGCTCCCCTTTCCCCTCCTCTGTGGCATTCGGGCTTGGCAAGGGCCTGGGCTGCGCCTGGTACCTGGGGCGGGGGAGGCGGGAGAGAGACGCGCCTGGCACGGCGGGGTCCAGAGTGCCCCCGAAGTGTAGAAGAGCGCGGGTCGCGAAGTTGGCCGGTTGAACTTAAGCCTCGGGGGGAGTATAGTGCCCCACTCTGGGTCGAAAGTATTGTTCGCTTCCGAGAACACTGCGATGAGCATATCCATGTTCTTTTGGGGGTGGGGTGAGGGGGGTGAGCAAGGATTAGACATTGAGGGAGAGTTCGAGATCACGATTGTGTTCTTGGAGAATGAAGGTGCTCACTTCTTTTGGGGGACTTATGTCAGGGCGCACGTTCTTTCTGGGGGACTTTGGGGGTGCGGGCACGCTGCTCTGGGGGTGTGAGGGGCTCCCGGCTTTGGCGCGGCAGCTTTCCGGAACGGCTGGCGAGGAAGGAAGCCCCAAGGCATTATGCGCCTTGTTTGCAGACAGAAACGTCTCTGAACCGGCGTTTTCAAAACTTAGTTCACTTATTGTGTAAGGTTCCAGGAGGAAATGCGGCGGTGGTCAGGTAGAATCCAGGCGCCGCGGCCAGGGTTTCAGAGGACAACGGGCTCGGCGACAGTCTTCCCCTCCCAGCCCTCTCCGGCCCGCTGCTGACAGCCCCAGATCCCCGTGCCCCGAAGGATGGGACTCGTCTAGGGAGCTCGGTTCCCTGCAGTGGAGTCGGCTCCTGGAGGTTAGGAGGGTACCTTCATCTTGAACTTGACCCCAGGAGCATCGCCGTCTGGGCGAGATACAAGGAAAAAGGAAGCTGAATTTTCTGTGGGATGGGCCTCGAACTCTGGCAAGGAAAGGAAGAGCTTGGTTTAGAATCTTTGAGGACTGGGCTTAGGACTGCTGAGGTCATTAACTCCAAATGCCAGGCCAGCAGACTGCAGAAGTTAATGTGTTTGGAGGGGGTGGGGATGGGAGAAGAAAGGAGACACCTGGTTAGTTGGTGAGGAGTTGGTATTTCTCTGTAGTGGAAATGAAGGGAGTCTGCCTCTCTGCTTTCACCAGAGCCGCTACTCACTCACTCTTTTTTTTCCCTTTCCTGGGTCTTTTTTTCCCTTCCCTTATTCCTGCCAGCTTGGCACTCCTGGGGAGAGGCTGGGGGAGGGAGAGGAGAAGAAAGCAGTTGGGAACCTTCCCTGGCCAACTTGGAGGTATTTAAGATCTGCTACTAGGAAGATTCCAGGATTTTAACAGCTGCTTCTTGATTGCTGGGAATGAAAGAATTTATGAGCCTCCGAGAGCTGTTCATTATAGTGGTAGTCTGAATGTTTTACTCATCTAAGCTACTTACAGACCTCACAAGGGACCTTCCCTAGGGATGCCAGTTTCTGCAAAATTCGTGTCAGCCAGAATGCTTGGTGGGTGTCAGTGAGAACTCATTGTAAGTATATCTTGGCGGTATTAAGATGAAAAGTATGTGGGAGTAAAGGAAATATGGTATCTGACATCCTCAGGACTTCCTCCTAGGGTTGCTCCTGTTACCTGCCAAGTGAATTAGTTCCAGGCTTCCGGATTGTTGTGATTTGACAATAAGAGGTGGGAAATAGTGTCATCGATTTTAGTGGAGGCAGGAAGGTCCAGAAATAAATTTAAGGTCACTTTTCATGACCCTGTCTTTCAGCTGTGAGGCTGCAAACTTAAGTTTTGCTGGGATGTGGGAGCCATGGTTTTCCTGCTTTTTTGGTTTAGCCACCAGAATGTCTAAATTATCATAATTTATGTCCAGCGTGGAACTAAAACATAACTGACTCATAGTCAGCCTTTTTCTACTTCCCATAACAGCTTGTAGAAAAGAACATTTTATCTCTTTAACAACACACAATTTATTTGGTGCCATAGTGGGTTTTTGATAGTGGGTGATTGAGGGCACAAATTTAAAGACAGTGGAATTTTCTTGATTAAATTGTTCATTTTTAGGCAACATCCCCTTCTGAGTTGCTGGTTAATTCTTTATCTCCCAGGAACATTAAAATCAGTATCCCTGGGCTGGTAGAATTGTAATCCATATTATAATGATGCCTGCCAGCATAGCTGGGCGTTTGTGTTATGTCGATGTTTCCATTAGACGTTTCTAACCCAGTTGTAAAGGTTTCTGTCTGGGTTGGGTCGCAAGTAGGCTGAGAGTCTCATAGTCAGAGAGATGGCTTTGTTTTTTCACCTTTCTGATGAAAAGTTTAACTTGTGACAGGAGTAAAGTCTACACAAGCAAAATAAAGCAGAAGAAATGTATGTATTGCTGGGGAGGGATTTGTATTAGTTCCCAGGATAGCTTTGTTTTGAACCATCTTTTAAAATGCATATTTCAGTAGTGGAAAAACTAGAACCTCTTCCTAACCCCTGACCAGTTTACAGATGTTGTCAGTATACTAGGTTTCTTTAGCCTTTCTGGGCCTTAGTTTTCTCATTATCATTCCTAAAATGAGATTATCTTTCAACCGTAAAGTTCTGTGACTGTCCAATAGTTGGAGAAATGTAGGCATTCTGGAGCTAGTGCTGTAATATTAGAGTAGTACTTTGGCATTTATAAAGGGCTTTACTTAAATATTTTTTTTCTTAAACCCTCAGTTAAGTAAACTGAGGCTGGGCAAGTTAGATCAGTTTGCTTGATATCATTTGTAAACAGTGGAGGTGAGCTTGAACCTAGGTCTTTTGATTCTTTCTATTCCAACCCCCATATCTCTCCTTATTTATGAAGTCACAAGTGATTGGCTAAAACTTGGCAGACAGACTTAAGTTACAATGTGGCATTTTCTCATAATATTTCATTTATGAGTTACTTGGGTTTCAGAACCCCAGGGTTAACATCTATGCTTTGATGTCAGAGATTAAAAACAGTTCAGTAATAATGGTAATAGAACATTCTCCCCAAGAGAGTTTCAGAAATTCATATACCTTAAACTAATCATTTGTTTATTTCCAACTTATTTTTTTATTAAGTAGACTTCAGGATCTGGTGTGATTTATAATCCCCACTAGTAACCCAGACAGCATTCTTAAGGAAATCATTTCTCAAATCTGTGCATCTTTTTAAAAATAAGTAGTGAGTATATCGTTTACTTTTCATCTTGGTATCTCTTAGCTGAATTACAAAGCCTGGATAAATGCCCCATTTTTGGTAAAATTGTTCTTGGGCTCTTTCTACTGCTGTCTGGATAAGTCTGATTTTGCACCACTTGCTGTGCAAAAAAGAAAAAAAAATTCTTCTGTTATGCTATTGGTTTAATGGTAAAGAAGTGGTAGGCTGCAGGTGACCCATTTTCACGGACTCTAAATGTTTATACTGTGCCCTGCTTGCCTATTTAAGAGTACTGAGTGCAACTTGACACTCATTTGGAAGCTGGTATGGATTTTCTTTAAAGGATTCTAAAATAAATTATGCGCTATTACAGACTCTTTTATGTCTGAGCAACTTGTCCTTCTTCAGCTTCTTAAACTTATTCTCAGAAGACCGTCTTATCAAAATAACTAAGCAATTAATGAGTACCTGTTGTTGTTCAGTTGCTAAGTCATGCCCCGACCTGTGGACTGCAGCATGCCATGCTTCCCTGTCCTTCACTATCTTCTGAAGTTTGCTCAAACTCATGTCCCTTGAGTCAGTGATACTGTGTAACCATCTCATCCCCTTTCTCCTCCTGCCTTCAATCTTTCCCAGAATCAGGGTCTTTTCTAATGAGTCAGATCTTCACATCAGGTAGCCAAAGTATTGGAGCTTCAGCGTCAGTCCTTCCAATGAATATTCAGAGTTGATTTTCTTTAGGATTGACTTGTTTGATCTCCTTGAAGTCCGAGGGACTCTCAAGAGTCTTCTCCAGCATCACAACTCTAAAGCATCAATTCTTTGGTGCTCAGCCTTCCTTATGGTCCAGTGGCCATTCTGACTGGTGTGAGGTGATCGTAGTTTTGATTTGTGTTTCTCTAATAATGAGTGATGTTGAACATCTTTTCAGGTGTTTATTAGCTATCTGTGTATGTTCTTTGGATAAGTGTTTGTTAGGTCTTCTGCCTACTTTTTGATTGGGTTGCTTGTTTTTATGGTATTGAGCTGCATGAGCTGCTTGAGTATTTTGGAGATTAATCTTTTGTTTCATTTGCTGTTATTTTCTCCCACTCTGAGGGACCTATTCCCTGGTGCCTCAGACAGTAAAGAATCTGCCTGCAATGCAGGTGATCAGGGTTTGATCCCTGGGTTGGGGATCCCTGCCATTGAGAAGAGAATGGCAACCCACTCTAGTATTTTTGCCTGGGAAATCCCATGGACAGAAGAGCCTGGTGGGCTATAGACCATGGGGTCGAAGGACACTACTGAGTGACTAACACTTTCACATCCATACATGACTACTGGAAAAACCATAGCTTTGACTGTACTGGCCTTTGGCTGACTGTAAAAAGGCTGCCATTTCCAGGTGTGTGTGGAGAGAGAGAGTTATGAAGCAGTAATAAAGTTGGGAGAAGAGTTGTCAGTGTGCTAGAAGGGGACAAGAGCAGCAAAGCAGAAGAATGGCTTCTGGTTTTTATTATAGGGGAATAGATTTTGAAGGAGAGGAGAGGACTTTAGATAAAGAAGGCTCTTGGGAAACATCTTGTACAGCATAGAACGGGTTCTGGTTTGGGTTGGCCATGTTACTGATGGAAGTAACCCTCCTAAGATAGATGTCCTCTTTAGGGGTTCCCAAAGGTGTGTGTGATCAAGGAGAATATTTTGGAAAGAAGAGTCGCATAGGTAGAAATGTCAAGGACAAGAAAGCATTGCAAAGGGATGGCATAGTCCCTGGATTTTAGTCCCCACAGATTTCGCCACTACCATGAGGAAATTTATTAGTAGAAATCTTCCAGTCGCAACTATATGTAAATGTGAACCCAAGATGTTCAGCTGTATAGCCCAGAGCCATTGGTGACTCACCACCCTCCCTTCTATACCCAGAAGAGACTTAATACCTTTGTGAGTTGGGGTTGGATTTGGGGAAGTCACTAAGCAGCACTTGGGTGTGATCTTTTCACGCATATGCTGCTGCTACTGCTGCTGCTAAGTGCTTCAGTTGTGTCCGACTCTGTGCGACCCCATAGACAGCAGCCCACCAGGCTCCCCCGTCCCTGGGATTCTCCAGGCAAGAACACTGGAGTGGGTTGCCATTTCCTTCTCCAACGCATGAAAGTGAAAAGTGAAAGTGAAGTCGCTCAGTCGTGTCCGACTCTTAGTGACCCCATGGACTGCAGCCCACCAGGCTCCTCCATCCATGGGATTTTCCAGGCAAAAGTACTGGAGTGGGATGCCATTGCCTTCTCCGTTTCATGCATATATACTCATACAAAAGTAGGATTGTATATTACATGAACTTTTAAAGAAATATGAAAAAGATTTGACATACAAAGGGGCATATAATGTATTTGCACAGTTTAGAGTCCAGTGTATGCTTAAGTGATATGCTCCCCCTGCCCCACCCCTATTATATCAATACATTCTTTGGCACAGCTTTAATGGCTGTTTTGTAAATTCATTACATACATTACTATAATTTGTTTAACCAACCCATTTTGACATTTAGGTGTTTGGGAAAAAATCTCTTAGGCTATCAGAGCCCTTTGTCTCAGGATGTGAATTACTCATCATTAAATCAAAGGACCCAATTAAAAAAAAAAGAGAGCCTAGCACATAGGGATACCTGGACGCTGGTAGCTTCAGAACCTCACATCATCAAGAAACTGACTCTGAGGACTGGGGATGGGGGGGGGAAGTGGGGGAGCAGTGGGAAGGGATGGATTTGTACACATTGCTATATTTAAAAGGGATAACCAGCAAGGACCTACTGTAGAGTACAGGGAACTCTGCTCAATGTTTTGTGGCACCCTGGATGGGAAGGGAGTTTGGGAGAGAGTGGATTCATACATATGTATGGCTGAGTCCCTTTGCTGTCTACCTGAAACTATCACAGCATTATTAATCAGCTATATTCCCAATATAAAATAAAAATATAAAAACACCCAAAAAACAAAACTGAATCTTTGTTTTCAGTTCCAATTTGGGAAAACCCTGGAGAGAGCTCAGATTGGCTTGATGCCAGCCAACAGAGTTACAGTTGGCAAGTCTCGTTAGGTCCACAAGATGGGACTGTTGGGAGACAAAAGTATCCCACACAGAAGCGGGTTATTATTAATGGAAAAGGGAGTGAAAGTGGCTCAGTCCTGTCCAACTCTGTGACCCCATGGACTGTATAGTCCATGGGATTCTCTAGGCCAGAATACTGGAGTGGGTAGCCTTTTCTAAGTTTGGGAAATCTTCCCAAACTTGGGATTGAACCCAGGTCTCCTACATTGAGGGAGCTGGGTAAACAAAAAGGGCTCATTGCCTAATGCAGGATAGGTTTCCAGAAGTGGTATTGCTGGTCATAACTCCATACCAATATGCAGAAGAATATGAACCTTTTTAATGCTCCTGTGATATATACACTATAGTCTTGGGAGTAGTAGACTTTTCCACATTCTGTGGGGATCTGAATGGCTGCATGCTCAGGCACTTGGGTAACAGGGTATTGAATTACTGCAAAAAGAAAAAAAAGAGAGCGTGTTGGTCATTATTCCCATGTAACCCATTATACTCCCTTCTGTCTGCCATGCTTTATTCTAAATTACTGGGGATTAGTCACATCAATTATTAATGTTTATTGAGTGCTTGTTGACTCTGAGCTAGATGACTGAATTTAAAAAATTACGTGGGACTGAAACAGTGGTGTTCTTTCTTCATCCATTGTCCTACATACACAAAGCGCTGTGGCAGAGGTAGTCTCTTGCCCATACCACAGCATTCCCCTTCCTGGTCCTCCCTTCCTTCTTGTGGCTTAAACCAGCAACCCTTTATTTGCTTGGAATTCAGAAACTGGAGCTGAGTTCTGCTGGGTGGTTTTTCTGCCTGGGTCTGGGCTCACTCAGGCTCTGGTGGTTGCATGATTCATCGCAGGGGCCACTGCTATAATAATTTACCACGTTGCTTGATAATATAACCCTGCTTTTGGTTAGTTTTCCATTGCCCATTTCAGGGTAAGTTGGGTATATTTTCTGCCCCAGGTGGTGAATCTTGATGAAGCCAAGTCAACTTTAGTAATACTATACCTGTTGCTAGTGACTGGTTAATGAGTAAGTGTGTGACCAACTATATTTCCTACCATACTGGGAGCCCAATATTGTCAGCAAAATAGGTTGAAACTCTGAAAATCACAAAGATATAAGGGGCCTAAGACCACAGTGACTTTTTTTTTTTTTAGCTGCAGAATTAACCAACCCTGAAACCACTGTGACTCAGAACTTCTTATGTGGGGAATTTTTTTTTATTATTGTTTGAAGCAGTGATTTCCCAAGTAGAGTGTGCCAGACCATCCAACATGGGAAGAAGTAAAATATTAGAAGTTTGTCTAGAAAAAAGCTTTACTAATATTTGATAGATGAGTTGACACTAGTTGGTATATCTGAGAGTCTTCTGTCACTATATAAGGTCACCTGAGGGCAGAGGAGGCATTTTATAACCTGCTGGAATTGACAATGGCACCCTCATTCTTATTCTTGCCTTTGGAGAACTCTATCCATGTAAATAGATTTATGGGTTATATCATCTAGTTTTAAGTAAATTGGCTCCTACAAAATAGGCAAGTGATTTAAAGAAGATTCTTACAAAGAAAGTTAAATGATATGATGTAAATCTAAAATCCACAGGAATAATAAAATGTCTTATTTGAGATTAGGCAATGACTTTTAAATCAAATTTAATGAGTTGGCACCAACATTGTGTATAGAGGTATATTAACAAATACAAATAAACTTGGGAATGCTGTTTGAATCATTCTCATCCTTTAAAGAGTTTTTAATGGATGTTTTATCACGTACGGGCTTCCCTGGTAATTGATAACTCTGGAGCTTCCCTTGTGGCTCAGCTGGTAAAGAATTCACATGCAATGCAGGAGACCTAGGCTCAGTCCCTGGGTTGGGAAGGTTCCCTGGAGAAGGGAAAGGCTACCCACTCCAGTATTCTGGCCTGGAGAATTCCATGGACTGGATAGTGCATGGGGTCGCAAAGAGTCGGACATGACTGAGCGACTTGAAGAAGAAGTGTTGTAATTACATATAAATTATTGGGGGTACAGGTTTACTTTTTAAATTTTTTTTTTACTGTTAGGGCTACATGATCAAAAGGTTTTGAGACCACAGTTTAAGTCACTAATTGTCCCTTATTTTCATGTACTTTTATTACTTAAAGCCAAAAACAGCACAGCTAATGTAAGGACAGGTAAGACCCCTGGCAGTTCCCATCTAGGTTTCAAGATTCTCTGTGATATGATTTGTGACTTTCTTTACCAGACGCAGTTGTCCTCTCTGTCTGCCACTGAGCCCTTGCTGGGTCCATTGCTAACCTGCATCTTTTCAATCTGCCTCGGAGGACCTGTTCTCCCCTCCTCCTGCCACTGAAATTTTCATTGTCCTTAAAGGTTAGCTCAAGGAAATAGTGCTTTCTCATTCACATTTTTCTGATTTCCCCCTTCTGCCTCTAAATGGTTCCTTCTCTTTCACCTTCCTAGCACATTGCTTGTGCATTGATTATGTTTTTCTCTGTTTGCCTTTTTATTGAAAAGTCATTTGCTTGCTTGCTTTGCCTATGGGTCGTAGGCTTCTTGGTGGTTGGGGTCCAGCTTGCCTTAGTTGTTTTATAAAATCCCTCCGAGAGAAAGGGAGGCAGGCAGAGAACTCACAGTTGTTAAATCCCCTTCTGTGCTATTACGATGGGGAGGGCGTCTTTCCTCCAGCTCCCTGTAACCTTAGGAGGTAGAAAGCGCCATATACCTGTGAGGGATCTGAGAGCAGGGAGCACACACAGTCAAGACAGGAGGATCTGGGATCCAAACCACGGTCACTTTATTTCAGAACTGTCTTGTCTGCCCTCATACATGTTGCCTGCAGCTACATGTTGTCCTTCTTTCACGTGGGAACACTGGCATGAGTGAAAATGGAAAACTCCGTGGGATGTTGCTACAGAAATATTCCTGGACCACCCTGGGCAGGTATAGTGAGTTCAAAGGAGAGTCTGGTCTTCTTGTGCAATAACAGGAAGGGCCTGGAGCATTTTATGTGTGAAAATGTAAAGGCCTGTGCACAGTTAGCTGTCTGCAGGTACCCCCAAGCAAAATCATGGGCAGTAAAGTATGTCCCTACAATAGTCTGGCCTAAGAGTCCCCGTTGAGAGACAAGTGGTGAGGGTCTCTACTCTGCTCAGCTGAATCAAATTGTTTATGCCTATATTCTCTCTGGTGAGGATAATTGAGGGTTGACAGGTTGTCAGCTTTCAAGTTGAACCATGTTAGATATATGCTATCATGATGGAAAACAGGCGTCTCTCCAGGGTTTTGAGGGTCAGATGACGGAATGTATATGAAAGGGTTTTGAATGTTGTAAATTGCCTCCTACGTGCAAAGGAGACATCAAATTTGATTCTTTCCTTGTCGTAGTGACTTCTAGCTTAGATTTCTTTGTTAGTCATTTTTGTTCTCTTTTAAGTGAGTTACCAAAGGATGTTTTTTAAAGTGTTGGGGTTCTTAAATGGAATAGGATGCAGTTTTTTTCTTAACAAACAAGCCAACACCCAAAAACAAACTACAGATATTAGTTCACAGCTTGCTATAAAACTTTTAGCTGTGGAGTAAGTAGAGTTTGTGGTAAAGTGAATTTATCTTGGGATTTAGTTGTTCAGATATCCGTAGAATCCATTTATAAGAATGGAACCACTTCTGGTACATAAAGATGGGGGTCTTTGAGTTGAGTTCCTGGGAATCCTTAAGCACCATCAGCGGTTGAAGAGGTTTGACTTGGGGTTGTATTTTGTTTTGTGTTTTGTTTCTGGGAAGCCAGTAACTTATTTTGAGGAGTCATTGCTGAGGGTTTGGGGAGGGACCCTTCGAAATATCTCTAGGTAGTTTTGAAAGTGAAAACTCGGTGTGGTTTGAAATTTAAGAATTTGAAATCTATTCCATTAAAGATTTCCAAGAAATTGGATGTGAATAACTAAAATTTTGCAGTGGCTATTTTCATATTACAGAGTGTGACATAAATTAAAACATGTTAATTTAACAAGTAAGTTACCAGAGAAGGAAGTGGTGATCCACACCAGTATTCTTGCCTGAGAAATCCCATGGGCAGAGGAGCCTGGTGGGCTACAGTCCATAGGGTTGCAGAGAGTCGGACATGACTTAGTGACTAAACCGCCGCCACCACCATGATAATAACTTACAGACTCAAGAGACAGAAAAAGTGCTGGTTCCTACACTGTGAATAGATGCAGTTGTGAATATTTGATTATTCAGGGTTCTTGAAGCACGCATGTGACTCAAGAGAACCTTACCTCAGAGTGGTGTATCTCCATAAGGAAGCACTTCCCAAGGTGGGATCCAGAGAAACTGATTCTCAGAAAGTTAATGGATATTATGCAGAGAAACCAGGTTTATGGGTAAGTGGGAAAATCAGGGTTAATCAGAGTAAAACAGGTATTTAACTAAAGAATTTTTGACCATCCTTATTTCTAATATTCATTCTCAATCTCCTTGAAGGGAAACAGAGGATTTAGTATTTCCCAAATGCATTAAATTGTAGAAACATTGGCTAAGCATCTTTTAACCAACAGACAATGTTGGATTGCTTAATTTGCTTAAACTGTTTTAAAGCAAATCCAAGACATTTTATAATTCACCTGACGAACTTTAGTATGCATTTCTAACTAAGGACTTAAGGACAAAAATCACCACCTCTTTATCACTTTAAAGAAAATTAACTGATTTCTTACTGTTATCTGATTGTTCCCAAAATGTCATCGGTCACCATTTCTCATTTTGGGAATCAGGATTCGGTCGAGGTTTACGTGCTGCACTGTGGGTTGTTGCTTTTGTCCCCGTCGCTTTTTTAAATGTGGAGAAAGACTATCTGGCCACCTCCTCCCTCCCTCTCCTGATCTTCAGAAGAGAGCTTGTAGGATGTGCATATCTGGATGTGTTTCCCTGTGGTGGTGTTTACCTTGTTCCGCTGTCCCCTATATTTCCTCTAAACTAGAAGTTTTCCTTTAATCTCAAGGCAAGTTTAGATTCAGGTGAAATATTTTTTGCAAGAATATGTCCTAGACTATGCTTATGATTTGAGACTAGGCAATTTAATTTATAATTCTTAAGTTACTTTTTAAAATATTAAGTATGACTTACATTTTGTTTGGAAATTTATGAGTATATCAGGGGAGGGATGCAAGTTTGATTTATTCCAGTTGTGGTTGAAAACACGGTGGTATTCTGAGTAGCTGGCCTGGTTAAATGGGTATACGTTTTTAGTGTATTTTAAGATTATAAACCATGTGACTCGGGTAAAATGGCTTGAGTGTGAAATGTTGCTGGTGGTGGAATTTTATTCAGAATGACAAGTTATCTGAGTTATAATGGTAAAACATGGTTCTATAAATATTTATTTCTAAACACATTAATTTAGAAATATGCATTAATTCTACCTACACTCAGTAAATTTTAACAGTATTTTTCTGATAAATGCTTATGCTAATTTGAAGTACATTCGTAAATCTACATACACCCTCAGGGTGATAATTTTATATGTACATTGTCTTAGAAATTCAGACATGTAAATAAAAATTCATATTATAAATGACTTTGCTAACTTAATTTTATATTTAAGTTTTTTCCCTTGATAGCTTTCCAAGTGCTTGTTTTATGTCTGGGAAAAATTAAAGGAGCTTTGTGTGTATTAATGAGGACTAGTATGGTATATATAAAGTAGCTTTGATGGATGGATGAAAGCTATCATTGGCAAATTCCAGCATAGTCTTATGTTTAACCCCTTAGTGGGCAGCAATACTATTTCATATATTACAGTTTGCCTTTTGTGAATAATAAGGTGCCTTGGATATAGCAGTGCTTTGTAACTAAACAACACAGCTTTTTTCTCCTCCTTAAAAAGAAAACAAAAAACAAAAAACTAATCTGTAGGAGGATGGGGCTTTCCTGGTGGCTCAGTGGTAAAGAATCTGCCTGCAGTGCAGGAGACGTGGGTTTGATCCCTGGGTGGGGAAGATGCCCTGGAGTAGGAAATGACAATCCACTCCAGTATTCTTGCCTGGAAAATCCCATGGACAGAGAAGCCTGGCGAGCTACAGTCCATGAGGTTGCAGAAGAGTCAGACATGACGTAGCAACTGAAGAACAACAACAAATATATAGGAGGTCATGAAAAAAGCATGATCTTTGAAGCTAGATGAACTGGATTGCTGTCTCTTTGTAAAATGGGATAGTAATTCCTGTATCATAGGGTTCATGCCAAGACTAAAGGTGAGAACGTATACAAAATAATTAGCACTGTGCTTGCCTAATAGGTGCCCAAAACAGGTCCTTTTCTTCCTTCTTCTCTTAACCCTATTTTTAAATTCAACTTTCTGGAGCAGTAAATGAATGAAAATTTTCATTTGTTCTGAGTGTTTTAGAAATTGCTAATTTTAAAACATTTGTTACAGAAGTCCAGATAAGAATTTGATTTCTTTTTTTTTTTATTTTTATTTTTAATTGGAGGATAATTGCTTTACCCCATTGCCTTAGTTTCTGCCATATATCAACACGGACTAGCCATAGGTATACAAGAACTTGATTTCAAGATAACTTTTATGCGTGGTTTGTCAGTCACTTTTATTAAAACAGCTAGACAGATGTCTATATGAAATATTTTGAACAAACAAATGAGACATTTTTAGATGGTAATATATATAGGAGAAGGAACTAGAGAATCAAACGGATATTCTATTATTGCCATGAGGTTATTGCTAACAAACCGCTTGGTTTTAATGAAAGTCAGTATGTTAAAAAGTCCATTTATTTACTAAGTCTGTGAGACCATGAGCTACTTCGAAGACTTTCAGTTGAGTTTTGCTGGCGTGCGGTTTACAATAATAAACTTTATTTTATTTAGATGGTGTAAGTCTGCAGTGCCACTCTCCAGTCATAGGTGTTTGTTTACGAACAGGGATGTTGCCAACCAAGAGTGCAGGCTTCCTGCAGAGGAGAGGCATCAGTGCTACTCCAGTGGGCCCCGGATCCTCATCAGTGGGGAGGACTCTCTTTACCGGCTTGCGCCCTATTAATGACTCACAGAAAGGGAGAATTAATATGTCCATGGTGCTAGTGATAAAGAGCCCGCCTGCCGATGCAGGAGACTTAAGAGAAGCAGGTTTGATTCCTGGGTTGGGAAGATCCCTTGGAAGAGGGCATGGCAACCCACTCCAGTTTTCTTGCCTGGAAAATCCCGTGGACAGAGAAGCCTGGTGGGCTGCACAGTCCATGGGGTTGCAGAGAGTCAGACACAAATGAGCGACTTGGCATGGACGCACACATGTTTTGAACAGCAGAAGTCAAGGAACAGTTTGGAGGCTACTTAAGTAGGCATATATGGGTGAAGAAAGACATGCTTTCTTCTACCAGCTGTTTCTAAGTCTTGGGGCATTTGGCTTTGTTAATGATGGAGTCTCCTGCTGCTCCCTGCCCAGGTAATACGGTACCTGTTTCCTGTGAATGACCTTGATTCCTTAAGGGTACTCAAGTCTAGCTGCTCTGGAGTATTTTTACACTTTTTTTTTTTTTCCCTACCATGAAGTCACAGTTCGTTTATCCCTTCCTTTCTGAAATGTTCTGTTTAAGCAAGGACTCTTTAGACTGTCCTGCTTTACCTACCAAAGTCAAGCCAGGAGGACTCAAAAAGAGCATGATTTCCCCCTCCCATCATGGAAAGCGTGAAGAGGCACCATTTCTAGAGGGCTAGTTCTAAGCTGACGGGATTTATAGACATTTGACCCTGACATGGCTTCTTTTTTTGCTTTCTTAACAGCAGTCTTAGCTGGCTCAACTGAATATAATATCCTTAAGAGTTTTAGAAGTAAAAAGTTACCATGAAGGTGCTAACTGTTTGACAAATTAGAAACTGTTTCCACTTGTCAAAGGGTGGTGGAAGCCTTACATTAATTTCCCCAAGAGTATTTATTGAGGGCTGTCATTGTGCCCTTCTGAGTTTGAGGCCCAGCTCTGTGTCTCAGTCTGAGGAGATAAGTGCTTACAGAGTACAAGTGTGTGCAGCAGGAAAGAGGAAGGAAGGAAGGAGGAGGGGGAGGCAGGAGAGGTGGGGCTGGTAGCTGGCGTGAGGGTGGGCTTCAGAGAGGAGATGGAAGATATCTAGCACTTGGCCACGTGGGAGAGAGGGTGAGGGGCTTTCTCTGACGAGAGCACGCTCAGCAGAGGCTGGGAGGCATGAAAATACAAGTCGTGTTTGGGGTGCTGTTACTAGAACAGATGGTGCCTGGCATTTGGGTGCAGTGGCAGGGAGGGGGAGAGCCAGATTGCAAAAGGTCTTGCTTGCCAGGCTAAGAAGTATAGACTTGATCCTGTAAAGCAAGTGATAGCTGTCAGAGCTTTTAAAGCAGATGATGTAATCAGAGCCCCACTTTGGAGGAAAGCTTTGGCGGCTGTGATGTGGAGGGGAGGCTGGCATGGGGACAGATGGATGGCAGTGTTCACTGCCATGAGGCTTTTGAAGTAGGTCAGGTGAGAGCTGATGTTTGAGGTCCGAGTTAGTGGGAGGAAGAGAATGAAAGTCAGTTGAACACCTTTTATGTGGATTTAGGGTGCATTAGCTCCTATCACGTTCGCAGAAACTTTGCAGAGTGCTGATGTTCTTATCCTCATTTTGCAGAGAAGGAAATGGGCTCAGCCAAGCTTTGAACGCAAGTTGCCAGTCCTGTGTCACCAGGCTTTTATTTTTATTTATTTATGTAATTGTTTGTTTATTTTTGGCTGTGCTGGGTCTTTGACGCTCCTCCGGCTTTTCTCTAGTTGTGGCGGGAGAGGGTTACTCTCTAGTGCAGTGCATAGCCTTCTCATTGCAGTGGCTTCCCATTGCAGAGCACATGTTCTAGGGTGTGTGGGTTCAGTTCAGTTCAGTCACTCAGTCTTGTCCGACTCTTTGCGACCCCATGAATCGCAGCACGCCAGGCCTCCCTGTCCATCACCATCTCCTGGAGTTCACTCAGACTCACGTCCATTAAGTCCGTGATGCCATCCAGCCATCTCATCTTCTGTCGTCCCCTTCTCCTCCTGCCTCCAATCCCTCCCAGCATCAGAGTCTTTTCCAATGACTCAACTCTTCGCATGAGGTGGCCAAAGTACTGGAGCTTCAGCTTTAGCATCATTCCTTCCAAAGAAATCCCAGGGCTGATCTCCTTCAGAATGGACTGGTTGGATCTCCTTGCAGTCCAAGGGCCTCTCAAGAGTCTTCTCCAACACCACAGTTCAAAAGCATCAATTCTTCGGCGCTCAGCCTTCTTCACAGTCCAACTCTCACATCCATACATAATCACAGGAAAAACCATAGCCTTGACTAGACGGACCTTAGTCGGCAAAGTAATATCTCTGCTTTTGAATATACTATCTACATTGGTCATAACATTTCTTCCAAGGAGTAAGCATCTTTTTTAATTTCATGGCTGCAGTCACCATCTGCAGTGATTTTGGAGCCCTGAAAAATAAAGTCTGACACTGTTTCCACTGTTTCCCCATCTATTTGCCATGAAGTGATGGGACCAGATGCCATGATCTTCGTTTTCTGAATGTTGAGCTTTAAGCCAACTTTTTCACTCTCCTCTTTCACTTTCATTAAGAGGCTTTTTAGTTCCTCTTCACTTTCTGCCATAAGGGTGGTGTCATCTGCATATCTGAGGTGATTGATATTTCTCCTGGCAATCTTGATTCCAGCTTGTGTTTCTTCCAGTCCAGCGCTTCTCATGATGTACTCTGCATATAAGTTAAATAAGCAGGGTGACAATATACAGCCTTGACGTAGTTTGAGGCAAATAGGCTAAGGAGTTGCAGCTCCTGGGTTCCAGAGTGCAAGCTCAGTAGTTGTGGCGCATGGGCTTAGTTGCTCCAGGGCATGTGGGATCTTCCTGGATCAGAGATTAAACCAGCATCTCCTGCGTTGGCAGTCAGATTCTTTACCACTGAGCCACCTGGGAAGCCCTCACCAGGCTTTCGGAACAGAGGGATGAAAACACCATAAGGTGTGTATGGGAAGATGAATTTTGCAGTGGAGTAGATGCTGCTTCCAGAAAGGAAAAGGGGTACTTGGCAGCAGACTGAAGGCAGCGAGCAAGGCTGCTTCCAGGCTGGGCAGCAAGCGAGGGATGGTAAGTGTTAGCAGGAACCGAAAACTCTCAGGACAGGAAGGGCAGTTCGAGGCCCCCCTGGGATACCCAGCTGGGAATGCTCAGTGGGCAGGAGGAAATTGGGTTTCTCAAGCAGCATCCCCTCTTCCCTGTAGAAACTCCTTCACGTCCTCTGGATGGGCTTGGAACAGAACTTCCGTAGGAGGGGATGGATAGCAGCCCTTGCTCCTGTAGCCTCTAGTTCCAGAGCACAATTGCGGTGCATGCAGGAATCACCTGGACCCTTACTCTGCTTGCACATTTCCAGGCCTGCCTGAAGGTGGTGTTTCAGTTGGTCTGGAGTGGGGTTTGGCAGCTATGTTTGTATCAGGATCTTGGGGTGAATGAGGAAGGGTGCAACCAGATCCTGTTTTTGAGGATGTTTGACTCTGAATGGCCTAACCTGACCTTTCATTTTACTTCTGTCATGGAGCTTTTGAGAGCTCCTTGAACAACATGTCTTTGATCTCTGGTGAAAAGGAACACCTAGGAGAATAGCTTTTTTTTTTTTTTTTTCTTTTAGGAACTTACTATGTACATTCATATTTAGTTCTGCCAAGGATGCTTTTTAGTTATCTGGATTCATACACAAAAGTAGCAAGCCCTCAAAATTAGGTTTGGTTTTTTTGGCCTTTTAAATGGACCTTTGGCAGGAAGTTTCTAGTGAAATTAGATTCTGAGTATTTTTCTTGTTTATGAAAAAGAGGTTGGAGGAGGGAACCTGGGATGTGGAGAGTGAGGAATAATATCATAGGGTTCTTGGTTTGCCTGGGAGTTGCCTAGGTGGTCACAGGTGAAAAAGGCGCCCAATGGGGATCTGATGTACAGCTTGGTGACTATCATTAATGATGCTGTATTATAGATTTGACCATTAATGAAGCTGTATTATAGATCTCAAAGTTGTTGAGAAAGTTGGTCTTCAAATGTTATCACCACACAGAGACACAAGTGGTAATATTGTAAGGGATGGAGGTATGAACTAACCTTAGAGTGGTAGTTGTTTTATACTGTGTATCTGTGTCAAACCATCATGTCTTATGCCTTAAACTTAAACATATGTCAACAATATCTCAGTAAATCCTGGGAAAAAAGATACCGAAAAGGATTCAACTCTTTGAAGTCTAGGTTTTAAACCCAGTCAGCCTACTGGTTATTACACCATTTGTTTTGTTATTAGTCTTGAACCCAGCCTAGGTTTCTCTCCCCTTCCTCTCTGTGGGTCTTTTTCTTTCTATTGAGATAGAATTGACATGTAACATTTTATTAGTTTCAGGCTTGCAATGTAATGATCCAGCATTTGTAGATACTGTGAAATGACCACCACAGTAAGTCTCATTAACATCCATCACCACACATGGCTACAATTTTTTTCCCTTGAAATGAGAACTTCTAAGCTCTATTCTCTTGGTAACTTTCAAGTATACAGTACAGTATCATTGGGATTTCCCTGTTGATCCAGTGATGAAGACTCTGTGCTTCTAATTTAGGGGATGTGGGTGTGATTCCTGGTTGGGGAACTAAGATCCCACATGCCTCAAGGCATGACCAAACCAAAGCAAAACAAAAAATAAGCCCCCGCCCAGCTGGTAAAGAATCCGCCTGCAGTGTGGGAGACCTGGGTTTAATCCCTGGGTGGAAGATCCCCTGGAGAAGAGAAAGGCTAACCACTCCAGTATTTTGGCCTGGAGAAGTCCATGGACTGTATAGCGACTTTTCCTTTTACCAAATAGTACAGTATCATTGACTAGTCACCATGATGTACCTGACACACCCAGGAACTATTATTTCATAACTAGAAGTTTTACCTCTTGAGACCTTCACCCACTTCACCCTCCCCCCCGCCACCCCACCCCAGCCAAGTCTTTTGTTGGTCCAGGAGACTTTGAAGCCTGATGGACTCGATTCAGGTCGCAGCTCAGCGCCTCCACATCATCGTGACCCTGGGAGGTTTACCCGGCCTTCTTGAGCTGGTTTTCTGTGACTTTGGAATGCTGGTACTTTTGAAGGCTGTTTTGGGAGCTGAGTGACATAACACCTGCACCTAAACCCAGCCTCACTCCTGATCACAGCAGGAAGGGCGGCTCCTGGAACTGTGCCTAATTCTGCACACCTCCAGTGCCTCCTCACTCCACTGGGCTAACCGCCTGGTGCCTTTCTTCACAGCCCTTATTCCACTTTTTTTCCCCCGGAGTTTGGGAGGCTTTCTTGTCTCCGTGGTGGGTAATAGGGGAGAAAGGGCTTTTCGGTTTTGTTCTCAGCCTGTGTATCTTTTCTCTTGGTATCCGGTTACTCTTGGGCTAGGTTTTGCTGCTTTGTCTCCTCTCCTGGACAGGTTTGGGTTCATTGACTGCTGCTGATTGGTTCCTATTTCTTCTGTGTGGGAGGGAGGAGCCGCCTCCTCTGGTTTTCCCACCTTTGCTAAATGCCATTTACTGCTTCCTGTGTTAATTATGGGGCTTCCCAGCTGCCTTTCCTTGGTCTCCATCCTGGTGGAGAGAGGGAGGGGTCCGCTTGCTCTCTGGTTGGTTAGCTCAGTCACTGGAGAGAGGCCAGCGAGCCCTCACTTGGTGCCAGCTCTGTGTTAAGTGCTTCTTAAATTACCTGCTTGCATTCTCTTTAAGCCCCTAAAAGGAAGTAGGTATTCTTCCTAGGCCCAGTTTGTGGATGAGTTGGGGGTGGTGGTGTCTGTGTCCAGCCCTGGGTCTCAGAGAAGGTCCGCAGACCCGGGTACCAACTTATGCAATGCTGCCCTTCTGTCCCACCTCTCGCCTGTGATGGGCATAGCTATCTGCCAGAGCAGAACCAGTGAAATTTAAAATCCTTTAGGAGGGCCGGTGCAAATGTCAGTTTCAGTGAGTGGCCTGGGTACTGCAGAAGGTGCAGAGTTGGGGGGCTGGGGAGGGAAACTTGGGACATAACTAGCTGTGCTCACAGGGGCAGCAAGGAGTTAGTCAGTGGGGTCGCAAAGAGTCGGACACGACTGAGCGCCTAACACACCCCCCCACACACACACCCCGCCTTCTTACCTCTGCTTGTTCTCATTTTGAATGGCTCCTGAAAGACTCTGCCTTCCAATGTGCTAATTAAGTGCATATTTGTGGATGCTATAGACAAGATTTACTTCTCATAACCTTTTTGTTCTTTCCCATTTTATTCCTACATTACAGATTGCTTTTGGCTGACTTTTTTTGGGGAGGAGGACTACAGT
The DNA here is from genome assembly GCF_001704415.2 of Capra hircus. NCBI lineage: Eukaryota > Metazoa > Chordata > Mammalia > Artiodactyla > Bovidae > Capra > Capra hircus. Next base: position 98,820,254 of record NC_030809.1, read on the forward strand.
GCCCTTAGGTTATCCACAGTATTAATGAACACATCTTACCTTTCAGGACCCTTTGTTTCACCTCCTCACTTAACTCCCAGCATCCAGATATGTAGAAGAAAAGCATAATGGAGAGATCAAAGATTTTGGAGTAAAGTAGACTTGGTTTCAAATCTCAGCTCTTCTTTATGCCCTTGGACAGGTTTCTTAACATCAGGGCCCTCAGTTTCTTCATCTGTAAAATGGGAATCATTGTACCCGGGGAGAAATACTATTTGTCCAGCACCTCTTCCTAGGGCTTTGCACTTAAGAGGTGTTCAGAAGTTTCATTATTCATTTCAAGCTTGATTCAATGGATATTAAATATAGTTAGTGTGCTAGACTTTGTGCTGAATTTCGGCAGTTACAAAGATTACTTAGAGATGGTTTCTGTCCTGGGGAGCTTAAATTCTAGTGGTCAGGGCTGACGCATACACATTCATCATGAGGAGGTGCCAAGACCCAAGCTGTGGCAGGAACCACGAACAAAGCATTTCTTGTGCCCTCAGGGCTGGGAGATCTTTCCTTCCTGAAGGAGGTTATGCCCAAACCCTGTGTTAAAGCACTGAGTGAGAATTAACCAAGGAAAGGAAGGTAGGAGGGGTGGCTGCCCTATAAGCAGCACGAGCTATGGATGGACGGTCAGTCCGGGAGAAGTGTGTGCAGCCTGGCTTTGGATGGAAGCTGAAACAGGGAAAGGAACCCCGAATCCTGGTATCTATGAAGGTGTTGGTAGGCCTGGAATGCTGGCCGAAGAGCTTAGAAGATGTAGTATTTTTCTAGGATGGAGGATCAAAATGTGAGGGAAAAGACTTATGTAAGTAGTGCTTAATAGTTTTGTCAGGCATTTTCTTAGTGCAGAGTCTGATTAAATAAATTCTGGCGTGTCCATGCAAGAGAGTGATCTGCAGATGTTAAGAGAACGAGGTAGGTTTATTTGTGCTCTTCAGGAAAACGTCCAAGAATATTTTTAAATGAAAAAAGTATTCGTAGGGTATCTTTGGGAGTATGTGTACAAGAGACTACACAGCAGTTGCCTTTGTAGGGGCTGGGATGGATGCTAGCCTTTCATTTTGCTGCGCACCGTTTTGTGCTGTTTGGCCATTTCTCCATATGCAGGCATTTCTTTTAAAACAAGAAAATGCTGTAAAGAAATGACTAATGTACATTATCAGGTGAGCCGGAAACCAAGTGACGGAATATAAAAATAACTTCTGTTAGCGCACTGTAACGCCATTATGCGGCATGCTAGATTATTTCATCCTCTGACAATAATACCATTCATGGGGGGTTTTAGAGTTTCCCACTTTCACATACATTATTTCAGTCAGAATTAATCACTTCCATCTGTGCTCTCAAAGCAATTAAAATATTGTAAGACTTATAAATGGTAAATGATGCTCTGTAAAGTTTGGGAAAGGGGAGAAAAGAATGATATTACGTGTTTAATGCAACATCCGTGAATTTATCCCCGTGCTTTCTTTGCACATGGCTTTGTAAAAAATGTAATTGTGACTAAAATATACATTTACTTAGAGGCTTTTCTGTTCAATGTGATTTCATGCATCTTCCCAGGTGTTGCGTCTGTGTTCTTGTCTTTTTGGATGGCTGCTGTTTTGTGAAACCCAGCAACCCCTTCACCAGGGGCCCCTTGAATCACTCCCACTCCTGTGTACTCTCTTAGCCATGCTGGTTGTCTGGATTGATGTTCACTCTTTCCTGGACCCTTGGAACTGGGATGGATGGCCTGTGTGTCACTGAAGCACAGGGCACAGAGAAAGGGCTATTGTTGAAGGAATAGAGGTTCCTTTGGGGCTTTGCAGCAACATTTTCAGATAGAAATGGTACATACCGGTAGTTTACAGCCAAGGAAAGAGACTAAGGGTAAACAGTCACACAGTAGCTACCCGTAAGTGGCTGGATTCAACCTTGAATTCTGTTCTCCTAACCCCAGCCCAGCAGTCCTCCTAATTGTTCATGAAATCAGACTTTTCAGTAGGCTTTGCTGGGGAAAGAGATGGTTGGGTTCCATTGAGAGTGAGTGAACAGGTTTTTGACCTTCCTGAGAAATTTCCTACTGTGTGTTCTGGTGATGAGTGAAGTGGGTTCAAACCCCAGTAGCATCTTTGACACAATTGTGTGGCCTTAGGTAAGTTACTTAGCATACTCGAGCAGTAGTTTCCCATCAGTTAGAGTGGTGTATGTGGGACCTGCCTCCACAAGGCTGTCCTAATACACGTAAGGCATATGGCACATGGTGGGAGCTCACTATATGCTAATGTTACTTTTTTTCCTGATGGTTTGATGCAAAAGAATGATACCAGTGTTGGTAAGGGTGATGGTAACTGAGTACTCACGCAGTGTTGAGGGAATGAATGGGCACAACCCTTCTGGAGGGTAACCTGTCAGTGTGCTAATTTAAAGCATGACAGCTCTCTGATCCAGAAATTCCAGCTCTAGAAATTTATAGTAAGGAAATAATTGTACAAACACATAAAATTGTTTTTAGTGTAGCATTGCTTAATAGCCAAAAAGTGGGAAAATCAAATGTTTACCTCAAAAGGAGCTTGGTGAAAAACTTGGTCACCCATACAATGGAATAACGAGCCCTTTTGTTCTCGGTGGGGGAGAGCTAAGTGGAGTGGTGTGGAAAGATGTCTTCAGTCTGCTGTTGAAAAATAGGCTACAGAAGAGTATGATGTATGCTCTAATCACATTTGTGCTATTTTCCCCTTCAAAGTTTGTATTAGGTAACTTGGAAACATTTAAGGGTCTACCATGTAGAAGGTCCAAGCTAAGGTTTGGCAGTGACACTCCAGACGTCTACAGTGTGTATTTGACAGTATCACTCCAAAGCATCTAAAGAGTGGTTAAGAAATTAAATCAGTGTAATACAGAAAGCTTTTTAGGTGGTTTGGGCAAAGTAACTCTTGTATTCCTGATATACTTGGTTTTAACTTTCTAGGGGGATTTCTGTCTCAGGACCATGGAGATTAAACTATCAGTGGGTCCTAACCTTTATATTTCATGGTTTATAGGTCACAGAATAGAATTTTGGTTTTGCAGTTAATGGTAGAAAGAGAACTTCTCTTTGTGGGGAGGGGAGAGTGAGTGGAAGGGGAGGAGAAGAGAGAGAGAGAGGAAGAGGGTGGTGTATTTTAGAATACAAACTTGATTAGTCTTCACTGGGAATGAAAAAGGTCAATCTGGATGATCCTATCTCAGTTTGAGAAGTATTCATATTGTGAAAAAGTTGAGTTTTTAATATTTTAGACTTGCAATCATTTAAAAAAACTGGTTGTAATATTTGTTAAGTTTGTAATGCTTTGCAAAATCATAAGTGTTTATTGCATTGGCGCTTGAAAATATGCTTTAGATTTTAAAATTGAATTCTTGGCATCATATATGAATTATAAAATAACTGTTTTGAGAAAAAACTGATTAGATACCTCTTTTTTTTTTTTTTTAAACCAGTGATACTAAAGGTATGTTTAAGTCTGCTTTTGAAGTTTGTTGAAACACATGATACCACTCCAAGTGAAAGATAGCAGGCTTAAAACTGGATGGAGCTGAGTGTGAACTAAAGTTTTGCCTTTTCCAAACTGAGTGGCCATTTACAAAACTAATCCTGTCTTGCTGGTTGGGAAGACTAAGAGATAACTTGCGTAAAACATCTGCTGCCTTGTCTAGTTAAATGTTAACAAACACTTGTTCCTCCTGAGCTCTTAGTGTTGAGAAGTGGATTCTCTAGGGGTGTTGCCCCTGTGTTTGTAGACCGTTGTCCCGTAGCTGCCTTTGTATTTACACCTGTGTGTGATCTGGCCCTGGGGGTAGCTGGCTGGTGTGCTTGGATAAGTTGTGACAAGCTGAAAGTTGGGCATTGTTGCCACTGACCTTTTCAGTGTAATGGATGGTTACCAGGTGTTTGTTTGTGTTCTACCATAACAAGCACTTTTTATAGGGATGGGCTTCCCTGGTGGCTCAGATGACAAAGAATCTGTCTGCAAATGTGGGAGACCCAGGTTCAAGCCCTGGGTTGGGAAGATCCCCTGGAGAAGGGAATGGCTACCCACTCCAGTGTTCTTGCCTGGACAATTACATGGACAGAGGAGCCTAGCAAGCTTAGTTCATGGGGTCACAAAGAGTCAAATGTGACTGAGCACCTCACAGTTTTATAGGGATACAGTATAAATTCCAATGTAAAAATGTTAATCTTTGAAAACCAGAGCTAGTCCAGTTATCAGCCAGTTGAGTTTATCCAGTCTGCTACAGGCTAACCAGATCCTATTAGGTAATCCTGCCCCAATCCCCACAAGCCGTTTGTCAAGAGGGCGGGACACTTTAAACTGAAGCTCTCCTTGTGGCTGTCATTGCTTAAAATCTTCCTTGGGTTTTTATGGAATGGGATGAAAAAACTTCCAGGTGGACTACTTACTGCCTGTCTCCATTCAAGCTGCTTCCTTCCTTTGAGATCTCTCCTGTCCTTTAAGGCTCTGTCCAAGCCCCGCATCTCTCAGATGCCTCCCAGACAGCTCTCCATTCTGCTCCTGTATTTCCCTCTGTAATGGATGTATTACCACAGGCACCACATCCTCACCTTTTTAATGTTAGTCTCGGATTATAGCCGACCTGAGGGCACTCCCCAACCGTGCTTTTTGCTTGCTTTTCTTTGGTCCTTACCTAGATGTGGAGGTCTTCACCTAGATGTGGAGCTCCAGTACGTAACTTGTGATTCGGTTTCTTCCTCTTTCCCTGATCCAACACCTTATGAGGTCCTGAAAGAAGACACAGAAAACAGTCTTCTGTCTTTTAGTTTTAATTAAAATAGAAGACGGGAGCTTTAAAAAATCATTTTTTGGTGTGTTTCCTTCCCTCAGTGTTTTCTTTCACAGGTGCACATATATATGATATATATGTTAAGTGATACGGTGTACTTTTTTGTATAGTTTGCTTTTTTTACGTACACACATAAAGTGCATATTGTCTCATATTAATGTGTTTTACAAATAAGTTCTAATGACTCCATGTAATTCAAATTCCAGCCTATTGGTATAGTTTTTAAGCTGTCTACTTATTATGAACATTTAAGTAACCCTGCAATGAACATTCTCCCTCAATAGTTTTATTGAAAGATCTCCAGCAATTAAACTGTTATAATCAACTTAACATAGTAGTTAAAATTTTAATTTGTATAATCTGTTCATTTTTTAGTATCTAGGTAATCACTCTGGTTCAGAACTATTCTAGGTGTTCTGAGTACTCAGAAATAAGTACTAAAGTACTAAGGATAAAATAACACATGTATACCAATAGAAAGTGATGTCAGGTATTTAAATAGACTGTTAGATAACATAGGTACTAAATAACTTAGGCAGACCACTTATTTTCATCAGAGGATGATGGACTAAAAAAGTTGGTTGTATATGTACAATAGAATAATATTCAGCCTTAAGAAAGAAGGACATTTTCTTACTTGTGGGAACATAGTTGACCCTGGAAGGCATTATGCTAAGTGAAATAAGCCAGATAGAGAAAGACAAACACTGCATGGTATCATTTATTTGTGGAATCATTAAAAAACAAAAAACCTTGAGTTGGTAGAAACAGAGTAGAAAGCGGTTGCTGGGAGATGAGGGAAATAGAGTTTTGTAGAGGAGTACAAACTGAGTTATAAGATGAATAAAGTCTGAGGATCCAACACATAACATGGGGACTATAGTTGATAACACTGTATTGTATAATTGAAATCGCTGAGAGAGTAGAACTTACACATATTCTCAAGGGTTGAGTGGGGGAGGCAAAGATGTGTTAATTTGGAGGGGGAAAATTCTTTCATAAAGTATGTGCACATCAAAACATCACCTTGTGCACTTTAGCTTATAATTGTATTTGTCGATTATGCCCCAGTAAAACCGCAAAAGAAAAAGAACTTTATGTAAGAAATGTATACAAATTAAAACCAAAAAACTAGCGTGTATGTGGGTGTGTATTCCCGGGTGAATAAAGACCTTGACATGAGACTCTGTATCACAGTTATCTTGCATAACCTTACTGAAAGGGTTGAGGACACAAAGGCATGAGGCCAAGTAACTTTGGAAAATGGTAGACACTGTAAGGCTAAATACAAAAGGAACTGTACATTAACGATGTACTCTAGTTGGTAAGGTTGTTTCTCATGGGAGTACAGGTTAACAATTCTTAAACATGTATTCAGAGGTCCAACAAATACATGGATGGTGGATGGTGGGAGACAGCTTTCCCACTGTTGGAGAGAGAATTTAAGGTTAAGCAAGGGCAGAAGACTGCAGCGAATCACATGGTACTGGATTAGAGTTGGAGACATCCTTATGTTTAGCTTAATACAGATAGGTGAGTGTGCATATCTGCATTGGTGTACATATATGTATTTTCTAGATCTGTCCATTGAGAGAGCTTGGAAGCAGTGACACCCTAGTAGCAACAACATCCCAAGGTCTTGGTTTCTAAATATTGTTCTTCAATAAAAGTAATCTGGGCTTTTGGAGAAATGGATAATTACAGGTCTAGAGCATCTCGTATTACCAGAAAATAAGGAAATGCTCAAAAAACAAAGGAAGGGGGCTTGCCAAAGGACATAGGGGCCAACCTCAATGAGCTCCTAATAGCCAAAGCCAGAACACTTAGAGTGAAAAAAAAAAAAAAAGAGTGGTACTGCTTTATAGCCCAGATTAAAATAAATGTGTATGAGCTTAGTAGGCAAAAGAGACGTCCTTCTTGTAGAGGAATTGCAAATGATTTATGTAGATACTTACCCCTTCAGGAATGGGAGGCTTAATTTCCCCCAGCTCTGAGTGTGGACTGAATTTGGTGACTTGCTTCTAAAAAAAGAGATTATAGAAAGTGTGACAAGGTACACTTACAGTAGAGAAGACCCATAGACACTCCTTAACCAGATGATCAAGGTTGTCATCACCAGTGGTCATGCCGTGAGCTTGTCCTCTTAATATGATGTGATGAGGACACCTCACCTCCATGGTTCCCCTTCAGAACCAGTCATCCCAGATTAACTGTGAGAAAAACGTCAGACAGGTCCCACCTGAGGGCTGTAATACACAGTACCTGCCCAGCAGTCTTCAGAATTGTCAAGGTCATGAGAGACAGAGATGGAGAAAGGGTGCCAGACGGGAGGCGTCTAGGGAGATAAGACGGGTAATTTGCAAAGTGGGATCCTGGATATGGATCCTGAAGCGGGAAGAGAACACTAGTGGGAGCTGATGAAACCCAAATATAGTCTGGAATTTAGTAACGTTTTCTAAATGGTACTGAAAGCATTTCCCCTGAACGTTTAATTTAGACAATACTCAAACACAAAGAGAAGCTGAAAGAAATGTATAGTGAATGTACCCACCATGTAGATTCCACAATTAGGAATTTGTGGTCTTTGCTCTATTACATGCCTAACTGTTAGTCCTTTTTATTCTTTAAAATATTTCAAAGTAAATTGTAAAGATCAGTATGTGAAACCCCCTCTCCCTCAACAACAATGAAAAAAACAAAACAAAACCTGTTTGAAGTGTAATTTCTTCCAAGGTTATGGCCCAGTGCCTACCGGGCACTCACAGTTGATATTATGTCTGTGGTTGTGCCCTGTGGAGAATGAGACTGATGGAAAGTGGGAGGTCATAGGTTACTAGTATTCACTTTAAGAGGTGATCACGGATGTGGGTGATTAGGGGACCATGCTTGACTGAAGTAGATCTGTGCTGGTGGGCACTGGGGTGTTGTGGGGGTGGTCTGTGAACATCCAGGAAATAGCAGTTGGTTTCCTGCCGTGAGTTTCCAGTACTTCAAATGGTGTTGACCAGTGTGGGCAGCTTTGGGGATGGATGGAGGGATGGCGGGTCTGACTGGGACAGTGGAATGTAGGATGCCTGAGCATTTATTTCAGTGGGGGCAGTCCAAGGCTGCCCTCCCCGTGCCATTCTCTCCTCCCTGATGGTCCCTGGGAAAATAAATAGAGCGGGGAAGAGCGAGGTTTCGGCTCTGGCTGGGGGTGGGAGGATTGATCAGCTCATCAATCAGGAGAGTGTGTAATTACGCGGAAAGGACAGAAATCACTCCCTGAAGACCACGGACTTGGGGATGTGCCCAGAAAAGGACCTTACAGCTGCTAACAGTAGCCCTATTCAGCTCGGGTGCATAATGATTTTAAAACTAATCAGGAACCGAGGCCAGAGCTGGGGACAAACACAAATATCTTGTTGACAGAGCAAACATCTAGATTTTGTTGGATAGGAAGTTGCGGAGGAAGGTCAGAGTGATGTAATGGTGTGCGCCAAGCTTTCCCCCTCAAACAGATGGGCCCCGGAGGAACCATCTGCAGCGTCCCCGGGGCTTTCAAAATCACTCCCTATAAATTAAATCGTCATAAGTGTTGAGAAATTAGTATGGAAGCCCTACCTGAAGTGAAACTAGACGAAGGAAATTTCCACGGGAGTTCTTGCTTCCTTTTCCTCCCTTGCGCTGTAATAAAGCCGAGGCTTATTTCAGGCAACTCTGGCGTTTAGTGCTTGAGTCTCATTGCCTCGCCCAAATAGCGGTCGAGAATAAACTTTCGGGAATAAACTTGCCTTGCTCTTCTTAAGCTTGGACAACTGCACTTATTCCTACCTAAGCCAGCATCAGCTGGATACTTTTCATAAACTGCCTTGCTATTTTGGGTTTTCTGTTTTGGTTGAGAAGGAAGTAGTGTTTTGCTTCTGGTCTTTCATCAAAGGAATATTTGTTCTGGTCAGAAGGGGGGAGGGAGCGCTTCTCAGTTTGGATCAGACAAAGAAAATATATGGCATCATATGTAAGTGGCTGATTACAGATCTTAATTGGTGATGTTTCTAATAAAACATTCAATAAAGCACTTAAGAGCAAAAGCGGGATTTGTTGCCCCTATCCTTTGGTTTCTTCAGCAGTTATTGCAACCCCTGTGTGCCAGCCACTGAGGGTTTGCAGTGGACCATGTAGCCTCTGTGTTAGGGAGAGACACAGGAGAAATGGCAAAGTGAGGTTTGTTGAGGTGTGTATGTGTGGAATATTCAGGGGTTTCCTAGTGGCTCAGTGGTAAAGCACCCACCTGCCAGTACAGGAGACAGCAGGTTCCCTGGGTTGGGAAGATCCCCTGGAGAAGGAAATGACAACCCACTCCAGTACTCTTGCTTGGGAAATCCCAAGGACAGAGGAGCCTGGCAGGCTACAGTCCGTAGGATTGAAAACAGTCAGATGTAACTTAGCAACTGAGCATGCACACAGGTCAAGGGAGCAGCCAGTTGAAGTGGGGTTGAGTGTAGGGGACAGGAGCTGACCTGTGGAAGGTAAACTGTGATGTAGAGGGGAACAAAGTGGGTGAGTGTGAGGTAGGTGGCGTGCAGGAGTGCGTGTGTAGGAGAGGCCAGGGGAAATAGGAGTGAAGGGGAAAGGCTGGGGAGGTGCGTGTGGATACATTGGTGAATGGAGAACCGGGGCAGGAATTTGGAGTGTTAGCATAGTTAGCCTGCTGGCTTCGGGCTTCTGGGTGAAGTGGGAGGAAAGCTAGAGTGGGGTCAAGGAGAATGGTGATAAAAGTTTGAGATAGTCGTGAGGGGACTGGGAGGGGCTTTTCTTTGGGGACTCTCAGGCATAGGGCATAAGGATGGGCTTTTTTAGGATATTGGGGGCCTTTTGGGGTGGAGCTATTCAAGTGGAGTGGCATGTCTTCGTGGGGTCTCTTAGCTCAGGGCATAGGTGTGGGGAAGCTGAGTGGTGGGGTGGATTCCCATGGGTGCAGCCAAAGAAGAGAGGTGCAGATCATCCAGGGTGCTGGCGAAGGGGGTGGGTCAGAGGATCGCCCTCAGTGAAGAAAGGGGCATGCCCAGGGGCATTGGAGAGCAAGTCCTTTGAGGGTGAGGGGGAGGCAGGTAAGAGCTGGAGGCACAGAAGTTGTGGTCACCAGCAAGAGCAAGGAATTGTGCCCTCTGACTCTAAGGTGTGGCCCTAGGAATGGCATGGACTAGAGTCCAGAGCCAAGGATCGGAGGCCCCAGTGCAGTGATCATGACAGGAAGTGCTGTCACTTCCTAATGCTGTGTGCTGGGCACTGCTCGAAGTGCCGTGAGCTAATTCAGCAACCTCACGATGAGGAGTATGTATAGACGAGCAACTAAAAGCCCATAGAGGTTAAGCAGTGACTCAAGGTCACACAGTTAATAAATAGCAAAATGAAGTTCAAAAAGTGTGTGGACTATCAGAGGAATTGGAAGAAGAGGAGTGCAGGGGGACTTCCTGGAGGAGGTGATTTTTGAGCTACATTTCAAGGTAGTAGCTTAGTGAGGTGGGGACAGGGTTTATGTGGAAGGTAAGCTGTGTGGTGTTTGGGGGCGGGTAACAAAGGGGGTAAATGTGGAGTAGGTAAATCCAATCCAGATTGTAAAAGCACCTCCTCCACCCCCAACACTTCTGCTCCCGTTCATTCCTTTGGGAACTGACTGCTGAAGAGAAAATTGTGAACTAAGCCCCTTCCTCTCTTTCTTGGTGAAGGAGGAGAAGTTACCAAAAATAGATAGGTGACAGCTGAGAATTGGAGTGGAGGGTGGTATAGCTGTGAGTGCCCAGAGTCTCAAAGGAGGATGGGTATTTTACACGGGGTTGGAAGAGAAGAGCTCAGCCAACGCCTCCCTGTGGAGATAGCTTGTCCAAGGTGGGGAGGAGGGAATGGGGAGTGAGTGTCTGATGGATACAGAGTTTTAGTTTGGGAAGCAGAGAAGGTTCTAGAGATGGATGGTCGTGAAGGCTGCCCAGCAGCATGAATGTACTTAGTGTCACTGAAGTGTACACTTAAAAGTAGCTGAAATAGCAAATTTCATGTTGTGTATATTTTACCACCATAAAAAAAATTTAAAAGATGGTAGAGGGGGAAAATGATCATCTCTACCATTTATGATTTTCCAGTTACAAAATGGGCTCTTATTTCATATTTGAAAGTATATGGGTATTTTGCTAAACGCTTTATGTAGTGAATTGTTTAATCCTCGCTTTCAGAAATAGGTAAACCCTGCTGTACCGATGAGAAGTCTCGGGTTTGAAGAGATTCCAGAAAATGGCAGAGGCTGGGCACTGCCAAATCTCCTGACTCTATAACCCTTGCCAGTAACCCCTGGGGAATTTACCAAGGGAAAGATGGTTGTAGAGACAGGGTGAAGAGGGAGAAGGAAGGGGTTGTAGGAAACTCAATAGGGAAAAAGCTGGATGAGGAAAGGAGGCTGGTGGGGGATGGGAGAGAGGACCACAGGGATGAGAGGTCAGATGGAAGGATGCAAGGACTCGCGTGTCCATGTCTAGATCAGGCGTGAGTTGTGATGGAACTGACGGGAAGTCCAGGTAGCACTGACGTGGTCTCAGAAGGGGGTTGAGGACTACAGAGAGGCATAAGGGCCCAGTGTCGGGGGAGGAGCCTGCCATCTACGGTATTGTAGGCAGAAGATGCTTGCCAGATTGAGACCTGCTGTGGGAGGGGCTGGAGATACGGATGGTATAGATTGTGGCTTAGCCTGTACCTCTGTTCTTGTTTCCTCCCTCCCTCCCTCCCTACGGTGTTGCCTCTTGAGTGTAAGTTCTGCAACCTGATGTTGAATTTTGGTGCATGAATTTGGGGAAGAGGGGGCGGCGGGGTGAGGAGGGTTGTCTGTGTTCTGATGTTGACAGAGCAGATACCAAGTGTGAGGTCAAATCATAGCCAACTACCTGACTCTGTAGCTAACCAGGAGACTGCAAACATGCTGCAGACTTTTTCTTTTTAATAGAATGGGCTGAAACGTATATACTGATAGACTGGGACTCCTCAGGAAGTCTTTTGAGCTTGTAACCTAAACCCCCTAAGGCGTATCCTGCCTTCAGTGGTGGCCGATGACATTTGTGACACCAGATGGAGATGGGGGGCCTGCTTCAGATATTTGCATTTAGCGAGGTGTTTGTGAAGTGATCTAAGCTGTTTATAAGGGGAGTGCTCTCCGGAGAGTTCCTGTTATCATTTTACTTCACGTATTTACTTTGGATTGAGCAGAATTCTTTTATTCTCCTGCCGGTGGTTTTTGATTCTGTGCTGAAAGACAGGCTGCTTTCTGTGTATGGTGACTGTGGTGAGCATGGCCTGTGATTATATAATAATTCTGAACAAATAAAGAGATGTTCTCATGGCAGGCCTTGTAAGGGCAGCTTGGAAGCCGGCATCATTAGGGATTAAATTTCTCTGTAGTTAAAATTTGCAGCTTGTCAGAGGTGCAGCAGCACGTCAGCTGTAACCTCCAGGTGTAAATAGACCTTCATCAGCATCATTGCAAAGTCCTGGGAGGAGCCAAATCGCAGTGGGATGCTATCCATCAAAAGTTGTTTGCAGAATCCTTGTTCCTGGCAGCAGTCTGTTGTATCCCCAGCAGCCGGTGGTATCTGTAGCACTTTACAACAGTTCTTTCCCAGGAAATGTAGAGTTTATATGCTTGGTGGTGCCAGATTCTGATGAATCATTTTACTGTCCCCCTTTCCGCCCTTTTTCTCTCGCTGAGAAGCATTTGGGCCTAGGTGAAATAAGGCAAATAGGATTTTATTTTAACATGAAAATAGGACTAAGATAATGATTACTAAGGTGACCCTTAATTTTGAGAGCTAATGATGGCTAACATGATGTACCGTTATCTTCTGGGCCAGGGGCCATCTAAGTATTACCTAATAAGCTCCTTGAGAACACAGTCTTGTCTTTTGTTCGCGGATGTATCCCCCAGCCCAGAACGGTGTCTGGCACAGAGTAGGTGCTGCAGTGAATGAACTTAATGCAGAAGAAGGTTCTGCATCACAGAGTAATTGTTGCCTGCCCAAGGCCACACCACTAATAACTGGGGTTCCTTGACAGTACGTCAGTGAAGAGAGTGAAAGGCACAGGGAATAATGGTTGGTCTTCAGAACTGTTTCACTGAAAATATTACTAACTAGAGGTGTCTTGAGTTTTCTAAAAGATGATTTCTCCATCTCTTATAGTAGTTTTTGTAATTTTATTAAAAATATATGTGACATAATTTTGTAATTCTAATAATGTTATTAGGGCTTCCCTTGTGGCTCAGCTGGTAAAGAATCTGCCTGCAGTGTGGGAGACCTGGGTTCAATCCCTGGGTTGAAAAGATCCCCTGGAGAAGGGAAAGGCTATCCACTCCAGTATTCTGGCTTGGAGAACTCCTTGGACTGTATAGTCCATGGGGTTGCATAAGAGTTGGACACAACTGAGCGACTTTCACTCACTATGAGGATTAAATGAGAAAGAACTTAGAACAGTGCCTGTACTTTATAAAGCACCATCTGGGTGAAAATTTGCATTGAATGCTATTTATCTTTTAAAGGGTGTTTGCTCATTTACTTGGTTTTAATTTTTTTAATTAATTTATTTTTAAATTGAAGGATAATTGCTTTACAGAATCGTGTTTGTTTCTGCCAAATATCAACATGAATCAGCCATAGATAGACATGTGTCCCCTCCCTCTTGAGCCTCCGTCCCACTTTCCTCCCCATCCTCCCCGTCTAGGTTGTTACAAAGCCCCGGTTTGAGTTCCCTGAATCATACAGCAAATTCCCATTGGTTATCTATTTTACATGTGGTAATGTAAGTTTCCATGTTACTCTATCCATAGATCCCAGCCTGTCTTTCCTTTCCTGACTCCGTGTCCGTAAGTCTGTTCTCTATATCTGTGTCTCCATTGCTACCCTGCAAGTAATTTCATCAATACCATCTTTCTAGATTTCACATATGTTAGTATGCGGTATTTGTTTTTCTCTTTATGACTTACTTCGCTCTGTATAATAGGCTCTAGGTTCATCCACTTCATTAGAACTGACTCAAATGTGTTCCTTTTTATGGCTGAGTAATAGGGCATTGTCTCTATGTACCACAGCTTTCTTATCCATTCATCTCCATTCATCTCTTGATGGACATCTAGGTTACTTCCATGTTCTAGCTGCAGTGAACATTGGGGTACATGTGTCTTTTTCAGTTTTGGTTTCCTCAGGATATATGCCTAATAATGGGCTTGCTGGGTCATATAGTGGTTTTATTAAGGAATTTTTAGTTAAAATTTTCTGGTTTTTTTTAAAGGAATCTCCATACTGTTCTCCACAGTGAGAGAATGTATCAATTTACATCCCCATCAACAGTGCAAGAGGATGTATCAATTTACATTCCTACCAACAGTGCAAGAGGGTTCCCTTTTCTCCACACCCTCTCCAGCATTTATTGTTTGTAGATTTTTTGTTGATGTCCATTCTGACTGGTGTGAGGTGATATCTCATAATACTTTTGATTTACATTTCTCTGATAATGAGTGATGTTGAGCATCTTTTCATGTGTTTGTTAGCCATCTGAGTGTCGTCTTTGGAGAAATGTCTGTTTAGGTCTTTTTTCCACTTTTTGATTGTGTTGTTTTTCTGGTATTGACTTGTATGAGCTGCTTGTATATTTTTGAAATTAATCCTTTGTCAGTTGTTTCATTTGCTATTATTTTCTCCCATTCTGAGGGTTGTCTTTTCACCTTGTTTATAGTTCCTTTGCTGTGCAAAAGGTTTTAAGTTTAATTAGGTCCCACTTGTTTATTTTTATGTTTATTTCCATTACTCTAGACACGACTGAGCGACTTCACTTTCACTTTTCACTTTCATGCATTGGAGAAGGAAATGGCAACCCACTCCAGTGTTCTTGCCTTGAGAATCCCAGGAACGGGGGAGCCTGGTGGGCTGCCGTCTATGGGGTCGCACAGAATCGGACACGACTGAAGCGACTTAGCAGCAGCAGCAGCAGCAGCAGCAGCAGAAAGTGGATCTTAGAGGATCTTGCTGTGGTTAATATCATCAAGTGTTCTACCTGTGTTTTCCTCTAAGAGTTCTATAGTTTCTGGTCTTACATTTAGGTCTTTAGTGCATTTTGAATTTATCTTTGTGTATGGTGTTAGGAAGTGTTCTCATTTCATTCTTTTACACATAGCTGTCCAGTTTTCCCAGCACCACTTATTGAAGAGCCTGTCTTTGCCCCATTGTATATTCTTGCCTCCTTTGTCAAAAATAAAGTACCTATAGGTGTATGGGTTTATCTCTGGGCCTTCTATCTTGTTCCATTTGTCTATATTTCTGTTTTTGTGCCGGTACCATACTGTCTTGATGACTGCAGCTCTGTAATATACTCTGAAGTCAGGAAGGTTGATTCCTCCGCCTCCATTATTTCTCAAGATTGCTTTGGCTATTCGGGGTCTTTCATGTTTCCATATGAATTGTGAAATTTTTTGTTCTAGTTCTGTGCAAAATGCCATTGGTAATTTGAAAGGGATCTTAGAAAGAACTTAGAACAGTGCCTGTAGTTTTTAAAGCACCCTCTCTGTGAAAAGTTGCCTTGAGTGTTGTTTTTCTTTTACAGGATGTTTGCTTATTTACTTAGTTTTAATTTTTAAGTAGAGATAAACATTTCTTTAACTATGGATACTGTCTTTAAGAGTACGACTGAATGAGAAAATATGATTCAGAGATTTAATAGGAAAACCAAGAGTGAGGTCTGATTTTAGTAATGAGAATATTGTTACCATCTGAATACTACGTGAATACAAAATGTTTTATTAGATAACTAGAATAAAACATTTTTGGAGTTGTTCTTAGAGCACCAAGACATGTATCATAAAAAAGTGTTATTCTTTAGCCCAGTAGTCAAAACATCTTTGACATAGCAGTTTTATCAATAAAATACTTCTCATACCTGCAACATTTGTATATTTCTGAATTAAAATCATGATTAAATCCACAAAAAAAGAAATAAAGGAATGAGATAAGTAAATGTGGTTAGATATTCTAGTATCTTTTTTCTATATCCAGGCAATCACTTTGCACCCTCTACTTTTGATCTGGTTGAGAAGGAGTGAAAGTCATCTAGAAAAGAGAAAGCATGTAGTGTGTTTTGAAGGAGGGGTTGCTAGATTTTTGGAGTGGTAGGTGGATGAGAAATTGACAAAGAGGTACACTGTCAGGCAGATTGCGTGTAGGATGTTTTGGGGAGTAAACCAGAAAGCTATCCTTGGCCATCTGCTTGAAAATGTTGGTGAGGTGGTCACAAACCAAACTCCTAAGGATGACAGTGTTCCCATTAGGATGGTCACATCACTTCCTCATAATGGATTATGCTGGGCATGCTGGACCAGAGGTGAATACAGTTCATACACAAGAATTTGTGCATATGAGAGCCTTATACACAATATTTGCAGAATTGCTTGCAAATTTGAAAAGTATTTCATCTATTTGAGGGGAACAGACTTGAATGGAGTGGTAAAAAAGGCAGCTAATCATTTGGAAGTGAGAAAGTGGAAATAATGTTGCTGAACCACAAGTTCTTACACCCGAGGCACAGAGAGGCCCAACATACCAACGTGTCAGAGTTTGGAGCAGAGGAAGGTGTTTTGCGGGGCCGATCAAGGAGAATGGGTGGCTCATGGTCAAAGCCCCCAAACTCTCGGGTGGTTTCTGGGGAAGAGTTTTTATGGACGAAATTTGGGGTGAGGAGACTGTTTCTTGGCTCCTCCTCCTTTGTTTCTACATTTCCTCTCTTCCCTGATTAGCAGCTGTTTTGAATCTGCCTCTTGGAACTCAGGCAAGGTCAAGGAGGATGAATGAAGCCCATTTCCTATCCACAAGAACTGGGGCGGGGGCATGGAGAGGGTTTATTCTGGGGAGGGCCCCACAGGATCCTGCTCCATTTCAGTCAGATGAAATCATTGGGTTTGACTTTGGCAGGAGGGCTGGATGAGTAGAGAGGTAGTGAGGGGGTGCGGGGGTGACATGCTGGTCAGCCCCTAGGAGAGACGAGCCAGGAGGCTGCTGTCATTTCTGGAAGCGCGGGAGCGGAGCTAGAGTGGGACCCTTCTTGTCCTTGTTATGGAATATTTGTAGGTAAATTAGTCTTAGTTTACTTACAAATACTTCCTAAGATTGTCAAATCTTGGAAACCTATTTCTGAACTTAAAAGATGATGGGAAGGGAGACTGTCAAGTTCAAGACTACTGTTTGCTTACCTGGGCAGAGTGCTGTAGTGTAGCTCCAAGGTAGAGCTCCTCAGCAACCAGCAGGTGGTAATGGATATGAATTTGTTGGGATGATGGTTGGGGTAGACTGGTCATCTACGATTTTCTATTGATCTCTTGCACTGGCTTTAACTACTATGATAAGTTGGAAATTTCAGGCAGATTTAGAATTCAAACGATTATTTCTTGAAGAACTAAAAGCAGACTGAAGAAATAACTGATAGATTGCCCAAAGCTTAGTTTCCATTTGAGGATGCACGAAACTGGGTACTTAGTACTGAATGCAAAGTTGAATTTAATATCGTTTCAACAGGGATGCAGTTTATTGATTACCCACAAATTAAATACTTGAGTGCTATTGGAGTATTTTTAGTGGAAGTGTTTCGCAAGAGAGAGAAAAAGGTCTCCTCTGGAAATAGATGGAGCAGATGTTAAAGAACCAGAAGAAAAAGGAAATATGGGCCATTGGTAGGTACTCCCATTTCCTTCAAAACTTCCTTGAAAAATGGGATAGATAAAGGGACCCAGTCTTTGGCAGCATTCATATCTGAAGAAGTTTTCTTAAATGGTAGTCATAATATCATTCAGAAGACACTAGCTGTAAGTATTCCTGTCCTTAATTTTATATAAAAAAAGCCTTAGTCACTCTCATAAATTATTGGTTGATGTGTTTGTGGCTTAGATGGGAAATTTGAGAAACTGTGATAGTTGGCAAATGCTTAGAAATGACAGAAATAGACTGAGAAACTGATAAAATAAGGATTTTGGGTTCCTGAGAGCCCTTGAGAACAGTGACCTCACTCAAAGAATGAAGAGCTATGCTGATTCCAGAAACATGACTCATTAGGGGAATGCAGCCGTGCCCTTCCCTGCTCTTTCAATGAAAAGGCGTGGGAGCATCCGGTGAAGGGCCTGGCCTAAGGGCCAGCCTGCCCATAAACCCTGCGAGTCTTCCTCTTGGCCTTCTTTGTACAGTAAAAAAAGATCCGATACTAACACGTGGCTCTAGTGTACAGATTCAGTTCAGTTCATTTCTGTCGCTCAGTCGTGTCTGACTCTTTGGAACCCCATGGACTGCAGCACACCAGGCTTCCCTGTCCATCACCATCTCCTGGAGCCTACTCAAACTCATGTCCATCGCGTCGGTGATGCCATCCAACCATGTCATCCTCTGTCGACCCCTTCTTCTCCTGCCTTCAATCTTTCCCAGCATCAGGATCTTTTCCAGTGAGTCGGTCCTTCACATCAGGTGGCCAGAGTATTGGAGTTTCAGCTTCAGCATCAGTCCTTCCAATGAATATTCAGGACTGATTTCCTTTAGGATTGACTGTTTGGATCTCCTTACTGTCCAAGGGACTCTGAAGAGTCCTCTCCAACACCACAGTTCAAGAGCATCAATTCTTCGGTGCTCAGCTTTCTTCACAGTCCAGCTCTCACATCCATACATGACTACTGGAAAAACGATAGCTTTGACTATACGGACCTTTGCTGGTAAAGTCATGTCTCTGTTTTTTAATATGCTGTCTAGGTTGGTTTTCTTTTCTTCCAGATTATAATCTGCCAAATCCTATTTCAAGAATGTGGGAAGTGGATAACATTGAGAAATAAGTGTTTAGAGAAGTGAATGAAGAGCTTTAGAAATTTTTCTCTGGTCTCAATTTCCTCATCTAAAAATAAAAGAAAGGTTTATTGGAATAGTTTTATAAAGCCCTTTCTGGTTTTCAGTGAGTATGTCTATTTTGAAGAGATGAAGCAGGGAGGTGATATGTAATACTACCAACTTTGTCTGTTCTGGGTGCTTTATGTACAATAATTCTTTTTATCCTCATTATTTCATTCACTATAGGTAGGGATATCACTATTCTCATTTTATAAACAAGTGTGAGTAACATGGATAAATACACTCAGCTACCACTACTCACTGGCTGAACTGGAATACAGAGAGATGGTCATAATAATAGTAACGGTGATTCATCGTCAGTTTTGAATGAAATGGAAAAGACTCAGTGTTTGGGGTGTTAGACTTGTTCTGTTTTTTCACAGGTTACTAGAAGTAAAATAAACTTTAGAAAGAGAGTCAAATCTCAAATTTTATCCCTCAAACAGGGAAACTCATTCTTTAGATTGTTGGGATCTGAGAGAGGGGCGCTGAAAGGACACTCCACTTTTTCCGGTCAATCTGAGTTCGGAACCAGTTCTCAGAGAGACAGGAGAAAGGCAGTATCAGGAATTCAAATGGTACTTTTTTTTTTTAAAAACTGATGGAACTAATGTTGGAGAGTGTGATGTAAATGTTTGTCAACAGTGAGCTTCCTAATTGACTTGCACACAGTCATTAGGCTTGTCTGGCTGCTTACGTGGTGCCATCCTCATAGAGCCAAGATGTTTAAGAAGGCTTAATTTTTATTTTAAATTGTTTTAAATTTTTTGGCCACACCACATGGCGTGTGGGATCCTAGTTCCCTAACCAGGGATTGAACTTATGCCTCCTGCTTTGCAAATGTCCAGTCTTAACCACTGGACTGCCAGAGAAGTCTCAAGAAGACTTCAATATGTGCCTCCAGAGAGTAGCTTGGCATCTAGGAAGAAGAAGGTGGGGGGGGGCTTCTTCCCTATGAACCCCCCACCCCAGTTTCTGTTCCCAACCTGCAAGGATGAGCTCTGTCACCAGGGCCTCTAGGAAGGGGTGAGTGTGGGGCCAGGATCGTAAGCTGGAGGCCTGCTCTCCACCTAAATGGAGACAAGAGCCTCACGTATACCCTGCTTCCCAGTTCCACCCAGTAATAAATGCTATTCTGTTTCCCATGGCCAACAGCATTCTGGATATAAGTTTCATTCTACTCTAGATACTTTGTGAAAGTGAAGCTGAATTTAAAAACAAAACCAAACCATATCGGATGCTGAGGCCAATGCTGCTCCTGTTTCCATTTTAGTAGATATCAAAGTAGAATCTTCTGGCTTATAATATTGCATTTGGTGTTCTAAGAAAGTTACTCTTATTGTGCTAATAGTAATGTCTTTCAGAAACTGAATTCAAACATATGCCTTTGGAACTTTGAAGTACCTTGGTCTTCGCTTTTTTCCACCCACTTTGGTGAGGTGGGGTGTGAATAGCTGGAAAACTTCAGATAAATAAAACTACCCCTTTCCATATGGCTGTTAATGTCCATGCTGTGCTGGAGACTGAGCTTTAAAGTTGCTCTCTCCTGTCCCAGGCTATTTTTTCCTAAGAGTAATGGAAGATGTTCAAACTGAAAATTATTGTGGGCAACTGGCTTGTCATTTTCTAAAGTAACATTTTTATTCAACAAGTAAAACAAATTTGCCCAACTAAATTATTCATAGGAATTACAAAACTTGTCATTTAGACTGGATGTTGGGATATTCAGGTCATTTAGAAGACTGTGGTTAAAAATAAAATGACCTAAATATATAGCTCTACTTTTTTTTTTTTTTAAGGAAAGTTGAAGCTTTTAATTTTTTTTGACATTGGTCCTGATTCTGCTTCTTTTGGGACTGTAAGCTAGCTGCTCATTCAGTGTTCTAAATAAAGACAGTTCCTTCTTCTCTTCTTGTTGGTAGCTTTTCATAGTATGTATGGCTCTGTTTTTAGTCAGGTTGTAAAGGTTCTGTATCCTTTCTCATGCATGAGGGTATATATGTGAGTGGCAGAGAAAATGGAGAAGGTGGCAAGCAGACAACTCCTCCAAGAAAAATTGAAGAGACTTTGTTAATTGTTCTGATCACTCCTTTTGTCCTTGGAAGGAAGGAGCATTTGAAACGTGAACTTGTCCCAATCTGCTTTGGGGCAGTAACTGGAGCATAAAATGTTGAAAATCAATTATGTATTTAGGGAGATAAACCAGGCTGACATATTGAAGGCATATTGTATTCTGTTTGGTGGCCGAAAGCAGGCCAGTCACGTCATATTCCTGCAGTAAAATCGTGTCCCAAAGGGGTGAGACCCAGAGGATAACACATCTTTATGTATCCAAACTTCACAGAACGGGAGAGTGTTTATGCAGTCTTTGCCATTTGTCCTGAGAAAAACAATCCTATCTTAAAAGGGACTCTGCTTTTTGGATTGTTGGCTGCTAAATATAGAGTTTGATTTTTTAAAAAATACATTCCTGGCCCTGATTTATAGTGGTGTGGTCAATTTGCAACGCACTGTACATTCCCTATGCCAATTAGGTGGTTAAGATCTTTGCAGGAGAGGGTGGAAAGAGTTTTAGATTTCTCCTGTAACCCACTGTGCCTTATAGTGCTGACTGCTATACAGCCGTTTGTAGATTTGCAGGATATTTGCATGGGTATTGTTTTATGTTCACCTGATAGGAAAGGTTCCCCAAGGACCGGGTTGTGTTGTATCTGAGGTTGTTTGGTTGGTAAACAGCTGTGTTAGTCTGTTAAGGCTGCCAGAACGGTCCCACAGATGAGGTGGCTTAAACAACAGAGGTGTATTGTCTCAGGGTTCTGGAGGCTGGAGGTCCAAGATCAAGGTGTTGGCAGGGCTGGTTCCCTGAGAGGGAAAGATGTGTATTAGACTCTTTTCCTTGGGAGTTATTAGATAACTGTCTTCACATCATCCTCTCTCTATGCATGTCTGGCTCTGTGTTCAAATTTCCCCTTTTTATAAGGACACTGGTCATATTGGATGAGGGCCCCCAAGTATAAAGACTGTCTCCAAATGCTGTCACATTTTGAGGTCTGGGAGTTAGGTCTTCAACAAGAAGCTTTTTGAGTGAGGGTGGGAAGGGGGTGGACAGTTCAGGCTATAACAGCAGTGAAACTGAGGTCACATTCTCTTTTTGTCTCCTAATTCAGCAACTTTCCCAGCCCTGTTTAATAAAGATTTGTTGCTTGGTTTATGTGCAGCTTGGACAGAGAAGGCCACACTTTCTACTCACAAAAATACCAACTCCTCTGCTCACTGATTCCTGGCTGGTAAATTGAAGCCATTTCTTATATGGAGACAGTTTTGTTTGAGGCTGTTTTTTTGGGAGTTTTTAAAACATTTGTCTTCTCCCCTTTAATCCCTGGAGTATAAAAATACTCATTATTTGATGCACACATTGGTTTTGAAGAGATAGATAGTGTGCACTTTGCCTGTGATTTTTTTTTTTCCCTTTTTGTCTTTTTGGTCCTTGCAGGGGAAAATGATCATCAGTGTTTGAGGGTTTATATATAGGACATACAGCCGCCCGGGTAGTTAGTCTCTTAACTCTCAGGCAGCTTTAGAAATCAGAACCAGCCGTAGAACCAGGTAGTTCTCCCAATCCAAGTTTAAAATGTAGTATTTAAAAGATGAAATATATTCTATCACTTTGATTTTTCAGTAATATATAGAGAGATCTTTCCTGCCAAACAACTTGGTACCCAAAATGCATCAGTTTATTTAAGAAATTTCCAAGTGCAGTACAGTTTCTTCTTAGAGCGAGGTGCAGTTTGTTTGGCTCGGGATTGTAAATTTGTAGGGGGTGGCCCTGTATATGTTAGGGAATAAATATTTGTAGTGGTTCTGATGGCTTAGACAATAAAGAATCTGCCAGCAATGCAGGAGACTCGAGTTCTATACCTGCGTCGGGAAGATCCCCTGGAGAAGGGAATGGCTAACCACTCTAGTGTTCTTGCCTGGTGAATCCCATGGACAGAGGAGCCTGGTGGGCTATATTTCATAGTGTCGCTAATAATCGGACACGTCTGAGCAACTAATACTGAGTTGGGAGACTGCAGATACATACTGGATATAACGTGTAATTCTCAGGCTAAATGCAGTTTTCAGGGTTTTACATTTGCTTATATTTTACATCCTTTCTTTCTTTCTTTCTTTTTTTTTTAAATGAAGGACAGACACAACAACATATGGAAATTTAAAAGTCAGACCTTGGTTGAAGTGGTTTGGGACAGTGCCTTATACGTGTTGGTTCGTAGCCTGGCAGGACTCTTGTTATGTTGGATGCTGTTGTGAAACAGGCATGGAAATGAAAACCTCTTGTCGCTGTTGCCCAGCATCTCCCAGTTCAAAGGCAGCCAGTTACATAGTGCTTGGCAGGAAGCTGCCCATTTTGTCTCTTTTTGAGAGAAAAGAGAGAATGAGGTGTCTGTGTGGAGCATTTGATAATTAAGGAAGAACAGCCCAGCCTCTGTAGATGGATATTAAAAGGTAAGCCCCCTGGCCTCGTAACTGTGTCTGCTGAAGTCTCATCCCCACAAGCCTCCAGATGGGGAGAAAGCCATGCTGCACGGCTGTTAGATAGTTAACACAGTTCTTCATAAACTATTAGGGGAAATGCAGTAGTTGGCTTTTGAGAACATGAATGTGTACTGTATTTGGGGTCTTAGGGTTCATTAACCACTTAATTCTAGCAAACAGCAGCAGGCCAAATTATGTCCGCTCTAGTCATTCATTTTTCAAAAATGGTTTTAAAGTATCAGTTCAGTCTCTCAGTTGTGTTCGACTCTTTGCGACCCCATGGACTGCAGCACGCCAGGCTTCCCTGTCCTTCACCATCTCTTGGAGCTTGCTCAAACTCGTATCCATTCAGTCGCTGATGCCAACCAACCATCTCATCCTCTGTCGTCCCCTTCTCCTCCTGCCCTCAATCTTTCCCGGCATCAGGGTCTTTTCCAGTGAAGCATGAGGTGGCCAGAGAATTGGAGCTTTTTCAACATCAGTCCTTCCTTTAAAGTATACATAAACAAAATTTACATTTTAACCATTTTTAAGTGTGTAGTTTAATGGCGCTAATTACATTCCAGTGGTTGTGCAGTCAGCGTACATCCATTCCCAGTACTTTTTCATCTTGACCCCAGGAGAAACTCTATACCCATTAGATACTAACTGCCCATTCTCCACTTCTCCCTGCCCCTCTAACCTCTATTCTGCTTTCTGTCTCAGTGATTTTGCCTCTTCTAGGTAACTCATATTGGAGAAGGCAGTGGCACCCCACTCCAGTACTCTTGCCTGGAAAATCCCATGGACGGAGGAGCCTGGTAGGCTCCAGTCCATGGGGTCGCTAAGAGTCGGGCACGACTGAGCAACTTCACTTTCACTTTTCACTTTCATGCACTGGAGAAGGAAATGGCAACCCACTCCAGTGTTCTTGCCTGGAGAATCCCAGGGAAGGAGGAGCCTTGTGGGCTGCTGTCTATGGGGTTGCAGAGTCGGATACGACTGAAGCGACTTAGCAGCAGCAGCAGGTACCTCATATATGTGAAATCATTTAATATTTGTCCTTTGTAAGTGGGGGGGTGTCATAATTCTTCACTTTTATTTTTTGGCCACACTTTGTGGCTTGTGGGATTTTAGTTCCCCAGGCAGGGGTCGAACCTGTGCCCCCTGCAGTGGAAGCATGGAATCTTTTCTGGACTGCCAGTAAAGTCCCTCATAATTCTGAAGTTGTGTCTGCACAGCTTTACCATATGTCTTTTTCTTTTTGATCATAATTTAGTAGGTAACTTTAGAATATTTAAGCTCTAGGACAGAAGTTTGAAACTAACGTGCCCTCAGGGGCCAGAGAGTAGTAACATCTAATATTTATAGAGCAGTTGCTGTGCATGAGGCACTTTGCAGGTAACGACACATTTCCCCTCACACCAGCCCTATGAGGTAAATACTATTAATATCCGAGTTTGCAGATGGGAAGCTAAGAGATGAATTACTTGCCTAAGATAATGACATGACTGGTATGTGGCAGAGTGGAGATGCCAGCTCGGGAGGTCTCTGCTCCAGAGCTTGAGCTCTGGCGAAGCTCCGTGCTTATACATAGGTAGAGGGGGCAAAGGCAGATGGGACCAGGAGCCAGCGAGGGAGTGAGCCGCTGGCGAAGGCTGAGCCCCACTGCTGGGGTTAATTATGGGGAGTAGTGGAGGTGGAGGGGCTGCACCGCTGTGGGGGTGGGGGTGTCACAGAGCGGGAACTCAGGCTCATTGCTGCTGGCACTTGCGAACTTCCGAGAGGCTGGACCGTTATTTAGGGATGACCTTTTGATTTCTAATTGAGTTAGGTTGAGAGTTGGCAACCCAACTCAATTAGAAACTGCAACAAAGCATGTGGGCCAGACAGCATAGCTATGCCACACTGCTTTCAAGACATTTTTTCTGGAGGTTTCAGGATAGCCTTATTCTGATATATCCAAGACCCTTCGCCTCTTTGTACCCCTGGGATTCTGGTCACTTGCTGTTTTTTGGACCCGGAGACAGGGTCTCGCCGATCTTCGCTTCCCCAGCTGCAATTTTGATACAGCGATTTTCAGTAAATGTCTGCTGAGCCAGTGATCTTGACAGCACTCATGATTTCCTCCCTCTCACTGCCAAGAGTTCACTGAAAGTCTAATTCAAAACAAAACAAAGCCAGTCGATTTTGAGAGGCTCATATCCTTTCATGTAGAGCTTCATAATTTATTGTTTAATTTGGGGCTCCTTTGATTTAACAATGCTGGTTAAAATAGGACTTTAAAGTGTGTGTGTTTTTTCATTTAGAAAATCCCACCAAAGAAATTCAAATATATGCTATGTTCAACACATACAGACCTGAGCCGCCTTTTTTTAATAACAGCCAACAGAAGTGTGTGGGCGTTCTAGCCACTGTGTTAAGGTTTTTACATGCCTTATTTCTTTTAATTTGGAGTTACTTAATCAAGCGTTTGTGGATTTAAACTGAATTGTAGTATGGGAAGGGTTTCCCTGATGTCTCAGATGGTGATGAATCCTCCGGCAGTGCAGGAGACCCAGGTTTGATCGGTGGGTCGGGAAGATTCCCTGAAGGAAATGGCTACATTCCAGTATTCTTGTCTGGAGAATTCCATGGACAGAGGAACCTGGTGGGCTGCAGTCCATGGAATTGGAGTCAGACACAACTGAGCGACTAACACTTTCACTAGTATCAGAAAGGCTTGAACACAACTAATTCAGCTTGCTGACTTTGCATATGAAGCTATTTAGGGCCAGCAAATTTAAGAGACTCATCCAGTGTCATACATCTGTTGTATGTATCTGTTGGCCAGAACCCTTTGGACAAACACATCTGTTGAGTGGTATAGATGTAACCTTCTCCGATATGTAACTGTTGTGTGGTGTAGCCAACACAGCTCCCCGTCCCTGCCCCCACCCCGCCCACACCCGCTTCCTGTCCAGCAGTCCTTTTCTAGACACCACAGTGCTGCTTTTTATCTTTTTACCAACTGTGGGAACACACTGGGCTTATTAGGTTAAAGCGTAATAATTTGTTACTCCTATAGATAGCTTCTGAGCTATGGATCATTACCAGGGTATTTGGAATTGTTTGCTAGTACAAGTGTGGTTTTAGAGTTGTGCCTTTGTTGAACCAGCCGTAGTCTGGAGTTACAGGAAGCTAAGAAACCAAGTCTTTACTTCATTAGCCAAGAAACCAAGTCCTTACTTCATTAGCCCGGGACTCCAAACTAAAAGATCTGATCATCTTACAGATAAATACTGTAAATGAGAATGTAAGGTTAATGGTTTACTTAAAACAGGTAATTTACCTATGAATGACATAGTAATCACTGTATTTCTCTAATATTTGACCCTTTGCCTACATTTTGGTAGATGCCAGTGGTTTTCAAATCCAATTTAAGACATAGGGCAGGGTTGGGGCCCTTTTCTCATTCAACTGAAACTAATCAAGGCTTTTTTTTAAAAAAGTTATTTTCCCATTAACAGAAGTAATCTATGCTTTGGTAACGAATTCTTTAAAAGTACTGAGAAGTAATTTTACCATTCAGAAATTTACTACCATTTAAAATAAAATAGTAAGTTTTATTTAAATTGAACAGACTATAACGGAAATTAAAACTGAAGGAATGGCTGAAATTAAGATTTTTTTCCCCCTCAAAAGTTAATGTCTCCCCACACACACCTGAAGAAGATTGCTCTAAAATTCAAAAAAGATCTGAAAAATACTGACAAACTAGCACAAGAATCCAGATTACTTTCAGATTTCCTATCTTTTCTACTTTACCATTTTGTCCACACACTTGAGAAGGAGGAACAATATAGAATGGCATATAATTAAGGGTTACAGTGTGAGATGTAGGCTAATACTGTAAGTTTAAGGGCTGGAGAGACAATTTGAAAACTCCCATTTAAACAATTAAAAACTAATGGCAGCTGAGTACTTCCCCGGTAGTCCAGTGGTAAAGAATTTGCCTGCCACTGCAGGGGACATGGGTTCAATCCCTGGTTTGAGAAGATTCTGGACAACTAAGGGGGGACAGCTAAACCCATGCTCCACAACTACTGAGCCCGGGGTGCCCTAGAACCTGTGCCCCGCAACAAGAGAGTCACGGCAATGAGAAGTCTGTAAACCGCAGCTAGAGAATAGCCCACACACAGCAGTGAAGACCCAGTGCAGCCAAACATTACGACATAGTAATAAATAAAAAACATTTAAAAAAAAAAAGACAGCTGAAAAATTTTCCTAGAGAAAGCACTAGAGAGATCTGTATCTTTTTCATCATTTTGAAATTGTACAAGAAAAGTTTTGCTCTTTAAACATAGGTTTTAAAGCCCTGGATATACATTTGTTTTGCTTCCTCACATCAGCCTGTGGTGGGTGGTGTTCCTATTCTGATCATCAACGTCTTGAAGGCTGATGGAGGAGAAGTGACTTGATTTCCATGAGGTGATGCTGCTAGTCAGGGGCAGTGGCCAGGACGCCAGTCTTTCTCAGCTGGTGCTCCTTCCAGTGTGTTATTAGGCAGGGGATGGAGGTGTTGCACAGGCACAGTTCTGTATCACCGGACAGTCTTACCTCGAACAACTTTGGAATCAAGCAGGCAAGCCCGCTGGGCAGTCCAGAATAAATGGCACATGTGTGCTGTGTACCTTTCTCCAGAGCGTGTGCCTGGGAGGTCTCTGTTTTCTTTCATCTGGAGGCCATTTGACCTGTGAACATTGGTCTATGCTCAGGGGTTCTGTCCATAAGAAATGACAGTTTGGAAGTTAGAAGTGGAGGCAGGCTGTAGAAGTGAGCTTGCTTGACTGTGCAAGGACGTCAGCTGGGGAAGAACACAGGCTGTGCAGCCTGACAGACCTTTCTGAAATTCTTTGCTGCAGGACAACAGCTGGGTTTTTGTGATGACTGCTGGTTAGGTCTTGTTAAATTCCTCCGTATTTATCAGTACTTACTGTTCCCATATCATCATATGATGATAAACAAACTTAGGTTCTTTTCCTAATTTCTAGGGGGGGCTGATGGTTGCATATGTAAATACATGACAGTGTAAGGGGCACACTGCAGAGATGAATGGGATATAGTGGGAGCACGGGGGAATTGAAGACTGTAAATGTACTGTACTCTGTACTGAGTGAAAGGAAGAGGGTGGGGTCTGGGGAAGTGAATCGGAGGTGTCTACGTGAAATAAAAGGACATTCTGGATAGAGAACCTGTGTATGACAATGAGGTAGCTGGACTCTAGTAAATAAACGTTGGAATGGTACTCCAAATGGGTAATGTAGGGCTTTAAAAAGTCACCTTAGAAATTGTCAAAGACATGCAAGTAGTGAGGTAATATGTGCCACTGTATACCCATCAACAGTCTGCACAAATATCAAATCTGCCAGTCTTATTTGATTAATCATGATTGTTTTTAAATGTGGTTAGAATATTTTGAAGCAATTTCCAGGCTTTATGTGTTGCTGATAAAGACTTCAGTGTACATCTTCAATTGATTAAGATCCACCCCACAGGCCATTTCACACAATAAAATACAGATAATTCCCTAATACTCATTCAGTACAAAGTCCATAGGCAGGTTTCCTCTATTAACCCAGGTTTGATACTTACAGGAAGCTATTTCATTGTCTAAAAGATTTATTGATATTTGCTCAGCCCACTTTTTTAGGAATGTTGTGTAACTGGGGCATTACTCTAAAGCCACGTTTTTATTCTTTTGTTTAGTAGTGTTGTATACCTTGTCTTATTTTTGATTGTTTTAACTCATACTGAACCTAGTGGAGGGCCGTGCCCTATAACTGTTTATAATACTTGTCAATGTTTTTCAGTCGCTAAGTTGTATCCGACTCTGACCCCATGAACTGCAACACACCAGGCTTCCCTGTTCTTCACTATCTCCCTGAGTTTGCTCAGACTCATGTTCATTGAGTCAGTGATGCCATCCAACCATCTTATCCTGTTGCTCGCTTCTCCTATAGCAAGGCCTTTTCCAGGATTTGGCAAGCACTCAAAACTGGGAGGGCTAGATTATAAATGGCATAAGGTCCTCTGACCAGTTCCTTTGGTTTTGCTTCAGTTTTTAGCTCTCTGTGTTTGTTCATGAGTTGGAAGTGTGAAGTTTGTTCTGTATATTGCTACCCTTGTAGCCATTGAAAGCAGTTTTCTCACATGCCTTCTTGCTCGGACCAGCCCAGTGTCTGTACTCAGATGTCAGGCTTGTTGCAGTCCCCATGGGCTCAGCTTCACTTTCAGGGGTCGGCCTAGGTTGCCCTTTACTTTGAGGCTTTCCTCAGTGACTTCAGCCTTCTTTGCTTCCCTGTCCCCTCTCCTTTCCTCCTACCCTGCACTTTAGCCCATAATTATATGCTTATCTACATTGTTTATACTTTGCCTGCAAGTAGGCTGTATGAAGCAGTAGAAGGGATGGGAACTTTGAAGCCAGCATAATCTGAATTCCTGAGCCAGTTTCCTCACTGTTAAAAATTTGTGGTTAAAAAAAAAGACATAAAATTTAAGTGCACAGTACACTATTGTTAGCTCTAAGCATAATGTATAGCAGATCCGTATAACTTTTTCACCTTAAATCACTGAGGCTTGAACCGCAGTGCTCTGTTTCCCTTCTCCTCTCCCTGTCCCCGCACGATGCTTGCCCCAGCCCCTGGCAACCACCATATTCTCCTTTCTGCTTCTAGGACCCTGACTGCTTTAGACACCTCATGTGAGTTAGAATCATGCAGTATTTGTTCTCCTGCGGTTGGCTTATTTCATCAAGCAAGCTTAGTGTCCTCAAGTTTCATCTATGTGGCAGCACATGACAGGATTTTCTTTTTCTAAGGCTGAATAATACTCTATTGTATGGATATGCCACATTTTCTTTGTCTATTCATCTGCTGATGGACATTTAGGGTGCTTCCAGTCTTAGTGATTGTGAATCAGCCTATAGTGGACGTAGGAGTGCAGATAGCTCTTTGAGATCCTGATTTCAGTTCTTTTGGATAAAAACTCAGAAGTGGGCTTGCTGGATCACATGCCTCTTTTTTTCTTTAAAGGTTTGTTAATACCTTAAAGAACTTGTGTGGCAGGTAATGCCTGGCACACAGAGTGGGTTCTCTCCTGTCTGGAGTCCTTGAGAAACCTTTTTTTTTTTTGTTCATGTATATTTTCTGTGCTTTATTACAGAACTTTATCATAGTACTTTTAGCTTTACGCTAATGCCATACTGTTTCTGACCATGTGCTTAATAACTCTGAGAATTATTTTGAGAGAAGTCATTATCCCACCCCCCACCCCCCAGCCCCGCAGTGAAAGCAAACCAAGAAACCCAACAACAGAAAAACTCAGACTTTTATTCACTGGTCTCTCACAGCAGCTATGTCATTGAGGAAGTGTTGACACTGCTTTTGGTTTTTAAATGACTGTGTGTTTTTCCTTCCCAGGACTGAAAAAATTGCAAGGTTGGAATTTTCAGGATTGTTAACAAGATCAAAAAGCAAAGATACAAAGCCAAGAGGGAAAAGTCTTTCTGCAAAATAGTGGTAGAAAGCAGAAAATGGTAGAATTCTGTAGAAAATGATAGGTGTTGCAAAAATAAGCTTTGACCAGAAAATGAAGGTTGCTGTTTTTCAAGTTATTTTGAAGTGAAAGAGTTTAGCCAGCCAGTTTTTAATGTCTGATTTTTTTTTTAAGGCTATGGATAAAAATGTACTTATAAACTTAGTTTTGTTAATGAGATATTAGAAGATGACTTGATTTCTAGCAGAGAATAATTATCTAGTTATTCTCATATTTTATATTCAGTAGCTGGCTTTCTCCATGGCTCAGCTAGTAAAGAACCTGCCTGTCAGTGCAGGAGACACAAGATACCTGGGTTTGATCCCTGGGTCAGGAAGATCCCCTTGAGAAGGAAATGGCACGCCCCTCCAGTATTCTTGCCTGGGAAATTCCATGGACAGAGCAGCCTGGTGGGCTACAATCCTTGGGGTTGCAAAGAGTTGGACACGACTGGGTGCACACGCTTGCACATTCAGTAGCCATGGGTGTTAGCTTTGAAGTGGTTTATAAGAAGTCCTCTGACTTCAGCACCCACAGCGTGGGGGTGTTGAATGCTCAAGGAAAAGATTTATCCCACATTTTCTCTTGCTTTGTTGATGTTTTAGTTGATGAGGTTTTCATTTCTGATATGTTGAGATTCAGATAGGTTAAGTAGCTGCAGCCCAGTGGGTTCAGCTTAGACCGCCAGTACCCTGGAAGATGATCAAGTACTACGCAGCATCTCAGAGCCCAGGGACCTACAGGTTATCTGGCTAGGGGCTCAGGCTGTTATCAGAACTGAACGAGAGGGTGACCCAGGCCTGTGGAATGCAGGAGAGAGAAGCCCTGTTGTTAGACACAGCAAGGTCAGGGTTGGTTAAGCAGCAAGAACAACTTGGCTCAAGCTGTTTAAATCTGTTCTAGAAATTCCTGCTGGATGGAGCCAGGGAGGGGCGGGTGGGGGCATGGGTCAAGAGGCTTCAGCTGTGGGGAAGGAAGGACAGGCTGTGGAAGCTAGAAGCACAGGCCTGGCCTGGAAGGCCTGCACAGCTCAGATGTGATGAGATAAGGTTTCAGTACCTGGTGACTCATGGTAGCCTGCTTGTAAATGGACAGGTCTTGGAGTGTAAGTGGCATATTAAACGATGAACTTGAAACAATACTGAGAGTTACTTTTGTGAATGTGGAAAAAGAGTTTCTAACTCAGTTTACAGAAAAAAAATCCTTGAGCCAAGTGTAAATCATAACCTTATGATTATAGAACTACCAGTTAGATTCATTACTCTCTTTACTAAAGCAAATTGTTACTTGAATGCTGCTACTTATCAAGATATAAATATGAAATTATCCAACAATTAGTTCCGAATAGATGTACGATTGAAGCCACTGGAGGTTAGCTTTCCTTTAGGTCAAGGATAAACTCACCCTAACCTTTGCAGTTTCAGATGGTTGCATGCAGTTTGGCCCAGAATTTATGCCTGGGCTCTAAATGGCAACCCACTCCAGTATTCTTGCCTGAAGAATTCCATGGACAGAGGGCTTACACGGACAGCTGGCTACAGTCCATAGGGTCGCACAAAGTTGGACACAACTGAGGTGACTTAGCACTCTGTCCCGTACAGACTAGATTGGAAGATAAATTGAGGCTTGTCTCACTGATCACAGGACCCTAAGGTAAACCGGTGTTTTTAAAAATGCTATCAGAAAGCATGAAAATCAGTATCTTTAAAGACTATAGACATCTTCAGGCTACTTTAAAACACTCATTTAAATACCTCCTTCCTTAAGATTAGCTGGCTAGAGGGCTTCTGGGTAGGGTTAGTAGATACCAGCTGTGAGATGCAGAGATGAAGGGGCATGGTGTTCATACGAAGGTGCAGTCCCTCTGCTCAAGGAAGTTTATGATCCGGAGAGCAGCTTTACTCACAAATAGCATAAGAAAAGATAGATGGAAAGCGATGAGCATATGGCAGGTGTGGGCATAGCCAGAAGAAAGGTTCCCCATCAGAACGGCCACGCTGAGGGTTGTGTGCTTGCAGTTGAAAGTCTGTCTGGGTGGTCGCTGGTTTGGGACAGACATAGGGACATCGCATTGCAGTAGGACACAGTGCCCCTTGCTGTTTCTGAGAACACTTGATTCTTAGCCCCTGAGGTCACTCACTGTGGGCATCTTTTCTCCTGAAGGTAGTGACTGGAGATACCATCCCCCAGAAGGAAATAACCCTTACTTCGTGCCTGGGGTGATCTCTCAGAGCCGCTACTGGTGCTATATTGAAACGCTTTGTTTAGGTGTTCTTGGGCTTTTTGAGGGACTGAGAGCCAATTTCATCTGTAACTGCCTGTAATCATTTGTCAGGACTGTTCGCTGTGCCTTGATCTAGCAGTCACCCTCCAGTTTCTTAATTTATGGTGACCGGGGAAAACAAATATTTCCCTCCTGTTAGTATTTTATCTAAAAAAGGAGTAAACCTAGCTCTCAGGGAGTGCCTGGGAAAAGAGGTGTTGCGTAAAAATGAGGAGAAATTGGGAAGTTCTCTTCTAAATTGTACATGAATTTAGTTAGTGATTTTGGCAGCTTCAAAGACTAAATAGATCTT
The DNA here is from genome assembly GCF_001704415.2 of Capra hircus. NCBI lineage: Eukaryota > Metazoa > Chordata > Mammalia > Artiodactyla > Bovidae > Capra > Capra hircus. The sequence goes on from NC_030809.1 coordinate 98,853,693, forward strand.
CTTGGTTTCTAGCTGTTGTTTTGGCTTATTTCTTTTGCCCCTCCTCACTCTTTCTCCAGTAGCATGTTAATTTTTCTCCCACCCTTGCGCGAAACAATCGTTATGGAAAGGAGAGATCAAAAAGTTTTCTCAGGGAGAAAAGAAGAAGGTGAATGGAGGAAAACCTGAGGCTGAAGCAGGAGCTTGGTCTGTTAGTCAACCACTGCTCTGGAAACCCAAGATATACTGTGCCCTGTGGAAGACTGAGAGGGATGATGTGAACCCTGCCTTCAAGAAGCTTGAGGTTTAGTTGAGAGAGGAAGAGAGCTAACAGATCGGAACTCCACAGCTGAAAATGCTGGAGAAGTTTTGCATCTGATGTGAGTTCAGAGAGGCGTGACATGAGTCAGGAGCTTGGAGCCAGCAGTGCTGAGGGCCAAGAGGTATTTGAATGAAAGGCCATGTAGTGTACTTTGAGGAGACCAGATACCTTGAAGAGACCAAGAGGGAGGGTGAGTTAATGAAAGCCCAGGTAGGAAGTAGCAGAGGTTATGGAGGGGTTTAGCAGCACATCTGATAAACCCACTTCCAAGGAGGAGTTGGTGAGTTTATGATGGGTCCACAGGCTGTTGTGTCTGTATGGTTGATTAAAAAGCAGACTCATGGGCTGCACTCCAGGTATTTTGATTGCCTTCTTATGCTGTCTGGGGGTGTCTAGAAATGGCCCAGCGTATCTGGTCCAGGTGGCCTGCACCATAATTTACTTTGGGCAGCACTGGTAAAGGATGGATAAAGTAAAACTGATTAATTCCTCCATGAGAGACTGAAATTGGAAAGGAGGTACCCAGCTGAACAGCCTGCTTTTTGTCCCTCTTTTACAGGACAGGTAGAGAGCAGGTAGCCCTGTGAACTAAGGAACATGGAAGTGAGGATGGAATTAGCTCTCAGCTGGAGATTGCTCTTGCAGTCCTCACCTTCCTAGGTACCAGCTTCTCTCTCTTATCCACATGCTGTCACATCTGAGAACATCATGATGGTAATTGAAATCAGGTTTGGAGTCAGCTCTCATATGCGCCTAGGAAAGCTTTGATCTTTGGACATTGTAACTCCAGACAGTTAGCCTATAATGAGTGTGTGCTTGTCAGATTTAGTGAGCAAGAAAATATGGGTTATCAGTTAAAAAAAATCTGTTAGTACTATTACTAGAAGAACCAAGAGAAATCACAATGATAAATACAGTTCTTCACATCTGAAAACCATTGATACAATAATCGCTTCTCACATAGCAAACACTTGACACCAGGATGTTCTTTACAGATGAGCTTTGAATTGTTCTTTTATCAACTCCATGACGAGGGCCATCCAGGCCTTACTTAGGGAATGACCTGGGTTTCCCCACCCCTGTCCTTCCTCTGGGAGTGTGCACCCCCAGGCCCCACCTTGCACCCACCCTAGCCATCAGCCCCTGCGCAGTGTCACTCACTCCAGCTCCCTTCGGCTCTCTACCTGTTAATTTGTGTCTCTCCTCCCGGAACTCCCTTTGTTTTGGGTGTGAATATTTGCTGCTCCCCAACTGCCAAGACAGAAAAAAAAAAGACCCTGAGGATAGGTTAGCGCAGAAGTTCCAAGTCCTGGCTTTGCATTAGAATCAGCTGGTCAGCTTTAAAAAGTAACCACATTTGGGTCTCTAGAGGTTCTGTTCTAAATCTTCTGGGCATTAGAATTTTTAAAGCTCCTCAGGAGATTCTGATGGGTGGTGAAGGATCTAAATCGCCTCAGTGGACAGTTTAACGGCACTAGTAGTAAACCTGTGTTAAGGAAAATGGAAACTGCAAGATTTGAAATGGAAGCAAGTAGTTTTATATAATGCCTGTTGCAGCTCAGGTCCCAGATGCATGCTGAGTCTCCAGAGTTTTCCTTCTTCCTATTTTCTTGCCTTTGTTTAAGCCTGCTTTCTATTAAGCACCAGCATCCAAAATGAAGCAAAACAAAAACAAGAGCTTTCTTTCACTGGCTTCATGATTTCTGTGGTGGTGTTTTCCACTGTGCTGCGTGAGCTCTCAGATACAGTGGGGTGTGACCCGGTGAAGGTTGCGGGCTTCATCTCGCTGGTCGCCCTCTCTGGGCCTCACGCTCTGCGGAGCAGTATTCAGTGCAGCGGGACCCAGTGTCACCGGAGGCCGTGGGCTGCTACACGGGATCACTGGCCACACACTGTGGGTGGCAAACATTCCCTCACCTTTGTTTTGTGGTCTGAGGATGCCTGGTGCTGGGTTTTGGGAAGGATGCTTAAGAGAAAAAAAGCTTATTTCTGTTGGATAAACCACTTTAAAGTCTCTCTGTCCATCTTTGAAACAGAATGAAGGCCAGGAGGTAAACCCTAATAATTCCTTTCGAAAGGCTTTTTAAAATTTTACTTTTAGGAGCCAATTGGAAATTAGATCCATGAAAATAAAAAGCTAGTGATTTGGCAGTTGAATGTCATCACCCACCTGGTCTCTAAACTCCTGTATTTTAGGTTCCATAAAAAGTTCCTTCAATAAGTTTACTTTGTCTTCTTTTGCAGTTTACATGAGAATATTATATAGCAAAATGCTTGTTTTTCAAAACTTGCTTGGGCCCAAATATTGGACTGCACGTTGAAAATGAATGGAGCCGTGGCAGTGGTCGTGCTAAGTTGCTTCAGTCGTGTCCGACTCTTGGTGACCCCATGGGCTGTAACCTGCCAGGCTCCTCTGACCATAGGATTTTCCAGGCAAGAATACTGGAGTGCATTGCCATTTCCTTCTCCAGGGGATCTTCCTGACCCGGGGACTGAACCCACATCTCTCATGTCCCCTGCATTGGCAGGCGGTTTCTTTACCATTAGTGCCACCTTGGAAGTTTTAGTGGAGGAATGCTAAAACAAGAAAATATAAAAAGTAAAAAGGTCCACTTTTTCCTTGACGAACAGATTTTTAAAGGACAATTGAAAACTCGAGACATAGTTTCTCTTCTGAGTCTGGTGGATGAGTGCTCTAACCGTAGTTATAAGTAACTCCTCAAACACCACTCAGAGTTCCTCTGGTCTCCACCTCCCTGTTTCCTTTCTGTAATTACTGAATGTGGCCCTTAAAACCCATGTAGGACCAAATGCAGAATCTAGACTCTGTGATCGCATCACCACAAATCAGGCTGTAGGGACAGTCCTTCTTGCAGAAGGTTGCCTCCCCTTTGGGACCTCTGTAATTTACAGAGCTCTGTTTGTCATCTTAAACTCAGAAAGGACTGCCCGCCCCCTGCCATCACAGAAGCAGTAAATGGGTTGCTGCGAGTGGCGAAGAGGCCGGAGAGAGAGCACGAGGTGTATCACCACCTGTTAGTGGTGAGAGTGCACACGTGTCCGTGGTTGCTCTGGGCGGAGGGCCTGTGCGGCAGTGGGCAGCTGTGGTGGATAGTCTTCTATACTTGTCTGGCAGTTGTGGTTGGGACTGTTGAGATGCCTGCCTCTGCTGCTGCGGTGTTTTGTGCGAAGAGGTTGGCTGAAGTCCTCGCAGCGGGCGTGAGATGGACTCCTTCCCTGGTCGCCAGACTCTCGGCAAAGAGGCAGGTGATTCCCTTACGGGTGAACCCTAGGAGGATGCCTCGGACATTTGAGCTGTGGTTCACCAGCTGGTGCTCTGCTACAGTGAATGCGTCAGTGCTCCCAGCGAGGTCAGCAGCCTAGGGAAGCAGAACCCAGGGGTCGCTCAGAAGCCTGGGCAGCTTTGGGGGCTGTTGCTGAATGTGAGGTGAGATTTGATGTCAGGGGACCACCTGGACCGGGTAGGTTTCTCCTCCATGTTCTGCTTGAATGAGATCTCAGCTCTCTGAGGTGGAGGTGGGGAGCACCGGGCTTGTCCCCTGCCTCCGTCCTGGGTTTCCTCCCGGAAAGAGCTCCCGTGCTCCATTTTCATCTCTGAAGTTCAAGTGGGTTGTGGTGGGGGGTGTGTGGAGGCGTGGCGTGTCTTATAGAGCTCCTCATCAAACAGACTTAACGGGGAAAAGAGGCCTCTGCCCCGCCTTTGCACGCACAAACCTATTACTCTCCGGGGCCCTGCCAAGGTGGTTTCGTCGGCCTCAGTGTGACTACGCATGATCCATCCTCTTTGGCAATGAAGCCCGGCAGCCTTGCTGCGAGGGGACTGACTTGGGCAAGAGCCCGGTTGTCGGTGTGTTGGAGCTTGGATAGCACTCTTGAAAAAGAACATCTTCCGGGACCAGAGTAGCAGTAAGAAAAATATTTCCCAGGGAAATGGACTCCGAGTCAGTCACAGAGAACCTCTTGTTGGAAATCCTTCAAGGAACAAACACGCCTTGGCATGTGCCTCTCCTTGTGAGAACAGAAGGGTGGTGGAGGGGCCAGCTGGGGAGGAGGGGCGGCGGTCAAGGCAGAGGGAAGCAAGCGCTAGGACGCAGGTGCCTGCAGGGGGCTTTGTGTGCAGAGGCGAGGGGCTGTGGGGGTAGGCTGGGCATGCAGCGGGTACTTGAGCTGTGTTTGGAGGATGACTAATCTCCGGAGTGGGGGCGGTGTCTCCGGATGAGGGAACAGGGAGAGCAAAGGTGTGAGATTGGGCGGTGTGTTGGGAAACGGTGAGTCGTGTAGAGAGCCCGGGACCTGTGAGGAGCGAGGCAGGAAATATGGGAAGAAAATATTCTGGAGAACTTCAGCACCCTGAGTGCCTTGGCAAGGCTCTGGGCTCATTGTCTGAAACCTTTGACACGCTTGTGTTGGGCTACAAACTCATTAGTATCAGCTGAAGAGAAAACCCAAGCTAGAGAAGGTAGTTTGGATACTGCAGTACCTTGCTCAGGACAAGGCTTTCAGTGACGGTCCCTGGTCAGCCTGGGCAGAGGCTGTCAGGAGGAGGAACGCGTTTTCTTGGTTTGCCAGCCCGTCACCCTTGTTCCCCTGTTTAAAGTGTGTATATACTGATGGCTTTTCCCGTCCATCATGGCTTTTTCTGAAGTCCTGGTTGTAACTGGTTTTATAAACTCTGTGCTTCTGGTGTCATAGGACGAGTGTACTGACTGGTTTTTCTTTTTTCAGTTCTCGTCCCGTCTTGGTGTAGTCGCCTGATCCAGAGGAACTTCTGGGGTGCCCCCAGAGTGAGACAGCTGCTCTCTGTTGCCAGCAAGTGGAGTCTGGGGTGAGGCAAGGTGAGTGAGACCCAAGGAAAAGCTGTACTTCTTCAGGCCAAGTTTTCCACAATATGTTATTTTCTGAAAAATTCTGTGGCTTTTGAAGGTAAATTGGTTTTTTATTCAAAGAAATTTAAGAAGAATTGAAAAAAGAAATCCATGACTTAATTACTATGTCAAAAAGCTCTTAGTAATAGGGATGTGTTGATAACATTCTTTAAAAATCTTTCTGACCATTTTTAGTGCCCATTTCAGGGTTTGGTGGGGGGGGGCACCAAAAATATTGTATCAGCAGAACTGATAAAAATCTTTAGATCTTTAATGGTGTCAGCCTGCTGTCTGTTTTTGATGTATTTTTAAAATTGAGATGTAGTTGACATGTAGCATTAGTTTCGGGTGTACGACAGAACGATTCAGTCGATGAATATATTGTGGTGTTTATTCTTTACCATGTTTCTTTTCCCCAATTCTTGTGAAAAGCTTTTGAAGTTTAATAATTAATATAAACTTCCCCATAGTTACCAGGAGACAAATAAAGGGACGTTTACACCTACCTTACCCAGGCGTCTTCCCAGGCTTCGTTTTTAGGGCCATGCCAGTTACAATAGCTTGGGTTCCATCTCTCATCTGCTCTACATGCTGTCTTGTTAACCTGTTTGGAGTTACTCCCCTCCTGGGTTTCAGGGAGGCTTCTTGCGGCCTTCAGAACTTTACACACGTTGCTAAACATCTCCTGGACTGTGGTTTTCCTGTACTGCCATCTTACATGTGAATCGTGAAACAAAAGTACCTAACGCAAGGTGTTTGGTGAGACTAGAGGTTCCTGATGGGTAAGATTTTTGTTCTGTACATCTTTTCCTTTGTATTTGCTGTCTCCAGTGTGTAGCATGTAGTAGGACTCAAATATTCCCTCTTTCCTTTAAGGAGAGAGAATTGGCTGAGAACGGAGTCTCCAGTCCCATCCTGAGTGGGCACAGCTTGGAGGACTGTTGTCATTCATGCTCTGATGCTCTCAGTTGAGGCTGTGGAGCAGAAGTCCCCAGGAGGCCCAGGACAGAACTGTTGACTCAGGGAATGAAGGCTCTGCCCTGGATCTCTTCTCTGTGGGTGCTGGAAATGCTCTTCCCTAGGAGGCGGGGTCAAGGTTAAAGCTGTTCTTGAGACGTCTGTGTGATGTGCAGGTGCACTCTGCCATCTGTCCAGCGTGGCTTGCTCGCAGGACTTCATATTCTGCAGTCACTTTCCAGCCATGTCTTGCTCGTCCACGAAGCAGTGGACGGTTGCCATCCCCCCTGCCCGCCCCCCTTGCTTTGGTGGATCCTGCCAAAACATAAAAGCTTCTCAACAGGAGCATGTCAGGGGAGAACACATTATAATTTCCCTTGAGGTTTTAAAAATTAAGATACTAGGACTCTCGCTAGGCCTACTGAACTGGAAATAGGGGGATGGAGAGAGTGTCCCTGCTGTGTGTATATCTACCTACCTACCTACTTCTCTAGACTTCCCTGGTGGCTCAGTTATAAAGAATCCACCTGTCAATGCGGGAGATGTGGGTTCGATTCCTGGGTTGGGAAGATCCTCTGGAAGAGGAAATGGCAACCCACTCCAGTATTCTTGCCTGGAAAATCCCATGGACAGAGCAGTCTGGTGGGCTATAGCCCATGGGGCTGCAAGAGTTGGACACAACTTAGATTTGTTGTTGTTCAATTGCTATCTATGTGTATGCGTGCGTGTGTGTGTGCACACGCGTGTGCGTGTTTTAAGCTTCTCAAGAGGTGATAGTGTATAAATTCTTGTATGTGGAGTAGACTTAAAAAAAAAACAGAAACCTCTTTCTAGCCTGAGCAGATGTTTTGGGGGAATAATTTTTGAAGTCTGCTAACTAGTTTTACCAGTTTATACTGCCAAGCCAAACAGTCCCTTGTAGTGCTATAATTTGCATCATAGAACCATTTTATAACTTTTATTTAAAATTGCCTAGGAAAGCGCTTTCTACAGTTATAAGTATACAAAGAACGAGGAAAATGATGTTGAGGAACAATCTACTACATTTAACAAGAGCTCAGGCTTATTTAGAAATCCAGGTGGGACTCTGCTTAAACGGAATTTTACCCAAGTATGCAGGGATTTGCATATTGAAACCGAAGTCTCTCCCGACTTGTGGCAACAGATTTCTCAAGGTAATGTTGAAACAGCAATTTATATGCATTGCCCTTAGAGTTATTGGACAGGAAATCTATCTAGTAAGTTAGACCCTTTTTTCCCTCCTCCAGTTTTTGGGTGGTAGAGAATTAAGCTAATTTTTCTTTTCTCTCTCTGAGGACCAACTTCAAGGAAATAGATAGGAGCTTAATAGCAAAGATCATGTTAAATGGCTTTTGTGGTTTTTAACTGGGTCTCTTTTGTGAATTTCCTTCTCTGGTGGAAAAAAAAAAAAACACCTTGTAACCTGTTGTTTGAGGTTTTAATATTTTGGTGGGTTTGGAGAACAGTGAGCTTCTATTTTGAAATCAAAGAACTTCACCATTTAGGCAGAGATCTTACCGATGGCCTGTCATCTGGTTTCCATCGCCTCACCGTCACGGAACCTGCTGCTAAGGTTACAGATGGCCTCTAAGAGGACTTGTGACGTGACTTTTCTGTAGCTCTTGACCTACTGATCACTCCCATTCCTCGTTCGAAACTTCCTCCTTTGGATTCCTTTGCATTTTTCCTACTTTTCTCCTTTCGTTTCTTCCCAGGTCCTACTGTGCCTGCTGGTGAGTGTGTACATTCCCTGGGCTTGCATCCTTGGTGGTTTGCTTCCAGTCTGCTAAGCCTCTTTGGGTGACTTCTATATTTCCATGGCTTTAGCCACCACCCACATGCTAATGACCCCCAGGTCTTTCTCCAAGTTCACCCTTGTCTCGAACAATCTTTTGGACGTTTCTACTGGGATGACTCATATGTACTTTTGAGATATCCAGAAACTCATTTCCCTCCTAATTGTTGCCTGCTCTCCACTCTCCACCTCCTCAGGTCCCCTCACCCCCAGGCTTCTGTCTGCTTTTCCCTCTGTGTCATTGGCACTATTCAAGGCAGAAATGTGTGACTCATCCTTCACCCTCCCTCAGTCAGCTCCGTATTGTTATTGGCGATAAAGCCCTATCATTTTAATATCCTAAACAGAGAAAAGAAAAGCCCATTCCACTGACATTTAATTGGGCTTTACAAGTTGTAGTTGGGCTGATATAAGCAGATGGAATAACATGAGAGCGTCACAGCCATCTATGTAATATGTATCTCTTAGTTCTAGTTCTAGGCACTTGGCACGTTGTGTTTAGTTCTTACAGTTACTTTGTGGTATGCCATCTCTGTTACAAATGAGGATTCTAAGATTTAGAGAGTTTAAGTTTCAGGCCCAGGATCACAGGGAAGGTGAAGCAGAGTAGAGTTAGGGTTTGGGGATTTTAAACCTATGGATTGGTCTCCATGGCTCCAAAACCTTCATCATCGTGCCGGCCTGACTTGTTCTGTTCCCATGATGCCGCACATTTAGATTTCTGTCTGGTGAGTAGGTTGGCTGTGTTCAGGGCAGGAACCGGGTTTTACTCAAAATTGTGTTGTTGTTCAGTTGCTAAGTCGTGTTTGACTCTTTGTGACCCCGTGGGCAGCAGCATGCCAGGCTCCCCCATCCTTCACTATCACCTGGAGTTTGCTCAAACTTATGTCCTTTGAGTCAGTGATGCCATCCAACCATCAAATCCTGTTGCCCTCTTCTTCTGCCCTCAGTCTTTCCCAGCATCAGAGACTTTTCCAAATTTGTGTATCACCATATATGTATGTGTGTGTATTTTTTTTTTAACATAGTAGGTGATAAAGACAAGACCCTTAAATGGAAAAACCATGGTCTGTGGCTTTATCTGGGTTCAACCCCCTGATTTTTTTTTATTGGCTGCATATTGGCTAGGTAGCCCGAGCTTAGGACAGTGGGGTCATGCTCCTTACCCTCAAAGGGTTTTTATGGGAAGGTGCTTTAAAAGTCAGTGACATTTTTAAGAAACTCTGGAAGAATTGAAGAAGTTGTGGAAGTTGATAACTGGCTAGCTTAGAGGAGCCTCTCCTTTTTAGGTTATAAATAACAACATGTGAAAATATAAACTCTTCTGGACCTCTGATCATGTTGATTGAATCATTCATGTGCTTAAAGTAGTAAAGGCAGAAAAGACCCAAGTAAAAGCCTTGATAATGAGGATAGTATCTGTAGATCTGATTTTTGCTATTATTAATAGTTCTAAATGTAACTGTTTTGGAGTAGATGAAGATATCATCTATGAAACCTACATATTTAAGACTAGGCAGGTGAATTAAAGCAGAGTTCTAATGAGGTTTATTGTGCTGTTTAACTGATCTTGCGAGGATGGACTTGGACGCAGTCCTGGCACAGACAGTTCTGTATTTTGTTTCCCTATAGGTCTCTCCTTTTGCCCTGTTCCAAGAAGGAAATGTTCTTTCTTTTCCATCATAGTTCTCCTTTTTGGTAACAAGTTTCTCTAAGGGGAGGGTCTGCTTTAGTGAAAGTTGAATGGTTTCTAAATTCCACAGAAACAATTAGTTTTATATGTCCTATCTTTAGGCCCCATGCTGTGCAACAGAGGCTGGTTTCATGCATCATTTAATCTTGGGATCCAAGGCTCAGGGTACCAAAAGTGAGGGTCTAGTGTTCTTTCCTCCAAGGAGTGCTATGTTGAGAAGGAAAGTGTGGGATGAATTGAGAGAGTAGCATTGAAATATATACATTACTATATGTAAAATAGATAAGCGGAAATTGGCTGTATGACGCAGGGAGCTCAAATCCAGTGCTCTGTGACAACCTAGAGGGGCGGGATGGGCCTTGAGGTGGGAGGGAGGCTCACGAGGGAGGGGACATATGTAAACCTGTGGCCAATTCATGTTTATGTATGGCAGAAACCAAGACAATATTGTAAAGCAATTATCCTCCAATTAAAAATAAAATTTTTTTTTAAAAAGAGGGAAAGTGTGGCTTGGGGCAGGCTGTGAAGTTTCTTTGACTCTTAATTTCTTTATCTGTCAGAGAGCACAATTACAGTTCCAGCCTCCTCGTCGTGAGGACTAAGCCAGATTCTTCACAGTGAAAGACATAAGCGTACTTACTATGGGGTGTATTTGTGTCCCCACCTTGGCTGTTATTTTTATGGTGGTCTGTTGGATTTGTGGAGTAAAGGCCTTTTGTTTGTTACAGATTTACAGTGTTGATAAGAAGAGATAATTGTAAAAAGTCATAACCTAAGTCTGAGTTGGAGATGAATGGCTTTGTGGTTTTCAGTGAATTATCAGTACATTGAAATATGGGCTTTATTAGGTTTCTGAGGAGGCAGAAGGGAGTCAGCTTGGGAAGTTGGATTACATAAAGACAAGGGACAGATATTTATTATTTTATATCCAGCTCTGTTGCAGACTCATATTTTGCTGTGGCAGAAAGATGTTTTAGTAAGACCATGACAGCTTAAAACATCTGTGCAACATCTTCGTTTCATCTAAAACAATTTCATATCCACTGTCTTTAATTCAGAGTCATTCAAGAAAATTGTTCCTGTTTTCTACCGGGTTCTAATGAGGCTGTTTTTCCTTAAAGAAGGCATTGGGACCACACACTTATAGTTAGAAAATAATTTGATAGCTGTGTTCATGTACTGTGTCTAAGGAACCTTTTCAGTTTGGAAGCTGTAGTTTCTGCAACTCATTTCCCTGTGCCCGCCCCCCGCCCCCTCGACTTGAAAGAAGTGTGATCTCTGTGCATATGTATGTGTGGTGTACACGCCACTTCACAATACTGATTTTGTTCCTTAGGTCTGAGATATGTTTCATACTCTCTGTGTGTGTTGAGAGGTGGTGACAGAATCTGTGATCAAAGGCTTCCCTGCAGAGTTAAGGGCTTTAATTGAACCTTTCACTGTGTTTTAGAGGAAAAAAAATCTGATGTTCATATATGGCATGTCACATAACTTCAAGTGTGCTTGAACTTTATAGGTTTGATTAAAGTTTTATCTGACTCCTAAAAATAATGTTTGTAATCTCCATGCATAGGAATTATCCTGCAATTCAGAACTTAGTTAATGTATCTTTTGCTGTTGGGTTCGGTTTGAATGCCTCCGGTTTAGCTCAGAGCTCCCATCCCAGATCTTCTGGAATCTATACAGGGCTTGCATCTTTCTGGGAAGTTTGGCTGCTGCCACAGCTGAAACAGTGAGCCAGATTTAGGTAATTTTATTAGTCTAGAAAAAGTATTACACTTTTGCAGCTGCTGTTTGTAGGTCCTAACTATGAAAACAAAAACCGTCTCAGTTACCCAGGGTCCATGAGAAACTGGCAGTGGCCCAATGTGAGTCCGTGTATTTTGGACTCTGAATGATATTTCTCTTCCTAGGGCATCCCCCATGAAGGCATGCATCTGGTGAGTGGCCTGGTTGTATGAAGCAGTGGGGGCGGAAGAGGCCAAGCCTTGGGTACCAGTCTCTCTTGGAAGCCTGGTCCAATTCATGGGAAGGCCATACATATTAGACCTTAAATACTTTTTAAAAGGATAAGAAGAGAATTCAAGAAAATAAAACTAACATAAAACACACTTGTCCCTAATATTCACCCTGACTTTCATGCTTTTGTATATTGTCTCATACTAAGTTTCCATAGGTGTCTCTCTTGTGATGCCAGGCTAGCTGTTGTTAGTAATTTGGTGGTGATGGACTTTCTTGTTAAATAGAACTTTTACAGATTACTGTGAAAATTAACCATGGAACTTGGCATATAATTGTTAGGGGTGATGTCTTTGTGGAGTTCCCAATCCTGCTAATGTGTGCCAATCAGTAAATTACCGTTTAATGTCCTGTATTTCATTGGTTCCAGGAGTGGGATAAAAGTGAGCTACTGTTTGTCTAGCAACTCCTGGGCTATTTGCAGAGCTTTTGGCAAGTCAGAGTAATTGTTCTGTTGGGTCTGACCCTGGTTCTCTGGGTAAGAGTCCCAAACTCTTAGGGTCATTGGATGCACTGCAGAGCATCTCTGAACTTTGATGGGTGGAGAAAAATGCAAAATTTGCTGTACTGTAGCCAAAACATAGTTTTTCCTTCAATCATGAAAGGGAGAATAAACTGTGGAATAATAGTAGCACCTGTGGCTTTGGCACACAGAAATTATAGACTTTTGTATCATGTTGAGGGAGGTAGTTTAAGCTATCAATTATGCCTATCACCACTCAGGAAACTACAGTAGCTCTTAGACCTGCTGCTGTGTCGTGTTATTTATGCGTTAAGAAGCACACATTACTATTATCACAGATTTGCTTTTTAAATATTTTGATGTCTGCTTCAGTATAATTGATTTTCTCTGTAATTGCATTTTCTGTGTCAAAATCACTCAGAAACATTCTGATTAGAGGGTCTAGATTGCTGAGGCAGCCCATGGCACTTAAAAGGTCAGATACTCCTGACTTGGATGGCACCCTTGTGTCTTTCCTATCTTCCTTTGAGCCTGGATTTGTTAATATTAAAAAAAAAAAAAGAAAGAAAAAAAAGGTCTCCTTTACATGTTTGACTTTTGTTTCCTAGCATGAGTTGTCTTTGAATTTTATCATCTGGAACTCTGGTATTCCCCCATTTGGGGGCGGTTGGAGTGAATTAAAAAATAAAGCCAATGCCCATTCTCACGTGGGGCTTCCCTGGTGGCTCAGCGGTAAAGAATCCAGCTGCAATGCAAGAAATGCAGGTTTAATCCCTGGGTTGGGAGGATCCCTGGAGGAGGGCATGGCAACTCCCGTATTCTTGCCTGGAGAATCCCATGGACAGAGGATCCTGATGGGCTATAGTCCATAGGGTCATAAAGAGCCTGACTGGAGCGGCTGAGCACACATTCCCACGTGACCTTTCTGATAGGCCCTGTGGCAGTCGCAGTTTGAGACTGTGTACTGCAACCAGTATTCATTGGAAGGACTGATGCTGAAGCTGAAACTCCAATACTTGGGCCACCTGATGCGAAGAACTGACTTATTGGAAAAAACCCTGATGCTGGGAAAGACTGAAGGCAGGAGGAGAAGTTGACGACAGGATGAGGCGGTTGGATGGCATCACCGACTCAATAAACATGGGTCTGAGGACGCTCCAGGAGTTGGTGATGGACAGGGAAGCCTGGCATGCTGCAGTCCATGGTGTCGCAAAGAGTCGGACACGACTGAGTGACTGAACTGAACTGAATTGCAACCAAATGTTTATGGCCCAGAATGGTTTTCCTTACAGATTTCAGATAAGAGCCCCATAATCCATGTGTTGATATACTTGCCTTAGCTGTGGGAAGAGAGGATGCTCATATGATGCATGAGTGTGACACTTGTGAATTTGGTTTGGCTCTCCACTGCGTTATTACTGCTGCTGCTGCTAAGTCACTTCAGTCGTGTCTGACTCTGCATTATTACTGGCATCACCTAATTTATTTTAGAAATTTGATGTCCAAGGTTAAGACCATGTTACATTAACTGGACTGTGTAAAACTGTCCAGAGGAGAACTTGGGCACAAGGCTATTCCTTGCCCCAGCCGATCGCTTTTTAACAAGCTTCATTCAATTCATTCTAGTGAGAATGGGGAGATGTTTCTTGAGTTCCTCTTGAATAGCATAGTTTCTTATTTCTGGGTAAGTGTGTGGAATGGGGGAAGCATTGCCTATGTGACACGGAGGTCTCTGCCCCAAAGTATCTTCTTCGTCAACAGTATGACCCATCTCCCAGTTTTTTCCACCTGTGAGCTCATGACTTGACTGTGCTCATTTTTTTGCATGTATCTTGTGTGATACCTCCAGATCATACATATTGACAACACGGTAGTTTGAAATAACTCTGATTGCGTGCCTAGCAGAACTTGAGGGAGTGGACAGTAGGTGTCTTTTTCAAGATAAGAGATATAGATAGATTTTCTTTTCCAAGAAAGATTTGAGGCATGGGATGCTACAGTCGGGGTGGCAGGTGTGTGTGTGTCCAAAGATGATTTGTCCTCCCTGTTTGACAGTTTTGACTGTTTCACCACCTCACCAGGCCCCTGGGAGCTACTCTCTCGCTTTTATCCAAAAGGAGGCATGGGATAGGACTACATGGTCAGGCTCTGGAGCCCGGATGCCTGGATGGGACCTCGTGAGCTTCATGACTCTGGGCAAGTTCCAGCTTCTCTGTGCCCCAATAGAATGGAGATACTGATAGAACCTTCTGTAGAGGGCTGGTGTGAGGATTAAATGACTATATATATAAAGTGCTTAGAGCAGGGCCTGAAATATAATTAGTCCTAAATGTGTGTTGCTGGCTGTACATCAGAATCACCTGGGGGAGTCTGAAAAAAAAAAAACAAAAAACAAATTACATGGGTATTGAGAACGCCCAACCTAATGAAATTGGGTCCTGGGGAGGTTATAACCTTGTTCAGAGCATCATAGCAAGCACTGACAGAAGTGGAGGAGGGATTTTGACGTCTTGTATTCTATTCTGACACTTTAAGTGAAAGATCCGTCTGTCAGCGCTGTAAGCAAGGGATCTTGGCGTAATGAATAGCCGCCTTTCACAGAGCATCTTTGAAGTTGCCTGACCTTTTTCACTTTGAGGCCAGATGCAGTGCAATTTAAAAAATTTAATTTCTTTAGATTTATAACACCAGGCTTCATTCAGCTGGCACTGATTGATTGAGTGCCTTTTAACACTTTTTGGAAAAAAATGGACTTTCTGACATGTCTTCAGGATCGCTTCTCCTTTCATATTAAAGACTTACCATCAGCCCATGCCATAGACTCGTTAGAGGAGTTCCTTTTTCACCTGTGGTGATGGTTTATCAGCTGCTGTGATTACAGTGGCCCTATGAACAAGAAATAAAGCTTCCCCTTTGCAATGATAGCACCTAGAGGTGGAAGAGACTTGATATTACCCTGTCAAACAGGAAGGGAAGCAGTGTTCCTGTTAGACGGATGAGCCAGTGAAAGGCGAAATAACTTGCCCAAGGTCATTTAGTTAATAATGTGATGCCTCCTACCTTTACTCAGGAGCTGTCGTTGTCACACATCAAGAAGGTGGCCCATGTGAGTTGCGGTTCATCACTCTGTTATGATATAAGTAGAAAACTTCACAGGAAGGAGAAGGGAAAAGAGAAGATATAATCAGGGGCGGCTGTTAAGGAGCTAATCGCCTTTATGAGGATTGGACTGGGGTCTCTAGTTGCTGTAAACCTTACACAGGACAGCGTTCTGTGGTCTGGTCACACCCTCCGTGGAGCTGTGTGAGAAAGGGTGTGACCACATGCAGAGACTGAGCTTCATAGCCACACCCTAGGTGGTGCTGCACCGGCTTCGGCCTCATGGCTACTGTGGCCTGGCATTGGCTTTTTCCCAGCTATCCTCAGCTGGATCCATAACAACTGTGCTTTGTCACCCTCATGCAAAAGCCACTTTGTCTTTGAGACTTGTATTCTGTGTTTTCCTAGTCACCTTCCTAGCTCCCCTCTCCCTGGTTCATTGAGGACTTGGGAGGTAGCAATTCAGAGCCTGAGCTTTCAAGTCAGAGCTGGGTTCAAGTCCCAGCTTCACCTTTATGAATTGCGTAATCTTGGGCAAGTTGTTCATCTGTCTAAGCCTTTGCGTTCTTATTTATAAAAAGGAATCATAGATGATTTTTAAAAGATTTTAAAAATGAGGCTGCTGAAGAATATAAAACTCTTCCACTTAACTGATGTATAGTAAAGACAGGAAAGTGAAAGTCACTCAGTCGTGTCTGATTCTTTGCAACCCCATGGGCTGTAGCTTGCCAGGCTCCTCTGTCCATGGAGTTCTCCAGGCCAGAATACTGGAGTGGGTAGCCATTCCCTTCTCCAGGGGATCTTCCTAACTCAGAAATCGAACTGGGGTCTCCCGCATTACAGGAGGATTCTTTACCAGCTAAGCTACCAGGAAAACCTGACATATAGTAAAGACTTTGGTAAATACTGGCTGTTAGGGTGGTGGTTGATATCCTTAACCTTGCCTCCCTTACTGCAGGGAGCATCTGAATGGCCCTTTCCCAGGCTAAGAATCAAGTCCCTTCACTTCCTTGCTTCCGATCCTCACTTGAGGATGTTCCACTTCGGTGAACCGTGCTGCTGGCAGTCATGTGGGCTTTAACAGTGTCTGGAATTGTTCCATATCCAAGACTTTAAAATTAAGGGGATCAGACAGCCTCTGCTTAGCTTCTTCATTCACTTAGTCCCTCTGTATTTGCTCTTTGATCTCTCTGAAACACCATCCCTGTTCTCTCTGGCTGTCCTGCTCGGGGCTCCACTCGCTTCCAGTCCAGCCTCACCACTCTGGGCACTGTTGTATGAGCCCCCAACCTCTCCTGTTGCACCTGCGCTGCCAACACCCGATGGCCGATCAAGCCTCTTGTCCTCTGGATGGTTCTTCCTCGGGGCTGAGCATCAGAGGATGGAATTGCACACTTTTCTTGTGTCTTGCTCTTGGTTGGGCAATCAGAACTGTTGAGCTGTCCTTTTAATCTTGTGCTTGCCTTCCTCTTCTCTACAGGGGCTATTCTGAACCATCCCTGCTCCTCTCAGACTTCAGTTTCACTTTACAGAGAAAAGGGAGGCCTGGACTTGTGGCTTCCTGCCCATGTTTGTTGACAATGTTGTCCTTCCTCCTCTTTGACTGGCACAGAGTGGAGACTCAGGAATGTGTGCAGAATGAAACACCTAGCCTAGTGCTTATTCTGTAATTGGAAAATCTAACCCTATCTTAGGATAGTCAGGACAAGTTCCTCGGATGCCCAGGGTCTTGCATTTTAAACAAGGAGGTTAAATTTACTTAAATTTATTAGGCTGGTGTTTTGAGGTACAGTTTTTCCCTTTGAGAATTAGAGATGGATTAAGATTGTGTTCCTCTCTGATATATCCGTTGATATTGAAGTGAGAAAACTGTGCTGGTGAAGCTTGGCAGGGTCTGACCATTCAGAGGCCCACAGCATAGTGGAGGAGGCAGGTGGGTAAGCAATTAAAGTAAGACCAGGAAGGCTTCTAAGAGGAAGCTTTTGAAATAGATTTTTGAAGTGGGCTTGTGAAATGCCTTTTCTTTCTCTAATAAATTAAATATCTATGGCCATCTGGATGGTGGTGGTGATGATAATAATGTCACAGTTATTTTGTTCTCTAGTTAGGTAGTGTCATGCTGTTAGGTTGGGAGGCAGGTGCCTGGTTGGGGAGCACCTGGGTGAAGCTTCTAGATAAGCAGGGGCTTTCTGCAAGACTAGTGCTCCATCCTGCATGAGAACCATTGGCCTGGGAGGCATAATGATAATTGCCAGGAACTCTGCACTTGGTTCAGGGAAGGCAAGGGTAGCCTACTCCGGTACTCTTTCCTGGAAAATCCCATGGATGGAGGAGCCTGGTAGGCTGCAGTCCATGGGATCATGAAGAGTTGGACACGACTGGAGTGAATTCACTTTCACTCTTCACTTTCATGCATTGGAGAAGGAAATGGCAACCCACTGCAGTGTTCTTGCCTGGAGAATCCCGGGGATGGCAGAGCCTGGTGAGCTACTGTCTATGGGCTCACACAGAGTCGGACACAACTGAAGTGACTTAGCAGCAGCAGCAGCAGCTGCACTTGGTTATTTCCCTATCTGAACCTTTCCTGGTTTGAGGCAGAATGTATTGATTTCAGGCTTTGGCTTCTCTGTTGTACTAATCCTTTCTGTGTGTATATTTAAAATCCCAAAATGAAACCTACCTGCAGCTGGTACTTCTGAAAGCCTGATAACAGAGCAGATCCTGCCATGGGAATGTGCTGTAAGTCAAATAACTTTGTCCATAAACTTGGAAATTAGTACTTGGTAACAAAAGAATTCTCAAATTATTAGCCCAAATCTGTTGTGGGAGAGAATTGCTATTGATTTTGATTTTCCCTCCATAACAAACTCGCTATTCAGCAATATTGCATAGGAACCTGGAATGTCAGGTCCATGAATCAAGGCAAATTGGAAGTGGTCAATCAGGACATGGCAAGAGTGAACATCGACATTCTAGGAATCAGCAAACTAAAATGGACTGGAATGGGTGAATTTAACTCAGATGACCATTATATTTACTACTGAGGGCAGGAATCCCTCAGAAGAAATGGAGTAGCCATCATGGTCAACAAAAGAGTCCGAAATGCAGTACTTGGATGCAATCTCAAAAACGACAGAATGATCTCTGTTCGTCTTCAAGGCAAACCATTCAATATCACAGTTATCCAAGTCTATGCCCTAACCAGTAACACTGAAGTAGCTGAAGTTGAACGGTTCTATGAAGACCTATAAGACCTTTTAGAACTAACACCCAAAAAAGATGTCCTTTTAATTATAGGGGACGGGAATGCAAAAGTAGGAAGTCAAGAAACACCTTGAGTAACAGGCAAATTTAGCCTTGGAATGTGGAATGAAGTAGGGCAAAGACTAATAGAGTTTTGCCAAGAAAATGCACTGGTCATAGCAAACACCCTCTTCCGACAACACAAGAGAAGACTCTACACATGGACATCACCAGATGGTCAACACCAAAATCAGATTGATTATATTCTTTGCAGCCAAAGATGGAGAAGCTCTGTACAGTCAACAAAAACAAGACCAGGACCTGACTGTGGTTCAGATCATGAACTCCTTATTACCAAATTCAGACTTAAATTGAAGAAAGCAGGGAAAACCACTAGACCATTCAGGTATGACCTAAATCAAATCCCTTAAGATTATACAGTGGAAGTGAGAAATAGATTTAAGGGCCTAGATCTGATAGATAGAGTGCCTGATGAACTATGGACGGAGGTTCATGACAGTGTACAGAAGACAGGGATCAAGACCATCCCCATAGAAAAGAAATGCAAAAAAGCAAAATGGCTGTCTAGGGAAGCCTTACAAATAGCTGTGAAAAGAAGAGAAGCGAAAAGCCAAGGAGAAAAGGAAAGATATAAGCATCTAAATACAGAGTTCCAAAGAATAGCAAGGAGAGATAAGAAACCCTTCTTCAGTGATCAGTGCAAAGAAATAGAGGAAAACAAAAGAATGGGAAAGACTAGAGATCTCTTCAAGAAAATTAGAGATACCAAGGGAACATTTCATGCAAAGATGGGCTCAATAAAGGACAGAAATGGTGTGGACCTAACAGAAGCAGAAGATATTAAGAAGAGATGGCAAGAATACACAGAAGAAATGTACAAAAAAGATCTTCTCGACCCGGATAATCATGATGATGTGATCACTCATCTAGAGCCAGACATCCTGGAATATGAAGTCAAGTGGGCCTTAGAAAGCATCACTACGAACAAAGCTAGTGGAGGTGATGGAATTCCAGTTGAGCTATTTCAAATCCTGAAAGATGATGGTGTGAAAGTGCTGCACTTAATATGCCAGCAAATTTGGAAAACTCAGCAGTGGAAAGAGGACTGGAAAGGTCAGTTTTCCTTCCAATCCCAAAGAAAGGCAATGCCAAAGAATGCTCAAACTACTGCACAATTGCACTCATCTCACACGCTAGCAAAGTAATGCTTAAAATTCTCCAAGCCAGGCTTCAGCAATATGTGAACCGTGAACTTCCTGATGTTCATGCTGGTTTTAGAAAAGGCAGAGGAATCAGAGATCAAATTGCCAACATCCGCTGGATCATTGAAAAAGCAAGAGAGTTCCAGAAAAATATCTATTTCTGCTTTATTGACTATGCCAAAGCCTTTGACTGTGTGGATCACAATAAACTGTGGAAAATTCTTCAAGACATGGGAATACCAGACCACCTGACCTGCCTCTTGAGAAATCTGTATGCAGGCCAGGAAGCAACAGTTAGAACTGGACATGGAACAACAGATTGGTTCCAAATAGGAAAAGGAGTACGTCAAGGCTGTATATTGTCACCCTGCTTATTTAAATTTTATGCAGAGTACATCATGAGAAACGCTGGACTGGAAGAAACACAAGCTGGAATCAAGATTGCCAGGAGAAATATCAATAACCTCAGATATGAAGATGACACCACCCTTATGGCAGAAAGTGAAGAGGAACTAAAAAGCCTCTTGATGAAAGTGAAAGAGGAGAGTGGAAAAGTTGGCTTAAAGCTCAACATTCAGAAAACGAAGATCATAGCATCTGGTCCCATCACTTCATGGCAAATAGATGGGGAAACAGTGTCAGATTTTATTTTTCTGGGCTCCAAAATCACTGCAGATGGTGACTGCAGCCATGAGATTAAAAGACCCTTACTCCTTGGAAGAAAATTTATGACCAACCTAGATAACATATTCAAAAGCAGAGACATTACTCTGCCGACTAAGGTCTGTCTAGTCAAGGCTATGGTTTTTCCTGTGGTCATGTATGGATGTGAGAGTTGGACTGTGAAGAAGGCTGAGTGCCAAAGAATTGATTCTTTTGAACTGTGGTGTTGGAGAAGACTCTTGAGAGTCCCTTGGACTGCAAGGAGATCCAACCAGTCCATTCTGAAGATCAACCCTGGGATTTCTTTGGAAGGACTGAGGCTAAAGCTAAAATTCCAGTACTTTGGCCACCTCATGTGAAGAGTTGACTCATTGGAAAAGACTGTAATGCTGGGAGGGATTGGGGGCAGGAGAAGAAGGGGACGACAGAGGATGGGCTGGCTGGATGGCATCATTGACTCGATGGACACAAGTCTGAGTGAACTCCGGGAGGTGGTGATAGACAGGGAGGCCTGGCATGCTGTGACTCATGGGGTCACAAAGAGTCGGACACGACTGAGCGACTGAACTGAACTGATTCTTTCATTTAAGGAGACTTGGTGTTTGTTACAAGTAAGGGACCTTTTTAGATACCATGGGAGATTTGTAGAGTTCAATATTTTTCACTGTGATTTTGATTGATAGTACAAAGTGAGGTGTGGAATTAAACGTACCTTTTGACCATCATGGCCTGGGAAGGTTTTATGAAGGGCATGGTATTCAAAGTTGAATGAAACAAATCTCTTCACATTATAGGAAAATGGATCTTGTAGCCAGAAGCAGGTAACTTCTTAATATTTTCTTCCAAAAGTAAAATTTCTCTTCTGCCATGTGTTATCAAAATGAAAACTTCTTTAAACAAACTTATATGTAGTAATTTTTTAGCAACATGAAATACTAGATTTGGAGACTCAGAGTTTTAAAGACATGTTTCTCAAAACAACTTGTATATCTTTCTACACAGTATTTTAAATAGGGGTTGAAAATGACTTCGATCTAATAGGGAATTTGCACTGAATTTGGGGCATCAGAACTTAAGCATCTGATTTCAAACTTCATGCCCAGAACTCTGTTTTTTTCCCTCCAGAACTCTTTTAAATTCACATTACTTGTGACTGTAAATGTACTTTCCTGTTATTAACTCATAGTCAAACTTGACATCTTTTTGCCTAAGACAAACCTAGCTTTAAAGAACAGCAGAATTAGACGTAGAGTTTGTAGAATGAGTTCAAATAGAGAGGACCAAATGGTTAGGTCTGTTGTGTCTTACGGCATCATTCCCCTGTGCTTTATCTCCTTTTCCCCTGCTCTGCATGTTAAGCCATATGAAAGGCCACTATTTTAACTTATCATCACAATTGCTTTCTGATTTCTTGATCAATAACCCCTTCTCTTTTCCTGCAACTTTCCTGGACGAAGCATCTGCATCCCAGAGACGTTTAGTGGCCTGTTTCCTGTCACAATGCCAGGGTCAGGTCTCCTGATTCCTAGGTTTTCTCTACTAGCCAGGGTGGGGAAAAATGTGAGAGAGACCGCCTGGAATTTAAAGTATTCAACAAGGGTTGGTTTTTCTCCCCAGCCTCCTGGGAACTCTAAAAGAATGTCGTCAAGATATGGCTCTTGCTTTCAGGAAGCTTCTATTAACAATACAGTTTTCCATGAGTTTCCAGCAGCAGCCAGCGCCTCCCCAGCAGAGCTCTTTGTTTCCTTTTGTGGTCTCTATTCTACTTTGTTTTCTCTGGCTTGCTCTCTTCCGTATTATTTATCCTATAGGCTGCTTTAGACACCATCACCCCCATCACCACTATCACCCATTTCCTTTCTTTCGATAAATAGTAAAAGTTGCCAATGCAAAGGAAGGTTCTAAAGGCAGCCCTACAAATGTCATCACTATTGTGTTAGGTGAGTCTTAAATCTTATTACTTTGAAAACATTTGAGTCCCTAAAATTGAGGATATTTTTGATGTCTCTCTTCTCTGAAATTAAAAAAAAAATTTTTTTCTTAATGAGTATGTGTGTCTTACTTTCCAGTGTTTTTCACTTGTAAATATTGCTACTCTGGCTTTATTTCTTTGTTTATTTTACAAATTAAGTAGGTTATTTTTATTTTTTTATTTTTAAAGTATAATTGACATACAATACTATATTTGTTTTCCTGTAAGATACAATGATTTGACAAATTTATACATTGTGAAACGATCACACAAAGTTCAGTTACCATTTTTCATCATACACAGTTGCTATCACCTTTGTTTTGATGAGAACTTTCAATATTTACTTAGCAACTTTCCAACTTACAATACAATGCTATTGATTATTATCCCATGCTATACGTTACATCCCCTTTTAAAAATTTTTATTTAATTTTAATTTATTTATTTGTTAGAGGCTAATTACTTTACAATATTGTATTGGTTTTGCCATACATTGACATGAATCCGCCACAGGTGTACACGTGTTCCCCATCCTGAACTCCCCTCCCACCTGCCTCCCCATCCCATCCCTCTGGGTCATCCCAGTGCACCAGCCCCAAGCACCCTATCTCATGCATCGATCCTGGACTGGCGATCCATTTCACATATGATAATATACATGTTTCAACGACTAAAGAATGGAGTCATCTTCTGAGACTGCTTTGCTGTGAGGTCAGGTAGATGGTTTGATGCAAGAAGTCCCTTTCCATGGCATGAGCAAATAGCGTATGTTTAGGTGTCCAGGATAACTGGATAAGGTTTTATTCTCTTGAGATTTTAAGGCTGACTCGGGTGTGGACATGAAAGGGTATTGTAAAATGCAGCATTTTCCTCCCAAGTATCTCATGGACTTAACTGAGTTTTTTTGCATTCTTTGCAAATGAAAATATATAGGAATGTTCTTTATAATTTATAAACTGCTATAAACGTTGTTTAATTGCTTGATTTGGAGGAAATGGCTCATCTGTGTTCATTGCAGCCTAGTTAAATCTGTCAACAAATACTGAGAACAGAGTGGGTGCGAAGACTGTGTTCCGGCTTCTGTTTGTATCTGTTCAAGAATAAACGTAGTCCCCGCCCTCCGCTCATGGATTCGACTTGAAATAATGTAAATAGGCAGTATGGCACTCCTGAAGAGGAAGGCTTGAAGGCTGGTATTACTTTATGATTTCACACAAAGTGGTCATGTTTATGATACTGCCATTGGGATTGCAGACTAAAATAGGTTTTTGTCTTGCTTTGAAGTCATCTCGCTGTTTAATCTAGGATAACTTTTGTTATTTTTTATATACCATTGTAATCACTGTGCAGAATACTTATTGAACATATAACATGGAGACATTATGCCTATCTCCAAAGAGTCTATGTGTTAAAGGAGAAATCTGAGCAGTAAAAGGAAACTAAATCGTTGATGTAACTTCCTGAGTTTTAAAAGGAAGAATCTGTGGCATTTGGGAAACTTAGATGTTGGATGATAGTAGAAAAACGAGAAAATCTGGGTGACTGCAGATCATTGAAGATAAAGTCATATGCTCATTTTATTTTCTTTTAAATAAACATTATAGGAAATTTTCTCTCATTAGATAATTTCAGTTGTTGTGACCTAGAGGCTGGTCTTTTCTCTCTTCCTCAAAAATATATAAAGAAATGAGAACCAAAGTTCTCCACTCTTCCCAGTATTTATTTTTAAATATTTATATCCAACCATATGTTTATACTACTTGTGTGGTAGAACCTAAGGTTTTTATGGGGCAGAAATTGAGGGATTCTGTTTGGCCAGTATTTATTTTTGTTATACCTGTGACTCTTGCTCTGTAATACGGTAAAGTGAAAAAGGACAGTATTTCTCATTTTATCCTATCATGCTTGTTTTTAAGTACACCGTTACATGTATGATTTTTTTTATTTATCAGGAACTTGATAACTTTTTTGTACAGTTCTTCTGTGTATTCTTGCCACCTCTTCTTAATATCTTCTGCTTCGGTTAGGTGCATACCATTTCTGTCCTTTATCGAGCCCATCTTTGCATGAAATGTTCCCTTGGTATCTCTAATTTTCTTGAAGAGATCTCTAGTCTTTCCCATTCTTTTGTTTTCCTCTGTTTCTTTGCATTGATCACTGAGGGAGGCTTTCTTATCTCTCCTTGGTATTCTTTGGAACTCTGTATTCAGATGCTTATATCTTTCCTTTTCTCCTTGGCTTTTCACTTCTCTTCTTTTCACAGCTATTTGTAAGGCTTCCCTAGACAGCCATTTTGCTTTTTTGCATTTCTTTTCTATGGGGATGGTCTTGATCCCTGTCTTCTGTACAGTGTCATGAACCTCCGTCCATAGTTCATCAGGCACTCTATCTATCAGATCTAGTCCCTTAAATCTATTTCTCACTTCCACTGTATAATCTTAAGGGATTTGATTTAGGTCATACCTGAATGGTCTAGTGGTTTTCCCTACTTTCTTGAATTTAAGTCTGAATTTGGTAATAAGGAGTCCATGATCTGAGCCACAGTCAGCTCCTGGTCTTGTTTTTGTTGACTGTACAGAGCTTCTCCATCTTTGGCTGCAAAGAATATAATCAATCTGATTTTGGTGTTGACCATCTGGTGATGGCCATGTGTAGTCTTCTCTTGTGTTGTTGGAAGAGGGTGTTTGCTATGACCAGTGCATTTTCTTGGCAAAACTCCATTAGCCTTTGCCCTGCTTCATTCTGTACTCCAAGGCCAAATTTGCCAGGTGTTTCTTGACTTCCTACATTAGCATTCCAATCCCCTATAATGAAAAGGACGTCCTTTTTGGGTGTTAGTTCTAAAAGGTCTTGTAGGTCTTCATAGAACCATTCAACTTCAGCTTCTTCAGTGTTACTGGTTGGGGCATAGGCTTGGATTACCATGATATTGAATGGTTTGCCTTGGAAACGAACAGAGATCATTCTGTTGTTTTTGAGACTGCATCCAAGTACTGCATTTCGGACTCTTTTGTTGACCATGATGGCTACTCCATTTCTTCTGAGGGATTCCTGCCCTCAGTAGTAGATATAATGGTCATCTGAGTTAAATTCACCCATTCCAGTCCATTTTAGTTCATGACCCAGATAATTATGATGGTGTGATCACTCACCTAGAGCCAGACATCCTGGAATGTGAAGTCAAGTGGGCCTTAAGAAAGCATCACTATGAACAAAGCTAGTGAAGGTGATGGAATTCCAGTTGAGCTATTTCAAATCCTGAAAGATGATGCTGTGAAATTATTGCACTCAATATGCCAGCAAATTTGGAAAACTCCGCAGTGGCCACAGGACTGAAAAGGTCAGTTTTCATTCCAATCCCAAAGAATGTTCAAACTACCGCACAATTGCACTCATCTCACACTCTAGTAAAGTAATGCTCAAAATTCTCCAAGCTAGGCTTCAGCAGTATGTGAACCGTGAACTTCCAGATGTTCAAGCTGGTTTTAGAAAAGGCAGAGGAACCAGAGATCAAATTGCCAACATCCGCTGGATCATGGAAAAAGCAAGAGAGTTCTAGAAAAACATCTATTTCTGCTTTATTGACTATGCCAAAGCCTTTGACTATGTGGATCACAATAAACTCTGGAAAATTTCGAAAGAGGTGGGAATACCAGACCACCTGACCTGCCTCTTGAGAAACCTATATGCATGTCAGGTAGCAACAGAACTGGACATGGAACAACAGACTGGTTTCAAATAGGAAAAGGAGTACGTCAAGGCTGTATATTGTCACCCTGCTTATTTAACTTCTATGCAGAGTACATCATGAGAAACGCTGGGCTGGAAGAAGCACAAGCTGGAATCAAGATTGCCGGGAGAAATATCAATCACCTCAGATATGCAGATGACACCACCGTTATGGCAGAAAGTCAAGAGGAACTAAAGAGCCTCTTGATGAAAGTGAAAGAGGAGAGTGAAAACGTTGGCTTAAAGGTCAACATTCAGAAAACGAAGATCATGGCATCCGGTCCCATCACTTCATGGGAAATAGATGGGGAAACAGTGGAAACGGTGTAGACTTTATTTTTCTGGGCTCCAAAATCACTGCAGATGGTGATTGCAGCCATGAGATTAAAAGACGCCTTCTCCTTGGAAGGAAAGTTATGATCAACCTAGATAGCATATTGAAAAGCAGAGACATTACTTTGCCAACAAAAGTCCGTCTAGTCAAGGCTATGGTTTTTCCAGTGGTCATGTATGGTGGTGAGAGTTGGACTGTGAAGAAAGCCGAGTGTGGAAGAATTGATGCTTTTGAACTGTGGTGTTGGAGAAGACTCTTGAGAGTCCCTTGGACTGCAAGGAGATCCATCCAGTCCATTCTAAAGGAGATCAGTCCTGGGTGTTCATTGGAAGGAATGATGCTAAAGCTGAAACTCCAGTACTTTGGCCACCTCATGTGAAGAGTTGACTCATTGGAAAAGACCCTGATGCTGGGAGGGATTGGGGGCAGGAGGAGAAAGGGACGACAGAGGATGAGATGGCTGGATGGCATCAGCAGCTCGATGGACATCAGTTTGCATGAACTCCGGGAGTTAGTGATAGATAGGGAGGCCTGGCGTGCTGCAATTCATGGGGTCGCAAAAAGTCAGACACGACTGAGCAACTGAACTGAACTGATAACTTCTGGCAGTTTCTTTTTTTTTCTGGCAATTTCTTTTCTGGGTTTTGGGCTTATTATTTAATCATTTGGATCTGAATTACTGTGCCTGGAAGGCTCGTTTGCATAATTTCTATGTGATTCACTTCTGTAGCAGGCAGTGCTCACCCTTTTTAGATGAACAGTGACAGTAGTTGAAGTTCCTGCAGGAAGGGAGGTGATGCAGAAGGTGTCATTCAGGAAGGGTCCTGCAGCTGCTCTCGTAAGACTTGCTTCACGGTGGCATTTGCATTCGAGAATGGAATCAGAAACTTAATATTCTTTATGTCTTACATAGCTGGTACTTGGCAAAGTGACTCCCTTTGGCAGAACTCTTTCTCATGAGAGCTTTTGTTTCAAGCCAGAACACCAGTTTATTAATTTATTCCGAGTCATATTTGCCAACAAGCTAGGCAATTGTGTTGGGTTGACCAGAGCCAGCACACTCTCCTCCACTATCAGGTGTGCAGAGAATCTTCTCTGGATGATACTGCTATTGTGGGCCCCACAAGCCTATTACTGCTCTTGCCGTTTCTGACCACCTTGCTTCAGATGGGCTCAGTGTTTAAATGGTCTGTTGATGTATGTCAAATTCCAGTTAGATCTTTTGAGCCATGACTAAGTGGGACTTTGCATAGCTCTTCTCTGATCTGTGTTAATTTCAGAATTTAGCCCACAGGGAGCAGTCTTCCTTTTATCCTTTCCAGCTTATGTGTGTATGGGGGCTGGGAGGGGGACTTAATTTTTCACTCAGATACAATGATGTAAGGGGGGCCTCCCAGATGGCACAGTGGTCAAGAATCTGCTTGCCAATGCAGGAGACGTGGTTTCGTTTTCTGGGTTGGGAAGATCCCCTGGAGTAGGAAATGTCAATCCATTCCAGTATTCTTGCTTGGAAATTTTTCATGGACAGAGGAGTCTGGCGGGCTACAGTCCATGGGGTCGCAAAGAGTTGGACACAGCAGAGCGACTGAGCCTGCACACACATAATCAAAATTTCTCCATGTTGCAGTCTGAATATAATTTAGAATATAAATGTAGGCTCTTTCCATTGAGTTACTATTTGGGGTTAGGGAGGGAAGCAAGAACTGGGAGAAAAACTTATAGCAGATATTTGATAGCCTCTTCATTGGAGACCACTGACATGGAAGATGTGACTTTCCTGAAAACAGCTGAGCTCCCTGAAATAGGTATCTAAGGTACCTGAGATGAGATGCCCAACTCCATGTCTGCCAGTCCTTAGCCTGTGGGACATGTATTCCAAAAGGTGTGTAGATCTGTTGTGGATTGGTGGAGACCTGGGTGGTTAATCAGGGGCAGCTTCACCACCACGATGGGGCCT
This sequence comes from Capra hircus, assembly GCF_001704415.2. Lineage (NCBI taxonomy): Eukaryota > Metazoa > Chordata > Mammalia > Artiodactyla > Bovidae > Capra > Capra hircus. The sequence goes on from NC_030809.1 coordinate 98,882,048, forward strand.
GAGCTGTTCAGTGATCCAGGAAAACACAGGGAAAAGTTTCATGAGGACCTTGGCCAAGCTCTGCTGACAAGGCTCCATCGATAATTGTCTTTGTCTTATTTCTTTAGTATGTAGTCTTTGCTAAATGACAAACCTTGAAGTTTGGTTGATTGGTTTTTTAATTTGGAAAAGAAAATGTCTGTGCTTAGCAGGCATGTATTTATTATCTAATTTTGCCTACCCCCGCCTTTTTTTAAATGCCACAACATTTTGCACTGTTTCCTTCAAGCGTGACTGTCAAGAGAAATCTGTGCTTCCCCAGTTCCCCTATGGAAGCACACTGTGGCCCACTTCCAAATTCAGAGCTTGCGCGTCATGAAACCCATGTCTTTTCACAAGGGTCCATTCAAGTAGCTTTTTAAAAAAGAATTAGGCTCTGAGCCATGCCCCTTTCGTGTGTAAAGACCTTTTTTCTGTAAGATGATCTAACGCTCAATAAGTTTCACTGTGGCTTTTTCCAAATTCTGCTTAAATTATTTTCTTCCTAGTATCTTTCAGGTTGGTTGGTTGGTTGTTAATTTTTTTTGGCTGGGTTGATTGCTGTTGTCCGAAGCTTTCATTGCATGGAGCAGAGAGGCCAGCACGTTGGAAGGAGGGGGACCCTTGCTGGGAGTCTGCTGTTTAGATTCTGGCCCTACTATTTATTAATTAGCTGTGTGACCCCTGGGCGAGTTGGCCTCCCAGGGTCTCTGGTTCTTCATCAGGAAAACAAAAGCCTTGGAAAGATAAATACAGGCCCAGACCCAGTGATAAGAGAGGTCACCCTGTGTGCCTATGTTGTACACGGGACACTTCCTCCCTCTCAGCGGAAAACCTAGAATCAACTCTGGGGTGGTGTGTGCTTGTGTGGGGTGTTATCCCGAGGCCTTTGGAAGCATTGGTGCTCACGAGGCAGGTTTTTCCGCGGAAGAGTTGTCTGTCCCCTCTCTGCTTTCTCTTCAGCAGCAAGCTGCTCGCCTTCTTCTACCTGCCTCTCCTTAGCGTGTTAGCAAGGGTGTGATCGTAACACAGCCCATTCAGATTTGTTACTGTTTGGGGTTGTCTGGCCAGCTCATCTGAGTTAGTGGAGGGAAGAGAGCTAAAGAAGCCTGACTGGCAAAATAATGGTCCTTTTGTCTGTCTCTTGCTGGAGGGGTGGTCTTATGTTACATCTTAGGCCTGGACCATTGTGTTGTTTTTATGTGCTCAATATAACCCTGCTTAAAAAATACAGCTCATTATTTAAGGGATTCAGCCACAGGCTTGTTCTCCTTACCTCCTCACCCCCACCTCCAGAGTCCTAAGTATATGTGGTAAAAACCCACTGCAGTGTGTGCTATTTGATCAGATCCCCTGACATCAGGGTTGAAAAGTGTTCCCCCTGTATTTATTTTCCAAAAGTTTTTCAGTAATGTTTTGTTCTGATTAGCCTTCCAAAATGTTTTCCTTATGGTTGTATAATCAGTAGCACCTGTAAACCATGCCGTTAACCATGTAGCTTCCTTCTTAACTGTTATCTTTTTGATTCTGTCTTAATGTTTTCTTTTCATGAACCGGGGGAGACCCACATTCCTATGCCAGACATCTTACAGTAATGTGTCCACATTTAGCCTCATAACCTTAATTAGATGTGGAATGCTGAGAACGCACCATTGTGGGTTTTTTTTTTTTTTCCTACTTTTATAAAAAGACAGTGACCTTCTGATCACTTCATTAAGGGCTATAAAACACTGTGTCTTTAGCCTTTAGTTCCCCATGTTAGTTTATTCACAGAAAATTAAACTAAAACTCAAGTTACCTTTATCTTATCCTAAGTGATCTGTTTGTTTGAAGACAAGTTGCCTTTTGTGTCAGTATGCAAGTTCAGTTCCAATTTATAATCCTTAATTCCTCTTCCTTCCCCTCCTCTTCTCTTTAGAAGCAAAGGAGTGTTGAAAATGTTAAAGGCTGTGCTGAAGAAGAGCCGAGAGGGAGGAAAGGGAAGCAAGAAGGAAACAGGTATGTGTCCAAGATGGGAGTTGAGCTGAGCAAGCATGGTCGTTGTGAGTCTGAAAGGCCCTGCTTAATCCAGGTTGCTATTGTCTTGGAAATCGATCAGAGAAGTGTTACGGGTTAGAACAAACAGCATCCAGGAGACCATGAGAAGCTGAGTGTATTTCTGTGCTTTCTTCTGGGAGGGGACTTTGAAAATTGAGTTTGGGTTCTGAACCAAATCCTTTCCCTGAAGACTTGTAAGGGTCATAATTTTATCATTTCATTCAGATCCAGAGGCAGTTATAGACATTGAGGGAGAGCAGGTGTGCCTAGGAATTTGTTTTCTAGAAAGCCCTTTCTCTTTTCCCACACACGCTTGCATTTTATATGTTTGACCAACTGCTGGCTGACTGTTCCTCATCTTTTAAGTATCAGATTTTCCCCCTAACAGGTGTAGCCCCACTGATTGCCAGGCTGCTAGTTTTCATTGTGATGAGAGCTACTTAATTTGGCTTGGATTTCTCTCCGGTTGGTAGGGTTCTGGTGTGTATGCGGTCACTGTATGATTCTACACTGCATTCTGTGTGGTAAAGTCCTCTAAGCTTATTTTGGCGACCACTCACCAGAAAAACTTCGTTATATGCCTGTGTTGCACACTAAAAATCTGTTAGCATGGATCGATTACCCTGAAATGTGCCATTTCACTCTGTAAACTCATGTTAATCTAGAGTCAGAGAATGGCTGGTTTTCTGAGTTACTGTATACTGAATAACAGTTCAGTTTTAATTTCTATTAAGATATAAATAAGTTGAATTATAGTTAACTCTAATTCAAAAGATCTTGTAATGCCTTCTGGTAATATTGTTATGTTGTTTCTGTAAAAGAATAAGTGAACTTGTAAAATTTTGTTTATATGGAACCTAGATGGATTTTCTGTTATTAATTTCCCTTTAACCAAGTAGAGACTTTGTTGTGAAGTTGCTGAAAAATTCCATTAAAAGCTTCTCATTAATGCCTGGCTAAGCAGATGCAAAGAAGAGACCAGTCTTTGATAATGGAAACAGGAGACCATAGTTAGCTCTTAACTTTAGAAAATCAACTTCCAGCTTTGAATAATTAATTAGGATTGTTACTATGGAGAATTTTCAGTTCACATAATTTCTATGGGGCGGGCGGGTGGTTCTTCATCCTCTTCTGGGTCAAGACCAAACCACCTCCTCTCGAGTTTTCCAAAAGCTGTCTAAGACAAAAAAATTTTTAACCAGTTCCAGCTCAGCTGACACTCATCCTAGGAACTGTGTCATTTGCTTCTTTAGATGCCTTTGTAATTTCCAGGATAAAGTTAGATCCTAAAGCTGTCTATTAGGCTAGAGCTGCCAACCAGTGGGTTGTTTTTCTCAGAGCCAGGGTCTCCAAGCCAAAACTCCCTATGAAGTAATGGAGTCTTTCACAACAGGCCATACCATCCTCTGTGACCCATGCCAGGCTCATGTGAAATTACAGTATATTAATAATTTTCAGCACCCTGCCTTTCAGATGGGCCAGACAGTGAACATTGTTTGTGTCTGAAACTTTTCCAATTGTAGAGCATATGATTTGGGGTTTATTTTCCCCTTTGGTCTTTAAAGAACAACTACTGTGTTTTCTGAATCATTTCTTCATAATAATTCCCACATTTTGGTTTTTCACTAATGCAAACCAACTTGAAAAAGCAATGGGAACTTTTCTCATAAAACATCTGTATGGTGTATGCCTTTTTCCTCCTAACTAGAACCTGGTTGTATTCCATTGGGGAACAAAGCAGATGGAATTTTAAATCTTGATGGTTATGTCACAAGATGATTGGGGAAAATACTTGGAATTTGACCATTCCTATGTTGAACTCTGTGCCAACTCTCATTATAGAAGTAAATCACAGCTAAGTTTCCCTGTAAATTAAAGCTGGCTAATCTACTGAGACTGCTCTGAAATTTGGGAAATAATATCTGCTGCAATATGGAAAATTTTTGCTCTACTGTTTTCAATTAAACCAGTCTTTGTTGCACACACAAAATAAAATTCATTTTTGCGTGCTTGAACTCACAATCACAGAAATTTAGAAAATATTTGTCTAAAATACTGAGTTCAGCTTTTCATATCCTTTGTAGTTTTTTTTTTTTAACAATCTTGAACTACACTTTTATGTTGAACCTGTTTTTAAAATTTGGAAAATCTCTCGGTTAAATTTAGTATTCTTCAAAAGAAAACAAATATATTTTCAGAGGTATTGAAAAGTCCTTAAACTATTGGTAAAATTTTGGCAGGTGTTGAAATTTAGGTTATATGTATATAAGGATATTTCAGGTATTACATATGGTGAGATATGAAGTTATTAAAAGTCATTGAGTCAGCTCTAAAAATAGCAAAATTCTCTTTAAAATGTTTTCTTTTAAACCTAGGAAATGCTTATAGCTGAGCAAAAAGTATTTTCTGTAGGCTATAGAATTACTTTGGAGAATGCAGTATTAAAAAACTTTAAAATGCTTTTTTGGGAAGGAACATTTACGTTGTCTCCACTAGGGCACCAGTGCAAAGGAACACCATGAGTTTCTCTTGACCTTGAGTCAGGCCTACGGGAGCAAAAATCAATATGCAACCATAATGTGGAGAGGGCCAGATGAGGACATCTATTTTTTCTTTCCCTGCTCTTATGTTAGAACCTTGCTCTAAAACAAGCAAATGAGGTGTTATCTTTATTTTGAAGCTCTCTAGAGATAGGTCTGCAGCCTCTCACCTCATGTCTAAGTGACCTTTACTAAATCTATCATGTCACTATCATTGATGTTTCTTAATTTAAGAATAATTACTGAACTCTTAAGATTTAAGAGTATTGGTATCAAGCCTGGACCTAATAGTTTAGAGAGGATGTAAGAGCAGGATTCCCTAGTGGCTCAGATGATAAAGAGTTTGCCCACAACACAGGAGGCCCAAGTTCAATCCCTGGGTCTGGAAGATCCCCTGGAGAAGGAAATGGTAACCCACTCCAGTGTTCTTGCCTGGAGAATTCCATGGACAGAGGAGCCTGGCGGGCTACAGTCCACGGGATCACAGGAGTCAGGAGATCACAAGAGACTGAGTGACTACACTTTCACTTTTTCTTTCGAAATTAATATCTTTTATGTACAGCAGAACTGATAATGAATAGGAAAAGAGGCCCATTTATAATAGAAACAGAAACTTAAAATATCAACCTAAGAGGAAGTGTACAGGTTTTATATTGAAGAAAATGCTAAAGCTTTGTTGGCAGACTTAAAAGAAGATCTGAATAAATGGCAAGAAATACTGTATTCCCTAATGGGCAGATTTCTTACTATTACTGATATTGCTACCACTGCTATTATTTGGCTGCACTGCATGGCATGTGGGATCTTAGTTCCCTGACCAGGGACTGAACCCATGCCCCCTGCATTGGAAGGGCAGAGTCTTAACCACTGGACCACCAGGGAAGTCCCCAGATTTATTGTTTTAAACTGACTTGCTCGTACAAAATTATACCTATGATTTAATCCCTAGTGAAATCCCATCTATTTTCTTTTTAAAGACATACGTATTTTTTAGAGCCAGTTTTAGGTTCACAGCAAAATTGAGAGGAAGGCACAGAGATTTTCTGTATACCCACGCCTCCACTCATTCTTAGCTCCCCATTGTCCGTGTTCTCCCATTAGGGAGGTACATTTGTTACAACCGATGAACCTCCGATGATACATCATCACCACCCAAAATCCATAGTTTACATTAGGGGTCACTCTTGGTGTTGGGCATTCTGTGGATTTGGCCAAGTACGTAATAACATGTACCCACCATTATTTTGGTTTTGACACATTGATTTGAAAACTCATCTAGAAGCAAAAATGCTTGAGAATAGTCAAGGAGAAATTGCAAGTGTGGGGAAGATAGGGAGAATGGATATATATATTAATAAACGCATGGCTGAGTCCCTTTGCTGTTCACCTGAAGCTATCACAATATTGTTAATCAGCTATTTCCCAATACAAAATAAAAAGTTAAAAAAATACAGTATGAAAACAGTGCAATAACAGACTCTCTCCAGACCTGTGTTTTTCAGTGAGCAAGAAAAAGATTGTCACTAAAAAGAGTCAGAGGCTGAACCTGGTTCCCGTGCCTGTGTTCTAGCTGTAGGGGAGACTAAACAGGTGTCTATTTGGACTTCTTAGCTTCTCTAGGGCAAGGCGGACTTCCTTCCACCAAGACATACGTTGGGGAGGATTCTCGGTCATAGACATTTGCAGGCCCCCTCTGCTTCATGGATATCTAGTGCAGCTCACTGTAACATAAAAAAACATATGTTACTTGAGAAACATAGTCTCAAGTCTCAACAGAAACGTAGGCTTCTGTTTCCACAGAGTAAGTACATGGCATGGCTAGTTTTTTGGACTTTTTTCCTACTGGTCTCCAAGTTAGGAAACCTAATTTTTAAAACATGATTTGTCTAGCTATTTGGGGCTGTGCTGGGTCTTCACTGCTGTGCAGGCTTTACTCTAGTAGCAGTGAGCAGGGACTACTCTCTAGTTGTGGCGTGTGGCCTTCTCATCACGGTGGCTTCTTGGTGCAGAGCACGGCCTCTAGGGCCCATGGGCTTCTGTAGCTGTGGCACGTGGACTCAGGAGTTGTGGCTCCTGGGATCGAGAGCACCAGCTCAATAGTTGTGGAGCATGGGCTTAGTTTCTCCAAGGCATGTGGGATCTTCCCGGATCAGGGATCGAATCCATGCCTCTTGCATTGGTAGGTGGATTCTTTACCACTGAGCCACCAGGGAAGCCCTCTGAAACTTAATTTTAATGAACATCTATAATATAATCTAATCTCACTGTTGATAGTGGTTCCCCCGCCCCCCCCACTTTTTAATGCTGGAGATAATGGCATCAGTCTAGAAGCATTAGATGGGGAAGGCCTCCTGCCCTCCTAGAAGCAGCTAATCCCTCTCCCTGTCTGTCCCTTCTGACCTCTGCCAGACTTGAAACCACAGTCTCTTGCCCTATCCAACTTCCTAACTTTCTCTGTATTGGTGTGGAAGTAGTTCCAACTTGAGGCAGAAGAGCAGTGTGGTGAACTTTTAATTGTAGTGCTGCCTCTATTAAAATATAGACTGATGAAGGAAAAGTTGCTTAATATGCCAAAAGAATCATTTATTAGGCTTTTCCTTTCTGTTTGATTATTAGTGGTTTTTTTCAGCAGGGGGTCTTAGTTTGAAATAATTTATTTAAAAATTTTGACCTTCACCTCTTCATCATTAAAACCCAGCTAAATACACTTGTAATTAATAGAGTTAATTAAGGCATTGGATAGTCCCTAAGTTTGTATGTGTGCTCAATCTATGAGCTTTGCCTCTAATCCTTCACTTTGAATTTGTAGTAAAAGAAAGCCGTTTGCCTCTAAAGTTTAAAAGTCATTGATGTGATTGTTAAATGTGGTATTTTAAGCCATTCCAGGCTGCAGTCTGGTTTTCAGTGGTACCTTCTAAAAATGCCTGAGTACAAACGATGCTTTGTTTTATCCGGAAAATATGAAGCTGCTTTTGATTATTCTCTGCTGCATTGCCCATTTTTTTGTGGTTGTGGACTATTATTTAGGAATTTAGTACAGTGACTGTCTTGCTGAGCTATGGATATTTGGTATCTTGTTGTTAAGTGACTCTAAAAATGTTTCCCAAGCAAAAAAATAAGCAGAAATAATTCAGTTCTAAAGGTACTATATTTCTGTTTACCAGAGTGTTTAAATAAATTTGTTTTAAAATGTTTGGATAGGACTTAAACATAGACTGGAACAGGCTGGTTATTAGTAGGAGTGGGACTGCGGTTCCGTCTGGTTTGATGGATTCCTTCGTCAGGTTTTCTGTTTGTTGTCCTTCATCTGTCAACAGGGTCTAGAAAAAGCAGACTTTGGAACCTGAAGATGCAAATTCAAATCCTAGCTTCTTTACTTCCCTCTTAACTTGACCTTGGACAAATTTCTTTGTTAAGTTATTTCTAGTTAAGTTAACTTGCAGGCATGTTGTCCAGGTTAAATAAGATAACCTGTCTACAAAAGTGCCTTGCTTGACATCTGGTTTCTGCTAGATGTTCAGTACATCTTTTCTTTGTAGAGACACTGGGTAGTACTTTAAAGAACAAACAAAACCCTTCTAAAACATCATGTTCCTTCCTGCTTGATCTCAGGCAAGAAAATGATGTTCAAGAAGCTTCTCTCCATGATTTCCTCTCTGCAAATAAGGATTCTATCATTGACTTTGAATACTAAAGGCTCTTCTGCCATCTTTAGTTAGTTAGTTAGTTCAGTCGCTCAGGCGTGTCCGACTCTTTGCGACCCCATGAACCGCAGCACACCAGGCCTCCCTGTCCATCACCAACTCCCGGAGTTCACTCAGACTTGCGTCCATTGAGTCAGTGATGCTATCCAGCAATCTCATCCTCTGTTGTCCCCTTCTCCTCCTGCCCCCAATCAAGGTCTTTTCCAATGAGTCAGCTCGCATGAGGTGGCCAAAGTACTGGAGTTTCAGCTTTAGCATCATTCCTTCCAATGAACACCAGGACTGATCTCCTTCAGAATGGACTGGTTGGATCTCCTTGCAGTCCAAGGGACTCTCAAGAGTCTTCTCCAACACCACAGTTCAAAAGCATCAATTCTTAGGCACTCAGCTTTCTTCACAGTCCAACTCTCACATCCATACATGACTACTGGAAAAACCATAACCTTGACTAGACGGACCTTTGTTGGCAAAGTAATGTCTCTGCTTTTCAATATGCTATCTAGGTTGGTCATAACTTTCCTTCCAAGGACTAAGCATCTTTTAATTTCATGGCTGCAGTCACCATCTGCAGTGATTTTGGAGCCCAGAAAAATGAAGTCTGACACTGTTTCCACTGTTTCCCCATCTATTTGCCATGAAGTGATGGGACCAGATGCCATGATCTTCGTTTTCTGAATGTTGACCTTTAAGCCAACGTTTTCACTCTCCTCTTTCACTTTCATCAAGAGGCTCTTTAGTTCTTCTTCACTTTCTGCCATAAGGGTGGTGTCATTTGCATATCTGAGGTTATTGATATTTCTCCCAGCAATCGTGATTCCAGCTTGTGCTTCTTCCAGTCCAGCGTTTCTCATGATGTACTCTGCACAGAAGTTGAATAAGCAGGGTGACAATATACAGCCTTGACTTACTCCTTTTCCTATTTGGAACCAGTCTGTTGTTCCATGTCCAGTTCTAACTGTTGCTTCCTGACCTGCATATAGGTTTCTCAAGAGGCAGGTCAGGTTGTCTGGTATTCCCATCTCTTTCAGAATTTTCCAGAGTTTATTGTGATCCACATAGTCAAAGGCTTTGGCATAGTCAATAAAGCAGGAATAGATGTTTTTCTGGAACTCTCTTGCTTTTTCCATGATCCAGTGGATGTTGGCAATTTGATCTCTGGTTCCTCTGCCTTTTCTAAATCCAGCTTGAACATCAGGAAGTTCACGGTTCACGTATTGGTAAAGTCTGACTTGGAGAATTTTGAGCATTTCTTTACTAGCATGTGAGATGAGTGCAGTTGTGTGGTAGTTTGAGCATTCTTTGACATTGCCTTTCTTTGGGATTGGGATTTTCATTCCAGTCCATCTAGTCAAGGCTATGGTTTTTCCATTGGTCATGTATGGATGTGAGAGTTGGAGTATAAAGAAAGCTGAGCGCTAAAGAATCGATGCTTTTGAACTGTGGTGTTGGAGAAGACTCTTGAAAGTCCCTTGGACTGCAAGGAGATCTAGTCCATCCTAAAGGAGATCAGTCCTTGGTGTTCATTGGAAGGACCTTTTAGCCTTCCCCTTATGATAAGGCTGGAGCTGCTCTGAGTCATTTGTCTATTGTATGGTGATTTATACTTTGGAAATAACTCATTTTACCTTTTAGCCTGTATCATGTCACTTGCATTTTATGCTTTTTCTTTGTGAAGTTAAACTGAGAGGCTTTCCCCCTTGCTAAAGAAATTTCAGGAGTTAGCAGGCAGCTTTAAGAATAGATTTATTTATTTTTTCTTAAAGATATTTATTTAATTGGCTGTGCCAGGTCTTAGTTATGGCATGTGAACTCTTAGCTGTAGCTTGTGAGATCTGGTTCCCTGACCAGGAATGAACCCAACCTCTACACTGGAGCTCAGAGTCTTGGCCATTCGACCACCAGGAAAGTCCCAGGAATAGATTTCAAAGTACAGTTTTTGTCAATTTGCTGAGATATTTCACTTCAGCATATCCTTAATTAGTGAAAGTCTTATATCTGGAAGGCTCTATATGTTTCCCTGTATGTAGCTTCCCTGTATGTTTTAGGGTTAGGGTTATCAATAACCTCAGATATGCAAGTGACACCACCCTTATGGCAGAAGAATCTCTTGATGAAAGTGAAAGAGGAGAGTGAAAATGTTGGCTTAAAGCTCTGCCTTCAGAAAACAAAGATCAAGGCATCCCGTCCTATCACTTCATGGCAAATAGATGAGGAAACACTGGAAACAGTGGCTGACTTTATTTTTGGGCTCCAAAATCACTGCAGATGGTGACTGCAGCTGTGAAATTAAAAGATGTTTGCTCCTTGAAAGGAAAGTTATGACCAACCTAGACAGCATATTAAAAAAGAGAGACTTTACTTTGCCAACAAAGGTCCATCTTAGTAAAGGCTATCGTTTTTCCAGTAGTCATGTATGGATGTGAGAGTTGGAGTATAAAGAAAGCTGAAGGCCGAAGAATTGATGCTTTTGAACTGTGGAGTTGGAGGAGATTGAGGGCAGGAGGAGAAGGGGACGACAAAGGATGAGATGGTTTGATGGCATCACTGACTCAATGGACATGAGTTTGGGTTATCTCTGGGAGTTGGTGATGGACAGGGAGGCTTCTTGTGCTGTGGTCCATGGGGTTGCAAAGAGTCGGACAGGATGGAGTGACTGAACTGACTGACTGACTGACACTAATTTTTTCTCTTAGGGAATTAGGCCTTGGACCTTACACTTGTCTTGCAGGTTTTGGATGGCAGTGAGGGTAAGCAGTTGGGTTGCCCCAGCCCAGGTATAGAGCATTAAACTGAGAAGCCCTTATTCATATCTGAAATCACTGAGTTGGGAAGTAGGATCTGGGTCTGTCTCTCACCTCCCCTTTGCCCTTTCGTGGCAGACTGGTTACAACACATCAGCCGTCTGTAGTGCCAGTGTGGAATCAGAGATTCCTGTCTGTGTTCTGATGACCACAGCGTTGTCATGCAGGTCAAGATGAAACAAGACTTTAGAGCTGATTTTTATTTCTTTGCTTTCAAAAGTTTGTGTCAGAGAATTGCCCATTTTTTAAGGGAGTTAGGAGGGCTTTCCTTGTGGCTCAGATGGTAAAGAGTTCGCCTGCAGTGCAGGAGACCCAGATTTGATCCCTGGGTAGGGAGATCCCCTGAAGGAGCCCATGGCAACCCACTCCAATATTCTTGCCTGGAGAATCCAATGGACAGAGAAGCCTGGTGGGCTACAGTTAGTGGGGTTGCAAAGAGTCGGACCTGCTTGAATGACTGAGAACAATGGAGTTTGGAAGCATCATTCTGCTACATTTGGTACATGATGACATTCTTTGTGCCCAGAGGCTCCCCCAGAGCACAGACTACTCAGTAATAATAATGGCTCTAGATACAGACATGCACATAGGTGCCTATAATGGTTTGGACAGTTGTCTGGAGTTTTTATAGACCATGGAACTGGCTGGTAGCAGAGGTTAAGAGGATGCACACTTTTGGCTGAGGATGGAGGAGAGCCACCTGTGTCCTGCTGACTTCCTGATGATCTTACTCTTATTCAGTTCTCAAAATCAGGCAGTTTGTATGTTAATGCCTTGTAGCTTTGTGAGGGCTTGTTTGTCCCCCACCTCACCGGCCCTCTCCAAGCAAGATTTCTTGATAACTTTAAAGTTACGTATAAAACTTTTTTCCAAGTACCAGATTTTAAAAGTACTTTGACTTCTGATGTTATATTTTTTTGTTGTCTTAGTTTGGGCAGCCATAGTATAATACCTTTTGTACAGTTCATAAGGTCCTCATGCCAAGTATACTGGGGTGGTTTGCCATTCCCTCCTCCAGCGGGCCATGTTTTGTCAGAACTCTCTGCTATGACCCATCCGTCTTGGGTGCTCCTGCATGGAATGGTTCATAGCTTCACTGAGTTACACAAGCTCCTTTGCCATGACAAGGCAGTGATCCATGAAGGGATGACAGATTTCCTCTTCTTGGGCTCAAAAATCACTGCAGATGGTGACTGCAGCCATGAAATCAGAAGATAGTGGGTTCTTGGCAAGAAAGTTATGACAAACCTAGACAATATGTTGAAAAGCAGAGACATTACCAACAAAGGTCCGTAAGTCAAGGCTATGGTCTTCCCAGTGATCATGTACAGTTGTGAGAGCTTAACTGTGAAGAAGGCAGAGTGCCAGTGAAATTGATGCCTTAGAACTCTGGTGCTGGGAAAGACTCCTGAGAGTCCCCTGGACAACAGGAGATCAAACCAGTCAATCTTAAGGGAGATCAACCCTGAATACTCATTGGAAGGACTTACGCTGAAGCTGAAGCTTCAGTATTTTGGTTTTCTGATGTGAAGAGCCATCTCTTTGGAAAAGTCCCTATGCTGGGAAAGATTGAGGGCAGGAGGAGAAGAGGGCATCAGAGGATGAGATGGCTGGATGGCATCACCGATACAATGGACATGAACTTGGGCATACTTCGGGAGATGGTGAGGGACAGGGAGCCCTGGTGCACTGCAGTCCATGGTGTCACAGAGTCAGACGCGACTGGGTGACTGAACAACCACAACATAACACCAAAGACTGTGTGGCTTAAACAACAATTTTTTTTCCTCACAATTCTAGAGGCTAAAAACCTGAGCTCAAGGTACCAGCATCATCAGGTTCTGGTTGAAGGTCCTCTTTCTGGCTTGCGGATGCTGCCTTATATGTGCATCCTCATGCTGTTAAAGACAAAGCTCTCTAGTGTCCCCTCTTATAAGGATGTAACTTTCACTATAAGGGCCCCGCATCATGATCTCATTTAAACCTAATTTATCTTGCTCAGGCCTTTTCTCTAAATGCCATCAATGCTGGGGGTTAGGGCTTCAACATGTGGATTTGGGATAACACTCTTCAGCCCATAACGCTTGTCTTTATCGTTCTGATTATCAGTGTAAACACAGTACTTCGTTTATTATAAAACACACCATTATTTTGGGTACTACTAAGGAAGAAAGAACTGCTATCAATTTAATTAACATACTTTATTACTTAAAATGTTATACTTGAGATTTCCTTTCCTTAGAAAGATACTTTACATATATCAATCTTTTTTATAAAATGAGAGGAGAATGAGATAAATTGGTTAAGGTATTTCAAATTTATATTCAGAACCTGATTCTTCTAAATCATTTTTTTCACCTAGTTGTCAGTATTCATTTTTCTCCATATGACATCATCATCTCCACAAGAGCATTGATGTTGTAGCATATTTTGAGTCTTTTTTACTGTTTTTTTCCCAAGACTTTCTTCCCAGTTGCAGACATTCATTCTACAAGTTTGATTTCATTCTTTCATGATCTCAAAAGGAGGTTTTAATGGAAGGCTTTCAGATAGAATCCAGGGCTCTTATTCCTTCCACAGTGGACTTTAAATAGTCTGTTGACTGAAACCTGGAGGAGGTTATAATTGTCCAGTCACTCTACCAGATGTAATAACATAGGTTTGCACAGTCAGGGCCTACCACGTTATAACCATTCTCTGGCTGATAGCAATTTTAAGATGCCATCAGCTATTACATCCATTTTGGTTTTGGAAAAGTTAAAGTGAGAATAAACTTGGGCCTTTAGATCAATGTCCAGTATAGCATATGCTCATTGTAGAAAATTTGAAAAATACTGATGAAAAATACCCTGTTTTTTTCCATTATTCTTATGTTTTGCTCTATTCTTTTAAATGTCACCAGTCTTGGAAAATGTCTAATATTTTATTATACCGATATCCCATAGTTTTGTTTGGGTGCATTTTGTTTACATATTTCTTTCATTCATTAACAACCCCTCTGGAATAATGCATATCTTGGTACAAATCTCTGATTATTTTAGTAGAATGTTTCTCAACAAGGATTAATAGTGAAAAGAAATGAACTTTTCAGAGGCTCATGGTTCAGTTCAGTTTAGTCGCTCAGTCGTGTCCAACTCTTTGCTACCCAATGGACTGCAGCACACCAGGCCTACCTGTCCATCAGCAACTCCCGGAGTTTACTCAAACTCATGTCCATTGGGTCGGTGATGCCATCCAACCATCTCGTCCTCTGTTGTCCCCTTCTCCTCTTGCCTTCAATCTTTCCCAGCATCAGGGTCTTTTCCAGTGAGTCAGCTCTTCACATCAGGTGGCCAAAGTTATTGGAGCTTCAGCTTCAACATCAGTCCTTCCAATGACCATTCAGGACTGATCTCCTTTAGGATGGACTGGTTGGATCTCCTTGGAGTTCAAGGGACTCTCAAGAGTCTTCTCCAACACCACAGTTCAAAAGCATCAATTCTTCTGTGCTCAGCTTTCTTCACAGTCCAACTCTCCATCCATACATGACTACTGGAAAAACCATACCCTTGACTAGACGGACCTTTGCTGGCAAAGTAATGTCTCTGCTTTTTAATATGCTGTCTAGGTTGGTCATAACTTTTCTTCCAAGGAGTAAGTGTCATGGGCTCATAGTATCTCTTGTAAATTGTTCTTCAAAAAGAAGGACTGTTTTGCTCACCACCTGTGTAAGCAGTGTGTGTGCCTGCTTGCATGGCTCTTTCTAGTACTGGGTATTTGCTTTTTATTTCTTGTACATGTTTTCTGTTGGGAATGTGAGAGACTCTTGAGTTTGATTCTTTCCTTTTCCAAATGTGGCCCATGATGTGTAGTAGTGGGATTTCCTTATGAAGTTACTTGTAGGGGAAATTTCCTTGAAGTTGGTGAAAGTCACATTGCTTGTCTTCGATGGATAAAAGTGTCTCCTCCATTATTAAAAATTTCTTGTTTGTGCTGAGGCTAGAGATCTGCTAGTCTGATTGACTTATATTTAAGAAATTTATAGAGAAACCAAAATAAAGACATAAAACCAACACAAATGACTCATCAGGGTTTTCCATGGTACCTGATACCATTCTGCCTGCGTACACAGTCAGCATGTCTGAGTGCTTCCTGTTCCCTGGATGTGCCGGGAGCCCAGGTCCTGTGAGTTCCTGAAAGCAGGCAGGGATAGTTGCAGATAGGTGAGCATCTCCTTAATAAGACTTTGTCCATGGCTCATATTCTTGGCTTATTATGTACAAGGATTCTTATTTATCTGGTTGTGTTGGGTCTCAGTTGTAGCACACGGGATCTTTAGTTGTGGCGTGCGAACTCTCAGTTGTGGCTTATGGGATCTGACCAGGAGTCGGGTCCAGTCCCCCAGCGCTGGGGACACTGAGTTTTAGCCGCTGGACCACCAGGGATGTTCCCAGAGATTCTTTTTTAAACCAAGGTAATGAAGTGAAAGGTTTTAAATATAGGAGGATCTTAGAAATTGAATTCAGTGTCTTCAGTTTTTGATAAATAAATTGGAAAACTTTGAGCAGCTGTCCAAGGTCACTTAGCTAGTGGGCAAAGATGGGCTCCAAGTTTTTGACTCCAGACTAGTTCAGTTTCTGCTATGTCTCTGGCTAGTTCCCTTATTTTTATCTCTGGTGCTGAGTAAATATAGAGAAAAACACATCCTCAAAATAGACGGTGGTAAATTATAATTTCTCTCTCCGGGGGTATTTTTCCCCCCTTCTTGAAGTGTTTCCACTTCCTCCCCCAGGTTTATTTCAGATTCTTACATGGTCTCAATCTAGATTTAATAGCACTGTGGTATCTTTCTTTTTCTATATCTGAAAGTCCATTTCTCTTAATGTCCTTGAGATGGTTATAACTTCACCTTTTTTTTGTAAAGTCACTCAAACACCATGAATGTAATATTTAATATACAATCATTAAAAAAACTATGCAATGGTTTTAAAAGTAAAGATACCTGCCAGTTGTTTTCTGCTTCCCTTTTTGTTCCCAAAAGGAATGTTAACAGTTTTTTTAAATCTTTCTAGATATTTTCTATGCATGTATGTGTGTAGGCTTGCATATACGTGCATATACGTCTTTAAGAAAACCTACACAGACTTCACAATGTGTTTTGTTCTGTAAATTACGATGTTGACTGAATTTTTAGACACGTTTTCATATTAGCACACACTAATATGTAGACTTTTAAAAAGTTGCTGAGTATTACATTGGACAAATATTCTGTAACTTGTTTTATTATTTTCCTGTTGATGGTTTCATCTTTTTTTGTTGTTGTCATTGATTGATTGATTACAATCAGTGCTAGAATAAATCTCCTTGTGCCTCACTCCCTGTCCTCTCATAAAAATAGTTGTAAGAAAAATTGTTGATTAACAAGTTCATTCATTTATAATTTTTCTAAATTTTGTCAAATTGCCCTTCAAAAATGTGGCATTAAATTTACAGTTCTGCCTTCAATATGTGAGAATGATTATAACCTCTGCTGATAAGCATGTGACTAAACAAATGAACGACTTAATTTTTCCAGTAAGCTTTAATTTTGCAGTTCTTTAGAATGAATCCAAACACATTTAAATATGTTGTTAGCCATTTGAGACCATATTGCCTGGATTTGGTAGCCTGGCTCCATAGTTTACCAGCTGTGTGAACTTGAACAAAATAACTAAACTTTCTGTGCCCCATGGGTTACTTATGAGGATTACATGAGTTAATGTTTATAAACTGCTTGAACCCACGCTTGGCAGATAGTATATATCTATTTGACAACAAAATTTGCATTTCTTTCTCTTTCCTGCCTGTTTATTTACCTGATTTTCTGTTGAGTTCAATAGGTGTTTTAATATTTTGGTAAGTGGTGTTAACCATTGACAGTTTAGTAGCCAGAGTTCTAAGCAAGTGAAACATGTCATGTTTAATTTTGAATTATAAAACTTAAAAACAAAGATTCATCTAACTCAGACTCCATTTTTGACAGATTAAGGGAAGGATTTTGTTTTAATTCTGTAAGTTCAGTATTGAAAACTGGCTGAGGTTATAAGTCATTATTTCAAGGAGATCGGATTTCTTTCCCTGCTTCATGTGAGAGTTTTGATGCTGCTAATCTGATTAAATCTCTTAGAGCTATATCCTTAGCTCTAAGAGTCTGGAGATTAGAAATTCTGGTTTCCACCCCCACCCCCTGCCCCCACTATCCATTAAATTGTTACCATGGCTATTGGGCTCCCAAACAGTACTTCAGATCTCTTCTGATTTATGGAAGCAGCATCTTAAAGACGGATAAGCCCAGGTTTGGCTTCAGGAAGCTTAGGTAAGCGTTCCAATTTGAATGTACCTACTAGTTCTCTTTGAACAAATTGCTTCATTTTTCTGAACCTCAGTTTTCTTGCCTATAAAATGAAGGTAACAATCTCTATCGGTGTCATAGAATAATTATGAAAGTCAAATGAAATGAAGATTTTTTTTAAAACAGGCATCATGATGATGAAGGACATTTGTTTTGCTTTCACATTTGTTTCTGGTTTTGGAAAATGCCTATTAAGCAAGGAAATAAAATATACAGATATTTAAATTTATATAATGAATTTTTTGATACTCAGATGTTGTGAGGGAGTAGTGAGATATTTTTCATCTTCAATATTGAAAAAAACTAGGAAGTGAAACCCCTGGGGCAAAATATGGCAGTACTAATAAAGGTTGCTTTTTGAATGTTCAACTGTGTATTAGACAGTGTGACAAAGTTGTATAAACAGTAACTTATCAGTAGAAATAAAATAACTAGGTTGAGACTGCACAGTTGCTAAGTGAAGGAGCTAGGATTTGAATCCAGTTTGTCTCCAAAACTTTATGTTCAGTACAGTATAGGAGCCGGTTGCATAGGTTCAGCTCCCAGGTCAAGTTGCCTAACCTCACTGTTTACATTTTTGCATCTGTAAAATGGGCATGATTACAGCATCTACCTCAGAGGGTTGTTGATCATCCTGAGGATTCGGTGAGTTAAGTACCTGGAACAGTGTCTGGACCACTGTAAGCATTTTATAAATGGTAGTTCTTATTATAATTTATGATGATTTCTATACACTTCTGGCTTCTTTGTTTCTGCCCCTTGACTCTCTCCTTTTGGCATTAGTAAACAGTGGCATTTCAGATTATTTTTGTCTTCTCCGTTCGCTTATCTGTGTGGCAGACGTGGCTCTGGCCATTCCATCTGGTGCAGGAAGAGAGAGCTGTGAAGCAGGCCTGGCCCTGGTGGAGTGCTCTGGGTCAGTTGCTGCTAACGTCTGGGATGGCATGTGTTTGCAAGGAGGGAGAAGGGGGAGGAATGTGAGATCTGAACAGCAAGGATCTGCCACCAGCATTCTGCGAAGATAATCTGTGTGCTTGCGAAGGGTTCTACCTACGAGATTGTGTGTTCTCCTCAGATTTGGCAGAGGAGGCCCTAGTGCGGGGATTTCTAAACCTGGCTAGTTCATTGAGGGCACTTGTGATTCAAATTCCCACCAGACCTAGTCACTCACTCACCAGCAGTGGGACCCAAGCTCCTGTACTGGTTTTAAAATGGCTTTTGAGTGGTCAGCCAGGCGTGGGAGCCACTGGCATGCCATTTGTTCCTGTGTCTCTGCAGAGCCAGCCCCAGCCAGCCATGACAAGAAGTGTGTGTTTGTGACTTTGAAGATTCCTAGGAAAAGGAGCGCCTCCATTATCTAGTAAACCGGTCTTGGCAGCCCTATAAAAAGGAATTTGAAATATAGATGTACAAACAGATGAGTGAAGGCATTCCATTACAGAAATAACAAGGGATGGGATTTGATCAAAGTGATTTGTCAGTATGGTCCTTGTGTTTATGCCAGTTGCTCATCAACACTTGCTTATTCTCGTACTTGCAGGTGAGATACACAAAACTGAATAGCATTGAATATAATTTTGATGTTGAATCATTTTTAATTGAAGTATGGTTGATTTATAATGTGTTAATTTCTGCTGTACATACAAATATATATATGCATTCTTTTTTATATTCTTTTCCATTATGGTTTATCCCAGGATAGACAGACATTTATTTGAATTGATTGTTATAGTTGATTTACAATGTTGTGTTCATTTTTCATGCAGCTTTATCAAAATTGTTGGAAAACTGTCCCCCCTTCCCCGACTGATACTCAGAGAATGAATGAAGTGAATAATGCAAGTTCCATTTTATATTTGAGAAATCATGATTAGAGTGGAATGTTAATATGGTTAGCTGTGGTGAGACAATATTGACATTGTTGCTAAGATATTTTACCAGACATGTCATTGAGGCTGCTGCTTCAAAAACTGAGCAATGCTTTTTTCTCTTTCTTTCTTTTTTGTCGTGGTTTTGGTGATGGTGCTAATGATGCTGCAGGAAGACAGCAAATGAAATGACAGAGGCAGAGAATGAAAAGTCATCTCATTCTCTCCCCTGTTCCCTGTGCCCCAATACAGGCCTGAAAGGGATCTTGATAAATAGCCACACGTACGCAATTGATTTATTTTGCTGCTTTCTAGAATTTGTACTGAGTTGGTTGCATTGCATTTTTAATCTGTTTGTGGGGGAGAAAGTTTAAATGCTGCCTGGAAACTTTGAGGCATTTTCCCCCAAATGTTTATAGATCCCACTTTCCTTGTAAGGAGTTGAAGGAGGATGCATGGTACTGCTCTCTCTACTCGCCCTTGCTCTTGTAACGAGGGCTGTTGGCAGACAGCTCTGCTGACAGGGGACTGCCAGGGTTTGGATTTGAGTAGTCAGTGAGGGGGTGGTGTACTGGTTATGGTATTGTTCTAAAAGTCTTTTCCCCTCCACTTATTTTTCCACCCCCAAAATGTCAGCATGTCCAATCTGACAGAATGTTCCTGATGATTATCATTCAGAGGAACATGACTTGCTAAACTGTCAGTGAATGATAGTCAGAATCTCAACAGCGCGCCACACTCCATCTGCAGCTTGGTCAGGGTATCTGCAGGGGTTGGGGAGGCAGGCCAGGGCAATGCTGTGACTGAGGATTCTGTGTGTTCACATCTGGACCTGCCACTTACAGACAACGTGCTTAGCCTCCCTAAGCCTTAGTTTCCTCATCTGTAACTGGGGATAATGACAGCATTTACTTCCAATGGAATAGGTTGAATAAATTAGCTAATGGGTATAAAATGCTTAGCAGGGGGTCTGGTACATCAAATAACATCTTAATAATAGCTAGCTTAATCATCTTCATCATTAGAGCAGATACCAGTGAACACCGACACAGAATTAAAACAGAAAACTTATAAATACTGATGTGTTATCTGGGTACTTCATACGGCGCTTTAGGGTAAGTGAGTTCCAGTAGTTACCACAGTACAAGGTGTGTGACTGAGGTAGAGAATGGCTTTAGGAGCTGCTCCAGTGTGCCAGGGCAGTCCCCAGGGCTGCCTTCTGGCACAGTTCGGGGTGCTCTCACACAGATGTGGGACGTGGAGGTGGTGGTCTTACCCTCATCATTCTTCGGTCACAGCCCCCCGACCCCCTCAAGAAAGTTCTGTGTATAAAGCATAATTCTCCCTGTCATTACAAATAAGAGGGTATATTCAGGTTGCAGTTTTATGTGAAGGGAAGGATTTATTGGTTGGAACTTGGGAGTTAAAAGCAGAGAAAGATATAAACAGAGCCAGCACCTTGAAGTTCCTTGTGACTACTTTATACAGTTGACCTCTGAACAGCCTGGAAAGGTGCTGTCATGACCCTCTTTGATGTTGAAATTCTGCATGTAGCTGATAGTTATCCCTCCATCTACATGGTTCCTCTGAATATGCAATTTCTCATCTATGCATTCAAGCAACCACAGATTGCATAATACTAAGATTATACTGCTGAAAAAAAAATCTGTAAGTGGACCCGTTCAGTTCAACCAACCTTATTTAAGGGTCAACTGTATAGGGTCAGGAACTGGATCTTGGACAACATGAGGTCTGTTATAGGAAGCCAGTCTAGAACTTCACTGTGGGAACAAGGAGGTCAACAAGGAGGACTATGCCCATCAGTAAAACCTGGGAGAATGATGACTGTGGGTAGTTTGGACAGGTCAGCCTGGTAGGTTAAGTAAAACCAGTGGACATGGTTAGAAGAGGCTGGATAAAGGAAAAATGAGCCCTCCTTCTTGAAGAAGGGAACTCATGAGGACAGAGGCTTGACAGGTATCCAGTGGAGGGGCTTTTCGCTGGGAAACCTCTGTAAGTAAAAGAAGATAGATACAAATTTATGTTTCACATAAATGTTTACTGGAAAAGTGTGTTTTATCTTACAAAGCATTCTAATTATAAAAGTGTCAGAACATACATCAACCGTAAAATGTAAAGGGGGAAAAACATCGATACTTCTCACTCTCTTAGGAGTAACCACCATCAACATTTTATTAAATTTACTTCTCATTTTTGGTGGTGTGTATATTTTCCTATTGTCATCATATGACATGTACAAAATTGTGTACACTAGCTTAAACGTTTATCCCAGGTGTTTGAAAAAATGAT
Source organism: Capra hircus (assembly GCF_001704415.2). Lineage (NCBI taxonomy): Eukaryota > Metazoa > Chordata > Mammalia > Artiodactyla > Bovidae > Capra > Capra hircus. The sequence continues at coordinate 98,903,696 of NC_030809.1, forward strand.
CATGTGGTAAACTTGTATTTTTCTTTTTTTGTAATCTCAGTTCCTTGGCAACGAAAGTGGTCGTGGTGGTGTTCTGTGATACTCTTCTTGTTTGGGGTAGGGTGTTGGTGGGGAGCAGTAAAGAGAGCTTTCTCTGCCCAGTGTCACTATCGTGTAAAAAATGCTAGCCATTTTTAGCCAGTTCTGGCACAAGGCACTATTGTTTTAAGAGGTCACCAGATAAAGTAAGAGATTCTTTCTGCACCATGGGATGAAGGATATGGTTCGAGAAACACATTTCCTGAATGAAAAGGGAATGGAAGCTGAAGAGGGATGGTTGAGTGAAGTGTCTGAAGGCTGGACTTGAGTTATAGTTTATTGCTCTTTTCCTTCCAGTCATAGTGTCCCCACTGTTGAGTAGCTGATTTTGATTTTTAAGTTAACTTCTTCCTCAAAAAGGATAAATGAGCTGTGCGTTTCCTGAGCCTTTGACAGGTATCTGAAAATTTGTTTGTTTGGTACTACACCCACTCCAGTATTCTTGCCTGGAGAATCCCATGGACAGAGGAGCCTGGCGGGCTGCAGTCCATGGGGTCGCAAAGAGTCGGACATGACTGAGTGACTTCACACACACACACACACACTCACACACACTTAATAGAAAAGTTGGTTTGGCTTTATGAGGTTTGGTCATGCTCTTTGCTCCCTCAGGATTAAAAGATACTGCTTTTTTGGCTTATTGGGTCTTGGTATTGGAGAAGAGAATTGGAATTGTGTCCCTTTGAAAAGCAAGTGTTGAAGTCCTAGTACTTGATAGCTGTTGAAAGTGGCCTTATTTGGAAGTAGGGTCTTGGTAGATGCAGTCAAATTAAACTGAGGTTACACTAGGTTAGGGCTTCCCCGGTGCCTCAGTTGTAGAAAATCTGCCTGCAGTGCCGGAGGCCCAGGTTTCATCCCTGGCTCTGGAAGATCCCTGGAGAAGGAATTCGTGCTTTTCCTGCCTGTGTTCCGCCTCCACCCAACTCCGCTATGGGCTGCCCCCTCTTCCTTTTACCTCTGGGCTCTTTGGTCCTGTCCTGCCTCATTCCTTTCCTTTTTTAGCCTCTGCTTATTCCCCTACCCTGCACCTAACAGACCCCCCAGCCTTCCTTCCCCTCATCCTGCCCTGTCCCTGGCAGACCTCCTGTTTCCCTGTTGTTATTTAGTCACTCAGTTGTTTCTGACTCTGCGACCCCGTGGACTGTAGCCCTCCAGGCTCCTCTGTTCATGGGATTCTCCAGGCAAGAATACTGGAGTGGCTTGCCATTTCCTTCTCCAGGGGATCGTCCCGGACCAGGGGTCAAACCTGCGGTTCTTGCATTTGCAGGCGGGTTCTTTACCACTGAGCCACCTGGGAAGACCAGTGTTTCCCTAGGGCTTTGGATTATCCTGTGAGCTGCATCCACAAGTGTGCCCACACTCCACCCCCAGCAGTGGAGATGACTAGGTCATGGAGTAGCCAGGGTGGAGGATGAGAGAGAGGAGACATGTGCTACACGATGGGAGCTGCCAAGAATCCGACTCCCTTTGGGGCAGGGCATGGGGCTCTCCTTACTCCCCTGTCCTGCCTCCACCTGTCAAGCACATCCGCTGTCACTTTGAGCAGTCTTTATGGGATGAAACTTCATCTTTCCCACTTGCCAAGTTAAGCTGTGGTGCGTGGCCCTGTTAGACTTAAGATCTTCATATCCACCCCTGTCTCAATCCTAAGAATGCAAATTTAAAATATTTAGAGGAAGCATATGCACATAGGAAAAAATATAAACCAGTTAAAAGTGTATTTACCTCCCATCCGGGCTCCCAGCTGGGCAGTTCCTGTTCCCAGAGCATCCACTGCACGTGGTTCCTGTGTGTCCTTCTTAGAGACCGTCCATGCATGTACAAGTATGTATGTTTACATGATATACACACGCATACACACACACTGAAGGATACACATTGTGGATAATGGGAACCTTCATTTAATCATCCGCATGATGGACTATTCCCTCGAGTTTGTTTTCCTTTTCATTTCCCCCCAACGCCCCACCATCTCGTAATAGGAGCATGAACTTTTCAGATCTTTCTGTCTCCTTTCTTGTGGTCTCTCCGTCTTCAGTGGTTCTCCCTCCTGCGTGCACCTGAGAATCACGTGGGGAGCTTTCGCTGGCCGGTGCGTTGCTGAGCCCCTGACTGCTCCCTGTGGCGTCCTCCGTGAGGGCCTGGGCTCCCTTCTGTGAGGCAGCGAGGAGAGCTGGGAACTGCTGCTCCGGGTGTGTGCAGTGGGCCTGGCAAATCTCAGAATGCAAGTGTGGAGTTTCAGACAGGACCCGTGGGGAATGCTGGAGATGTAGAATAATGAATCCATGCAGATTTAAGATGAACCTAGAAGCCAGGTTGCTTTTGGCTACAACTGCCCCACTGCCCCCTTCATCACCCAGCCTGGCAGAGTGGCAGGATTCTGTGTCCTTTGTGGTGGGAATGGCAATCAGTGCCTCCATCCTGGGCGGAGACTGCAGGCCCAGAGGCTACAAGATTTAATGCATTTACAGTACAAAGTGAAATGAGAAGAAACTATTTAGGGTGCCTGATGACTAAACATCTCTCTCGGATCCACTTTGCCTGTATGGTGACAGCATAAAGTGTGACAGAAAGGAAATTAATGATGCCTGGGCCTGGGTGCCTCCCAAATGGAGTGTTCCAGGAGTGCTAGAGCTAATTAAACAGCCAGCACGAAGAGTGAAAATAGATGAAGGGACGGATTTCTTCTCACCATGGCCCGGCACTGCGTGTAGACCTACATAGACTATTTTTGGCTTTTCCCGTTAAGTACACTAAACAACACACGGTGGAAGGGCTTATCTCAATAGCCTTTTCTTAGGAGAACAGGAAAAAGAGATTGGACTCTGGATTGGACTGCCTGGCTTCGGACCTGACTCTGCCGTTTGTTGGTGTCCTTGATCAAGATTCTTGATTCTTTCTGAGCCTCAGTTTCCTTGTTGCAGGATGGACATAACACTAGCAACTCCTTTCTGCTGGAGATGGTTTAGTCGCCAAGTCGTGTCCAACTCTTTCGCAACCCCATGGACTGTAGCACGCCCGGCTCCTCTGTGTGATTTTCCAGGCAAACATAGTGGAGTGGGTTGCCATGCCCTCCTCTACGGAATCTTTCTGACCCAGGGATTGAACCTGGGTCTCCTGCATTGCAAGCGGATTCTTTACCGCTGAGCCACCAGGGCAGCCCGCACCTGCTTCCTGAGGTGGTTACAGTGATATAAAGTGCCTGAAACCTTGTCCTAACACGTAGTACAACTAAAAAAGTACTTATTCTATTACAGTGCACCCCTCTGGGGCTTGGGAGTGGAAGTGTTCCTGAGGTCATATACATATTCTTAGAAGTTCAGACTCCCTTGCAGGGTGACATGCCTGCCTTGAAGGAAAACTTTGACAATTCGAGAGGAAATACTAGTGTGTTACTCATCTGTTTCTGGATAAAGTACATTTGGTTCTGTAACCCTCGAGTATTAAGAATAAAGCTGTGAGGATAGTCCTCACTAAGCTCTCTTCAGAACCCTCTGGAGTTTTGAAGACAAAAGGGTGAGCTTGTCCTATTGACCAGATTTTTCTGTGTTCTGGGGTTAGCGGCTTTGTTGCCTTTTAGCGGTATTGTTTGAGAATTAGTCATGACTGTGTGAAGAATGTTTTGGAAAATTGCTTTCTTGAATACATTAATCTTTCTTTTTGAAAATGCACATCAACAGTTAGCTCTGGCTCGATGCTTGGGAGATCCTATAAGATGTAAAATGGTTTAAAGAGCTTTCAGAGAGAGACTTCTCAAGGTTCCAAAAATGATATTGGATCTTGTGGGAGGAAATCTTTTCCAATTTTCTAGGTTTCTGTAAATATACATGAGTTATATGAATACAAAGCTTTATGATGGAAGATACGGTTAAGAAACATGAGCGCACTCCTGGGCAGGCACTGCACAAAAGATGCCCTAACACATTTAATGCCCTAGTTAAGCATATTGCACCAGTCCTGTGTTCTGGAACTGGATAAACAGAACATCTTTTCTGTTTTCTATTCTAAGCTTCCATTCCCCCCTCCTCCAGCTTGCCACTTCAATGGCACAATAAATGGAAATCTGATTTCCTGCATCTGCAGACCTATTTACCTGAATGTCGAAGCTCACTCTTGCCTCTCTCAGGTCTTCTCTTTTCAGAAATGCACTTTTACTTTCATCTCCCTGGCTTTATTGCCCTCGTTTTTTAAAATCCTTCCCTAATCCTGCACTCCATGTACTTTAATCTCTAGTGCTGGACATGGCCATTCTGCACAGCTGCCTTAAAACATTCATCATCTCCCAGGTTTGCATTTTCTTCCATTATGAGTTTAAATCCTTTTTCACAGTCTATAATAGTGGAAAAAAATTAAAGAACTATTATCAAAAGCTATTTCTGCCAATTAAGAAAGCCTTATTGGATGACTTTATCCCCTTTGATAATTCTGTTATCTTTGCAAACTATTACTTGGATTTAGTTTTCTTGTGTGAAAGAATATATGTATGTGTATTTGTTTTTATTAACTACATATATATATGGATATTTGCTTATATAAATTACAAACAGGAAGAACCTTATACCCTTATGCCTTTTCTGGTCTTTTATTTTTGAAACTCAGAGTTGGTGATTTTAAAATAAGAAAAGGTGTGTGTGTGTGTGTGTGTGTGTGTGTGTGTGTGTGTGTGTGTGTGTGTGTGTGTGTGTGTGTGTGTGTGTGTGTGTGTGTGTGTGTGTGTGTTGTTAGAGCATGAGACGGCCACTTGGGGGGCCTTTGCGAGTTCTAGGAGTCAAGATTGCTGGGAGAAATATCAATAACCTCAGATATGCAGATGACAGCACCCTTATGGCAGAAAGTGAAGAACTAAAGAGCCTCTTGATGAAAGTGAAAGAGGAGAGTAAAAAAGTTGGCTTAGAGCTCAGCATTCAGAAAACTAAGATCATGGCATCTGATCCCATCACTTTATGGGAAATAGATGGGGAAACAGTGGAAACTGGCTGACTTATTTTTTGGGGCTTCAAAATCACTGCAGATGGTGACTGCAGCCATGAAATTAAAAGATGCTTACTCCTTGGAAGGAAAGTTATGACCAACCTAGATAGTACGTTGAAAAGCAGAGATATTACTTTGCCAACAAAGGTCCATCTAGTCAAGGCTATGGTTTTTCCAGTGGTCATGTATGGATGGGAGAGTTGGAGTATAAAGAAAGCTGAGCGCCGAAGAATTGATGTGTTTGAACTGTGGTGTTGGAGAAGACTCTTGAGAGTCCCTTGGACTGCAAGGAGATCCAACCAGTCCATCCTAAAGGAGACCAGTCCTGGGTGTTCATTGGAAGGACTGATGTTGAAGCTGAAACTCCAGTCCTTTGGCCACTTGATGCAAAGAGCTGACTCATTTGAAAAGACCCTGATGCTGGGAAAGATTGAGGGCAGGAGGAGAAGGGGACGACCGAGGATAAGATGGCTGGATGGCATCACCGACTCAATGGACATGAGTTTGAGTGAACTCCGGGAGTTGGTGATAGACAGCGAGGCCTGGCGTGCTGCGGTTCATGGAGTCACAAAGAGTCGGACACAGCTGAGCGACTGAACTGAACTGAGCCTTGACCTTGGTTTTTACGGTTAGCCCCCATGCCCTGGCGTCTTGTCTGTGAATTCATGTGATCGGATTAGATGGTCTCTGAGAGTGAAAGTATGTTGGGGTGGATGTGAGTGTCCATGGTGAATAAATGGGAAACACCTGCCAGGGAAACTGGAGGAGGGCTGGTAAGTCACGGGTGGTTGATAATGTGGTTTTCCTACCCTGGAGAGGATGCATCAAACTACCTGGCCTGGGCATTCTTGTTTCAGCAACAGGAAGGGGGATTGAGGTGTGCTTCCTGTCACTTAATTGAGGTATGGAATAAAATAGGTCACAGGTAAAAGAAAAACATCTTTTCAAGGCTAAAAAGAAATGTGCCTGCCGTACTGGTTGTTGCAGTGAAATGTTTTTAATTCCTCTTAAACCTCTTTAAACATCTGCTGGGGAATGTTAAATCAACCGAAGAATTTCTGGTGTCATGTTGCCTAGAACCAGTATTGTATAGTCCTGTGGATGCCCCTAAGAGACTTTCTCTTTCTGGTACTGGCATCGGCATCCTTGTGATGCTCTTGGACTGACTTTGACCTGAACCCCTTGTCTGATGCAGTTAAAGCACCAGACTCCAAGTGCTGTCTCCAGCCTCTTAGCCAATGGATCTTTGTGCCTCCTGTTCGTACATAAAGCCGCTTTCTCTGCTCTGTGCTTTTGTGATGAAAGGAAGCTGGAAGTTAGGGATCTTTAATTGTGTCTTAAAAACAAATCAACAGAACAGCATGTTTGGGACTGATGTTATGGTGAGATGTCAAAGTAAACTTGAAATAGAAACCTTCCCTCCCCCAGCCCCATCTCTAAGTCCCGTTTTATTGCAGACCACATAAAATCAAAGTACTGGAGCACAGCTGCTCTGAAGGCCGAAGGTCCTCATGGTTATGGCTTTCTTTGGAAACCCATCCCCACCAGACTTGCAGTTAATGAAAATATTTGCTTTGCTTGATATAAACAAAGTTTATGGGCAGAATTTGTAATTAGGAAACACTTTAATTCTCTTTTACCCCTCAATCTCCAATTTCTTCATGTATCACATTGAAAAATTCTAAGTATTTAAGAAAATAAATGCTTTCTTGGTAATCAGCTTGCAGTTTGATTTCTGGTGCTGTCGTAATAGATGCATTTCTCCCTTATTTGTGTCCTCATCCAGATGAGGTGACTTGAAATCTGGGGCTTGTTTGTTTTCAGTCAGAGATACTTGTGTGTGAGTAGGAAGGGACAGTGCCTGTTCCCATCAGGCCACCCCATAGCCATTTGAGTATCCAGGCTGGTGGTCTTGGCAGTGCAAGGGCAGTCCCAGGGCAGGGTAGCTCTCTTCAAACCTCATGGAAAACCAGTGTTGCCTCTTCAAGCCCTCTACATCCTATGTATGTAACTGGGCTGTGTGTGGCCTTGGTGCTTTCCATGTTCTTGTCTGTCTTCGGGGGTTTCTGGCCAAACCAGGAATCAGGTGACCAGGTATCATGCTTGAAGGCACAGCACCTGTTTGCATTCCTAAGATGAGACCAATGTGGTGGGGGGACTGATCATGCGAGCGTGATATTGGACCAGAGCAAACAGCTGTCCCTTCAAGTCTCAGCATGGTGAACCAGCCCCAGGGGGAGCTGGTGTTATGGTGCATCTCCTGTTCTGCCTTAAGATCTGTTTCATCACCAGACGGTTGAAGGGGAGACAACTGGGAAGCTTCATGCCCTGGCTTAAAACGTCAAGGAGGTGGTTTTTGAAAGATTTCTTGCAGGTCTGTGTTGGTGTGAGACTAGCTCCTGGGTCATGGGAACTGGTGCTGGTGGTATCTTACAGTGCAGACTCCGGAAGCAGGGTGGGCAGAGCTTGCAAGAAGGGGGGTTATTGGCCTTCACTGGGACTTAGGAGGTAAGGATCTCCATTAACTCCGGCCCGCATGCTTACCTTCCTCATGGACAAGAACGTTATTTGTCTTACATGTTTGCATAATGTTCTTGTTTTTGAAAGTTCTTGTGAGAGTGTCCTGGTCACTCTCGTCGTTTCTTCAAATATAGCTCGTTTGGATATTTAGTTCCCCAACTTTATTAAAACCCTTTCAAGCATAGCTAGCCCAGCTGAGACTGAAATTACTTTCTGATGGTGCCAACTTACGCCTTGTGGAACCTGTGGCTTTTCTGTTCGCAGCTCTGCTGGTTTTGAGTTGCCTTTGAAAGCAGTGCTTGAGCATGTTCGCCCTTTTTAAACTCTTCCCCTCCCTACTCCCTCCTGGTCTGTGGAGAGAGTGACTCTACTTCATCATGCCTCATAATGTGAAAAACAAGTACAGTGAAGCCTTTGGGGACTTGACAGTTAGGATTGCATCCTTTTTGAGTGTTGTGTGTAAAGATCTGCAAAAATTGAGTTCCCACTTGGCTAAATAAATGGTGTAAGTTCAAATCCAGGCTTTGGTTTTTGGAGTCAGGAAGGCATGGTTAAGGACCAGTTGGATAACTTCTGTCAGAGACACAAGTTAGCTTGTGGAAAACTTTCTGTACCTTTCTAGTTTTGCTGTATATAATTCAAAGCTTGAAGATGCTCTTTTAATCATCAGGAAAATAATTTATCTCTTCTTCTTGCACCATCTCAGTTGCTTCTTTGTATATGCCTGGTGTCGAGGAGGAAAGCATAACAGCTATGTACTTGAGGACTGGTTGTATTTTTTTCAGAGGTTCTGGTTCTAGCCGACATATTCCCTTCCCTGTGTTCTCTTTTTAATTGCATTCTCTGCATTTTTAAAAATATATGTGCCTTAAAACATTTAATTTCTTAATAGTAAGCTTGTCTGTCCTTAAGTTCATTAAAGGGCTGAATATTGAGGAGAACCTGCTTCATCAATGAGCCACGGTTCCAGTTTCATGACTAAGGGTTTGGGCTGGTTGAGTTTTAGGATGGTGGACTCCGCCCTGGGGAGTGTGAAGTGGATGGGATGCAAGGAGAATCCTTTTAAAAAAAAAATCATAAAAAAAAAAAACCTCAACACACACATATGGCATATTGGAATTCTAAGAATGTAGTTCTTAGGAATTAACCTTGCATCTGTGGCTTAACCTAAGGTCTTCTCTCTCCACTCCAGGAGGCGACTTTGGTCCAGAGACTTCCCCTCCAGTCCTGCCGCCTGGCCATGGCGGTGAGTTCCCTGTGAGCAGCCTTCCAGTGGCAGAGGATGCCTACAGGGTGAGCTTGGCTAAAGGCGTCTCCATGTCTCTGCCTTCGTCACCTCTGCTGCCCCGACAGTCTCACTCTGTGCCGTCAAGGTCAACCAAAAAGTCCCCAGGTAAACGAGTCCCCTAATGGCTTCTTGGTTATGTGAGTAGTGAATATGTTGGAATTAGGCAAAGCTAGTGCCTACAAGAAATCTTCCAGCAGAACGTTTTTATTCTTTGTTATGGTAACTTCTGGAAGGAGATCTTAAAAAAAAAAAAAAAGATTATTTGGATAGATCGATTTCTTTAGTTCAACCTATCTGTAAACCATATTGATTGCCCAGACTAGACTTTTACAAAGATTCATGTTATCAATATTAACATTAACCAACAGTTTTGTTTTCTTGTTCACAAATTAGAGAAACGCTATAATCTAAACTTGCTGTGGTATGTTTACAAGGTTATGGATTTTGGCAAGTGTAATCTGACAACAGTCTGTTTATTACTGCTTAGCATTATATACTGATGTATTTTCCTTGATTACATCATCCAGCATTTGAACAGCTATAAAATTTAATTGTTGGTGAGAATTCAGACTTTGAAGTGGTAGGACAAGGGACTTATAGATTATTTGAAGTATTTTGGCTTCACTTTTTATTAGTAACTTTTTGCATTTTACTTTACCAGTAAAAACCCAAATGTTACCTAACTTTAATCAGATGTGAGGAAAGCCTTGCCAAGATGCTGATACCTGGAGTTATAAAAGTTCTTTGATCTTCTTTTAGGTTTTCTGAGTATTTGTTTACTGAGGGCAAGATAAACTGGGGCCTTGTTGACCGTATGCCAGTGTAAGAATTGTTTACATTTACACAATAGACGTGTTTGGAGTTGATCTAAACTATGCCCTGGGACTGTGAAGTTGGCTTCTGTTTTTCTAATTTCAGTATGTTATATGCGTTATTTCTAAATCATGTAGTGGATATTTGCAGTTTGAAGGAGGGTGTAAAATTAAGGTGAACCGTAAGCTCTGAATGTTAGCATTGGTGCTGTGAGTTGGTGATTGTCCAAAAATCTTTTGTTGTTATAGAACTTTCTTATTTTGGACAACATTGTTTACAATCTAGTCATTAGCTGGAACTTGGAAACCTTTTGGTATGAAGTGATTTCCTGTGCCAAGGAATTTGACCTGTTTATCAGTATTTGGGGAAATTCCTGGAATGTCCTTTCTTGCTTCTCTTTGCCCTCCCCCCGCTGCTGTATCTCTTTGTCAGATTTCTTCGCTTGTTTCAAGTCCCAGTTCCCACACTGTCCCTTTCACCAGTTACTCCATTGGAATTACTGCTTTTTACAAATTGTGCACAGGATTTTGCCTTTATTCTTATTAGCTTCATCATTTGTCCTTCTTCCTTGAATTAGTGTATGTACGCTTCTTATGTCTGATAATTGAAGACAGGCGTGATGTCTTCTCCAAGTGTACCTCATTTATAGAAGCCAGGTTCTAGAGGTTTCCCTCCTCTAGTCTGTGCTGCTGCAAATGAATTGATGCCTCTTGAGCCCTAAGATTGGTGAACACCTGAGCAACTCTGGGGCATACTATATTTCAGAAATATTGTTATTGATTAAAAAATCAAGGTTAGTTTTAATGGGACTTTAAAATGTTTTTTTCCCAGCTTTTTTGAAATATAATTGACCCATAACATTATAACTTTAAGGTATATAATGTAGTGATTTGATACATATATTACAAAATTATTACCACAGTAAGGTTAGCGAGCACATTCATCACTTCACAATTACTGTTTACTTACCTTGTGGCATTTTCGTGGGACATCAGGTAACAATGCATGGCATGACAAGCTTGGGCAGTGTGGCAAAAACGGTCAGACCCAGAAGGGTCTCACTGAGGCTACAGGCAAACTTGCAGAGAAATCCCTGACAAGACTTTGTCTCTTGTGTCCTCACCAAATTAGCTGTCTTTGGCTTTGAGAAAATATCTCAAAATTTGTTTTTTCTCTATAGGAATAAATTTATTTATGCTAATATGTTCTCTGCAAGGCCTTACAAATGGAAGGGAATACCTAATTCTGCAAAATTCAATCTTTTAATGGAATGAAGGAAGTAGTCTCCATATTAGATGCTTTTGGTTCAAATGATAATTACATACACTAAGCGCATTCTTCTCTGGTGGGGCGGTGTTTGATGATTGCCTACATGTGAACAACAAACTTATGTCTCACAGTGGTCATTTGGTTTCATTATCTTGGTAATTTTAGTTCAAAAAGGAAAGTCAAGGGCAGAGATGCTTGCTTAAAAGTGGCAGTGACTCAGAATACATCAGACAGTAAACAGCATTTTTTCCAGTGTTAAACACACACACAAACTTCTGTTTAAACCATATTGTTGGAAAATTATCCAGAGCCCTAATGTTCTACCTGCCTATAAAAATAGTTGACACATGGTTGTGAACGTGCACTGGATTTTAAAATAGCCATCTATTTGAGAAGTTAGCACTGTTGTTGCTAATGATACAGTAGATACAGTGTGTGAGCAGAGCCCATAGGCAGAGAACCACTGCCCTCCCCCCACCTACTCTATCCCCTCTGTTTTCCCTTCCCAGCTGTCCTTCAAGAGCACATAGTCTTTCAGACCCAGCTGTGAACTTACCTCCATGACTTCTCTTCTCATTTGTAAGCTTAGCTGCCCTTCTCTTTCTTCTGTTTAAGGCAAAACCAAAACAAAAATACCCAACCAAAAACCAAACCTGTTTTACTTGTTTAGACGGAAAAGCTTCACTAATTGATGCTAATCAAGAAACTACTGGACCGGACTATTATTCTAGCAAAAGTCAAATACTAGAAACTCCTGTCACAGGCACTTCACACAGCCTGTATCAATAATGAAGGTGTGTATACGAGTACATTTGGTGATCAGCTCCTAGGTCATGAGAACCCTGGAGCTGAGAAAATGTCATTAACTTTGAAGTAATGGGACCCTGCACTTCATGTGGTCGAGTTTATGTCCTAATTCTCTTGCCACTTATATCTACTCTTCTTTCATGTTGCTCTACAGTATTTATATTTTTTCATTGCTAGTTGGAAGATTCAGTTTCCCGAGTACTGTTTAAAAGTTTTTGTTTTTGCTAAATGAGAAGTAAATTTTCTGGTGATGAAAACAAGGATCAGTATCCACTAAAGTAGTTCGGTGGTGTTGCAAGCCTTTTTGGATTAAGAATTCATTAATATTTGTAACGCATCCTTTTGTCTCTCAGAGAAGAGCAAAGCCCGTTTCCTGTGGATTGTTTATTAGTAATATCTTCTGTGACTTTATATTTGGATTACATTTTCCCAGATCACTTTGGGCCCATTATGAATAAATAGAAGGAGGCAGGAAGGGACCTTTAAAGCTGCTGTGAATGGGGTGAAACAGCAGATCGTGAAAAGTGGGTGTTATTGCTTTTCTAATCCTCACATATATGAGGAGACTGGGTAGTGCTGATGATAGTCATTGCCCCTTATTTGTGGCTTCTTTTTCTGTGGTTTCAGTTATTTCGTGGTCATTTGGTATCCAAAGATATTAAACGGAAAATTCCAGAAGTAAACAATTCATAATTTTTAAATTGTGCACCATCACATCATGAAATCTTGCTCTGTCCTGTCGGGGACGTGAATTGACTCTCTGTTCTGTGTGTCCCGCCCATTAGTCACTGCATAGTCCCGTTGGTCATCAGATCTACTGTTTTGATATTGCAGTACTTGGGTTCAAGCAGCCCTTATTTTACTTAAGAATGGACCTGAAGCTCAAGAGTAGTGATGCTGACTGTTCAGACACGCTACAGAGAAGCTGTGCAGGGTTTCCTTTAAGTGCAAAGGTTCTCGACTTAATAAGAGAAGAAAAAAAATCATTTGCCGAAGTAGCTAAGATCTACTGTAAGAACGAATTTTCTGTACGTGAAATTGTGAGGAAGGAAAAAAAACTTGTGCTGGTTTTGCTCTCACACATCAAACTACACAAGTTACAACCACAGCATGTGATGAGTGCTTTAGGTAAGAGGGGAAATACATTAAATTTTTGCAATAAAATAGTGAGAGAGACCTCATTCTATTTGTTATTGTCATTGATCTTGTATTTTACCTCATTTATAAATTAAACTTTATCACAGATATGTGTGCATAGGAAAAAACACAGTGTATATAGGGTTCGGTACTCTGTGATTTCAAGCATCCACTGGGGGTCCTGGAACATATTGGGGGTACGGCTGCACTTGCGCCTCTGCTGTCTCCAGTCCCAATTCTGTCTCAGTTGACAGAGCAGATGTAGCAGTTCTGAAAACCCCTCAGGCTGTCTGTTTCTTTAAGGGAAAACCTCAAAGCTGACAGGCTGTAAAGTGGAAGTTATTCTGCCCTTTGATTCTTGGACCATGAGTTAATGTCTACCAAGGCCCTCCTCTCCCCCTGCTGGAGTGTTTATTGTAGAAAATTTGGAAATCCCAGTGGAGAGACAGGATCATTCTTAGGGTTTTGATTTTCTAGGTTTTTTTTTTTTTTTAATTAATTCTTCCTAAACCCAGTACCACGTGTCCTCTGTCATTTTCCTGAATATTATATCATGAGTGTGATCCAGTGTGCCTGAAGAACTCGATATTTGATGTTCATTGTTTCAATATTCTATAATTGATTTTTAACTAATTTCTTACTGTTAGATATTTATATTATTTTTCAGTTTTTTTAAATTGAGTCAATGTTTTATTTTGTTTTTGTTATTAAATGCCTGTAGATCTTTAATTGTGATAAAATACACATTACAAGTTCCCATCTTAACCATTTTTAAGTGTACACGTTGGTCATACACTGACAGTGTTGTGCATCCAGTCTCCAGAACTTCCAGTGTGAATATTTCTGTTAAGTAATTTTTATATACATTTGATTTCTCAAGAGCGACAGGTTCCCAGAAGTGAAAGTATTAAACTAAATGGACTGCATGTTTAAAAATTCTTGGTCCATACTGCCCAGTCACTTTACAAAACGCTATATTGACTTCACATTGCCTCTAGCATTCTTTGAGAGGCTTCCTTCTGAAGTCAGCATCTTCTGAAAACAGTCTTGAGTGGATGGTGCTAGTCATTGCTTTGTCAGGCCCCGCTGTGGACCACTAATTAGCAAGAGGAGGCTGAGAGAAGCCATTCCATAACCCTCCTCTTTTCGGCTTCCCTTGTGTCTGCACTTCTCAATTTCCATTTTCTTTCCTTCTATGGTACTGTGACAGAGGAATTATCACAGCTGAGTCAGATCAAGGTCACAGGCAGAGCTAACACTCTACTGGCTTCCAGGTTCGTCGACAGCCGTGGTCTGTGTTGTGTGCGTGGATCATGGGGGATGGCAGGGAGGTGAGGGCCGGCAAGGGCTCTTTGTAGATGCAGCCGCAGAGGCTCTTCCGCAGGGAGCTTGCCCCAGGGTGCGAGTTGCTGGCGGGGGCTGGCCCCAGTCCAGCTCCCACCCCAGCATATTCTCCCGTGCTGGTGCCAGTCTGCATTGTTCTGTCTGTGCCTTGTTGACACATGAGCTGCCGATGACGTGGCTCTGTGCTCTGGTGGCAGGCACGGGGGAGGCGGCAGGCTGGAGGTTGTGCACACGTGCGTCTGAGAGGCCCCTTCCCAGGGAGGTGGAGGGCGGCGCAGGGATAACACAGTATGCGCGCAGAACCAGCTAGTGGAAGCCCTGCCAGCACTTCTGAGTGGTCGAGCCACAGTCAGGGCTCTGACCCACCGCGCGATGTTCCCTCCCGCAGGCTCGTTCAATGATCACCTCCTCCAGGGAGCAGGCGGCCTGCCTGTGTCTTACTGCCGCACCTAGCCGTGACTAGGACACACACAAACTTTGTTCTGTGCTCACACACAAACCTGTGTGTGTTTGGTTTGTTCTGCTGTGAACTTAAGGACCTTTGAGTGTTGTTTATTCTCCTGCCCGTGAGTCCTGGTCCATCCATACACAATCGGACTGTACCACTCAATCATACCCAGGGATTTTAAAGAAGACCGCTGACTGAGTCCTGCTTTCAGAAATTCTGATTTAATGCCTATGAGGTATTTGGATTTTAAAATATCTCCCCAGGTGGTTCTAATATGTAGCAAAGTTAGAGAACCACTGGTAAAGAATACGTGATCATCTTATAAAATTCCTTTTCAAAGAAGGTAAATACAGAAGTAACTTGTTTATTTTCTGAATTTTGGAAAGAATAGTTGTGGACGAAAATTCATTACAAAAATATACAATATAAATATTGTATATTTATACAATAGACAATAAATTTTGGTACTCCCACCCCACCCCTAGAAAGACAACCACTTCTGAAAATTGGTCGAATGTCTTTCCTGCCCTGTTTTCTATAGTAAATAAACGATAGTGATGTATTTGCCCACTCCCCCAGCTTCGTATGTGTAAGACAATCCCAGTTTCCTAATAAACAACAGTGGAAGAACATTCTTGTTTATTAATATTTAAAGGTATCTCTGATATTTTCATTGGATAGACTATAAAAGTGTGACTACTTGGTGAAAAGTTTTGTATTAATGTTATGAATGGATTATTATATATTATTGGTCATTTGTACTTTTTTCTTTGAGAATTCTTGTGGTATCTGTCTTCTGTTCTACTAGGGCAATACAGTTCTTACTGAATTATCGCAACTTTTTGTTGTTAAAGACCATCAGTCATGTACGTAATTCAAAAACGTTCCCAGTTCATGGTTTTCCATTTAATTAGGTTTACAGTGTTTTATGATTCACAAAATTTTGTTTTCTCAATTCAAATTTACATATTTTTCCATTATAATCTATCCCATTGCATTTTTTTAGAAAACAACTTTATTGGGATGCTTTGCATATTGTATAATTCATCCATCTAAAGTTTATAGTTCAGTGTTTTTTAGCATTTTCACAGGGTTGTGCAACCGTTGCCACAATCTAATTTTAGAACGTTTTAATCTCCCTTAAAAAAATCCATTTGCATTAGCAGTTACTCCACATCCTTCCCTCTCCAAGTCCCGTCCAGCCCCACACCCTACGGCCCTAAGCAAACACCACTCTGCTTTTTTCCTCAATGGATTTGCCTGTTTGGGGGATTTTGTCTAAATAGAATTATACAATATAGGTTCTTTTGTGCCTGGCTTTTTTATGTGCGTGCATATGCTGCATGTTTTAGTCCATTTTTTAGTTGATGGACGTCTGAGTTATTTCCACTTTTTGGCTATTACGACTAATGCTGCTCTGAACATGTGTATCCTCTTTTGTGGGGATGTGTCTTTTGCTTTTTTGAGGGGTACATACCAGGGAGTGAAATTGCTGAAATTATATGATTTAAATTTAAATAATCTGTTTAACCCTTTGAAGTACTGCCAAATTGTTTTCCAACATGACTGCACCATTTTGGATTCCTAGTTTCAGAGTATAAGGTTTCCAGTTTCTCTAAATCCTTGGTAACTCTTGTTATTATCTATCTGTTACCTGTTATCTTGGCTATAATCAAAAAGATAACTTTGTAGTACATGTGAATTAGTATCTTATTATAGTTTTATTAAGTTTTAAGAATTCTTTGTATATTCTAAATACAAATTATGCAATATGAAAATATTTTCTTCCATTTTGTGCTCTTGATACTTTTGTTTCAAGCACGGAAGTTTCAAATTTTAATGTAGACCAGCTAAATTATTATTTTGCCGCTACTCTTTTGATGTCGTATCCAGGAAACTGTTGCCTACTCAGAGGTCACAAAGATTCATGCCCATGTTTCCTCTTATTATTTAAGTTTTAACTCTTATATTGAAGTCTAGGCTCCTTTTTGAGTCCAATTTTTGTGAATGGTGTGAGGTAGGGGTCGTCTTCATTTTTTCACATGATGAAGGATATCCAGTTGCCCCAGCACCATTTATTGATAAGTGAATCCGTTTCCCACTGAATGAATTTTGAGTCCAAGCCACTGTTGTGCCCAAACCAGCCCTTCTGTTCCACTCCCCCTTTGCTTGCTCTTTTCCCTGAGTCCTAGGTCACAACTTTCTCTTTCCCAGTTGATCCCAGCTGTGGCTCACCGCTGTTGCTTCATCCAGTCTTCTCTATGTCCTCCTTTTCCCTATGTAAGAAGAAGCTTCTTTCCAAAAACCTGGTAGCAATGTGCTCCCTCCTTTCTCTGCACCACCTTTGATGGCATTTCTCCACCCTGACGTCTTTTGAACTCCTGGTCTTTGTTTCCCCTAGGAAGCCTTGGAAACAGGATCTAATCACTTCCTTCAGTCACCCGGCTGATGGGTGCTGGTATGTACCTATTAAAATGAATTAAATTGAAGTAGTCTACTTTCATAAGCTCCATGTGATTGACTGAAAATACTAATGGACATATAAGCAATTTAAATGTCCTAGCACCTTACATTTGTAAAGCCGGGAACATACCTTTCCCCATATCTGAGAGAACTACTACTTAATTGAGGTCCTGCCTCGCTCAGGGTTTTGCTATCAGGAGCATGCTTTAAGCTGGGTTGTCCGCAGCCTTCTCATCCCTCCTTTCCTGTGCTCCTGTCACGCTCCTATTTTTCAGACTTCCGGCGTTTTTGTTTTTGTTTTCCTTTGCTGTGTGTTTCCTACCATCTTCAGTTAATGATGACCGGAGGTTTTATCCAGTCACACTGTACGGCAACGTCAGAGGGCGGCTAGAACAAACCCGGCGCCATACTCTGAAATGAGGGTTTTTACCTCAAGAAAATAGAGTTGGGGCGGTGGTGGTGGGAATCTCTTCTTTTTGGTCATTTTTGATTCACGGAGAAACTCAGATATCACAGAAGCTATTGCACCCATATCTAACATTAATGAATGTTAGTGTGAGGTTGAAACGGACAGGAAGGAAGCACTGACGTTCCAGCCTGAGTCCTCAGATTTGTAGTGAAGCAAGCCTGTGGTTGGGTCAGCAGGAGAGGCGGCTGGGGTTCCCGGCAGAGGCATAAAGGTGCACAGATCCTGGAGTTCAGAAGAGAAAGTGGACACAGGATGGTAATCTCTAGAAGAGCAGTCAGCAAGAGCTGGAGTGTCCTACAAAACCAGGACCCTTGGGAAAATTTTTGCTATTTGGGCCTGGAGCATTGAAACCAGTAAGTTTTGTCTCTGGGGGGTTATCTAGAGTCACTAGCTAACAGTTACAAATGGACCCCTTCTTTGAGCACAGGTTCTGAGAAATCAAATTTAGGAAACTCTTCCAGGGAGATATGATTTTCTGGTCACTTCTGTCACCAACCAAAAGCTCCTTTATTGGCCAGAGGTCCTAAGTAGCAGTTAAGGAGCCCACCTTTTTTTAAAAAAATGAATTTAATAAGAGGAGTTTTAGATTCACTTCCAAACTGAATGGAAGGTACAGAGAATCCCCGTTTACCCCTGTCCCCAAATGTTCATAGCCTCCCTGGCGGCGGCATCACCTGCTAGAGGGTGCATCTGTTAAGGCTGATGCTTCTGCATTGACTCATCTTTATCATGATGCAGAGTCCAAAGTTTACGTTACAGTGTTAGATACTCTCTTAGTTTGGGCAAATGTATAAGGACATGTATCCATCATTGTAGTATCATACAGAGTATTTTCACTGCCTTAAAAACCCTCTGTGGTTTTTACCTAGTTGTCCCTCCCTCCCCCATCCCATCTCAAATCCCTGATCTTTTTACTGTTTCTATAGGTTTGCCTTTCCCAGAATGTCATGTAGTTGAAATTATACAGTGTATAGCCTTTTCAGATTCAGTTCAGTCACTCAGTTGTGTCTGACTCTTTGCAACCCCATGGACTGCAGCACACCAGGGTTCCCTGTCCATCACCAACTCCTGGAGCTTACTCAAACCTATGTCCATTGAGCTGGTGATGCCATCCAACCATCTCATCCTCTGTCGTCCCCTTCTCCTCCTGCCTTCAGTCGTTGCCAGCAGCAGGGTCTTTTCCAATGAGTCAGTTCATCGCATCAGGTGGCCAAAGTATTGGAATTTCAGCTTCAGCATCAGTCCTTCCAGTGAATATTCAGGATTGACTTCCTTTAGGATGCACTGGCTGGATCTTCTTGCAGTCCCTTCAGTTCAAGGGACTCTCAAGAGTCTTCTCCAACACCACAGTTCAAAAGCATCAATTCTTCTGTGCTCAGCCTTCTTTATAGTCCAACTCTCACATCCATACATGACTACTGGAAAAACCATAGCTTTAACTAGATGGACCTTTGTTGGCAAAGGAATATCTCTGCTTTTTAATATGCTGTCTAGGTTGGTCATAGCTTTTCATCCATATTTTTCAGATTGGCTTTTTCATTTAGTAATAGGAATTTTAGTTTCCTTCACATCTTTTCATCTTTTGATAGCTTTTTAAAGCTGAATAGTTCTCCATTATCTGGACTGTACCATGGTTATTTATTCATTCATCTATTGAAGTACACCTTAGTTGCTTTGAGGTTTTGGCAGTTATGAATAGAGCTGCTGTAAACATCTGTGTGCAGGGTTTTGTGTGGACATGTTTTCAAGTCCTTTAAGTAATACCAAGAAGCATGATTGCTGAATTGTATGGTAAGAATGTTTGTTTCATAAGAAACCCGCTATCTTCTGAAGCTGCTGTACCCATTTCGTATTCCCACAAGCAATGGATGAGAGTTCTTGTGGCTCCACAACTTGCTAGCATTTGGTGGTGTTAGTGTTTTGGATTTTGACCTTTCTAATAGCTGTTGGGTGGTGCCTTATTTTAATTGGCATTTCCTTGATGACATATGTTGTGGAGCATCTTTTTGTATGTTTATTTGCCATCCATATATCTTTTCTGGTGAGTTATCTGTTAAGATTTGGTCCATTTTAAAAATCGGGTTTTCTTATTGTCAAGTTTTAAGAGTTCTTTGAGTTTTGAGAGTTCTTCTGAGTAACAGTCCTTTATCAGATATATCTTTTGCAAATATTTTCTCACTGTCTGTGGCTAATCCTCTCATTCTTTTGACATTGTCTTTCTCAGAGCAGAAGTTTTTAGTTTTAACGAAGTCTAGCCTGTCAGTAATTTCTCCCATGAATTGTGCCTTTGGTATTATATCTGAAATGTCCTTGCTATACTCAAGATCATATAGATTTTCTTTTGTCTTCTGGAAGTTTTATAGTTTTGTTTTAGGTCTGTGATCCATTTTTGGTTAAATCTGGTGAAAGGCATAGGTTTGTGTCTAGACTCATTTTTTTGCATGTGAATGTCCAGTTATTCCAATACCATTTGTTGAAAAGAGACTGCTCCATTGTATTGCCTTTGTTCCTTTGTTAAAGATCAGTTGATTGTATTCATATGGATCTATTTCTGGAGTGTCTGTTATGTTCCATTGATCTATTTGTCTATTCTTTGCCAATACCACACTGTCTTGATTACTTTAGCTTTATAATAAGTGTTGAAGTCCAGTAGAATAACTTTGTTCTACTCTTTCAATGTTATATTGGGTAGTCTGGGTATTTTTTGCCTTTCCATATAGACTTTAGAATCAGTTTGTCAGTAATCACAGAATAACTTGCTAGGACATTGATTGAGGTTATATTGAATCTGTTGATCAAGTTGGGAAGAGCTGACATCTTGACAATATTCACTCTTCCCAGCCATGAACATGGAACATCTCTGCATTTTGTTGGTTCTTTGATTTCTTTCTTCTGCCTTTTGTAGCTTTCTTCACATAGATCCTGTATGTATTTTGTTATTTATACCTAAATATTTCATTTTGAAAGGAATGCTAATGTAAATGGTATCCTATTTTAAATTTCAAATTCCACTTGTTTATTGCTGGTATATAGAAAATTGATTGACTTATGTATGTTAATCTTGTATCTTAGAACTTTGCTATAATCCCTTGTGTTCATGAGTTTTTGATCAGTTCTTTCAGAATTCCTCCATAGATAGTCATGTCATTTGCAAAAAAAGACGATTTTGTTTCTTCCTTCCCAATCTGTAGACCTGTTTTCTTTTTCTGCCTAATTGCATTAGCTTGGACTTCTAGTACAGTATTGAAAAGGAGTAGAGATATTCTTATCTTGTTCCTGATCTTGATGGGAAAGGTTTTTGTTTCCACCATTAAGTGTTGATATCAGCTTTAAAGTTTCTACAGACATTCTTTGGCAAGTTGAGGAAGTTCCCCACTATTCCTAGTTTTCTGAGTTTTTATCAAGAATAGGTGTTAGACGTTGTCATATATGTATTCTGTATCTTTTGATATGACCATGTGATTTTTCTTTTTAGCCAATTAATGTGATAGATTACATTAATTGATTTCCTAATATTGAACCAGCCTTGCAGACCTGGGGTAAGTCCCACTTGCTTATGATGTATAATTTATTTTATACGTTCTTAGATTCAGTTTGCTAGTATTTTGTCAAGGATTTTTCCATCTATGCTCATGAGAGATACTGTTCTGTAGACTTCTTGTAATGTTTTTGTTTGGTTTTGGTATTAGAGTTATGTTGGCTTC
Organism: Capra hircus; assembly: GCF_001704415.2. Taxonomy (NCBI): domain Eukaryota; kingdom Metazoa; phylum Chordata; class Mammalia; order Artiodactyla; family Bovidae; genus Capra; species Capra hircus. Next base: position 98,925,007 of record NC_030809.1, read on the forward strand.
ACAGAATATGTTAGGAAGTATTCTTTCTGCTTCTGTCTTCTAAAAGAGAATTAGTCTAATTTCTTCCTTACATGTTTAGTAGAATCTACCAGTGAACCTATCTGGTCTTGGTGCTTTCAGTTTTGGAAAGTTATCGATGTTAATTATTTATTCAGTTTCTTTAATAGATACAGGCCTACTCAGATTGAGTTCACTTTCGGAAAAGCCTGGGAGAATAAGTTATCCACCGTAAGTTAGGGACTTGGAAGTCTCTGGTTTTACCTGAGTTGTTAATGATCCTAATAGGTGCACGTCTCCATCCACCCAAGTCTTGGGCAGGTTGAGACTGTGTTCATCTCCCACTTGGTGTGTTTGGTTAAATTATAGGTGTTTCTTCATAGGCGATGGGCGTAATAATGGTGTTCCTCTTACAGAGTAAGTGAAATTGCGAGGTAGACTGTAAAGTGTAGGGCCTGATACACAGTCTCTCCTTTGGTGCTTGCTATTTCACTGTGACTGTCTGCCTGAAAGCCCATCTTCAGCTTCCTTCATCTAACTCAGTGGCCTGTTCTCACAATATCGGTCCTCTTGATTCCTTATCTTCAGCCATATGCTTTCCACTGGAATTTCACCCTCAGGTCTCTCTGCTTTCTGGCAAGCATATGTCTTCCTGATGTGCAGCAGGCTTTGTTCCCTGTGAATAGGCCATGAGACAGCATAACACAGTGACTGACTGACGGGCTGGATTCCTGTTCCAGCGTTGCCATCAGCTCCTTGTGTTATTCATCATCTTTTGGTTTGCACATGATTCGTGTGAAGTAATTAAAATTATGTCTGTAAAATTACACTATAAAGGAAGCCAGCTCTTAGAACTAGTGATAAAAGTGCAAAGGTTTAAGAAAGCATTAGTTTGTAACAGAAAAGACAGATAAAGAAAAAAGATCAGATTCTTGGTGCCCTGCCTCTGTGAAGTTCCTATGAGCTCTTCATGGAAGTGAGAAGTAGTGATTCGTGAAGCTGATAGAGAGTAAGTGCTCCAGATGGTTCAGTGTGTTCACCAGACAGTGAGATCAAAACTCCAATGAAAGTTGAGCAGAAAATGAGTTATTGTCTGAAGCTGAGTGTGGAAACAGGTTACAAAGTTGCTCTTTACACAGGTAAATGAAAAAGTCAGAATCTAAGGCAGAAACCTTTGCATCAGGTTGCCTTTAAGCATCCCTTAAATTGCTCATAAATTCCACGTGCAGACACAACATCTTTGGATGGTACCACCATTTTTCTTCTGTCATTGGCAGATTGTTACAGGGTATTTTGGGGGATAAGCACCAGGTGAAGTAGAAAGTTTGAACTTGGGACTGCATTATACCAGAAATACCTACACCAGAATCCCACTATGTGAGAAGCCCATATGGGCTGAGGGAGCAGCAGATGTGTGTCTTTTCCTCCAGAACCACATCCCTCATCTTGCAGAGCACATGTAGTTGAATGCAAGCGAGGTTACTGTGCCCAGGTCACGACTCTGCTGTAACTCGGAGGAGAGTGGCATCTGAGAATGAAGGGAGTGCATGGACACTTCTGTCTTGTGCATTTTGATGGTTTACAAGGTCTCTGGATGTTGGCAGTCTTCAGTAATCAAAAGAAAATATATGCCTGTTGTACACATCCTAGAGTCTAGTGTTAATATTTTATATGGAAGTTAGAGGTCTTGAGGTGAGGTGTGCAGGCTAGGAATCTCCTGCTGTGTCAGCCAAAGAATGATTGTCAACTTTGAGCTCTTTAGTAAAAACTCAATAGAGATTTCCTATATTAAAGATAATTTATTTTTCTACAATAATTTACTACCTCCCCCACCATTTCTGTAGTTCCTATTAGAGCCAGATGTGTGTGCTCCTAAGATTTGAATGAATGTGTGTGTATTTATGCATGTACACATATATACACACATTAAAATATGCGTGTATGCATGTGAAAGATTTGCAGAGTCCATGATTTGTTTGTTTGGTTTTTTGCTTGTTTTAGAAGTTGTGTGGTTTAAGCAGGTCTTATCTGCATTAGATAAGTTTGAACCTTTGTGCACACCCCCATTTCCCTCACTGCCTCCTAGATGGAGGAATTCTACCCAGGCCATGCAGTATTGTGCTAAATCTCTGGCCCTGAGACAGACTGATGTGAGTTCCAGTCCTGAGTCCCTGTTCTCAGTAGCTCTGTGTCCTTGGAAATTACTTCACAACTTCTCTCTTCTGGGAATGAGAGTAAATTACCTACTGTATTGATCTTTGAGAGGATAGAGGGAATGTTTGGCAAGTACCTGGCTCCTGAAATGCCCACAGGAAGGGCTGCTGCCGCTCCTGACCTCCAGGAGCAGGTGGTCTGCCCCCCTCTCCCACCTCCTTTTCGGTGACTTTAGTCTGGGTCTCTGGCATGGGCCACCAGGGAAGGGCCTGCTGCTTCCACACAGGGAGCTCTGAGGTCTGGTTGTCGGTATCCAGATTTGGGCTCACTAGCTCTGGGTGTGGCTTTCTGGAGGAGCTGGACACATTCATGGCCTCCACGGAAGGGTCTCCTCAGATGTTTCACTGGTCTTCATTTCCTGACATCTGTGTTGCTCCTGACCAAGGGCCTTGTTTATTCTTGGTCCTGTTGTAGCTCTTATCGAAAGTGATAAAGATCAACCTGTAAGAATGCAAGCGACTGTGCTTTGGAGGAGTGTGGAAGAAACCATTGCTAAAGATGTTGGGGGTGAGAGTATGGAAACCACCCAGCATCCGTATGTTGTCTTGAGTTGCGGTTTCCCTCTGAACATCATGACTCAGAATGGCCACCTGAGTTCTACAAGACTCCTGGTCAGGAAGAAACGATGTCTTAGGCCAGGCCAAGGCAGCACACGTTAAACAGTCTCTGAGGACTTGATTTTTACTCAGCATTAGGTTTTACTGCATATTTTTCTTAAGTTTGTGGTGTTTTAATCAGCAGTTAAGGAATAACAAGTCCTTTTAACGCAGGAATAATTCAACCATAGCTTGATACCTGCCAGTTACTGTGACTGGGTCATATTCTTGCTTGTAGATTTCTCCATGATACCCAGAAAGGAGCAAAGAAAGATGGGGTAAGTCTCACGTGTGTTCCCTAAAATAAGAAGGGAACATCCTAGCAGACTGCTTAAAATAATCACGTTTTAATTTGCATAATTTGCACCTTTTCATAATTTTTTTTGTAGTTACCATTCCACGTTTCTTTCTTTCACACTGAAAAATCTTAGCCTGTTTGCCCTTTAGCCTTTAGAAACAGCCCCCTTTTACATACTGGAGCTCTTCTGAGCTCCCTCTCCCCAGGTCTCCTGGACTTACCTGCAGCCAGGCTGGCAAGAGATTTTTCCAGGCTTCCTTCTAAAGAAGACTCTGTGGTGTGGATGGCACTTCTTCTGGTGTTAACCTTAATTTTTCCAAATGGCCTCAGAGGCATTCTGAGTTACTTCCATCTTTCCTTTACTCAGTGATTTCATGAGGTTCCATGAACGTCGGGTTTGTACAGATTTACTGAGTGTGAGCTACGTGTTGGGCTCTGTGCTAGAGACTAGGTCGACAGAAATGTAAGTACATACTTTGGGGGCCTTCCAGTTGAGTGAGAGGGATGATGAAGACACTGTGGTGTTTACAAAGTGCTGTGACCACACGGAGGAGCCTAAGAATCTCTTTGGAGGAGCTGGCAAGGTTCCGAGTACGGATGACATTGTAGGGTGCTCTTCAAACATGAGTTAGGGGTTATGTGGCAGTCAGGGGTTGGGTTTGTGGGAAGGCTACCCCCTAGGGAAAGAAGAGCCTTGCCTGAAGTCTGGATTGACACTCAGTGGCTGGTCTCACACGGCCTTAGAGGGGCAGGTTGCATTCCAGACAAGGTTGGAGATAACGGGGCAGGGGGTGGGGGAGCTGCGCAGGGAGGATTTGATTCTTCTGGCTGGAGATAATATACAATATTGCGTTGGTTTCTGCCATATATCAGCGTGACTCAGCCATAGGTATATATATGTACCCCCCCTCCTGAACCGCACTTCCATTTCTCTTCCCATCCCACCCCCTCTATGTTGTCACAGAGCCCTGGGTTGAGCTCTGTGTGTCACACAGCAAATTCCCACTGGCTATCTATTTTACATATAGTAATGTATAGGTTTCCACGCTACTCTCTCAGCTCATCTCTCTCTCTCCTTCCCTCCCCACCGTGTCCACAAGTCTGTTCTCTATGTCTGCGTCTCCATTGCTGCCCTGCAAATAGGTTCATCAGTATCATCTTTCCAGATTCCATACGCATGCATTAATGTGCGCTCTTTGACCGTTTCTAAAGTAGAAGGATTGGGACTTCCCAGGTGGTCCAGGGGTTAAGAATCTGCCTTCCAGTGCAGGGGATGCTGATTTGATCCTTAGTTGGGGAACTAAAATCCCACATGCCGTGGGGCAACTAAACCCTCATGCTGCAGCTCGAGAAAGCCCATACGCCACAGCCCAGAGCCCACACACTGCAGTGAATTCGCAGTGCACCCAGTAAGTAAATAAATATAAAGTAGAGGGATTACATAATAGATTTTGGTTGGGATAGTGAGTGATTATTTTGTTCAGGCCATCTTGGTGTAGAGGAGACTGGTTGGGAGACTAGTGACTCAAAGAATGTGTAGTGCCTGAAACCTTGGGAGTGACAGAGGAGGAGGATATAGGGAGGTGGAGGTCCATTTGAGAAAATTTTAGGAAAAGGAGTTCATAGAGAAGGAAGAAAAGTACAAAGTGGTCCAGGGCCAGCGCTTGTGAGCCCTTTTCATATCATGGCACACACAGGAAATATTTGTCCAGGCATGAGGTAAATGGACTGTCCCTTGGAGTACTGCCCCAAACTGCACTGTAGTCAGAGAGCCAGGGGATCCATGTTTCAGCACATTCTGCAACAAATTCTTTTCACCACAATTGGGAAGCTTGTTTGGGTTGCTAAGATAGATCTAGAGGCAAAAAATTCTTGTTGCACTCATGGCTTTATTTACATTTTCTCCATATTTAATTGTTACGGGTTCTCCAAGGGAGTCGTTATTCTCATATTGTAGGTAAGGCTCTGACAGGTGGAATTTCAACCCCAGTCCTGGGATTCCGAGTCATGTGATTTCTGTTGAGGCCACAGGCATAGGTGCTGGTGTAATTAACTGCAGTGTGGAATGCAGAAGCAGGCTGGCCAGTGGGGTGTGACTTTGAATATCTCAAAGCTTGTGTGTTTCGGGAAGAGTCTTGCTTGTAAGGGGAGAAGGCAGTGGCACCCCACTCCAGTACTCTTGCCTGGAAAATCTCATGGATGGAGGAGCCTGGTAGGCTGCAGTCCATGGGGTCGCTAAGAGTCGGACACAACTGAGCGACTTCCCTTTCACTTTTCACTTTCATGCACTGGAGAAGGAAATGGTAACCCACTCCAGTGTTCTTGCCTGGAGAATCCCAGGGACGAGGGAGCCTGGTGGGCTGCCATCTGTGGGATCGCACAGAGTGGGACACGACTGAAGTGACTTAGCACCAGCAGCAGCAGCTTACTTGTGAGGAGTACCAGGGAGTTGGAAGTGCAGAGCGTGAGCTCAGACTGCTGGCCTACAGGGAGGAAGAAGGATCTCAAGACACGGCATCTGTGGCAGATGCTGGGAAGTTCAGGTATGTTAAGCAATGACAAGTGTCTGTCAGCTTTTGGAAATAGGGTAATTGACGACAGAGCGGAATCAGCAAGCTCCGCTGGAGGCCAGATAGCAAGTATTTCAGGCTTTGGGGGCCGTACGGTCTGTATTGTAACCACTCACCTCTCACTGTAGCACAGCTCAGCCATAGACCGTCCTTTCATGAATATTCATGGCCATGTTCCAACATTTTATTTATAAAAGCATGCAGCGGGTCAGATTTACTCCCAGACCATAGTTTGCCAAGCAGACTTCTGCCTTAGAGGAAAGGAAGGGCAGAATGGAAACTTAGTATTTATTCAGTACTCACCATGTACTCGACCCTTGGTAAACATTTTTAACCCTGAAGTGTAGGCACCAGTCCCACTTAGAGTTGATAGAAACACCCCAGGGGTTAGACAACTTGCCAGAAGGTTGCATAGCTCCTTAATGACTAGCTGGAGCTTGCACTTCAGTCAGCCTGAGTCCAAAGCCCAGGTCATCTTCACTTCACTTAGTTGCTGCCCAGAACCAGCAGCCTATGTTAGATGCCTCTCAAAAGGTACCCTTGGCACAGAAGCCACTAAGCTCTGTATGCTCACTTACGTCCTTCACTTGACCTTCCGGGAAGCAGTGCTTTTCTGCTTCATCTTTGTATTAGGTGGCTAGGGCTGCCATGAAAAGTACCACAGAGTGGGTGGCTTAAACAACAGAAATTAGTTTTCTCATAGGTCTGGAGGCTGTAAGCCTGAGATCAAAGTGCTGGCAGGTTAGGTTTCTCCTGCAGCTTCTGTCCTTGGCTCCCAGATGGCCAGCTTCTGCCTGTGTCCTTGCGTGGCCTTTCCTGTGTGTGCACCCCTGGTGTCTCTTCGTCCACATTTTCTCTTGCAACAACAGCGCTCACATTGAATTAGGGTCTACCTCAGTGGCCTCATTTTACCTTAATCACCTCTCTAAAGGTTCGGTCTCCAAATACAGTCACATGCTGGAGTACGTTGGGATTCACCATATGAAGTTTGGGGGAACACCCTTCAGGCTGTAACTACTCTCCTCCTCTTTAGTGGATATCAAGGGATTGTTGAGAACACAGCCTAAGTTGCTTAATACAGAAGCTGAAGGCATTCTCCTGTGTGTGAAGGCCTCTCTTGGTTACCATTTGAGCCTTAGGAAAAAAAGTTTATAAAAATTATTTTGGAATCATTTTTGATTTATAGAAAAGTTGTAAAGCTAATTCAGAGTTCCTGTATACCACCACATGCCCACTTTCTTTTATCATTAGCATAGTATATTATAATAGTATGATATATTGTCACAGCTAATGATCTCGTGAAAGTGTCAGTCACTCAGTCGTGTCTGACTCTTAGAGACCCCATGGACTGTAGCCCTCCAGGCTCCTCCGTCCATGGAATTCTCCAGGCAAGAATACTAGTGTGGGTTGCCGTTTCCTTCTGCAGGGGATCTTCCTGACCCAGGGATCGAACCCATGTCCTCCTGCATTGCAGGCAGATGTTTTGCCATTTGATCCACCTCTCATACTTATGTATTTATTATTAATAGGCTCTTTTGGGCTTAGCTGGTCTTCTTGCTGCACTTGGACTTCCTCCAGTTGCGGGAATGGGGGCTGCTCTGATTGTCATGTGCTTCTTGCGGCTCTGGCTTCTCTTGTTGCAGACATGGCCTCCAGGCACCCGGGCTTCAGTAGCCGTGGCACACGGGCTCAGTACTGCAGCATGCAGGCTTAGTTGCCCCGCAGCATGTGGGATCTTCCCAGACCAAGGACTGAACCCGTGTCCCCTGCTTGGCAGGTTGGATTCTTAACCACCAGGGAAGTCCCTGACACATTATTATCAACTGAAGTCTATACTTCATATTTCCTTAGTTTATAACCGATATCCAGGATCTTGTTCAAGGATACCATATGACACTTAGCATGTCTTCTTCGGCTCCATTGGCTCTGACAGTTTCCCAGATGCTCCTTGGTTTTGAGACCGTGGCAGTTCTGAGCCTACTCTTCCTGTTAAGTAGGATGCCCTTCTTTCGGGATTTATCTGATACTTCTCATGATTAGCGGAGAAGGCAATGGCTTAGACTGAAGTTACGGGGTGTAAGGGAGGAGGCCCACGGAGGTAAAGTGCCCTTCTTACCATGTTGTGTTGACATTTCAACATGACTTAGCAGGGTTTTTGTTAACTTTGGTCACCTGGCCAAGGCAGTGGTGGCCAGGTTTCTCCACGGTCAAATTACTTTTCTAACATCCTTCCCCATCCTCTACCCTCTGGAAGGAAGTTGCTGTGTGAGCCTTCCCCGAAGGGTGGGGAGTTAGGCTCCCCTCTTTGTGAGTGGATTACGAACATAAATTATTTGGAGTTTTTCTGCCTGGGCGGCTCTTGTCCTCTTCCTCACTCTCTTATTTATGTCCGTGTAGATTCATGGGTAGGTGACATTCACTGTGGGCTGTGAGGCACCTTACTCAGGCACTCAGACCTTCCGCCACACGTGTTGCCTTGTTGGCTGTTAGACTGATCAGTCTTTGCCAAGCAAAAGTGTCAGAATGCTGTTAGGTCCAGCCTAAAATGGGGGCAGAGTTGCTGCCTGAGCGGTTTTAATTTCTCCATATAGACTGTTAACCATATGTATGTTGCCTGAAACCTTAAAGACTCTTTTTCAGACTTCAAGCTCCTAACTCCTAAGGGGTGCAAGCATTATTTTCTTGCTGGTGAAGAAACACCCTTCTGGACTTTGTCTGGAATGAGCATTGAAGTAGCGCCACCGTGTGGTAGATGCAGAAGGATTCCTGTGTTCTAGAAACAAGTGGGGAATTCTGTGTTTCTTTCATGATGCCTAGTAGCTAAAGTACTTTAGGGGTTTCCCAGGTTGCCCTAGTGGTAAAGAATTTGCCTGCCAGTGCAGGAGTCAGGAAGCGCAGGTTTGATCCCTGGCTTGGGAAGATCCCCTGGAGTAGGAATTGGCAACCCACTCCATTATTCTTGCTTGGGAAATCCTATGGACAGAGGAGCCTGGAGGGCTGCAGTCCCCGGGGTCACAAAGAGTTGGACATGACTTGAGTGTGCATGGACACACATACACAAAGGACTTTAAGAATAAAATATTTTAAGTTCTTTTAAAAAGAGGCTGCTTTCTGACTGCCTTTGTACATGATTGGGTTTACATAAAAAGTGAACACTTAAAAGTTAAAATTTCTAGTAGCTATTATTATTTTTGGGTATACTGTTAACTTTTCATTTGTATCTTAAAGTAAGCTTCCCCCCTGATTATTCAAAATTAATAAAAATTAATTTATATTAATTAATTAATGTGCACATTGCATGTTGAGGTATAAATGTGCAACAGGTTGAAACTGAACTTCTGGAGCTTTTATCTTTGACTTGAGGCAGATTAGGGGCTTGTTGCATTCTTCTTTGGCCAAATGTTTTAAGGATTTTGAGGCTATGTGGAAGGTGGCCCGGGACTCTGAGAGTGCACCCCATGTTGAGTGGGAATGTGGGCGGGACTAGCAGCTCTCTGCCTCCTGGAATGTTCACATCCACAGGAGCTGTCTTTGGAATAGGGGCGGGGAGGGTTAGTGGGATAATTTAGTATGGCCTGTGGTTGACTTGGGTAATGGTTAGCAAGTGCTAAGCTGGAGATTAGTGGGACAGCCTGTTAGAGTTAGTGCTAAAGAAAATCAGACAGTCACTCTTTTCATTGTATTAAATCAGTGTGTCATAAGAATTCCAAATTTAATGTTAAACAGGTTTTGAGAGTGAGGTGAAATTGTCGTTGCTGATGGACAAGGGAAATGCATAAAGAATTGGATGTTTTCTCTCTGCCGTGTCCTGAATCTGAGACAGTAACTAGTAGGAAGATGAATGTTGGAGCTGAGAGGGCTGTGACTGTCTCTGCCATTACCGGGGGTGGCAGCTGTGTCGGGAGAGAAGGAACTCTGCCTGGGGCTCTTCATCTGGCTCCTCGGCAGTGATGTCACGGGTTACCTATGTCATCTGTGAGTGCAACTTGTCCTGGGCAAACTCGAAAGAGATAATAGCTGAGCCTCCAAATATCACTTAGCTGCTGCCCTCTTAGGTTCCTGATGTTTTCAAGAGGTATTTCAGATAATGGGAACCACGTGCATGCACGTGTGAGCTCCTCAGCACGGAGGTCAGAGAAGGACATTTGCCTCAAGCTCAGAAACCTTGCCTGTCCTGGCTCACTGGGACTGTTAGAGGCCACTCGTGTGTGACCTGACATACAAGCCTCTGACCATGCACAGCGAAATGGCAGGCTGCTCCTGACCTCAGATATGGGGTCTCAGAGCAGAGTGTCTCCTGTGTACAGATGTCAGGAACGTGGAAGAGTTCCCTGCAGATCCTGACAGGTACAACAACGATGACAGTGAGGACTGTGGTGGCACATGGAAGGTTCTAGAATTCAGCTGGGGAATCAGAAATGAATGATAGCTAGCTTTCTTGGCCAGCTGGGGGCTGTGGGTGGCTTGTGGTGGACTTGGAGTTAAGGGAATTCTTTTTTCTCTTTCTCTCTGTCTCCCTCTTTCCTTCCTTCCATCTTGAATTCCTTCCAGTGAACATTTTGAAAGTGAGAGACTGACTTTATACACTGGAGAGTCCATTGTTAAAAGGAGCCTTTTGATGTCTGAGAACAGCACTTTCTGTACAGATGATGAAAGTTTCAAATTACTGTTCAATATACTGTGGTTAATAATTTTAAACATGGCTTTTCATAGCCTTTAAATTCAACTTATAAATCTTACGTTTATAGTCTAATTTAAAACCATACATATAAAACAGCTTATATAACTCAATATCAAAAAAATCAACCCAGGAAAAAATGGGCAGAAGACCTGAAAAGATATTTTTCCAAAGAAGATATACAGATGGCCAACAGGCACATGAAAAGATGCTCAACATCATTAATTATTAGAGAAATGCAAATCAAAACCACAATGTGGTATGGTCACCTGTCAGAATGGCTATCATCAAAAGCTCTGCAAATAATAAATGCTGGAGAGGGTGTGGAGAAAAGGGAGCCTTCATACATTGTTGGTGGGAATGTAAATTGGTGCAGACACTATGGAAAGCAGTATGAAAGTTCCTTACAAAACTAAAAGTAGAACTACCATGTGATCCAGTAACTCCACTCCTGGGCATATATACCTGGAAGAAGCAAAACCTTCCATTTGAAAAGGTGCATGCGCCCTGATGTTCACAGCAGCACTATTTACAATAGCCAAGCATGGAAACAACCCAGTTACCTACCAAGAGATGGCTGGCTTAAGATCACACACACACACACAGACACACACACACACACACACAAATATTACTCAGAATGAAATACAACCATTTGCAGAGATGTGGATGGATCTAGAGAATATTATGCTTAGTGAAATGTCAGGAAGATAAATACTGTGTGATATCTCTTACATGTGGAGTCTAAATGACACAAATGAATCTATATACAAGACAGGAACAGACTCACGGGCATAGAAAACAAACTTATGGTTGCTGTGTGGGAAAGGAGTGAGGAAGAGGGATAAAGTAGGGATAAATTAAATTATGGGACACAAACTACATAAAAATAGATCAGCAACAAAGATTTAATGTATACGCAGGAACTATATTCTATCCCTGGTTCAGTTCAGTTCAGTCGCTCAGTCGTGTCTGACTCTTTGCGACTCCATGAATCGCAGCACGCTAGGCCTCCCTGTCCATCACCATCTCCCAGAGTTCACTCAGACTCACGTCCATCGAGTCAGTGATGCCATCCAGCCATCTCATCCTCTGTCGTCCCCTTCTCCTCCTGCCCCCAATCCCTCCCAGCATCAGAGTCTTTTCCAATGAGTCAAGTCTTCGCATGAGGTGGCCAGAGTACTGGAGTTTCAGCTTTATCCCTGGTGGCTCAAACAATAAAGACTGCCTGTGCTGCAGAAGACATGGGTTCGATCCCTGGATTGGGAAGCTCCTCTGGAGGAGGAAATGGCAACTCACTGCAATATTTTTGCCTGAAAAATCCCATGGATGGCCCATGGGGTCACAAAAGAGATGGACATAATTCCTAAAATGGAATATAGTTGACAAAAAAAACTGAATTACTATGCTATGCACCTGAAACAAGCATGGTGTTATAAATCAGTTGTACTCCAATTTAAAAAGTAATAAACATAAAAACTATATTAAAAAAGTAAACTTGACTTACAACTGAAAACTGCCTATTTCAAATAGGAATCACAAAGTTAGTCAGATACTCTGATAAAAAATTTTCAACTAGACATATTCCCTGATTATGCCCAGTGATGCAAACTTAATCTTAACAGTAACACAGTTGTACTGATACTCAAGCGCAGTTGAGTTTGGCGTTTTTCAAGTCTTTATTTAATTCTCAACCTTACTCAGATTGCAGGACAACCAATATAATGGATCAACTGGGGCAAGATGAGGCTGGGGCCATGAAATCATGATCCCAGTATGTCGCCATATATTACGATTAAGTTTAACTTCAAGAAAAAAAAAATCAAATATCTAATAGCTTAAACAGATAGATAAATAGATAAAAGTGTATTTTAAATAGATAAAAGTGCATTTCTCTTAGTTAACAGTCCAGAAGGACGTGGCATGGGCCTTGGTGAGTTCAAGTTGTCTTCAGGGTACCAGTCTCCCAGCTTGGTGTGGCTGCTGTAACAAGTTACCACCAGCCTGGTGGCTTAGGACAATAGCAACTGATTATCCCACACTTCTGGAAGCTGAAAGTCAGAAATCAAGGTATCAGCAGAACTGCAATCCCTGTGGAGGCCCTGAGGAGAATCTTGTCCTTGCCTCTTTTAGCTTCTGATAATCTCAGTGTTCCTGGATTGTGGCTGTATCATTCCATTCTGTCCCCATCTCCGTCTCACGTGGCCTTCTCTGTGTGATGGTCTGATCCCCCTTCACCTTTCTTTTGTAAAGCTACTTGTGAATGCATTTGGGGCCTGCCCCACATGGGATAATACAAAACAATGCCTTCATCTCAGAATCATTAACCACAGCCACACGGACCATTTTGCCAAATGAAGTAATGTGTACAGGTTGTAGCAGTTGGGGCTTGGACCCAGCTTTGGGGGCTGTTAGCGCCCTCTTATCACAGAGTGAGTGAAGTCGCTCAGTCGTGTTCGACTGTTTGTGACCCCCATGGACTGTAGCCTACCAGGCTTCTCCGTCCATGGGATTTTCTAGGCAAGGGTACTGGAGTGGGTTGCCATTTCCTTCTCCAGCAGATCTTCCCTACCCAGGAATCGAACCCAGGTCTCCTGCATTGCAAGCAGACGCTTTACCCTCTGAACCACCAGGGAAGCCTCTTATCACAAGGTCACCTCAAAGTCCAGTAGGGTTGCTGAGTACTAGCAGACGTGTCAGCCTTTCTGCCAAGAGGAGGAAAGAGAAGAGCAAAAAGGGGGCTTCTCCCAGCTGGGTCAGCTCCCATTAAACAGTCTTCTTGAAACCCCACCCAACACTCGCTTTCCTCTCAGTGGCTGCCAAGGAGGCTAGAAAATGCAGCCTTTTGTTCATTTAATATGCTGTGCTGCTGCTGCTGCTAAGTCGCTCCAGTCGTGTCCGACTCTGTGCAACCCCATAGACAGCAGCCCACCAGCCGTCCCTGGGATTCTACAGGCAAGAACGCTGGAGCGGGTTGCCGTTTCTTTCTCCAATGTATGAAAGTGAAAAGTGAAAGTGAAGTCACTCAGTCATGTCCGACTCTTCGCGACCCCATGGACTGTAGCCTACCAGGCTCCTCCGCCTATGGGATTTTCCAGGCAAGAGTACTGGAGTGGGTTGCCATTGCCTTCTCCGAATATGCTGTGCTGCTCAAGTATAATTTTCAAAAATGCAAAAATACAACATGCAAGTATCAAAAGGTCCTATGTCAACAGTTTTATTTAGCTCATTTATTAAGGCAGGAACAAGCAAGATGTTAAGACCAGTTTAAATGAGAATCTGGATTAAAGAGATTTATAATCTCTGCAAGACAAAATTCATTTGCATTGCTCTCAGTTTTTTTGCAATTTGCAGAGCTGGAAAATAGTCCAGATGAGAGGAAGTCAATCACGAGTACACACCTATGCAGTCAGATAGTCTGGAGAGTCTAAACAGCCCCCAGCACCCTGCTGAAGCAATCCCCTGTGATCTCTTCTGTTTTTTTACAGGTATTGGGTACTTTTTAGAACAGTGACCAGCTAAAAATCAGGTCTCTCTCACCAAGGTGGGAGGGGATGACAGATGCTAGGGTTGGGCTCTGGCTAATTCTCTCTCTCAGTGAGTCAGAACTGTTCACCCAGAGTGGAGATTTCAAGCAGTTTTAGTCATTCCCCTACACAGAATGACACCCTCAGTCAGGCCCCCTCTATTTTAATTATTATTATTTTTTTGCTTATTTTTTTATTTACGTAGAATAAAATAATTTTTGCTCTATGAGCTTTGACAAATACATAGAGTTGTGAAATCACCACCAGTATCAAGCACAGAACAGTTCCCTTATCCCCACATACTCCCTCATTCTGCCCCTTTGTAGTAACCCCTTCTGCCTGGGAACCACTGATGGTCTCCAGACCTATAGTTTGTCTTTTCCAGAATGTCGTATCAATAGAAGCATGCATTTATGCAGCCTTTTGAATCTGACTTCTTTCACTAAGCGTAATACTTTTGAAATTCATCCATATTGTAGTGTGGGTATCAAAACCTCTTTTTTCAGTTTATTTTTATTGAAGTATAGTTGATTTACAATTTTGTGTCTTACCTCTTTTTATTGGTATGAATAATACTTAGTTATCCAATCAATTAATAATTGCTGAGTATTAATTTACTGCATAGATATACCATAGTTTATCCACTTATCAACTGAAGGACATTTGAATAGCTTTCAGGGATTTTTTTTGTTGTTTATGAGTAAAATTGCTATAAATATGTGCATACAGGTTTTTGAGTAAATATATGTTTTCATTTATCTTGAGTCAATACCTAGTTGTGGAATTGCTTCATGACTTGTTAAGTGTATTATGTTTAATTTTATATGAAAATACCAGCTGTTTTCCAAAGTGGTACCATTTTGCATTCCGCCAGCAGTGTAGGAGGGTTCCCATTGATCTGCATCCTCATGAGCAGGTCTTAATCATCAAATTAAAAAAAATTGTTTTAGCCATTCTACCAGGTGTGTCCCTGGTTGCTTAGTGGTAAAGAACCCGCCTGCCAATGCAGGAGATGGAGGTTCAATCTCTGGGCCGGGAATATCCCCGAGAGAAGGAAATGGCAACCCACTCTAGTATTCTTGCCTGGGAAATCCCATGGACAGAAGGAACCCGGCAGGCTACAGTCCATGGGGTCATAAACAATTTGGACATGACTTAGCAACTAAACAACACCAGCAACTAGGTGTGTGCTGGTAGCTCGCTGATCTCTTAATGGTTTCAGTATAAGCTAGTGAGGTTGTAACGAACATCCAAGGATACTCTTTTAACCTAGTCTAACTAAACTCATAATGTTTCTTATCCAGGGCAGCTCTTTCTGCCTAATCTTCGTATTTGATTGGAAGCTGCCTCAAGGCAAGGATAAGTTCTTGTATATTTAACCCAAATTCTTGTATAATTTGGTTTTCAAAGAGCATCAGAATCAGATCACCTGAGGTAGGGCTGAGAGTTTGCATTTCTAACAAGATCCTAGGTGATGCTGTCGCTGCTGGTCCAGGGACCACACTTTGAACACAACTGCTTCAGAGTGGGAAGCAGTCAGGAACCCTCAGGGAGAGAAAGTTCATGGGGACCCTGCCTCCCTGTTTCTGGAGTCTTAATACTATCATGCAGCCCAGGGCTCGTCTCCTGCTAACGTGAATATGAGGAGAACCCCTTCCCCTTATGGGCTCCTCTCCTAGTTCCTTCAGTTCAGCTCGGTCGCTCAGTCGTGTCCGACTCTTTGCGACCCCATGGAGTGCAGCACAAAAGGCCTCCCTGTCCATCACCAACTCCCGGAGTTTACGCAGACTCGTGTCCATTGAGTCAGTGATGCCATCCAGCCATCTCATCCTCTGTCGTCCCCTTCTCCCGCCTTCAGTCTTTCCTAGCATCAGGGTCTTTTCAAATGTGTCAGTTTCTCACATCAACTGAAGTTTCAACTTCAGCATCAGTCCTTCCAATGAACATTCAGGGCTGATCTCCTTTAGGATGGACTGGTTGGATCTCCTTGGAGTCCAAGGGACTCTCAAGAGTCTTCTCCAACACCATAGTTAAAAGCATCAATTCTTCGGCACTCAGCTTTCTTCATAGTCCAACTCTCACATCCATACATGACTACTGGAAAAACCATAGCTTTGACTAGGCAGACCTTTGTCGGCAAAGTAATATCTCTGCTTTTTGATATGCTGTCTACGTTGGTCATAACTTTTCTTCCAAGGATTAAGCGTCTTTTAATTTCATGGCTGCAGTCACTATCTGCAGTGATTTTGGAGCCCCCCAAAATAAAGTCTCTCACTGTTTCCCCATCTGTTTGCCATGAAGTGATGGGATCAGATGCCATGATCTTAGTTTTCTGAACATTGAGTTTTAAGTCAGCTTTTTCACCTCCTCTTTCACTTTCATCAAGAGGTTCTTTAGTTCTTTGCTTTCTGCCGTAAGTGTGGTGTCATCTGTATATCTGAGGTTATTGATATTTCTCCCGGCAATCTTGATTCCAGCTTGTGTTTCTTCCAGTCCAGCATTTCTCATGATGTACTCTGCATACAAGTTAAATAAGTAGGGTGACAATATACAGCCTTGGCATAACTCCTTTCCTGATTTGGAACTAGTCTGTTGTTCCATGTCCAGTTCTAACTGTTGCTTCTTGACCCACATACAGATTTCTTAGGAGACAGGTAAGGGGGTCTGGTATTCCCATCTCGTTAAGAATTTTCCACAGTTTGTGATGATCCACACAGTCTAAGGCTTTGGCATAGTCAATAAAGCAGAAGTAGATATTTTTCTGGAACTCTCTACCTTTTTTGATGATCCAGTGGATGTTGGCAATTTGATCTCTGGTTCCTCTACCTTTTCTAAAACCAGCTTGAACATCTGGAAGTTCACGGTTCACGTACTGTTGAAGCCTGGCTCGGAGAATTTTGAGCATCTCATTGCTAGCATGTGAGATGAATGCAGTTGTGTGGCAGTTTGAACATTCTTTGGCATTGCCTTTCTTTGGGATCAAAATGAAAACTGACCTTTCCAGTCCTGTGGCCACTGATAAGTTTTCCAAATTTGCTGGCATACTGAGTGTAGCACTTTCACAGCATTATCTTTTAGCATTTGAAATAGCTCAACGAGAATTCCATCACCTCCACTAGCTTTGTTGATAGTGATGCTTCCTAAGGCCCACTTGACTTCGCATTCCAGGATGTCTGGCTCTAGGTGAGTGATCTCACCGTCATGATTATCTGGGTTGTAAAGATCATTTTTGTATAGTTCTTCTGTGTATTCTTGCCACCTCTTCTTAATATCTTCTGCTTCTGTCAGGTCCATACCATTTCTGTCCTTTATTGAGCCCATCTTTGCATGAAATGTTCCCTTGGTATCTCTCATTTTCTTGAAGAGATCTCTAGTCTTTCCCATCCTATTGTTTTCCTCTATTTCTTTGCATTGATCACTGAGGAAGGCTTTCTTATCTCTCCTTGCTATTCTTTGGAACTCTGCAGTCAAATGGGCGTATCTTCCCTTTTCTCCTTTGCCTTTCACTTCTGTTTTTTTTCATAGCTATTTGTAAGGCCTCCTCAGACAACCATTTTGCCTTTTTGCATTTCCTTTTCTTGGGGATGGTCTTGATCACTGCCTCCTATACAATGTCATGAGATTTCCTAGTTCCTTAGAGAAGTTGAAATTGTCACTCCAGGAAAGACTCAGATCTTTCTCCAAGGACACCTTAAAACCAAGATTTGTGGTTAATCATTTATTTGGGACGGTTTGGTTAGTGATTCTTATCAGCATTCAGGTTTAGATTCTTTATGGTAAATTTTAATTGCAACCAGTAGTTATAGGAGGGTGTTCAGTCGCTGAGTCGTGTCAGACTCTTTGTGATCCCATGGACTGTAGCCTGCCAGGCTTCCCTGTTCTGCACTATATCCTGAAGTTTGCTCAAACTCGTGTCTCTTGAGTTGATGATGCCACCCGACCATCTAATTCCTCTGTCACCCTCTTCTCCTGCCTTCAGTCTTTCTCAGCATCACGGTCTTTTCCGAGGAGTTGGGTCTTTGTATCAGGTGGCCATAGAAAAGGTGAGGGTGACAGATTTCCTCATTATAAACTCACTCAGGTATGAATGAAAAGAAGGCCCAGGGGCGTTCTGCCCATTTATGGGTTTATTAGCAGGCTGGCACAGTGCAGTCATAGTCTGTTTCATATGCCTAGTAAAGTTCCAGCTCTGTCCTTTTGGGGGAGGGGTAGTGTTCCGGTGGCACTTTGCATTCGGCAAGTATGGCAGCATTTTATGGATAATATGTTAGTTTTCTACTGTTGCCTTTAGAAATTACTACAAATGCAGCAGCTTAAAACAAATTATCTCACAGTTCTGTAGGTTAGAAGTCCAGGCACCACCTGGCGTGGTTGTATCTCTGGTCTGGCTTTCACAAGGCACAGTGGAAGATGCTGGTGGGCCTGCGTTCCTTTCTGGGCCTCAGAAGATGAAGTGTTCCCGAACTCATTCAGGTTGGCTGAATTCAGTGCCATGTGGCTGTAACACTGAGGTCCTCCTTTGCTTGCTGGCTCTTGGCTGGGGGTCCATTTAAATATCTCGAGGCTGGCTGCATCCCTTTGTTCATGGCCCCCTCCCTGCATCTTCAAAACCAGCCTCATGCCCTGTCCAGAAGGGTGGAATCCTCATGCTCTGAGTCTCTCTGACCATCTCCACCGCTTCGGCCCTATCTCCCCTCATCCTCTAACTCAGATTGTGCTGACTTGCTACCCTTCTCTCTTCCCTTCTCAAGCCCTTGTAAAAAGTTTCTGACATCCCCCACCCAGCGCCCCCGCCGGGAAACACCACATATGTTCTTGAGATGAAGACTGAGTTCAGTCTTCCTTTTCTACTTTTAAGGGTTCATGTGATTACATGGGGCCCATCCAGCAATCCAGAATGATCTCTCTAGTTTAAGGTCAGCAGGTTAGTAACTTCAATTCTTTATTTAAAAACAAAAAACAACATTTTATTTTGTACTGGAATATAAGGAGCCTGGCAGGCTATAGTCCATGGGGCTGCAAAGAGTCAGCCACGACTGAGCAAGTGAGCAAAGCATAGCTGATTAACAATGTTGTGACAGTTTCAGGCGGATAGCAAAGAGACTCAGCCTAACAATGTTGTGACAGTTTCAGGCTGATAGCAAAGGGATTCAGCCATACATACACATGCATCCATTCTCCCGCAAACTCACCTCCCAACCAGACTGCCACATAGCACTGAACAGAGTTCCCTCTGCTAGTTCCCTCCCTGTCCTTGATAGTAACCTTAATTCTTAATGCCACCTGCAGAACCCCTTCACAGCAATACCTGAATTGTGTTTGATTCAATCATTAAGGCCCAGGAATCGTTGGAGTTCTGCCTCCCACAGACAGAATTTCTTATCATGACATTTTGACTCAGGGGCCAAATAATTTCCTAGAATCAGCAGCTGGACCTCCAACCACTTACCAGTCAAGCCAGCGCACATCTGTATACCTACCTGGGTCACACATGGGCCAGAGTGTTTCTGTGATAGTTCTTATCAGTCCTCATACTTCAGATACCGTGAATTCAGCACTGAAGAGTGATTTCCAACAACCATAGTACCAGTTAATGAAGTCAGGGATTTAAGCTGTGTGAAAGTCCATTTCTGACCTTCAGTGTGCTAATTACCATGGTGCTGGTTGCTGATGAGGACAGCTAGCTGACCGACTGGGACTTGTGGAGGCCTTAGCTGTTGTGTGTGTGGCCTTTGATTAGAAGCTAGTTAACTACTCCAGGAGTCTGTATTATAGATTAAGACAACTAATTGCCCTCAGGCAGGAGATTAAAGCCAACAGACACACATTTATATTGCACTGTTCTATGTTGAAGTGTTTTGAAATAAAATTCCGATGATGTGATAAAGATTCCTGTCCCCTCAACCGAGGGCTTCCGGGGAGTCCTGTCACATCTTACTGCCACCCTGTGCCTGGCACAGTGGTTGTGCAACAGATACTTGTTGAGTAAATAGGTGAATCAATGCGTTTCCATGCTGTAATACACCAGGGCTTCCCTGGTGGCTCAGATGGTAAAGAATCTGCCTGCAGTGCAGGAGACCTGAGTTTGAACCCTGGGCTGGGAAGAGCCCCTGGAGAAGAGAATGGCAACCCACTGCAGTATTCTTGCCTGGAGAGTTCCATGGACTGAGGACCTAGTGGAGTACAGTCCACTGGGTCTCCAAGAGTCTGACATGACTGAGCAATTAAGACTTTCACTTTTCACTTTCATGCTGTAATACATGAAAAGTCAGATATATTATAGGAACAGTGAATTGGGAGAAAGTGGGAACATGGCTCAGGGTGCTTTGTTGAACTGGGAATGGATTGTATTCATGATGCTATAAACATGCGCACTGCAAGCTGAGACTTGCAAATCTTTGCCAACATTTATTTCAAGAATCCTTTATTGAAAGGGGGATGGCTCCGTTTTGATAGATCACTTTCCTACTAGATTTAAGTGCCCCAGTGGCAGTGCACATTTACATTGTGTAGCCCCTGTGCATTGCATGAAAGAATAAAGGCTGTCTACCCATCTCAACGTTGTTATTGTCGTTCAGTCCCTAGGTCGTGTCATTCTTACAAAAAATAAGTTATTCGAAAGAGAATGGAGGCTTACTGAGAGAGTGTCAGGTAACTGTCGGATTTCATTCACCATCAGCGGATTACCCACTTTTCCCCATCTTGCCTTCTGTTTTTTCTTCCTTAGAATGAGCAGTCTGAATTTCCACAGACCTCACCTGTCTTTGGGTATGATGAGGTTACAGCATTAATAACTCGTCTCACTGACTTGTTGCCCACCTCTCCTTACACAAGGCCCTAGACCCTTGTTAAAGTGTCTCTG
Organism: Capra hircus; assembly: GCF_001704415.2. Lineage (NCBI taxonomy): Eukaryota > Metazoa > Chordata > Mammalia > Artiodactyla > Bovidae > Capra > Capra hircus. Next base: position 98,945,749 of record NC_030809.1, read on the forward strand.
GAAGTTTTAGGACATTCCCCAGGGGCATAGCATGTGCTCCTAACCAGGAAAGTTCCGGATGCCGGGCTAGCTGGCTCTTCTCTCCTGGAGCCCTGCCCCATATTAGCCCCTGGTACCCAGGTGGCATTCCCTGGAGTTGAGTCCTCTCAGGTAGCAGTCCAGGGTTTTATTTATAGCCTCTACCCTGCTTCTCATAGGAGAAATCCGGTGATAGAATGACACACTGCTTGAAATTGCTCTCCCCTTGGGCTGAGGCTTTCTGACCCAGTCATTTGATCAGCCGGCTTCTTCCTTAAAGGAAATCCTCCCAAGAGACTCTCAGCCTCTATAGGCAGTCCTGCCAGTTGACCTGCCCAGCCTCAACACTGAGTAAAGCAGATGGAGGTAAAGCCAGGTTCCCTCCATCCTGTCGACTTGGGCCAGGTCCTCCCCTTTCTCAGTCCCAAAGTGCATTTCTCTTCCTCCCCGCATAATACTTTTTCTTTCTTCTTTTTTTTTTCCGCATGATGCTTTCTTGTGGGGGTACAGGAGAGAAAGCGGCCAGACTTTGGAAGCTCCGTATAGGTATTGTGCTGTTTAAAATTCCAAGACTAATTTCAGAGTTTACCATTTCTTACTGACTTATGACGTTTGCTTTGGTGATAAAAGCCCCCCTCACCTCCGCCCTCTCTGCCTTGCCAAAGAAATCCTCTTCCTCATCCTTTTTATTTTTCTCTTCTTGTTGTGAACATTTCCCAATGTGAGATGAAAACCCAGATCAGATAAAATTGACAGAAACCTTTACTGTGAAAGTTCAGGATGCTAATAAACAAAACAAAAGAAAACTAAAATGATAGATCACGCAGGAGAGTCACTTTTTAGTGTCCAGATGTCGTGAAAAAAAGGTAAGATCTACCTTAAATGCAGTAAGTACCCTCAGGTGTTCTGTGTCCCAAATATTACTTTCAAATATATATATATAATTATTTTCAACTGAACCACTCAGAAATGAAAAGTAACCCCTGCCCTTCTCTCTTTCGCTGCCTGGAGATAAAGCCCAGTTTGGTTTATTTCTGCCGTTCCTTTTTAAAAAATATTCCTTATATGGTCGTTTCTAAGCAGCAAAAGAGCTGTGTGATTAAAATGTCAAAAGGAGTAGGCAAACTGGCCGCTGGGAAGAGTGCACTTGGAGATTCACATAGAGGCAGGAGAGGTGGGGAGGAGGCTGCACTGCAGGTTATGGACGGAGGTGACTGAGGGAGATGCCCCCCAACCCCTGTCCGCCTCTGATGCAAGCCCCTGGACAGTGTAAGGAGCTGGCAGGAGCTCTCCTGTGCAGGCTGCCTCCTGGGTGCCTGTGTAACCACTTTTGGGCACATTTCTTGTTTCTCTCCATCCTAAGAGCCCTTTGTCTCCACGTTAGAAAGCCCCCTTCCCCCTGCATCACAGAGCAGAGGATGGGGGGCAGAGGAAGGCGGGGAAGTCAAGATGAGAAGAGATTCAGAGCTGTTATGAACTGCGTGTAGTTCATGATCGAGAACAATCCTGGTTCATCGTAAACTTTGTAAATTGGGCAGACTGGTGCCCACTCACGGCTGTAGACCCTGCTCAGCCCCTGACAGAAAGGTGGTCTTCCTTAGAGGTGCCGCCCACGGTGGGCTGTGCTCTGCATTCTTGATACCAAAGTATGGCCCGCGACTCCCGCCATACCTGGTAACCTCGTCAGAAGCTGCATCTTAAGGAGCCCCCCATGGTATCCTTATGCCCAGTTAAGCTTGACAGGTGCTTTACACCAGTGTCTTGGGTGCCCAGGAGTGATAGGGAGGGAAGGCCGCTGAGCAGGGAAGCACACTAGGCTTCTGGATGAGCCCATTTTTCAGCTAATACCTGACAGTCTTGTTTTTCAGAGACTCTTGTCTTAAACAGGAGCCAGCAAACTATGCTTTGTGGGTAATTGTTACTGTAGTATTTGATTCTGGTTAATTTGGGGGGATTAACTTGATAGTGCTTTTTTGCATGAAGGGGTGAAGTTATTTTACTTTTTTAGGTAGTTTATGCTTGTGTGTATGTAGGGCGGGGGTCCACTTAGTCATGTCTGACTGTTTGCAGCCCTTTGGACTGTAGCCCGCGAGGCTCCTTTGTCCATGGGTTTCTCCAGGAAAGAATACTGGAGTGGGTTGCCATTCCTTTCTCCAAGGGATCTTCTCAACCCAGGGACTGTACCCGCATCTTCTGTGTTTCCTGCATTGCAGGCAGACTTGGGAATGTTGAATATGTCATTGTAAACAAAAAGCTGTGGGTAGAAAGGTGCTGGGCAGTCGTTTCCCCTGGGTAAGGGTCAGGTGTTAGGGAAACATGTTTTTTGGTTTTGATCTCTGTTGATGATGAATTTGGCCACTTCATTTAGAACTTTTCCATTTCAGTGGCATAGAACTCAGTGTCACTGTGGCTTAATAGATGGCAGGTTAGTGTGAGAGCCAGTGATCACAATGGCTCCTAACTGGTGTGGCCCCTGGTCGTCCCGTCCTGTGGTCAGTCTGGTCAGCTGCCCACATCACAGACCTTGAATGCCGCTTGTCACGGAACACCGCGTGTAATGGAAACAGTAGCTCTTATCTTTCTGGAGGGTATGTACCGCCCATTAACTCTGATTCCTCAGGGTTCCTTCTTCAACCTGTTATTGGTGTTTTCTGTTAGAGTAGGATCTTTCCTTGAGTGTCTGATGATTTTAGTTTGTAAGTACAAAGTACTAAAAAGCTGACTAAACGGTAGAGGTGTGTGTGTGTGTCTGTGTGTGTCTGTGTGTGTGTGTGTGTCTGTGTGTGTGTGTGTCTCTCTGTGTGTGTGTCTGTGTGTGTGTCTGTGTCTGTAGGGAAGTGTGTGTCTTTGTGGTAGAGTGATGGATCAGGGACCCACCATTTCTTTGGGGACTTGGCTTCAACTGTGATTATGTATAGGCCTTTTCTCCTTCCAGGGAGGAATCTCTAATCTAGGGATCCCTAACCTGTAGGATATAATGCCAGATGGTCTGAGGTGGAGCTGATGTAATAATAATAAAAATAAGGTGCACAATAAATGTAATGGCACTTGAACCATCCCCAGACCATCTCTCCCAACCCCACCCACCCCACCCCCAACCTTGGTCCATGGAAAATTTTTTGTCTTCCACGAAACCTGTCCCTGGTACCAAAAAAGGGTCCTCCTTGGTGTGTAAGCTTGCTGTCAGCATTTTCATAGCAGACAGCTGGGGTAGAGGGTGTGGAGAGGTGCGTCTGGGTGGGGCCCACCAATCCACATGGAGAATTTTTCTCCATCCCTGATCTAGTGTAGCACTGAAGAATTGAGCTCTTGAATCTCCATGGTCTTGGAATTCAGCCTATCCAGGGAAGACTTCTGCATCCAGGATGAAGGAGGGAATGCTTCCTGGTTTGGGAAGGGGTTCTGGAGGGGTCTTACTTTCTTTTCAGTAGATTTCCAACCCACACTTCTGCATTCAACCCTGCCATGCCCCTGCCTTCAGAGGGGTCTGCTATCTGCTGAGCACTCCCTCCCCCGCACGCCCTTTCCCCTCCCCAGTCCTAACCTTTCTGGCTCTGCTGCGTCCATGCTCCTTGGCAGCCTGTTTCCACTTTCAGAAGTTTGGTTTCTTGCCTGTGGTTGTCTTCCTTCCCCACTGGTCTCTCTTAAATCCCTTTACTGCAGCTTTAATGGTGTTTTGAAAGGGAGTGAGGGCACACGAGCGTTCATCTGCTGTGTTTAATGGAAAGTGCCCAAAGAGTCTCTAACGAGCGATTGAGGGGGGATAGAAGAAAACCTCTGAGTTATAAATTTATCTGGTTTTATAGCATTTGAGGTTCAGCTGTTTGTGAAAAGCAATTTAAATAAAAGGATCGTGTTGGAGAGCCATGGTTTATATTCACTTCATAATATTTCAACTCCTAGTAAAAGAGGAGATCAGAAACAAGGGAGTATGAATAAAAATTTGCTGAATGTATAACCAAGACCTAGGGTTGGGTGGTGGAAGGCCCTACTGCCCTGGCCTTTTCTAGGACTGCCTATTTAATCTAGATTTCCTAGTTTTCATAAGGGCTGAATGGTGATTTGGTACGTGGGCTTCAAACCTGCATGCACCTCAAAACTGTTTGAGTTCCTTCTTTACTGTGTGTTGGCCTTGAGCAAATCGTTTCACTGATTTGAGCCTCAGCTTCCTGACCTAAAAATGGGGAAAATAGTGTTTTTCCTCCAAAGTTATTAGGACTGGATGAATTAATGTATGTAAGTCCTTACGCTTGTGTGGCTACTGACTGCAGTTTTATTGACTTTGTTACATTCTAGGTCTCGTCCCTTTCCAACCTCACTGTTCACTGTGGCAGGCACTGTGCCAAGCCTGGAAGCCAGAGACACTTGACCTCTGCTCTCAGGATATTCCCCTAAGAGCTGAAGCCTCCCTCATTCTTCTTTTAGGTCTGGGATGTACTGAAGTTTGAGTTGGAGAGGGACGGAGACCATATTTAAACCTAGGTCTGCCCAGCTCTAAAGGCTCTGCTCTATTTAAAAAATAAAAACTAATTGATTTACAATGTTATGTTAGTTTCTTCTGGACAGCACAGTGAATCAATTCAGAGGCTTTGCACCATTCAGAGGCTCTGCTCTTAACACCATCTCCTTAGTGTTGAATATCTCTTACAGTGAGGGATCGACCTTGGAATAGAACACAGTTACAGGCAAATGGATGGGCACAGATGCTTTCCAAAGGCTCTGGGTGATGTTGAGGTTCATATTCCAACCATTCCTAACAGTCGTTGTTCATCCACATGCAGGAGAACATTTTGGAAGGATGTGTGGGATAGGTGGATTACTGGGAAGTAGGTCTCTATAAGTTATTACCATTCCCTGAGGAGTTAAGGTGAACAGAAACTCACAGGTACTCCATGAGTAGAGCCTGGTTGCTGTTTTGGGTAACTTGGATCACTGGACAATAATAATAAAAGGCTTTAGCTCCCTTGAGTTCTATAAATGGAGAAGAGTGGATGAAGAGAGGAAGGTGCTTTTGACCTCTTTCACTATGAGGAGTGGTTTGGGAATCCAGAGTGTAGATCTCTTGCATTTGCCCTGGGTCTGCTTCTGCCTGCCCCGTTCAGGTTCTTCGTAGTTGCTGTCTCCTTCACTGCAAATATCTTTGTTTCCCCTCTGCTCTTCAGTCTTTCCCTTCATGCATATTTATATATGGATAGATGTGTATTCTTAATAAAATCTGAATTGTATTTTGTATACCGTTGTATAGCTGACATTTTCCACTTACTTTCCTTCTGCCCATCCCCAGTAACGCCATTTCAACCCTTAAAAACAGTCCTTTTCTGGGACTTCCCTGCTGGTCTAGTGGTTAAGAATCTGCCTTCCAATGCAGGGGAATGCAGGTTCCATCCCTGGTCAGGGAACTAAGATCCCGCATGCCCCAGGGCAGCTAAGCCGGCATGCCACAAGAAAAGGTCCTGCAGGCCTCCACTGAGACTCACTGCAGCCAAATAAATTAGTTAATTAAAAAAACTCCCTTTCTAACAGGGTTAAATCAATTAAGATAACCATATAGTTAACTCGGAGAAGGCAATGGTACCCCATTCCAGTACTCTTGCCTGGAAAATCCCATGGACAGAGGAGCCTGGAAGGCTGCAGTCCATGGTGTCGCTGAGTGAGACACGACTGAGTGACTTCACTTTCACTTTTCACTTTCGTGCATTGGAGAAGGCAATGGCAACCCACTCCAGTGTTCTTGACTGGAGAATCCCAGGGATGGGGGAGCCTGGAGGTCTGCTGTCTATGGGGTTGCACAGAGTCGGACACGACTGAAAGGACTTAGCAGCAGCAGCATGGTTAACTACTACATTAGTCATTTTAGAATCATGATTTCTAAAGTCTGAAATAATATCCTATTTGTCAAGCTCTAAAAGCTTCTTTGATCTTGTAGCCTATTTTCGGTTCTGGTACATTATAACTGGCTGGGAATTAGATTATTTTTATAGTAGTATAGACACTTTTGCAGTAAACCTTTAGGTGGCAGCATGTCTCACCATAAACCGCATTTTGAATAGAATTTCTCAGATGCATGAGATGTTTGACACAGGAGGATTTCAGAATCTGCCTGACTCCCCCTGTCAGTGTGCAGTGCCAAGGCTGAGGTCCTGGGAGGGGCCGGGCTGTGTCTGAGGGCTGAACAGGAGAGAGAACTGTAGACCCCTGGCTGTAACTCATCCTCCACCTTCTCTTAGTGATGTGAAATGTTTCCTATCTCTGTAGCCTTATTAAAAGCACACTTTAAGTATAAGGCAACCAAGGAAAACAAGAGTCAAGTGGATGATTCTGGACCAAAGTGTAATGGGATGTTTGAAAGGACTGGACAGAGTAGGCAGTGTGTTCTGTTTTTTTAAAGCAGCTTCATTTAGATATAATTCACATACCATAGAGTCCACTCATTTGAAGTGTACGCTGCAGCAGTTTTTAGTATATTCACAAGGTTTTGTACCATCACCACAACCTAATTTTAGATTATGTTATCACCCCGGACTCCCTAGCCATCACCCCTCAAGCCTGCACATCCCCCAGGCCCTGGTAACCATTCATACTCTGTTTCTGTAAATGTGCCTGTTCTGGACATTCCATTTGAATGGAATCATATATTATGTGGTCTTTGGGGACTGGCTTCTTTTACTGAGCAAAATATTTCCAGGCTTCGCCATGTTTAGCATGAATCAGTACTTCCTTTTTATTGCCCAGTGATAAGTATATCACATTTTGTTGTCATCAGCTGATGGACATTTGGCTTTTAAAGAGTAATGTTACTAAGAGCATCCGTGTACAGATTTTTGTCTGAATGTATATTTACACAGAAGTGGATTTATTGGACCATATGTGTAACCTTCTTGGGAACTGCCAAGCTGTTTTGCAAAGTGACCGTGCGTGTACATTACCACCAGCAATGTGTGATGGTTTCATGTAGCCTAATTCAGAATTTTAGATTATCTGATGATAAGTTGGGGTTGAAGAGGTGGTGAGAGAGATGATTAACAGGCTCTCTGTGTCCCCAAATTGCATGCTGGGCTGACTGCTCTGCCTTCCCTCTTCTATGTCAGCTGCCAAGAAAGCAGCCGTCTTTTCTGCCCGGCACAATTGCCATGTGTCACCAGGCTGATCAAACGCCTGCGTTCCATGGTTGCGCAGAGCATGTTAGTTACAGCCTGGCGGTTTGTGATCCTTGCCTCCTGACTTTGGGGAGATACCAGGCAACCTGATCGTCTTAGTCCCAGTTAGAGACAAATTCCAAGTTAAAAAATTCCTTCACCATGAGCCACCCAGGTCCGAACATGTCAAAATCACTTCCGTGACATATACCAAAGACAGCTGTAGAGGCTACATAGCAGAAGAGCTGCTTTTGTTTTTGCCAGAGTTTACATTCTGCGAGCTGAGCTTCCACCCATCTCTTTGGCAGCCCGATCTGGACGTTGCTGCGTCTGTACTGAGATGACCGTGTGTGTGTTCACGGGAGGGGAAGGGGCTGGCTCTTTAGGCATCTCTGGGTTCTGGTAAGGACACACACTGTACATTCTGAAGCTTTGTTTGCAGCTGGAAAAAATTAGACACACTCAGATCTTTCCCTGCTACAGGTCCTGTCAGGAAGCCCAAGTATGTGGAAAGCCCCAGAGTGCCTGGAGATGCAGTCATAATCCCGTTCCGAGACGTGCCCAAGCCAGCAGAGCCCAGTGAGAATGGTAAGGATATGTTTGCAATGATTTCCACCCTAAAGATTTTACACTGTGACACTCCACTTTTGAGGGAAACTTGAGTGCCTCTTGTGGGAATCCTTCGATAAACTGAATATATCTGGGAAGTGGTTTTCCTTGGGCAGTTAGAAAGATCTGTTAAGCTAATGTGAATTCTTTAGATTGTATACAGTGTAGGAATAGTGGTGCATAGGCATTGTTTAAGGATTGAGACTTATTTCCCGTCAATTTTGACCTCCCCAGTATGGGGGGATATAAAAAGCCAGCCAGAAGAATGCTTCCAAGATTTTTTTTTTTAAGTTCTCCATCGTTTTAGAATATTTTAACAACAGGCTTTGGCTGAAAAGCTGAAACTGTAGCTGGACAAAGCTTATAATACCTAGCTTTCGTAAAAGCACTTGGTAGCTTTTGAAAGCTGCTTATTTTTTTTAACATCAAAAGTTTTTCTTTAGAGAATGTTGAAGTAGAGACCAAAAAACCTTCCAAACTGATTGATACCTTTTCATGAAGGCACTTTATATTTTGCTTTTTTCCTTCTATCTGAAAATACATGTAACAGACAAAAGCTCTAGCATTTCATAGATATATTAATAGCACTTTATTTTTTTCATTGATTCGAGAATGGACCTGTTCGTTCCTGTCAGTGGGGGTGTTTCCCCAACTGACAACTCTAAAGTCTTTGTGTGTTTTGAATTTATATCCTATTTTGCTGCAGAAACACATGGTTAAGAATTCTGAGGAAAATGTGGAGAAGCCTATTGTACCTCCAGTATGGATACAAGTTTATGGAGTAATGATGAAAGAGAAAAGTCCCCCGTATTTCCACCTTAGGAGAAATGGCATCCTTGTCTCTCTAATTGTGGGTGGGAAAGAGTATGGCTGTCCTTTGGTTTTCTGCCACTGTGTGTGCATATCATGTGCTGGCCAAGGCGTAGTGAGGAGTGGGTGGGAAGTGTAAACTGTGATAGGAACGTGGAGTGGGGTGGTGGGGGTGGCAGTAAGGTTAAAAATCAGCTGAGTGAGGGGTTGGCAGAAAGTGAAAACCAGAAAGAGGTGTTCGGGGCGGGTGGGGGCCGAGGTGGGACCAGCAGCCCCACCGTTTTTCCTTCTGTCCAGGCACGCAGTCATTTGGCTTCTGTGAGAGATTCACACTAGGATCTGTGCTGGGGAGGGGCAGGGCGCCAGGTGTGTGGTCTTGCAGAGGGGAGGATCCGCGGTGCTGTCTGGTTAGAACAGCCAGAGAACCTACAAACACGAGGACCCTCCTGCTTGTGAGTTCACGTGTGCCGGGTGTCTGTGGGCTCATCTGTTCTCTCGTTTCTATTCTGGGTATCAAAAAGAAAATGGAAACCTGTTCCTCTGAAGTGAGTATCAATCATCTGAGTTTACTGAGCTGTCTGCCCATTTCAGACTAAGCCTGCCAACCCTTGCCCCTGTCCCCATTTGCCTGTGGAGTCCTGGTTGGTTACGCCCCTGGCATTTGACTGGTGTAGACTCCATGATATGACCCCTTGTTCCATGGGCGGGAGTCCTGCTGAGGTCCTGTATTGTGTTTAGGACTCCCTTTGGGGTAAGAATGAGGACAAATTTAGGATTTTTGTTGGGCAAAGAAATGAGGTTATAAATAGTTCCCACTGTCAACTCTTCTCCCCTTGTTCAAGGCAGAATTGACTTTCTTAGGGGAGAAGGTGTTCTTGTGCTTGGCTGCCAGCCGAGCTAAATTCAAGCACAGTGATTGATGTTGCTGGTGTAGCCAGCAGTCTTCAGACACGCTTACTCCTGAGACCCTTGCTCTTGGATTTAGGCTCATCCTTCTCAGTGGGGACTGACATTGTGACATACCTGGGCTGCGAATACATATCAGGGATTTCCAGAAGTTTGCCTAGAATTAAGAGGCAGGGTACATTTCCTCTTTTTTAGGTGTCTGGGAAAGGGGTGTAGTTCATGCTTGTGGGCATGTAGTTTTTCAAGGGTTGCCATGATGCTGGTGGGATCCCCATCAGACTTATCTGCTGGTTGATGAAGAGGTGGTTGCCTAACAAAATTTAGCTTGATAATTGCTAAAGGTTGGCATGTTTTGTAATTCCCTATAGAATCCTTTACATTTCTGTGGGGTTAATGAAGTTTGCCATATTAAAGTATAAATTTTATGTCCAGGTCATTGAATCTAAAGGCAAAGCTGGAGCAAACGGAAACTAATTGAGTCTGAGTATTCATCCAAACATGTACAGATGCATGATGAGCTAAATTCTAATTTCTAGGCTTTCATAGCAGTAGTATCACTCAAGTTTTAATTTAAACTTTGGGCTTATACTTTACATACTTCCTTTGGGCATTTTTTTAAAAAAGTCTCTAAGACACTCTTCTGGATGCTGTCAATAATAGCATTTTGGTATTCACCAGACACACGAACTATTGAAAACAGCCCCTTGTGAAATGCTTTTGAAATTTTTCATGGCTTTGTGAAATATCAGGTTATTCCTAGATGTTTGAAATTCCCTTCCCAGACTAAACTGCCTTGCTTTATGGTTGTGTGGCTCCATAAATCCTTGACTCTTAGCTTTCTGAAATTTAAAGTAAAACAAAACGAGTGAGCACTTGGAATTTATGCATTAATTTATAAACAGTTGTATTTGTAATCTGCATATTTTAGCCATCTGGGAAGTGGGATATATGATACGGCTGGTGAACATTTTTGTTAAAGCAAAGAACCTGTTTATTAAAGTTTACACTAACCTGCAAACCTTTTCATGGAAAGATTCTACTTTATTCAGTATTTTTAAATGTGTTGGAAAAACAGCATTTTTTTCTTAGTCCTCAAACAAAATATAGTCCCCCTTTTCCTGTCAAATGATCCTAAGAAGCTTATATGTAGAGTAAGTTCTTCACAAATAAGCTTCCTGTTACTAGGCCAACGTATTGTTTATGGGGAAAATGCTACCCACAGAACAATACCTCTGCCTTAAGGGAAAATTAAAATAAAAACAACAGATAAATTAGGGAGGATTATTTAACTGTAATAGTATTCAGAGCTATGCTTTTCTTGAATTCGGGGCAGCCGTAATCTGTTTAGGTTTGCTTCGATCTATCCTTGCTACTTGAGCAAGCTTTGATGGGAAAGGGTGAGAAAGTTTTAGTCTTATGAGTCATTGTTTGATGAAGATCAATCCAAAATATGATGAAACTTTTTTCCAGCCATCTGGTTAACAAGTAGCGCTAACATATTAAACAGAAGAATAATTAAATGCAGAACTATCTTACTGGGAGGAGTGAATCCTTTTTTAGATATGTTTCAGTAAATATTGGTACCTTATGTTTTTGATGACTCTATTAGACATTCAGAAAGATGTAAAGAATGAAAAAGGTATAAAGAATATGATACCTGTCTACCCACTACACAGTTTAAGAAGGGAAACATGACCTTTTTTCCTCCTGATCACATTCCTCTTGCTTTCCCAAGAGGTAACTTGGCTCCTGCTAATTTAAATTCCAGCTTCTTAGAATGGTGTTGCATCACTTGACCAATGGTTGAATAAGGTTTTAGCTCGATAGAAGTATAGAAGGGAAACATCCCTGGTATGTGTGCAGTGGAACAGAGACTGGAGTAGAATAGCCATTCGTTCTGCATTTCCTTGAATAAAAAATTCTTGTGCTGTGAAAAGAACTGTGTTGGATGCTATTTGAGATAGCCTTTCAAGCATAGATCCTTTTCTCTTGGAGCCTTAGAGTCTGGGCAGGGATTAAAGACTTATATATACAGAGTAACTATAGTGTGGGGGCGGGGGAGTAGTGTTGACTAATCTAAGCTGTGTGACAAATCCTGTGCAGATGGAGGTGCTGTGCCAGGAAAAACTTGCTTGGAGTCCTGTGCATTAAGATTCACCTGTCAGCAGAGTTTAGGATGGAGTGGGGGCAGGAAGGGGACTGCGGTCATGGAGAATGGTTAGAAAATGATTTCAGTAGTTACGTGAGAGACTAAGATCTCAAATTATCCATAGAACACGATCAGGAAAGAAGTGAGGGGTGGGAAGATTCCCAAGAGATCACAAGGATGTGGAAGTTGTGAGAGACGAAGATGATGACTTCAGAGTTTTGGGACTGCATTAAATGGACACTCAGTTTCAGGCATGTTGAGTTTGAGGTTTGGAAACATCCGGGCAAAGATGTCCTCTGAATAGCTGGAAAAATCAAATTGGGGCTTCAGAGTTCAGGAGGAAACCTGGGTAGCCTTTTGCCTAGAGTGGATGTGATGAGACAGGGTGTATTACACTAGGGAAATCAGTCCTGAGTATTCATTGGAAGGACTGAGGCTGAAGCTGAAACTCCAATCCTTTGGCCACCTGATGCGAAGAATTGACTCATTAGAAAAGACCCTGATGCTGGGAAAGATTGAAGGTGGGAGGAGACTGGGATGATGACAGAGGATGAGATGGTTGGATGGCATCACTAACTTGATGGATATGAGTTTTGAGTAAGCTCTGGGAGTTAGTGATGGACAGGGAAACCTGGAATGCTACAATCCATGGAGTCACAAAGAGTCGGACACACAGCTGAGCGACTGAACTGAACACAAGGAAAAAGGTCATTGAAAAAGAGACCTAAAAACCTTTGATATTTTATTCTTGAGCTGTGAATAACATGAAAGAAGCACAGCTAAAGGGTAGGAAAACCAACAAGACCACGCAGTATCCATGAGTTTCCCTTCTATCTGATGTGAAAGTTGTTACTTCCTTCCTTGGAGGACAGAATATGTGCCAAGGTCAAACATATACAAGAGGCTTCCGGTTCAAGATGGTGGAGCAGAAGGACAGGCGTTCATATCCTCCTGCGAGAGCACCAAAGTCGCAACTAGTTGTCGAACAGCCATCGACGGGAGGACACTGGAACCCACCAAAAAAAGATACCCTACGTCCAAAGACAAAGAAGCTGCAGCAAGATGGTAGGAAGGGCGTAATCGTGATAAAATCAAATCCTATATCCGCCGGGTGGGTGACACACAGACTGGAGAACAATAATACCAAAGAAGTTCTCACACTATTGTGAAGGTTCTGAACCCAACATCAGGCTTCCCAGCCTGGGGATCCTAAAAAGGGACTGTCAATCCCCAGGAAATATGACCTTAAGGACCAGCAGGATCTGGTAGTAAGCCTTCCAGAGGACTGAGGGAAACAGAGATGCCAGTCTTGGAGAGCACAAACAAAATTTTCCATGCACTAAGACCCAGAGGAGGGAAGCAGTGACCCCGCCAGGAGACTGAACCAACCCTGCTCATGTTGGAGGGCCTCCTGTGGAGGTGTGGGTCGGCAGGGGCACTGGAAGGTCCCCCTTGGTGTATACCCAGCTGGAGTTAGCCATTAACCCTACCATAAAGCCTGTAGACCCCAGGGCTGGGGTCAAACTCAGTCCAAACAACTACCAGGGAGGGAGCCCAACCCCACCCATTAGCAGAGAATTGGATTAAAGCTTTATTGAGCAAGGCCCTGCCGACCAGAGCAAGACCATCTCCAGTGCCTCCCATCAAGAAGCTTACACAAGCCTCTTAGTCTCCTCCATCAGAGGGCAGACAGAAGCAGCAAGAAGCACAGTGTCACAGCAGCTAAAACAAAAACCATATTACAGAAAGTTAGTCATGATGAAAAAGAAGAAAGTTATGTCCCAGATGGAGAGACAAGATAAAATCCCAGAGAAACAACTGAATGAAGTAAAGATAGGCAACTCTCTAGAAAAAGAATTCAGAATAATGATAGTGAAGATGATCCAGGATCTTGGGAAAAGAATGGAGGCAAAGATTGAGAAGATGCAAGAAATGTTTACCAAAGGCCTAGAGGAACTAAGGAACAAACAAGCAGAGATGGGTAATAAACTAGAAGGCATCAACAGAAGAATAACTGAGGCAGAAGAACAGATAAATGACCTGGAGAATAGAATGGTGGAAATCACTGCCAAAGAGGAGAATATAGAAAAAAGAATGAGAAGGAATGAAGACAGCTTAAGAGACCTCTGGGACAGCATTAAATGTACCAACATTCACATTATAGGAGTCCTAGAAGGAGAATAGAGAGAGAAAGGACCTAAGGAATATTTGAAAATAGCTGAAAAAATTTTGAACATGGGAAAGGAAATATTCAACCAAGTTCAGGAAGCACAGAGAGTCCCAGGAAGGATAAACCCAAGGGGGAACACACAGAGACACATAGTAATCAAACTGACAAAAATTAAAGACAGATAGAATCTTAAAACAATAAGGGAAAACGACAACATACAAGAGAACTCCCTTAAGGCTATCAGCTGACTTCTCAACAGAAACTCTGTGAGCCAGAGGAAGTGGCATGATATATGTAAAGTAATGAAAGGAAAGAACCTACAACCAAGAATACTCTACCCAGCAAAACTCTCCTTCAGATTTGATGGAGAAATCAAAAGCTTTCCAGACAAGCATAAGTTAAGAGAATTCAGCACCACCAAATCAGCTTTAGAACAAATGCTAAAGGACCTTCTCTAGGCAGAAAGCACAAGGAAAAGACCTACAGAAAGTAAGCCCAAAATAATTAAGAAAACGGTAATAGGATCATACATATTGATAATTACCTTAAATGTAAATGGATTAAACGCACCAACCAAAAGACATAGACTGAGTGGGTGGATGAAAACTTGTGCATATATGCACTTCCACTTACATCACTCTGCTCGACACCCCCCAAATTGTATGTAATTATTTTATATTGATAAGTTAGTCATATTCCCATTATGGCTTACAATTGTAGTTATCTTTTATTTTTTGTCTGGCTATTGATTGTGAAAGCTGATAAACATTTTTTTACTTTTGTGGTGATGTAACTATTACTCACTTAATACCATTGTATCATGATTGGTCAACAGGAAAATAATAGACCTCTATCTCACCAAAGCTAGGATCTAATAGAAAAACCCATAATCACTTTTAAAAATCCAGATGTGTATCACAATTATCTTGAAACTTTTTGAAAAATACAAATGCTCAGGTATTGCTTTTTTCTCCAGAGCTCCAGATACGTTTCTAGTGAGCAGTCATGTTTAAAAACATCTGGACTATGTGATTATCTTTTACTTTTATCTAGTTTGTTCACTTTTCTATTTCATATTCAGTGCTACCATTTCATTAGTTTATGTTCTCAATTTCCCCATCTCTTTTTTTTTAATGTTCTTTCTCAAGCCTTTATCAAGTGTAGTAGAAAAACTTTTGTATATGTATATTTATAAATATGTATAATATATATCTTAGAAAACTTAAGAATTTTTGCCTAAACTAAAAAATTATGACATTTTTATTCTACTTGTTTGACTTAGTATGAGGAGAATGCTAGATTTCTAATTAAAAAATAGATATGCAACAAAGGTTTACTGTATAGCATAGGGAACTATAGTCAATGTCTTGTAATAACCTATAATGGGAAATAATTTCAAAAATAATATATGTGTATATGTATAACTGAATCACCTTGTTGCACACCTGAAACATTGTAAATCACCTATACTTCAATTAAAAATACATATATACACACACACATACACACACAGGGAAGTCAAAAAAGGAGACGGACCATTAAAAAAAGTTATTGTGCCTAATATGGCCGTCTCAGGAGCCTTGGGCAAGTGAATGAGTTTAAGTTGTGGGTATGTGATAAAGAAATAGAATTGATGAGGGTAAACTACATCTCTTTTACCCCCAAAGAGTTGAGAAAGTAATGGAAAATGAGAGATCAGTTAGTAGGATGAAAGTGAAAGTGAAAGTGAAGTTGCTCAGTCGTGTCTGACTCTTTGCGACCCCATGGATGGTAGCCTACCAGGCTCCGCCATCCATGGGATTTTCCAGGCAAGAATACTGGAGTGGGCTGCCATTTCTTTCTCCAGGGATCCTACCCTCTAGTAGGATGAGGGTATGTGCAATTATGATTTTATTTGTTATTTTAAAGAAAGAGAATTTAGTACAGTTCAACATTTAAAGACTCTGCAAGTGTGGTACATGGACTTCTAGGCATCCCTAAGACCCTTGCAGGGGTCTGTGAAGTCACCGCTCTTTTCATAATAACACTTGATATTTCCATTTCTTTTACATTGACATTTGTGATGGTGCAAGAGCAATTGTTGGTAAAACTTCCAATGCCTTAGCACATGTCAGGGTAGGGGCACCTGCTATTATTCTAGGGCTGCATGTGGGTTTTTTTTTTTAAACACCACCCACTTGCATCAGAAATAATAGTTGACTGAAAAATGTCCTTGATGAAGCCCCCAAAACAATGAATTTTAAGCCCTGACCCTTGAATACCCACCTTTTAAATATCTGGTGAGATGAAATTGGAAGTCTGCAGAAAGTGTGTCTACTGTGTGCTGAAGTATGATGGCTGTCTGAAGGGAAAGCACATGTGTGACTCAATTGCAAGCTGAACTAGCCATTCAAAAAAAAGGAGGGAACATCATTTTTACTTGAAAGTACTCCTGACAAATCTTAGTTTTTCCAAATTGGGTAGTTTGTATATATTTTCTCAAAAAGGAACAAAATGAGCATGTCGCTTCTATGAAAAAACAAAAACAAAAACACACCTGGCAGGGTTTAGTTGCCAGTGATAAAAATTGACCTTTTGAGTGAAAATTAGGTTTGGGGGAATTTGCACCTGTCACAGTGAGTGTGATGGTTTCTCAGGATTTTTCTATTGAGATCTGTGGTGATGTTAATGAATGTGATATTTTGATGTTGTATAATAAAATGTGTCAACACTTGCAAGAGCTGCAAAACCAGTATTTTCCAAATGACCCAATACATGGTGTTACAAAATCTTGCATGGGTAAAATCCATTTGAAGCATAAAACACACCATTGGATTTTCTTTTAACAGAGTACAGAAAGTTCATTGATTCAGAGTCAACACTGGAACTGACCTTTAAGAAATTGCTACTTGTCAAGTTTTGGGGTGGTATCAAAGAAGAATATCTGTAATTAACTGGAGAGGTTCCTCCCTTTCCCAAAGACAAAGCCCTCTGAAGCCACAGTTCTTCACATGCTTCAACCCAAAGAACCTATCGCAACAGAGTGAATGCAGAAGTAGACATTAGAATCCAACTGTCTTCTACTAAATCAGATGTTAAAAAGAATTTGCAAAAATTTAAACTATGCCATTCTTAAGTAACTTTTTAAATTGAAAATATGGTGGTTGTTCTAAAAGTGTCATTTGTTAAAATGTAGTTTTTAACTTAAAATGGATTAACATAGATTTTTAAATTCCTAATATGATGAATATCATGGACATAATCCACATAAGCCTAAACTCTTTGGAGTCCTTAATTTTTAACGGTGAGCTCTGACACCAGAAATTTGAGAACCACCAGCTTGGAGAAGGAGAAAATAAAAATAGATGAGAAAATTGATTCAGAGTCTAATTGTTATCTAGACTGAAGAGGATGAGGACCAGAGAGAAAAAGGCTAATTCAGGAAACACTTTGAAAGAGGAAATGGTAAGATTTGGTGGCAGTTTCAGTGTGGGATGCATGAGATGAAAAACTTAAAGATAACTTATATGATAATGTCTCTTCAGGAAAATTAGAGATACCAAGGGAACATTTCATGCAAAAGATGGACATAATAAAAGACAGAAATGGTATGGATCTAGAAGCAGAAGATATTAAGAAGAGGTGGCAAAAATATACAGAAAAGCTGTACAAAAAAGATCTTAATGATCTGAATATTAACAGAAGCAGAAGTTATTAAGAAAAGGTGGCAAAAAAAAAAATACAGAAGAACTGTACAAAAAAAGATCTTAATGATCCGGATAACCACAATGGTGTGATCATTCACCGAGAGCCAGACATCCTGGAGTGCAAAGTCAAGTGGGCCTTCTGATGCATCACTACAAACAAAGCTAGTGGAAGTGATGGAATTCTCACTGATCTATTTCAAGTCCTAAAAGATGATGCTGTTCAAGTGCTCTACTCAGGATGCCAGCAGATTTGGAAAACTCAACAGTGGCCACAGGACTGGAAAAGGTCAGCTTTCATTCCAATCCCAAAGAAGGGCAATGCCAAAGAATGGTTAAACTATCACACAGTTGCACTCATTTCACATGCTAGCAAGGTCATGCTCAAAAAAAAGCTAGGCTTCAACAGTTCATGAGTTGAGAACTTCCAGATGTTCAAGCTGGATTTAGAAAAGGCAAAGGAACCAGAGATCAAATCACCAGCATCCGTTGGATCATAGAAAAAGCAAGGAAATTCCAGAAAAGCATCTACTGCTGCTTCATTGACTATGCTAAAGCCTTTGACTGTGTGGATCACAACAAACTGTGGAAAACTCTTCAAGAGATGGGAATACCAGACCACCATACCTGCCTCCTGAGAAATCTATATGCAGGTCAAGAAGCAACAGTTAGGACCGGACCTGGAATAACAGACTGGTTCCAAATAGGAAAAGGAGTACGTCAAGGCTGTATATTGTCACCCTGCTTATTCAACTTATATGCAGAGTACATCATGTGAAATGCTGGGCTGGATGAAGCACAAGCTGGAATCAAGATTGCCGGGAGAAATATCAATAACCTCAGATATGCAGGTGATGCCACTCATGGCAGAAAGTGAAGAGGAAGTAAAGGGATTCTTGATGAAGGCAAAAGAGGAGAGTGAAAGAATGCGCACTGATTCAAAACTCAGCATTCAGAAGACTAGGATCATGGCATCCAGTTCCATCACTTCATGGCAAATAGATGGGGAAACAATGGAAACAGTGACCGACTTTATTTTCTTGGGCTCCAAAATCACTGTGGATGGTGACTGCAGCCATAAAATTAAAAGATACTTGTTCCTTTGAAGAAAAGCTATGACAAATCTAGACAGTGTATTAAAAAGCAGAGACATTACTTTGCCAACAATGGTCTGTCTAGTCAAAGCTATGGTTTTTCCAGTAGTCGTATATGGATGTGAGAGTTGAATCATGAAGGCTGAGCACTGAAGAATTGATGCTTTGGAACCGTGGTGCTTGAGAAGACTTTTGAGAGTCCCTTGGACTGCAAGGAGATCAAACCAGTCCATCCTAAAGGAAATCAGTCCTGAATATTCATTGAAAGGCCTGATGCTGAAGCTGAATTTCCAGTACTGTGGCCGAATCTCCAGTACTGTGGCCACCTGATGTGAAGAACCGACTCGTTAGAAAAGATCCTGATGCTGGGAAAGATTGAGGGCAGGAGGAGAAGGGGACGATAGAGAGTGAAATGGTTGAATGGCATCACTAACTCAATGGACATGAGTTTGAGCAAGCACTGGGAGCTGGTGAAGGACCGGGAAGCCTGGTGTGCTGCAGTCCATGAGGTCGAAAAGAGTCGGACACAACTGAGCAACTGAACAACAATATGATAGCTGTGTTTTTGTATTGCAGACTAGAAACCCGTTATTAACAGAACTAGATCAGGTGCCTAGATAGATGCTCCTCTATAAGTAATATTTTTGGAAATTCAGGGAGGAGGGAAAGGTGATGGCTTAGGAGAGGGAGCAACCAGAAAGAAACTGGAAAAGGTTTGTGGAGAAGGCAAGGACAGCAACAGGTTTAGCACAAAGCAAGTCCTGGACAGGTAGAGGCAGAGAGGGAGGGATTTAGCATCAGTCAAGGCTGTGTGGCACTTAACGGACTTGATCAGAAGTACTGTCTTGGAAGCTTGATGTTAAGTCAGTGGTTCAAGGCTACGTGCTCGTGAATGGCCAGACATCATCAACAACACTCAGTGCTCAGTTGAGTTTGAGGAGGAGGAGAGGGGAGAAATGGTGGCATGAGAAGACTCTTAAGAGTCCCTTGGACTGCAAGGAGATCAGTCCTGAATATTCATTGGAGGGCCTGATGCTGAAGCTGAGGCTTCTCTTGGCGGCGTGATCACTGGTAATCCTGAAGGACCTCTGCAGGTCTAGTAGAGTCTGGCTTTAAGAAGAGGGAACTACTAGATGGGAAGTGAGCAGTAGATGTGGGCCAAGTTGGAACAGTTTGATACTCAGCCGAAGGAGAGAATTTGTTGTTTTGAAGGGATAGTGCGTTCAGAAACAGTTAAATTAAGGCAGGAAAATTGTAGATAGAAACGCATTTTTATGTAAGAGAAACACGTGCACATTAAATATGAATAGGGAGCTACGGGCTTCCCTGGAGGCTCCTCCGGTAAAGTCCTCACCAGCAATGTGGGAGACCTGGGTTCAGTCCCTGGGTAGGGAGATCCCCTGTAGGAGGGCATGGCAACCCACTCCAGTATTCTTTCCTGGAGAATCCCATAGACAGAGGAGCCTGAAAGGCTGCAGTCCACGGGGTTGCAAAGAGTTGGACATGAGTGAGCAGTCGACTAAGCACAGCACGTGAAAACAGAAAGTGAAGTAACAATAGTGAGAAAGTGGGCTCCTAGTGTTAAATTTGGTAGAAATAATGATCACCTTTGATACAGTGTGTTATTTCAAAGATAATTGGTTTATTAGGTATTGCTCGTATTTGTTTTGAACTTCATAGTCAAAAAGAAATGGATGATGGCTGCTTCCAAGATGGGGAAATTGAGGTTTGGAGAGGCTCACCCAGGAAGGAGTCCAGAATAGCTTTAGTGTGGAGTCCTTTCCTCTGAGCCTGTGGGGGGAAGGTAGAGGGGGCACACACAGGTTTGAAGTTAGGATGGCGGTAACTGGGGAGACAGTCACTTTGTGGACCGTACCTGGATGTTGATGCCCTAAATGTGATCCAGTAAGTGTGAATAGTTAGAAGGAGCCAGGCAGGGAGTGATTGAAGAAATCCCCTTTGCTTTTTTCCACATGGTTATTCCACATTGGTTTGAAAGCAAGGATTGCCTGAGAACATTATTGGGAGGACAATCACTGTCAGCTTACCTATGGGATCCTAGGGAGTATGAGGCTGATTACTCTCTCAGCTTCAGATACAGCCATCATAAATGTGTTGGATATTTATTGGGTTGACCAAAAAGTTTGTTTGGATTTTCCATAAGATGTTACAGAAAAACCTGAACAAATTTTTTGGCCAACCCAATAAATGTATGAGATAGCAGAGCATTGCTAAGAGATGAGGTCTTTCTCTCCAATCCTCAGCCCATTTGTATTGGGTAAGGTAACCCCATAATTGATGAGTGATTTAGTATTAACCACATGAATGGAAATAGACCCTCTAGAGTATCCCATTTGGATTTTGGTGTGGAAGTCGTTTTGGAATTGTTAGCTCAAAGAAAATTCTTTCTGACTGTTCAGATCTCAGTATCTGGTGACTGACTATGAAAGGAGAAATGCATTTCCATTTCACAGTCACGGGTATCAGTGTGTGCTCCCGGGCAGCTCGTCTTCCCCAAAATGGCACTGTCATACTTCACCCAGGAGTCCTTCTGCCAGAATGAAAAGTTCAGCAAGAGAGGGCCCTGTGCATTAGGGAAGGAAAGATGAAGACAGCTTGATGTGGATTAAGAAACTCAGACTGTAGGGGACTCCTGAGGAGAAGGTCGCTAGGATGACATTTTAGTAGAAAGAATAAGATGAAAAGACAGTTGGAAAGCTTTTGGAATTGCAGTGGCTTAATGGCCGAAACTTCAGTACAGAACGTCTGTTCATTCATCCCAAACCCGGGTAGAGTTTTGGAGCTTTGGTAACAACAACGTTCAGGTTGAACAGTTAAGAGAACAAGTTGATGATGAGTTTGGATGTCCTTTGTGTATCTGGGCAACTGCGACGGCCACTGCTCCCCAACTTGCCAGAAGGGGGATAGTTTGGATGACTAGTTGTCTTTGAATTTGTGTGTACACACACACACACACACACACAGACACACACACTTAAACTGAAAACCTTGACAGCCTGGTGTGAATCTGCTATCCTAACCTGCCCCGCTGCAGGCCCTACATGGGATGCTGGTCTCACAGTTGACAGTTGTGGTCCTGTTTGTCAACAGAGTGGATTTTGTGGCAGCAGCTGCCAACTGGGAGTCATTTCTGGCTCTTTCCTCAGAGTGTTTCAAGTTGAACTAGAAGGTAGACATTCTGGGGCAAGTCACAATTGGGTCACAGTGCAGAGATTGTTTTGAACAGAAAGGGGGGTGTGGAGTAGGGAAATGGCTGAGTTCTGGCCGCTCCCCCACTTCTTCCCCTTTCCAGCTGCATCCTGTTCTCCCTGCAGTCCAGCTGCCACCTAAGATAAACTGGCTGCCCTGCTAGAGCCTAAGGGCAAGGAGGGTGGCACCGGTCCTGTTCTGAAGTGGTCCAGCCCTTGGGTGTGCCTGGGCTATGCTGCTTTGGTTGGGTTCCTGCTTTCCTTTCACCAGTGCCCATGTATCTTAAGAGTCAAAATGTGGTTGGAGATCAGCGGTGGGAAGGAATCTTCTGTAGGGTGGCTTTCAGGGTGTGGTTGGGCCGCCCTGGGGTGGCTCCCTTACCCCTGTCATTGGCTTGGGGCCACTGCTCTTTCATGTTAAGAGTTTATCGCAAATGATCCAGAAACATCAGGGCTCTTTCAACCCACAACAATCAAGTCTCAGTTAATTTTACCCCTGCAGTATGCTACAGCAAATGAAAAACATCCAGGCTGGGAAACAGCTGTTCTCACCCTAAACATTGGGAGCTTTTGAGAGCAGGCAAGGGCGGGGGGTACTTTTCCTTCCCTAAGAATACAACTAATTTAACTTCCCTTGTAGCTACCATCCTGCAAGCATGACTTAGCAAAACTGATAATGTGGGTGAGAATAATAAAGTTGGTCTTTCTCAGCTCTGCTTATATTGTCTTTTGTATTTTCTTACAAAAAGCAAAGTTAGCATTGAACTTTGGTGATGATACTGTGTCACAGGTAATATTTCAGATTTTATTTTTCCTCATTTTATGTTTCTGTAACCTATTACCCATTATCTGCAGATTTCCACATCCAGGGAACGTTGGTTCATGAATGTATGGATCTAGGTACCTAGACAATTAACAGAAAGCAACAAAACATGAAGATGAATGACTGTTACAGGTTGCTTGTTGTTCTTAAGTTCTAACTGTGTAAGCACAGTTGCTTTATACGTTATTTCGTTCCCTGATGGAAGCTGGGCTGGCTTAAAACTGTAAGAGAGGTGTTGGAATGAAGTGAATATCATCTTGTTGACCATCATTAAGTCCCCTTAGAGTTTGGATACAAGATTAACATACAGCTCAACACTTAAATCCAACAATGAAATTCTCTTGAGTGCACAAAGCACGATGACCAACCTTAAGGAGACCAGAGGAAGGCATGGCTTCCACACATGCCCTGTGACTGTCAGGTGGAACATGCTTCCAGCGTGGCTATGGAGTGTGCTGAAAGCACATCCAGGTTTTCTACGTCTCCTCATGGACAGCAGGGTGTACTCCTGGGGCCTGTCTCTTGGGACACAGTTTACTGGGACTTAAGATCTTTGTTTCAGCATGAATCCCTGATGACTGACCCTTGGGTTTGAATCCTGGTTTTGACTTGCACTCCTAAGAAGTGTGCACAGATTGACGTGGTTGTGCCCCTGCCTTGCTCAATGAGAGCTTGCATTTCAGTTTCCCTCCAGTGTCCAAGTGACTCTGCTAGCATGCCACTTGGGTTTTCCTTTATTTCAGCTTTCTGTGGGCATTGGACACACAGTGTCCTTCAAGAATAAGATAAAGAGTAGACCTTTTCTGCCTTTGGTGTCTCAGGTACCCATTTCTCATGACGTGGAAATAGGACTTGCTATCAGATAATGATACTGTACCTTTGGATTCGGGTCAACAGTTTCACCCTGTGCATTTGGTTTTTCCCTTTCACTATTTTCTTAACCTGTCACAGTCTCTTAATTAGAATGTATTGCTAAGGGACAGGCAGCCCACTGTCAAACTTTGTGCCTTTTATAAAAATACACAAAAGCACCAGACAAGCAGCTGTAATGCCAAGTCCTCCAGATGCGATACTGAAATTCCCGAGAGGGGTGTCTTCATTGTTTTCTTTCTTTGTTCCAGAAGCAAAGGCCGATAATGAACCGAGCTGTTCGCCGGCAGCTCAAGAACTGTTGACAAGGCTGGGATTTTTACTGGGAGAAGGGATCCCAAGTGCCACACATATAACCATTGAAGAAAAAAATGAAACCATGGTAATGCCCGAGGAAGATACTGCATGTCATATCTGCTTGGAGGATGAATGACGGCATAATTGTCTTGCCTCCTCCCCAAGTGGGGAAGTTGTTGTTCAGACCAGATGAGTCTGGGCCATTGTTTATTGAAATTCATTTCAACAGTTTGTTTGTGAACCTTTGTAGTAGGGAGTGGGGAGAAGCAGAGGGTGCAGACCTTACAAAAATGTCCACATTAACCTTTTGGTCACCACCCAGAGAAGAGTAACTGAACTGAAGTGGCTGAGAGAATTCCTTAGGAATGATACTACTTTTATCTTTATAGCACCATTCTTTTCATCCAGCTGCTTTGGTACGCACTTTCCTGTGCCCTTTTTTTTTTTTTTTTTTTTTAATTGGTTGAGACTTTGGAGGGTCAGTGGGGTGAGGAAAAGATTTATAGGAGATGAATGGAAACAAAATAAAATAAGATCAAAAGGTTCATCTTCGGAAGAGCACTCCCCTTCCTAGGGAGCGGTAGCCTGCCACATCCGAGATGAGAAGTGTACTTCTGAATAGCAATGAGGGGCCAGAGCCTCTGCCCCTTCGAGGGTCTCTGCGAGGGTGTCAGGCGTTGATTGAGATCGCAGTGGCCACCAGTCTCCGTCCCTGGATCACAGAGCCCATAAATCTTCCAAAAATTGAATCGGGTTGTGGTGCTCGTGATACATTACAAAACCAGAGTTCCCAGATTTTCCACACAGAGGTCAAAGAACCCATTTGTCTTCTGCAGAGTTTGAATGAAAGGAAGTCTGCCTGTTAGCTGTTTCTGCCTTACAAATGTTCATTCCCACTAAATGATTTCCAAGACTGCCCTCTTAGGAAAAAAGATCACAGGGAGGCAGACAGAACTAGGGAGATTTCTCTATTCCCACTAAATGATTTCCAAGACTGCCCTCTTAGGAAAAAAGATCACAGGGAGGCAGACAGAACTAGGGAGATTTCTCTATTCCCACTAAATGATTTCCAAGACTGCCCTCTTAGGAAAAAAGATCACAGGGAGGCAAACAGAACTAGGGAGATTTCTCTATTCCCACTAAATGATTTCCAAGACTGCCCTCTTAGGAAAAAAGATCACAGGGAGGCAGACAGAACTAGGGAGATTTCTCTATTCCCACTAAATGATTTCCAAGACTGCCCTCTTAGGAAAAAAGATCACAGGGAGGCAGACAGAACTAGGGAGATTTCTCTATTCCCACTAAATGATTTCCAAGACTGCCCTCTTAGGAAAAAAGATCACAGGGAGGCAGAACAGAACTAGGGAGATTTCTCTATTCCCACTAAATGATTTCCAAGACTGCCCTCTTAGGAAAAAAGATCACAGGGAGGCAGACAGAACTAGGGAGATTTCTCTATTCCCACTAAATGATTTCCAAGACTGCCCTCTTAGGAAAAAAGATCACAGGGAGGCAAACAGAACTAGGGAGATTTCTCTTTTAAATTTTGGAAGACCGTATATACTAAGATCCCTGGATTGTAAAAAAGAAAACCTGTTTTCCATTTTCCTGTTTGTTTTCAATGCTAAAACCGTGAGGCTACAAAGGGGTGTGTGGACGCGCTAACCCCTGCTTCCGCTCATCTTGCAGTGCACAGCCCTGAGCCAAGGCATCAGCCCTTGCTCCACTCTTACAAGCAGCACCGCCTCTCCCAGCACCGACAGCCCCTGCTCAACCTTGAACAGCTGTGTCAGCAAGACGGCAGCCAACAAAAGTCCCTGTGAGACCGTTAGCAGCCCTAGTTCCACCCTGGAAAGCAAGGACAGTGGAATTATAGGTAAGACTCTCTCTGCTCGGTCATGTGACGGCTCCATGCATTTCAGCCAGAGCATTCACCAGGCTCTTCTTAAGAGGGTTTTAGCATGTGCGGTCTGTGAAGGTCAGCCTGCCCGGACTGCCCTGTCCTTTGCAGATAGCACTTCCACGGCCAGCTGAGCGGTTGAAACATTGGCTTTTATGTTCCCTCGTGTTTGTTTGATAACCCTGGACTCATGTGGTAAAAAATTTTCCACATCAGATCTGGCCTATGACATTAAAAATATCTTCCCTTGTCACTAATCCACTTGATGGGTATTGGGTCTGCATAGGACACACCACAGGACAATGGAGTCCCTGCATATTGAGAAGTCTTCCCAGCCAGATCTCAAGGTCACTGATCTTCCCACTTATGCCCATGTATTTGTTCTTTCGTTTCTTCTAATGGCATCTGACCACTGTCTGGAGGCCTGGAGTTTCTAAGTACCCAGCCCCCCAAACACCAATATCCACACCCATGCCTGCGAAGTACATGTGGATGTGCTGAGCTGCTTGTCTGGAGTCGCAGAGTACAGTCGTGACTCTTAGGCTGGTTGGCTAGGTGACGTGAATGTTTAACTGAGTTCTTTGCATACTTCTTGTAAGGAAATCGTAAGTAAGGCTTCTGATGAGTTCAGTAGTTTCTTAGTCCCAGGTGCACAATAGAATCAACTGGGGAATTTAAGAGCCCCTGTTTTTACCCCGCATCCCAGAAGGAATGCGTTGCATTTCTGCAGGTGGGCCGGGCGGCTGTGTGTCCTGGTCTACAGCCTGGTGCCTTGGGGGTGGGCTGTTCGGGCTTCTGCTCTCAGGCCATGCTGCTGTCTGACACTGGTGCCCTCTGGCAGCTCAGCCCTTTCCCTGCTGCTGAGTGATGCACATGTTTTTGAGGGATATTTTATGTTTTATTATTGGAAGGAACCCCACTTCCTTCCACGTTAATATGTAACCAAATGCAGTGACATTTGAGCTCTTTGTTTTCTTCAGTCACCTGCAATTTCTTTCATGTGTAATTTGAAAAACCAAACTGCAGGTTCATCCAGTTTGTATTTTGGAGATTGCTTCAGAAGATACGTGAGACACCTGGACTGGGTTATGAAGTTCTTGGTGTCGCCCCCTTAACAGCTCTTGTGAGGGGCCCCGCAGCAAGAGGAAGGCAAGCCTGTTGCCTCAGTTTTCTCTTGGATCAGGATTTTCAATGGGTTTTTGTTTCATTTTTAATTGTCTCATTGAGATATAATTTCCATGCCACAGTATTCATCCGTTTAAACCTTTGAGTGGCTTGTGTTTATTCAGAATTGTGCAACCATCACCACAATCTGATTTTAGAATATTTTTACCACTTTAAAAAGGAACTCTGCACTCTTAGAAGTCACACCTCATTTCCCTGCATACACCAGACCTACTCACTGGGTCATCTACTTTCTGTCTCTGCAGACTAGCTCGTTCTGGAAGTTTCATGTGACTGGTTTTTGTAGCAGGTGTGAATTCTCTTCACTTCAAGCCCTTCCAGTGAGCTTGTTCTTCCAATTTCCTTTTCTCTTTTAGCTCTGCTTCCCCACCTGCTATTTTGTCTAACGAATTTTTCCCAGGGTTACTGCTGTTTTCAGGTCCCGTCTGTCTCTGAAGTGTCCCCCACTGATGGATCTCTGCTCTTGACTCTGTGATAGCCAGATGACTTTCTTTACAGTGTCCTTGGCTCTTCTGCAGTACCCTTTCCTCCTCAGTTTGTCTTCTTTCAGGAAATTGGCCAGTGCTGCTGCTGCTGCTAAGTCGCTTCAGTCTACAGGTCTTTTAAAAAGTTATTTATGTTTGGCTGCGCTGGGTCTTCCTTGCTTCACATAGGCCTTCTCTCGGTGCGACAGTTGGGGCCGCTCTTCACTGTGGTGTGCAGGCTTCTCACTGCAGTGGTCTCTCTTGTTGCTCTGGGCGCACAGGCTCGCACAGTTGCAGTACAGGCAGCTGCGACTCGCAGGCTCTGAGGCACTGGTTCAGTAGTTGTGCTGCGTGGGTTTAGTTGCTTCACAGCGTGTGGAATCTTCCCAGACCAGAGACTGAACCTGTTTTCTCTGCATTGGCAGGCAGATTCTTATCCAGTGCACCGCCAGAGAAGTCCTAGTTTTTTATTTTTATTTTTTTTAATAGCTTTTTTCTCTTCATTCTGTATTGTGGCATTGACATCGCAGCCTCTGGTTACGACCAAGCCAGTTTCTTGTTTTGACAGAAGACTTTTCAATGACAGAAAACGACCCACGTTTATTCCCTGCCTCTTTCTCTTTCTCATTAAGAGATATTGCTGCAGTTTTAAAGGTGTCCTAAAGAGGAAAAGTTGCTGGTTTGTTTTTTGTATTATCATTGAATGATTGAATTGCAGGAATATGAAGGCTCTCAATTAGTACTTGATGTAATATAGTCCCTGCTGAACCCAGAATGGTTAGTGCCTTTATAATGTGCTGTCCATATACCTCAATATTTTCAGTTTACTTATTCTTGTTTCGTTATTTGCTGTTATCTCCAGTATTTTGGCCTAGAGAGTTCCATGGACCATAAAATCCATGGGGTCACACAGAGTTGGATACAACTGAGCGACTTTCACTTTCTACATGGTTAGAGGGTCTCATCTATCTTATTCCCACTATCTCCTGGGCTCCTCGCATGGTGTTGGGAATGAGAAATTAAGGAAAGAGAATTATGGCTACTCTCAGGTTTCACTGAAGGAGGGAATGGTTCGTTGGTTTCTAAAGAAGCTGTGCGGGATCCCCATTCCCAGTCGGCATCGTCAAGCCTTTTCATGCCATCTGTACTGTAAGCTGTGTCTTGTCGTTAAGCAGCTCATTTCGTATCATTGAGAATGTCTTTAATTCCTTGACTCAAGTCAACATGTTCTCCTAACTCAGCTGAACATGAAAAATGGTGACGATTGAGATGGAAGGAGGAGGAAGTGGGAGGTGGTGCCTAAGTCCTTCTTTCAGCTCCAGGAGTTTGTGTTTCCTGCCTGGTTCCCTGAGCTCCTTTAGGGAGCCGGGGCTGTAGGTGGCTGAGAGGGAGAGATGCTGTGCTGGCAACAAGGTGCCTCTGTCCTCTGTCCTTCTGACCTGCAGAATTAGAGCCTGTTGCCAGGGACACATTGGAGGTGTGACAGGGAGAAGGGGAAAAAACTTTTCCTCTCCAGCAGACCTAGCCGCAGCTCTTTGAAAAGGTGGGCGTGGCTGGGCCAGAGGAGGAAAGAGCTTCCTCCTGAATTGATAACAGGGTGTGCAGGTTCTGTCGCCTCTCTGGGAGCAGGCATCTGTGACTCAGTTGTGGTTTGGTGATTGCTGGGGGTGGAGCGTGAAGAACTTGTCTGTCTTTATAAGGTGTAGCCTGGGAATGACAACCTTTTGGGCACCTTAACTGTTCAACAGAGTGAGATATTCAAGAACACAGCAATCCCAGTGGGCAGAGACGAAGGCGAGATATCTTGGCTTCCTGCTTTGGGAGGCCCGGCAGCTGCTTGTCAAACAGGCTGGTTAAGATTCATGTTCCAAGTTACACAGGGCCCGGAGAAGGGCGGAAGGGGCTTTCCACTGAATCTTCCATTTGAAGTCGTTTAAGACTCAGCCTGTGGAGCTCAGGCTAGAACAGCAGAGGCTTGGGGGTGGGCTGGCAGCGTGTGTGCAGTTATCATGGCATTCCAAGCTTTGCGGAGGTTGCAGGCCCCCATCCAGGGCTCAGACCTGAGTTCCCTGTATAGTATTAGCACAGTTTATTTAGAGGAAGCTTTTAACAGTGCTAAGCCATCCTTAAAAATTCCCAAACCTCCCCCTTACTTAAGCCAGCTTCAGTCATGCTGATACTATTCAGTGTAAATATTTTTGACCAACAGATGCTGTGAAGGGAAACTTGTGTTCCCACATGCCCAGACAGCCACAGGGTGCCCTGGGTTCTGTTTCTACTGGTTTTGATACATTGCAGATGAAGAGAATTTCTTTTTGGAACTGCTTAGTAGGAGAGAGGGCAAGCTAATGACCAGTAGAGGAATTTATTGGACCCCTTCCCGTCTCTTGGAAAAGGCCCTGATACTGGGAAAGATTGAGGGCAGGAGGAGAAGGGGACGACAGAGGATGAGATGGTTGGATGGCATCACCAACTCAATGGACATGAGTTTGAGTCAACTCCAGGAGATTGTTGGTGAAGAACAGGGAAGCCTGGCATGTTGCAGTCCATGGGGTCGCAAAGAGTCAGACGACTTAGTGGCTTAACAGCAACAACATCTCCGGTCTCTTAGATCCCCGGGAGAAGGGAATGGCAACCCCCTCCAGTATTCTTGCCTGGGAAATCTCATGGACAGAGGAGCCTGGCGGGCTGTAGTCCATGTTTGCAAAAGAGTCGGACATGACTTAGCAACTGAACAGCAGCAAACTGGAGGCCAAGGCTTAGCAGAACCCTCCCCACCTCCCATTCCACCTTCATTGTGTTGTGCAGTTTCACTTTATCCTATTTCAGGACCTCCAGGTTCTCCCAACATAAACTGCTTCAGGAGCTTAATAATTCTGTCATGTGGAAATACTGTCTAAGCTAGATGAGATTAACTGAATTCCCTACAATATCTTTTTATTGTCCCTGAGGTAAAATTCCTTATTCTTAACATATTAAAATTATTGACATTACCTAGAAGTTAGTGTCTGATTTTCAAATCTGCAATGTGAGAACCTCTAAATGTGTCGCGAGCTGTACTCATTCACTTGAAGCAGCTTTTCAATTACTTGCTTTGAAAAGGAAGACTTTATAAAGAAGTTGCTTTTAAAGGTATTTCCTCCATGACTGTAAGAACATTATTTTCTTAGTGACGCTCTCTTGAATATAACTGGCTTTCGACTGTTACAAATGGAAAGTCATAGACTATGAACCCCAGGTTAGAAAAAAGTGAGGTACGGGCTGACCTTGGGAATATTGCAGGCTTGATTCCAATCTGCCATGGTAGAGTGAGTGTCGCAATAAGACAAGTCACAGAACTCTTTTTGGTTTCGTAATGAGTGTAAAAGTTGTTTACGCCGTACTACAGCATTTTACTTAAGAAAAGGTACATACCTTTATTAAAAGATACCTTATTCTTAAAAAATGCCGACCATCACCTTTGCCTTCAGCGAGTTATTATCTTTTTTGCTGGTAGAGGGTTTGAAATATTTTGAGTTGCTAAAATGTGATCCAGAGATATGAAGTGAGCACATGCTGTTGGAAAAATGGCATGCTTGGATTTACTCAATGCAGCGTTACCACACAGCTTCAATTTGAAAAACACCAGTTTCTGCAAAATCCAGTAAAGTGTAATATGCCTGTACGTGTATTCATTCGAATCTGTGTAAAAACCCGTCTGATTTTAAAAAGTCACTGAAAATAATGACTTAAAGCACTATTTGCTTTAAAAATATTCTTTGATTTTTATGTATGTTCATATGATCAGTATTTTATGTTTGTATTTATTTCATAGAAATGGGCTATTTCAAAAGAAAGAGGATGGATATTGGATGAAGAGAAAGACACAAAACTCAGTTTTCCTAACAAGATTTAAAATGTTAATAAATCCTTCCTATCGATTAATGATAGAGGTGCTCAGGAGAAGGATTTCCAGGTAGCAGTTTAAAGCATTCTGGCAGAGAGGCCTTTAGAAGCTAACCATTCCTTCCATTTGCTTTCTCTGCCATCTGCTTCTACCTGCTGACACTTAAAATCTCCAGATGACTTTGGTGGCATGTTGGGTTTGTTGAGAGCCGGTGTTAGAACAGCCCCGTGAAGGTAGGGGAGAGGAGGGCATCCCACGTGGAAGATGGCCTGACCTCGTATCTTACCTCTCACCCCACTATCTCCCCACCTCCTCCTGCCCTGCTCCCCGACAACTGAGCCGCCACATTCCACCAGGCCAGATAGCTTTCAGGATGATTAAGTGCTCAGAATTTGAAAAGGGTGAAGCAAGAACTCAGACTCTGCCTTTCCCTTTCTTTAGGGGGTGAGGGAGGAAGCTTACATTTGTCCCCCCGCCTGCTCACTTTGAAGTGGGGAGGCAGGTATACATTTAGGCAGGGGAATATCTTCCCAGAAACATCGCTCCTACACAAGTGGCTTGTGGTGAAATACCGACACTTGATTACGATCCTGCTGATCCTTGCTAGAGTTTGATAATATTTGTTTTTCTGCCCAGTTGCTTAGGACATAAAGAAAAGTGACTGTGGGCTGAGTTTTATCTTCCTGCATCTCTCTTCTCTGCTCTCCTAGCTTGTAAAATGAAAGTAGTGCCAGAGGAAGCGTTAGACCTTTCATTTCCTGAACTTTGGGCCTCAGGGGAGGTGATCAGATGCAGAAGGAGGCACACAAAGAGGAATTAATTGTACTTTATTTTCATTTTTAACTTGTAAATCCTGCCCTTTTGATTTTATGCTAATACTGCTTTGTTGACACCTGTATTGCCCTGCTTGCTACTAAATTGAAATGCTTTGAAATTGATTTGGTAATAACTATTTAGAGTGTTTCAGATCTGTGTTAATATTCATTTTGCTACACTGCCTGCAATTTAAAAAATCATCCTTAATTATAGAAGCTCTTTAATCTCTTGGGTGAAGGAGGAGAATTTGCCTTTACATATATTATTCAGTAAGGCACTTAATGGGAAAGAAGTCCTTGGTGGTGATGTGAATCAACAAAGTGCCCACTGTACTTGTATTCAGACCATGGTTGGAGTTTCCAGGCTGTTTTGTCTGAAGCATTTATGGGCACCAACTGCATACCAGGAGCACATTTGTTGAGTGCTGGGACGATAGAGATAGTTACAGTATCTGCTTTAAAACTTGTCTCACTGTGGAAGGAGAGAATGGTCTCCTACCGTTGAAGACTTGGGCAAGTTGTCAATTGCTGGAAAGGGTGTAAGACATGGCAGTGCCCTGCAAGGGAAGGTGTTTCCCGTGGATAATACCAACCACTAATAGTGAGTGCCTTATGCTCTTTCCTGGAAGAGTCTAGAACTCTGGAGTCAGTGGACTAAATCAGAAGTCCCGTTGTCTAGGCCTTCGGTGCTGAGGGTCTCTGTAGCTGTACTAGTACACAGTGATGTGTGCTATTGCCGAAAAACTTCATGTTGTTCGAGTGTGCAGGCTTCTTTCTGGAGGCTGCTACCCGCCCTTTCAGACAGAGTCTGGAGCCAGTGGGCGAGGCTGAGGCTGGCCGGTGTGGCCTGCCCGCCCTCCCCTGCACCCTGCCCCAGCTGCCCCTTCAGGTGTCTCTGCCTCAGAGGCCGGCTGAGCACTGCTGGGACCACATGGCTGTGACTCGAGTCCCGGCCTAGCCGCCTGGCACAGCAGAGCGCCTTGCGCAACGCAGTAGGCGCTGAGCCGGAGATTTGGAGCAGGGACCTGCCTGTCACGGGACCCTCGGCGGTTCCACAGGGCTGTCCAGAGGAGCCTCGTGCTGCTATCCAGGCAGAGTGGCGGGAGGAGAAGCCAGAAAGCCCTGTGGAGCTAGAGGTAACTCAGGGCCCCCTCCCTGCATCCTGCCAGGTGAGCACGCATCAGCCTGAGTGCCTTCACTGGAAGCTGTGCCTGCCAGGCTGCGGGGGTTGAAAACGTCACCCAGGTGGACGAGCCTCAGACTTTGTTCCTGTGGTTTGTTAGTGTGTGGGCGGGGCGGAGGGAGAAGCACTGGCTGGCATTTCTGGGAGGTTTTTCCTGCAGGCTGGGTTCATCCTTGCAGTCTTCCCCGGTGTCTCCTGGGGAGATCCAGTGTGTGGCCTGGCAGCCTGAGCGTGCGAGGTGTGAGTGCACAGCAGAGGAGGGCAAGCTGCTGTTGGGTCCACAGCACCAGGGAGTGGGCATCTGGCTTCTTGGACCTGTCACCTTGATCTTTCCCTGTCTTGATCTCAGTTAGACGGTGTTCGCCTCCCAGAGTTGCTAGTGATCTTCATCCTTGGGTCTAAGAAGGCGGTGTCTGCACTAGTTGGATTTTATTCACTTATTCTCTTCTCTGACTTTCATAAGCAACCAATCACTTTCTTTTTTGTTTGATCTTTAATTCACTGGTCCCTTATTTTAACTGTTAAACTCTTCCTCTCAACCATTAAACTGGATATAGTAGTAGAAAGATGTTTGTCTGGGTTTTGTTAGTGGTAATTTATTTTTCTTCAGTTGAATGGGGGAGGACAGCATTCTCATGATATAGGAGGCACCTTGTATCTGATTTTTCTCCACCACCTACGGAGAGACAAAGGGCTCTCTTCCTAGACTCCTGGCTTTGAAAATGGAGAATGCAGGACAATCTATGAGATGCTTAAACATTTTTTTTCAATTTGGGGGTGTTTAAAAATCTTTTCAAAATGTAAGGTTTTGTATATGTTTCATATTATAATAAATTAGTATAGTCCATGAACGTAATTTATAAATATGTGTATGTGGGATGTGTGCACAAGTTTTTTTAATCCTGTGATTGGAACAGTGCAGAGCATCATTCTGGAGCCCAACGAGGGTTCAGGTGTTCCAGGGCTTTCTTGCCCATGGGACTGTTAGAAGTACTGAGTGAGATATGACTGAGGTTTAGAATAGGGCCTGTGTACCGTAAGCACTATTATAATATTCACGTTAGCCACTATTGTTGTTCTTATTTCCTAGGGATGTTTATTTATTTATATTCCATTCCTCCCTAGTGGATTTGAAATGCTCACAGGCATTTACTAAATCAAGATTTTTCTTTTTTGAAGAAGGTATGGGTGGAGGAGGGCTTCCCTGGTGACTCAGCAGTAAACAATTATCCTGCCAAGGCAAGAGATGCAGGTTTCAATCCCTGTGTCTGGAAGATCCCTTGGAGGAGGAGATGGCAACCCGCTCCAGTATTCTTGCCTGGAAAATCCCATAGACAGAGGAGCCTGGTGGGCTACAGTCCATGGGGTTCCAAAGAATGGGACACAGTTTAGCGATTAAACAACAACTGCTACATGAGTTGGGGAAAAAGTGAGAGAAAAGATGAGGTCAGGAGTCAGGTTGATAAGATTTTATTAATTTTGCTTTAAAGTGTGCAGAAAGTTTTACTCAGGACTTGCAGCCAGTGTAATGAGAAACACAAACATACAAGATTATGTCTGGAAGGTAAAGACAAAAATGTGCCCATTCCTAGAAGTGGACCCAGAGAGAGCCTCTCGTGGGTCCTTAAAAAGTTGAGAAGCCAGAGTTTGAACCCATGCCCCTTGCATGTTTCACCTCTTGTCTTTTCCAGAGCTCAGAGAGAATTCAACTCTGCCTATGTATACGTTTGATACCAGTGGCCCTTAGTTCCTAAACAATTCTGGACTGATGCCATAGTCAGATTATTTCCTCGTGTTCTTTTAAATCTACAACTTGATTTAGATCCCACCAGACTGCTTTTTGGACCCTGAACTTTACTGTTTATTTTTTTAAATTCTATTTTAAGTGAACATTAACATAGAACCTTCAATAGGCAGAGGGGATGAAGGGAAGGTTGGGAAGGAGGAGAGAATTGCTTTATTGCAGTGCCATGTAGAGCACAATGTTTAATGACCGAGTAGGTCCCTGTCTCTGCTTCTCCCACCTTCCAGGCAGCCTCCCAGCCTCCCTGACTCTCCCTCCTGGCTCCCTTATGACTGGCCTTTTTCCACTAGCCGCTGCCTGGGGACTATTTTTAACAAGGCAGGTTTCATGAACTGCAAAATACTTTTTAGCCACAAATACTTCTTTTTTAAAATTAATTAATTTATTTTAATTGGAGGCTAATTACTTTACAATATAGCCGCTGATAACTTTTATAGAACTCCTTTTACATGATGAGAACTGTGCAAGGCAAAGGGAGTTTTAATACACACAGCATGTGCAGTCAGAAGGTGATGGAAATACCACTAACTTGTGCATGTGTGAATTTGTGTCCCCAGTGTGTCTCCATATCTGTAAAGTAGTGTTGATGGTTCTCAGCCTTTCCACATCTTCTCACATGTTGTGGTGATCATGTATGTGTCTTAACATGATTTGAAAGTGCTTTGGAGGTGGTACAACCGAGTGCATGAGTGAAAGGTGAAAGTGAAGTCATTCAGTCGTGTCCGACTCTTTGTGACCCCACGGACACAGGAGCCTGCACCAGGAAGATCCCCTGGAGAAGGAAATGGCAACCCACTCCAGTATTCTTGCCTAGAAAATCCCATGGACGGAGGAACCTGCCGACCATGGGGTTGGAAAGAGTTGGACTCAACTGAGTGACTAACACTTCCATTTTCTTGGCATCTGTACTAGTTGAAGGAACAAGATGATAGAATTTTTCAGTTGTTAAGGGGATTTTCAAGATTATCCAGGCTCTGGAAAAATGTCAAATAGCCCTTATTTTTCAGTCTTTTATGTTAATCATCATATTTAGGGTGGTGCCCTGTGTGGTCAGCTTGAGAGTGACTGTGTTAATTTAATCAGGAGTATATTCCTGTTAGCCTGGAAGAATAGGTATTTTTGAGTAGCAGGTTACTTAAGAACTACTTTCCCTTTCTTGGAGGCTGTGGAGTTGTCCTATTTGTTGTGCTTCTTAGGCTGGATGGGGAAACTGGGGCCTTTGTCTGCCCGCCCTGGATCTTCTTCATCATATCTGAACCGAGATGAAAGTTCACTGCCTGGGTTTTCAGCTGGCAGCCTGACCTGGGATCCCAGGGAAGGCTGTGAAGTGGGGCAGTCTTAGTGGAGCATCTTTGCGGGAGGGGCCTGGCTTCAGAGTGTCTCACCTGCCTGCCTTTCACCAGGGGTGAAGGTGGATGCTGGAATGCATCTCTTAGGTGAACTTCATAAGGGCGGTGGGAGAGTCTCCTGCTTACAAACATAAAGTTATATAATATTCTCCTTTTGAAATTGTGGCCCCATCTAGGACCTCTCTTCCCAGCTGCTGTTCCTGCAGCTGGGAGCCTTCCTCTCCTCCTCACCCACCGCCCACCCCCTCACCACCCCCCCGCCCCCGCCCTTGCCTCCCTCTCCCTGACCTGAATGATGCCACTTGTCAGGGCCTGGGCACTTGTGGCCGAGCTGGCAGGACTGGGTCTTCAGCCTGTCCCTGCAGTCCACGAGCCCTGGCCAGACTGTCCCTGCCTGGCTGTTGCTGGGGCCCCTGAAGTCCTGCTTCCACTGCTGTCATTTGTAACGTGAAGTAAGGAGTCCCTGTTCCCACTGCTTAAGGTCTGGGATAGAGGTTTGATTCAGAAGTGCATGGCACTCAGGGAGAGCAAATGAAGAAGAACATCACTTGGACCTTGTTTTTTCATCTTAAGAATATGGTCCCTCAAATAAGACAACCACAACCTCAAAACCAGATCAGTCACCCCCACCCTGGAACTGTAACTTAGATGTTGGGGTTGTCTTGGAACCCAGCTAATTACAACGTGCCTGCAGGAAAAGCATTTTGAGTCCTGAGCATTGGACTTCTAAATGAAAGTTTGTGACACAATCATAGCTTATTAAGAGATTATCATTAGTAACTAATGATGATTGAGACAATAATCTCATTAATAAATTAAGGTAATCTTATGAAACCCTTAGCACAATCCTTGGTATACAGTAAGCTTCAGTAGATACTAGCTACTTTTATTACTAGCACCACCTGCTTTTTTAGGATGGAAAGAGTCACAGTTAATAAATGGATGTTCATATGAATGGCCCATTTAAAAAACACGCACAGTGAAGACTGATCGATTCCAAACAGATGGAGAAACTAGTAGTAATCCTGCTAGAATACTTGGAAATGCTAGGAGTCCCCTAAAGGTGTGACGGGCTCATCCCAAATCAGCTTACACTTTGGTTAGAGACTAAATGCCCACAATCCTGAACCAGCAACAGTGAGAGTAAATGTCCTGTCTCTGTAATTTGAGCTCATCCATTGAATAAGCAAACATTTACTGAGCACTGAGTATGTTGGACTGCAAGGAGATCCAACCAGTCCATTCTGAAGGAGACCAGCCCTGGGATTTCTTTGGAAGGAATGATGCTAAAGCTGAAACTCCAGTAGTTTGGCCACCTCATGAGAAGAGTTGACTCATTGGAAAAGACTCTGATGCTGGGAGGGATTGGGGGCAGGAGGAGAAGGGGACGGCAGAGGATGAGATGGCTGGATGGCATCACTGATTCGATGGACATCTGAGTGACCTCCAGGAGTTTCTGATGGACAGAGAGGCCTGGTGTGCTGCGATTCATGGGGTCGCAAAGAGTCGGACACTACTGAGCAACTGAACTGAACTGTGTATGGGCCAGGCCCTGTTCTGTTCAGAAAAGGAAGGGATCAGCTAATGGTGAATCCTCTAAGGAGGCTTCAGCACATAGGAGGGATTTTTAAAGAAGGAGCGAGCAGTGGATGATAAGTCCAGGAGCAAAGGCAGTTTTAAAATTGTGATAGGATACCCTGCAGTCAGATCACAGGAGGAAATTGTTTTGTCTTTACTTCTAAACCATAAAGAACATTGTAAAAAATAAAACTGCTTCAGACCCTTTGATCCCAGATAACAGACTCTGTTGGAGCTAATTCACCAGCCTGCTGATAAAGCCTGTATGTTGATGAAGCAGCTTAATCCAGGCGTCTGGGTCCTGAATACACTCTCACCCAGTGTGCTCCCATTGAAGTCTTGCAGTTAAGGGCCTGGGCCACTGGGATCCCAGTAGAGATCAGGGGACGTGGCCTCTGTTCTCAAGGACACAAGCCAGTGTTGGACCCGTGGCGGGACCTGTGTTTGCAAGTGGATTGCACATGGCTCAGTATCTTCAAGTCGGAAGTGGCTGTTTGTAGATTCATAGAGGGAACGTTGCCCTGTTTCTCCTTTTTTGCCAAGATGCTTTTCCATCCTGGTTTTCTTGGAAGAGGTTAAATATTAATTCTGCCATCAAGTATCCCTTCCCATGCTTATGTATTCCTGTCCCTGGTTTCCTCAAGGTTTCCATCCTAGGCTGCTAAAGGATTAAAGTCAAGTCAGCCTCCCTGGATGTCTTAAACAGACGTTATAATGTTTTAAGTCTAAGGACTGAATTTCTGTCTGACTTCATCGTTGGATTTCGTTTTATAGCTTTTCCTCCTACATCTTTCCTGCATTAACCACTGTACTGCCCTGCCCCTTCTCTCTGAGCACAAATGTTATTAATTTGGGAAAAATTCTTAAAGGTTCAAAGGAATTTAATGAGATTTGAATTCTTTTGTGAGCAATTCATCTTTGTTAAAAGGCAGGATATATCGTTTCCAAACTACATAGATTTACTGTTAGCTCTCAGATACTTTTAGACAGTTTTTTCATTATCTTCTTATCAGAGTTTTCTTTTCCCTCCCCTGTAGAATGATTTAGCAGTTTATTTCCCCTGATAAGCAACATTCTTCTAACTTACCAAAATACACTGTATGAAACATAGTTTGATAACAATCTGCGCAGACGAGAAAACCATTGATCATGGGGATGGTGTGTGTGTGTGTCTGTGTGTCTGTGTGAGCTCTCAAGAGCCCCAGCTATTCCTGGCTTCCTTCAAAGTATTTTGGTCTCTCATTTCAGCCACAATTACAAGTTCATCGGAAAATGATGACCGGAGTGGCTCCAGTTTGGAATGGAATAAGGACGGAAGCCTAAGGTTAGGGGTACAGAAGGGAGTGCTCCATGACCGCAGGGCAGATAATTGCTCCCCAGTGGCAGAAGAGGAGCCCCCTGGGCCAGCGGAGAGCGTGCTGCCCAAAGCCGAAGCCTCAGTTGGAGATGGTCCGGTCCCTTATTCTCAGAGCTCCAGCTCGCTAATAATGCCACGGCCCAACTCAGTTGCAGGTAAGGCCACGCCTCTCCCTGGAAGGGTGACCTCGCTGGGTCTGAGGTGCCCACTGCTCACTTTCTTCACGTGGGAATCTAATCCAGACACAAGCCACCCTTGTGATAATGGGTCAGGCACTTAACTTTTGCAAGCCTTACTGTACCCATCTGTAAGCATGAGAGTAAACCCATATGTAAACATAAAGCTGCATTTAGTGGTCATTAAGTGACCTTTCCCCTCTAGAATTCTTTAAATCTAGTACTTAGACTATATGGCTCTTTGTATATAAGGGAAGAAAGGACCAAAAATTCTGTCCTTGTTTTTTTTTTTTTTTTTTAATTGAAGGATAATGCTTTACATAATTTTGTTATTTTCTGTCAGATTATTTTAAGCCTGAGTTAATGCAGGATTTACAGCTTAATCAAGGGAAATCATTGTTTAGAATGAGTTTGTTCATATCAGCTCAAAGAATTTCTTTTTTTGTGCCATTCCCCTGAATTTTCATTACAATTTACTTTAATTGGAGGATAATTGCTTTGCAATGTTGTGTTGGTTTCTGCTGTACAATGTGAATTAGCCAAATGTACGTGTATATCCCCTCCCTCTTGAACCTCCCTTCCACCCACCCCTCAAAAGAGTTTTTAATCCAGCTTTCAAACTAATTTTCTATAGTTGAGGCTCATCATATAGATGGGAGATCCAGTTTTGTATAATTCAGTTATAAGGGAGCTCACGGTTTAAAACATGAGCAGCAGAAAAGCAAGTTCTCTCTCAAGGAAATGGAAACAGGCCAGACAGTCATGTCTCAGCAAGATGGGGCAGCTGGAGCTGAGAAGAGAATGTGAAAGGGGTGACTGGTGCTGGCTGACTGGTCAGTGGGTGCTAGTTCACAGTGGGCGGGGAGGGGAACCCTGCATCTGAGCTGCTGTGCCTGCTTCAAGGTCCCAAATTTCTAAACTCGGTGCTCTTCTGTTGAATTTAAAAGAGGAACTTGTTTTGATCATTGTTTGTTACCAATGAGATGCTTACAATTTCTCCTCTGCCAAGGCCTGGACCCAGGACCTCTCTTCCCACATTGAGGGTTTCTCTGTGGCTCTATACTGCTCCTTTGGGCTGGGCCAGGCTGCTCTGGTTGTCGTTGGGTGTGTTTTACAGTGGAACTCTCAAGCGGCTGATAAATATACGGTCCTAATGGAAGAATTCTGAGACACAACTCTAAATTCGCTTTCAAAGCAAGTAAAATGGCCTTATTCCAGAAGAGGGATTTGGTGTGCCTGCCAGAAGGAAGTACTGAGAGCTTTATGTGTATTGAATGTATTGAACGATGGTTCTTCCAGAAGGCAGTGTGTCCTCTCACCACTGTTTCACCATCTACGGCATAATATGTTGCACCCATGGCATTTTAGACCCTTTTAACCTGGATATGATGAAAGGTTCATTTGTGTTATCCCAGGACTTCATAGCTATATTGACTTCAACAAAATGGCAGACTTGTATTCAATTTAATGCAGCTATTTTAAAATTAGGAAACACATTAATAAATTAATTTAACAGTGTTAAAAGGACCCCTTTCGGGTTATGTTTTCTGCTTGATGTTCTTTTATGTGGTTTCCTGCCACGTGAAGTGACAGTGGGTGTGAGCTGAGCATTTCCAGGAGACTGCAGTGATTATAGAACAGGGCTTTCTGATTTCTCCTGTGCTCATTCATTAGCTTCTATGGATGCACTTGAGCTGGACCTCCTGTGGAATTGGGAGGGTTTTACCTCTGGGCTTGAGCAGTGACTGCTTAGCCTAATGGGTTTGCTCATTTCTCCCATGTTGCATATTTTATAAACTAAAAGCATGTTTTGGAAGGAGATAGGAAAGTGCCTTACATCATAGTATCTGCTAACAAGCTAGGAGTCTGGTAGATTCTTCTTTGCCTACCCTTTTACCCCGAAAGCTGAACTTCAGTTAGGTGGGGATGGTGGACTTCCCCTGGTGGTCTAGTGGCTAAGACTCTTCACTTCCAGTGCAGAGGGGCTGGGTTCCATTCCTGGTCAGGAAACTAGATCTCTCAAACTACAATGAAGAGTTCTCATGCCAAAAAGATCCCCTCATGCTGCAACTTAAGATTTGGTGCAGCCAAATAAGTAAATTTTTTTTAAAGAGGGAATGGCAAGATTTTTCAAGTATCATTGAAAAGAATAAAAGACTCACGTTATAGACTATGCACAGTGCTGTTTAACTAGGGATTAGAAGGCAGGTTGCTACAAACAGGCTGTAGGCAACACTCGGTGGTGGACTGAAGTAAGGTGGGAAGGACCGTAGACTGAAATCTCTTGAAAGTGTTTGCATGTCAAGATCCATGTAAACACAGAGAAACTGCCGTTTGATAGGAAAGGTGTTTTGGTATGTGAAACAGAATAAGGACTAAGCAAGGGAAAGAAAGGTGATGCCAGCTTCCCCAAGGGACATAGTTTCCCTAGGGGGTGAGGATATGGAAACAAGTTCCAAAGGCTGCCTGCCTTTACTGTCACTAAGCCTGTTACAGAGAACTGGAGCTGTTGCTTCATTCTTAACTGTCTCATACAGTGCAATTTTTTGGTCAAAGGTTATAAAAGTAAGTTGGCTAGGTTTGGTGATTGTTTTGCTATACAGAGATTTTCTTTGGCAAAGCATTTGTTGAAGTGGAATTGATTTAGAAAGCTGCAGTCTGGTTGTTATTGAATATGCCACATCAAAATACATAACACAGTTTATTCCTTCATTAAAAAGCAGAATGAGAAGACTTTAAAATGGTATCTTGGATAATCCGGAAGTTGGATAATTGAGCTCTACCTTTTTGGACTACTGTTCTTTTTTTTTTTTCCTTTTGTCTTTTGAAATACTTTCTAAGTGAATCACAGAACACTGTTTAGTTTAGGAAACCAGCAAGCAGACTTACCAGCCGCTTTTCTTGAGTCTCTAACTGGTAATTGCCTTGGACTTAACGGCACTTACCTTTAATAGGTTGATCCATGGTGTTTTAATAGATGCTCCCTTTGCTCAGCTTAGACAAGTCTCCCTCTGCTTCTCCGTCTGCCCATTCCACTCCCACCTCCTTTCCCCACCACAAAGCCCTCTTTGCTGCAGCATCTTAAAATGTGCTTCTCACCCAGATGTTAGACACAGTGTATGTATGCCATGAGTATATAATTAATTTAATTGTACAGGTATTAGCAGTAGATTTATTGCAGCATGAAATTATTGCTTTCCCTCTGATTTTTCTGGGCCCTGAATAGTTCAGGCTTTTGAAAGCATTCATTATTTAAATACCAGAAGTGAGCTAATTTTTGTAGCATCTGAGAATTCCTAGGAGTGTGTGAAAGGACAGCGTGCTGTCGTCCTAGGGTGTCACCTGGGCGTGTGCGTGAACACCTGCAGCGGCACGGCTGCTCCTCTCCTGTCACTCTCAGTGGCTGTGATGACACTTTATAAAGTGGAGGTAGCCAGCAGCTGGTGGCTTGCAGCCCTGATGAGCAGTGTGATTTCGAAGCAATGTGTTCATGTTCAGCATAGACCTCTGGAGTTGCTGGGCTGCTCTGTTCCCTACTTTGGAACTGAAACTGTAGTCACTGAAAATCTGCAAAGAGATACTTGAAACCTCCTATCTCCTGCCTGTGTGTCATACTTGGGCTTTTTTGCAATCCTTTCGTTGAAGCGCTCTTTATAGTCTCTTCTTAAACCTTCGGTTGTCAAAAAGTTCTGAACTGAATGTCATGTTTTAAGGGGTCAGGATAAGAAGGTAAGCGGGAAGCCATTGGAGGTTATAGGTGTCTCTGTGCCCTCTGGGGTTGAGGCAGCAGGTCAGACAGTCTGGGCTCTCCCAGCTCTGAACTGAACTAGCTTGTGGCCAGAATGTAGCTGGGGTTCCTTGTTCTGTCTCAGCCTTCGACATGTAGGTGTGTTCACAAGGAGGTGTGCGGAAGAGTGGTCATTTGCAGAGCCCCGAGGCAGAGTCCCAGGTCCCAAGTGGGAGCCTGGAAATGCGTTCTAAGCAGTGTGACTGTAGGGAGTCAGGGCGATGGGTGTGGTCCTGCTGGCCATCTGGGGAGTTTCCTGTACCCTGGTTGTGAAGGACCTGGAGAGAAGCTGGATGTTGCCTTGGAGTCCCAAACCTTAGGCTCACTTGGAAGTCCTGCATAGGGAATTAGCTGGATCCTTCTAAGAGGAAAGATTTGTGTGGAGTATTGACGTACTGTGTGCAGCACGTGTGAACAGGCTGTGGATATGCACTGAAG
Source organism: Capra hircus (assembly GCF_001704415.2). Lineage (NCBI taxonomy): Eukaryota > Metazoa > Chordata > Mammalia > Artiodactyla > Bovidae > Capra > Capra hircus. The sequence continues at coordinate 98,989,445 of NC_030809.1, forward strand.
AAGCGTCAGTGGGTGCTGCCCTAGAGTCGAGCTGTCTGAGGTTTCTCCATGGCCTGGGACTTGAGCAGGGTGCGTGGTCAGCTGGCCTCTGGAGACTGCAGCAGAGTGGATGCACTGTCACAGAGCCAGGCCATGAGCCGCCCACGTGCCTGCTGAATGGAGGAGTGAGAGGAGCTAGTGCCAAAAGTGTGGAAGGAAAGGACCGAGGCTTTAGGAGGGGCAGTAGGAAGGGCCCAGATCAGGCCGGTGGTGCTGGCCGGTGGTCGGCTGCTACATCCGAGCCCATGGGGTGGCCAGAGGGTCTTCAGCAAGCAGATGGTCCAGCTTGACTTCTGTCCTTCGAAATTCTGTCACACTGACGCTCTCACCACTCTTAGAAGCTTTAGCCCTGGAAATAGAACTCCCTCTCCCTCATCCTGGAGAAGGAAATGGCAACCCACTCCAGTACTCTTGGCTGGAAAATTCCGTGGATGGAGGAGCCTGGTAGGCTTCAGTCCATGGGGTCGCAAAGAGTCAGACACGACTGAGCGACTTTACTTTTCTTACTTTCTCTCCCTCATCGTTCCCCCTCAAGTGATGTCTGTATCTTTGTAAGGTAAACATATGTATAGGATTGTAATTATTTTTATAATGGACTCCTTAACCCCCCCCCAAGACCAGATTGGGTTTGATTTTATGTAGGTTTTTCTCATTGTGACCTAGAAAGGACCTGGAGAGAAGCTGGATGTTGCCTTGGAGTCCCAAACCTTAGGCTCACTTGGAAGTCCTGCATAGGGAATTAGCTGTATCCTTCTAATGCGATGGCATATAAATAAATAAATAAATAAATAAATAAATAAGAGAAGGTTCCTTTTTTAAGATGGAAACATGAACTGTGTATTTGCTTTAAAAATTTGCTAAGACGTAACTATTTTGTACCGATTATTTTTTACAATTCACCTTATATGTGCCTCATAGATCCGTAAAACTTTTTAACAGGTAACTGTGTGCCATGACTCTTATTTGATCAGAGGAAAATGTGATTACTTATGTTTAGAATTGAAAAATTACATACACATAATATAGTATAGTATATAATCTATAATGGATACATGAAAATTTGAAGCTTTCCGATAAAGTCCACTTGGTTCCTTTTACTGCCAAGAGCTGACTTTTAGGGTTCTGAGCCCTGAGGAATTGTCCATGCAGAATGTGCTCGCCTAGTTAGCAAGGCTGGTATTCTAGTGACAGTGTAAGACTCTCGAGCTGCAGAGATAAAGAGTCACTGTGCTGTGTGTTTGCAGTCAGTACTGAAGCTTTACTGAGTTTCACTTGATTCAGGTTTCTTCATAAACATTTTTGGTGAGGTCTGTCTCTTTCCTGGAGTAACGGACATTCTGGCAACCGTATCACCATGACTTTGGCTCAAGAATGAGGAGCTCTGGATTTTGTCCACTTCTCAATTAGCGACAGTGACAGGAAAATTAATGGGGGCAGGCGAACAAAACCAGTCAGTCTGAAGTAAATTTTGTTGAAAGCCTGAAATGAATGGATTTGTAATTTATAATTTTTCGTAGTTTGGGTATGATATTAAACTCAACTTTGAAGAGACTAAACTTCGGTTTAATATTACAGCAACGAGCTCAACCAAATTGGAAGACCTGAGTTATTTGGACGGACAGCGAAATGCTCCCCTCCGGACATCCATTAGGTTACCGTGGCACAGTACGGCTGGAGGTAGGGCGCAGGAAGGTAAAGGCATTTATTTATCTTTGCATCTGCTGGGATTACGGCTGTGATGAGGTTGTTCGCTAAACATGGAAAGTCTGTGGTAACCAGCATTCCAGCCAGCTGTTTTTAAAACATGATATGAAGTGTATGTGTGCAAGAAGTTTATATCTCTAAGGTGTGCTAGGAAACCATCCCTAAGAGTTTTGGAGCCTCTTCCTTACGTTATGTAATTAACTTGCTTCTGGAGTTGAAAAATTATTCTGTAATATGTTATTTTGACGCAAAGGGTCATTTAACATTCAGGGATTGTTTAACACTCACTGGAGTTTTTGGTCACCAACAAAGAATCAGCTTTGTTACAGTTTCTTAGGCTCTGGGGGCCACCTCCTGCTTCTGGCTGAAGTGCACAGTTGAGTGGCCAAAAATCTCACAATAAGGGTCAAAGTACCACCACACCGCGATAAGAGCTGGGACACTGTCTTCAAGGGAAATGCATTTCTGTTTTTTCCTATAGAAGTGGAAGAAACAGGTCTTAAGGACTATTTCAGATAAACTGATGAGACATCATCTGGCCCCTTCATCACTTTCTCTAATCCTCTGTGTATCTATCTCGAGTCATGTGAATAACTTAAAAGTGTGAAAGGGCTAGAGTCATTTTAATAGGACCCTTTGTAAGACCAATAAGATATGATAAATGAGGTATTAGGAAGTATTATCAGAGAAGGCGATGGCACCCCACTCCAGTACTCTTGCCTGGAAAATCCCATGGAGGGAGGGGCCTGGTGGGCTGCAGTCCATGGGGTCGTGAAGAGTCAGACACGACTGAGCAACTTCACTTTCACTTTTCACTTTCATGTATTGGAGAAGCAGATGACAACCCACTCCAGTGTTCTTGCCTGGAGAATCCCAGGGACGGGGGAGCCTGGTGGGCTGCCGTCTGTGGGGTTGCACAGAGTCGGACACGACTGAAGCGACTTAGCAGCAGCAGCAGCAGGAAGTATTATAAGAACCATGCTGGAAACACTTGCAGATAGATCCCCTGTATTGTAAAACCATACAAGCAACAATAAACTGAGTTTTTAGTGCATAAAATTATGACATTCTTCTAAAATAATGATCTTTTTTTTTTTTTTCCAAAGCACGATTTGCTCCCTACAAGCCACAAGACATTTTGTTGAAACCATTGTTGTTTGAAGTACCAAGCATAACCACAGACTCTGTGTTTGTGGGAAGGGATTGGCTCTTTCACCAGATAGAAGAAAACTTGAGGAACACAGAACTGACAGAAAACAGAGGCGCGGTGGTTGTTGGAAACGTGGGCTTTGGGAAGACGGCTATCATTTCTAAGTTGGTGGCGCTGAGCTGCCACGGAAGCCGCATGAGGCAGATCGCTTCCAACAGCCCCAGCTCATCAACGAAAAGTATGTCCATGTTTAACTGCTGGTCCAGTTTATTGCATGAGTGTAGGAAAGGTGGAGGGAATTGCTGTCTGGACAGACGTAAATTCCCCGTGTTCCTCGTGTTCCAGCTGCTGTGTCAGGTTTGTGACCACGTGCTGGAGAATTCTCTGTCTTTCACAGTCTTCTGTAGGTGTGACCTGGGGTGAGGCCAGCCCTCCCTCGCGTTCTCCCAGCTGTCAGGCCCGTCACCCTCCTGATGTGGGCAGTGAGGCCTGATCAGGTGCTCTGAGGAATTCAGGGTCCTAAAGTTCGGGATTAGTCTTCTGGCAGAAGAAGCCAGAAGGAGTCTGTGCAGAATTCTTTTGGATCCTGTTTTTCACAGCCTTTGTCTTCTATGCTGGACTTGCCAAAATTATAAAAACTAACTTCATCTGGGAAGGAGTGGCAAATTTGACAACCCACAGCTTATTTTATATGTAATAAAACAAAGTGTTTCTAACAGGGTGAACAGGAACAGGGAGCCAGGAAAGATTTTTTTTTTTTAACCAAAAATAATAAAGGAAGCCAGAAACAGCGGTTCTCCTGGGAGGGCACTGGGTAGTGAGAGACAGGGCTGAGAGGGACCCTGAATTCCTGTTTGGGCCTTTGCATCTGATACCATGTTCACTCACTAGCTGTTAAAATACTCTCTGGGTCCAACCAAGAAATGTGTTCAGCATCCCACACTGTCCTTGTAAATAATGAAACCGGTCTCTTCACTGCAGCTTCAGATTCCTCCCAGGATGTTCCTTTCACTCCACTGCTTTCACCAAGTTCTACAAGTGGTCCTGGTGCGGCCAAATCCCCCCCAGTGTCTGGGTCTGATGCTTCTGAGAACCGGAGACCACGAGAGGATGCAGTGAAATACCTGGCTTCTAAGGTAACCTGCTTCTGCTCTATGGGAGCCTCCCAGAGAGAGAGATTTGCTACTCTGGCTTTTGAGAAATGAATTTAAAAAGGGATCTTAACATGGAGAGAAGAGTTGCTTAATTCAAAAACATAGCTTTTGATAAAATTGTGATAGAGTACTTCAAATAAAAGGTACTCATGAAAATTAATATCTTAGGACATTGGCAGTGGACTTTTATTCATCTTAAATGATGAATGGAAAGAGTTCCTCAAAGCCATCATAAATATCATTGCACTCACCACAAATCCACCCTTGTAAACACATGCCCTCCTTCATTTTTCATTTGGTATAAAAGCAGGAGATTGGGAGCCTTTACCAGGCCTCCTTCTCCCCCACCTGCACTCTGTTGCTAGGGCCCTTGGTTACAAGTGTCTTTCTGTCAGAGGTTTCTTGTGATGTTGTAAAGAGACGTGGCTGACTTTCCCTTCCTAGGACCTGATCATCAAGGTCCTTCTGAAATTTTCAATCTGCTCAAAAGCCAGCACAGGTTCATAAGCTGCCGTCCTGCATGGCAGCAGTTACCACTCCCATTCCATGTGAGCCACTTGGGTCCCCCAGGGTGGAAGGGGTGTGAGCTGGTGATGCTGGAGAACCACCACAAGTGGACAGTGGTGAGAAGCATCTGTGAGGGGCCCCCTCGGGTGAGGCTGGTGCAGAGGAACTGAAACGAATGTGCCCCAGCTCCCTGCTCCTTGCTTCTGCTTTCCCGATGAAGGCTATTCTTCACCCAGCCTGGACAGTCCCAACGCCCTGACCACTGATTTGGGGCGGTCCTCTGGCCATGAACGGGTGATCTGAGATGAGGGATATGGTGCAGACTTCAGAGCCACCCTGTGACAGTGGTTAGGGACCCACAATAAGAAATACATGTGATACTAAACACCTGGTGTTCACACACATCATCACACACACAACTGAAGCAAAAACATTATATACTTATTCTTACATCTATAAAGTTCACTGCATTCAATAAAAAAAAAAAGGCTTTATGGTTCTAATTGATTTCATGCCCCACTCTTGGATCGCCAGACTTCCTATTATCAAGCACCATGCTAGGTGGACTGTGGTGCTGGCTCTCTGGTAGTTTGCACAAGCTCACAGGTCACCTTGCGTTGCTGCTAAGCTCTGTCCAGCTGAGAAGGGAAGAGCAGGTCTGTTCCCTCTGAGTGTCCATGATGCATGTTCAGTCACTTCACTCGTGTCCGACTCTGCGACCCCATGGACTGTAGCCTGCCAGGCTCCTCTGTGGATTCTCTGAGCGAGAATACTAGAGTAGGTTGCCATTTCCTTCTCCAGTGTCCATGATAGATGTAATCAAAACCAGAAGTCACGTGGGTTCCAAGTTGGCCACACCTGTCTTGCCACCTGCTTTGTGAGAGTCTGTAGACCTGGAATCGGACCCCAGATCTCCCACTGATTGACTGTCCCCCTGGCAGGGCATTAACCTGTGTCTGCTGCCCTTGGCTCTGGTCCGTAGCCAGTGGGTCTTGTCCTGCCTCTGCAGGGCCTGTAGGGCTGAGTGGCACAGCAGTGACACAGACCCCTCTGAAAAACACAGAGCACTTTGCATGAAAGTGTTTGGGCCTTTTTCACCTTCCTCACCTCGCACTCAGGGCTTCCCTGGGGGCTCAGTGGTAAGAACCCTCCTGCCAATGCAGGAGACACAGGTTCGGTTCCTGGGTCAGAAACATCCCCTGGAGAGAGGAAATGGCAACCCACTTCAGTATTCTTGCTTGGGAAGTCTCACGGACAGAGGAGCCTGGTGGGCTACCATCCATGGGGTCGCAAGAGAGTCAGACACGACTTAGCAACTAAACAACCACCACCACCAGCTTGTGCTTACATTCCTCCATTCATCCTCACTGGGAAAGCTGCATATTTTTCGTTTGTCTGCAGTATGCCACCCCCCCCTCCCCCACTCTCAAGACAGAGCCGCATCTGGCACTTTCCTTGGCGGTCTCTTCAAATCCATCCCAACAAAAAGGATCCTCTCAGCTCTTGGGCAGGAGCCTCCCTTCTCCTATGTGTCCCTTCACATGATAGGCAGGATTTTGGCAGTGTCTGCTGTTGATCCTTCAAATAGTGCTGCTGTTGAACTTCTCCATGGTGTTGCTGGAAGTGTGGGGAGGAGGCTGAGGGCCTGAGCCGGGCTGCCTTGCCCTCTTGCCCGCAAGAGGAAGCAGCAGTGACTTGACAGCCTGGCTTTCATTGCCGCCAATTTTATCTGCTTTTTGGATGCTGGAAATGAGTTTCCCAAGGAGATGCTGCTCTTTTTGAAAACAGACATGTAGTGACTATGGTACTAGTGGATATCAAGACTACCCAGATGGCTCAAAATTGTCTTAAGCCAGGGTAGACTTTACATTTCCTGGATAAATTTTATTCATTTATATTCAACACAGAGGGAGTAACTTGTGGCGATCTTAGGGGCAGTCAAGACAGATTTGTGGCTACAACTTAAAGTCTGCCTAGAACTCAGCAAACTTTAGCAGCCCTTCCAAAGTGGAGGAATGACTGAATCCATTAAGCTAAATGATGACTTAGTCCTGCGGAATAGAAGGAACGTGTCTTGTTAGAGAATGGGAGCACTGCATCCCGTTGGAGAGCGTGGAGGGAGCCGTGCGGAGAGGACGGGGGCGATGCTGACGGCTCTGCTTCCCCGCAGGTCGTGGCCTACCACTACTGCCAGGCCGACAACACCTACACGTGCCTGGTGCCCGAGTTCGTGCACAGCATCGCGGCCCTGCTCTGCCGGTCCCACCAGTTGGCCGCCTACCGGGACCTGCTGATAAGGGAGCCCCAGCTCCAGAGCATGCTGAGCCTCAGGTCCTGTGTGCAGGACCCGGTGGCTGCCTTCAAGCGGGGCGTGCTGGAGCCGCTCACAAGCCTGAGAAACGGTACCTCCCAGCGGCCAGCCATGTCCTCCCTTCTCCCCTGGATGGTCCTCAGAATGGGGGTGGGCGTCTGCTGGCCCTGGGGGAGAGAGCGAAGTGGGCACAGGGAGGGATGTGGGGTTGCATGTCTCCTCCCCTTCCTCAGAATCCCCTGTCCAGGGCCCCACCTTGTCCTCCTCCAAATTGTGTCCTTAAAAATGGAATACCTCCAGTAAGAATTAGCTCCCCAGTTGAACATTGCCAAAGTAGCTAATTTGTAACCAGAGGTTATTTAGATGACTTGCTCCCCTAGAAACTGCTGCCTGCATATTTTGCACTCCTCAGTAGCAAAGGAGTACATTGATTATTTGGGGGAACTTGCCAGCATGTTTTTCCAGGGGCCTCTGTTACCTGGTGGCTCAGACACTAAATCTGCTTGCAATGCAGAAGACCTGGGTTGAGAAGATCTCCTGGAGAAGGGAATGGCAACCCACTCAAGTACTCTTGCTTAGAGAATCCGGTGGACAGAGGAGCCTGGCGGGCTATAGTCTATAGGGTCACAAAGAGTCGGACATAACTGAACAGACACACTTTCACTTGAAGCTAAGTCATTTCTTGAAGCGGCCATTTGGGTTTTTTTGCCCTTGACCGTCTCAGAGGGGCATTAGTGATATTCTGAGCCTTTGTCTATTCATCCTTCCTGCCCCTTGCTCCTTACGTTTTGAGCTAGTCTACCTGTCTCCATAGCACTTCTGCCATTTGGTGCCAGGGACAGGGGAGTGAAACAGATACTCCATCACTGCTCCTCATCGCCAGGCAGGAAGCTGGCACCAGTGAGTAGAAAGCTAGGTTCAGGCTTGGAGGTTTCTGTGTAGCAGAGTTCTCGCCTCCACTGGCTATGTGCCTTCGGTGGGATGCTCTGACCTTCCAGGGTCAGCTTACTCTCCCAGAATCCATCAAGGGAGCTCTGTGGGGTAGGGTGGGGGGCAGGACCTAGAATCTTTTGCAGGTTTGATCTCAGTGTGTGCTGGCTCTCTTTGCTGTCACTCACCCCAGTGACAGGAGTTCTTGAAGAGCTAACTGTGGGTGAGATCCTGCTAATGCATGTGATGCCGTATGTTTCTGAAAACTGTTTGGTGGGAATTGATCTTTGTTTGGCTCTGCACTCTGGTTTTCATTACAAATTTAATAGAAAATATGCTTCTGTGAAACCACTTATTCTGCCATATGTAAACCTTTTTAGTTTTCCATAACACTTTAAATTGTGCATTAAAATACACTGGGTGGTGCTATCTTATAGAAATATATAATTTCTTAATTAAAAAAAATCATTTTATCTTTTAGAGCAGAAAATTCCTGAAGAAGAATACATTATTTTGATAGATGGCTTAAATGAAGCTGAGTTTCATAAACCTGATTATGGAGATACGCTTTCTTCGTTTATTACCAAGATTATTTCAAAATTCCCTGCTTGGTTGAAGTTGATTGTGACTGTAAGAGCCAATTTCCAGGTAAGAAAAAGAATTCTCAAAATCTCTTTCCAAGACCCTATGCCCCAATTTTGCAATTTTTCTAATTATAATTTTAGGTTAACATTAACAACTTAAACTGTTGTAAATCATTTTGCTGCTGAATTGAAAGGTGTATTAGAACTTTGAAATATTACTGTACAGACCCCTAAACAGGCAAAGCTCTAACTTTTTTACCCCCAAGGCACATTTATCAAGGTGTCAGGTAAGTTCCCTAATTTCGTTAAGCTATACTGGTGCTTCCAAAATGGAAGTGTCTCGCCCCAGTTCAGCGCAACTCAGTTTGGGGGGCTGTTGTAGGTGCCTGGCCAATAAGTCTACTAGGATTTCAAGTTATTCTTGCCGGCAGTTATTTGTATGGGTTTGCAGTGAATTTTTTTTTTTTTTTCAATGAAGAGAGAAGGGAGAGATAAAGGAGGAAGATTTTGAAAGCCAATTCTGAAAAAAGATCCAGTTTTTCCTAAAACTTAAACATGAGATAACACTGGCAGCAAAATGAAGAGTGTATGTGTTTTTCTCTTCCTCATCTGTCCCCTCGTTTGAACTCTGTAATTATATCTTAACAGCCATTGACTCCTTGCATCTGCCCCTATCCATTTTTAGTAATGATGCAAGACATGGATTTTTATTTTTTTTCCCTTTTTGGGTGATATTTATTTTAAAATAGCATTTGGGTTCTTCTTTTCCTCTTTAAAAGCAGAACTGGACCTCATTTGCACTTGGTGTTTGTTTTTGTAGACCTTTGATTGATACACTTTTCCGTCACTTTTCACACAGTGAGCAGAGTGTGGCAGTCAGCAGCACGGGGGCAGGAATCCTGTGTTCTGCGTTCGAGCTGTGTTGAGTTTTCAGAGGCTCAGTTAGCATCCATGTACAGTGGGGTGATAGTCCTCAGCCTGCCTCCTGCAGCTGTCACATTCAGTGAGGACATGTTACAGAAATGATGGTGGGATGTTTAAACCAAAAAAAAAGAAAATTCACCTCTACTGTTAAGTGTCACCTGTGGGATGGCAAAGGGATGGGGTGTCTGGAACTGGTAATGTCCTGTGAGTGCCTGCTGGTCCCGCAGGTATATTTGGCTTTGAGAAAGTGAATGACACCATGCAGTTAGGATTTGTGCACCTCTGTGGGCCATATGCAAGTCTGACAGCTTCATGACAGCAGTCCCCGGGGCCCAGCCTGGGGGCAGTTTCTGTGACCTGGCTGGGAGTCTTGACGCACAGTGAAGAATGCCTCTGATCTCAGTGTCTGGCCGTGGCCTTAGAGGCAGAGTGGTGGTTGGTGTCTGTCCTTGTATCACCAGTTGCACAGTGTAAAGATTGTGGGTATCAGGTCACCTGAGGGTCTCAGTGCCCCATTGCTGATGCAGCCAGGTTGTCACTGTCAGCTCAAGGCTCTTCCATCTCACTTGGCTCCACATCCTCGGATAAGGGCCTCAGGAAAGCCTTTTCTGATTTAATCTCACATCAGGCATTTCTTTCACATAAGCTTTTTATCTTCAATTTATCCTATTACATGTTTTATGATAAAACAATGAGTCCCTGTAATCCATGAAAATCCTCCTTGAAAGAAAACTCGGGGATCTGGTTTGAAGTGCAGCTGACATGAAAAGGAAATCTCCGTGGAGTGACACTGTGGGGCCCTGTTCCTTTGCAGGAAATCGTCAGCGAGCTGCCATTTGTCAAGCTGTCCTTGGATGACTTTCCGGACAATAAGGACATCCACAGCGACCTGCACGCCTACGTCCAGCACAGGGTCCACAGCAGCCAGGACATCCTCAGCAACATCTCACTGAACGGCAAAGCCGATGCTGCACTCATCGGCAAAGTCAGCAGCCACCTGGTTCTGCGGAGCCTCGGCTCCTACCTGTACCTCAAGCTCACCTTGGACCTCTTCCAAAGGGGACACCTGGTCATCAAGAGCGCCAGCTACAAGGTGGTGCCTGTGTCTCTGTCTGAGCTCTACCTGCTGCAGTGCAACATGAAGTTCATGACCCAGTCTGCTTTCGAGAGAGCACTTCCCATTTTAAACGTGGCCCTGGCGTCCCTCCACCCCATGACGGATGAGCAGATCTTCCAGGCGATCAACGCCGGCCACGTCCAAGGGGAGCAGGGCTGGGAGGACTTCCAGCAGAGGATGGATGCCCTCTCCTGCTTCCTCATCAAGCGGCGAGACAAAACCCGCATGTTCTGCCACCCATCCTTCAGGGAGTGGCTCGTGTGGAGAGCAGATGGGGAGAACACAGCCTTCCTGTGTGAGCCCAGGTATGACGGGCCACTTACCCAGCAGCTCTGTGCAGGAAGCCTTATGCCTGGCTGGTGAAGGGATCACAAACACGATTCATGTTCTTTTGCAGAAAGACAACACAGCATGAATGATACAGTGAAAGTTGCTCAGTCCTGTCCAGCTCTTTGTGACCATATAGACTGTAGCCCACCAGGCTTCTCTGTCCATGGGACTCTCCAGGCAAGAATACTGGAGTGGGTTGCCAATCCCTTCTCCAGGGGATCTTCCTGACCCAGGGCTTAAACCTGAGTCTCCTGAGTTGCAGGCAGATTCTTTACTGCCTGAACCACCAGGGAAGCCCTCAAACAAAAACTTCCTTTTTTTTTTTTAAATTTTTTTAACTTTTTATTTTGTATTGGGGTATAGTCAGTTAACCAGCTTCTTATGTGGTGCTATTGGTAAAGAATCTGCCTGCCAATGCAGGAGACATGGGTTCAATCCCTGGGCTGGGAAGGTCCCCTGGAGAAGGGAATTAACTCACTGCAGTATTCTTACCTGGAGAATTCCATGGACAGAGGAGTCTGGCAGGCTACAGTCTATGGGGTCATAAAGAGTCAAACACAACTGAGCACATAACTGATTAATAGTGTTGTGGTCATTTCAGGTGAACAGTGGAGGGACCCAGCCTTATATATACATGTATCCATTCTCCCCAAACCTCCCTCCCCTTCAGGCTGCCACATCAGGTTGAGTAGAGTTCCATGTGAAAGCTTCCTTCCTTTAATTGCTAGTATTGTAGGACTCCTCAGTGTATCTGGATGAAGGAGAAGCTGATGGTGCCCGGGCGTTGTTTCTTTGTGATTCTCCTCTAGGTCCCCGTCCCCTCTCTCAGGGACACGTGCAGGAGAGTGTGGGACCAGCTGTAGGGAACAGCTGGCTTCCCTCAAGCCTGTACATGGCTCCGTTCCTTTGCGGGCGTGGGAATCTGCAGACTGTTTCTCAATGCCGTTCTGCCACCTCTTAAGCTTGTGGTGTCTCATCCCGGGGATCTGATGCATCTGTGGCCCCAGAGGGGAGCGCAACCATCACTTGCGGCCACCTCATTTTGTACTTGTGTCCTGCAGGAATAGCAGATTGGGATTTGGGGTTGGGAGGAATCGGGTTCAGAGTTCAGGTGCCTCATTTGCGGTGGGGCAGCTGCGTCTGAGGAGTCAGAGGTCCACTGAGCTCATGGGGTTGGTGGTGGGGTTCCAAGGCAGGTGGGGTCTAGCAGTTGGAAGAGAGGTTGGAGTTGAAGCTCTGGCACCGTTGATGGAGAGGCAGTGGTGGGACATGGTGAGGAAGTGCAGTTGGGGGGAGGGAGTGTTGGACTTCTGGGACAGGGAGAAGGATTTCCGGGAAGGAGGGGAAGAAAGTAGGTGCTGGTGAGAAGTGAAGGAAGCTGAGGGTTCAGAGGAAGCCACTGGCATTTCGTTGCGGGAGGAGGGTCCTAGATCTCCTGGAGATTCCTTCCACTGGGTTGTGAGGAGTGAAAGAGGAGAGCCAGCATCCTGGCCTGGAAAGTAAAAGGGTGGAGAGGTTTGGGGTTTAGGGTGGGGAAGAGTTTTGGTTTATGTTTTAAACAACACAAGGGATTGGGATGTTGGAAGCATCCTTGAGACAGCAGGTTCATGGAAACACAATCCGTGAAGGGGGAGAAATTGGAAACTCGAGGGAATGGGGTCAGCGAGTCTCCTCTTTGCCTCCACAGCATCCATTCAGGCCACTACTCTAGCTTGATTTTTGTCTCGTTTATGTGTCTCCAGTCCAGTTGCTGAGAGCTCCTCAGGGCAAGGACCTCACATTGTTCCCCAGGAGATCCCTAGTATCAAACAAGGTGCTGGTTCTAGGGGGATGTTAATGCACAAATGATTGGATGAGTCGGGTTATGCTGAGGACGAGCACAGGGGCTCATATTACATAGAGTGTGGTCACACTCTACTCGGTCATCACCTATTTGGGCCCATCATTTTTACCTGTACAGGCCTGTTTCCCCCAAGCACACCAATTTGGAATCACGATACCTCATGATTCACAGGGTCAAACAGGTTCAGAAACTAACTTAGTTACTCTTTCTGCATTGGGCATGTGGTAAAAAGCTGGATATGTGTAAGCTTTGGAAAATGGACAGTAAGTGTGGGTAGACTTGGAAGGAGGCATGTGATCTTAGGACCAGGAAGGAAGGATGTAAAGGTATATTCAGTGTGGAGGAGCTCGGGTACCCAGTGACTGCGTGGTGAATTGTTTCCTCAGAGAGGTGGGAAGCCATGCGCTTAGCTGAGCGCACCGGACACTTTGGGCCAACCACTGAAGGGTGGGTGGTCATCACCCACCAGGGCCAGCCAACCACAGCACCTAGCAGGTTTTGTGGTGGTCGCAGCTCGCATCGCCACAGAGCTGGCAGACTGGGAGACTGAGGGTGGCTGAGCCCATTGTGGGGAGACTGGCCCTGATCAGAGTCAGATGGGACTAGCCCATTGATGTGGGCCAGGGAGGGCATGGCGCACTGGGAGACGGCAGAAAGTGGTTTCCGTGGGGGCAGGGGAGGTTCTCCTGTGAGAAGGGGAGCCGAAGCGTGAGGTCTGGGAGGGAGTGTGTGCAAAGGAGCACAGGGCATGTGCTCCAGACCCTTACAAGACGGCAAGTGGGAGACTCAGGCAGTGGGGGCTTATGTATCACACCTTCTCCTGTAGGACGAAAAACAAGTCTTGTGGTTTCCACCTGCCCTGGTTTCCTCATCTGTAATATGATGTATAATTGAGAAACAGGCAAGCATCTGGATAGAATAATGTGATTTAAATGATGCATGCTTTTAATCCTCTAGATCAGCAACGACTAGAAAACACATTTAGAAGAATGCTTCTCTTTTTCACAGTGTTTATCTTTTTCTCTACAACTAGCTGCTTTTTCTCAGCAGAACAAAATTTCACAGGTGTCAGGTTAATAGAAATGAAAATGATTCACCTCACACAGCAGTCACTACTGCTGGAGTAAGCAGCCCTTAGCATGTTTTCCAAACAAACTGGCCTAGATGAAGGCATGGAGTCCCTGGGAGACAGAATAAGTTCTACAGACATGAAGGGGAAAGTGGGTATGGTGGCTGCTTCATGAGAGGGCTAGTAGGGGGATTAATTGGTGGCATCAGTTGAATGTCCACCCTGTGCCCAGACATGGCAAACACACTGATACAGCTTAGCTTTCTTACCCCTACAAGGAGCTGTGTTCCTTTCGAGCCTAAAATGCTAGTTGTTTTCTGGTCATGAGCTATTTCTGCATGCAGCCTGGGTTTGCTTTCCCTCCCATGGTAAGGTCTTGTCCTTTGGGCCAGGGCTACCCTCAGTGGTGATTGTACTGGCAGGAGGCCTAGGGTCAGGTCCGGTATGGTTCTGCTCCATCTGTCCATTCGCACATATCTGTCCTTCATCTGTCCATCCATCCAAGAAATGCATATGTGGGTTCTTACTGGGTCTTGGGCATTCGCTAGGTATTGTGACCAAGCTGTGACTTAGACAAGACCCTTAGTCTCATGGAGTTTGTGTTTTTGTGAAAGACTTAAATTACAAGAGAGTGATGGCCAGTGGACACAGAGTGGGTAGTTCCACAAAGACTTGCCCTGTCCTGGGGCTTCTCTCTGAGTCACTCCACAGAGATAGGGAGTCCCGAGAAAATGACTTAAGGAGTCAACAGCGCTGGCATCCTCTGTAAAGCAGCAGCTTTCCACCCATCTCATACAGTGATGCTGAGACGCCACGAGGAGAGTTCAGGGTCGTTCGGTGATGTTCACCCCAAGGGCCTGCAGGGAGGTGCCCTGAGGTCTTTGGTTACCAGCTTTTGTGTTTCTCGTCCTAGGAATGGGCACGCTCTGCTGGCGTTCATGTTTTCGCGACAGGAGGGCAAGCTGAACCGCCAGCAGACCATGGAGCTTGGCCATCACATCCTGAAGGCACACATTTTCAAGGTGAGCCCCACACCGCTGGAGGGAGGGTTTCATAGGTGCCACATTGAGGTTTTGGTTCTGGAGACAACTTTGTGAGCCCCATTCCAAACACAACCCCTGCCTAAAAGTAACCATTGTTCTCACTTTTCCACCCTCTAAATCTCTTAAAGTTTCCGCTTCATTCATTCCCCTTTGTTTCCTTGTTAAATAGTTGTAGAAGAGGCTAAGTTATGTGACCTCTGCAGTTTTCTACCACCTGGATTTTCTGATTGTGTCCTTGTTTCTTGCGGCCTGGTTTAACTTGTTCCTTTTTCCTCTGGATTTTTTATTCTTTGGTAGTTATTTTGAGCAGTTTAATCAGGTTCAGGTTTGATTCCTCCCTTAGCACCCCCCCTGCATATCATAATTACTTTACACAGGTTAACCTTGTTCTACTGCGCTTTTGCTTTATTGTGCTTTGCAAATAATTGCATTTTTTCTTACAAATTGAAGGTTTGTGCCACTCCTGCATTGAACTAGACTTTTGGCACCATTTTTTCCAATAGCATTTGCTTACTTCATGTCTCTGTGTCATATTTTGGAAAGTTCTTGCAATATTTCAGACTTCTTCATTGTTACTTCTTATGGTTTTCTGTGATCAGCAATCTTTGATGTTACTAGTACAACTTATTGAAGTCTCAGATGATCGTTGGCATTTTTTAGCAATAAAATATTTTTAAATTAAGGTATGTATTAATACATTTTTTTAGACAATGCTATTGCACACTGAATAGACTACAGTATAGTGTAAACATAAAGCTTTCAAGTGCACCAGGAAACCAGAAAAACTGCATGACTCACGTTGTTGCTGTGGTCTGGAACCAAACCTGCAATATCTTTGAGGTCTGCTCGTTAGAGTTAAAATGCTGTGTAAGTCTGTATGAGGTTTCTGGGGTCAGGACACCTCGTGTGCTTGGTGGGAGGCCATCAGCCATGACTGGTCTCTTCCTTCGTTAGGGACTATAAATGGTGATATTCTAACATTTATGCTTCCTTTAATTGATTAGAGAACCTCTATAAAGAGAAACTTCCCTCTCAACTGCCATCCTTTCCGCCAGGCGGACAGTTAATGTAGCAAAGGCAGGCTGGTTCCTTGACCCTTGGTTTTAGGATGGGAATGCTTACAGGTCCGAGCCTTTTCTGTGCACACAGCCTTTGCCTCGTGTTCAGCGGGGACGTTCACCTGCTTCAGACCCACGCTGCGTGTGGAGAGGAGATGTTGAAGCTGATTTGCTGCTGTTTTTTCCCAGGGCCTCAGCAAGAAGATGGGAATCTCTTCAAGCCACCTCCAGGCCCTGTGGATCGGGTACAGCACTGAGGGGCTGTCCGCGGCCCTGGCCTCTCTCAGGAATCTCTACACTCCCAATGTGAAGGTGAGCCGCCCTCTGCCCTGGGAGCCAGAGCCCCCTGCCTGACCACTGTTGCATCAACGGTCCTGCTCCCCCCTGCCCTGGGTTGTGGGCAGAGAAGGCTGGGACGCTTCTAAAGAGGCAGTTTCCTGGTGTGAAGCACACTGACAGGACTGCTCTGTTGCCGGTTCTCTTCCACAAGTCTGGCTTTTGCTGAGGCAGCAAGATGTGGGTGGTCAGGGGCTGCTCTGTGAGCTCATGGTGACTGTTTCAGAGTAGGTGAGATAAGGGAAACAGTTCACAAAGGAAAGCAAAGGTCAGAGGGGAATTTCCAGGGAAAATGGCCTTTTAAAGCATCCTAGCTTCCAGTGCGGACTATCTCTTTATGGTTCATAGAAAATTAAGCCCTGATGAGTGACAAAGGGATGGTCACTTTAAAGAGGAAAACTTTATTAAAGATTTTGTACACACATGTATTTATGACCATGGAAAGTGTATCAGGGTCTGCCTGCTGCTGAACCAAGGGCTTCCTCACTCCCCATCAGTGGTTATCACTTCACAGTATTGTGCTGAGCTTTTCAGAGTAGATTTTCCCTCCTCCATTAATGTAGTCTAAGAATCTAAAGCACACAGAGGCCAAGTATCTGCTTAAGGCAGCAAAGAGGGCTTAACTCCCATGGAGTGTGGGAACTACTGACTTAACATTATAGCTGTTTATAACCATCTTCCCCAGTGCAAAGTAAGATGAGATCGTAACTGTCTTCACACTTAGATTTCTTACCTGCTTGATGTAGCTGCTAGACTCCAGGCCTTTCAGCCCCAGGCCCTGATGTTTTGGCTGCCTTCAAAAGCTCTGACATCGTTTCCCAGATAGCCAGGTTTTCCCCTTCAGTCACCTCTATGAAAAGTCATACCTGTTCTCTTGTTAGGAGCCCAAGGATGGCCTGACACTCTCACCAGGTGGTCAAGTGAAGCCCTAGAATTTTCCAGGAATCTTTTTCTTCTCCTCACTTTGGTTCATCAAACCCACATGCGCCAGAGATGGTGCCATGGAAGAGCCTTGTCCCCACACCTCTCCAGCCCCGGGGGAACCTCTGTGTCTCTTCTCCCCTACTGTTAGCATGCCCCACCCTCAGCACCCCACCTTGGACGTGTGTCTGGGGATCGAGGCCTTGCAGAGCACTGCCCCCTCTTCTCCCTTCCTGCTTTCCTGGTGTATAATGGTCCCTTGGATTTGTTCCAGGTCCTTCCACAGACACCTAAATCCAAGGATGCTCAAGTTCCATAAATAAGGGCAAGGTATTTGAATATAACCTACGCATATCCTCCCATATACTTTAGATCATCTCTGAGTGAGTGAGTGAAGTCGCTCAGTCGTGTCCGACTCTTTGCGACCCCATGAACTGTAGCTTATCAGGCTCCTCCGTCCATGGGATTTTCCAGGGCAAGAGTGCTGGAGTGGATTGCCATTTCCTTCTCCAGGGGATCTTCCCGACCCAGGAATTGAACCCGGGTCTCCCGCGTTGCGGGCAGAGGCTTTACCGTCTGAGCCACCAGGGAAGCCCTAGAGTGCTTCTAATATCTAATCTAATACAAAGACTATGTAAAGAGTTGCACACAGCAAATTCAAGTTTTGCTTTTTGGAACGTTATGGAAAGTTTTATTTTCAAATAGTTTTAGTCTGTGGTTGGTTGAATTCATAGATACAGAACCTACTGATACAGAGAGCAGGCTGTACTTCCTTATTTTTTTCTTCTCTTTTTTCAATGGAAGCATAGTTGATGTAGATTTTAGGTGAACAACCTAATGATGTGATACTTGTTTTTATAGCACAAAAGGTCTCGTTAACAAATATCACCACATGTGGTTATAAATTTTTTCTTAGAGTGAAAACTTAAGATCCACTGTCTTAGAAACTTTGAAAAAAACAATTATTATTGGCTTTGGTCCCGTGGGGTACATTACATCCCCCCTTGCTGATTTTGGTCCCGTGGGGTACATTACATCCCCCCTTGCTGGTTTTTAGAAGTGGAGAGTGTAACAGTGCTGACTAAGGAGCCTGGGTGTCAGGAGGGACCCAGCAGGGCTCTGACCCTGGGGCGGCTCGCCCACAGACCTACCGCCCAGTACAGAGCTTGGGTGTTGGTTAGAGAAAGGCCACCACCCGCCTGGTGGATTCAGACAAGGTTTTTGCAAATACAAAAGTGCAGGTGGACTCAGTGCTGTTAGGGTTCCAGTTTTGAGAGGCAAAGGGCTCATTGGATTTCGGCTGGGCTCACCCCTGGACAGGGCGCCTGGAAGCAGAGCAGCCCTGGAGAACTCCCAGGAACCCCTGTGTCCAACCTGCGCTCTGCAGAGGGGTGGGCTTGAGAGTTGTGTCCTGACTGAAGCTATGTGCAAGTTTCACGGGGTGAAGACAGGGAAGCTGCTTTTGTAATTAAGGAGCACTAGCTCTAAGCTGCTGCTTCTGGTCAAAAGGAGCACTTCCTTTCTAGATAGAGTTACTCTGAACATGCCAAGAACATATTTCACGTGATGAAGAAATTGTATTTCGAGTTTTTGTTTTACTTGTTATAGAAACTGGAACTGAGTTTACTGTAGTTGTTTCATCTCTTATTTCAGCTGAAAGTATATCTTTTGGCTTCTCCATGATTAATAAAATTCTGTAATGATGGTAAGGAACAAAGAAAGAAAAAGTAAAATGGAAGTATCTGTTTTCACTGTTTTAATGAATTAGGGCACAAAAGTTATTTTAATGTGGAGAAAAGTAAATGGGAAACGTCATACTCTGTTGAATATGAGTTTTTAAGACAATAAATTAAAAGGTACCGTGTAATAGTGTAATGAGCTTGACCCGCCTGGGATTATAAACTTTCCTCTTTAACATATTTGCAATTTTAAAAGTTATTCATCTTTACTTTGTTTTATAGAATTCAGTGTTGCCTACATCTGACATTATCCCCCCACATTGTGTAACTTAGTCACAGAATTTTAAGACTTTCTGTTATCCTTCTGTTTCTTTTGTCTTTTAAAAAAAGGTGGGGGGGAGTGATTTTTCACAGAATCTTGAACAAATTACAGTAATTTAAAATTATGCATGCAATTAAGGAATTTTTTTTCAGAGTATTAAATGTTGTCATACAGAAAAGGATGTCATTTTGAGCAATAATTGCAGTTTGCCACTTTGGTAAATTAAAGCTACTTGCTCCGGAGTAATTACTTGGTAGTTGAATTTTAATTTTGGTGGCATGCCCGTGATTTCTAACAATGTGATCTACCATAGCCAGGCCAGGCCTGAGCTCTGGCTGGCCCTCTGGGGTCCTTGCCACCAGGGCCCCCAGGCTTTAGACCAGTTGGTTGTTTTGCTCACATAGTCCCATTGGACTGGCTGCCAGCCACAGGCTTCCTAAGGCTGTGGGCTCGAGGGAATTAAGATTGTGATTCTTCTCACAGCTGGAGGCAGGGAGGGGAGGAGACAGGAGTTAGGTGTGGACCTTGGCCTAACTTCCCTGGCTGACAGGATACAGTTGTATTTTGCATAATTATTAGGAAACACGCATTTACACCAGTTGTACTGATGAAAACCTGCAGTGAGAAAACTGAGCCTTCTGCTTTACTACATGCTGGACAGTACCTCTTCTGTTCTTCATGATCACAGCATTTTACCTGCCACCCTACCCCCTTTTTCGTTTTCTTGCATTCATCCAATCCAGAGATGTGTATAGGTAATATTGCCGTTCCCAGTTGTTAAAGAGAGAGCTTCATGGTAGTACTGACCAGAAGATTTCCATGTAGTTGGGAAAAAATATGCAGAAAGAGCCGTTTTTCCCCTTCCCCGAATGCCAAGTAATCTCAGCCAGAGCTGCTGCTTCAGCAGCTGGACTGTGATACGATAGTAGTTAGTGTTGTGCCCAGGGCTCATCTCTGCCTTACCTGCTCTGAGCCTCAGTTTGCTCACCTGTGAAGTGAAGGTCACTAAAGAACCTGCATCGTAGAGTGAGGGGACACCTCACTGAGATGTTGAAGCTCTTGGGAGAAGACTTGGCATTTATTACATGGTCAAATGAGTTATTTTTAGTTGCTTTTCACCTTCTTTCTGGACACTGAGATTCTCCGGAAAGCACTTGAGAGCTTGTGAATGTGCCTGTTGGTGGTGGTGAAGGGGAGCTGCCCACAGGCTGTGATGGGCCCACACCTGCCCTCAGATAAGAGTGAGGTCTCCTTGCTGCCTGTGCAGATAAGCAGCCCTGGCATAGTGGGGGCAGGGGGCAAGCCCCCTGGGATCAGCCGGTTTCTGGGGCAGAGCGTCCTCCTGTGCCTTCTGAGGGTCAGAGACTGGGGCCCTTGTCTGTTTTAAAGATCTGTTCATCTTCCCTGGTTGCTCAGATGGTAAAGAATCTGCCTACAATACAGAATACCTGGTTTCGATCCCTGGGTTGGGAACATCCCCTGGAGCAGGAAATGGCAACCCACTCCAGTATTCTTGCCTGGAGATTCCCAGGAGCAGAGGAACCTGGCGGGCTACAGTCCACAGGGTCTCAGAGTTGGACGCGACTAAGAGACAAACACTTTCACTTTTTTTCCCCCCAAAGGTGATTATAACAATAACAATATTTATTCAGCACTTACAGGATGCTCAGGGCTGGGCTAAGTGCTTTGTGTGTGTGGCGTGTTCATTTTTAATCTTCACAACAACCCAAGGAAGCGAAACTGTTTTTATTTCCACCTTTCGGGTGAGGGTAGTGATAGGTGCCCAGATCCCACAGCGGGAAGAGTGCCTGGCACAGAACAAGCCCACGCTCCCTCCACAGGTGCGCTCCTCACCTGGTGCGTTTACAGCCGTGGCTGCCAGCTGCAACCACCTGGGAGCCCCGGGCCCCAGCCTAGTCAGAATCTCCAAGGGTGGGGCTGGTGCTTTGGAAACTTGCAAGCTCCCTGTGGTTTCAAGGAGCAGCAGAGTTAAGAAGCATGGGTTTGGAGAAGATCACAGATTGCTTAGGGGGATAAGTGGTAAAAATACCCACAGCATCGCACCAACAAAGGAAATGTTTTTCCCAAGAAGCAAATAGAGAATTGATGACAAATACCTTTAGGAAAGTTCTGCCTCTGTGCACAGACCTTCCAGAAGACTTTTCTTATATAGTATTATATAAGACATTACTGAAGCAACACCTTCCAATGTTCTTACAAGAGAGTTTCTGTCCAGTAGAATGGGGTGGTGTACTGTCATTTCGTTAGAGAGCACCTGAATCACAGAGAGGTTGAGTAATTTTCTGAAAATCACACAGCAAGTTAGTTAAGAGGCTGATTGAGAACTCAGACTGTTTAATTCATCATCTTTTTCTTTTAGGCTCATGAATTTCAAGAGGGGATGGGATTGATGGGAGAGGGGAGAGAGAGGGTAACTGGCGATCAAAGTCACCCTGTGAATTTACAAGCAGTTTCTGCCTGTCCTTTGGTGTCCAGAGTCCAGTGTGCCCAGTGGTGATGTTATGTGTGTGTGTGTTTTAAGTCTTTTTTACTTCTGTGATGTTGGTAAATGATGCCCCTGCTTTAATCTTTTCTAATATTTACTCGTCTGTCTGTTTTGGCTGCGTCGGATCTCGGTTGCGGCGGCCTGCAGCTCTTCGTTGTGGCATGCAGGCTTCTCTCTAGTTGGGATGCACGGGCTTAGTAGTGGCAGCTGGGCTTAGTTCCCCCCGGGCTCACAGGATCTTAGTTCTTCGACCAGAGATCGAACTCAGTCCCCTGCATTGGAAGATGGATTCTTAACCGTTAGGCCAGCAGGGAAGTCCCTGATGTGTGCGTTTTGAAAATTTTGAAAAGCTGTTCGAGTTCTGCTGTGTATTGCTCTCGCCTGAGAACTCATTTCTTGGGCCTCAATAAAATCCCTACTGTGCCAGCAGCATTGTCGTATTCCTGCCACACTGTTGGCGGTTACTCAGAGGGAAGTCATTTTCTCAAAAACCCTGACTTTTGTTGGGCACTTACCCTTTTGAAATGCTTTAAAGTCCTGCTTGAGTCTGGTGCTGTTTTTAGGAGCAAACCGATATAGGGCTCTAGAGCAAGCTCAGTGGGGATGGGTTTGCCCGAGGTTGTGTCCCGTGTCACTGTGGGGACAGGGACACCTCTCCTGATTTCTCTTCTCTGTATTTTCTGCCCTTCTGTCCACATGTGCTGGTTGGCAGCTGGGGGCTGGGTTGGTGTTGACCTGGTGAGGTTGGAGGATGGTTCCCTTGTGACTCTGTGAATGATGAGGTGGGTCTAGTTGCTTGGGCACAAGTGTGCTTGCTTTTTTGGGGGGGAAGTATTGTTGATTTACACAGTTGTGTTAGTTTCAGATGCACAGCAAAGTGGTTCAGTCTACACACACACACACACACTCTCTCACACACTCTCTCTCTCTCTCTCTCTCTTCTTTAGATTCTTCTCCCTTACAGGTTGTTACAAAGTATCGAGTATAGTTCCCTGTGCTGCGCGGTAAAGGTCCTGTTGTTGCTCTTTTATGTATAGCAATGTGTATCTGCTATCCCCAGATTCCTAATTTATCTCCCCTCCCCCCACTTTAAGAGGTCCTTCCTTAATTATAAGCGTTGGTCCTAATAGTGGTAAGGAACTGACTTGTGGGCCATCCTCACCCATAGAGGGGCTTTGTTCACTGCTCTTATCTGTGAACTTCTGTGTCTTAGAACCAGTGTCTTGTGCCGTAGGCCAGATGGGAAATGGAGCGTGCCGAGTAGATGATGGTGTTCAGGGCTGGTGTGTGTGGATGATGTGGGGGTGTGTGCATAGGGGAGGGCAGGGAGCATTCTGTGTAGACCGGGGGGACTGCTCCCGGGGGTCCTGGCGTTGAAGCAGGCACTCAGTGGAAGTGATCCTTTGTCATGTGTATCTATGGAGAGGGAATTTATTCCTGGCAGAGGGAACTGTACGGAAGAGAGGGGAAGACCCGGAGGTGGGGACCTGCCTGCCCTTGTTACGGGACAAGCATTAGACCCACTGCGGTCACCTTTGTGGGGCAGTGGGGTGGTGGGTGAGTGAGGGGAAGAGTGCTGCTAGAGGAGGTCAGAGAAGCAGCTGAAGGGCTGGGTCACCCAGGGCTCAAGCTTCAGCGGCAGCCAGTGAGTCTGCAGGTTTTACTCTCTGGGTTCTAACCAGTCGGTACGGTATCACTATTCTGAGGTGTGGTATCACCACCAGAATAATAATTTATCACTTTGTAAATATTCTGTTAGCTACTCTTGTGGGCACCGTATCATCGAAATGCCTCAGATTTTATATTCCTTGTCATCTTTCTCTATCCTCTAATGATCCCATGTGTCTCTGGTTAGATAAGACGCAGTCTCTGTGGTTTTCATACCTAATGGGCAGCCGGAGGCGGCCAGAGTCTGTCAGGGGGTGATTGATGCGATCGGGACCATTGAAGGGGACTGTTTGAAGGAACGCAGTGGGCATCTTAATAGGTGTTAATGGAATGTCATTTTTCCAATGATCTGGAGATTTGAAGAAAATATTAGTATAGCTATAATTCACATAAAGTATTCAATGATTTTATTTTAAAACCTATAGATAACGAGTTTCCTTTTATATCTGGATCCAAGGCGTTCAGTGGGTGGTGGATATGTAGCAATTAGTCAGACAAGCAGATGCTTTTCTAGCAGTTTTGTGCTGCTGACCGTCCCAAGCATATGAGCATTTTTACGTGTTCTGCTCTTTCTTGCAGGTCCAATTCCTTGTAAAGAAAAAACTGTATGCTCTTAATTTTGGCTTGATTATCTCACTGTTAATTATTTAATCCCATGATGATTATTTCATTGTTCCCCAAAATGAATTTTCTGTTTTTATTTGGATCAGACAGTGGTTTTCAAAATGTGATCCCCAGACCAACAGCATCTGTATCACCTGGGGGGAATTCAGTAAACAGGCACATTCTTAGACCTCACTCCCACCCCCGCCAGACCTACTGAATCCAGAGGTCTGAGTCCAGACAACAGACATTTCTAAATTTTTGTTTTTCAATTGTAATAAACAAACACATCATAAAATATATCATCTTAACTATTTTTAAAGGTAGAAATCAGTAGTGGTAAATATATTCATATTATTGTGCAATAATACAACTCCACAATAAAACTAAATCTCCCCACCTATTAAACAGGTCTTGTCTCCCCCGCCTTCTCCCAGGCCCTGGAAGCCACCATTCTACTTTCTGTCTTTGTGAATTTGACTGCTCTATGTCCCTTATACTAGTGAAGTCATACGGCATTTGTCTCTTTTTGGTTGGCTTCCCTCATGGCTCAGTGGTAAAGAATCCGCCTGCCATTGCAGGAGATGCAGGTTTGATCTCTGGGTCTGGAAGAGCCCCTGGGGCAGGAGATGGCAACCCACTCCAATATTCTCGCCTGGAAAATTCCGTGGACAGAGGAGCCTGGTGGGCTGTAGTCCGTGGAGTCACAAAGAGTCAGACGTGATTGAGTGAGCAGTGTTCTCAGGGTCCATCGTGTTGTTACGTGGGGCAGGATTTCCTTCCTTCTGAAAGCTGAGTGATATGCCAGCGTATGTACACACCGCTTCTGTTCGTCCAGTCATCCTTTGACCTTTTAGTTTGCCTGCAGCTCTTAGCTATTGTGAACAGTGCTTCCATAACACAGCAGTGCGGGTGTCTCACCGAGATTCTGATCTCGTTTCCTCTGGACGTGAGCCCAGAGTGGGACTGCTGGGTCCTGAGAAACCTCTATACTGGTTCCCGAGGCAGCTGTGCCATTTTGCATTCTCACCAGCGAGAATGCGCATCTTCAGTGCATGTGTAGGTCACACCGGTGCACACTCACGTTTGAGAACCACTGGACTAAGGATACCACCCTTCTCCACAAACATTGTTATGATCGCCAACTTCATGAGAAATTAATCTTGTTGGGGGACATTCTCCAACAGGTGAGCCGTCTCCTGATTTTAGGAGGGGCCAACGTGAACTACAGGACCGAAGTGTTAAATAACGCCCCGATCCTGTGCGTCCAGTCTCACCTTGGCCACGAGGAAGTGGTCACTCTGCTTCTGGAATTCGGCGCCTGCTTGGATGGCGTGTCAGAGAACGGCATGACTGCCCTCTGCTACGCAGCCGCTGCAGGCCACATGAAGCTGGTGTGTCTGCTGGCCAAGAAGGGGGCGAGGGTAAGTGACAGCCTTCCCCGCAGAGGGCTGAAGGGGGCCACAGAGGTGGGAAGTGCCTTCCATTGGTGGTAGAATTCTCATTGGCTGGGCCAGGCTCCCTTCTGCCTCTACTTTGTCAAGTTGCAATGAACAGAAAGAGAAAGGGTGGAGCTACAGAGTGTATGATGTGGCCTGATGTGGGTATGTGTGATAGAAGTATATTGTCTGCGAGAGGGAGAGGGGGCCGTGTGTTTTGTTCAAAGCTCTTATTCTGCTTAATCCTGCCTGAGGGGAGGCTCCTTCCTGGTCATTAGAGGCCCAAGTGAGGCCATCCTTTAAAAAGCCTGCAAGTGTTGCCTTGGAACTTGTCACAGAATTTAACTCTGCACTGGATGAGTTGAAGATTTAAATGTGTTTTTTTTTTTCTCCTTTATTTCATGTTATGTCTTCTTTAAAAAAAAGTAATAAAATGAGTTCTGTGGGTCTTGGAAGTCATGTGCCTAAAACAATGCAAAGTAACTATATTATTAACAAGTTGCTCAAGGACTGTCAGTGTTAATAGGTTGAATGAGAACAGTGCCAAGTTTACAGTAAACTCTTTATTTTAAGCACTTTGTTGGGGAAGGGAGAATGTACTTCTGAATAGCAGTAGAAATAAATTGCTGATATTTGTTTTTCTTCTTCATAGTTAGGCTTTTTGAAGTTCAACAAAAGATGTTAGACTTATAGTAACTATGGGAGTCTTTTTGCTTTTTTCTCTTGAAAGTAGAGCATTTGGGATGGGTCATCCCTAGTTCATGGAGGAAGGGAAATGCTTCTGTTAAATCTTTCCAGTGGATTCATTACTGCTCACACTGCCCTCCGTTTCCACCTCCAGACCATGGCTTGGCTTTATTTGGAGGCTAACTGAGAGCTCTGTAGGAGGGGATGGAATCATATAGGTGGCTTATGTAGGCAGAGCCTCTGGGTTGAGGTCCAGAGCATCTTCAGAATTTGCAAGTGAGGCTGGACCCTAAGTCCTCTCCCAGCCTAAGATTCCCAGGCTTAGACAAGGAATGAAGTATTATCTGCTGCCTCTTGGGCCATAACGGGTACGCAGCCCTTGGTTACTGCCCCTTTGTGGCTGAGCAGCCTTCCTGGCTTCGTGGCTACATTCGGCATGCTGGCATGACCTGGGTCACCCGCCTTCCCCAGTAAAATGCCCTTCCTTGTTCAGAGCTGGGTGTTCCAGATCCCTCCCTTTTGCTGGCTTTCCTGTTTCAGTGACTAAAGAACTGTTCTGCCCCCCCCCCCCAATCATAGCTTGCCACAGAAGATTAAGGACATTCCACCCAAGTGGCCAGGGTTGGGAAGAACAGGTTTTGTCTGCCCTCATACCTGCTCCCCAGAGAACTGGAAGCTCCAGTTCACTTCTTAGAGAGACAAAGGGCATGAAGAGGATGCCTTGTGATCACTAGTTCTACAGAGGGAACTCGAGGCCTGGAACAGTGCATCAGTTGCAGTAATTCAGACGCAGACTCTGCAGAGAGACACACTGGGACACGAGCCCCATACATCTGCGGTGGGATGGGGTTTGTTCACAGCACTTGTGGGTCACTGTGACAAAGTGGTGCTCAGCTGTGACCTTCCCCTGCTCCTGCCCCGCCTCCCCACCCAGGTGGACCACCTGGATAAGAAAGGCCAGTGCGCGCTGGTCCACAGCGCACTGAGGGGCCACGGCGACGTTCTCCGCTACCTGCTGACCTGCGAGTGGTCGCTGGGCCCGCCCCAGCCTGGCGCGCTGAGGAAGAGCCAAGCCTTGCAGCAGGCGCTGACGGCGGCCGCCAGCATGGGCCACAGCTCGGTGAGTGGGCCCTTTCCCAGGGCACTTCTGGGAGAACGGGAGCCCGGTGGGCCGGGCACTTCGCACTCACCTTCTTCCAAGTTGCCCGCTTGTGATGCACTGAAGGAATGAAAGGAAATGAGGGTTTCCAAAAAGAGCAGTTGGTCTCCCCACGTGTAAAGCTGTTCTCTTGTTACCGCAGCCTTCCCGGGAGTGGAAGGAGCCCCTCCAGGGTGCGCTCTCTGCCCCGCCTGGCTTCTTCCTGTCTTCCTTGTTCTGTTTTTACCTTCTAGTCCTGCTCTCCTCTCCTCTCCCCGCTTGGATTCATCCTTTTGTCCTTGTGGTCTTTGAACAATAATCACATGGAATCCTGATTCTCAGCTTCTTCTTGAGTATTCGAAGGATTTTTAAAAATAGAGTTGTTTAAAATAGAACCCGCTCTGGTAGCATGTACGAATGCTTGTCATTTACGGTTCCTACACTGAAGGAGAACTTCATGCAATAGTTACATCAAGCACTTATTTCTGGCAGGTGTCAGTGTTCCTCGATTTGAAGATTTAGTTGTCGTCTCCTGACCCATGTGTCTGTGAAGTTAATATTTTACCCTTTTTCTTCTCTGTATTTCTCACTCTGTATTGTCTTCAGGCAGTTAGAGTTGCCAATGTTTCTAAGATTCTTCCCCACAATGACTTTGTACCAAAGTAAATGTACCAAATGTAAAATGTAAATGTACCAAAGTAAATTTGGGTACCAAGCTGGCTGGCTGGTTTTTACCATTTAAAACACTGGAGCAGATACACATATACACGCAGCTAGCTGGCTTATTGTTGGGATTTAAAATGTCAAAAATGCACATATACACTGCTTCAACCAAGACAATATATTGCAGCAAGTTGAATACAGAAGCATATAAGAAAAAGAAGCTATCTTCTCTTAGGACAGACATAAAAGAAATTTATAGAAATGTAAAACAATGCTAGTCAAGTTAACTATGTTTTAGTTTTGGAGAAAAACACTCTTTTTCATAAAAAATGAAAACAGCGCACATTTCATAAAAATGTATTAAACATTACCATATAGTGGGTTTATTATTTTTAGATTAAAAATACAAATAAATATTTTTAAAGAGCTGTTTACATAGATATAGAGAGAACATGTTAAATCGATATATTTGAATGTGGATGCTTTTCCTTCCTAAACTGTTCCCTAAATCTGCATGGGTCCAGAAGGTGAAAAATCATCTTAGGAAGGACAGTGTAGCCACGTTGGTCTCAGGCTGTTGTCAAAGTGGCTGTGAGGAGCCGTGGATAAGCAGCCGCATAGCCAGCCACTGCATCATGGCGAAGGACAGGCTCATTCACCACAAGACTTGAGGGGTGTGTTAGTTGCCTCCTGCTGTTGTCGAAAGTGACCACAGACTTCAGTGGCTTGAAGCAGCCTGTTCTGGAGGTCAGAAGCCTGAAATTAAGTTGGGTCAGGAAGCCAGTGTTTCTTTTGGAGGCTTCAGAGAAGAGTGTTTCTCTTTTATTTTCCCCTGGCTTCTAGAAGCCACCTTACTCCTTAGCTTGTGGCCCTGCCTCTGTCTTCAGGGTGTGTTTCTTGTCATCTCACCTCATCCTTCCCTTGACCCTGGTTCCCCCTGTCCCTCTTATAAACAGCTGTGATCGTATCAAGTATCTATACAATGTACACCGTGATAATTCAGGATAATCATCCCATTTCAAGATTCGCAGTCACATCTGCAAATCCCCTCTTCCCACGTAAGGTAACGTTCACGGGTTTTCTGATTAGGATGTGGGGCCCTTGTTGTGAGTGGATTGGGAAGCTGGAAGATGGCTGGCGTCCGGCTTTCCTGTGGCTGCTGGTGAGCAGGGTGGATGCTGGTGAGCAGGGTGGATCTGACTCTGGTTAAGGGCTCGGATACTTCTGGCTCCTTGCCCTCACCCCTGTGACGCACGCTGCTGTTTGACAGAGGGAAAAGAATAATGTGAGTGGAAAAAGCATTTGAAGCAGCATTATTTTATTGAAAGGTATATACATCACCTTGTTTTCCTTCCTTGTGAATAAAGGGATTCACCGTCTTCTGGCGATTTATGCAGAAGCTGCACTCTGTATGATCTCCCCTGTCCTTTGTTGATGAGGCTGGCATATTTGGGTCATGTTGGAATTCATTAGAATTCTGAGTACCTAGTAATCCTGAACAGCGTTGCTGAAATTTACTTTTTTTTTTCTTCTTCTTCTTCTCAAAGTGAAAATGTGAATAGCATATGAACTAAGCTGGAAAACCATTTTCATTATATTTTCTCTCCTTGTGCAGCATGAGATAATCATGGTTAAAAAACAACACGTTCTCTCCTTTGATACACAGGATATAATAAGCACATATGGCCTTGAAAACTCATTAAATCACCTTGCCACTTCTGACAGGTGCTCCAGTGCTTGCTGGAACTGGAAAAGGAACATGAAATAGACGTCAATGGCACCGACACGCTGTGGGGAGAAACAGGTAATTATGGTTCCCCTGCTAGTAGTTGGGGCCAAGTAGCTCCTTGATGTCCTAGCCGCCATTTTGGCCTAGTTGTCTTAAGAATGATATGGGATGCATCTGGGCCTATTGTTATCACAAAGCATTTGAAGTTAAGAGCTTTTGAAACTTCCCAAATGATGAGTACAACTTTTCTAGAAAGCAAGTACAGTTTGAATCATTTTGAATTAGACTAGCAGTTCCTGTGCCGCTGATGAATGTCAGCTAGAAATACCCAAATAAGGCGGTGCTTTCCACCTTGCTGAGTGTTTCCATGTCCTAAGCAACCTGGTCGTCCTGTGGCTGTGCACCATGAGCCCGGCAGAACTTCCAGCCCCATGTTCAGGTGAATCCAAGGTGCTCAGCGAGGAAGGTCTGGCCTGCCTTCTCCAGAGTGGGACTCAGTCCTCATGGAGCCTGCCTAGCAGACTGAATGCCAGCTACAGAGACCATTTCCTTGGGTGTGGGGGGTGTGTGTTGAACTGTAGTGTAGGTGAGTAAATCTTCAGGAAGATCTGAGTTGGCCACTTGTCAGGTTAATATTAATATAGATAACACTGCTTTGAAATTTTCCATTTGACTGAATTGGTTTTTAGAAGTGTGAGACTTTATCAGTTGCTGTTTACCAAATGTAACCAAAGGTGTTTAACATGCATTTCCTGGTTGTGTCCTGTGTATGACTTCAATGTCTCCTGTACAGATTTATTTCCAACTGCTTCTCAGTTATTTCCTAACAAACCAAACGGTGGTGTGTAGAGTCCCTCAGGTAACTCATACTTAGGAAAAGCCTCAGAGTTTCTTGATGGGTAGCACAGGTGCTCAGCTCCCCAGTGCCCTCCCCACTGCCCCTCCTCCCCTGTCAACCCCGCCCACCCAATTCCCCTGTAGGTGCTGCCGGGCGCGTGCATGGGCCTTACAATGCTAGCTGTGTTGCTGTGGGTGGTGGGCTGGCGGCAGGGTTGGTGTTAAAGGGCGAGAGTGGTGGCATGTCCGCTAGGTTCAGGGAGAGTACAGGACTCACAGGTGGATTTAGGTTATGCTTGGGGTCCATGTGTGCAGATACAAATATTGGCCTGAACCCCTTACGGAGTCTTTTCCTCAGTCACTTCAATGGTATGCGCTACTCCATGCTTGGTGAAGTTTCCCCCACTTCCTCTTGGGCTGTGGGCCTCAAGGTAGCCCACAGGCCAGCGCATGGCTTTCTTTGTGCTTCTCCGGAAGACCAGATCCCTGTCCTCTGGGGCCTGGAGGCAGGGTCTTTGCCTCTTTGTCAAATGAGGTAAATAATCCTGCTTTCTAGGATCTGGTGAAGACTGAATGAGATGTGACAGTCTTGGCCAGGTGTTCCCGATGGTCAGAACCCCTGGGGCAGTTGGGCCTAGAAATTGATTCATTAGGTGTGTGTGACTTGACACACACTGTGTGTGCTCAGCCTCAGTCCAGTAATTATGTCTGACTCTCTGCCACCCCATGGACTGTAGGCTGCCAGGCTCCTCTGTCCAAGGGATTCTCCAGGCAAGAATACTGGAGTGGGCTGCCATGCCCTCCTCCAGGGGACCTTCCTGACCCGGGGATCACACCCGAGTCTCTTGCGTCTCCTGCACTGGTAGGCGGATCCTTCACCACTGCGCCACCTGGGAAGGTAGGACACTCCTTTCCTAAAAGTCCGCCCGGGTGATTTCAGGGGCTCTGTGGCCTCGGGACAAATAGAGAATCACCGTAAGCAGCTGTCTAAGTGCCGGCCTCACAGGGACACTAGTGAGAGGAGCCGTGATGACGATGGGGGTCAGTGCCAGTACCTGTAACACCCCTCACTTAGCTCAATAAGAGTCTCTGATCTTTAATATCAGAGGGGTGTTTTCTTTCTGGGCAAAAAAAAAAAAATCTAGAGAAGCAGAGGAGGCTTTCATTTGAGAGCTCTGTTTGTGTGGTCTGTTTTTTCTCGAGATGACCAGTCCTGAGTTTCAATAAGCACCTTCCTTCCTTCCCCCTTGAGAATCTGCTAGGTTGTAGGCTAAAGAAGCACAGAAGAGAAACTACAGGCTCCCATCAACCTCAGTGTAAGGATGAATAATGGTTCAGCTTCTCCCTTGCAAAGCCTTGTGTATAACCTTCAGACTACTCTGCAGCCTGAGAAGCAGGTCATAGCTTTCCTCTGCAGGCAGAAAACCTGAATTTCCTCAGCCGAGAGTGTGAGAGACTTTAGAAAAAATTTAAACCAAGAGAAAGCTAAGCACTATTTCTCAGGCTTAGAAGCCCCAGCTGTACTCTGTGGCTGCATGTCAGTAAAACCAGTCTTGCCTGCTCTGCATTTTTCTGTCTGATATTTTTCTCCTGTGTTCTTTCAGAAATGTCCACCCATGTCTGCCACTACAGACCGTCCTGATTTCCCGAGGAAGTCAGGTTGTCAGTGGTTGTCAGAGGAACACTGAAATCTTGCAGAGGAAGTTTTAGATGAGGGAACATCTGCATATATGGGGCTTTGCATAGAAGTGTACTGCATTGCCCAGATTGTGAGGTCTGTGTTTGGGATTCAGCCACACAGGGTCCACATTACCTGACCACAAATGCCTTCTGGAAGAGACGGCCCCAGCGGTGACAGCCTGAGTCAGTGGGGCAGCTCATAGTCCTTGTTCTCGTCTGTGTGCTGTTTCCAATTGCTAAAGACTCTCAGAATGAAAGCAGTTGCTCTCCTTCCTGGTTTGATCCTCATTCCTGGGTGTAGTCAATGGTGCTTTGTGCCTAAAACACTCTAGAATGGAACGTGTCTGTCTCCGGCTGCAGCTTGAGGGTAGGATCCCAAGAGTTCACTCAAGTCTATGCAGTGTAGATTAGCTGTGAACAACTTAGATTTAAAATACCAGCTGATGGGGTTCCTGCAGGGTCTCCATGGTCTGTTCTTGCCTCACCTGCCCAGCTTCGATGGTGTCCATGCAGCCTACGCCGCTCTGTTTGGAGCTCAGCGACCTGTATCTCTCCTGGTTTGGGAGAGCAGAGAGCCTAGTTTATGTAAGGTTCTCTTTCCACCAGCCTCTGGAGCCATTTGCTTTTTATGTTTGTTTGGTTTGTTCGTTTTTTGGATCCAGCCCTTCAAAATCAGTCCTGTGGCTCTTCAGCACTTTCCCTTGTTCTCACGCAATAAAGAGTGTGACACCCACTCCAGTGTAAGAAGAGTGAGGAAAAAGCTTGGAGCTCCTAAGGAGTGGGCTTGGGGTACGTCTCCACCCAGCAGCTCTGCCTGTGTGCCTGCCAAGGCCCCCTGCCTGTGGCATTCACACAAACAGCCTTGTTCAAACAGCCTTGATCCTGTAGTCTCTGGGCAGCCTGACCCATCAGATGCTCAAGCTATCTGCTTCAGGCATTCCACAGTCATGACAAACAAGTGCTGGCTCCCACGAAGTCTTGACCTAACTGAGTTACTGTCTCCTTGTCAGTGTTCGATGGGAATCAGCCGAATAAAATGATCAGAAATGCTTAACTGGTGACCTCATGCTGCTGTGAATTGTCAGAGGAACTGTGCTTCCAAACTCCAGGCCTCTCTCAAGTCTGTGAGCCTGCTGTCTGTCTCTAGTCAGAACCTCTTGCTCTTTAGGGGAATAGAAATGCTTCTATTTCAGTGAATATGCCTGTTGTGTAATCAAAGCGTTCCCAGCCCTGACTCCTTAGGGTCACGTTGCAGTTCCCTGCTTAGTACTTATTGCTTATAAATTTGATTGTTGATGTTGCTTATCTGATGAAAGCTTATTGTGCCTACATTATGGGTTTCGGGAGGGCAGAACTCTCCAAGTCTCCTGTGCTCTTCTTTCTGTAATCACTGCGTCTCGTCTCATGTTGTCCTGTAGAACTTTCTGTGATGATGGAAATGCTTGCTATCTGTACGTCCAGCCTGGTAGCCACTAGCCACTGGTCTTGTCTGGTGCTTGGTACATAGCTGTTGACTCAGCGGCAGGTGGGTTTAAAGAAAACAAAGTTATGTTAACTTTTAGGGTAGGTAACACTTGCCTTGCAGAATAATTTGGGAGAAACTGCGTTGTTGGAGGGAAGAGGTCAGGAGCCCGTTGCTCACTGGGACCTTGCTCATTGTGTCTTCTTGTCTGTCATAGTGCAGGTCATGTGCTGCTGGGCTCCAGGCTAGCTTAGATGCCCTCGACCCAGTCATCTATGCGGCTGGGTGCTGTACCGCATCTTTGGAAACACCTAGCTATTAGCAGCTACCCACGGCATGGACATGACTGACAGGCCAAGATGGCCAGTTCCAGCCCCATCTTTGTGTACATAACATCTCCCTCCCCGCACCGCCAGCCCGACTGCCAGCCCCCGATGTGCTGCACCCTGTGGTCCCTTGGAAATCCTCCTCACTGCTCCTAGTTGGCTGCAGCAGGCTTGGAGCCCTGGCTTCACACATGGGCAGGACGCCATCCCGCCCGCTAGCCAACCGCTCCCAAGGGCTGCCCTTCCCTAAGTTCTGAACTGAGACGCCCTGTCAGAGGTAGTTAGATGTCTCACCGAAATGTTTCATGTCAAGTATTCTTTCATGTTGTTCATGCTTTTTTAGTTGGTAAATCCTTTCCAAAGAAATTTAATCATTGTAAATATTGTTTTTATTGCTAAAGCTGTTAAGAACAGTGTATTTTCCTCAATTTCTAAGATGGGTTGAATTTTCTCCCCAGTAAATCAAATGGGATTTTTAGCTGCATAACCTTCATCCTCATCGTTTGTGGAGGCAGTTTAGTCCAGCATGTATGCCAGTCATGGGTCACTCTTCTCTAATTCTGCGTGGAATTCTAGATGGGACTTGAGTCTCAGCCCAGCCCCTCAGCTGGGTGTGGGACGTTTCCAGATCAGTTTGGGGCAAGGATCTTCACACCTGTTTCCCTATAGGACCAGGAAGCCAGAATATGAGTTATATTTCACCTTTGCTGTTTTAAAAGTTTCTCTCTTCTCTCTTGTCTCTATTCAACTGCTTCAGTTTCCACTCTGGGACTCTGCCTGTCCTTCTGTGGGGGTGCAGGGAGTGAGGTGTCCTTCAGCTCTCACTGCAGGGACCATGGACGGCTGAGCTCATCACACCCAAAGCCACCCCAGAACTCTGTACGTGCACATCAGGCAACAGGATGCCTTGTGGTTGATGTAAAAGAACCCTCTCTTCTTTCAGATTTTACCTTAGGTTATTTTTGGAGAGAGTAGGGCTCTTATTTGTTAAGAATTTAAAGGAAACTTGAGGCTTCTGGATTGAGGTTGGCCTTCACACCGGTTCGGTACATCTCAAGGCAGAATTCAGGCGAGAGACTCGAAAGAAAAGAACTGCTGTCTTCTTGTTGGGAAATGTGGAGAATTTACGTGAAGGAATTTTCTTTGTAGAGACAAGCAAGTTACTTCTGTTGTACAGTTTTTGGAGGTCTCGGGGAGGTCTCATCCATACTGCGGGGAAGTCCTCAGGCATTCCTTCCTCTGCTAGGGTTTGCCTTAGAAAAGAACAGTAAGATGGGTGGAAATCCAGATTTCTGTCCACTCTGAACAAGGTAGAAGTTTTGGCTGTCCTAAGCATAAAAGCATGAAAGAGGGGGTAACCCAGGACCTTAGAGAGTGTGAAGGAGGGGATAACCTAGAAGGGGGGTGATCCAGCATTCTGGATGGAGGGGGCAACCCAGGCCCTAGGAAGGGAGGGGAAGGTGGTGGGTAACCCAGAACCCTGGAAAGGATGGGAGGGGTAACTCAGGACCCTAAAGGGAGGGAAGTGGGAGGGGGGTAACCCAGGACTGTGAGAGGGGAGGGACAGAGTGGAGTAATGTAGGCACTGGAGGAGGGGTTAACTCAGGCTCTGGAAGGAGCTGAGGATAGGCACAGATTCACTCTTAATAGAGGAGATTGGAATGAGCAGGGGAGGGACTGGGTGCGGCCACACCCTGTCCCCTTTCTGCCCTAGAAGACACCCGGGGGTTGCGCCTGACGTGGAGACCTGTCCTCTGCTGGGAGGACAGCAGGAATCAGCTGACAGTGTCTCAGTCCTGCAGGGCAGGTGAGGGGCAAGGAGGGAGCCCGCGGCAGCCCGCAGAGGCATCTCAGGCGCCTGTGGACTGGTGGCTTGACCGCTTACCAGGACCCTGTGCCCCACCTCCATTGTGCTGTTTTTGCTGTACACGGAGGCCTTTGTTCTAGTGAGTTCCTTCCTTTTGATTAAAAAACAAAACCTGGGCTTCCGACATAAAAACATGCCCTCGTATGCATTTTGGTGGCTTAGAGCATCTTTACCCACCAACATGGCTGCTTGTTCTTTCGGACATTCCCTCCTAGCTCAGGAGGTTCACCTGCTCTCCTGGCGACAAGTCATCTCGACTGTCTAAAGTTCCTGTTGAAATACGCTTGGATTCTTTCTGTCTTTGAGGCTGGGCACTAGCAGTGAAGAATCTGCCTGCCATGCAGGAGATGCAGGAGACACAGGTTTGATCCCTGGGTCTGGAAGAGGAGAAGGAAATGGCCACGCACTCCAGTATGTATGCCTGGGAAATCCCGAGGACAGAGGAGCCTAGTGGGCTACAGACCGTGGGGTCTCAAAGAGTCGGATGCGACTGAGCGCGCACACACTTGTGTAGTATGGTTTTGTCAGAAGGTCCCCCTTTTGCATTGGTCCCTCCTGTGGGGTCCTGCATTAAACTCTGCTCTGCTCACATGTATCCCTTCAAGGAGAGGAGGGAACAGAATAATGTACATGCTTTAAATAATGCGGTGTGTAAGAGGATCTACCCAAAATGTGAGCGTTCTCAGCACACTTTAGAAGTGACAGCTGGTCTGAGCTGCAGTCTTCTGATAGATTTTTGGCACAAAGTCTGTATGGAACGTGATTTATGTCATCCCATATTTTAGGAAATTGTTTTTAAATTGAATTTATGTTATTTATAGCACACATTATCCCTCAAAGGACTTGAAGAGGCTTCTTTGAAATAAAATATATAAGAAAAGGAAAAAAAGGTCAGAAACAGGACATGAGGAACAGCGTGGCTATTCCTGCCGTAACGTCCTGCATGTTTGCCAGGTTGAGCTACTGTCTTGGCCTTAGGATGCCGTGTGACCAGAGAGAGAAGGGAACACACTCCTTACGGATTATTCTTACTGTCCGCCGGAGAAAGCTTAACAATTCTTCAGGAGAAGAAAAGTATTTTCTGGTACCCTTGTTCTAGAACAACATTCTTAGTCTGATTGATTGAATATTTTTTAAAAGGAGATTCTTTAGGGGCCAAAGTGTGAGAGTTAAGAACTCAGACTCCAACTGGACTCCCTGGCATCAAATGTTTTCGTGCCTCCCACTAGCTGTGTGGCCTTAGATGAGTTGTTTTAACTTCTCTGGGCCATATTTTCCTCATCAGTAAAACCAGGATGAGTGGTACTTGCCTCATAGAAGTTAGTTGTGTATTAAATAAATTTGTGAATTTGAAGGACCATCAAGTGTCCTGTAGCAAGCACTTCACAAATATCAGAGTATATTATGAAAATGTCAGAATCTTCTTATTTTCCTCCTGAGAGGAGATGAGCTCAGGGTCCTTCTAACTCTGCCATCTAGTCTGGTAATCTCACATTGCACTGTTTTCTTATCCTTCTTTAAAAGTTCTAAAAACCTAGGTTCCTTAGAATCACAAAGTGCGTCATCAAAAGAGACTATAAGGGACAAAGAAGTTTGGTCACACGTGAAGTCCCGTGGCAGTTGCATATTTTGTTTCTTTAAAACAATTCCTTGGCAACTTGAGGTTCGTGTTCAATCTGTGTACAGAGACTGATGGCATGCTTTCACTCTAGAACTGGCCGCACATCAGGGGTGTCTGCACACCTGGCTCCTGTCTTGCTTTATCAATAGCTCACTGGGAAACGGGCTGATACAGTGAGGGGGCAACATGTCCATGTGCTGCTTGGTCGCTGCCTGTTGCCTTGTGACAGATCCCCTCTCCTTGCCCCACTGAGGCCTGCAGCTGCAGGCCCTCCTGGGAGACTTGGGCCAAAGGCTGACCGATAAGGAAGGGTCAGAACAATGAGGAGGGTGTTCCAAACAGCCACTCATGTGCTTCAGGGAGTGTCTAGGCAGTCCTGGCTTCCCATTCATAAGGTCACCCTCCAGCATGGGCGTCCGCCAAGGCCAGGGGTGCCGGAGGCTCCTGGGAGTTGGTCTCCAGAGCAAAGGCATTTTCCAATCAGAGCAGTCTTTATTGTGTGTCGTTTTATCCTTTGCATTGTTGAGGGTTCAGGTCTTTGTGGAGAAGAAGAATTTATAGCTGCTGGGAAGTTTATTCTTTTCATGGAAGCCTCCCCCTCCCTCAGCCAGGAAGGAAATGCCTCCCAAAACAAGGCTGTGAGCTTGGGTTTTTTATAAATGCAGTCCATAGAAGGTGGAGGAGCGGGTGTCCCCTGGCCTTCCGGGAGGGGTCAGAGCGCTGCTTCCATTCAGTCAGAGGCCTGTGGGACCAGCCTGTCTGAGTGGCAGTCCTGCCCGGACCCACAGGGACAGCAAAGCGAAACATAGGCTGAGTAACCTCTGGGGTAGCAACTTCTCCTGCTGCTAAGTCACTTCAGTCGTGTCCGACTCTGTGCGACCCCATAGATGGCGGCCCACCAGGCTCCCCCGTCCCTGGGATTCTCCAGGCAAGCACACTGGAGTGGGTTGCCATTGCCTTCTCCAATGCATGAAAGGGAAAAGTGAAAGTGAAGTCGCTCAGTCGTGTCCAACTCTTCGCAACCCCATGGACTGCAGCCTACCAGGCTCTTCCATCCATGGGATTTTCCAGGCAGGAGTGCTGGAGTGGGGTGCCGTTGCCTTCTCCAAGCAACTTCTCCAGAGGCCAGTTATTAGAAAGTGCATGGGGAGGGGCTGCCACTCCCAAAGAGGTTTAAGAAACTGTGAAATCCCAGATTATCTTCCTGAGTGTCATCGTCTAGAAACTGAGGTCCCCAGCGTTCCGTGACGCCTTCCGCCTTTGCTCTCCTCCAGCCGAGGCTCCGTCTCCACCTGATCACATCTAACGGTCTCCATCTTGGTCGCAGCTCATTGACACTTGTGTGAACCCTGCTGCTTACTGCAGTTCTTTTTCCATCCGTTTTTCTGAGAGATGGGGAAAAACCAGTATGTTAGGAAATAAAGTGCACCGGTAAGCACAAGCGCAGAAGCCAAGCTGAGCCCCTTGGCCCCCATGCATCCCTCTCACGGCCATCTCAGCCAGCAGGAAGTGCTTCTGCGGCCGCAGCTGGCTCCTGTGCTCGGCTCGGGCCTGGGAGGGCGGCCCGGGGCATCAGCGTATGAGGGAAGAGAAGGTCGCTGTCCAGAAGCAGGGAACTGCCTGTGTGTGCTCCGACCTGTCACCCTTCTAAAGACAGAAGCATGTCAGGGCTGGGGGCGACAGTCATCGGTGAAACCCCCGGGCCTGTGAAGCCACACATCCCTGTGTGTGTGAGAGAGAGACAGACCTGGCATAAAATGTCATAAACAGCCCTGCTTATGGAATGACTATGTTCCGGGTGAGCTGACAGTTGAGTTTTTGTAAATCGCGTCTTTGCCCAGAGAACTTTAGTTCGTATAAGATTCCTGCAAATGATCCATTTAAGCAAGAATCGTCTCTCCCTGATGTTCTCAGTGAAGGATTGCTGAGTGTGAATCGGGTTTTCTTGAAATGAACATCTGCCACGGCAGATCTCTCTTCTGCAGACAGAAGACTGTATTGCTGCGGAAAAATTTTAGTCAGAAAATGATATATGCCTTCATGGGAATTTAGCTCCAAAAATGCCATCTTGTTGAGGATTTTGCTAGTTGGAGAAATTATGTTCAGTGTGGGTCTTGAGAAGTGCCATGAGCTCACACTGATATTGAGAGCCCGCCGCCTTTTCATACCAAGTCCTTTTTCTTCCTCCTTCCTCTTCAAATTCCCTCGGCCAGAAGCCAAGGCTTTGCCACACCATCAGGCGCTTTCTCCTCCTGTCCTGCTCCTTCCCCCTTCTTCTCTGACCCTTGTCAGAGGCTGGTGGTCAGCCTGCAGCAGAATAGCTGGAATTCCTGGGCAGAATTCTGCTGTGGTTTGTTTAAGTGTGTGGTTCACTGTCTTCAGTGTCCCTTGTTTCCGAATATGGTATCCTTAAATCCTTGTGGCTGGTGGAACTTGAGATGCCCGCCCCCTCCACCAGCCTCAGGGGTCCTGATGACACCAAAGATTCAATCTGAATTGAAAAGGGGAAACACAGGTCCCGCTGTTTGGGGCATCATTTGAAAGTGAGAGCCTGGTTAAGAACTTGTGATCCCTGTTAGGCCAGCTGTGTGGGACTCCAGCCTGTGCTGAGAGGCATTTTACCATCTCGAAGGCAGGCTGATCACCGGAAGTGCAGCCGGTCAGGCTGGAACGGGAAGACAAGGGAATCCAGCCCTGTCTCCGGGCACTTTTCTCGACTTCAGCTGCTCTAACTTCTGGCTCTTCTGGCGCCTTCCTCAAACACAGGGTCCTATTTTTAGTGCTGGGCTGTCATTTTTGATGTGCTGTTGTTGCAAAAAAAAAAAAAAAAATCAGTGGCAGCTGCAAAAGAAATCTCGATTTAAAGGCCCCGTTTATAATGCACATGGAACTTGTTTACCAAATAAGAGAGACTGGAATGTCACGGTGCATCAGCCGCTCATCAAATGGAAGAGCCTTGAGCTTGTTCCTTCCATGCCATCCTGCCCACATCTAGCCACGTGCAGCGCTTGTGCCTTCTTTGTGCCACAGTCAGCTCCCTGCGGAGGAGGGGCTCCCTAACTGCAGGAAGGTCTCTGAGGAGTCGCAGGCCCCAGGTAGTAGCTCACATCTTCCATGTCCCAAACCAGCCCCGGGTGTTCAGATCTGTCTGAACCTAAACCAGTATATATATACCTGCTGCTGCTGCTACTAAGTTGCTTCAGTCTTGTCCGACTCTGTGCGACCCCAGAGACGGCAGCCCACCAGGCTCCCCCGTCCCTGGGATTCTCCAGGCAAGAACACTGGAGTGGGTTGCCATTTCCTTCTCCAATGCATGAAAGTGAAAAGTGAAAGTGAAGTCGCCAAGTCGTGTCCGACTCCTAGCGACCCCATGGACTGCAGCCTACCAGGCTCCTCCGTCCATGGGATTTTCCAGGCAAGAGTACTGGAATGGGGTGCCATTGCCTTCTCTAATATATATACCTAAACCAGTATAAATACTAGTCTGTTTACAATATATATAATTTATTTACAAACTTAGACATGTGATGGGTGGTGATGAGCCCGTTGGTATAACACAGGTAGGAATGGCACCTGGGGTCGAGACCCTTGGTAGCTTCCACTTCATGCATCCGCGGTTTGTTCTGGTTTGCCCCATCTCCAGAAAGCTGGTAAGGCAGACAGGATTTCTTTGTCCCTCCAAGGGAGATGGGGCCCCTATGTCACATTTATGTCCTTTGCTGTGTGTGTTCCTGGGAGTTAAGCCATGGCCAGGCCAAGACAGTTGGAGTAGGGATGCTGTCTGTCCTGAGGAGTGTCTGGAGAGGACGCAAGGACCCTGCCCTGCTCAGCCCCCAGTTCCCCACTTCAGCTGTCTGGGTGCTGGGGGACCGCTGGCTTCACAGCGGGGCTGGGCCCCGCCCTCTTGGAAAGGGGGCGGCTGGGGCCTGTCCTGCAACCGCCCAGGAGTGCTGAGTTCCAAACTGTTACCCTGTTTGTTTTGTTTTGTTCCTTGGAATCAGTGTTAAATTTGGGCGACTGATTTAGCTGTGTAGCGTTTATTGTGGTTGCTGTATAGTGTTTGCACCGTGATCTGTTGATGGGGTTGGTGGTCCACGCCAGCTGGGCTGCTCCAGCTCAGGGCTGTGATGAGTACACATCTCTCTGTGCTCCATAGGCACCTCCGCTCCAGGGGCACCTCCAGGCTAAACTTGCTGTGCTCCAGGGGCACCTCCGGGCGCACGTCTGCACCTGGGTTGCTGGCTGGAAGGATGTGAACGTCTTCAACCAGCAGTGGGTCTCATTTTTGCAGTTACTTGGACTACTAGTGAGGTTGGGCACTTTTCATGAGTTACTGGCCTTTGGTCTTCACCTTTTGTGAACGGCCTATTTCTGTGTTTTCCCAGTTTTTATACTGAGGCATCTGACTGATTTGTAGGAATGCCAGGAGTTTGTAGGGGTGAGGCTGTATTTAAAGAAGAATTGCCCCAGGACTAGAGCTGCAGCGTCAGGCCCAAGCTTCTCCTTCCTTCTCTGCATTGTAGACAGCTTTCCTGGCCAGGGTTTTCCCCCACAACCTGCCACTGTCCTTCCCTCTAGACAGTGGTTCACATGCCACAGCCGAAGCCTCTTCTAACCGAACCCCTCTTCTACTCATACCACCCCCCGCCCCCCCCACGGCCCCCCGTTATGTGTCATGACCTGGGCGTGGAGAGGAGCAGCAGCTGCCATGAGGTGGTCCTGAGGATTCCTGCCCTGTATTCTTGCCCTTCGCATAGTTCCTGCTTTGTCCTTGGCTGCCTCCCTGCAGAGCCTCCCCTGCCAGCAGCAGCCGCCTGCCTCAGGGCCAAACTGGGCTGTTCGCCTTTTTTTTTTTTCTTTCTCGACATCCTTAGTCCCGGATCTGGACTTGTTATGGAGATTCTAAGCTCCATGAAGGCAGGGATGATATGATACACTCTCACTGTCTCAGTATTTTTTAGTTCTTGTGGACTGAAATGTATGACTTTAGGGGAAGGAGAGAGGCTGGACTGTAATACTGATCTCTGTGTTTGTGAAAAAGACGACAATATAACACACGCTTTGTGGCTCCTGAATCTGCATTTGGGCTGGGCTTGCAGAGAAGGCTCTCATAGATGGAGCTGCCGTGATAGAGTGGCTTGGTGGAATCTGGGGCTCCATTTCCAGGATGGCACACACACATGGTGGCCGGAGTTGCTGGCTCTCTGCTGGGATGTCAGCCACACACAGCTTCTCCCCGTGGCCTCATATCAAGGCTGCTTGGGCTTCCTCCCAGCATGGCATCTGGTTCTAAGGCATGTTCCAAGGAATCAGAAGCTGCCCTCAGGGCCTGGGCCCACACACTGGTGCGGCATCATTTCTGCTGTAGTCTGTTGGTCCGAGGTGTCACAGAGCCCACCCAGATTCAGTGGGGCAGAGTGTGTGGTCTCCTTCCTCTCAGTGGGAGGGGTGTCGGAATCTGTGGCCTCCTTTGGCTACCACCATGTGGCCATCGTGCTAACAGTCTCCTCCTCCCTGTAGCCCTGACGGCCGCGGCTGGACGAGGCAAGCTGGAGGTCTGTGAGCTGCTGCTGGAGCGTGGAGCTGCCGTGTCTCGGACTAACAGGAGAGGGGTCCCTCCATTGTTCTGTGCGGCACGCCAGGGGCATTGGCAGGTACCCTGGGGACCCCGGAGGCTTCAGAAACAGTGGTTGGAAAAAGTGCCCATCGCCCCTGCTGGACCCTGTCTTTCTCACATTCTTGGCTTCTGCTTGTACTGGGAGTCCTGCAACGTCAGGGCAGACATCTGACCGGCTAGCATCGTCAGCCATGTGGGCTGGTAACCGGGTCAGAGACCTGGCCAGGGTTGTCCCCCACAACCTGCCACTGTCCTTCCCTCTAGACAGTGGTTCACATGCCGTAGCCGAAGCCTCCTCTTCTAAATGAACCCCTCTTCTACTCATACCACTCCCCACCCCGTTATGTGTCATGACCTGGGAGTGGAGCTGGTGAGGCCCAT
Source organism: Capra hircus (assembly GCF_001704415.2). NCBI lineage: Eukaryota > Metazoa > Chordata > Mammalia > Artiodactyla > Bovidae > Capra > Capra hircus. The sequence goes on from NC_030809.1 coordinate 99,032,690, forward strand.
CGTGTCGTCAGGAGATTTGCTGTAACAGAGCTGCTGGGTCATACCAGGATGACCCCTTTGTCGAGCGCACTTGGGAGAGGAATGGTCCTGCTGTGCTCTTTGGGGAAGGAAGCGTCTCCCTCTGGTCCTGCACTGGGACTCAGGCTGCTTTCTTTTCCTGGGAGTGATGTGCTGTTGCTCGTAATGAAGGGATCCCTGAGAGCAGCGGTTTAGCCTTGCATTGCTTCATTTTGTAAACACTGACCATGTATCTGCCCCATGCCTGGCACCAGGTTACACAGCTGCATAAAAACAAACGGCTCTCACCGCATCCTTTATAGGAAGAATTTTCTAGACCCAAGTGTACATCATGGAGTCGCGACCCTTCTGATTCCTGCCAGCTCTGTCAGTAGGAGCCGTGAGGGCTCCCCACCAAGCTTCTGGCTTTTCTCCTTTCCGGTTCTAAAAGCTTGGTTTGTACTATCCATTCCCTGTTATTCTCACAGCTCCTTGTGATGTCCTAGCTAATCCTCTCTTCTGGTCTTAGTGTCCCCTAAGTGGTGAGGAAGTTTGGAAGCATTTGTTAGTGTCTCCAGAATGAGAAAGCAGTGGGAATACGCCCCCTTCTGTGTGGTGACATTAAAACAAATGTGGTCCTGGAGGGAGAGAAGCTGGACCACTGCCCCCTAGGCAGAGCAGCTCCCGCTGGAAGGTCATTGTAGGAGATGCTTATCTGGGTTTTTTGATCCCCCTTTCACCATGTACTGTTTAAAGGTATAACTTTGAGGCAGAGACTCTTGTCCAGGAAGCTTTGGTAAAAATCCCCCTGGTGTGAAGGTCCAGCTGTCCCTGGAAGCAGACAGCTGAGGGGAGAGGGTAGGTGTTTCCCCACCAGGAACATGGCATCAGTACCCTGTGGGCCCCTGGCTCACTGTCTTTGGTTCTGCTTAGCTGCTCCATAGGGGCTGTCCTGTCATTGCCTGACTGTGCTCAGGATCCCCCTCTCCTTCAAATTGCTGCCTTGTGTGTGCCTGTTTTATAGATAGAGTAATGAATTGGGCATGTTAAAAAGAGCATATATTTGAAAGAAGAGGCTGTTCAAAGAAATAAAATATACAGATTTTACAAGCCCCATGGATCACATAACTTAGAGGGGTTTTGAAAAGAAGAGAGTCCTTTCACTCCTCTTAGAGGTGGAACAACCAGCCCAAGCAGAGAACATGTGATTTCAGATGCAGTGGCAAGTGTGTGATCCCCAGTGTTTCTTTCAGATTGTTAGGTTGCTGTTGGACCACGGCTGTGACGTGAACCTAAGTGACAAGCAGGGCCGGACGCCCCTCATGGTGGCTGCTTGCGAAGGGCACCTGAGCACCGTGGAATTTCTCCTTTCAAAAGGTAGCGGCACTGTCCCCCCGTGAGGGCTTCTCTTGGGTGGACAAAGAAAAGAGCTTTGGCAGACCCAGTTAGTACTTTCTGATTCAGTTTTTTTTTTTAAATCTCTTTATTCAGTCTATTAGTTATGGACGTTTTCTGCCTTGCACACAAGTAGAGGGTTTAGGGGTGCGTCCCTTGTACCCATTGCTCAGCTACAGCAGGGACGACCGTTTCTCCGGTCAGCTACAGAGTTCACCAGCCTGGTGGCCATATTCTGCAAGCCAGGCCCCTATGGATACGAAAGGGTTTGCTCAGGTCTTATTGAATGGGCTTCTCTTTCAGGTGCCATCCTTTCTTCTCTGGACAAGGAGGGTCTGTCGGCATTAAGCTGGGCATGTCTGAAAGGTCACAGGGCTGTTGTCCAGTTCCTAGTGGAGGAGGGAGCCGAGATCGACCAGACGGACAAGAACGGCCGCAGCCCCTTGGACCTGGCCGCCTTCTACGGCGACGCGGAGACCGTAGGTACCGCGGTGGACATGCTCCCCACCCGCGCCAGGCGGGCCAGGCTGCCTACTGATCTGGGATCTGAGCCATCCCCAAGTGTGTGTGATGCTGCCCCAGTGTGGCCGGGGTGTACGTGTGTGCCGTGGGGTGGCTTTCGTTTTCTGCTAGTTCTGTGGCATGCGGTCTGTTTCAGAACTGGAGTAAAGATTTCGATAGATTCTTGAAAGCTTAAAATTCCATGATGACAGACTGCATACACATACATGTGTGTGTACACATGCATATGTAGTTTTATTTTCTTATAATTTTCATAGAAAGAGAATTCCTATGTAGTTCATTTAAAAACCACTTTTATATATGTGAGAAATTACTGCTCAAATAATTTGCTTTTAAATCAATGCAGCTTTGTCTCGAAAGAATATAAAATGCTTTAGGCACTGTCTTTATCTCTTTGTCAAATGCCTGAGTCCCTAACTGAGGAATGAAGGGATAAAACCTTAATAAATGAAAAACCACAAAATGTCTTTCAGGGAAAAAACCACATCTTTGTCAGTCTCTATGTCCCGTGCACCAAGCAGGTGCTGGAGGAATGTTCAGCTCCTTGAGAATGATCACTTATGAATAGTTACGTGTGTCTAACATGAGAATTAATCAGATAGGTACTGTGTTGCTGGGAGCTGTGGACCTTGGGGTGGAAGCCATCCTGCACATCTGTGCCTGATGCTTTTAAAAGGCAGTGATATTAGAATTAAATGGTCTCAATTTCCTGGACATTATAAATTGTACATAAGTGTCGATTTTCAAAAACAGCTACTTAACTAAACCTCACATCTCCACACTTTTCTTTCTCCGTTTGTGTTACCTTACCAGATCCTCTAGTTTATCAACATTAGGGAAGAGTAGAGGAGCTTAGTATTCTGTCATTAAAAAAAAAAAAAAATTGGATATAAACACAAAACATAGAATTTACCATCGCACCCATTCCTAAGTGAAGACTTCAGTAGTGTTACATACACTTCACACTGCTGTGCAGCGAGAGCCCAGGCTCTTTTTATGTCGTGTGAAGCTAAAACTGCACCCACTAACCAGTAGGCCCTTGTTACCACCCCTCACCCCCAGCTTCTGGCAGCCGTCTTTCTATCAATACTTCCTGTTTCTCTGAATGACAACTTTTGGCCCTTCATACAAGTGGAAGCTTACAGTATTTGTCTTCTGTGACTGACTGAGTTCACTCAGCATTATGCCTTCTAGGCTTGTCCATGTCATAGCGTGTGTCAGGATGTCCTTAAGGCTGAGTGATATTCCGTTTGTGTATTTGCCTCATTTTGTTAATCCATTTATCCACTCAGCCGGCACGTGCATTGCTTCCGCCTCTTGGCTATTATGAATAGTGCTGTTATGAACTATTTCATAACAAAGATTTCATCGAGATCTTGCAAATTCTTGGAGATCTGTCCATTCTCTTGAGTAGATACCCAGAAGTAAGAGTGCTGAGTCAAGCGGTAATACTATTCTTAATTTATTGAGGAACCTTCATACTGTGTCCATAGTGGTTACATCTTATCAGCAATGCGCATGGGTACCTGTTTTTCCATATCCTCTCTAACACTTTCTGTTTCATTCTGTTTTTTTTTTTTTTTAACAGTTCAGTTCAGTCGCTCAGTCATGTCCGACTCTTTGCGACCCCATGAATTGCAGCACGCCAGGCCTCCCTGTCCATTTAACAGTAGCCATCCTAATAGTTAATAACGAGTTTTGTGTCTTTGATTTGCAGTTCTCTAGCGATGAACATTTTCTCACATGTTTACTGGCCATCTGTATGTCATCTTTGGAAAAATGTCTGTTTAGATCCTTTGCCTATTTTTTCAGTTTTATTGAGGTATAGTTGATTTACAGCGTGCTAACTTCTGTGCAGAATGACTCCGTTATGCATACATATATATATACTTTTTAATATTCTGTCCATTATGGCTTATCACAGCTTTGCCTATTTTTAAATTGGGTTATTTGAGGCTTTTGTTGTTGAGTTGTAGGAGTTCTTTACATATCCTGGATATTAATCCCTCTATAGTGTTATTTTGTGAACAGCTGGTGTACTGATGTATCAGATCCACATGAAACTCTAAGCAATCTACAGATTTTCCCAGTGAGTGGAGCCGTTTTCCTGGCACTTTCAGTTTCTATCAAACCGCAGTGTGGTTTTCCCTGCTGTCCTCTGTTTAGCCCAAGTGACAGCTGTTTCGTCACATCAAGTCAGTCTTGGTAGCATGGCCTTAAGCTTTCCATGTTTACAGTCCCTGTATTCAAATCTCTTTCCTATGCCTTAACAGTGAATTACAACTGGGTCTGGCAGATCCCAGCCTTTTCAGGTTCTGTATCCAGGCTGTGTGGATCTGAGTATTTCTGGAGTGCCCATTGCCGTGACCTGGTAGCTCGTTGGAGCTATGGCAGAAGCCTGCCTCCTAATAAGTAATTGGAGATGAAAAAGTGACTGTGTCTCATCCCTGTGGCCTGGGAAGTAGGGTGGGGAAGACAGGTGAAGGCACACATGTACCTGTCTGTGGTCCGGGTGCACGGACACGCTCCCCACCCACTCCCGGAGCATCTGCCTGCCTTCCTCATTGCCAACATCACAATCACTTTAGCAGAGCAGGTTTGAGCTGTGGATTGCAATTTCTCTGCTTTGTTCTGTGTCAGCTTTATTTCCATTCTAGGATGCCATTAGGCCAGAGGCATCCGAGATGAGTAAAACTAAGATTTCCAGCTTCTACACCAGCTGCGGCCTCGGGGGAGGCGAGGGCTCCTCGGCCTGTGCCCTCAGGGCCTGTGCGCTCTCTCTGCAGGTGCTGTATCTGGTGGACAAGGGGGCTGTGATTGAGCACGTGGACCACAGCGGTATGCGGCCCTTGGACAGAGCCATCGGTTGTCGGAACACATCCGTAGTGGTTACGCTGCTGAGAAAAGGAGCCAAGTTAGGTCAGTGAACACCTCCGTGCAGCAACAAGAAGGGTAGCTTCAGATTTCAGAGTTCGTGAGGGACTGCATTCACCTGCTCCCAGGTTAAGGAGTAAGAGGTCGGGTGTATGGAGGGGTTTTTTTTTTTTTTTTTTTTTTTTCAGTCCCTCTCTAAGACTCAGTTACTCACAGTCATTCAGAGTGTTTAAAAGAAGAGAAAGCAGAGGCCAGTGTTGAGGGACAGCCCAGCACTGGGGGTGTCGGGGGTGCATGGGAGTCACAGGGGGAGCAGTTCTGGGGGGCTCTGTGGGTAGGGGCGAAGGGTGGGTGGGCAGAGCTGGCGGGCGGCTGTCATGAGCAGGCGAGTGTGGGGACCACTGTCTGGGAGGCGGCATCTAGTCTGCCAGGAAGGGCAGTGGCAACCCCAGCACACGTTCTGGGAGAGAAAGTTCTCAGGACTTCCAGAGACAAGATGGGTGACTTACAGATACCGAGGGTAAGAGCTCTGAGAGGTGGGACCGTGGCACGCAGTTCAGAGAGTGGGGAAGGGTATCCAGACCGCACCCGTTTTTTCTGGTTTCATGTCAGACCTTTGGCTGCCAGCAGTTCTGGGAGGGGACTGCAGTGAAGGTGGTCATATCATTAAGCAGCTCACGGTATCAGGAACTATTGTGAGAGTTTCATGTTTTGCCTTACTTCACCGTCACCCACCCTGTGAGAGGGGAATGAGCATAGCATCACGTCACAGAGGAGGAACCCAGCTGAAGGTGGTGAATAGCTCCCCTGAGGTCACGGTGAGCCGCAGGCCGCTGTGCACCTGAGTCTGCCCTTAAGCGCTGCTCCCTGTGCGTTGGGAAGAGGCTTAGCAGAGCTTGTGGCCGCGCTGGCCGCTGGGGGAGAGAAGGGGACACGGGCGGAGGCAAGGAGGCCGGGGGCAGCAGGGCCAGAGCTCGCGTCTCAGCACGGACTTGGTTGTGACTCTGAGGCAAGTATGAGAGATTCTGTGAACGCTGGCCTGCCTTCTCCTGTCTGTGGTCCTGACAGGACTGCAGGGAGCTGAGATGATTTGGAAGCAGCTCTCCACAGGAGGGAGGGTGGCTCATGGCCCCACTGATGCCTTCGTGTCCCAGTACTTTTTTCCACCGCAGTGACGGTGTGTGCAGGGTGCAGCTCCCCTAAGCACTCTCTTCTCTTCGTCGTATTGTTGTCCCGGGCCTGCAGGACATGCTGCAGGGTGCTGTGAGGCTGGGTGCTCTGCTGTGTGCAGGCTTCGCTGTGCTGTATTAAAGTATGGAGCTCCTTGCCTCCAAGCCTGCCTGAGTGCCTCTGAACACATGTTTATTTTGCAGGAAATGCTGCCTGGGCGATGGCTACTTCCAAACCTGATATTTTGATTATACTTTTACAGAAATTGATGGAGGAAGGAAACGTGATGTACAAAGTAAGTGGTATCGCCCTTTCTGGGATGCCGTGACAGCCTGCAAGCAGCCTCTTAGTTGGGGGTGTAATGGATATAGCTGTGCCGCTACACAGGATGCACGTAGCTCAGCGAGGAGACGTTCTGGGAGGTGCCATCCTGGCCTCAAGCCCGGGCTTTGATATCTTAACAGCAGTATCTTCCAGGTGGAACGCACTCCTCTTTGTGTCTGAGAACCATTATTTCTGAACAAACCCTTGTGGCTGTTACTGTGATTTACAGCCTGAAGCCTTGCAGAGGCAGAGTAGCTTCTAGTTTAACGGGCACGTCCTACAGGAAATTCTTTGGCGCCTGGAATCATGAGACATGGGAAAGGAACACTCAGGAGACATTTTCATAAGAAAAGAATCATGCAATCTCCCAAGCCTTTATTATCTTCATTTTAGTATCTATAAGCCTCTGGAATTTGAAACTGTTTCTGGAGAGATTTTTACTTAAAACAGTCAATAATATATAATACTTACTCAGGAGGCAAATTAATTTTTTTCTCATTTTCCCTTAGAAATGTAAAGACAATTTAAAGAGTAGTGATTCTGACTTGAACAAATTTCACACTAAGACATCCAGTTTAGATCAGAGGTCAGTACACTTTGCCTGGAGAGAGGAGGGGAGTAACTATGTTAGGCTTTGCTCTGTGGTTCTTGTCACACACACCACACACCCTGCACCCCTCCCCCGCCCCAAACTGTGCTCTTGTGGCACAGACTCAGCCGAGATGACACACAGAGGAGCCAGGTCAAGTTCCAAATGGTGTTTGCAGAAATAGGTAGCAGGCCAGATTTGGCCGAGAAACTGTAGTTTGCCAACCCCGAGTTTAGAGAAATAGGCCATTTCCATAGATCATCATTCTTTCCAGGTCTCTGATTAGACAGAATTAAAAGATTATGAAAACAAAAAAACTATCAATACATCATGACCATTTTAATCCTTTTTGCCATGAAGCAGCTGCACTTGCTATGTTTTCCTTTTCTTTCTTTTTTCTTTTTTTAAATAATAACAAATAAATAGGCGTATAGCATGACCCAGCAGGGTTCCTGGCTTGGAATCAGTTTGAAATTGAGTTCAGAGTGTGTATTGTTGTGGCTTTGAAGTGGTTTTAATGTGAATTTTGGTAGGCAATTATGTTAGAAATACCAAGCCATTTTCAACAGACTTCATACCTGCTGCGAGACAGTCCCGACAGAGCAAATGGATTTCTTTAGCCTTGAAAATGATGTGCGGTGCTGCATGGGGTATTAAAGCCCATGTTTTAGTTTTTCTTAAAAGAAAAATTATTATTCTCCAGCAAGCGCTAGGTTTATCCACAAGACTCTACTTGCCTTGAGAATGCCATAATTTTTCCATCTGATTTCTGTTACGCTTTGCATGAAAGTGTCCTTACATGAGAGATCATTCGTGAAATGTTTGTCAAAAATATATAACGGGGACAATAGTCCAGTGTTTTAAGACTGATAGCTATGGGTTTGGCGATTTACGGATCCCTCCCTACAACCTGATTCTGGTCACAGACACCTATGTGGGCAGTGAGGCCATGTGGCGCTGCCGGTTTGTGGCTGGTTCTGGCCACAGCCTGTCCTCATCAGGGTCCTTATTCATCTTGCAGCATCTGAAAAAGATAAATTCCTCTGGTTTTTTATTCCTAGAAAGGGAAGATGAAAGAGGCAGCCCAAAGGTACCAGTACGCCTTAAGGAAATTTCCTCGAGAAGGATTTGGAGAGGACATGAGACCATTCAATGAGCTAAGAGTTTCCCTCTATCTCAATCTGTCTCGCTGCCGAAGGAAAACAAATGTAAGCCCCTTATTCCAGTCTTTCAGCCATAGACTGTTCTCGTGGTGGAGGAGGCCTGCCCTTCCACGCCCTGGTCATGAGACTGCCTGTCTTGAGTTTGCACTTTTCTGTGAGCTTGGTACATGGGGAACTGCTTGTCTGGGGTGACGGTCATTAGGTCACGGCACCCACCCACCCCCCACAGTGTTGAGAGGAGTGCACGTGGGTATGGTTTCTGTGTCTCAGTGATGATGAGCACATGCAAACCGCTCCTCCACCTCTGCCCAGCTGCATGTGGCCAGAGCTGTCATGAGTGGTCGGTCCCCAGGTTCAGAAGGAAAGGGCATCGTTGTAAAATTCAACACAAATGCGTTACATACAGTCTGCCTAGTGTTTATTATGTTTGCTTAAAAGGTAAGCCAGGAACTGGTTAGTTCATAATTAACTGTAGTTAACTCACAGTTAATTCATAACTAGGTTTGTTTCAGTACCACTTTCTTTCTTTTTAACTGCATCGTGCCTCCAGCAAGCCTGTGACCTTCCTGCTTCTGCGCCCATATACTCTTCCCGCCTTCCTGAGGCATCTGTGCCCCGCAAGGCTCCCCCCCCCGCCACCAACCCCTGGGTGCCGGCTCTCATTGACCTTCACTTTGCTCCACTGCTTCCAACATTGTTCTTGCTCCAGAGTTTAACAATTTTTGCTTCTCTGTTGGATTCTTCCCATAAGAACATTAATACGCTTTAACTGTCACCCAACTCAACAACAAAAAGCCTGACTTGCCTTCCCCTTCACCTTGCTCTGTGTCCCGATTCTCTGTCAACCTCTAGAGCAAAACTATTAAAAAGTTGGCTATCGTCATGTTTAAGTGCTGCTTCTGACTTGTGTATTTAAATATTGATACCAGGACTTCGGCATGGCGGAAGAATTTGCTTCCAAGGCCCTTGAGTTGAAACCAAAGTCCTACGAAGCCTTTTATGCCAGGGCCAGAGCCAAGAGAAGTAGCAGGTACCGTCTGGGGTTAGATGGGAGGCTAGTGAAGCCTTCTTGTCTTGCTCTGGCCTCAAAGCTTTGGGGGCTTCTGATCCATGAGCACCACTGAGTGCCTCTCCTCCTCTTTGATTCTGAGTAGGTAGCTTCCAGAAGGCACAGCAGTGGAAATCATTAGCAATGGCTAAACTTTTACTTTCTGGAGACATCTTAACTGTTCCTCCCCTCCACCTGTACTGCAACATCAAGTTCCCAGCTTAGTCTGTGTTACCAGTCAGCCAGCCAACCAGAGGCACGTGGGGAAGGGGGGCAAAGTCAATAGTACTTGAGTTACTTGGGGTGGGGCGGAGGAGGTGATGTGAAGAGGATTCTAACCCCCTTGCTTTATGCTGAGCTCACCCCCACCATCTAGTCTTTGTAGAGACGCTGGGGCCCTGGAACTGCATGAGTCTGGGTTAGAATTTGGTGCTCCCACTTAGCTGAGTTCGATGGGTTCTATCCACACAAAACCCACACAGAACTCACTCGGCTACCTTTTCTTTTAAAGCAGAGCTGCTTTATGAACAGTTGCATTCAGAGTTCTTTCTTACGTGACTTGTAATTGTATCTTTTAAAATAAAGGCAGTTCGTGGCTGCCCTGGCTGACTTGCGGGAAGCAGTGAAGCTCTGTCCCACCAACCAGGAGATCAGGCGGCTCCAGGCCCGCGTGGAGGAGGAGTGCAAGCAGCTCCAGAGGAGCCAGCAGCAGAAGCAGCAGGCCCCCCCGCCTGCCCCACCCACCGACTCGGACAACGAGGAGTATGCCCCGACGCCCGGCCTGAACGACCGCTTTCACCTTGAGGAGGCTGAAGAGGAGGAGACGTCGCCACCAGAAGAAGCCATTTCCCTTGCTCCCAGGCCCCCGCCATCCTCGTCCGCACCCTCCCCGTACATCCGAAACCTTCAGGAAGGGCTCCAGCCCAAGATAAGGCCCGTGTCGCCACTGCAGAGTCGGCCGGGGGCCGGCAAGGCCCTGAGGGAGGCGGTGGCTCAGCCGGGGCTGACGGTGCAGCCCACCAAGCAGGCGCAGATCGTGAAGACCAGCCTGCACCTGGGCTCCGGACCTGCGGGTGTGAGAAACGGCAGCTCGAAGACGCAGGTCTCTCCGCTGAATCCTCCCCCGAGCCCCATGCCTGGAAGACTGCCCACTGCCCCCGCCGGTAGCAGAAGCCTGCATCTGGAGGGAGCAGCCTCGGGTCCCTTCGGCGACCGGCTGGGGCCCAGCCCCGCAATCCACCTGCAGCACAGTGAGGGCGACGCTGCGTATCCTTTACCAAGCAAGATAAAAAGTGCAGAGAGGCTTCTGTCTCATGCTGCCGTGGCTGTGGACGTGGTCCCTTTAAACCCAGGGGGGCCAGTGAGCTGCAGCGACACCCGACACCCGACTTCCCTCAGTAGTTCAGGCTCTTCCGGTTCTCCATCAAGCAGCATCAAGATGTCAAGCTCCACCAGTAGTTTGGCTTCAAGCAGCAGTTTCTCGGATGGCTTCAAAGTTCAAGGACCAGATGTTCGAATTAAAGACAAGGTTGGTAGCCAGGTTCCGAGTGGCACAGCTGAGCACAGACCTCGCAATACTCCATTCATGGGCATCATGGATAAGACCGCGAGGTTCCAGCAGCAGAACCATCCGCCTGGCCGCACCTGGCACTGTGCGGTGCCAGAGGGGCTGCTGACGAGCGCGCCTTCTGCAGCTGGCCTGCAGGCCTCGAACTCTGAGAAGCCCTCTCTCAAGCAAGCCAAAGCCTGCCCTGGGTCTACCCTGGGTGGAGGTGTCCACAACGGGGCCCAGGTGAAGGAGCTAGAAGAAAAGAAGTGCCAAATGCCAGCCCACTGTCAGGACAGCAGGGTAACTAAGACCATTTCACATCTGTATCAGGAAAGTATGTCTAAACAGCAGTCTCATATCAGCAGTGAAGCCCACAGGAGTCACCTCCCTTCAGCAAAACCAAAGCGATCATTCATAGAATCAAATGTGTGAGCCTTAAGAGAGAGACCCATTTGTAGTATTTGGAAGACAGTGTGTTGGTGCCTGGTAATAATTAAATGGTTGTACATGAGAAAAATTACTTTTTAGCCATATGTTTTTTCCCCTCTGGAGTGGATCAGATGCCATTGATATACTAAAAGTGTCGGATTAAATTTCTTTAGTAAATTAGAAGTCACCAGAAATAAGAATGCTAACCAGAATTGGAAGACTGCAACTAGCTATGCCTATTAAGTTATAATTTTAAGACAGCCAGGAAGACATTAACTCATGCCTTTCTCTTACGAAATTGTTTGGTTTTTATCACTTTTCTCCTAGCATTTGCTATGTAGTTAAGATTACATTATTTCTTAGATAATGTAAATATCTAGTAATAGTTTAACTCATGACATAATATCCAGGTGATATGTCCTGGAAAAGAGGAAATTTTCAAGTAACAGTTCCAATAAGTCAAATCTTTATATATATATATGTATGTATACATACAGTTGACCCTTAAACAATGTAGGGGTTCGGGGCACCAACCTCTATAGTCAAATATCCATGTATAACTTTACATGGATTGGTCCTCTGGAGAGTTCCACATCCTTGTGTTAACCATCTGTGGATCATGTAGTACTATACTGACTGAAAAAAAGTGGACCTGCACAGTTCAAACCCATTGTTCAAGGGTCAGAGAGTGTGTGTGTGTGTGTATATATGTATATAAAAGACCTGAGTAATTTCTATCTGAATATAAATGTGACTTTACATATTATACAGCTGGTTTTTTTTTTAAGCAAAATACAAGAACATCCAGGTAATGTTCTCTTCATAGCAGTTCCCTTAAAAAGATCAACTTTTATTTCTGTGTTACGGTTCTCATTAAAATATTTTTATAGCACCTTTTTTTGGAACTACATTCCTGCTTCAATGTATTTTTTAATATTTGAAAATGATATAAACCATTTGGAATCATGATTGGTAGTTAAGTTGAATGTGGGCTAAAACACTAAGTTTTAGTAGTAGTAGTCTGTATTTTTATACAGCATTCTCGGTGACGTGTAAATTAGCTCTCAACTGATTCCCAAAGTGCTTTTATCAATGACAGCACTCCTGGAACAAGCCTTCCAAGGTCCTCTAAGGACAGTATTTAATTTGGATACTTAAGGTATGGTTGGCTATTGCTTTTATTATACAGTCATTACTTTAGAGCTATATGTTGTATATATGAAATAGCTAAAGTTGTATTCAGACTTGTAAATATAACTATTTCAAGTAGTTAATCTGGAAGTCATATATTTGCATGTGCTTTTTAAGCTTCATCCATGCTGTTTACTGCACTGAGCGATATATAGGGCATGTTAACATTATCCAAGTAACGGCACTTTATCTCATTTATATGAACACCTCTGAGGTGCTACTTAAGTCCAAACTGATGTATTATTCATTTGTAAAGATAAGGTACAGGAATGATCCTTGAGTTAAAGGTATTTTTATATGAAAATGATATGCTATTGGAGGATGTTAAAATGCTAGTTTTGAGAGAAGTGGGAGTGTTTTATACGTTGGGATGTGAAATTATTTTCTAGACTTGGAGAGAAGGAAGTTCTATATTTACAGAATGTTTTAAAAATGAAGAGTCGTAATGAAGTTCCTGTAAGCATCATTATAGTCTTGTACGAATAGGAATCTTCTGGTGTCATTCTTCAACATTAGTTCCTGTGTACAGTGTACTCTGTATAGTTTTATTGTGTGTGTTTTTTAAGAGGCTTTTCATGAGGTTCTGCTATAACTACTATGGCTTATTTATTGTTTTCTTTAATGTTGTGGAAGTCTTACTCTTTCATTATGTAGTTTTGTTTCTGCACAACTACTGTACTTGTCTGTCTGGAATAAAGACAATAGTTTGTTTTGCATTAAATGAAACAGTGGCTGAGTAGAGAAGATTCTGATGTCAGCTGTCTGCCTCACTTTAATCCTGGGCGATCGTGTCCCTAAAAAAGGGGAAAAGCCTGATTTTCAGTAATACTACAAATGCATGTTTACTTTTATTTCATTTTAGAACAAGGATAATGGCGTCTAGAAATCCCAAAATATTTCAAGGTCAAAATTAGTCTTTTTGCCTGAAATGAGCATGCATTAGGAGCCTTCTAAACGTCTGTTCCAGAAATCCTGGCGTCTGTTTTTACTGGCAACATGGTGTCCAGTTTTTAGCTCTCACTTTGGTGATACATTGAACACTGTGCTGATGTGAAGTTTTGTTCTTCACATGTGTATTAATCTCCGAGTTAAACGTGTTTATACCTACATATTTCAGTTTCAAAGTCATATGAATGAGTGTGAACGTTAAACTGTTGGGTTAAAATATCCTGACTTGGAATCTTAAGCCTAAACAACTTCAGGTTATTGTATGGTTACTGCTGTTATTAGCAAGGCTTAAGGTAAAGTATTTTCAGTCCTTATTTATTTTTTTAAAGTCATATATTTAAATTCAAGGTCAAAAAACAAAACTGGGTAGGAGGGGAAAATCTAGTAACAGATAAATGCTTATTGGATGACTTTTCCTGTGATGCTGCCAGTGTGACTATTAGAATTTACTATGATGGATGCTGAGTAAATGTATTTGGTCCAATAGTTCCAGGAAGTGCTATCTCCTTGGGAAGCTCTTGGTGAGGGCTGAGGCCCAAGCAGCAGGGGTGGGTGGGGCTGCTCCTGCCGAGTCCTGCAGGGACAGTGGCCCCTAGTGCAGAGGGGCCAGGTGGTGTACTTTCCTATGGATGGATTTAGATTTGATTTTTTGTTTGCCTGTGCTTTGTGGGTAGGAGTAGTTAGCTTTGGTTTGTTTGTAGAGAAAAACAGAACGCTTCACTTTGGTAAACTGGCATCTTAGTTTTCAGCCACTCAACTAGAAACTATCCTAGTGAAATGTAGGAAAAAAGAAAATCACCTTCTTTAAAACATTTAAAAGATAACAGATCTTTTATTGTGTTTTCTGTCAGTGATTTCAATGATTTCTAGTAATTTTTATGTGAAAACCAGCTAGCCCTTTTGAAAAATAAGTATTTTATCAAAACACAAGATATCTGGTCCAATGGTGAGAGCACTACCAATTTTAACAAGTCTTTTGATGGAAATATATACTTACATTGCTTTTTTTTGTGTGTTTGCAAATTTCAGAACAATTACAATGAGGGCTTGGGGGTAAGTACAGAGTCCTGGTCCCTCCCTGCCCTTAGAGTTTATTTAGTTTTAGCAGGCTCTGCACTAATGGCTTCCATTCTGGTGAACAACTTGCGAGAGGGAGGGAAAGGCAGTATAACCTCCACTTACGGAACCTGAAGTCTTCTGGGTAAATGTTCGTCAGGGTGCTTGTATTAGCTATCAGCCTACTGTGTACAAATGTATAATCACCTTAGCTTAAACTATGATGTGAGAACTTTTTAAGAACTCTATATTCCAAAAGGAGGCTAGTTTGCCACTTTATATGTTTCAGCAAAGTCAACTTAATGTATCTGTGATAATTTATGCTATCTAACTTGTACCTAGGTTTGGACAATGGGGGAAAAAATCATTACTACCTTGCAAACTTAGAAGCTAAAAAAAGTGCTCAGTATATATATCAAAGTGATTTTCTCAATGTATTCATAAACAAATCTATAATTATTTCGCTAAAAATCTCTAGAAGGATTCCAGAGAGTTATCAAATGAAATGTTATTAACTAGGATTTAATTATGTTCTAGTCTAGATTATTCTGATCTTTGGTTATAATGGAATATGATCTATAACAAGAATAAACTTGAGCATTGCAATTTGAAGTCAAAGTAAAACTTTCTCTATAGGTTAAGACTTTATTCACTATTATATGAAAAGGCTTTTTAATAGGTAACTAAGTTTACAAAGTTTACCTTTAAATCACTCAACTGAGATCACAGAAAATATAAACAACACAATATAGAGTTTTATTTTTGATGGGTCTCGCTTAGCCATCGATTGATGGCCATTTTGAGAGTCCTGTTTGGTGTAAGTATCATTGAAGAAAGAACAAGATTTGTCATGGGACTGGTACGTTTCTTTTTGCTGATCCAATTTTCCATTGCTTCCTTTTCATATGAGTAGCCATCTAAAAAAAAGAAAAAAGCCACATACACAAATTATTTGCAATGTAGGAAAAGGGAAGTTAGGATCTCTAAAATCGTTATAAAAATTCCACTGCCAAGGCCTTTACTATGATTTAAGTGGTATTCTTGTCTTGTACCACTGCTCCCAAAATATTTCTGCAATGACATCCGAAATTCTACCATGTAAACTACATTAAGATTGCACATATTACCTTGAACAGTGTCCCAAAAAAAAACTAGAAAAGGGGACTTCTGTTAAAAAGTCAGATGCAGCACCAAGGAAGAAAGGAAATGAATCAGGCAGGAGAGAGGCGAGTGGTGGTAAAGCTACAAGGTCCGGCTGTTGCTGCCAGCTCTGTGGATCAGTTAGTGTGGCTACAGATGGGAGCAAAGAGTTCTAGGGAAGACTCAGCTTAACTTTCCAACACACTGAAAAGTCAGGGCAACAAGATGCCAAGAGATTATAAAGCGCACCCAACTATGGACTTGATGGTAAAGGCATTTACACTGCCAGAAGAAAAAAAAAAGACCCACTGGCTAAGGATTTTAATACCATGTTCTTACAAACTTATTTGTACATGTAAAGGTTGGAGGTTTTGCTTCACTATTTTTATACTTGTGGCTCTTTCAAGCTGAAAATCTTAGTTCCTAATTACATTTACACTGTAACCTATTTGTTTTAATCTGCAATGCATACAGCTGTTGCAAACTAACAATGCCAATGTGTTACTAACAAAAGACTGTTAAAGATTTTAAAGACTTCTGTCACCATGATAGATTGTTTAGTCACCAAGCGGGCGACTCTTTCTGTGACCCCATGGACTGTACCCGCCCCAGACTCCTCAGTCCATGGGGTTCTCCAGGCAAGAATTCTAGAGTGGGCAGCCTCTCCCTGGATCAGGAACTGAACCCGTCTCTCCTGCACTGGCAGGTCAGTTATTGACCGCTGAGCCGCAAGGGAAGCCCCAACTGATCCACAGGGGCTGTCTAGCTGAAACTGTGTTTCAGAATCACTTGAAAAATTTTTCTGGTAATGTTACTGGACATATAATGTGGTCCATTTACTTCCCTTTTTATCCTCCCAATTATTAGAGACTGGTTTGCTTTTCATGATGTATCTTCAAAGTAAAACTGTAAGAACAAGTCACATCAAGAAGAGTCTGTTATCTGTCCAACCCATGTAACCTCTCTTCCTTCCCATGCAGGTAACCAGTAAGTTGTTTACCTTTTCCTTTTGAAAATATAAGCAAATGTATGTGTGCACACACATACATATATCCTTAAACATATCCTCATTCGTATTCCTCTATATTCCTACGTGAAAGTTAGCATGCTCCATACTATTCTATACCCGATTGGCCTTTTTATTCCCCCACATCCCTGTATGGATGTATTAGTGAACATCTGGGTTATTTCCAGTACCATTTACAAATAGTGCTGCAATGAACAGTCTTATCATTTGGGAGGGAATTCTAGCGGTAGGATTTGCTGCATTGAAGAATACATTCATATAATTTTTCTAGAAATGCTCGTACTTTCATAGGAATTCTACCATTCTTCCCCACTAGCAGCACTGGTAAGAGTGCCTGAATTTTCCCCAGAGCTCAGCCAAGAGACTATGTTGTCAAACCTGAGTTTTTACCGGTCTCTCATGAGCATTTTAAGGGAGCTAGAACATTTTTTCATCTGTTGAAGAACCATTTGCTTTTCTTTTTCCTGTGAACGGACCACATTTTTTACTAATTTTTCTATTAGGTTGCTCTTTCTTAATTTTAGATTTATTTTTGAGATTTAACTGACAAGCTTCAGGTATGCAACATAATTGTGTTGTTTCTCAAGACTGCTTTGGTTATTTGGAGTCGTTTGTTGTTTAATACACATTTTTAAATTGTATTTCTGTGAAAAATGCCATTGCAATTTTGTTAAGAGATTGCACCGAAATCTGTAGATTGCTTAGGTAGTATGGACAGTTTAATGATACTATCCATGAGCACAGAATATCTTTCCATTTATTTGTGTCTTCAATTACCTTAAATGTCTTGTATTTTCAGTGTAGAGATCTCTCACCTCCTCAGTTAAATTCTTAGGTATTTCATTCTTTTTGATGCAATTGCAAATAGCATTGTTCTCTTAATTTCTCTAATTGCTTGTTACCAGTATACGGAACCACAACTGATTTTTACATAGTGACTGTATAAACTAACTTTATTGAATTGGTTGATTAGTTAATAGTTTTTTATGAACTCTTTAGGGTTTTCTATGTATGTCATCTTCAAGTTTTACTTCTTTTCCAATTTGGATGCCTTTTCTTTTTCTTGACTAAATGCACTGGCAAGGACTTCCAATACTGTGTTGAATAAAAATGGAAAGAGTCTGCATCCTTGTCCCACATCTTTAAAGGAAGCCATTTCAGCTTTTTACCACCGAGAATGAGGTGAGCTATGGGCTTGGCATATATAACCTTTATGATTTTAAGGTAATGGCTCTCTGCCTACTTTATTGAAAGTTTTTATCATAAATGGATATTAAACTTGGGAGATAATTTTCTGCATCTATAGAGATGTTCATATGATTTTTATCCTTCATTTTCTTAATGTGATGCATCACCCTGATTTACAGATGCTGAATAATTCTTGCATCCCTAGAATAAATCCACTTGATCATGGTGTATGATTCTTTTAATGTATTGTTGAATTCGGCTTGCTGATATTTTGTTGAGGATTTTTGCATCTACGGTTTTCAAGGATATTGACCTGAAATTTCCTTTTCCTGTGTGTTCTCATCTGATTTTGTTATCAGGGTAATGCTGGCTCATAAAATGAGTTTGTAAGTCCTCTCTTCTGTTGTTTGGACAAGTTTGACAGGGATTGATATTTTTCTTGAAGTGTTCATATTCTGTGGATGAAATAAAGATTTAAATTTTTATACTTACTTTGGCGTTTGAATCCAGGTTAGGAAGTATTCCTATTCCCAGGTTATCAAGGAGTTTACCTTCATTTTCTTCTGTAAATTCATTTTTTATATACATCTGATTCATTTGGAATTAATGTGTAATATGACAGATTGAGCTAGTTTTATCCTTTCCCTAAGACTAGCTGTCAGAATACCACTTGTTTAAATTATTTATTTTTCCCACTGATTTAAAATTTCATTTTTATCATTCACTAAACTTCTGGATTTTAAAAAATTCTTTCCATAGTCTGTCTATTCATGTGCTGATACCACACTGTGTTCTTTACAGAGACTTTATAACATGTTCTAATATCTGGTAGGGTGTGTTGTTATGTATTCTTTGCATTGGAACCTACTAGTCACCTGCTATATATTTTTTGGAAAAAGCCTAATAGTGGCATCCTGCTGACGACGAAATCTTCCTACATTGGTATGCTAATAAGCTTTCCATGTTTTCCAGTGTAGCTTTCCTTCACAGGGATGTTTTATGGTTTTCTTCATGCTGGTTTGCCTATTTCTAAAATCCAATGTTTTGGTTTTGGTTTTGTTTTTGTAAATTAAGCCTTCCATCGTACCTTTTAACTGCTTTTTGTTTACACACACAGGCACACATACCACATGAAGGCTGTATTATTGAGTCCTTGCTGACTTAACTTACTAAATGTTAATTAGCCCCATTGGCTCCTTGTTAAATTCTATAATAAGATTCCTCTAGAAGGCAAAAAAAGGGTGAAGGCTCCTATCAGTGTTGTGCCTAGCTGTGGACCTTTATCTGGTAAGGGTATACTCTCCAAATTTTTTTCTTTGCTTCAGTGTACGTACGCTCAAATTGGTCTTGCCTTCTTCCCTTTAGAGAGAAGGGCACCAGATGGGTAGTTCCTCCTCCTTAGAAGCCAGAGTGAGTTCTGAGAGACAGTATGAGGTTTTAATAACCTCAACTTATTCCCTCTTTTCTGAGTCCAAGAGGACATAGATGCTTTCTGCAGATACTGTTACCACCTTTTGTTTTTGAGATATAATCCACATACCATAAAATCTATCCTTTTAAGTACATACAATTCAGGGGTTCTTAGTATAATTCCCAGTTACGCAACCATCACCACTATCTAATTTCACATTTTCATCATTCCAGCAAGAAAGCTTACCTCTTTATGGAGTCATGGACCTCTGAACCATATTAGCAGTCACTCCTCTCCCCCAGTGACTACTAATTATTTTCTGCCTCTATGGATTTGCCTATTCTGGACATTTCTTATAAAAAGAATCATAACATGGTATTTGTTATCTGGCACATCCTTGCCATCTTCCTTTAATCATCCTAGTGGATATGAAGGTGATATCTCATTGTGGTTTTGGTGTTCACTTCCCTAATGATGCTGAGCACCTTTTCCAGTGGCTGTTGGCCATTTGTATATCTTCTATGGGAAAAGGTCTATTCAAATCCTTTGCCTGTTTTTATCAGTTGGGATGTCTTACTATTGAGTCATAAAAACTGTCTGCATAGGAAAATATACTCAATTTTTATTTATCAAAAGCTGATATACAAACTTACGCATATCATACTGGTCTATCACTGATAAATAATGTGCGTGTTAGTATTACTCTGAAATACTGTGACTTGAGCTACAGCCAATTCATTTGCCACCAGGCTAGATACATATGATAATAGCATGTTTTCAACCTTTCAGGTGAAAGGGGCCCACTTTTGTTATTAATTTCTTATATTCCATTGTGGTGATACAATGCTGTTTTTGTTATTTCTGGTGATATATTCAAACAGAAAGTACACTTCCTATTTTGAACCGAGAGGTATGATCAAGTCTCTTACCATGCTATGTTCCTCCTTACCTTGTTGGTAGTTTCTGCTCTGTGAAAACTTGCTGTGTTTGGGGTCTGCATAGCTAATGGTGGTTATCCTCATGGAGAATCATGGTCTCCAGTGTTCTATATCATCCTGTGTCATTTTAACTTTTGGGGGTCTGAACTCTTTCACTGGCAACTATATAACCCCTTTATTTTTAGTTGCAACTATCTCATTTCTGTCTATCCTTTTATTTCTAACCTCTCTGAATCCTTGTTTTAGGTTGAATTGTACTTTGTGAACTAACCTCAAATCTTGAATCTCTTTAGGGATGACTTAAGCAAAAATGTTATTATCAGTATGTTTGGTAATAGTTCTATCATTTTTTTTTTATTTTCATAGATCACTTATATAAATTCTTTCACTATAGGAGCTGTTTTCTTCCATTTTGATGCTTAGGGAGGTGTGTACTTTTCAATACTAGTTTACTTTTACACTAGTATCTCTTAAAAAGATGAGACTAAGAGTATTATCAGTATCTATTAATTCCTTACTGTGATATTCAAGTTAGATAGTGGGCTTTTTCTCCCCCTCATTGTCTAAATTTCAAATAATCAATGAGCTTCTTCAACTTTTCATATTCCCTACTCTCCATGTTTCATAGTTGTATGATACCTACATTTTTTAGAGCATATTACCATAACAGTACTTTAATTCACCTCTGGTTTTAAATGAGCATTTTTCCTTGCCTGCTTGTGAATTTTCAGTTTCTTGGGTGGTAGCAGTGAATAAAATGTCAACCCATTTACTCTATGGAGGTACACACTTCCTGCTATAGGGAAGTCAGTTACACTGGTCACTTGTTTACCCTAACTTTACCCTAAAGTTTAACTGTAAACTTTCTGTGGTATTATAAATAGTGATTCTTTGGAATAATCAACAGTTCCCTACTGGTAACAAATATATTCCCTGAAACATCTGTTTAACAGAGGAAGCAGGAATTCTGAGTGGATCTGCAGCATCGCTAATTATGTTAGCTTTCAAACTGTCCTACCAAAGTTCATCTCAAAGCAGTAAAAAGGATTATCAGAGCTACAAAGCAAGGACCACTTCCTCACCCCCACAGACATAGCCTGTCATGTATAATTTTAAAGGCAACCAGAGTTCCTCACTAGAGGAAAAAACTGACAATTTTAACAAGGAATACACAGTGCACATTTACATTCAGTATTAACTAACTTTGCTTGTTTTCATTATATTTTAAAATTGACCTAAGGATTTTAAAGTTTTTGATAATTTATCATCTGACTCTATCAACCCAGATACAAGCTGACAAAAGTTATACCAGATAGTCCTAGGAAGTAAATAATAAATATGCTCTATTCACAAAGTTTTACTTCAATATACTCAGATGGTTAAGTTCTGATAAGATCAAGTAATGATACTTTGTTGCTAGAAGTGTATAAAATGAATAAACTAAGATTAAGTGAACCCCTAAATTTCTTCCATTTAGAAACAGTGATTAAAAGCAGAATATTTTAATAAGGGTTCAAATGACTTTTTGCTCTATTGAATACTAGCTCACAGGCCTGGGCTCTGAAATTTTAATACATCTGCTGTCCAACTTAGCCCACTGCCACCCACCTTCGTTCAGAGAAACTGACAATGCAAGCTCAACACTGCTTTGGAGCTATATGCCCTATTCCTGTACTCCTACAGGTAATACTTGACTGAAGATGAGCATGCAGAAACAAAGAAGTATTAGGACGCACAAACCTCAGGAACAAAATAGATACAACCAGTGAGGGGACTGTGAAGAAGGCTGAGGGCCGAAGAATTGATGCTTTTGAACTGTGGTGTTGGAGAAGACTCTTGAGAGTCCCTTGGACTGCAAGGAGATCCAACCAGTCCATTCTGAAGGAGATCAGCCCTGGGATTTCTTTGGAAGGAATGATGCTAAAGCTGAAACTCCAGTACTTTGGCCACCTGATGCAAAGAGTTGACTCATTGGAAAAGACTGATGCTGGGAGGGATTGGGGGCAGGAGAAAGGGATGACCAAGGATGAGATGGCTAGATGGCATCACGGACTCGATGGACGTGAGTCTGAGTGAACTCTGGGAGTTGGTGATGGACAGGGAGGCCTGGTGTGCTGCGATTCATGGGGTCACAAAGAGTCAGACACAACTGAGCGACTGAACTGATTCCTAAAATGGGGATGAACTGAAGAAACAATGTACTTTGAAAACGATTAATACTCATACAACTGTGTATCATTAGAGTGTTCCAAGAGGAGAGCCTGGCAGGGTATGTCCATAGGTTCACAAAGAGTTGGACATGACTGAAGTTGACTTACCATGCACACACGCACACAGACTGTTCCAGGGCACTGTTACCTATATTATTTAATATGTACAATTTTAAGAAGTAACTCAACCCAAGGCCTGAATAACTTTCCAAGGTCACAAAAATACAGAAAGACAGAGATAGGATTTAAACTCAAGCAGTTTGGGTCAAGAATCTATGCCTCTTAATCTACATGCTAAATCAAATTTCCAGAATGACAAATATAACTGTTGAAATTTTGAAGGAAAAAAAACAACATCTTATGAAAAGGTTACAGCATTAAGACAATGCAGAATGGAAGACTGCTAAGCAGGGAGGAGAAGCTATATACAATGAGAATAGCAAAGTTTTCCAGAAATGATAAAAGGCACAGAATTCATTCAAGAAGCAGTGAACCCTGAACAAGAGAAATAAAAATACATGCCTAAAACAAAAAAAAATCAGAAACTGACATATGTTTATATTTAACAGATGCCAAAGAATGTACTCTCAATAGATAATAGAGAAAATGCTGACTTTTCTCTAAATATGTCACAAAGTACTTAACATTTATTAGGTTTTTACTAAAAATTAACATATTTAAATGTTCAGAGTAGACAAAAACCCTGACTAGTGCAAAGCTGTTATTCCTACTCATTCCATCCCCAAATTAAGTTTTTAAAGTTTCTGTAATTATAATAAAAATGTCAATAAGATAGATTGTCTTTTGAGGCACAACAAAGTAATTCTAAAATTTATCTGGAGGTCAAAATGGACAAAAATTGGACAATATTTAAAAAATAAAGGTAAGCATAATAAAACTATGGCAGTGCCTATAAGGGGAGAAGGCAATGGCACCCTACTCCGGTACTCTTGCCTGGGGAATCCCATGGACGGAGAAGCCTGGTAGGCTGTAATCCATGGGGTCGCTAAGAGTTGGACACGACTGAGTGACTTCACTTTCACTTTCATGCATTGGAGAAGGAAACGGCAACCCACTCCAGTGTGCTTGCCTGGAGAATCCCAGGGACGGGGGAGCCTGATGGGCTGCCGTCTATGGGGTTGCAGAGTCAGACACAACTGAAGCAACTTAGCAGCAGCAACAGCAGCAGTGCCTATAAGTATGAAGAATGAATCCAACAGAAATATTTAAATAAATGTATATAACAATATGCCTGTGGATGTTTCTCTATAGAATGAATGGAGAACTGTCTTAACAGAGTAGGTTAATTTATGCAACATTCATACCATAAGATACTGTCCTGCAGTTGAGAATGAAGTAGTTCTGAATATACTAACAAGGGAATACTGACATATATTAAGTAAATTTAAAAATTTAAATATATCATCCCATGTGTTATACAACAAAATAAATGAACAGAAAGATATCTGGAAGGATATACTGGCGTATGGAAGAGGCCCCACATTTTAAAAACATTTATGCTGCTTAAGTGTTTTTCATCACTGCACACATAATTTAAAAGGACACATGAAAAAATACTGTAAGAACGCTGAAATATAGGCAGAAATGGGTCTTAAATTTTTTTTCTGAGACGGTTAACTCAACAGATGTAAGGTACACCCACTTCAGTATTCTTGCCTGGAGAATTCCATGGGTTGTATAGTCCATGGGGTCGCAAAGAGTCAGACACGACTGAGTGACTTTACTTCACTTTCATTAAAGATAGTTAATTTAAAAAATTCAGTCCTAATCTTTTCCACAAGGAACACTTCTAAAACAAAGTAACATAGGAAAGCTAAAAATAAACTGATGGTGACTTGCTGGGGATTATGTTATTCAGGTTATTCAATAACCCAAAGGTTATTTACTGTGTAAGTCCATCCATATAAAAATATGAGATGACAAAATGTTAGAAACAGGACAGACTGGGGTGGAGGTGAGAAGAGAGCAAGTCAGGTGATGTATGTAGTTATAAAAAGGTATTAAGAAGGGTCCTTGTGGGTTTGGAACTGTTTTGTCTTGACTTGGTGGTTGATACTCAAAACCTCCAATAGGGGCAAAACTGTATACAACTTAATGCACTTCTGGGGAAAACTAAGAATTGTGAATTGCATCAGTGTTAATAGCCTCGTTGTAATATTATAGCGTCATCTGCAAAATGCTGCCAGTGAAGGAACTGGGAAAAATGCAAGATATCTCTTATTTCTTAAGGAAAGGAATGTGAATCTACAATTGCGTCGATAGTAAAGTTTAAAAATAAATGGTACCACAATGGTTAAAATGAAAAACAAAGACAATACTAAATGTACAGAAAGCTGCAGAGCAACTGGAATCCTCTCACTGCTAGTAGAAGTATAAACTGATTCAACCACTCTTGATAAGTATATATCCATTCCTAGGAATATACCCAATAGAAATGCATATGTATATTCACTCAAAAAATGATGAAAGGTTCATGGCAGCACTTGTATAACAGCCAATTATGACTACCAACAGTAGAATGAATAAATAAACTGTATATTCACACATGAGAATGAACAGATTACTGCTTTGTGCAACAACAAGATCATACAAACATGATACTTAAAGCAGCTAGACCCCAAAGAGACGTGCTTCTTAGCAAAGAAAACTATAGACAAAATGAATATTTATAGACTGGGAGAAAATATTTGCAAATGATGTGACCGACAAGGGCTTAACTAAGATACACAAACAGCTCATACATCTCAATCAATAACTTAAAATCCAATCAAAAAATGGGCAGAAGACATACAGATAGCCAGCAGGCATCTGAAAAGATGATCAACATCACTAATTATTAGAGAAATGCAAATAAAAATTACAATGAGGTATCTCATACCAGTCAGAATGGCCATCATCAAAAAGTCTACAAATAATGCTGGATGGAGTGTAGAGAAAAAGGAACCCTTCTACACTGTTGGTGGCAATGTGAACTGGTGCAGATACTATAGAAAGCAATATGGGGTTCCTCAAACTAAAAATGGAACTACTATATAAGCCAGCAATCCTACTCCTGGGCATATATCCAGATAAAACTATAACTCAAAAAGATACACACACCATGTTAATAGCAACATATTTACAATATTCAAGACATGGAAACAACCTAAATGTCCACTGACAGATGAATGGACAAAGAAGATAAGGTACATATATACAATGGACTGTTACCCCCCAAAATGCAATGTTGTTTATAGCAACATGTATGGATCTAAAGATCATACTAAGTCAAAAAGAAAAATACAGTATCACTTACATGTGGAATCTAGAATAAATATGTCTACAAACAAAAATAGACTTACATGTGGCTGTCAAGAGGGAGGGAAGGATGGGGAGTTTCGGATTAGCAGATGCAAACTGTTATATATGGGATGGATAAACAACCAAATCCTACTATGTAGTATAAGGAACTATCTATATTCAATCACCTGTGATAAGCCATAATGGAAAAGAATATGAAAAAGTTTATGTAGTTATAAGAATCACTTTTCTGTACATTAGAAATTAACACTGTAAATCAACTATACTTCATAGACTACCCTTGACTTTTTATTATGTGAAAGTTCAAGATGTACACTTATGTTTATTTTAAATACATAAAATGAAAGAAGTATACCATGGAGCTATTAAGAAAGAAAAGAAGAGAGCCAAGACTGAAATGAATGAGACAAAATTCGAGACAAAATACATTAAGTGATTCCAGTAAGAATATTTTAAGATGATAAAAAACTCAAATCTAGCAATATGTGAAGAGGGTAATTCAGATTCCCAGCCATCACCCCCATACACACACACACACAACAAATTTAACAAAGTTGCAGGATATAAACTCAAGATATAAAAGTTGTGTATAGAGGGCACATCTCAACATAACAAAGTCCATTTATGAAAAACTCACAGCTAACATCACACAGTGGATAAAAGCTGAAAGCCTTTCCTCTAAAATCAGAGACAAGGATGTCCACACTCTTGCCACATCTATTTAACACAGTATTAAAAGTCCAAGCCACAGCAATCTGACAAGAAAAGAAAAGGCAACCAAGCTGCCAGGGAAGAAGGAAAACCCACATCTGCAGATGACAGGATACTATATATAGAATAACCCTAAAGTCTCCACCAAAAATGTAGAATAAAATAAGTAAGCCTACAGGATACAGAAATATCTGTTGCCTTTCTATATGTTAGTAACAAGCTATCAGAAAAAGCACAAAAACAATCCTATTTAAAATTTCATCAAGAAGGATCACATACCATGATCAAGTGGGTTATATCCTGAGCATGAATACACACAAATCAATCAATGTGAGACACAAAATAAGAAACTGAAAGATAAAAACTATATGGTAATCTCAATAGATGCAGGAAAAGCTTTCATCAAAATTCAACAACTACATATGATAAAAACTCACCAGAAATTAGGCATAGAAGGAACCTAACTCAATAAAGGCCACTCACTGGTGAAAACTGAAAGCATTTCCTCTAAGACCAGGAACAAGAAAGAGTGCTCACTCTTGCCACTATTATTAAACACAGTGTTGGAAATCCTAATCAGGCAAGCAGAGAAGAAACCTAACAGGAATCCAGACTGGAAAAGAAATAAAACTCTTGACTGTTTGCAGATGACAGTATACTAGGCCTGCCTGTTCTTTCTGTCGTACTGGAGTGGGTAGCCATTCCCTTCTCCAGGGGATCTTCCCAACACAGGCGTCAAACTCAGGTCACCTGCATTATAGGCAGTTTTGTTTTTTTTAACTGTCTGAGTCACCAGGGAAGCCCAATACTGTACACAGAAAATTTAGTAAAGTTGCAGGATACAAAATTAATATATAGAAAGCCCTTGCATTCTGATACACAAACAAAAAATCAGAAAGAGAAACTAAGGAAACAATCCCACTCACCACTGCAACAAAAAGAATAAAATATCTGGGAATAAACCTACCCATGGAGACAAAAGACATATATGCAGAAAACAAGACACTGATGAGAGAAATCAAAGATGACACAAACGGAGAGTATACTATGTTCTTGGATTGAAAGACTCAATACTGTGAAAATGACTAAATGGCACCCCACTCCAGTACTCTTGCCTGGAGAATCCCATGGAGGGAGGAGCCTGGTAGGCTACAGTCCATGGGGTCGCAAAGAGTCGGACATGACTGAGCGACTTCACTTCACTTCAGGCAATCTGCAGATTGAATGCAATACCTATTGAATTACCAATTTTTCACAAAACTAGAACAAAAATTTTTACAATTTGTATGGAAACAAAAAGACCCTGAATACCTAAAGCAACCTTGAGAAGGAAAAATGGAGCTGGAAAATCAACAGTCCTGACTTCAGACTATACTACAAAATCACAGTTATCAAGACAGTATGGTACTGGCACAAAAATAGAAACATGGATCAATGGAACAAAACGGAAAGCCCAGAGATAAACTCATGCACCTACGGGCATCTTAAATTTGACAAAGGAGAAAAGAACATACAATGGAGAAAAGAAATCCTCTTCAGTAAGTGGTGCTGGGAAACCTGAACAGCCATATGTAAAAGATTGAAATTAGAACACTTCCTAACACCATACACAAACATAAACACAAAATGGATTAAAGACCTAAATATAAGACCAAGAAATATAAAACTCCTAGAGGAAAACATAGGCAGAACACTCTGAAATAAATTGCAGCAAGATCTTCTTTGCTCCGCTTCCTAGAGTAATGGAAATAAATACAGAAATAAACAAATGGGACCTAATTAAACTTAAAAGCTTTTGCACACCAAAAAGTAATCATTAGCAAGATAAAAAGACAACCCTCAAAATGGGAGAAAAATATTTGCAAATGAAGCAACTGACAAAGGATTAATCTCCAAAATATGCAAGGAGCTTGTACAGCTCAATACCAGATAAACAGGCAACCCAATCAAAAAATGGGCTGAAGACTTAAACAGACATTTCTCCAAAGAAAATATACAGAAGACCACCAAACACATGAAAAGATGCTCAACATTGCTCATTATCAGAAAAATGCATATCAAAACTACATTGAACTATCACCTCACGCTGATAGGAATGGCCATTGTCAAATCTACAAAAAATAAATGCTGGAGAGGATGTGGACAAAGGGGAAACCTCTTGCACTGTTGGTGGGAATATAAACTGATACAGCCACTAAGGAGAACAGTATGGACTTTCCTTAAAAAACAAAAACAAAAAAGACACTATTATATGGACTGAGCAATCCCACTGTATGTACCCAATGTTCACTGTAGCACTATTTACAATAGCCAGGACACGGAAGCAAACTAGATGTCCACTGACAGATGAATAGAAAAAGAAGTTGTGGTACATATATACCATGGAATATCACTCCATGGCCATAAAAAGGAAAGAAACTGGGTCATCTGTAGTGATGTGCGTGAATCTAGAATCAGTCATAGAGTAAAGTCAAGCCAGAAAAACTAATAGTGCATATTAACACTTATGTGTGTATTCTAGAAAAATGGTACTAATGAACCTATTTGCAGGGCAAAAGAATAGCAATGCAGACATAGAGAATGGACTTGTGGACACAGCAGGGGACGGAGAGGGTGGGATGAACTGACAGAGCAGCACTGACGTACATACAATACCATTTATAAAATAAATAGCTAGTGGGGAGCTGCTGTATTACACCAGGAGCTCAGCTGGGTGCTCTGTGATGATCTAGTAGGGTGGGATGGTGGGGGTAAAATAGAGGCTCAAGAGGGAGCAGATACAGGTACATTTACAGCTGAGTTATGAAGATCATGGCATCCGGTCCCATCACTTCATGGGAAATAGATGGGGAAACAGTAGAAACAGTGTCAGACTTTATTTTGGGGGGCTCCAAAATCACTGCAGATGGTGATTGCAGCCATGAAATTAAAAGACGCTTACTCCTTGGAAGAAATGTTATGACCAACCTAGAAACATATTCAAAAGCAGAGATATTACTTTGCCAACTAAGGTCCATCTAGTCAAGGCTATGGTTTTTCCTGTGGTCATGTATGGATGTGAGAGTTGGACTGTGAAGAAGGCTGAGCAATGAAGAATTGATGCTTTTGAACTGTGGTGTTGGAGAAGACTCTTGAGAGTCCCTTGGACTGCAAGGAGATCCAACCAGTCCATTCTGAAGGAGATCAGCCCTGGGATTTCTTTGGAAGGAATGATGCTAAAGCTGAAGCTCCAGTACTCTGGCCACCTCATGTGAAGAGTTGACTCATTGGAAAAGACTCTGATGCTGGGAGGGATTGGGGGCAGGAGGAGAAGGGGACGACAGAGGATGAGATGGCTGGATGGCATCATGGACTCGATGGATGTGAGTCTGAGTGAATTCCGGGAGTTGGTGATGGACAGGGAGGCCTGGCATGCTGCGATTCATGGGGTTGCAAAGAGTCAGACACGACTGAGTGACTGAACTGAACTGAACTGAATATTAAAAAATATCTAGGAATAAGCCTACCAAAGGAGTGAAAAGACCTGTATACAGAAAACTCTTAAGACACAGATGAGAGAAATCAATGACACAAACAGATGGAGAGATATACTATAATCTTCAATTGGAAGAATCAATATTGTGGAAATGACTATACTACCCAAAGCAATGTACAGATGCAACATAATTCCTATCAAATTACCAAGTGTATTTTCACAAAAACAAAAAAATTTATAATCTGTATGAAAACATGAAAGACCCAAAATAGCCACAGCAATCTTGAGAAAGAAAAATGGTGTTGGAGGAATCAGGCTTCCTGACCTCAGACTATACTACAAAGCTACAGTAATCAAGACAGTATGCTCCTGTCACAAAAACAGATCTATAGATCAATGGAACTGGACAGAAGCCCAGAGATGAACCCACACACTTGTGGTCCCCTAATCTATGATAAAGGAGTCAAATACACAATGGAGAAAAGACAGCCTTGTCAATAAATAATGTTGGGGAAACTAGGCAGCTACACGTAAAAGAATAAAATTAGACGACTCTCTAACAATACACACAAAAATAAATTCAAAATGGATTAAAGATCTGAATGCAAGGCCAGACACTAAAACTCTCAGGGGAAAACAGGAAGAATACTCTGACATAAATCAAAGCATGATCCTCTTTGAGCCACCTCCTAGTGTAATGAAAATAAAAACAATAACAATTGGACCTAATTAAATGTAGCAATGGAAACCATAAAGATGACAAAAAGAAAATCCTCTGAATGGGAGAAAATGATAGCAAATGAAGCAACTGTCAAAGGATTACTCTCCACAAGATACATAAGCTCATGCAACTCAATTATCAAATCAATAAACAACCCAATCAAAAAATGGGCATAAGACACCAAAACAAACATTTCTCCAAAGAAGACATACACAAGACCACCAATCACATACAAAGATGTTCACCACCACTCATTATTAGAGAAATGCAAATTAAAACTACTATGAAGTATCACCTCACACCAGTCAGAGCGGCCAGCATCAAAAATAGATCTACAGGGCTTCCCTGATATGTCAGTGGTAATGAATCTGCCTGACAATGCAGGAGACAAGGGTTCGGTCACCATCCTAGAAAATCCCACATGCCACTGGGCAGTTAAGTCCATGTGCCACAGTTATTGATTGAACTTGTGCTCTGGAGCCCAGGAGCCACAACTACTGAGACCACTTGCTGCAACTATAGAGGCCTGCGCTCTGCAATAAGAGAAGCCCCCATAATGAGAAGCCCCCATAATGAGAAGTCCCCATAATGAGAAGCCCATGCTCCAAAACTAGAGTAGCCCCTCCCCCCTACTCATCGTAATTAGAGAGAAGCCTGAATAGCGACAAAGACCCAGGATGGACCAAACTGGATAAATAAATAAATCATTGTTTAAAAAAAAAATCACACAATAAACACTGGACAGAGTATGAAGAAAAGGGAACCTTCATACACTGCTCGTGGGAGTAAAAACTGATACAGCCACTATGGAAAACAGTACAAAGTTTTCTTAAAAACTCAAAAATGAATTCCTGTATGACCCAGGCATCTCACTACTGGGCATATACTCACAGAAAATCATAATTCAAAGATACATGCACCCCAGTGTTCACATCAGCACTGTTTACAACAGCCAGGACATGGAAGTAACCTAAATGTCCATGAACAGAGAAATGTATAAATAAGATGTGGTATATATATACAATGGAATATTACTCAGCCATAAAAAGTAACAAAATTGAGTCATTTGTAGAGATATGGAGGGACCTAAAGAATACCACACAGAGTGAAGTCAGAAAGAGAAAAACAAATATCATAAATTAACACATATATGGAGTCTAGAAAAATGGTACAGACAATCTTACTTGCAAGGTAGAAATAGACACAGATGTTGAGAACAAAAATAGGGATACCAAGGGGCAAAGGGGTGGTGGGAAGAATTGGAGATTGGGCTTGACACATATACACTATTGATACTATAGTAACAAAGAAACTCAGCCATAGTAATGAGAACATACTGTATAGCAGAGGGAACTCATACTTAAGGCTCTGTGATGACCTGAATCAGAAGAAAGTCCAAACGGGAGTGGATATCTGAATATGTATAGCTGATTGATTTCACTCTACAGTAGAAAAAGCAACTATATCTCAATAAAATTTTTTTAAAATCTTCAAAAATAATTAAGTAACTAGGAATATTTATTATTTGGTTTGTACCCCTTTTTTGGAAACTGTCCCTCCACCACTATCCTCCATATGATGTGCCCCCATTGATATAAAATTTTACTCTCCATAGTTAGATAAATCTCAGTACCACACCTCATTCCTGAAAAGACTACCACTGGGATAGGCTCCTAGCTCAGATTTGAAGCCTCAGGGATTTTTGGAGTTGACTGCTGCTGCTGCTAAGTCGCTTCAGTCATGTCCAACTCTGTGAGACCCCATAGACAGAAGCCCACCAGGCTCCCCTGTCCCCGGGATTCTCCAGGCAAGAACACTGGAGTGGGTTGCCATTTCCTTCTCCAATGCATGAAAGTGAAAAGTGAAAGGGAAGTCGCTCAGTGGTGTCCGACTCTTAGTGAACCCATGGACTGCAGCCTACCAGGCTCCTCCGTCCATAGGATTTTCCAGGCAAGAGTACTGGAGTGGGGTGCCATTGCCTTCTCCGTTGGAGCTGACACTAGAAAGAAATGTCAGAACGGACTCTCTCCGGTTGCTGAAATTACATAAATGTAAAATTTGGGACCTACCAGTGTTCTTGTTTTTCCACCACATAGAAAAGGCATACTGCATATCACAGAAGGTGAATATTCCCAAGCCTCTGAATAGATAAGAAACAGTACCATGACAACATTCACGTCTCTGGTGCAAGTGTTTCATGAGACACACTTATAATAACTTTTTAATAAATTGATTACCATTTCTGCTTAACCTAATTCAAATTGAGTTTCTTTCAACGGCAAATAAAGGTGCTGATATACTAAAGCCAAAAAAAATACAACCATTACTATGCTCATAGAGAATTTCATTCTTGTTGTCGTTCAGTCGCTCATTAGTGTCTGACTATGCGACCCCATGGACTGCAGCAAGTCAGACTTCCCCTCCTTCACCACTGCCCAGAGTTTTGCTCAAACTTACTGATGTTGATTGAGTACTGGTCTTGTAAAGTACTTAATATACATTAATTCATTTGATGCTTAAAAGAATTCATGAGATTAAGTGCTAGCACATCTTATTTTGTACATAAGGAAAAATATATAGTCCTCCATGAGGTAACTCAGCAAGTAAAGTAATGAAATAATTTCAGATCCAGGCAGTCTGGATCTTCAGTTCATGTGCTCAACTATTAGATCATCCTACCTCCCATAAGAATATTTCTTATTAAATAATAAAAACTAAAAATAATGGAACTAAATTTCAATTAAATGAGCATGAAAGAGAGTCACTTAAGAAATTATAAATGACTGAAAACATGTAAAATGTTCAAACTCAATATAATACAAAGAAAAACATTACTTTTCAGTTATTAGAATGAGAAAGTTTAAAAGATTGCAAAGTATAAGCAAAGATACGGGAAATAGAGACCCCATATGATGCTGAGAGGACAATTTGTCAGTATCCTTCTTCAGTAATTGAAGTTTTAGGTAATTTATTTCAACAGAAACATTTACATTAAGACTAAGAGGACAAGATAAATTTAAACAATGTTGTTCCCTAACACAGTTTATAGCAATAAAAAAATCAACTGGGAATGAAATAGAAGACACTAATACACCTGAATACTAGTCAGTCTTTAAAAAGAGTAAAGTGTCAACAGATAACATTATGCCTTACTCTTTCCGTGGGAACTAAATCAAGAAAAATTAAAACAGCATTTAGAGATGACTACATACTGAGAAGTAGGCAAACATTAATGAACATTTCAGCAACAAAAGGAGAAAGACGTGATAGAGAACAGTATAAAGTGTATAAGTCCAGTTGTGTAAAAATATATTGATTGTACTGGTATTTAAAATTAAATTTAAGAATACACAGAAAAAATATCTAGAATTATATGCTGAACTGGTATTAGTTCTTATCTTTAGTACCTGGGACATC
Organism: Capra hircus; assembly: GCF_001704415.2. Lineage (NCBI taxonomy): Eukaryota > Metazoa > Chordata > Mammalia > Artiodactyla > Bovidae > Capra > Capra hircus. The sequence goes on from NC_030809.1 coordinate 99,066,504, forward strand.
AGACCAGATGGATGAGATGACTCACTTTATATACCTGTATTTAAAAATTTTTAATCCAATGAGGATATTTTACAATTAAAAGAGATTATCTGCAGAAAATAGAAAGATATGCTCTGGTTCAATCATATCTCAAAGCAAACATAAAATCCAAAATGCCTGAGAACTAAGCATTTTTGAAAACTAGAAGAAAATGTTTACACTTGTATAAATAAAATGCTTCTGCCTACAAAAGTTCAGAGCAAGTAGAAGCCATCAAATATATTAAAACGATACTAACAAGATTCCATGTGATTCGTTTCACTAATAATGCACACAAAAAATATAAGGGCAATATTTAAGTCCCTAAGGTAATTTATGTTGTTTACCAAGTCATATTTAAATGGTAACCTGTCATGTAGAAAAAAGCATTGCCTCCCTAGCAATAAAGAGTAGGTTTTAAACAACTACTAAATTTACAAAAATGAGTTCTAAAACTCAGTGATCACAAAGCCAGAAAAACAGGTACCCTTAAGTACATTTCTGGTAGTACTCTCAAATTTGTTTCCTAGGAAACAATCTAATAACAAATCTGACAAGAACTATTAAAACTGTTCTTTTTAATGATTATAAGATATTCTCTGATAGGTTAACTCTGCTTTGAGGCATACATGCCATGAAAACACCACTAAATAACTGGTTACACGATGAAAGGACTACCAAGACAGCTGTGCTGTACTTAGTTGTTTAGTCGCATCAGACGCTTTGTGACCCCACGGACTGTAGCGCGCCAGGCTCCTCTGTCCATGCACATTCACCAGGCAATACTGGAGCAGGTTGCCATCCCCTTCTCCAGAGGTTCTTCCCAACCCAGGGATCGAACCCAGGTCTCCCACACTGCAGGAGGATTCTTTATCATCTGAGCCAACCGGGAAGCCCAAGCAGTGCATGGCTATTCACAATATAAAGCTTCTTAAACATATACATATACCAAATAGCAGAAGAGTTAAATTGTAGCACTAAGTCATAATGGAATAAAGTTATTAAAAACAAAAATTATGTAGACTAATATTCAGAATAGTCGAACAAAAATGAAAGCACAATGTAACACAGATCTGTTGATTATAATTACATAAAGTATGTATGTCTATGTTTATTGACAAAGACTAGGAAACCATGCAGAAAGATGTAACTTCATGATCTCTAAATTCTTACTTCTGTAAAGGTTTTTAAATTCATGACAGGCAAATAATAGATCTCAAGAATCTCTCTCAGAAAACAATATTTTGATGTTACATTCCTGTGACAAAATACATATTTCACAAGTTTCAGTTAAGTTTGTAAAATGTATTCCTTTTTCTCTAATCTTATCCAAACCCACCTTATCCAATTTTATTCATTAAGAAATATATAATGTTTGTAAGGAGCCCTGGGATGAGAGACACCCAGGTGTCCCAGTGCAAAGGTTTCTCCCTTCAGACTCATCTGTAAGGACTTGGCTCATAACACCTATAACGCAATCTCTAATGCTCTAGGGACTCATTAATCCCCTCTAGTCAGGGTCACAGAGTAATGGCACCTCACCCCAAAGGTTTAAACAGGCACTTCCTTCAAGATGCCTGAGTAGGAGGATGCAGAGTTTGCATCTCATCACAACTAGGGCACCTACAAGGTGCTGGTGGGGGACTTCGAACACCTAAGGAGATGGGCAGAATCCCTGAGTAACCAGTGTCTTGGCTCTCAGGCCAGGGTTGGGCCTGAGCTCCTGTGGCAGGAGCACCAACTTCAAACGACTGTACTAACAGAGAACTTCAGACCCCAGAGAATATTAATCAGCAAGAGATCCCCCAGAGGCCCTCATCTTGGTACCAAGACCTGGTTCCACCCAACTGCCTGCGAACTCCAGTGCTGGATGCCTTAGGCCAAACAATGAGCAAGACAGAAATACAGACCACACCCCCATCAAAAAAAACAGAGACATCCAAAAATATGGTACAGATGAAGGAGCAAGGTAATAACCAAAGACCAAATTAATGAAGAGGAAATAGACAACCTACCTGAAAAGGAATTCAGAGTACTGATAGTAAAGATGATCCAAAATCTCAGAAATAGAAAGGGGGCATGGATCAAGAAAACAGAAATGTTTAACAAGGACCTAGAAGAACTAAAGGACAGACAGATAGTGCTGAACAACACAATAACTGAAATGAAAAATATGCCAGAACAAACAGAATAACCAAAGCAGAACAAATGAGTGAGCCTGAAGATAGAATGATGGTAATAACTACTGAGGAGCAGAATAAAGAAAAATGAAATGAGGACAGTCTCAGCGGCCTCTGGGACAACATTAAAATGCACTAACATTTGTTTCATAGGGGTCTCAGAAGAAAAAGAGAAAGATAAAAGGTCTGAGAAAATATTTGAAGGATTATAGTCAAAAACTTAGCTAACATGGGAAAGGAAATAGTCACTCAAGTGCAGGAAGCACAGTTTCCCACACAGGAAAAACCCAAGGAGAAACACACAGAGACATAGTAATCAAACTAACAAAAATTACATTCAAAGAAAAAATATTAAAAGCAGCAAGGAAAAAGCAACCAACAACATACAAGGGAATCCCCATAAGGTTATCAGCTGATTTTTCACCAGAAACTCTAGGTCAGAATACTCTGCAAGAAGTCATGAAAGGGAAGACCGACAATCAAGAATATTCTACCCAGAATGGAACAGAGAAATCACAAGTTTTACAGACAAACAAAAGCTAGGAGAATTCAGCACCATCAACCAGCTTTAAAACAAATGCCAAATGAACTTCTCTATTTGCAAAACAAGAAAAAGACCTACAAAAATAAACCCAAAACAATTAAGAAAATGGTAATAGGAACATACATATCAATCATTACCTTAAATGGATCTGGATTACATGCTCCAACCAAAAGATACAAAATGGTTGAATGGATACAAAAACAAGACCCTTATATATGCTGTCTACAAGAGGCCCACTTCAGATCTAGGGACATATACAGATTGGAAGTGAGGTGATGGAAACAGATATTACATGCAAACAGAAATCAAAATAAAGCTAGAGTAGCAATACTCATATCAGAAAAAACAGACTTTAAAGACTGCTAAAAGAAGGAAGGATACTACATAATGATCAAGGGATCAATCCAAGAAGAAAACATAACCATTTTAAATATTATGCACCCAACACAGGAGCAGCTCAAAACAAAAGGCAAATGTTAACAGCCATAAAAGGGGAAATTAACAGTAACTCAGTAGTGTACTTTAACACTCCACTTTCACCAATGGACAGATCATCCAGACAGAAAATTAATATGGAAAAACAAGCCTTAAATGAAACACTGGATCAGATAGACATAATTGATATTTATAGGACATTACATCCAAAACCAGCAGAATACACTCTCTTCTCAAGTGCACATGGAACATTTTCCAGGATAGATCACACCTTGGGTTACAAATGAAGCCTCAGTAAACTTAAGAAAATTGGAATTACATCAAGCATCTTTTTTTACAACACTATGAGACTGGAAATCAATTACAGGAAAAATTAAAAAAAAAACAACAAAATACACAAGCATGTTTGTTTAGTACTAAATATTCAAAAAGTCGGAGAAGAAATCAAAGAGGAAATTTTAAAAAATAGATAGCAACAAATGACAACATAAACACAACTATCTAAAACCTATGGGACATAGCACGAGCATTTCAAAGAGGGAAGTTTATAGCAATTCACTATCAACTCAGTTCAGTTGCTCAGTCGTGTCCGACTCTTTGCGACCCCATGAACTGCAGCACGCCAGGCCTCCCTGTCCAACACAAACTCCCAGAGTTCACTCAAACTCATGTCCATTGAGTCAGTGATGCCATCCAACCATCTCATCCTCTGTCATCCCCTTCTCCTCCTGCCCTCAATCCCTCCCAGCATCAGGGTCTTTTCAAATGAGTCAGCTCTTCGCATCAGGCGGCCAAAGGACTGGAGTTTCAGCTTCAACATCAGTCCTTCCAATGAATATTCAGGACTGATCTCCTTTAGGATGGACTGGTTGGATCTCCTTGCAGTCCAAGGGACTCTCAAGAGTCTTTTCCAACACCACAGTTCAAACGCATCAATTCTTCGGCATTCAGCTTTCTTCCCAGTCCAACTCTCACATCCATACATGACCACAGGAAAAACCACATACCTTTGTTGGCAAAGTAATGTCTCTGCTTTTTAATACGCTGTGTAGGTTGGTCACAACTTTCCTCCCAAGGAGTAAGCATCTTTCAATTTCATGGCTGCAATCACCATCTGCAGTGATTTTGGAGCCCCCAAAAATAAAGTCTCTCACTGTTTCCCCATCTATTTGCCATGAAGTGATGGAACCAGATGCCATGATCTTCGTTTTCTGAATGTTGAGCTTCAAGCCAACGTTTTTACTCTCCTCTTTCACTTTCATCAAGAGGCTCTAGTTCTTCTTCACTTTCTGCCATAAGGGTGGTGTCATCTGCATATCTGAGGTTATTGATATTTCTCCCGGCAATCTTGATTTCAGCTTGGGCTTCATCCAGTCCAGCGTTTCTCATGATGTACTCTGCATATAAGTTAAATAAGCAGGGTGACAATATACAGCCTTGACGTACTCCTTTCCCAATTTGGAACTAGTCTGTTGTTCCATGTCCAGATCTGACTGTTGCTTCCTGACCTGCATATAGGTTTCTCAAGAGGCAAGTCAGGTGGTCTGGTATTCCCATCTCTTTCAGACTTTTCCACAGTTTATTGTGATCCACACAGTCAAAGGCTTTGGCATAGTCAATAAAGCAGAAATAGATGTTTTTCTGGAACTCTCTTGCTTTTTTGATGATCCAGGGAATGTTGGCAATTTGATCTCTGGTTCCTCTGCCTTTTCTAAAACCATCTTGAACATCAAGTTTTTGAACAACTTCTTCTCAAGCACACATGTAACATTCTCCAGGATAGATCACATCTTGGGTCACAAATGAAGCCTCATTAAACTTAAGAAAATTGGAATTATATCAAGCATCTTTTTTTTACCACAACACTATGAGATTGGAAATCAATTACAGGAAAAATTTTAAAAAACTACAGGAAACCAAACACGTTTGTTTAGTACTAAATACTCAAAAAGTCAGAGAAGAAATTAAAGAGGAAATTTATGAAATAGATAGCAACAAATGACAACATAAACACAACCAACTATCACCTCAAGTACAAGAGAAATCTACTGTAAACAATCTAATCTTACATGTAAAACAACTAGAAAAAGAAGATTCCACAACTAGAGAAGAACTCCACAACTAGATCAGAGAAGAAAAAATGAAACAGAAACGAAGACAACAGCAGCAAAGATCAAAAAAACTAAAGCTGATTTTTGGAGAAGATTAAATTGATAAACCTTTAGCCAAACTCATCAAGAAAAAAAGGAAGAAAATTCAAATCAATAATATTAAATATGAAAAAGGAGAAGTTGCAACTGATGCTACAGAAATACAAAGGATCATTAAGAGACTACTACAAGCAACTGCAAGCAAATAATATGGACAACCCAGAAGAAATGGACAAATTCTTAGAAAGGTATAACCCTCCAAGACTGAACCATGAAGAAACAGAAAATATCAATGGACTAATCACAAGTAATAACATTGAAGCCATAATTAAAAGTCCTCCAACAAACAAAAGTCCAGGACCAGATGGTGTCATAGGTGAATTCTATCTAATTTTTAAGAGACCAGTTAGCACCTATTCTTCTCAAAAACTTCCAAAAAATTGCAGAGGGAGGAATACTCCCAAACTTGTTCTATGAGGCCACCATCCCCTGATACCAAAATTAAACAAAGATATCAAAAAGAAAATCACAGACCAGTAACACTGATGAACACAGACACAAAAATTCTCAAAAAATAGTAGCAAACAGAATCCAGTAACACGTAAAAAGGATCATACACTATAATCAAGTTTAAGTTTATCCCAAGGATGCAAGGATTCGTCAATATACACAAATCAATGTGATACACCACATTACCAATTGAAAGATAAAAATCATATGATAATCCCAAAAAATGCAGAAGAAGCTTTTGACAGATTTCATCACCCATTTATGAAAAAAACTCTTCAGAAAATTTGGTATGGAAGGAACCTACCTCAACACAATAAAGGCTGTATACAACAAACCCACAACAAATATTATTCTCAATGGTGAAAAACTGAAAGTACTTCCTCTAAGGCCTAATAAGACAAGGGTGTGCATTCTCACCACTATTATTCAACGTAGTTTGGAAGTCCTAGCCATAGCAATCAAAGAAGAAAAAGAAATGAAAGGAATCCAGATTGAAAAAGAAGTAAAACTGTCACTGTCTGCAGACAACAGGATACTATACATAGAAAACCCTGAAGATAACATCTGAAAATTACTAGAGCTATTCAGTGAATTTAGTAAAGTCACAGGATACAAAATCAATGCACAGATATCCCTTGAATTCCTATAAACTAACAACAAAAAAATAAGAAAGGAAAATTAAGGAAACAATCCCACTTACCACTGCAACAAAAAGAATAAAATACCTAGGAATAAACCTACCTATGGAGACAAAAGCCTGTATGCAGAAAACTGTAAGACACTGATGAAAGAAATCAAAGATGACACAGAGAGATATAATATGTTCTTGGATCGAAAAACTCAATATTGTAAAAATGACTAGACTCCCCTATACAATCTGCAGATTTAATGCAATCCTCATCACATTACTAAGGGCAGTTTTCACAGAACCAGTACAAAAATTTTTAATATTTGTATGGAAATAAACAGACGCCGATAAGCCAAAGCAATCTTGAGAAAGAAAAATGGAGCTGCAGGAATCAACCTTTCTGGCTTCAGACTATACACAATTAAATGAAGTAGGGATAGGTAACCTTCCAGAAAAAGAATTTTGAATAATGATAGTGAAGATGCTCCAGGATCTCGGGAAAACAATGGAGAAGATACAAGAAATGTTTATCAAAATCTAGAAAAACTAAAGAACAAACAAACAGAGATGAATAATATACTAGAAGGAATCAGTAACAGTAACTGAGGCAGAAGGAGGAGAAAGAGAGAAAGGACCTGAGATAATATTTGATGACATAGCTGAAAAATTCCTGAACACTGGAAAGGAAATAGTCAACCAAGTCCAGGAGCACAGAGAATCCCAGGCAGAAAAACACCCAAGGAGGAACACACCGAGACACACAGTAATTAAACTGACAAAAATTAAAGACAAAGATAAAGTATTAAAAACAATAAGGAGGGAAAATGACAAGTAACATACAAGGGAACTCCCAACGGGCTATCAGCTGATTTCTCCACAAAATCTCTACAAGCCAGAAGGGAATGGCATGATATATTCAAAGTGATGAAAGGGAAGAACCTACAACCAAGAATATTCTATCCAGCAATACTCGCATTCAGATTTGATGGAGAAATCAAAGACAGCCAACAAACCCAGCAAAAGACACTCAGCATCACTAGTTATTAGAGAAATGCAGATCAAAACTACAATGATTAATCACTGGTCAGAATGGCCATCATCATAAAATCTACAAACAATAAATTCTGAAGAAGATGTGGATAAAAAGGAACACTCTTGCACTGCTAGTGGAAATGTAAATTGATACAGCCACTATGGAAAACAGTTTGGAGGTTTCTTAAAAAACTGAAAACATAACTACCATATGACTCAATAATCCCACTACTGCACATATACCCTGAGAAAATCATAATTCAAAAAGACTTATGTACCCCAATGTTCACTGTAGGACTATTTACGATAACCAGGAGATGGAAGCAATCTAGATGTTCATTGACACATGAATTGATAAATATGTGATATACATACACACACACAATATTACTCAGCTATAAAAATGAATGAAATTGGGTCATTTGTAGAGATACAGATGGACCTAGAGTATGCCATACAGAGTGAAGTAAGTCAGAAAGGAAAATATCATATATTAATGCATATATACGAAATCTAGGAAAAGTGTACATAGATGAACAGAGACCTAAATGGAGACAATGGCTATGTCGACATGGGGGGAAGCGGAGGGTGAGACAAACTGGGAAAGCAGTGTGGACATATATACACTACCATGTGTAAAACAGATAGCTAGTGAGAAGTTACAGGGAGCATAGGGAAAGATGACCTAGAGAGAGGGGAGGGTCTGGGAGGGAGGTTCAGGAGGGAGCTGATATATGTAAACATATAGCTGACTCACTTTGTTGTACAGCAGAAACTAACACAACAGTGTAAAGCAATTATACTCCAATAAAATAAACTGAAAAAAAAAGGACAACCTATGAAACAGAAGTAAACTTCTATAAATCATATACCTGATAAGGGATTAATATGCAGAATATGCAAAGAACTGCTACAAGTCAACAATAAAAAAATCAAATAACCCATTTAAAAAATGTCCAAAGGAACTGAAAATACATTTCTCCAAAAATGATATACCAGTGCCATTAAACATGTGACAAGATACTTAACATCTTTTAAATTTTAAGAAATTCAAATAAAAACCACAAGGAGACACCGTGAATATAAATATTCACAATCAAAACAACAGAAAATAACAAGTGTTGATAAGGATATGGAGAAATCTGAACTCTTGTGGAAAGTTTGGTGAGATTGTAAAATTGTAAAATGTGTAACTGGTATGGAAAACATTATGGAGGTTCCTCAAAAAGAAATCACAAACGGAACTATTGTATGAGATAGCCATCTCACTTCTTGGTATATATCCAAAAGAACTGAATGCAGGGTCTCAAAGAGACATCTGCACACTCATATTTAAAACAGCACTATTCACATAGCCAGGAAGTGAAAGCAACCCTAATCTCCATCAGTGGATAAATGAATAAACAAAATGTGGTATACACACACCATGAATATTATTTAGTCTTCAAAAAGGAAATCCCACAACATGGATAAATTTTGAAGTTATTATGTTAAGCCAGTCACAAAAAGGTAAATGTATGATTCAACTATATCTGCGTTCTCTAAAGTAGTCAAATTCATAGAATCAGAATGTAGAACAGTAGTTACCAGAGGCTGGTTGCTGCTGCTGCTAAGTCACTTCAGTCATGTCCTACTCTGTGCAACCTCAGAGACGGCAGCCCACCAGGCTCCCCCGTCCCTGGGATTCTCCAGGCAAGAACACTGGAGTGGGTTGCCATTGCCTTCTCCAATGCATGAAAGTGAAAAGTGAAAGTGAAGTCACTCAGTTGTGTCAGACTCCTAGCAACCCCATAGACTGCAGCCTACCAGGCTCCTCCATCCATGGGATTTGCCAGGCAAGAGTACTAGAGTGAGATGCCACTGCCTTCTCCGACCAAAAGCTGGAGAGAGAGGGAAAAGGGGAGTTGTTTACATGGGCACAGAGTTTCAGTTTTATAAGATGACAAGTATTGGCGATCTATTTCTGTTTCACAATAATGTGAATACACTTTACACTACTGAACTGTATCCTTAAATATGATTAAGATCATAAATTTTATGTTAGGTGACTTTTTATAAAAAAAAGTAAAAAAAAAAAAGACATTAACTGCACCACTATTTACAACATCCAGGATGTGGAAGCAGTCTGAATCTCCAATGACACATGAATGGATAAAGAAGGAATATTATTCAGCCAGAAAAATGAATGAAATTGGGTTATTTGCAGAGAAGCAGATGTCAGCACTCTGTTGTACAGAGTGAAGTAAGTCAAAAAGAGAAAAACAAGTATGGAATATTAATGCGTATATGTGGAATCCAGGAAAAAATGCTACAGGTGAACTATTTGCAGGGCAGGAAAAGAGACGCAGATGAAGAGAATGGGCATGCAGACACAGTGGGGAGAAGGGGACAGCGGGATGAACTGAGAGATCAGGACTCACTCACTCACACACACCCACGCACGCACGCACGCACGCACGCACGCAATCGAGAAACGGCTGTGTAGCACAGGGAGCTCAGCTTGGTGCCTGTGATGACCTAGAGGGGTAGGATTGGAGAGTGGTGAAGGGAGGTTCAAGAGGGAGGGGATATATGTAATTGCATACATATAGCTGATTCACTTTGTTGTACAGCAGAAACTAACACAACATTGTAAAGCAATTACACTCCAATTTAAAAAAAAGAAATACACAGTGTTCAACAGTTCACCTCAGATCTAAGGAATTTTTAAAAAGAATAAAACAGCTACCTGTTTTATTAAATAAAACAACTACTTGTCTCACTACTTGTGAGAAATGTAACGATAATTTTGAAAATTTTCCCCATTTAAACAAACTTCTGTGGTCCACCCTATTTACTCATTTAGGACGTAATACACCCTGAAACTTAGAATAGCATCATACATACCTGATGCAATGACAGGATCTTTCATAAGCTCCCTAGTTATTGGACATATAAATTCATCAGGAATTTCAGAAGAAAGGGTTTTCACCTTTGTCCTCAGTTCTTCAATTTTCCTTAGAACTTTACTACGCAGCCCTAGTGATTCTGAAAAGAAATTATTCTGTTAGGGCTGGAGATCTATCTACAAGTTTTATGCAAGTCTTCAGGAGAGTAAAATTTTATCTACTATAACCAAAAATCTTCAGAAATACTGTTTTACCACATGGAAACTTTTCTTTACAAGTTCTTTAATGAATCTTTGTAGTGCAGAATAAAGTGTGATTAAAACAACTCATCAACAGAAAGATTATTCTAAGTAACTTTAGATTCGGAAAGCTCCTCAAGAATTTCAGATTACCCAAACACTAATATACTACATAAAATTAGAAAAGCCTATTATATGTTAATTTAGAGAACAGTCTCCTAAAAATCATTTATAAATATGTTCAGTTTAATATAAAAATACCACCTTATATTTTTAAACCTTATGAAACTTGGTTAATTATCTGCTAATTCATATACAATGGGAATACCAGACCACCTGACCTGCCTCTTGAGAAATCCATATGCAGGTCAGGAAGCAACAGTTAGAACTGGACATGGAATAACAGACTGGTTCCAAATAAGAAAAGGAGTATGTCAAGGCTGTATACTGTCACCCTGCTTATTTAACATATGCAGAGTACATCATGAGAAATGCTGGGCTGGAGGAAGCACAAGCTGGAATCAAGATTGCCAGGAGAAATATCAATAACCTCAGGTATATAGGTGATACCATCCTTACGACAGAAAGTGAAGAAGAACTAAAGAGCCTCTTGATGAAAGTGAAAGAGGAGAGTGAAAAAGTTGGCTTAAAGCTCACAATTCAGAAAACTAAGATCATGGCATCTGGTCCCATCACTTCATGGCAAATAGATGGGGAAACGAGACTGACTGACTATTTTTGGGGGCTCCAAAGTCACTGCAGATGTTGATTGCAGCCATGAAATTAAAAGATGCTTATTCCTTGGAAGAAAAGTTATGACCAACCTAAACAGCATATTAAAAAGCAGAGACATTACTTTGCCAGCAAAGGTCCGTCTAGTCAAAGCTATGGTTTTTCCAGTAGTCATGTATGAATGTGAGAGCTGGACTATAAAGAAAGCTAAGCGCTGAAGAATTGATGCTTTTGAACTGTGGTGGTGGAGAAGACTCTTGAGAGTCCCTTGGACAGCAAGGCGATCCAACCAGTCCATCCTAAAGGAAATCAGTCCTGAATATTCATTGGAAGGACTGATGCTAAAGCTGAAACTCCATAACTCTGGCCACCTGATGTGAAGAACTGACTCATTTGAAATCAAGACCCTGATGCTGGGAAAGATAGAAGGCAGGAGGAGAAGGGGACGACAGAAGATGAGATGGTTGGATGGCATCGCTGACTTGATGGACATAAGTCTGAGAAAACTCTAGGAGTTGGCAATGCTGCAATCTAGGAAGGCCTGGCGTGCTGCAGTCCATGGGGTTGCAAATAGTCGGACACAACTGAGCGACTGAAGTGAACTGATACAAAGCACGGTATCAAATAAAACTCATCCGTTTGTTCAAAACTGTACATGTAAGCGTCATTCATCTGTAGTTTAACTTCTATCTCATTTCAAAAATTAATTTTTAGTTTCAGGAAGATAAGTATAATTAAGTTTAGGAAGAGTAGTGTTATTTAGCTGTTTGTATTTTTATTAGCTGACAGTTCTATTTTAGGCAGAGGTTTTTTCTGGGAGGGGGCAGTGGGTAAATGGGTAGAAAAAAAGAACTACATTTCAGAATGCCTCATAGTTTTCATAAAAAGCCTAACAACTTTCTGATTGGAAGGTAATTCTCCATATAGTGTTTAAACACACTTTTACAGTATCTTTTATCTAGCAATCTTTTCAAGGATGTCTGCAAACTTCCTTGGAAGCTAATGTCTCCCTCCTAGTCAAAGGGCAGGTTTGTGTTCTAAGACCTACAGAGAGAACGTTTTCTTCTTGGACTGCTTTGCTGCTGCTCCTGCTAAGTCGCTTCAGTCGTGTCCGACTCTGTGACCCTAGAGACGGCAGCCCACCAGGCTTCCCCGTCCCTGGGATTCTCCAGGCAAGAACACTGCAGCGGGTTGCCATTTCCTTCTCCAATGCATGAAAGTGAAAAGCGAAAGTGAAGTCGCTCAGTCGTGTCCTCTTAGCGACCCCAAGGACTGCAGCCTACCAGGCTCCTCCGCCCATGGGATTTTCCAGGCAAGAGTACTGGAGTGGGGTGCCACTGCCTTCTCTGGACTACTTTGCTAGCAGTCCCCTTATCATATTTGGGGGGATCATAAATTCAGGGTTCCTCAGCTATGACACTATCACAAATTGCCTGCACAAGACAGTGGCAGAGGGGAACCAATCTGAGCATGAAGCTCATGTTGCTTGCTGTCCCATGAGTAACAAACTGTTTACATCTATTTGGATTCACTGACCGTTATCTATGAAAGTGTGGGAAGTCAACCCCACAACTGCCTGCATCTTAAGGGACGTCCTTCCTATGGAATTCACTGAAACCAAATTGAAGATTTTTCAAATAATTTAAAAAAAAAATCACAACACATTTATAATTAGATAGTGATCATCTCATTTAAAGGGATATTACATGTAATAAGAATATAGAGGTATTTAATACTCTAAAAAACATACATATTTTTTCCTGTCAAAAATAATACACATGTATGCTAATATGTAGAATGCTTATTAGTAGAGGGTGTGAAGTGAAAGTTGTCAGTCACGTCTGACTCTTTGTGATCCCATGGACTATATAGTCCAGAATTCTCCAGAATACTGGTGTGGGTAGCTCTCCTCCAGGGGATCTTCCCAACCCAGGGATCAAACCCAGGTCTCCTGGATTGCAAGTGGATTCTTCACCAGCAGAGCCAGAAGGGAAGCCCAAGAATACTGGAGCAGGTAGCCTATCCCTTTCTCCAGGCTTTCTTCCCCAACCAGGAATCGACCCGGGGTCTCCTGCATTGCAGGCAGATTCTTTACCAACTGAGCTATCAGGGAATCCTAACAGAGTGTGCAGAACCCTATTTCAAAATGTACTCTAAAATAAAAGGTTAAATTGTGTGTTATTCTGCCCAATTTTAATGTTGTTTAAAAATGCCCTCATTTACCAGCAGTTACCAAATCATATCCACAGAACTTAGCCAGAGGAAAACACATCCTTTTGTGATTGGGGGTTGGAAGTCAGTGTTATTAAACTTAATTGCTCAGAAAGAAAAGACCCTTACCAAGTGAGGGCTAGCAAACCCTCAGTGTGAGTTAATGGGCGATATTTTGCTATATTTGCTATAACTCTGAAAAGGCATCTGGTTCTTAGCAGACAACAAATTAAATAGGCCATCAACTCTGTCCCCCTTCTCCACCCGTTCCCAATCAATGCTGGAAATGCTGCATTGAATTGATGGTGCCAAGACACAAATAATCATTAAAGATGCAAAATTCTAAAAACCCTCAAGAAAACAGAAGTAACTGAGTTCCAGAGTAAAGGATGGGACATAGTTTAAAGCAGAGATTTGTATACACAAATGGAAGAAATACCTTTCTACTTGTAGCCATCTTTCCCCCCAACTTTGTCCTGTAAATATCATCACCAAAGCAGCAACGCCAGCACTAGCTGGAGGCAGAGTAACAGGAAAGTGCTATTGCCTGGAGCTAACCAACTATCACAGCCCATGAGGATGATCACAGTCACGTCTGTACTGTCCTGAGATAGAAGAGGATCAACAGCTGGTCTCTTGGAGTAAAAAACATTGAATTCTTCATTATTTAAAAATAAATTTTTTTAAACAAATTCTGACTAGAATGATCAAGAGAAAAGACATAAAAAGGGACACAAGGGTTTTTTAAAGGATTTGGAAAAGATGATGATAGGAGCGATGTAATTTTTACATTTCTCTGAATCCCTTCATGAAAAGAAATGCGACTAGATAGCAAAATCAAATTCCATGGGCATTTACAACAAAACAAGGTAGCAAAGTATCTTCATGAGCCCCCTAACATATTAATAAGTGGGAGAAGATAAACCACCAACATCCGTAAGATCTGTAATTGGTATCAGTGGGGAAGCAACATGACATCTGATAGGCCTGAAAAAAGGAGCCCTCAAAATGCCCCACAAGTACTCAGTGCAAAGTGGGGAGGTCAATTTAAGAGTAGTTGCTGAGCTGGAAGGGTATGTCCACTCCAAAAGCCTATGAGTACACAGGCCCACACATTTAAAAGGTCAATTTCATATAAGTTGTATCTACAGAAAAAATGGTAAGTTTTATTACTTAACAGTATACGCAGTTAGGCAATGAGAGAAAATCTACATAAGGAAGTATTACCAGGAATTGAAACATGAAACTTCTAAAATCTGAGGGTGTTAAGACAGCTGGTACATAAGATTTTAAAAACCATTTGACATAATTTGACATTATAATTTTTAAATAAAAAAATGATTAAAATGTCTCACGTGCTTTCATGGTTTCTTGGAAAAACAAGAGCAAAAGGAAGGGGGACCTCTTGGAAAAACCTTTTTCCCAATTAAGAATCTATGATTGATAATTAGTTTAATATAAGGGTAAGAACTGACACAATATACAACAGTTCCTTGTCATCTGTCATTCCATGCTTTTACCATTATATCATCTACAGCAATTCCACACTCCAAGACTGGTAGCAATTTACAATATCCTGGAGGCCATGGTATCAACAGAGGCCACACTGCAGTGAAAGTCACGTGGCTAGTCAATGGACTGACTGCTTGCCTAGTATCAGATCTCAGACTTTCTTGCTCTTCATCTTTTATACTTTATGCTTTTTGGTTGCAATATTAAAGGCTTTAGTAGAGTTCAAATTCATGGATTCACAAATGTCTTAAGACATATCTCTCTTAGCATCAAGGATCTCTTATACCAGTAATCCCTTTCCAGACATTCTTGATGCAAATGTAGTAATACATATAGGGAGTTATTTTCTACCTTAAACTGTCTCTATTTTCATTAACACAATCCCAGAAAAGAACTATTACTCTAGGATAAAAGCAACAGATTCCAACAGATACTCAAATCTACAGAAAATTCCTTTACTGTACATTCACAAAAGGTTCACTGAAAAAAGATGTGACAGACTGCTTGACTCCTTAAAAATAATTTTTAAGTGTCAGACATAATAGATAATATCACTTTGTTTCCTAACACCCCAATCAATACACTTTATTGCAAAATTAACTTTCTTTGTATGATGCTGCTGCTGCTAAGTCACTTTAGTCGTGTCCGATTCTGTGTGACCCCATAGACAGCAGCCCACCGGGCTCTTCTGTCCCTGGGAGTCTCCAGGCAAGAATACTGGAGTGGGTTGCCATTTCCTTCTCCAATGCATGCATGCATGCTAGTTACTTCAGTTGTGTCCGACTCTGTGCGACCCTATGGACAGCAGCCCAACAGGCTCCTCTGTTCACAGGATTCCCTAGGCAAGAATACTGGAGTGGGTTGCCATTTCCTTTCTTTCCTTCTCTTTGTATGATGAATGCTGAACAAATTCATATTTATTCACATTCAAGTAGGAACCACTTTACAGCTGTACCACAAAAGTAACTGCAAGTATAATAGTTATGCATCACAAGAATAAAATTCATTATCGCATACTCAATTGGCCTCTTAAATCACTTTTTTCTAGACTCAATTTCAATTCTCTATTACTCCAATTAACTGTTTTGAGAAAAAGTCTGCTTTTTTCTTAAAGCTCAAGACTAACAGAAATTCACTGTAGCTTAAAGTAGTACTTGTAGAAGATTAATGTTAGCCTCTTGATCCTTTCTAATTTTGCAAAAACTAAAATACTTTAGAATGATGCAGAAAAAATTTAATCTATTTACTTACTAATTTATTCTGTAATTTGTTTAATTCACTAACTTTCCAAATCTTAAACACAAATGTAAAGCCAATTCCTTACTTACTGGAGAGTATACATTTGTTTCCATTTACAATAACTGCCTTCCTAAATCAGCTTTTAGACCACAGAAATTAAACTACATTTCAACTTTAGCTTGAGCTTGATAGTTACAAAACTTATTTAATTGAAATTCAAAATTATCATAACTACTAAGTCCAAGACTCACCTTTTCAAAAATTATTTCAGGCCATTGACTGAATCTTGTAAGAATTTCTTATAGTTTATTTATCTGGCTATCACAGAATAGCATTCTATTCCTATTAATTGTTTTTAC
This sequence comes from Capra hircus, assembly GCF_001704415.2. Classification (NCBI taxonomy): domain Eukaryota; kingdom Metazoa; phylum Chordata; class Mammalia; order Artiodactyla; family Bovidae; genus Capra; species Capra hircus. Next base: position 99,083,181 of record NC_030809.1, read on the forward strand.
TATGCTCTTATTTTTTGCAAAATTCTTTGCTGAAATCTAAAATTATTATTTTATATTGTCATGTGCTTCTCTGTGATAACATATTATTAAATTTTACTGTGAAAAAGGAATGATAAGATTCAAAATTCACCAGAACTTTCAAGAAGAAAGAGTATATTACAAATTATAAAGGAAATAAGTTACTAGAGATACAAACACAACTTTCACAGTATGGTCTGAGTACAAAACCATGTGATTCTAAGTTTTTTCACAAAGTTATCATTCTCTTAACTTTTTAAAAAACTTCCAAGACATTTAACTAGGTACACATACTGTAATTACTGTGTAATGAACGTATACACCCATACTTTAAAATGGTTTTCTATAAGAACACTTTTTTGTTATTAGACTCTTCATTAACAATAAATTCCCTATGGACATCCCATTTCCTATGCTTATTAATTTTAAGATTTTACTATTGCATACTGATAATAATGTTGGGGGACACTATTAGAGCACAACACTAAGACTTTAAACTGTTTTTGACAAGGATGTAGTATTCAAAACACATGAACAACTCTTACAATTCAACAACAAACAGACAAACCAATTTTAAAGGGGGGTAAGAAGATATATAGCCAATAAGCACTTGAAACTATCCTCCATGCTGCTGCTGCTAAGTCGCTTCAGTCGTGTTGACTCTGTGAGACCCCACAGATGGCAGCCCATCAGGCTCCACCGTCCCTGGGATTCTCCAGGCAAGAACACTGGAGTGGGTTGCCACTGCCTTCTCCAATGCGTGAAAGTGAAGTTGCTCAGTCGTGTCCGACTCTTACTGACCCCATGGACTGCAGCCTACCAGGCTCCTCCATCCATGGGATTTTCCAGGCAAGAGTACTGGAGTGGGGTGCCATTGCCTTCTCCGACTATGCTCCATATCATTAGGTAAATGCACATCAAAACCACAATGAAATACCACTTCACATCTATCGAATACCTATAATCAAGAAGATAGCTAGAAAACACTGTTGACAAAGAGGTGAAGAAATTGGAAACCTCACACATTGCTTGTGGGAATGTAAAATTGCACAGCTGCTCTGGAAAACAGTCTGGCAGTTCCTCAAAACAGTAAATAGTAAAAAAAAAATTCTTTTAATCATATACCCAAGGCAAATAAAAAGATACTCACACAAAAACTCATACATACATATTCATAGCAACATTATTGATAGCAGCCAAAAAATAGAAACAACCCAAATGCCCATCAACTGATGCATAAATAAACAAAATGTGTTTCAGCCACGCAATGGAATATTATTCAGCCATAAAAAGGCATGAAGTACTTGTACATACAAAAACCTGGAGGTTAAATAAAAGAAACCAGATACACAAGGCCACATGTTGTTTAGTTTCACTTACAAAAAAATGTCCAAAATAGATAAATCTTATTTCTACAAGAGATAGATTAGTGGTTGCCAAAAGGATAGAATGAGAAATGAATGGGGTTCTTTGGGGAAGACAAAAATGTTCTGAAATTATATAGTGGTTATACAATTTATACAATTCTATGAGTATATGAAAAAGCACTGAATTACAGTTAAAAAAAATGACTTGCACACTGAAAATTACAAAGCACTTTTGAAACAAGAAGATCTGAATAAACAGAAAAATATCCTATGCTTATGGATTAGAAGAATTAATACTGTTTAACATGACAATAATCTCCAATTTGATATATAAATCGGTAACAAGCACATGGAAAACTGTTCAACATCACTAAGTCTCTTCAGTCGCGTCCGACTCTGTGCGACCACATAGATGGCAGCCCACCAGGCTCCCCCATCCCTGGGATTCTCAAGGCAAGAACGCTGGAGTGGGTTGCCACTGCCTTCTCAAATGTATGAAAGTGAAAAGTGAAAGTGAAGTCGCTCTGTTGTGTCTGACCCTCAGCGACCCCATGGACTGCAGCCTTCCAGGCTCCTCCATCCATGGGATTTTCCAGGCAAGAGTACTGGAGTGGGGTGCCATTGCCTTCTCCATCAACATCACTAGACAGCAGAAAAATGCGTATCAAATAGTTAAGAACCTGTCTACCAATGCAGGTGACGTGGTTTGATTGCTGGTCTGGAAGATCCCATATGCCACAAGGCAACTAAGCCCATGTGCCACAACTACTAAAGCCTGAGTACCCTAGAACCCATCCTCTGCAACAGGAGAAGCCACTGCGATAAGAAGCCCGTGCGCTGCAACTGAAGAGCAGTCCCTGCTCAATGCAACTAGGAAAGCCTGTGTGCAGCCAGCAAAGACCTAGTACAGCCAAAAATAAGTAATTTTTTTTAAAGAAAGAGATTACTTATAAAAAAAAAAGCACAGGTGCTTTAGAAAACAATCTTGGCAGTTCTTCAAATGCAAGCATAGCGCTACTAGGCTGCTGCTGCTGCTAAGTCGCTTCAGTCGTGTCCGATTCTGTGCGACCCCGTAGACGGCAGCCCACCAGGCTCCTCCATTCATGGGATTTTCCAGGCAAGAGTACTGGAATGGGTTGCGACTGCCTTCTCTGAGAGCTACCATAAGACCCACCAATTCCACTTGAACAAGTTTTATATTTTTGATGTATCTGTATCTAGACTACATCAATTCTCAAATACACAACATTTCCAGGACTAGGGGAGGGATAGGGAACAGAGTATGGGAGCTGATGGCCTATTTGATTTGTCATCTTAAGAGTCAAAAGCTTTTTCAGAGTTAAAGCATATATAGTCAAATATTGCCCGTTACACACACCAAGGGTTTAGCTGGTAAGGGTCTTTTCTTTCTAAGCAAAGAAATTTAATAACACTCACTCCCAGCCTCCAATTACAAAAGACTATGTCTTTTTCTGGTTAAGTTCGGTGGATATAAATCAGTAACATCCAAGAAAACTGAAAATAGATGCCCACATAAAACTTGTACATGAATGTTCAAAGTAGCATAATTTAAAAAACCTTAAAAACGAGAACAATCTAAATTCAATCAACTGAGGAATGGATGAGTAAAAGGTGATAACTTATATAATGAAATATTATTCAGCTATAAAAATGAAGTACTAATATATACTACAACATTTATGAATCTTTGAGAACATGCTAAGCAAAGAGGCCAGGCTCAGAAGGCCTTGACATTATATGAAATGTTAAGAACAGGCAAATCCTTAGAGACAAAAAGTAGATTAGTGGTTGCCGGGAGCTAGAGAGAAAGGAAATAGGAATGACTGCTAATAGGCATGGGGTTTCTTTCTGAAGTGGTAAAATTGTTCTGGAATTAGACAGTTGTGACGGCTGTACAAATCTGTGAATAGTATACTAAGAGTCACTTATTACACTACTGTACACTTGTAAAAGGGTGAATTATATTGCAACTTAAAAAACACGTTTTAAAAATTAGTTACATGGTGGCTTTAATTACCTAAAAAATAGTATGTAACATTTCTTTTCTATAATCTACTAAAAACATACTCTCCTTTATACAAAAGCATATTCCAGAATAACTAATGTGCTAGAATAAGAATACTAAGAGGAAACCATTAATGCAATTAAAACCAATCTCATAGTAAATTATTAAAAGTTGTTTTTAAGACTTTTTTTCACTAGTCTTACCTATTTTCAAATCATCAGCTAGACTTTCTTTTGTAAGATTCAATAATTCTCTTCCATCAATGTTATTCATTTTGAAAATATCAACGAGGTCTTCTAAACCTTCAGCACAAAGCCAGTTTGAGACATCATCCTCTGACCAATTTTCAGTAAATTGCTTTGGTTGATCTTGGATCTTTGCTTAAAAAACAAATGAACACTCATAAACAAAAAGGTAAGTGAAATAATAAGCAAAAGTACATCCTTTATAAAGATTCTCCTGCGTGTGTGCTAAATGGCTTCAGTCATGTCCAACTCTCTGTGACCCTATGGATTGTAGCACTCCAGGCTCCTCTGTCCGAGGGACTCTCTGGGCAAGAATACTGGAGTGGGTTGCCATGCCCTGCTCCAGGGGACCTTCCAGACCCAGGGATTGAACCCACATCTCTTTAAGTCTCCTGCACTGGCAGGTGGGTTCTTTACCCCAGAACCACCTGGGAAGCCCAACATAAAGATTCTCACTTTGTACTGAAAAGTAAACAAAATGTTCTTAAATCTATGTTTTCTACTTTAACATCTTAAAAAAAATTTTTTTAATCAAACACTACATATAATTAAAGCATTATTTAATTAAATGCTACTCTTTTGGAGCTTTTTTCACTCCAGAAAAAGTTTTTCATTATATAAAACAGGCATCAGCAGACAGAAGTATTATATTTAATCTGTCATCTGTATATCAGCACCACTAGTTAGCTAATTTTGACAGTGACAAAAATAAAACTTCTCAATTGTGTCAATGCTGCTTAATGAAACTAAAAATGAAACCACTGGGATAAAACAATCATTTCTACTTTGTCCTAGGCTATATTTATTAATATCTGAAAAATCAGTACAGAGTATATGGAGCTTACAAAACTATGGGAGGTATGATGTAACTGAGTGTGCACTCAAAAGCATTTACCAACAGTTTTAACACAGATGACTGGGTTAACTTTAACACTGGGTTCTCTAAAATTACTTTTAAGTTATATTAACTTTGGATATATGCTTTATATTGAAAAAAGCAACATGAATAATTTGTCAAAAAATTACTGAATTTCTGACTTTAATGGTGATTGGTGGTGTTGTTAAACATGATATCCTTACTAACCTTGGCAAAGTGTTTCCTTCTCAAATTGCCAGATCTTCACTGTTTTGTCCATTGAACCAGTAGCAAGTAAAAGGATATTGGGTGCAAAGGCACAAGTTGTGACATACCTAGTTAATAAAAACAACTATTATATATCCTTAGACCAGTTTTTAAATTACAGTAATACAAAGCAAGGTTAAGTTCAGACCTGGTGTGCTGAGTCAGGGTGTGAAGTATATTCTCAGTATTCTGAAAAAATAACAGAACAAACAGCTTTATATTTACTCAGGCAAGATTAAAGTTACTAACAAAGACTTGCTTGACCTGAATGGTTTATATATTCTATGTATTCCAATATTATTGAGTCATTAATATAAGCTGAAACTTATCCAATGAATAGATAATAGCATTTATAACTAATAATATCGTACTTATTTTATGCTTTCTCAATTATTACTACTGCTGTCTGCTAAAAATTTTAGATTAATATAGTCCTGGCTGATTTGTCTTAACTAACAGTAACTATGAAATAATTTATATTTTTGTTATGGCATTTGACTTGTACCACTGCAGACCAGTGAGTAGAAATTAATCACTTCAATTCTGAGTGCACTTAGCTGGCCATCCAGTATCTAGATGTATTTAACTGAGACTCATATACATATTTTATGGAGGAAATTTAATGTTTTAGCTGTTTCTGTGAAAGTTTTTATGAAAACTTTCTGAGAAATAGTGAGGATCTACTTCACCTCATTTGAGTACTCTTTCCCGTTTCCTGCCAGAACTCTCAGTGATTGGAACTTCCATGAGCAGGACTAGCTTATTAGCTTCCTTACTTGCCACACACTCACTTTGATGATTCACATCTCTATTTCATTTGCTGGCATAGCTACAACCTAAATTCGACCACTGTAAGGGTCCACTCAACAGTGATTTCTCGCAGAGAATATTTTCACAGTGTATTAAACATTCATTTTCTTCCACCCGGTCTTTAGTCACATGTATCTAACAAAAACTCCCATTTCTCCAAATCCATTATAACCTACTTCTCTCTATACTAGTCTCTAAACCCAGCTGCAACTCTAAAGCAGTGGGTCACTTTCAGCTTTCAGCTATGCCCTACCAAAACCCTCCAATATATAGTAACAAAATATTAGAAATGATACCTGAAGTCTAGTCTTACCCTTCAGTAAATAATCCTTTGTTGTTATGAAATTCTGGTGTAAGAGTTTAAGAATAACTGATTTAAAGTGATTTTTTGGATACTGGTGCTCTCTAAAGTGGTATTTTTTAAATCAGATTAAATATCTGTCTATCTTAAAACCATTATTGAAATATTTCAGGGCTTGACCCAGAACCAATACCTTACTTACATAACTATTTTAGCATTTCTGAAATGTACATATTATCTTTTTAGGCACCCTAAACAAAAAATATATATATAAACATTTTCCTTATCCTGCCTAACTCAACTTGAAATTCAGCAGCCTAACAAGCAAACATAATTTACAAAGATCACACAAGATGTGAAGTACTTACAGTATCATACACTATAACTGACTTATCCACTGATCTTTAAGAGAAAAAAAAAAAGGATCATGAGTGAAAAGTTCTACAAAAATGAAGTACAGTGTTTGTATATTTAAATCATTTTAATAACTTTTAAGGCTGGAATTTTGATATGTACACATTCAGAACAGAGTCTATTTTTCATTGTATAAACTTATTTTAAAAAACTATATGCCATATACCAAATTTATCAGAAAGTTATATAAACTTTATTAAACACCAGCACATGTTATTTATACTATATAGCCCTAAACAGAGTAAGCATTTGTAATGAATAAATAAGAATTTCATATGACGTTAATAACTCAAAGGGAAAAACCACTACAAGGGAAACCTATCAGCTGCTACTTGATTTTTATTCTGGATAGCATTATTCTTTATTATTGATATGGCTGTGCCTTAATTACTAGTCAATATGTATGTGACTCATTTTTTAAAACTGTAATTCTAAACTTTATTTAGACCCTACATGATTTCTTTCAATGAATAAAAATTAAAACAACTATCTGGGATTATTTTAGTGGTGAAAAAAAGTTATCATACAAAGAAAAATGCAATACTATAACAAATTACATAATCAAAAACAGCAGATAAATGTGCTTGTATGTGGTATTTTCCCTGCTTTGGATACAGTTGTTATGCCACCATATGTTGCAAAGTGAGAAAACATAACAAGTGTTACTGCTCTCTGTACAATCTTAACATTTTTATTATTATTAAAAGTAGCTGATTATAATCTGACCACAGGAGTCACACCTATTATAAGGCTTAATATTTCTTTGAAAAGTCCTTATTTAGTAGTCTCTATAGCATTGGTAATGGATTTTGACAACAGAATCTTTGTCATAAGTTCAAAACAGAAATTAAGACTTTGTTCAAACATAAAATGAAACACAAGAGAGAAGTGTATAGATGCATTCTGGATGGTAAAAAACAGAATTAGAGCATTAAATGCTAAATCAAAAAACAGCCTAAAAACACTGAAAATATTAGCAGCTAATATACATAGCCAGACATGATTTACAGACACTCTTGTGTGCGTGTGAGCTAAGACACTTTAGCTGCATCCAGCTCTTTGAGACGTGATGGACTGTAGCTTGCCAGTCTCCTCTGTTCATGGGCTTCTCCAGCAAGAATACTGTAGTGGGTTGCCATTTCCTTCTCCACGGGATCTTCCCAAGCCAGGGATCAAACCTGTGTTTCTCACATTTCCTGCACTGGCAGGTAGGTTCTTTACCACTAGCATCACCTGGGAAGCCCCAAAGACACTATGTATCCTAAATTCTTCACGGTATAAGGTATTATCACTGGAATATCTAAAATTCTTAGGGAAAACTTTATTACTTCTTACCATCCTTAAACAGAAAGGAAATTCTATCTTCTGAGATTACCACTAGTGCAATTAAAACTAACTCATCCCAATGATGTATATCACTTGAGAAGCTAGATCATCAGTAAATGATCCTGTAGACAACAGACAGACACACACAATAAAAATGAAACAGGTTCACTTGCTGATGAGGAATAAAAACGAATCTGAGAAGCAAAAGGCCAAGGATGAAGAACTCTTTGAGTCTACAGAATCTGAACAAGAAAAACAGAGATTAGGGGCAGAGACTGGCAGACCCTTGGAGACTAAAAGGATTTTAAACTCACCTCCTATTTGGAAGAGGTGTAATGAAATTTGATAACTGATTAGATTTGGAGAAGAGATTACTATTATGGAAAAGTAGTTTTCAGTTTTTGAGATTTGGGTTTCAGAGGCAAAGAAAATAATTATAACCACTATAAACAGACATAAAATACCTTGAAATTACTAAATATAAAACCTCAAGGTATTCCCTGAATAGAACCTGCACCAATATCAAATAAATGCTCTAAATATTTGGTGCCCCAGTTTATACATATCCTGCCTTTGCTACATAGAACTCTTTCAGTACTCACATTCCACCACAATCTGCCCTGTCATGTTGACCCCACTTTCTCCCTTATAAAGGATGCATTAGTTGCCAAGTCTTTTGCTACTCCTTTCCCACCATTTTAGGGCACTCTAAAACTTCACCTCTGCTTACAGAAGAGTACAAGAGAAACTAAAGAACAAACAAACATGAATCACTAAAAGGAATCAACAGCAGAAGAGCTGAGACAGAAGAAAGGATAAATAATCTAGAGGACATAATGGTGGAAATCACTGTCACAGAACACAGAAAACAGAATGAAAAGAAATGAAGACAGCCTAAGAGACCGCTGGGACAACACTAAAATGCACCAACATTTGAATTATAGGGGTCCCAGAAGGAGAAGAGAGAAAGAAAGGACATGAGGAATTATTTGAAGAGGTAATGGTTGAAAAATTCCTGAACATGGGAAGGGAAGCAGTCAACCAAGTCCAGGAAGGACAGAGAGCCTCAAGAAGGATAAACCCAAGGAGGAACACACCAAGATACACAGTAATAAAAGTGACAAAAATTAAAGAAAGAAAATATTAAAAGCAACAAGGGAAAAAATGACAAGATACAAGGGAGCTCCCATCAAGCTATCAGCTGATTTCGCAACAGAAACTCTACAAACCAGAAAGGAATGGCATGAAATGTTTAAAGTGAAGAGAGGGAAGAACCTACAACCAAGAATACTCTACCCGGCAAGACTCTCCTTCAGCTCTGATGGAGAAATCAAAAGCTTTCCAGACAAGCAAAAGTTAAGAGAATTCAGCACCACCAAATCAGCTTTACAACAAATGATAAAGGACTGTTTCTAGACAGGAAACACAAGAGACGGAAAAGACCTACAGAAAGTAAACCCAAAACAATTAAGAAAATGGTAACAGGATCATACATATCAATAATTATCTAAAATGTAAGTGGATTAAATGCACCAAAAAAACACAGACTGGCTGGGTGGATGAAAACATGTGCATATACGTACACTTACCACTGACCCCCTGAATTGTTTGTAATTATTTTATATAGTTAGGTTAATCATGTTCCCATTATGGCTTGCAACTGTACTTTTAACTTTTACCTGGCTATTGATTTGCAAAAACTGATAAACATCTTTTACTATTGTGATTATGTAACTATTACTTAATACCGTTGTATCATGACTGGTCAACAGAAAAATAATAGATCTCTATCTCACCAAAGCTAGGATCTAATAGAAAAACCTGTAATCACTTTTTTTTTTTTTAAACAAAAGCACAACAGGACAAATCCACACTTTTATTTATTTTCAAGAAGTTTAAATTCTCGAAGGGTACAGCATCACACGAATTCTGTGTCCAATGGCCTTAGCAGGAAGGTTGCTTCGGAATTTGGCACGAACCATGCCACTGTTTCCATGAGCTTGAATGATCTTCCCCCAGATTACTCTGGTTTTGTTAGGTTTTCCACCAGGAGTTATTGTGTTGTTCTTTGCTTTGTACACATAAGCACACCTCTTGCCTAAATAGAATTCAGTTTCATCTCGAGCATATACACCTTCAGTTTTCAGGAGAGCAGTGTGTTCCCTTTGGTTCCGTAGACCCCGTTTATAGCCCGCAAAAATTGCCTTGGACCACAGCCTTCCAGACATATTTGTCGTTTTAGAAGTCCCGTTCCCAGCAGGCCTTCACAGGGTCCAAGATGGCTGAAAGAGCTGTAATCACTTTTTAAAATCCAGATGCATACTAGAATTATCTTGAAAATTTTTTAAAAATACAAATACTCAGGTATTGCTTTTCTCCAAAGCTTCAGATGTTTCTAATGAGCAGTCATGTTTAAAAGCAACTGGACTATATGATAATCTTTTATCTAGTCTGTTTCACTTTTTCTATTTCAAATTCAGTGCTGGGCTGCAGTCCATGGGGTCACTAAGAGTCAGACATGACTGAGCGACTTCCCTTTCACTTTTCCCTTTCATGCACTGGAGAAGGAAATGGCAACCCACTCCAGTGTTCTTCCCTGGAGAATCCCAGGGACGGGGGAGCCTGGTGGGCTGCCGTCTATAGGGTCGCACAGAGTCGGACACAACTGAAGCGACTAAGCAGCAGCAGCAGCTCTCATTTCATTTAGCTGATGTTCTCAATTTCTCCATCTCTTTTATTTCATGTTCTTTCTCAAGCCTTCAGCAAGTGTAGTAGAAAAGCTTTTGTATACATATATAAATATGCATAATATAAATATTTTAGAAAACTTATGAATTTTTGCCTAACTAAAAATATTATGACATTCTGATTCCATTTGTCTGACAGTGTGAATAAAATGGTAGATTTCTAACTAAAAATAGATATGCAACAAAAATTTACTGTATAGTATAGGGAATTATAGTCAATATCTTGTAGTAACCTATGATGGAAAAAAATTTCAAAAATAAATATGTGTTTTGTATAACTGAATCACCTTGCTGTGAACCTGAAACACTGTCAACTATACTTCAATAAAATATATATATTTAAAAAAAGATTAGTATTCAAAATAGATGTCACAACATAAGAGTCCACTTTGCTATTAAAGGGCTGCAAATCTGTTTCTGAGCTTCTTCAATAGCAATTCAAATAAGGAAACACCATCTGTTATACAGTTTAAGATAGAAACACAAACCAAATGCTCGGGAGAGGGACGTCAGTTGTTTAGACTGACATCTACAGGAATTATTTCCCCCAAGGTCTTTATAGAGATGATTCCATGAAACATAATCCCCAACAACTCATCCTGAATGAACATGTTTCAAAGAGCTGTTTCATAATGTTCCTCAATATAGATCAACAGCTAAAACTTAACCCAGAAAAAGCAGAAGTCAGAAAATCAGGGGATAAACTAATGTTACGTGTTATACACATGCCCAATGCTCTGGATTACAAAAAATAATACATAAAAACAATTGGGAAAAGAGTATATCAAGGATGTATATTGTCACCCTGCTTATTTAACTTATATGCAAAGTGCATCATGCAAAATGCCGGCCTGGATGAACCACATGCTGGAATCAAGATTGCAGGGAGAAATATCAACAACCTCAGATATGCAAATGATACCACTCTAACGGCAAAAAGCAAAGAGAAACTAAACAGCCTCTTGATGAAAGTGAAAGAGTGAAAAAGTTGGCTTAAAACTCAACAGTCAAAAAACTAAGGTCATGGCATCCAGTCCCATCATTCCATAGAAAATGGATGGGGAAACAAATGCAAACAGTGACTGATTTCATTTTCTTAGGCTCCAATGTCACTGCAAATGGTGACTGCAGCCATGAAATTAAAAAATGCTTGCTCCTTGGAAGTAAAGTTATGACAAACTAAACAGTATATTAAAAAAACAGACACATCACTTTGCCAACAAAGTTCCACACAGTCAAAGCTACGGTTTTTCCAGTAGTCATGTATAGATTTAACAGTTGGACAATAAAGAAGGCTGAGCACCAAAGAATTGATGCTTTCAAACTGTGGTGATGGAGAAGACTCTTGAGAGTCCCTTGGACAGCAAGGAGATCAAACCAGTCTACCCAAAAGGAAATCAACCTTGAATATTCATTGGAAGGACTGATATCGAAGCTGAAGCTCCAACACTGTGGACACCTGATGTGAAGAGCCAACTCGCTGGATAAGTCCCTGATGCTGGGAAAAATTAAGGGCAGGAGGAGAAGGGGGCAACAGAGGATGAGATGGTTGGAAGGCATCATTGACACAATGGACATGAAATTTGAGCAAGCTCCAGGAGACAGTGAAGGACAGGGAAGCCTAGCGAGCTACATTCCCTGGGGTCACAAAGAGTCAGACATGACTTAGAGACTGAACAACAATATCATTGGAATATATATTTAATATACCTAGACTGAGCAATTATTGTGCCCCAAATATAAGTAACACATGCTTTGCCTGCATTTTCTTAGTTAAGCTTCATAACAATCTTATGAGGAAAGTATTCTGATTTTCCCCATTTTATAATTTAGAAAAATGAAGCTGAGAGAAGATATGGAACTAGACTTGTTCAAGGTTGCACTGCTAGTACATGGCAGGGCTGGGATTAAAACTTAGTACCCATGTTTCTGGATTTTACACTTCTAGACCATCTCCTATGAATGTATTAAAATTAAAACTGATCCATATTGAGTACACATCTTGACAGTTTTAGCCTAAAAACGTATAAAAAATAGATGGCATAGTTATTCAGATTTCACTACAGTTTTCATAAGACATCTCTTTCTCAAGTCATGTAATATCTGATAACCCTCATGATAAACTAACATAGGCTCTGTCCAGCTAACTAACTTGTTCAACAGTTTTGTTAACAATATTGTAGAGAGTACAGAGAAATAACTGACAATTTGAGTTTTGGAAAGGTGACCTTAAGCCTTCTCACGATAGTCATTGCTGAGTGAGAGAGGGTGGTTGTTAAGCTACTACTAATTTATGACAATAAATCTCTGTTCTCTACGTTTATAAAAGAAAAAAACATAAATAAGCATCTTGTTGAGAAGAGGGGAACATTTACTTCCCACTCTTCCAGGAATAAGATTTCTGGTTTGTATTCTCCCTTCTTTGCTTAGCAGAAAAGGAATGACATGTGACTGTAAAGTCTGGGGAAGACACTGGGCCATGTGGCTTAGCCTCTCCTGGATTTTCTTTTTTTCTGATCTGCCCTTGCAGGGAAAGTATGAAGTGGTACATTCCACTCAAGAGCAGGTAAGCAAGTTGACTGCAGTTCTACAGTCCTATTATCTAGTGTGTCTACCCAGTATTTCTCTCTTATTACTTTTCCACTCAAGAAGAAAAAAGGGTGTTCTTTTTGAACCCAACTTTTAACAATGATGGCCATTCTCAAACTGATTTCCAAAGAATTCTAACTACTAGAACAGAGAATTTTTGGAAAGAGGCAGCCTCCATTTGGATTACAAAGACAGACTCTTCCTGCTGGAATAGAAGCTAATTCATAAAATATCAATTTTATCTGGCTGGATCAAGAGAAGTAAGCAGGAAATAAAATACAAATTCTGCTAAGGGGCTAGAGGAAAATGAACAGAGGAGAGATGTGGAGGAAGATGGAGAGAAAAAGTTCCTACACATTTTACTCAATGACATGATTCCATCATAGCCCTGAGAGCTAATGAAATGTATGAAACAGATATGAGAATCTATGTACTTTCCACTAATCCGATATTGAAGAGACATTCGTAAATGTAAAAGAATGCTACTTTCCTATGTTTGGTTTTATTTCTCCTAAGGAAAATGATCTGTTAATATGCAAGGAGTTTATTATTGTTGTTTTTAAATAAATTAAAAATGTTTTAGAATCTCCTTAGCTTTATTTTCTAAATAGCAATATATGTAACCCTTATATGTTGAGCAAAAGCTCTTTGTAGGAGTCCTCAATAACTTAAGAGTGTCAAGGAATTCTAGGGCCAAAAAGCAATGAGAACTACTGTCCTGAATGATGAACTACTGCCCTAAATGATGTCTTTACTTCACCCATTTTCCAAAGCCAACAAGTTTCAACAGTTCTCCTAAACCTACTACATGAAATTACAATGATATCCTCTATCACCTCTTCGCTGGTGATGGAGCTAGTAAAGAACCTGCCTGCAATGTGGGAGACCTGAGTTCAATCCCTGGATTGGGAAGATCCCCTGGAGAAGGGAAACGCTACCCACATCAGTATTCTGGCCTGGAGAATTCCATGGACTGTACAGTCCATGGGGTTGCAGAGTCAGACACGAGTGAGAGACTTTCATTATTATCTCTACAACCTATTTTTCCAGCTTCATTTTCCCTTACTCCTCTTTATCATACATTTTAATCTACTCAAAAATTTCCTGCTTCTTGCAATGTCTTTTCTGTTCCCCAAGTCTCTAATATCTGTATATACAAATTCTAAACTGCTTTCTACATAGTCATCCCAAATCTATACCCTATACAACTTCCTTAGTACACTTTCTGTCCTACAATCCTATTCTGTTCATTTATTTTTTTCTTGTCTAGTCACTTATATTCACATGTATTTTTATCCTAATCACTTTTTCCCACTGACTCTCTCTTTATCATATGTATCCATTCTATCTTACCAATGACTTTTAGTCACAAATGGAATCTATCATTGACCAGCTAACTGGTTATCTATCCATTAATCAAGTATGATTCAAGCATCTCTCAATTCACCTAAAAATTAAATGTTTAAACTTCACTAATTTACATTTCTAACCCATTTGCCTGCTTATATATTTATCCAAATAAACTAAAAATAAAAACATCCAGAAGAATATTTGAATGTGGCCTAGAACAGCACCACATTCTAAAAGCAGTTAATAATGTAAAACTCCACTTATCCAGAATGACTTGGCAAAGGTACATTATTCTAGTTGATATAATGGGTTAATTAAAATTCACATATATCGGGTTTCGCCGGTGGTCCAGTGGTTAAGAATCCACCTTGCAAAGCAGGGGATACTGGTTTGATCCCTAGAGCGGAAAGATCCCACATGTGGTGGAGCAACTAAGCCTGTGTGCTGCAACTACTGAAGCCCTCACTTCCTAGGGCCTGTGATTTGAAACAAGAGAAGCCACTGCTATGAGAAGCCCGGAGCACCGTAACCAGACAGTAGCCCCCACTTGCCAAAATTAGACAAAGCCTACACACAGCAATGAAGCACAGCCAAAAACTAAAAACAACTCTTTTAAAACTTCATATATGTACACAAGTTAATAAGAAATAGGAATGCCAGAAAATGAACTTAACACAGAAGCATTATTGAGCATCACTTGACACTTCTGTAATTCAGAAGGTAAGGGCACATTAAAATCTTGCAGTGTTATCACTATGAACATCAAAAATCAGAATAGAGAAGTAAAACAACTTCAAGGGCACAAACACTGTCTTATACTTTCTTTTATATGCTCTATTGCAACTGGCAGAGAACTGGGCATATAAGAAAGCCATAAACACGTGAATTCCATACATAACCAATTTGTTATTAACTTCTTAAGAGAGAATGCATAATGTATCTTCCAAAACAGTAAGAGGAAATTCAACTTGGCAGTAATTTCAATCCTAAAGGAGAATTTTTAAAAATACTTTTTGATGATGAACTATCAATATTTTCATGAGGTTTTCCACATGTAAAATAATGGCAATGTATCTAATTAGGTGGCTGATTATTTGTGAACGATTGGAACATATGGAGGAAAGAACTATCAGGCTTGGTCCAGAACACTTCAGGTACAGGTTAGAAGCTTAAATATCTTGGCTGGAGCCAGAACTGCTGCGAAGAGACATGAATGAGGGTTTGAATGCTATGGCCTGTGTGATCAAACTGGAAAGATCGGAATAATGCTACTGTGTACTAAACCAACAGCATCACAAATTAAAGCTTTGAAAAATTAAAGCCAAGACAGAATTTTCAACAGAAACCTAGAAATCATAACTGACATGGCATACCTGAAAAATAACCAAATAAAAATTCTAGAATCAAAAAATAACCAAAAATCAACAGTTCTCCAATGGACCACTTTAATAGCACATTAGATAAAACTAAGGAGTGAATCACTAAAGATGAAACCATTCAGAACAAAGCTCAAGAAAAAGAATAAAAAAATACAGAGGAGAGAACAAGAGACAACTTTACAGTGAGAAGGTAGTTTGTGCATTTAGAGTCCCAGAATTATAAAGAAAAGGGCAGAGGCAATATTGGAAGAGATAATGAATAAGAATTCCTCCCTAAAGTGATTAAATAGTCTACAAGTTTAAGAAGTTCATTAAATTCGAAGCAAACTAAGTAAAAAGAAACCCAAATCTAGATACAAAGTAAATGTGCAGAAAACTACAAGATAAAATGTGTGAGCAGCCAGTGAAAAAAATATGAATTACCTCCAAAAAGCTAGTTAGAATAAAACTGACTTCTCTATAGCAATACAAAAAAACAGTATGTCCTAAGTTGTATTTATCCCAACAAAGCAAGACTGATTTAACATGTATAAACCAGATTTATAAAAATCAGCATAATTTATGACACTAACAGGATAAAGAAGAAAAATCATGATTTCAAATGATGCATGAAAAATCATTTGCTGAACTGTATGGAAGGAATGATGCTAAAGCTGAAACTCTAGTACTTTGGCCACCTCACGCGAAGAGTTGACTCATTGGAAAAGGTTCTGATGCTGGGACGGATTGGGGGCAGGAGGAAAAGGGGACGACAGAGGATGAGATGGCTAGATGGCATCACCGACTTGATGGACGTGGGTTTGGGTGAACTCCAGGAGTTGGTGATAGACAGGGAGGCCTGGCGTGCTGCAATTCATGGGGTCGCAAAGAGTCAGACACGACTGAGCGACTGAACTGAACTGAATACCTATTAATGAAAAAAAAACTTACAAACTGAAAGAAACAGAAGAGCTAATAAAGCTTATCTCCTAAAACCTACAGTGATCACACTTAATGAAAGCTTTCTCTCTGCAAAATAGGTCAGACAAGGTTTGCTATATCACTGTTTTCATTATCCTGGCAGTGTTAGCCAGCTCAGCAAAGTGAAGTGAAGTCAAAGTTGTTCAGTTGTGTCCAATTCTTTGCAATCCAATGGACTATACAGTCCATGGAATTCTCTAGGCCAGAAAACTGGAGTGGGTAGCCTTTCCCTTCTCTAGGGGATCTTCCCAACCCAAGGATCAAACCCAGGTCTCCCACATTACAAGTGGATTCTTTACCAGCTGAGCCACAAGGGAAAGCAAGAATCAAAAAGGAAGAGACAAAACATCATTAACACAGGATATGATTTTAGATATAAAAAATTCAAAATCAGAATCTTCACAGAAAACTCAACTGTCTTTCCATATATATTTCCCTATATTAGCCACATCTTTTACAATATCAACAAAAAAGAGCCTGGAATAAATCTAACAAAAGATGAGGAAGATCTCTATCAGTTCAGTTGCTCAGTCGTGTCCAACTATTTGCAAGCCCATGAATCGCACCACACCAGACCTCCCTGTCCATCACCAACTCCCGGAGTTCACCCAAACTCATGTGCATCGAGTCAGTAATGCCATCCAGCCATCCCATCCTCTGTCATCCCCTTCTCCTCCTGCCCTCAATCCCTCCCAGCATCAGGGTCTCTATAGAGGGTGACAAATAAATTATCTTCTACTGAGAGATATTATTGAGAGAAGTCAAAAGACAAGTGAAAAAATATGCCGCATTCATGGGTTGGAGACTCAATACCATAAAAGACATCAATTCTCCCCAAATTTATCAGACTCAATACAATCCCAGTCAAACTCCAAACAGGTTTTTTTTGTGTAGTGGGAGGAACTGGAGAGACAGTATGACAAGCTAACTCTAAAACTCACATGAAAATGTCAAATGTCAGAAAAAGTCAAGTTATAAAGCCTCAGAAATACAGAATGATATTAGAGCAAGGATCAACAGAGCAGAATAATAGGTTGTGAAAAAGACCCACCCATATATGATCACTGATTTCTGCCAAGGTGGCATTAAAATGGTGAAGAAAAGATTATCTTTTCACTCTGTACTGGGACAACTGGATACCCATATGGAAAGAAATGAAATTGGATTCCTATCACATACCATTGGAGAAGGAACTGCTAACCCACTCCTGTATTCTTACCTGGAGAATCCCATGGACAGAGGAGCCTGGCAGGCTGCTGTCCAGAGGATCACAAAGAGTCAGACATGACTGAAGCAACTGAGCACAACCACTTCACATACCATACACATCAGAGTCACTCAACCACTTGGAAAACAAACGTGATAGTGAGTAAAGGAAGCCAGACACAAAATAATTCATATTGTGTGATTGGTTTTAGATCAATTTAAAAGGAAAAGGCAATGCTGCACATGACCTAAGGCACTGTCATCAGAAAGCAGACTTGGAAGAAGAGGAATTCGAGGGAAACCAGCAACGTTCTATTTCTTGACCTGAGTAAGCAGCTTTTACTTACTTTTCTATAAGTCTATTGTATTTCATACCTAAATGGTTTAAGGGAATTAAACAGCTTACCCTGAAACTAGCATCTGCCCATCATGAGAAAAAGCACAAGCCAGAACAGGAGCACAGTGTCCAGTCAGTGTACTTTTATATTTTAATTCAAAACCTGCAAACAACAAGGTGAGAAAAATTAGCAAGCTGATTGTGCTTAGAACTTATTTTTAAGTAAAAACTATCTTATTTGTTCAATAAAATCTTGGAATGCTTAAAGGATACAAAGATGGGAAAAAAAATTCTTATGCAACTCAAGTATTGGAATGCACTGTGATTAAGTGGTTTCAAAAGTTCAGTAAAGGGTAATGAAAATGGTGGGGTCAAACACTAGACAAAAGGGGATTAAAATCAAATTATTTTTAAATTTAAAAATTCTAAACTCTATAAAATATATAAAATTTTAAACGAATCAAAATTTTAAACTATACTTCAATCTTGGTATCTTAAACACACACACCCCACACACCAACTGCCCAAATGCCTAAAAAAAATCAAATGCCTGTAGTTTTAAATATCTGGATTAAGATATCTTTTCACTTCATAAATTAAAAATAGTAATTTGTATATCTTAAAACT
The DNA here is from genome assembly GCF_001704415.2 of Capra hircus. Taxonomy (NCBI): domain Eukaryota; kingdom Metazoa; phylum Chordata; class Mammalia; order Artiodactyla; family Bovidae; genus Capra; species Capra hircus. Next base: position 99,102,006 of record NC_030809.1, read on the forward strand.
CCAATATATCCTACAAAGTCCCAACTAAGTATGGTAGCAGTAAAAATGCTTTTTATGCTTTCTATAATTACTGAAAAGGAATATCACAACTCTTTCAAAGATAAGCCAAGGGAATTCAATGTATTTTAGTGATGATATTAAAAAATAATCACTAAGAAGCTGATTTGGGGATACAAAGAATTAAGTGAAATCTGTAATTTTCTCAGACCTAATAAGAACTTTGAAGTGTTAATGGCTCTTGGATAGACAGCATTTAACTAAACAAAAATGTCATGGTACAGGTAAAAGCTTCAATAAAAAATATGTTTATCTCACTTTATTATTAAATATATATTTTATTTCTATTCAAAACAGAGTATGTTTTTACACAGGAGAACAGATGTAGGCATTCAAGGAACTGATCAATAATTAGGCACATACAGATTAGTGAATAGACACAATCAAAAAAAATTAACAAATTGCAAAACAACTGAAGATTTAATAAACTTGCAGTAAGATCCTACGAATTGGTCACATTGTCAACTATAAGACCCATTTGTCTTATCTACTCCTCCCTACAAACAAGCAATTAAAATTAGGTGCAAATAATGCTAAATGTTTTATTAAAAGGCTCTAACTGCACATTTATAAACTGTTTTTCATAGAGTCAGTGTAAAAACATTTTCCAGACCACAAAGGAAAAGCTTTATTTCTGAACAGTTACTAAAGATATGTTGTACTGAGAACATCCACATACATGACTATATTTATGGTTCTTTACAGAGAATTTTTACTTTGATATTAAGAGAGGTAGGATAAACCAGAGAAATAACAGAACTCTTCTTAGCAGCTGACACTGAAAACATTAAAAGAATTACTGCCTGTACTCTAATAGGCAATAAAGTAACTAATTTCCACAAAAAGAAATGTATTTCCTGGTAACAGACCCTTCTCGATACACGAGCAAAATGACAAAGATTCTCTCGACCAAACTACCCAGGCTCTTCTGAGCGGACTTCTGGATCAGGCCCTGACCTGGGTCAACAAAGACTTAAATTAACATGGTCTCTAACAGTTTAAGGTTGCATTCCCAGTATGATCCTAGCCCCCTTAAAGTTGGGGACTAGGAAAATTCAAGGCTGCCTAAAGAATTTACTGTTTATTCCAGCCAATCCCTGAAGATAAAGCTTCTGTCTCCCTGCTTCTGTGAGAGAGGAGGAGCCTAACTTTCCTAAGCGCCAATTAGCAACTCCAGACGAGTTTCACATGGACCAATTCCCAGATTCCTGTTTTTTATAATTTTGTCATTTGCCAGATGCTACACAGGTCCCATTTATCTGCTCTTTATTCCCTCTTTAAAATACAGTCACCTCTGTATAAACTGAAGTTGAGTTCAGGTCATGCTGGACTTTTTTCCCTACTGCAATAGTACATTACCGATTAAAATCTGTCCCACCACTAATGTTCAACTTGATCTCTCCACAGTGACTTTATAACAATGAAACACAATGCATGATTTAGTTGCCATTTCAGTTCAGTCGCTCAGTCGTGTCTGACTCTTTGAGACCCCATGAATCGCAGCATGCCAGGCCTCCCTGTCCATCACCATTTCCCGGAGTTCACTCAGACTCACGTCCATTGAATCAGTAATGCCATCCAGCCATCTCATCCTCTGTCGTCCCCTTCTCCTCCTGCCCCCAATCCCTCCCACCATCAGAGTCTTTTCCAATGAGTCAACTCTTCACATGAGGTGGCCAAAGTACCGGAGTTTCAGCTTTAGCATCATTCCTTCCAAAGAAATCCCAGGGTTGATCTCCTTCAGAATGGACTGGTTGGATCTCCTTGCAGTCCAAGGGACTCTCAAGAGTCTTCTCCAACACCACAGTTCAAAAGCATCAATTCTTCAGTACTCAGCCTTCTTCACAGTCCAACTCTCACATCCATACATGACCACTGGAAAAACCATAGACTTGACTAGAAGGACCTCTGTTGGCAAAGTAATGTCTCTGCTTTTGAATATGCTATCTAGGTTGGTCATAACTTTCCTTCCAAGGAGTAAGCGTCTTTTAATTTCATGGCTGCAGTCACCATCTGCAGTGATTTTGGAGCCCAAAAAAGTAAAGTTTGATACTGTTTCCACTGTTTCCCCATCTATTTCCCATGAAGTGATATGCAGATGTGCAGATGACACCACCCTTATGGCAAAAAGTGAAGAGGAACTAAAAAGCCTCTTGATGAAAGTTAAAGTGGAGAGTGAAAGAGTTGGCTAAAGCTCAACATTCAGAAAACTAAGATCATGGCATCTGGTCCCATCACTTCATGGGAAATAGGGGGGGAAACAGTGGAAACAGCTTTCTCTAGAAAACCCCAAAAGACTTACAATTATTTACAGAAAACCCCAAAAGACTTAGGACTTATTAACAGTCAAGGAAAAGGAAAGTCAGAATGATACAGACATGAAAACATAAAAAATTTACTGAAGGTCTGTTTATGAAACATTAACTATCTGCCATCCCTCTCTGACCACTCCACCCAGAGAATGCTGCATGAAAGCCAGATGCTTCTCCCCAGGAAGAAGTAAAACAATGACTGGGGAGCTTCCTGGTACCTCCTGGGCAACAAACACCCAAATCCTCCAATCCCCCAACCCTTTCCCGATAAGGGCCAACATTCCACCTCTTTATCCGAAAGGGAAACCAGCAACCACAAAACATCACCCTGTGCACAGAGGCTCTAAAGTTCTTACTGTTTAATTCTTGAAAGTAAATGGGATACTAAGGATCATCAAGCAGTTAAAGAAGGTAACCACATGAAAGAGATCAGGATAAACAAAAAAGGGCCCAAGAGCAAAGTTGATCAGGAAACAAAAGAGAAATTAAAACCAAAACAAAAAGCCTCTAATTGGTATCCTGAGAATTTGGAGAGGATCCTGCATTCATAAAGTAAATGGAGGACACTAAGAAAAGGAAACAAAAAAGATAAGTTTTTTGAAACGGAAAGTATTATTGATGGGATTAAAATTTTCAAAAAAGGTTAAAAGACAGAGCTAAGGAATTTTCTCCTATGATAGGAAAAAGACAGAGATAAATGTGGGGGCCGGGGGGGGGAAGACATAGGAAATCAAGTCAGGAGCCTACCACTCAACTAACGGGAATATAAAAAGAGAAGTGGAGTAGAAATTAAAGAATCAGCATAAGTGAATACCAAATTAGCATAAAGAAATAGCAAAAATGAAAGACAGAAGCTTTCTGATGGTAGAATCACCTGAAATAAAATTACAGTGCAATTCATGTTGATGTTTGACAGAAAACAACAAAAGTCTGTAAAGTAATTATCCTTCAAGTAAAAAAAGAAAAAAAAGGTACAGTGCATAGTGGAAACACCCAGACAAGTTCCAAAAACTAACTACACTGAGTAAATTTAAAATGTAGTATAAAAAATATTTATGGACATGGAAAACCATAAAAAAAAAAAAGAACTGAAAACAGAACAAGTACAAAGTGGAATTTCTTCTGGTTAAGCAGGAATGTGTGTAGTGGTAATGACAATTATCGGTAATAATTGATAGTAATAGTGATAATGGCACATTATCGGTAGTGTGCCTACAATTTCTAAATCGTGTGTATGTATTACTTTAATTAAAAGTTCTTAAAATATATTTTTATGATCCCATTTCAATATCTAGGGTACCTTAAGTTAAAAAATTAATTAAAACAGAAACTTTACCTGCATCACAAAATTCAGTTTAGAGAACTACTAGGTGAATACTTACCTAAGATATGGATAAAAGAAATAACCCAAATTTTGATCTGGCAATCTTGACCACACGATGCCAACTGAAAGAACTGAAGACCTTCTTCTCCACCTAAAAATGTAAATTTATTTTAACAAATGTACAAGAATTGATAAAACATTTAAACCAAAACTTTTTCAACTTTACACTGAGATTTGTTAATATATTCATTTAACCATATTCACAAGCAATATTAAATGTATTAATTATACCATAAACTGAAATGTCAAAGAATTTCTTTAAACAAGATTCTTCAAAAGATTATGACTGTAGCTCCTGAAGTTGACAACAAAACACCTTTTTATTTACCTTCCACTAAAGATATAACAAAGCTAGTGGAGGTGATGGAATTCCAGTTAAGCTATTTCAAATCCTAAAAAATGATGCTGTGAAAGTGCTGCACTCTATATTGTCAGCAAATTTGGAAAACTCAGCAGTGGCCACAGGACTGGAAAAGGTCAGTTTTCCTTCCAATCCCAAAGAAAGGCAATGCCAAAGAATGCTCAAACTACCGCACAAATTGCACTCATCTCACACGCTAGGAAAGTAATGCTCAAAATTCTCCAAGCCAGGCTTCAGCAATACGTGAACCATGAAATTCCACATATTCAAGTTGGTTTTAGAAAAGGCAGAGGAACCAGAGATCAAATTGCCAACATCCACTGGATCATCGAAAAAGCAAGAGAGTTCCAGAAAAACACCTATTTCTGCTTTATTGACTATGCCAAAGCCTTTGACTGTGTGAAACACAATAAATGGTGGAAAATTCTTCAAGAGATGGGAATACCACACCACCTGACCTGCCTCTTGAGAAATCTGTATGCAGGTCAGGAAGCAACACTTAGAAATGGACATGGAACAACAGACTGGTTCCAAATTGGGAAAGAAGTATGTCAAGGCTGTATATTGTCACCCTGCTTATTTAACTTATATGCAGAGTACATCATGAGAAACGCTGGACTGGATGAAGCACAAGCTGAAATCAAGACTACTGGGAGAAATATCAGTAACTTCAGATATGCAGATGACACCACCCTTATGGCAGAAAGTGAAGAGGAACTAAAAAGCCTCTTGATGAAAGTGAAAGAGGAGAGTGAAAAAGTTGGCTTAAAGCTCAACATTCAGAAAACGAAGATCATGGCATCCGGTCCCATCATTTCATGGGAAATAGATGGGGAAACAGCAGAAGCAGAATCAGACTTCATTTTTGGGGGCTCCAAAATCACTGCCGATGGTGACTGCAGCCATGAAATCAAAAAATGCTTACTCCTTGGAAGGAAAATAATGACCAACCTAGATAGCATATTAAAAAGCAGAGACATTACTTTGCCAAGAAAGGTCCATAAAGTCAAGGCTACAGTTTTTCCAGTAGTCATGGATGTGAGAGCTGGACTATAAAGAAAGCTGAGTACTGAAGAATTGATGCTTTTGAACTGTGGTGTTGGAGAAGGCTCTTGTGAGTCCCTTGGACTGCAAGGAGATCTAACCAGTCCATTCTAAAGGGGATCAATCCTCAGTGTTCACTGGAAGGACTGATGTTGAAGCTGAAACTCCAATACTTGGGCCAAGGGATGCGAAGAGCTGACTCATTTGAAAAGACCCTGATGCTGGGAAAGGCTGAGCGCAGGAGAAGGGGACGACAGAAGATGAGATGGTTGGATGGCATCACTGACTCAATGGACATGAATTTGGGTAAATTCTTGGAGTTGGTGATGGACAGGGAGGCCTGGCGTGCTGCAGTTCATGGAGTCGCAAAGCGTCAGACACAACTGAACATTTGAACTGAAAAGTATAACTCAATGCTGAAAAGGCCAATATTGAGCCACTAAGGCTAGTGCACCCTCCAACTCAACTTTAAATACTGAGGTTAGCATTGATGTGAAAAATTTAAGATGTTAGTTATGGTATGTGTTAAATGCTTAATTACTCCCAAGTTAACTTTTTCTAGGATATATTCACTTGTTTAAAGCTTAGTCTATAATTTATATAGAATATTGAGAGACTGTTTTCCCATCAAGACAAAGGCTAGAATTACACATGTGGTGCTAGTAGTAAAGAGCCCACCTGCCAATGCAAGAGACTTAGAGAGATGTGGGTTCAATCCTACATGGGGAAAAGCCCCTGCAGGAGAGATGGCAACCCACTCCAGTATTCTTGCCTGGAGAATCCCATGGACAGAGTAGCCTGGCCAGCTACTGTCCATGGGGTTGCAGAGTTGGACATGACTGAAGCAACTTAGCACCCATGCATGCACACAAAACATCATCAATTCAGTCCAAAAGATTCGGTGAAACATATTTCACAAGACAAGTGGGCCTTAGGAAGCATCACTTCAACAAAGCTAGTGGAGGTGATGGAATTTCAGGTGAGCTATTTCAAGTCCTAAAAGATGATGCTGTGAAAGTGCTGCACTTAAAACACCAGCAAATTTGGAAAACTCAGCAGTGGCTACAGGACTGGAAAGTCATTTTTCATTTCAATCCCAAAGAAAGGCAATGCTAAAGAATGTTCAAACTACCGTACAACTGCACTCATCTTACACGCTAGCAAAGTAATGCTCAAAATTCTCCAAGCTAGGCTTCCACAGTATGTGACCTGAGAACTTCCAGACGTTCAAGCTGGATTTAGAAAAGGTAGAGGACCAGAGATCAAATTGCCAACATCCACTGGATCACAGAAAAAGCAAGAGAATTCAAGAAAATCATCTGCTTCTGCTTTATTGACTATGCCAAAGCCTTTGTGTGGATCACAATATACTGGAAAATTCTGGAAGAAATTGGAATAGCAGAGCACCTTACCTGCCTTCTAAGAAACCTGTATGCAAGTCAAGAAGCAACAGCTAGAACCAGACATGGAACAACAGACTGGTTTGAAATTGGGAAAGAAGTAGGTCAAGGCTGCATATTGTCACTCTGCTTATTTAACTTGTATGCTGAGTTCAGTTTAGTTGCTCAGTCGTGTCTGACTCTTTGTGACCCCATGGACTGCAGCACATCAGGCTCCCCTGTCCATCACCAACTCCCATAGTTTAACTCAAACTTATGTACATCATGCAAAACGCCAGGATGGATGTAGCACAAGCTAGAATCAAGACTGCCATTATCAATAACCTCAGATATGCAGCTGACTCCACACTTATGGCAGAAAGGTAAGAGGAACTTAAGAGCATTTTGATGAAGGTGAAAGAGGAGAGTGAAAAAGTTGGCTTAAAACTTAACATTCAAAAAACTGAGATCATGGCATCCGGTCCCATCACTTCACGGCAAATAGATGGGGAAACAATGGAAACAGTGACAGATTTTCTTTTGAGGGGCTCCAAAATCACTGCAGATGGTGACTGCACCCATGAAATTAAAAGATGCTTGCTCCTTGGAAGAAAAGCTATGACCAAGCTAGACAATGTATTAAAAAGCAGAGACATTACTTTGCTGCAAAGGTCCATCAAGTCAAAGCTATGGTTTTTCCAGTGGTCATGTATGGATGTGAGAGCTGGACCAAGAAGAAGGCTGAGCGCCAAAGAACTGATGCCTTTGAACTTGGTGTTGGAGAAGACTTTGGAGAATTCCTTGGACTGCAAGGAGATCAAACCAGTCAATCCAAAGAGAAATCAACCCTGAATATTCACTCAAAGGACTGATGTTGAAGCTGAAGCTCCAGTACTTGGACCACCTGATGCATAAGACCCGACACACTGGAAAAGACTGATCCTGGGAAAGACTGAATGCAGGAGAAGGGGACGACAGAAGATGAGATGGTGGATGGCATCATTGACTCAAAGGACATGAGTTTGAGCAAGCTCTAGGAGTTGGTGATGGACAGGGAAGCCTGGCCTGCTGCAGTCCATGGGGTCACAGAGTTGGGTATGACTTAGCAACCGAACTGAACTGATTTCACAAGTAGGTCCTTCCAATGGAAAAGAATCAGGCTCAGTGGTAAAGAATCTGCCTACAATGCAGGAGACGTGGCTTCAACCCCTGTGTTGGGAAGAACCCCTGGAGAAGGAAATGGCAACCCACTCCAGTATTCTTGCCTGGGAAATCCCATGGACAGAGAAGCCTGGTGTGATACAGTTCAGGATGTCACAAGAGCTGGACACAATTTAGGGAGTAAACAAAAACAACAATTACACAACTTAGGCAAAGTAATCAGTTAAATGTAGTGTTACCAAAAAAAAAAAAAAAAACCACCTACTAGTTGTTATCCTATTTAGACAGAGTATCACTATCTACCCACTAGGTAAGTTCCCAAATACTTGTGGGTAATGTAAATATTGATATCACCTACTTAATTTTTTAAGAATACTATCAAGTGTTTATTAAGCACTTGTTTGCATATTTCTGTTAAGCATTTGACAGATACGACCTCTAACTCTTTACGTTAGTCCTACAAGGCAGCAAACATGACCATCCCAAGTTCACAGTTGAGAGCTAAGGCCCAGAGAGGAAAAGCCAGGTACCTGAGGTCACACAGCAGGAAAAGGGTGAAACTGACAATCTTATCTATGTGGCATATGGTACCCCATGCCCTTCACGGATACATTAAACATATATGTTGAGGGCCACTGTGTTCCAGGCACTGGTCTAATTGGTAGCTGGTGATTGTGACCTGAGAAAAGGTTGAATAGTTGAATCTGGCTTCTTCTGCAGTGAGTGCCTTGCCCTAGTTAGTTCCCTGGAGAACAGACACTTGCTGAAGAAGGGCCCAAAGACCATGCCTCTAACAGAGGAAATATGAGTTTATAATCAGTCAGGGAAGATAAGGGGCTCCAAGGGCAGGAATTGGGGAAAGGCAAAAAGATGAGATTTGGGACTTCCCTGGCCATCCAGTTCACCAACTCAATTTTATATGAATTACACCTAATATCATAAGTCAAAGGATATTTTACCACTCACATACAGTAAAACTCAATTAAGAAACCTGAATACCTATCTTAAGATTGCACTCTGGTTTTGCAAATATTTAGTATTTGGTATTTAGTTCATATACGTAGGTACGTAAACTAAACTTTTCCTATGGACTCCCTGTTTTATTGGAAGCATATATACTTTAAGATACAACAAATTAAAATTTCTTTTTCACTGAAAGTTTTTCTAACTATAAGAGACTTTTCCACATTTCAATAGCATTTTTGTTTTTGTAGCACAGGTTCAGCCAAAGGGCATCCTTTCTCAGAGATATTGATGGATATAAGTAATTCTCCATAATCTCTATAATCATTTAATGTTTTTAAGGCAAAAAAATGTACCCCAAAATCGCTGAGTAAAATATTTATGTGCTAGACCCAATTAAGAAAACTTTTTTCCCCCATTGTTTCTAGACTAAATAAGATCTTTGATGCTGATGCTGAAGTGTCTTTCAACAGTGAGAATTCAGCTAGAACACTGTAAAATTATAAAGTTTAAAAAATGTCTGTGCTCAAGATCTAAATATTTTAAAATGGACTTTTCTTCAGGAAAAATATTTAAACTGTAATAATAATCTAACCCAAACTCTATCACTTAAAAACTGGAGAGAACTGAATATTTATCCTCTAGCACACAAACTATTATTTTTCCATATTTGAGCAAAATGTCACAAAGGCAGAAGACTCAATTTGTCATAAGTATTTACAGATATTAACAGATACCAAATTAAGCAATTGTAAGTTAAAAATTACATCTTCTGTCTTTTAAGAAAATATAGTAGTTTCCACAAATTCCTCTAATAATCACTTTAAAGCATACGTTGATCTGTTTCAGGGAATTCACACATAAGGTTAATATCTACTTTAACAGAAGTTAAACTAAAACTACAGAAGGGATGTATCAGAACTATATTGAGAAATATACTTTGAAATATACTCTAAAGGCACAGTAGGGATGTGAGTAATATACTTAATTTAGAATCTCCCTAGAATTTTCAGCCTAGTGTAGTGAACCTTTCCAGAACCTATCAGCTGCAATCCCTCTGAAGACAGAAGAAGGATATCCTTAATGTTAACAGTAGTAAAAAAATGGGATTTTAATGAAAAATCTTTTCAGATCATTAGACTCAAAAAGGAAATCTAAATCTCCTGACGTTGATATAATCCAAAGATTCACTATATGCCTGTATGATTTTGGAGACGGGGTCACAGAATGGAAGAAATAGTTCTTGCCTGTTACAAGCTGATCTTCTTAGAATAAAACATCATAAAACAATATATTAAAAAATAAATCATCACAATTAAATTAGGTAGGGAGTTCAGTATAAGAATAGATTCATGAAAAGAAAACTGTTAATCTTCCCTATGATATTAAAAGTTAAGGAAACAAACTAATTTCAACAAATCAATAAAAGGAATCTTAGTCTGCATTTCAATCACCTAAATTTATGACAAAGAAGGCAAGAATATACAAAGGAGAAAAAGCCTCTTCAGTAAGTAGTGCTGGAAAAACTGGACAGCTACATGTAAAGAATGAAATTAAACATTTCCTAGCACCATACACAAAAATAAACTCAAAATGGATTAAAGACCTAAAGGCCAGACACTGTAAAATATAAAACTCTTAGAGGAAACAGGATCTTTTTTGATCCACCTCTTAGAGTTATGAAAATAAACACAAAAATTAACAAATGGGATCTAATTAAACTTTAAGTCTTTTGCACAACAAAGGAAACCATAAATAAGATGAAAAGACAGCCCTCAAAATGGGAGAAAATATTTGCAAATAAAGCAACTGATAAAGGATTAATCTGAAAAAATATACAAACAGGGGACTTTCTTGGTGGTTCACTGGCTAAGACTCCACACTCTCAATGCAGGGGGCACAGGCTTAATCTCTGGCCAGGGAATTAGACTCCACATGGTGCAAATAAAAGGTCCTGCATGGCACAACTGAAAGATCTAAGCTCCCGTGTGCCGCAACTAAGACCCTGCTCAGCCAAATAAATATTTTTAAAAAACAAAACATACAAACAGCTCATGTAGCTCAATTTAAAAAGCAAAAGCACAACCCAATCAAAAAATGGACAGAAGACAGACGTTATCCAAAGAAAACATACAGATAGCCAATAAACAGATGAAAATATGCTCAACATCACTATCAGAGATATGCAAATCAAAACTACAATGAGGGACTACTTCACTCCAGTCAGAATGGCCATCATTAAAAAAATCTACAAACAATAAATGCTGAAGAGGATGTGCAGAAAAGGGAACACCCCTATATTGTTGGTGGGAATGTAACTATGGAAAACAGTATGGAGATTCCTTAAAAAACTAGAAACAGAACTACCATATGACTCGACCATCCCACTACTGGGCATATATCTTGAGAAAACTATAATTCAAAAAGACACATGCACCCTAGTGTTCACTGCAGCGCTAGTAACAACAGCCAGGACACAGAAACAACCTAAATGCCCATCAACAAAGGAATGGATAAAAAAGATGCAGCATGTGCACACACGCGCGCACACACACATACACACACACACACACAGGAATATTACACAGTCACAAAAAAGGAATAAAGCTGGATGATTTATAGAGAGGTGGATGGACTTAGAGACTATCATACAGAGTGAAGTCAGAAAAACAAGTATATGAATGCATATATGTGGAATCTAGAAAAATGATATAGATAATCTTATTTTCAAAGAGAAAGAGACACACAGAAATGAAACATATGGACACCAAGCGGGGAACGGGGTTAAGAGGAGGGTAAGATGAATTGGGAGATTGGGACTGACATATATACACTACTGATGCCATGGATAAGACAGATAACTAATACTGTATGGCTCAGAGAACCCTTCTCATTGCTCAGTTGTGACCTAAATGAGAAGGAATTCCAAAAAAAAGAGAGGGGTATATAGCTGATTCACTTTGCTGTATAGTAGAAAGCAACTATACAGCAAAATTGTAAAGCAACTATATTCTAATTTTAAAAAGTCTGCTTTTCAAAGCCTATTACATTCCAGGCACTGTAAATAAAATACATCCAGGCCTACCCTATGGAGTGTACAATCTCACAGGAAAAACACCATTAAACATAATTCATATAGATAACTTCACTAAGTCCTATAAAAGAAAAATAAAGCATGTAACTAAAGGACTATATCAAAATACTTCAGACTGAGTACAGGAGGTTAAGAGCAGAGGAAGCTCTTCTGAAGTGATTTATTTTTTTAACCTGAATTCTAAAGGATGAATAAGAGTGAACCAAGTAAAGGTCCACATGTAAAACCCTCAGACACATCTTACAGACATTCAAGAAATAAAAGGAGGCCAGTGAGGCAAGTGAATGCATGAGACCAAGCGTGACTTGTAATGAGGCAGGGAAACAGAAGAGGTAAGGTAATTAAAGGCTTTGTGTTTGAAACTTGGTATTTTATCTTACCTTAATCATATTTTAACATGCCACTGATGGTTTTGAAATAGGGGAGTACCAAAGCCCGAGCTGTCACAAGACAGTCTTAATAACTTGCCACATAAGACTACTGAACAGCTGAAGCGCGACCAGCACCAACTGCCATGCGACATAACACGCACACCGGGCTTCAGAGACTTCATACCCGCACACAGTAAAATATCTTATTAACAATTTTAGGACTTTGAAATATTTTAGGTATATTGGGTAAAGTAAAATACATTACTAAAATTTCATCTACTACTAGAAATTTTAAAATTTACACATGTAGCTCACATTATATCACTATAGGACAGCACTTGTCTGGAAGCAAGATTGAAGTAGCCAGAAGGAGAACGTCCATCCTAACACAGAAGATGAAAATAAAAGAAGGCAAATTCCCAATTCACTGTATTTATTTAACACTAAGAGTCTACAGTCAAGAGTTCTCTTCTTTTTCTAAAAACTAATCTACTAACAAATGCTTTTATAAGGTTATCTTTTGAAAGATTAAATAGTAAGTGAAAAAAGAAACCTGTTTTCAATTTTTATATTTCACATTTCTATTTGAATAAAAACATACAATGTTTCAAAAATCACAGTGAAACCAATAGGTCTAAGGCCTCTACATTAGCAAACTCGAGGAATCCAGATCTACTGCATCAAGTTGTGTCAGCCCCCATGTATTTTCCCAAAGAATCTGGTTTCCCCAAAAAGTATTTGTGATTTCATTTTGATCAAAAACATAAAGCAGAAGGATGATTCCTTGAAGGGAATAAATTAAAAGATTTTGTTTTATTAATATGAAGTGAAAATGAGTAAATGAATGAAAAGTCACATACAAACTGCAAACAGGACTTACTAGTGCTTATAAGAGTAAAATAACTAACCAGGAACTGGTTGTGAAGAAAAGTCACAGCAGGTAATTCCAAGATCATGTGCTTTTTCATTGTGCAGACACCTCATTTTATCATCCCACACTGTTAAATCACCACATGAGGAGCCAGTGACAAAGAGGTTTCCAGGAGGAGAAAATGCACAGGCCACTAAGGAGCCATCCTTAACACTAGCACATCTGAAATAAAAGCAAAAGAAAGGGGAGTTTTCATTTCAGAGCATCCTTTACTTTATATTACAGTCTCTAATAGCAGCTTGATATAGTAAAAGAAAAGGATAAAAGGCTAGAACTAGAGAGAAGGGGCAGTAGATGCCTATAGAAATAAAATATCCTTTATATGCTATAAACTGAGAGAGGCTTGCCAAAAGTAAGACAATTTAAACATTATCCTAACCAAATCAAAGTCTATGTATCTTCATACTCTTTTCATTAAAATATACAAAGTTTAACAAAAATAGCAACAACAACCAACAATATCAATTACAGTCACAATTTTTAAAAAGATACAACTTTTTTATTGAAAAGCATGTTATTGGGGATGAAAAGCACTTTCAACATTTGTATTAAAATCACCTAGAAACAACAGTAAGGACTTTCTTCTCACCTTCAGTTATAAATTCTTTATGTAAATGAAATGCTGTGAACAACTTAAAATAATCCAGGGAAGATTAGGAAGCACTGGGCTAACAATAATTCATTATTTTATCAATTAGGAAAAATAACCTGTTAAAAATCCAACAACCCATGCAGTGTCCTATCCAGCGCTTAAATTAATTGCAGTGTATCATTTTCACATAATTACATATAGTAGAGAAATAACGTTAGGGAGACAATTTACCAATTGGTTAACTGAAAAAGATTCCCTGGCCGACAGCTAAATTTCATTCACAGAAAACAACTTAAAGGCATTCCATTCTCTCCGTGTCTTCACTTTAAACTGTTTATTAACGCTACTTAAAACATACTTTCAACACAAAGACCAAAAATCTAAATGAGCAACAGTTGTTTACCAGCTGCCATCTGTGCTCTGAGTGTTGGTGAGAGGGAGGGAGGGGGGAAGGCACATTAAGCTATTTTAATTGGTGACATTTAAAAGTTTACAGTTTTTAATGTGATTAATGTCACTGAACTGTACACTTTAAATTTGTTAAAATATTATATATATTTTAGCATATGATAAGTTTACAAATACATGGTTTTAACACTAGGGAGTTGCAACACAACATTACCAGTGTAAATTAACTGATGTATTTTTATCCAAAAGCAGTTTTTCAGGTGACGTTTTTAAAGAAGTGGTAACACACACCACCATACCCATCACAAGGTTCCCTCTTCTGGGCTTGGTCAGTAATCCCAGTCAGCAAAGAGCTGTGCAGGTGAGACTCACCTACAATTACTTCATTACTGAGAACACCTGAGCCATGTGTGACCAAAGAGCCAAAAATTACTAAGTTTTATCCAAAACTTTTTTTTTTTTTTGCCTAACTATTAAAAATCCATACAGTTCTAACAAGATTAACACTTATTTTACAAAAGAAAAAGTAGAAATGTAAAACACTCAGAGCCAAGCAAATCTACTTCAAGAATCATATTAAATATCTGTTTTATGACCTTCAGGAGACAGATCAAAGTATTTCTCCTCGAGATGTCTGAATTATCTACTTCAAGTCATCAAAAAAATTTCTGTAAACCTGGTAATAGGATTAAAAATGGAAAGGGTTTAAACATTCTTACCTATGTAACTTGTATGACTGCGCATTCCACAAAACAACAGTTCCATCAGATGCCCCTGATACCAAACAAGCGGAGTCTGGGGAAAATCGGCAAACTCTCACAGGGCTACCACTGGGCTGTTCCATCACTGCCAAAATCTGTCCGTTTTGAGCATCCCATAGGACAGTGGTACCATCTGTTGAACATGAAGCCAAAATATGTCCTGAAGGGGAGAAACAGCAGCAGTGGACAGCATAGGTGTGAAACTTCAATGGAGAGTATGGTACTTCAGTAAAGTCACTCAGGGAATATAGGCGAATTGTTTTGTCCAAGGAGCAAGTAGCCAAGAGGGAAGAGGAGAAGGCACAGCAGTTGACATCATCATCATGATCTGCTAATGTGTGAATTAGTTTCACCATGTTCTTTACTGGAAAATAGCCTGCAGTTTTTAGATAAAGGTTACTTCATCCTAGGAATCAAATAAATACAACGCAAATCAATATAGAAGAGTCAAAATCAATTAAAAAACTTGCTCAACAAAAGCTTCTGCATTCACATTTTTTAAAGACAATAAATTATACCTGGGCTAAGAATATTTGGCGAGAAATAAAACATGTTAAGACTACAATCGCTGATGATAAACACAATCACCAGTGCCATACCAGTAAAGTTCCGTAACTCCCGAGAAAGAACCTGGTCAAGTAACTTCAAACTGATTTGACACTGTATATTCAAAACTCTGGGTATTTATTACCTTTGAAGACTTTCCCTTTATGAACTGCTGCTCAACACTGCCTCATTCCAGATGTGCTAAATTCAAAAAGATTTTTCACTACTTTAACAAACTCTCGCTCTTCCTTCCATAGGATGGAGCCAAAAGTATTGCTCACCTTTAAGATGTAGAACTATTACAGTTAACTCATACAACAAACAAAAGGTTTCCTTGTCAATATAAGTGGCAATGTTGAAAGCTATCATGTCATGGTATGTCATCTTGTATGACAAAGAATAAAAAGATATAAAGACTTGAGGTGAAGAATTAATTTAATAAATCAAGGAAACCCAAAGAAAGAGTGCCCCCCCCAAAAGTGGACTTAGCCAGTCTGCACCTAAGACCAAATTTATAAATTTAGAATAAAATCCAAACTCCTCACCAAGACTTACCAAACCCTGTATGATGTGGCTCTTGCCTATCTACTTCTTAGACCCCAACTACTTCCCCTTTTCTTCTCCCTCCCTTCTTTCCAGCCTCCCTAGTCATAATGGTAACATCTAAGAGCTTCACAAAGTGGCTTTCTGATGCTTAAATTCTCATGCCTCTGTTTCTGGGAGATAATTTCTCATGTAAATTTCAATTTCAGTGTCCTTTTTCAGTGACTTTCCTAAAGTAGCCCCTCTATAGGCTAGCACATCACCCTATTTTAATCATCACCCTATTTTAATCATCAGTGTAGCAATTGCCCTCAGCTGACACTATTCATGTGTCTCCCCCTACTAAAACCTAAGCACCAAAGCTGTTTCTCTCATTTCTGTATTCACAGCACATGAAAGTGTTTGCACTTAATACGGTTAAATATTTGTTGAATTAACATTTTCCCCCAAATCTAGTTGAGTTCTAGCTGCCTTTAAACATTATTTATGAATACGAAATAACCAGAGAACTGTTAGTAAAAATAAAGGTATTAACACTAAAAAAAAGTGGAAAAATGACGTAAAAGGAGGCAATAATCAGCCCTGAGGAACAGGTGTAAACTTGAATTGTAAAATGAATCTATTATTCTAATATTATTTACAGAAATCTTTACAAATAAATGAAACAAGCCTTTTCCAACATTTCTGATGTCAGAAGTTCGGCCTCTTTTTCAAACAAGCTCCAACTAGGTCTAAAAAACAAACAGACCATCAAAACCCCTGGTATTTGCAGTGAGAACAAACCCAATCAGGTGGTCTTCTGGAGAAGTCCCAAATCTCAACTGTGCAAGTGCACAAAGATAATTTCCAAACAAACTTTTGCTTCCTCACCCTTCTGCCACTCAGCTCTCTCTGAAGTTCAAGGTCCTAGAATCTGACGCGCAGGAACCCTATCAGCTGAAGTTTGTTCCGCTCGGGGTGTGGGCGTCCACTTCGACCTCTGCCGACGCGCCAATCTCCCGGCACACTGAACTGGCCAGTGGGAACACTCGCATCCCTGTCTATCGCAAAGCCAACCCGAAATGTGTCAAGAATCCTACATAAAGCCAGCGACCTACTCCCCCACACCTATTTGGGGACCGAGGATATGCTCAACTCCGAGAGCCAGTTGGGCCTCACTGGACCGAGCGACCAGGAACGACCGAGCAGGAACGCGGCCGGCAGGAAGCGCGGAATTCTGGGGCGCGGGCACCGGCGCAAGGGATTGGGGGGAACTGGGACTTCCACTTCACGCCGTGAGGCGCCCCCGGCTCCCGGGCGGAGGCCGCACAACAGAATCTCGCTGGTCCCGGTCGCGCGCTTAGAAGCAGACGCCGGGAAACCAAGGGTTTAGACACCCCAGCGGGCGGACCCGAGCCGCGCTCCTGTACCTGCCACCGCTGCTGCTATACTGGCCCGTGCGCACTGGTCTTTTCACGTCGAAGACCCAAGACGTCAGGGATCCGCCCTCAGGTGCGCTAAGAGCGCCGGCGGACACGTGATGCGCAGGTGAGGCGGGCGTGGTTGGCGCCGGCGGCAGCCCAGAGGGGAAAGAACAGACCCCGCCCACCGGGGGCGGTCGGCGCCACGGCGCATGCGCGTCCTTCCGCTTTGTGATGAGGCGGTCCCTGAATTCTGGCTCTAGGATTAAGATGAGTCCACACTTGGGAAGAACCTTTGAAAAAGAAAGTGGAGTCACTTAGTCCTGTCCTCTTTGCAACCCCGTGGACTGTAGCCTACCAGGCTCTTCCGTCCACAGGATTTTCCAGGCAAGAGTACTGGAGTGGGTTGCCATTTCCTTCTCCAGGGGATCTTCCCAACCCAGGGATCGAACCCAGGTCTCCTGCATTATAGGCAGACGCTACAGTCGGAAACGACTGAAGAGACTTAGCAGCAGCAGCAGCAGTTATCGTCTGAGCCGTTCGTTGAAAAATCTTTCTAGTTGTAGAAGCTGAGGTCCCAAGGTCTAGCGAGTCCAGAAATGTGATTGTAAAAGGGACAGTTACTACAGCTGTTTTTCAGCGTCCTGGGAAGTGAAAGTGTTAGTCACTCAGTCGTGTCCGACCTTTTGTGACCCCAGGGACAGATGAAATTCTCCAGGAAAGAGTACTGAAGCGGAATGCCATTTCCTTCTCCAAGGGATCATCTTCCTGACCAAGGGATTGAACCCAGGTCTCCCACATGGCAGGCAGACTCTTTACTGACTTGAGTCACCCTCCTTACTTTGCTGTATTTACCTTGCTTCTGTCCTCTGATCTCCCTGACTGGTCTTTTCTGTTTAAGCCAGCTCTGACCTCAGCAGTCCATGACTCCTGCAATCGCCTTTGTGGTCAAATGTTTCTCCAAGGCAGAATGCTGAAAAGGATATCCAGGCTATTCTGGTATCACGGGAACCCAATATGCATTGTTTTCTAGCGTTTCCGAGCGTCTCCTAATGGTTTCCACGTGTAATTGATTACAAAGTGGTCTTGCCAACCCCTTTTGATATTAAAAAATTGACCAGGAAAAAGCTCCTAAGTGTACTAAGTACATGTCACAATATAGGACCATGTTCAGATTAAAATAAAAAGTGTAGTGTTTTCTTCGGCAAGGAAACTAGTTGTATTTGACAAGTAATAAAGGGCTTCAAAGGCAGAGATATTACTTTGCCGACTAAGGTCCGTCTAGTCAAGGCTATGGTTTTTCCAGTAGTCATGTATGGATGTGAGAGTTGGACTGTGAAGAAGGCTGAGCGCCGAAGAACTGATGCTTTTGAACTGTGGTGTTGGAGAAGACTCTTGAGAGTCCCTTGGACTGCAAGGAGATCCAGCCAGTCCATTCTGAAGGAGATCAGCCCTGGGATTTCTTTGGAAGGAATGATGCTAAAGCTGAAACTCCAGTACTTTGGCCATCTCATGTGAAGGGTTGACTCTGGAAAAGACTGATGCTGGGAGGGATTGGGGGCAGGAGGAGAAGGGGACGACAGACAATGAGATGGCTGGATGGCATCACTGACTCGATGGACCTGAGTCTGAGTGAGCTCCAGGAGTTGGTGATGGACAGGGAGGCCTGGCGTGCTGCGATTCTTGGGGTCACAAAGAGTCGGACGCAACTGAACTGAACTGAACTGAAAGGGCTTCCCAAGTGGCTCAGTGGTGGAAAAAAAAAAAAATCGCCTGTCAATGCAGGAGACGCAGGAGGTAGAGGTTTTATCCCTGGGTCAGGAAGATCCCCTGGAATGGGAAATGGCAACCCATTCCTGTATTCTTAGCTGGAAAATTCCATGGACAGAGGAGCTGGCGGGCTGCAGTCCATGCGATTGCACAGAGTGGAGGCAACTAAGCATACACAAACTAAAACACTCAAATTTAAACAAAACTGAGATTGCTGGAAAAGATTTGTAATAAAATAGAAAAAAGGAGAAATAAAAATTCATGATTTTAGACACTTGTGATTTTTAACGAATGCATGATTGAGACTTTAAAACCTGATTACATGCCAAAGTATTGCCAAAACAGTATTTTTCTGAAAATAACTTTTTCTATTGTATAAATAATAGAGCTCTCTGTAGGAAACATAAAAACTATAAATAATGACAATAACTAATAATCACACCACCAAAAATCAGCCACTCAGTCTTTCATGAATAATACCAATAATTTTACAAAAAGATCCGTAAACTACCTTTTTCAACTTAGACTTGTATCCTGAGCATTTTCCATGTCTAAAATATCTTAGTAGTGTAGTCATTTTTTCTGCCTAATGGTCCACAGCCCCAGAAACATAATTTATTTAACATTTTCCCAGTTGTTTCAATATTTCTGTGCTTCTTGTAAATAATACTGGATTCAATTACTTTGTACATAATTACTTCAGTGACGTTTGCTGAGTAAATTAATAGAAATGGAATTACTCGGCATCAGGGTGTAAATAGTTGCCATCTTGCTTTTCAGAGAGGTTTTATGGTTTTAACTCTTGGAAGCATATGGTGGTCCCTGTCTCTCCACATTATTGAGAGATTAATTTTTTTTATGTTTTCACTAATTTGATAGGCAAGATTGATTATAACATTCTTCAAGTAAAATATGTAAAAGAAACCTCTGATACACAGGCCAGTAACTTAGCATGGAGACCTCAAGCCCAATATGGTCTGAAAGAAAAAGGAATTTCAAAGAGGGAAGCTTTATTGTGGCTGGTCTCTAATCCACAAGTTTACAATTTGGGAGATGTTAACTAACATATCTGGCAATATACTAGAAAAACGTTGTTAAGAATTTACAGAGATCTTTGATCACGAGTGAATTGGTTATCTTACCTTGTAGGACTAAGAGTTGAAACTTTGACTTGGAATATTAAAGATTTGAATAGTTTATATATTTTTTGCTCTAATTCTTAATATGTAACTGTGGTCAATAATTAATCCTATTTTATTATTAATTTCTAGTTTGTTCCTTGTAATAATAATGCTATTTGGGGAATACAGTAAATAATTTTAAATGATACATTTAAAGGAAAGTTAACTTTCCAATTAAATAGTAAGCAATACATGCTCTCAAAATACGACCCAGTGGGAAAAGAACAGGTGTGATTCAGTTAGTGAGTCAGGATTACTCAAATGTTTAATTGAGAGTAACCAAGAACTCAAAGGAGAGAGAGAGAGAGAGATGATAGGAAGTGAAGTAATTAGAAAAGGTGGTTGGAGGAATGGGTCTTAAACAGGCTTGAAATGTTGGCCAGCTGAGGGATGAGCTTGGGAAATACCCATTTCACAGTAAATATTCAGGAATATATTTGTTGTTCTGCTTTGCATGCAAACTGAGACCAGTTCAGTTCAGTCACTCAGTCGTGTCTGACTCTTTGCGACCCCATGAACTGCAGCATGCCAGGCCTCCCTGTCCATCACCAACTACTGGAGTCTACCTGAACCCATGTCCATTGAGTCGGTGATGCCACCCAACTATCTCATCCTCTGTCGTCCCCTAATTTTCCTGCCCTCAATCTTTCCCAGCATCAGAGTCTTTTCAAATGAGTCAGCTCTTCGCATCAGGTGGCCAAAGTACTGGAGTTTCAGCTTCAACATCAGTCAGAGTTTCCAGAAAAATCAGGCAAGGGAAAGTACAAGTTGTAAAAAAACACCCTGGAAGTGTTCAGTTTGCAAAAAATGTGTCAAGCTCATTTATGTATGATACAAGCATTTATGTATAGTGTATATTAAACTTTAAAAAAATTGTTTAAAATACCTATGAGAACAGGCCAGGGAGTCTCTCATACAAATACAATTATTCACTTCCCACACCTGGTATTACCCACAGTAGAGAACTCTGAGAATCTGAGAAGCTATAACTGGGAGCAAGCTATGTTACCTTCTGCATTACGGAATAGTCTCTGAATTCCCCTTATCCTTTGCCATTATATAAACTCTACACCCTCTAGCTGGCAATGTTTTCATTAATCCACCCATAGTCCTGGGTGCCAACCAAGTAATTAAAGTTAAATAGAGTTCTTTGAATTGCTGTTCTATACAGATAAAAGAAAGACCCAGGGGCTGCCAAATGAAGAGGATGAGGAAAGCTCATATTGGGCTTTCCTGATGTTAGAAAATGTCCGTGGAGCTGGAAATAAGACCAGAAAGAAATGTGATGACCCTTCACATCTGTACATACTAAAGAAATTTTGTAGTTCCATCGATTCCCTTTTCTTCCTCTTTCGTATGAGAAACATTTTTATTGTTTATGGATTTTTAAATTTCAACTTCCTATAATTAAAAATATTTATTGTCTCATCTTGTCAAATTCTTTATTTTTTACTATCTTATTACTAATGCTCCAGAAGAGAACTCAAGATTTAAAATGTGTTTTTGAAAAATAAACCCACATTTTTAGTTTGATTCATGGCTTTTTTAGACATATGACACTGTACAATCAAATTCACTTAACAGTAGGCCAACTTACAGAATTATTATTCAATCTGTCATAGGTCTATTTAGACATTCTGTTTCTTCTTGATACAGTTGCAGTAGTTTGTATCTTATAGGAATTTGTCCATTATCACCCAAATTATCTATTTGGTTAGCATTCACTTGTTCACAATATTCATTTTAAATCCCTTTTTATTTGTGTAAAGTCAGTAGCAATGTCCCTTCTTTCATTCCTGACTGTAATAATTTCAGTTTTCTTTTTTCTCAGTTGATTCAGCAAAAGTTTTGTCAATTTCGATCTTTTCAAAGAACCAATTTTTATTTTCTCTATTCTCTTTTTCATTAATTTATACTCTGTAATCATTAGTTCCTTCCTCCTGCTTGCTTAAGGTCTAGTTTGTTCTTTTTCTATGGAAAGTTTAGGTTATTGATTTATGATTTTTTCTATATATAGTATTTACAGCTATAAATATCCCTCTAATCACTGCTTTGGTTAAAGCCCTGTAATTCTTTGTATTAATAAAATCTACCAGTCTTCTTTAGGTAGATCATATTTTGGATCTCCATAACAGCATAAAGCATGGTCTACATAAATCCATAGCAATTCAAAGTTTCTTTGGGTCAAAATGTACTCCAGCCCCTCCATTTTCTTATTCTTGTGTTTTTCATCATGAGGTTTCTCAAAAGCAGTGTCTCCCCTCTGAACTTAAGGTAAAATACATGAACAGTCTTTCCCGACCATGACAGATTACTACAGCTCAGTCTTCTTACTTTCCCAAGACCCTCTTACTCTTTTATCACACTTTCAACTGTGCATTTTTGTTCTTTTCCAGGACCCCTTCATAAGTGATGGGATATAGAAAGGTAAGCTATTAAGCCCTACTGGGCCTATTTTTTTTCCTTCTAATCCAATGGTTAAGTAGCCAGGTCTGTGAGTATCAGGATAGCCTAGGATACGGGGCAACTACAATGAACCCCAATATTTCAGTGACTTAAAACAAGCAAGGATTATTTCTTGCTTATGCTGTGTTCACTGTGAATTGGTAGGGAATTATGTTCAACGAAGTTAGTCAGGGGCCTGGGCTAACAGAACATGAACAATTTTGAATGTTAATAGTAGCTATGCCAGAGTGAAAAGAGAGACATTAAATCCTTAGCCAACAAGATGTACATGATCCTTACATTCAACTCTCCTTGGCCAGAACTAGCTTGTCAAATGGTCTCACTTAACCACAAGGGGTATAGGAAATACAATTCTATCGTGTGCCTAGGAAGATGGAAAGCTAGAAGTCTTTGATTTTATGGTTTTAATGACTATACCAGATGGTATATGCTGTCCCCTTAGAAAGGAAATGAGATCAAAGTCAGAGTCCCCTTGAAAGGGAATGAGATCAAAGCTAGATACCACAGGAAAGCAATCTGGAGAATTACAAAGAATTTCACTTTGTGTCAGATAATCCATTCTTTTTGACCTCTTTAGTTCACCTGGGACCTCTAAGGCTTTTTATTATAGGCATGAGCCTCTTTAAAATATCCCAGGAAGCAGCTGTACTCTATCCGCAGGCTTCAAGATAGAATTATAAAGTAATATAACTATATATTTCAGGAAATATAATCCAACATATACAGGCATTAAGAGCTATCCTTTTCAAAGGAATCATTGTGGAAATTCAATCATTTTTTTCCAGCATAGCTGCTACCTAAAAGATACTTAGAACTGGATTTTGGCATTGTTTTCAGACAGTGTGGCTCATTCCTTTGAATATCTTCCTTAACGGGAAGGCTTTACTGACAAAGTCTTATTGGTTACTTTAATATGTCAGGCATTACACTAGATACTGGGTGTTTAAAAATGTGTAAGCTACAATCTCTTGAGGAACTGTTTCAGGTGAGAGTGGGAGATACCCAGTCCATAACAGCAATACCCTTAGTAACTGAAGATTTGAATTCTAGCTGCTAAAGGAATTTTGAGTGAAGGAGTAAGAAAACCAATTAAGGGATTTCCCTGGTGGTCCATGGCTAAGACTCCATGCTTCTTCTAATGCAGGAGACCTGGGTTCAGTCTCTGCTTGGGGAACTAGATCCCATATGCCACAACTAAAGATCCCACATGCTGTAAGACCCAGCACAGCCAGGTAATTAAATAGTGAAAAAGAGAGCCAGTTAAGTCCATACAGAATGGGCAATTATCTGTTCATCTAATAAGAGCATGTTAGTAAACACATGACTCATGAAATGCACAGACTTCTTATCAGATGGCTAGAAATAATGTGAAATAGGCAGAACTAGAAAAAGTAATAATTAAAAAAGCTGAGATATTTCCGTTTCTCCAGAACAAAAAACGGACATAAGCATGATGGAACAGGGTAAAAGGAGAGTTTGAGGGGTAAAATATGCAGTTTAGTATATATTGTCCGGGAACGAACCCAGAAGTTGTCAGAGGGAGATTCCATTGTGGTTTTCTGTGTTGTGAAGAAAGGCTGATTTGTCTGCCCTTGCCAAGCCTGGATAAAACACTCCTAACTAAACATCTAATTCTCATTGGGTTGACCCTATATGCTCACCTAGTATACGTCAGATAATTCAGTCTTTTTCTTAGGTATCATGACACTAGAAACCTGGATGTAGTACTTTGGTTAGTACTGATAGAAAGGAATTTCTCCCATTATAATTTAGTTGATATTCTCGTTTATGCTTTACTTAGTGAGATATTCTGGTTTAGGCTTTACCTACATGGGGAACCCTGCATCTGATCAACTTTGGAGGTTGTGATAAAATCATATTCAGGCCTAAAAGAAAGTAGGTTGATCAGCATACCCTATTATATTTCACTAACCACCCATCTTTCTTTAGTGTCTTCATAGCTTAGTGATCACAGCATGGCTCATGGCCAGATGACTATGAGTTTGAATTCTAGTTCTGACAACTAATTAGCTGTGTAACCAAACATTTCTAAGCCTTGGTTTCGTCATATGTCACATGTCTCACAGGACTGTTCTGAAGATTAATGAAATGCACAGGCAATATCTAGCCTTATGTTGTATACATGTTAACACCACTTTCTCTGTGCAGTTGCAATAGGGGTGATATCTCTGGGCAAGGCGAGCACAAAGAAATTTTTCTTTGAAAGGCCATCAAGCTCAGCTTTTACTGGGTAGGAGCAGGTATGCATATATATTTGTTATATGACGTGATAATGACTCTGATAGTAACAAAATTCTATAGGAGTAAAAAGTAACTGCCATGTGTGGGTGGAGGGTGGGAAAGAGAATAAAGGAAGGCACAGATAGAATTTAGCAGATGTGTAGGTATATATTATATTCTGGAGTAATTCTGTAGGATGAGTAGACAATGTAGGGAAGAGAGAATGGGGTTATGATAGGGAGAAAGACTAAGAATAGGTTGAGTCTAGCTCTGCAGAGCCTTTAATGCTACATAAGTACATTTTTAGCAAGGGATTAATAGAGTTAGATTTCAGTTCAAGATAGCAGAGTGGTGGACAAAA
Source organism: Capra hircus (assembly GCF_001704415.2). Lineage (NCBI taxonomy): Eukaryota > Metazoa > Chordata > Mammalia > Artiodactyla > Bovidae > Capra > Capra hircus. The sequence goes on from NC_030809.1 coordinate 99,127,332, forward strand.
GGGGGATGACTAGAATAGCAATGGAAAAGAAGAGAGTGCCCCAAAACAAACCCTGCTGTATATAGTCAAATGATTCTCAACAAGGTTGCCAAGACTATTAAATGGGGAAAGAAGTTTTTTCAACAAATACTAAAGTAAAAACTGGATGTCCACGTTCAAGATAATGAAGGTGGACATATACCAAATGCCATATACAAAAATTAGGTAAAAATAGATCAAAGACCTAAATATAAGAGCTAAAACTATAAGAAGAAAACATAGAATGATTCTGACATTGTATTTGCAATGATTTCTCACACAGGACAACAAAAACACAGACAAAAGAAAAAATAGATAAATTGGACTGTTACAAAATTGTAAATCTCTGTGCCTCAAAGAACATAATTAACAGTGGAAAGGCACTCCATGGAATGGAAGAAACTGTTTGTAAATCAGTTTGTATCTTATAAGGGTTATAAATATTTAGAATATACAAAAAACTATTATAACTCAACAACAAAACAATTTGACTTTAAAATGGTCAAAAGACTTGATATTTCTCCAAAGATGTGCAGAAGGCCAACAAGCACATGAAAAGATACCTAACATCACTAATCATCAGGGAAATGCAAATCAAAACCGCAATGAGATACCACATCACACTTGTTATGATGCTATTATCAAAAAAACAAAAACAAAACAAATGCTGGCAAAGACGTAGAGGAATTGCAAACTTGTATACTACTGGAGGGAATGTAAAGTGGTATAGGTACTATAAAAATATCATAGTGGTTCCTTAAAAAATTAAAAACAGAATTACCATATGATTCAGAAATTCCACTTCTAGGTATACATCCAAAATAATTGAAAGCAGGGTCTCAAAGAGATATCTGTACGTCCACATCCATGGCAGTATCAGGCATAATAGCAACCCGAATGTCCATCAGTAGAAAAATAGATAAATAAAATGTGGTCTATACATATACAATGATATTATCCAGACTTTAAAAGGCAGGAAATTCTGATGCATGGTACCACATGGATAATCTTGAAAGACATGTTAGGTAAAATAAGCCAGGCACAGAAAAACAAACACTGTAAGAAACCACTTACATGAGGTACATAAAGTAGTCAAATTTATAAAGATGGAAAGAATTAATAGACTGATGGTTGCCAGGGGCTGGGAGAGGAGGGAATGAGAAGGTATAGTTCATTGGATATAGAGTTTCAAGATGGGATATTGTGTAATGGATATAGAGTTTTGCAAGATGAAGAGTTCTGGAGTGGACAGTGGTGATGGATGTGCGACAACATGGATGTAGTGAATACCACTGAACTGTACACTTAAAAATGATTAAGATGGTGCATGCTGCTGCTGCTGCTGCTAAGTCGCTTCAGTTGTGGCTGACTGTGCGACCTCAGAGACGGCAGCCCACCAGGCTCCCCCGTCCCTGGGATTCTCCAGGCAAGAACACTGGTGTGGGTTGCCATTTCCTTCTCCAATGTATGAAAGTGAAAAGTGAAAGTGAAGTTGCTCAGTCACGTCCGACTCTTAGCGACCCCATGGACCGCAGCCCACCAGGCTCTTCGGTCCCTGGGATTCTCCAGGCAAGAGTACTGGAGTAGGGTGCCTTTGCCTTCTCCAAAGATCGTGTATAGTTAACCACAGTTTTTTTTTTTTTTTTTTTTTCCCCAAGGAGAATGGCTAGGAAAAATGAGAAACTGATACTTAGCAAATGATGAGGCCTAAACCAATCTAGACAGTGGGGATGAAAGATTGGAAATAAATGTACATCATAGGAATTTTAGAGGAAGATTCTTCAGGATGTCACAGAGGGATGGGTAATGTGAGAAGTCCAAAGGAATTCTGAAGTTTCCTACATTTGGCTGCTAGATGTATGTTGTTTCTGTTAACCACAGTATGGAATACAGGAGAAAGAGCAAGTGTGAAAAGCAGGATGACAATGAGATCAAATATAGATGAGTGGATTTTGTGTTATCTGTGTCATGTCCTAAAATAAGAGTTTGAGGTCAAAAGAAAGATATAGCATATATTTACTGATACTGGACTCACTGATGATAAGTAAGCCTGAGGTTTTCCAACTTCTAAAAGACTTATAACTAAGGGTTTTTTTTTTAATGCTATTTTAATGATCCAGATAGTCTCAAGTGCATAGTATGTGTGCCTGTAATTATGATGCATAAGGTAGTATTTTTAAAAATGCCATTGCTTTGTAAATAAATCTCTTCAAGCATGGCAACATGGAAATTACAACAACAATAGATATACTTAATAGTGAAAAGATTGGGAACCACTACAGAGGTAGTCCTGGAGTCTATATGAAGGTAAGTAAGGAATACAACTTTTATTCCCAGTTCACATAAGGCATTGATCTCTTATAACCAAAGCTGGGTTATTCCACATTGTTAAAAAAATTATTTTCCACTTATCTTTCATATAATAGGACTCTTAACTTACCTTAAGGATTTAGACATATTTTATGCCATCATAGCACCAGTTCCATATTGAAAAACATCAACACCAAAAGAAAGAACTGCAATGAAAATCTTCTACCTGTGGAGGATACCTCATCACATGCTATAAAGTCCTGAATAAATAAAAATAATGGATAAGATAAAATTAAGACTGCATATCTAGACACTAATCTTTAGCCAGGGTAATTGTAAGGCCAGTTTCCTTCCTAACTCCTATTTCAGGAATTAGAATCTTGTTATAGTCTAGTGTTTAAAAACATTTGTTTCATATATTTTGTTGTCTGATTGCTTACTGCAGGAAGCTAAAGACAATTCCAGTTCTTTCCTCATGCACAGAAGTGAAGTTAGTGTTTAATATTCTTTTTGATTCCAAAGCAGTGAAATCATTTCTAATAAACTAGAATGCATTCATCTCTCATCTGGATATTATTCCATAGTGCTGCCAATGTTCTAATTAGTTTTAGAATATTTTGGTGGGAAAAATGTACTTAAATAATGTTCAAAGTAGTCAAGAAAATCAGTCTTACCAAGTTCTGAGGAATTCTGTTTGAAGGCCAAAGAGAAGTGAGTTCCAACTGAAGTCTAAGTTTAGTGCCAATGAGTAAATCACTCGACTTACTTGGTACTGCTTTTCTCATCTGTAAAATGTGTTTGTGTGTTTGTAGCATTTAGCCAATTCATTACCCATTATTAGTCACTCAGTCGTGTCTGACTGTTTGTAGCCCCATGGACTGTAGCCTGCCAGGCTCCTTTGTCCATGGAATTCTCCAGGCAAGAATACTAGAGTGGGTTGTCATTCTCTTCTCCAGAGGATCTGCCTGACCCAGGAATTGAACCTGGAACTCATGCATTGCAGGCAGATTCTTTACCATCTGAGCTACCAGGGAAGCCCCAAATGGGCTATATTCTGGTCTATATGAATGGAATCAAGTACATTAGATATATTTTTAATAGAATTACTATACATTCTATACTATAGTCAGCCTTTTCACTTAATTTACCAATATTAACATAGATTTCCAGGATAATTTTTACTGGCTGAACAGAATCTTTTTTTTTTTTTAAGTCACTTCTATACTCAAAACAATTGAGACTTACTATAATGAAATTACTCAGAAAAGCAATATTGAAAAAGGAGTTGTAAACATGTTTGGAGAACTATAAGAATCACTAGAATGAGTACAAACCTTTCAAAGCCTTCCAGTCTCCTTTGTGATCCTGCCACATAAATGTCTCATTAGCCTTTGGTCACCAAATGACCTTGCTGAGTTTTTCTTTCATCTCAGTACAAGATTTATTCCCAACTGGCTGTAAGCCTTAGGTCTCTCATTCACCACTGATTTCCACCACATTCTTTGATATCCATTACCATGACTATTAGGGCTATTTTTAAAATTAAAGGAGAAGTATGGAGTTTGCTCAGGGAGAATAGGGCACTCTTAGAAGTCCACTTAACAGTTAAAAAAACTTTTCTTTTGATTTCAAGAATGGACAACGTACACCTGATAGTATATCCCACAATGGTTTTATTTGGCCATCCAAATGAGAACATGCCAAATGATCTTCATGTGTATGGTCAGGGTAGAGAAAGTACAAATAGATCTCAGATATTAATTTTGCTACTACCGCTCTGCAGATATAATGTTAAGGTGCAAAATACTCTTCTAGTGAATGTTCAAAGGATCCAAATCACCTTTTCTTTTAATCCTGCATTTAGCCAATTCATTACCCATTATACTACCAAGGACTGCTTTTGCTACAGTAACTCAAGTCTATATAAGCCCCCCAAATACCTGAGAACTCTTGATATTTTCTACTTACCTCCATTTAGGTGAGCTTTTGCCTGCTCATCTCCTGAATGTTCGGTCTCCTGAATATCACTGGCTGAAAATAAAATGTAGGGCAGTTTTATAGTCCCTTAAAAGCTGACAGAGTTAGATATGGCATCTACATAAGACAAAAACTACAAAAAGTCAAGTAAAAGTTGAAGCTGCTAATCAGATTAGAGAAACTGCTCCATACTCAAAATACGGTATTCAGATTAAAAATCTGTATTAAACTTTTAGTGAAAAATGAGTGCTGAAGAATTGATGCTTTTGAACTGTGGTGTTGGAGAAGACTCTTAAGAGTCCCTTGGACTACAAGGAGATCCAACCAGTCCATTCTGAAGGAGATCAGCCCTGGGATTTCTTTGGAAGGAAAGATGCTAAAGCTGAAGCTCCAGTACTTTGGCCACCTCATGCGAAGAGTTGACTCATTGGAAAAGACTCTGATGCTGGGAGGGATTGGGGACAGGAGGAGAAGGGGATGACCGAGGATGAGATGGCTGGATGGCATCACTGACTCGATGGACGTGAGTCTGAGTGAACTCTGGGAGTTGGTGATGGACAGGGAGGCCTGGAGTGGTGCAATTCATGGAGTCGCAGAGAGTCAGACATGACTGAGCGACTGAATCCAAACAAACAAATACTGAATACTGGGTGAGAAGTGTGGGAAGAATTTTTTTCTACTGCTAGGGAAGTAAACTGGCACAGTCACCTGGAGGGTGGTATGCCAACAGCATGGAAAGTAAGTGTGCACCTACCTAACAACTCGGGCATTCTCCCCTACGTACAGATCCTAGAGAAACTCTCACAGTCTGTTAACTATTTTCGTTGTTGTTGTTATCTATTGCTGTGTAACAAATTACTTTAAACTGTGTGGCTTAAAACAATAATAAACATTTATTATTCCACAGTTGCTATGGGTCAGGAATTCAGGAGGGTATCAGGGTCTCTTGTGAAGCTGCAGTCCAAATGCTGGCTGGGGCTCCTGTCATTTGTTTAACTGGAGCTGAAGGATCCTTCTAAGAAACTGTTGTCAAATGGGTCTCACGTTGGCATTAGTTGTTCGCTGTCCCAAAGGGCTGCTACGGTGTCCTCACAATACAGTAGATGGCTTTACCAGAAGTAAGTGATCCGAGAGAACAAGGTGGAAACAGCAGGGTATTTATGACCTAGTCTGGGAATTCACACATCACTCTGCCATATTATGTTGGTCACACAGGTGAAACCTGATACAGCGTGGGAAGGGATTACACAAGGGCATGAATCATTTAGGCTGTCTAGTTAACAGGCTTGCACACATGGGTCCACAAAAGGCATGTATGACAACATTCACTGTAGTATTATTTGCAATGACAAGAATTGCAGGCAACTTGTGTTTTCATTCTAAGAGAAATCTTAAAGTGAAATGTGGTATATGCCTTGAGATGGAATACCGCATAGCAATCAAATGTAATGAACTAGATTTATGTCTTTTTACAACTCAAAAGAAACAAAATTAGAGAAAAAAGAATGAGATGTATAGCATAATGCAACTGATACAAGTTTAAAAAACACTGTATATATTTATTTCTTTCCACATTATATATTTTTTACAGATGTGTGTGTTGCTAAATACATATAAAAAAGGCTGACTGGAAAGACATGTGGTTGCATATAGGAGAGAAGGAAATTGAAGAGAAGCTGAAGGAATAAGTAAAATCAAACAAAAAAGGGGGCTTTGCAAGAAAAATGTGAACAGTGTCTCATGAATCGAGGAGAGGAATTATCTCATTCTATGTAGTTGAGGTTTTAAAAAAATTTTTGTTAAGGTAGAGTTGTAACGTGGTTCAAGTGGGCCTAAGAGACCTAACTGAGGCAAAATCCCTAATGGGTAAGGTTCTACTAGTTTCCTTGTGTTGTATTTTTTATGTCATATTCCTGTGGAAGAAAAATTTCAATTCTCTTAAAATACCTCTCTTATCTCCTTGTTGGAATGAAATTCTCGCCACCCCCCACCCCCCCCCCCCCCCACCCCCCCCCCCGCCCCCGGCCTTTTCTTTTGTTGGCCTTGCTGTGCAGCATTTAGGATCTTAGTTTCTCGACCAGGATCAAAGTATTAACCACTTGGACTACCAGAGCAGTTCCTGGAATGAAATTCTCTTAACAGAACACAAGCTTCTTTCATTTCTCAAATGCAAATAACCTTGAGAGATAGCCTAACAATACAATTTATACAAAAGAGTAAGTCATTGACATCAGATTTCTTTGTTAAGGATGTGTTTCATGGGAGACTAAATGAACAGGATTTTACATTTCTTGAAAAGGTATCGAAGTGGAGAGATGGAAAAGAGAAGGAGCACAGCTGCTGCTGCTAAGTCACTTCAGTCGTGTCGACTCTGTGTGACCCCATAGACGGCAGCCCACCAGGCTCCCCCGTCCCTGGGATTCTCCAGGCAAGAACACTGGAGTGGGTTGCCATTTCCTCCTCCAATGCAGGCAAGTGAAAAGTGAAAGTGAAGGTGAAGTCGTGTCCAACTCTTAGCGACCCCATGGACTGCAGCCTACCAGGCATCTCCGTCCATGGGATTTTCCAGGCAAGAGTACCTGAGTGGGTTGCCATTGCCTTCTATGAGAAGGAGCACAGAGGGTGCATTTAAGTATCGATGACAGATCAAATCCCTCATAATTTTGATTAAAACTACTGCTTTTAACAAAGTTCCTTTTAGGATTGAAGTAAGAAAAAGAGATCACCTTCCATTTATGGTAATCTCGTTTATTTTTAGTTCAAGGTACACCGATAAATACATTTTCAATTTTGTTTAATTTTCACCATGGTTAACAACTAAATAAATATATTAATTTACTCTCTAGGTGTTGTTTCAAACTGATGACTACTTTTGGGGTTTAGCAGTAGTGGATTGATTGGTTTATCCTTAGGATAAATCAAAATCTAAACTTGAGGGCAGGTCAGTTTTTTATCATTTATAGAGCAATCAGGACTAAAATGGAGAAGGTTCAGGTTAAAGCCTAATTTATCTTAGTGAAAGACATGTGTACTGTAACAATTTTTCCAGAGATCAATTGTGGCCCTTTGGGGAACACAGCCACTACTTCTGGTATTACAGAACAGCTGTTTCTTCTGAGTAACAACAGAAGCTACCAGTCCAAAGTAGACAATATTCACCAAGCTTTCTTTTTTATAGGGATATCTTATTTTTAAAAGAATATTACCACTCTTGAAAAATTCTTCTTTGTGTGAGTGTATTTTATTTTTCATTTGTCCCTCGGACATCAGACACATTAATATCAAGCCCTTATATGCCATCTAATATAAAGTAATATAAGCACATATGATCTTTAAGCATGTATGATCCCTTAGGCAAAACACTCCCATGAAGACAACTTCCCATGGAGCATCTTGGCAGCCAATTCTATAAACACAAAAACCACACACTTAATTCAAAGCCCCACCTTGTTCTGTTCCACATGGTATTTTTGATTGAGCACCAGCTCCTTAAGGCATCATTGTAATATTTGGTTAACAGTAACTGACATATTTACATAATAACAGCTGATTTTCATATAAGCCTTCATAAACAATCTAGGAATTTTAGAAAATACTCTGTGGCTATGAAGCATTTTAAAGTTTAATATTTCTTCAAAACTCTTCTATTCTCCCTGCACTATTTATTAAAGGCCCTGTACTGAGGACATTATCTAAGGATCACTTCTCCACTTGACTGTAAGCTCCATGAAAGCAGGGCCTATGCCTATCTTGTTCATTGATGATTCCTAAGACCCCAGTAAGGCATTTAATCATATTTCATAAACACTTGAACTTGTACCTCATGACTTATTAGGTGAATTTATATGATCAATTTTTCTTGACAACTGGGTTGTATGTTTACAGTAGAGACATTTCACCTATCAGAACAAGACCTTAAAAAATATTCTAACCTTTTCATATGGTAAGTGTGAAATAAACAATAAAACGTGGTCCAGAGAGGTTCAGAGACTAATGAAAGTCACATTACATAAGACCACCTTCCTCCACCCCACCCAATGTTCTGCTGCTCCTCCTTTATGATTCCGTAAAAAACAAATTAAATTAACTAGTTTTTTTCAAATATTTCCAAGTTCATTAAGAAAAACTAAAAAAACTAGTTTGTAAAAGTTTTTATTGTATCCGTGCCACACATAGTAGTGAAAAATAACACTCCTAAAAAAAAGAATGCTACCTTTTCCACAACATTTTATTTTAAATAAAACTTCAAGTACTCTTACATAGGTACAAAAAAATTCTGATCTATTTGCCTCCAACAGGCCACCACAACACACAGTAGATAAAACACAGTGGTTACAAATGTCTTGTAAATTTATTTCTGAGGCAAGGCAAATGGGAGGGAAATGTTTCTATGAAAAAATACTGTGTGTATAGGAAATTGTCACAATTTTATTCCACATGGATACAAATGATTATACTTTAATTTAGGCCCTGGTGGCTTAAAATTATATAACAAAATAGAAAAAATGGAAAACTAATATCCCCTACACCCTGTTTCAAAGGCAGGCACTACCAAGATCCAGGAGACGCCACAGTGTTGGTAGAGGATAATTACTGTACAAGCTGTATAGCTATAATTACCTTCAGACTAAAATAAAATGCTACAATCCTTCTAAGGCATAAACAATAATGTCTGCAAACAATATATACACATAATACATATTTAAAACAAGACTTAATATAAACAATAATGAACAGTATATACATGGCAATTTTTCTTCACTGTTTTGAAATACAATTTAACTACACAAGAGATGCAGCAACATATATATATATATATACGTATATATATATAAATGTACTTGTAACTCTACAGCAAAGTTTATTTTTGGTGCTTTTATAGCACATCAGTGTAAACAGTTTAACTTGGCTTTGTTTTATATTTTAAAACATTCCTTGTTGTATTTTCAAGATTTAAAGCAATTTTTCTAGTTCTTCCTTTTCACAGAAAACGAAGATTCTGGATGTGGTTTAATCATAAATAATTCATAAAATTAAATACATTCACTAAAAAATAAACTACAAAGTAAAAAAATGAAAAATAGATATTTATTGAGAGGGAAAGAACCATTTCCCATGTTAGAGCTCTGGTGTTGAATATTCAGTGCGATTTGATATATTTTAATTGCTATTGCACTATAACACCCTTTCCTTTGAAAATTCTTTGGGTGTGCTTCCCTGTTCTACCTAAATTAGCTGATAAATCACACAAACCCATAACCAAGGGCCTTGGTTGTTGTAGGAGTGAAGCCTTTAAAAATGGTATCATTCTTCTGATACTTTTTTTTTTGTGATACTTATTTTAAGGGAAAAAAAGTCATTATGTATGTGCCTTGCACATGCGTGTAAATACAGTTCACATTGCTGGTCTCATTCATCCTTATTTAAAAGGGAAAAAAAAGAAAAGATTATTATAACTTCAGCTCACTTTGAAAGTATCTGTCCACTTTTTTTCAAAATACTTTCTCATACTGTGGCCAGCTCTGCCTATATCAGAATCATCTTCATTAAATGTTTCACAGTTGTCAAAAACAAGCCTGACATCTAGAGCAAAAGTTTCAAGGTTTGGATACCTGGAAGAAAACACACGATTAGAGATTGCTTTTGTAGGCTGGCTTCACTCTGCAGACAAAGAAAGAGGTAATAAAAGATAAAATGTAAAACTGAAAGCAAAAAGAAAAAAGTAGGGTAACTGCTTTTAAACTGTTATAAAACAAATTATACCATCTTATAAATGGGACATTTAAAAACCTGCATGTATTCTGAATGTACAGAATTTAAGCCAGGTTAAATGCAGAACAGACTTCTCTTGAAGATCACGATATATTTCAACAAACTAACATTTTTCTTACATCCAAATTCCTGTTCAACCTGTATCACAATTCTGTTACTGGATTCATTCCAATTGATGTATTAACTCTGACCAACTGTATCACGTGCAGTGCCCTACTATTCACGTTCAAAAACATTTAGCTGCAGTAAAAATAACATAAATGCTTCTGATGCACTACGAACATGACACCTGCCCGGTAGCTTTTACATGCATCTCAGGGTTGGTCCCTCTGTTTAAACCTTGCTCCTTTCCCATTTTTCTTCTCTCTTCAGATACAAAACAAGCAAAAAAAGCACGTGCTATCTCTTCACTGGAGATAACATTAGGAACTGCCTTTCAATGAAAAGCACTCAGTGCTTTCTTTGGTAGGATAACCCCAGTTCTCTTTCCCTGTAAGAACCCAGAGAAGAGAACTGAAAGGTGCATGAATATGCCTAAACTTATTAGTAAAGAAGGAGTAGTGCCTTTCAAGCCAACCCAAGCCAAAGCAATAGTATACTAATTGGATACTAAAATAATTTACCCATTAGAAATACATATGGAGCACACACTGAAGCTCTGAGACCTGGCAAAAGTGGAATTATTTATTTGATGAAATACCTTGTACAGTCTTTTCACTTCTACCTTCTAATTAGTGCAACAATGAAAGAGAAAAATTTCTTTATCTGTAATGAGTTCACAGAGCTGTCAGCCCTATGTAACCTCATCTATTTTCCAGTTCTTCTAGGAATTATTATTTTTTAAATTGAGGTGAAATTCACATAACATCAAATTAACCATTTAAAGTAGATACTTAAGGTATTTAGCACACTCAAAACATTGTACTACCTAGGTTCCAGAACACTGTCATCACCCCAAAAGGAACCTCTTAATTTGTTAAGCATATACTCTATCCCTTCCTATCCCTAGACCCTGGCAACAATCAACCCTTCCTTTTGTCTCTATACATTTACCTATTCTGGATATTTTACATAAATGCAATCAGATAACATGTGTGGGAATAATTTTTATAAAATATTTTAAAGTTACCTTGAGAAATATTTCTCTCTTTACACTGTTCCTTACTACAAGAAAAGGTTAATGATTAATACTAGGGAGACATATTCAGGAGAAAATTCTAGGTGAGATTCAAGAGAAGTAAGTGCAATTCCCACATCTGGGCCCTTCTTTTCTGAAAGGAAGGGGCAGCCTATGGAACCCAGAAAGATTCATTACAGTAAGGCACTTACTTCCTCCCCTCTGTTCTCTAAGTTTTTTTAGTTTAAAAATTGAAATATATATTATATGAGTTTGAGTCCCCACTCATTAACTTGGGTTTAATAAAACAACTCAAGGTTGGAAGAGCCTGCATTCTCTGAATTTTCCCTCCCTATGGCTGACATCACAAACAAGATTATAAAGAACGGCGTCTCTCTGCTTGCCTCTGCTTTGACCTCCTGCATTCACCAGGACCCATTCTCAAAAAGGAGCTTTGATTTTGCAGATCTTCTGGTAATTCTGTGTTAATATATAAGCCTGTTTATTTTGAGGTTTAGGTTCATCCTCTATCCAGGAACTGGAGAATTATGGAAGGTAAAGTCAGGAATTAAACATGGGAAGGTTTTCCTGCATAAGTTTCTGTCCTGGTCATGATGACTATAAAGTCCATGCTACCCTTCTTAAAGTCTGAGTATTCTGATAGAGAAAGCAAAAGAACTAGTTCATATATAGATAGAAGTTTCTGCTATTTGGATTGTCTTAGAATCAATAGTTTTAATGTTTTCTGAGTCAGAGCAGGTCCCTTTGGAAATTAAAAAAAAATAATAAAGTGAAATGGATATAATTCTTTAAAAAATGGAAAGTTCAGCCTCCAGAGAAATAAACTAGTCATTTGGTCAATCTTGTAAATAATTTGATACGTATAAGACAGTCACTGATCTTTATGAGTTAAGTTCTATGCAACTCTTCTAAATTGAGTGTAGATTATAGGCTACAGAGATTTTAACCAAAAGCATATCTAGGAAGAATATGATAATGCAATTGAATATATTTTATAGTTTTTTAAAACATAAATTTCCTTCTTTCTCCATATTTTTTAATGACTTTGCTTGAAGTGATGGGCATAGCCTATATACTAAGCTAAATTGGTATGGAGGATTAAAGGGAGCAGGCAGCATGGAGAATGTAGACGCACAGCTCCTGGCCATTGATACGAAGAGTGCTTTTGTGTGGGCTTGTTTTGCAAGTGAACAGCCTTACTCTTATGGCTCCAAAATGTCTAGAACTAGTGTCCAATGTCCAGACCAACTAAATGCCACTATCTAACAGCTGCTACTCTGGCAGAAGTCTGAGGCAATCTAGCAAAGATCATTAACTGTGGCCAGAAGTCATTTTGCTCTTTGGATAGGATCACAAAGATAACAGGGTAGAGAAGGGCAGATGATAATATTCTTCCACATTTAATAAACACATTTTCAGTATTCTCCAACAACCCACAATAAGGCTTTTAATATTTAACATTTCCAGTGATCTTCTATCTCTCCACTGTAATAATCTGAAAATTATTACAGGGTAAATTTTCATTAAAGCCACATGAGATAGTGTCAATGTTCCACTGATATACAATACAAGCTCTAGGTAACATGTTATTTACTTTGGAGGTTTTCTTGATACTTTTCCTTACCTTCCAGGCTGGGTTTAGTGCCCTTCCAATGTCAGAAAGCTTTATTGCACAGCTTTTAAAATATTTTAATAATTTTAATTGATTTGTCTTACATACTCTGCTACCCTGCCCAAACATACATACCCCTCCAAAGGCAGAGCCTATGTCTTTGTTGTTAATTAATGTATTTTTGGCTCACTAGAAAAGTACCCAGCATATACCAAGCATTCAATGGATATTAAACTGAAATGATTTACTTACTGTCCACTACTTAATTTCTCTCTAATTGTGGAAAAATCCATAGGCTTCTTAATAACTTTCTTATAACCAGGAACAAGTTTCAAGTTTACAGGAAGTAGAAAAGGCCATGCATCCTCATGAGTTTCCATTTCAGTAAGGATCATACTAAAGAAAATAATGTCTGAAATCAGTATCTATGCTTTAGAAACATCTGTTTTTATTAAAAATTTAGCTTTCCAATCTTTCAAGTAAAAAATGCAAATTAATTTCTTTAAAAATATACACTATAGACTTTGATTTCCTATTTATACAAACTATCAAAAAGTTGTCTTACTATAGTAGGTGATTTCTAAGCAAATAAAATGGGAAGCTGCAAATATATAGTACATGAGAACTGAAATAATACCTGCAAAGAGCTAGGTCCTTGGAGTCCTCTCTTTTGGGTTTCTTAACAGAAGTAAAACTTTCTTGCTGTGATACGTTAATAGAGCTGTTTTCCTCCATTTTTCTTTTTTTCAGGTCTTTGACTCCTCTTTTCAGTGAACTGCTTGTTGATGCAGAGTCTTCATCTTCAGTATCCCCTGTTAAAGTCACTTTCTTGCCTTTCTTTGACTCACTTTTTTTTCCTTTGACATGCAGTTTTTTGATTTTTAGGGTCTGACCACTTGCCTTTAATTTAAAAAATAAGGAAATGAGGTATAAGAAAAATAACTATTGAGAGGCCTTGTATTATTTTATGTTATGAAAGTCTGACAGGGCAAACAAAAAGAATATTATCTGATCTAGAAGGTTGATAATTTCAAGAGGACCTATGAATTTTTTTTCTCCTATGAGGCAAAAAATCTAATAAAGCATGAACAATTTATTTTAGGAGTTCTTAAAATCTGATGACGTTGATCCCATGGTAATCAATCTTTGGTACTACAGAACTTAGCACTGTTTCTTAGTCTAGGTCACTAACAGCATGACTTTAAAGATACAAAGTACTACTTTTTTGAGTACAATATAATTAACAACAAAGATGATTATAAACAAAAATACAGATCTTATTTATTAATAAGCAAGTTAAAGAGATAATTTAAAAGCTAGACCAAAACAAGGAAAATAGCTCATGAAGTGTTAAACAGAGAAGTCCTTTGTAAGTAATCAAATACACTGGAAATTGATACTTCTTTCTACTAATAGATAAAGAAAAAAGGCATTTTCTACAAGGATAGAGTTCCACAAAGTTGTAGTTACCAGGTGTGAACAAAGCAGAGGCGAAGGAGGAGAAAAAAATGTTGATATTTGAGGAAAACAATACAGAATTAGTATAAAAGAGATTATATTAGGAATCAAACAACATGAATTGTAGCTATGGCTCTGTCAGTTACTAGCTATGGAACTTTGCACAAAAATATCTTTGAGTCCCCATTATCTCACTTGTAAAATAAAAAAGACATGCCACACAATTGGTAAAGTCATTCTAGCTCTAAAATTGTATGAAAACAAAACAAAGGTCAACATGACCTTATGCAGTCTAACCACAATTTGCAGGCAGCACACTGATATAATGATTAAGTTCCTTCCTACCCCTCAATTTAGAAATAGGGAAATAAATCTGTATTTTCAGACTTAACTGTTACAATAAATATAATAGATCATTGACGAATATTAGTGCAAAGATACTGGTAATGTATGGCTTTAGTTTTAATTTTCCAGGATAGTTTGTCCTCTTTTAGAAAACGATATCCTCTCTTAACCAGATAATTAAGAAATCATAGACTTAAAACTTTAGATCAGATATCAATCTAGTGATAGTTCAAAGCTAGATGTATTCTTGGAATGAATTTGGCTAAAAAACATTTTTGTGGATTATTTCGTATCAATTTCTTTGAGATTTTCAGGACCTCTTCTACCATTATTTTGAAAAATAGCTTTTAATCAAGCAATTAAAAGTATCTGGTTCTCTACTGGTAAGATAAAAGTATAATTAAAGAGATACTTTAATTGGCTAAAATAATAAGACAAACCATAAATCTAATACCTTTCCCATACCATATCAAAGAATCACTACCTCTTGAAACTGGGATAAAATTAAAATGTTTTACTAAGTCTCTTCTGCATTTAGTTTATTAATTTTTATTCACTAAAATCTGATTATTTTGAATTTTAACATTACGCCCTGAAAGTTTTCAGCACTAGAAAAACAGAACGAGAAAGCTTTAATTCATGAGGAAAAGGTCTGTTTAATGAAGATTAAGTTAGATTGAGTAACTGTGTTACTTAAAAAGAGAAAAAGGTCAGGAATAATTTCTAGTTCCTCTGTGAATTAAAATATTACTTGGGATCATATTCTAACAAATTAATACTCATAGTAAGAAAACATGAAATTTAAATCCACAGAAATAAAAGACTCTTGTGATGTTTTAAAAAGACAATGGAGCCTCTCTATTTCTTTGATAAATGATGTTTATCACGCTTACCTCGCTGGATTATGCACACACATATACTTTTACAAGCAGCTTTTATACAGAGCCTCTATTTACCAGATGTCTGTGTTCTTGCACAGACTCCCCACCTTCCCCACCCTTTCTATCTTATTGGAGTCCAAATCTAAAGAGAAACTTTCTTAATTAATCAGAATCTATCAGATTACATACATACAAGGGCTCATTTCTGTTATGTTTGTATAATTATATATCAGAAGTTGTGAACTGGTGGTTCACAGACTATAAACAGCCCACAGAATGTGTTGCGGTTTGGCTCATAATGCTTATATAAATTCTGAATTTGTTGCCAATATTTAATATTTGCGAGAATATGCATAAAATCCATAATCTTAAAATACTAGTCGATCCTGGAACACTGGGCCCACATGTCTACATGATAACAATTTGCCAGAGTTGAGTGATGACTGTTACATAAAAATAGGGGCACGACTTGACTTTCCTATTTGCTATAGTCCTGCCTGACGCTTTTGTGTTATTTGGCTTTTTAGGCACTGGAATTTAGAATTTCTTATTTGTGTATGTGATTGTGTATAAATATGTGTATATACACATACAAGTCTTTAATTCTGTGACAGAGAGAATATATATATATATCTTTAATATAGTGTATGTATGTGTGTCTGTATATAAATATATATACACGTTGGTATGAAAACACACATATACCCAGAGTAAAAACACTTAGTCACAATGATGTATGCAGAAATAGCTATTTGAGAGCAAATTGTATAGTATAAATAATTGAAAATAACTGAATTACTGGAAAGATTTTTAAAACCTTAACTCAAAAAAATCTATCCATCTATCTATGTATCTATGTATCTATGTATCTATCTATCTATCTATATCAAAATTAAATGGTTATAGTACTTCTATTGCTATAAGCATGGGCTTCCTGGTGGATCAGATGGTAAAGAATTTTTCTGGAATGCAGGAGACCTGGGTTCAATCCCTGGGTCAGGAAGATCCCATGGAGAACGGAATGGCTACTCACTCCAGTACTCTTGCCTGGAGAGTGCCATGGACAGAGGAGCCTGGCGGGGTTGCAAAGAGCTGGACATGACTGGGTGACTAACATCTAATACATCATTTTTAAAAAACAATAGAAAGGGAATTCCCTGGTGGTCCAATGGTTAAGACTGTGCTTTCTCTGCTGTGGGCCTGGGTGCAATCTTTGGCTGGGGAACTAAGATTCCACAAGCCTCACAGCATGGCCAAGAAACAAACAAAAAACCCCAAAGCAAAACAGGGTAGAGACTTAGAAAGCTGCATTTACATAGAAGTACTTGGATAGAATTACAGACCTCTAGTCTGGTACTGAAATGACAGACACCAGAATGCTAATTTAAGCAAACTGACAGAAAACAAAACATCCTATAGTCTACCAGATGGTACCCCCAGGCCTGAAAACACTGATTTGTTAGTAAGTCACAAAGTAGTGGAGAAACTTTCTTTAACTTGACAGTTTGAAACTAAAAGATAATTTACGTACAACCAGTGAAGATTATTATTAAACTATATTTAACTCTACATGACAAAAATGATAAATCAATGAGAAAAAAAAGCAATTATTAGTGAATACCATGCCATGTGAGACTTCCGCTATTTTGTAAATATAAAATATAATATATAAATATAAAATATAATAAAGTATGAATATAAATATGTCACAGAATTTTTTGAAGTTATAAAAACCTTTAAACACACAAGCATATCTGATCCTCACAAATCCCCACAAAGCAGATACTATTCCATTTTATACACATAACTTTAAAGTAAAGAAAAGTAATATTTATAGATCTGGGAGGTGAGAAAAACCAGCAAAGGAGACTGAAAAGGAGCAAAGTCAGGAAGAACACCAGATGAGTATGGTATCCTAGAAGACAAGTGAAGACAGGATATCAAGAAGGAGGGAAAGTTCCACTTTATCAAATGTAAATATTAAGTTAGATGATCTGAGCGGTAGTCACTGGACTGAGCAACGTGGAAATCATTTGTGGGCACTATAAGAGCAATTTTGGAGACGTCGTGGAGGTAAAAATATGACTGGAATGAGTTTAAGAGTAAATCGGAAGAGAGAAATTGGAGAGAACCATAACAAAACTTTTCAGCAAAGGGAAGGGGAGAAATTGGGGAAGTGGATCAAGAGAGAGGTGAGGCTAAAAGAGAGTTTTTGTTTAGCTTTTATAAGATGGGAGAAATCGTATCATGTTAGTAGTCTGATGAGAAAGAACCCAGTGCAGAAGTAGAAACTGATGATGCAGTTTCCTCATTCTCCTAAGGAGGTGAGATGGGGATGGGATCTGAAGCACAAGTTGGGTAATTGGCTTAGTTAGGGGCACAAGCAGTTCATGTCAACAGGATGGAAGGTAGAGGATGCTAGCCCAGATACAGAAAGTATGGTAGGTGTGATGGATTCTTGTGATATTTTCTCCTGACGGCTTCTATTTGCATAGTGAAATGAGAGTAACATCATCAGCTGAGACTGAGACTAGAGGAGACAGTAAATTATCAGGCACCATTAAAGGCCCTCTTAGCCTTAAGTTTAAAAGGCTGGGTGTTATCTCCAGTCACATCAAGACACCTTTGTATCTGAATATTAAGTTACTAGAGAAGTCAGAGAATTGGATTAAGAAGAATGATGGTTTTACCAAGTGAGAGAGAGGAACAGAAGCTAAGGGTGGATACTGTGATTATAGGAGCAAAAAGAAGACATGAAGTGGAGAGGGACAGTGAGAAGGTCTTAAGATAAATAAACTGAAGGTCCTGATGAGATCAAAGAATTATTGGAGTAGGAGTGCTACAGAGAGTGAATGGGAAAGAAAGGAGGCAGTGGATAGATGGACATTTGAAACTGAGTTTATGAAGAGGTGGCAGTTACTGGTAATAATAAGTCAAGAGATTAAACATGGAAGAGAGTGAGACAAAGAAAACCTAACAGTGAGTCTGGGCCTCAATACATCCTAACCCTTTCACACTTACATTGTAACTCTAAAACTCCTCTCTTTCTACTTTATCATATTGCTTCTCCTTAATCAATTGGGATGACAGTTCATAGATTTCCAATTTATATGTGACTGGAAAGTGACTTCCCAGGTGGTGCTAGTGGTAAAGAATGCCTGCCAATGCAGGAGACATAAGAGACATGGGTTCAGTTCCTGGGTTGGAAAGATCCCCTGGAGGAGGGCATGGCAACCCACTCTGGTATTCTTGCCTGGAGAATCCCATGGACAGAGGAGATTGGTGGACTGCAGTCCACAGGGTCGCACAGAGTTGGACATGATTGAAGCAACTTATCACACACACGGAAAGTGACTTAAAATACATATGCTTAATACCATATGACCAAGCAATTCTACTGTTAGGTATATAACCAAAAAAAGTGGAAACATATTCATACAAACACTTGTATATGACTATTTCTAGCAGCATTACTGATAAAAGTCAAAATGTAGAAACAATGCAAAAATCTATCAACTGAACAGATAAACAAAATGTAGTCTATCCATATAATGAAATATCATCTGACTTTAAAATGAAGTGCTGAAACATATATGAACCTTGAAGATATTATGCTAAGTGAAAGAAAAAGGCCACATATTATATGATTTAATATATCTGTAATGACCAGAATTGGCAAATTCATAGAGATAGGAAATATACTGGTTGCCAAAGTCTGATAAGGGGAATTGGAAGTGAATGCTAATGGCTATTAGGATTCTTTAAGCGGCTCATGAAGATGTTCTGGAATTTGATAGTGGTGATGATTGTACAACTTTCTGAACATATTATACATCACTGAGTTGCACACTTTTAAGTGAATTTTATCATATATGAATTGTATCTCAAAAATCCATATAAAATGCTTCATTTTGACTGGCAGTTTAAAACTTATTAATACTACTAAAAAATACTAAAATGTATATGGAATCACAAAAGACCCAGAGTTACCAAAGTAACCCTGAGGAAAAAAGAAGAAAGCTGGAGGTACAACCTTTCCAGCCTTCAGAAAATACTATTAGATTGGTGCAAAGGTAATTGTGGTTTTGGCATTGTTGAAACTTGCTGTTTGATATTGCAGTACATCCTTAATTAATGTGGTTATGTTATATATCATTTTAATGTGCATTTCTTGCCTTTTTTTGCTAATGACTTATTACTGTTTATATTTATTTTGGACTATGGTAATTATGCTAGGCAAAAAGCAAATTTTAGCTATTTTCTTATTCGAGTTCAAAATGGGTTATAAAGCAGTGGAGACAACTTGCAACATCCGCAACACATTCAGCTCAGGAACTGCTAATGAACACACAGTGCACTGGCAGTGCAGGAAGTTTTGCAAAAAGACAAAAGCCTCGAAGATGAGGGGTGTAATGGCCAGCTACTGGACGTTGACAATGACCAATTGAGAGCAAACATCAGAGCCGATCTGCCTACAACTACATGAGAACTCTGCCAAAGAACTCAACATCTACCATTCTATGGTCATTCCGCATTTGAAGCAAATTGGAAAGGTGGAAAAAGCTCAATAAGTAGGTGCCTCATGAGCTGACTGAAAATCAAAAAAATTTAAAGTGTCGTCTTTTCTTATTCTACACAACAACAACAAACCATTTCCCCATCAGATTGTGACATGTGACAGAAAGTGCATTTTACAGGACAACCAGTGATGACAAGTTCACCAAAGAAGTCCGAAGCAAGCCCCAAAGCCAAACTTGCAACAAAAAACGGTCTTGGTCACTGTTTGGTGGTGTCTGATTCAGTACAGCTTTCTGAATCCCGGCTAAACCATTATATCTGAGAAGTATGCTCAGCAAATCAATGAGATGCACCGAAACTGTAACACTCGCAGCTGGCATCAGTCAACAGAAAGGGTCCATTCTTCTCCAACACAACGCCCAACCACACGTCACACAACCAACACTTCAAAAGTTGAATGAATTGGGCTACAAAGTTTTGCCTCATCTTCCATTTTCACTTGATCTCTTATCAATCAACTACTACTTCTTCAAGCATCTCTTGACAACTTCTTGCAAGGTAAATGCTTCTACAACCAGCAGGAGGCAGAAAATGCTTTCCAAGAGTTTGTCGAATCCCGAAGCACAGATTTTTACACTACAGGTATAAACCAACTTATTTCTTGTTGGCAAAATGTGTTGATTGTAATGATTCCTATTTTGATGAATAAAGATGTGTTTGAACCTAGTTATAATGATTTAAAATTCACAGTCAAAATGGTAATTACTTTTGCACCAACCTAATACAAAGCTACAGTAATCAAAACTGTGGTATTAGCACAAAGACATATAGATCAATGGAACAGAACAGAGAGCCTAGAAATAAACCCATATACCTACAGTCAATTAATCTCCAACAAAGGAGGCAAGAATATACAATGGAGAAAGAACAGTTTCTTCAGTAGTTTGTGTTGGAAAAGCTGGACAGCTAAAAGTAATCAGAATACTCCCTCACACCATATATAAAAATTATAAGACATGACACATTAAACTGGAAGAGAACATACACAAAACATTCTTGGACATAAATCGTAGCAACATTTCCTTAGCCCAGTTTTCCAAGGCAAAAGAAAAAAAGCAAAAATCAGTCGGTGTCACTGTCAGTCGCTCAGTCGTGTCTGACTCCTTGTGACCCCGTGGACTGTAGCCCGCCAGGCTCCTCTGTCCATGGCATTCTCCAACCAAGAACACTGGAGTGGGTTGCCATTTCCTTCTCCAGGGGATCTTCCCAACCCAAGGATCAAGCCCCACTCTCCCTTATTGCTGGCAGACTTTTTACCATCTGAGCCACCAGGGAAGCCTTAAAAGCAAAAATAAATGCGACTTAATCAAACTTAAAAGCTTTTCCACAGCAAAGGAAAACAATAACAAAACAAAAAGACCTACCAGACTGGGAGAAAATATTTGCAAACAATATTAACTGACAAGGGGTTAATAACCAAAGTACACAAACAGCTCAACTCACACATACAACTCAATATCAAAAACACAACCCAGTCAAAAAATGGGCAGAAGACCTAAATAGATACTTTCCAAATAAGACATACATAGATGGCTAACAGGCATGTGAAAAGATGGTCAGTTTAACTGATTATTAGAAAAATGTACATCAAAACTACAATGAGGTATTACCTCATACCAGTTAGAATGGCTATCATCAAAAAGTCTACACATAATAAGTGCTGGAGAGGGTGTGGAGAAAAGGGAACCCTCTTACTCTGTTGATGAGAATGTAAATTGGTAGAGCTACTATGGAAAAGAGTATGAAGGTTCCTTAAATAAAATAAAAATAGAGCTGCCATATGATCCAGCTATCCCACTCCTGGGCATATACCTGGAAAAGATGAAAACTCTTACAGCTCAGCAAGATACATGTACCCTAATGTTCATAGCAGCACTATTTACAATAGTCAAGATACAGAAACAATTCAAGTGCACATCAAACAGACAACTGGTTTGAGAGGATGTGGTATACATACATATCAGACTGTTACTCAGCCATAAGAGAGAATGAAATAGTGCCATTTGCAGCAACATGGATGGACCTAGAAATTATTATACTAAGTGAAGTCAGACAGATATTTTATCACTTATATGTGGAATCAAAAAAATAGTACAAGTGAATCTTTATATAAACAAGAAACAGACTTACAGGCATAGAAAACAAACTTATGGTTACCAAAGGGGAAAGATAGAGAGGGAAGGGTAAATTAGGGGTACAGGATTAACAGATACAAACTACTATACATAAAATAGATAAGCAACAAGGATTTACTGTTTAGCAAGGGAAGTATATTCAAAATCTCCTAATAACCTATAATGGAAAGTAACTTGAAAAATATATATATGTAACTGAATCACTTTGCTGTATAATAAAAAAAAAAAGTTTTAGTTCAGTCTTACCTTAGCAATGCAAGCTGGACAAAACCAATCCCCATCTGGTATAGTTGTAATCTTGGGTCTATGGCAATATGTATGACAGCCTTTGTCACAGCCATCACAAAGGAGGAGTAGTTCTTCATTATCTCCCTTTCGACATATCTGGCAGTACTATAATACATGAAAAATCATTTAAAATTAAGACTCTGCTATGAATGATAGTTATTGGGATATTAAACACACCATAATTCCTAATTCATATTAGTAATGAACATTCCGCTTGCTAACAAATAAACAGTAGCCATACACATCTATGTATCTCTCGTTACACAGATATGGACCACATGACGGGGTGAGCAGTTCAATTGGGGTAAATGCACATTTCAAGTACACTGCAAAGAACAAAGCTAGAGGTTGAATGCCTGCACACACTTCAGAAGCATGTACACATTAACATATGAAATAATTAACATGACATTAGAGCACATAAAGCAATGAATAGCCTTAATACATGGCACTTTAATTTTTTAATATATTTCATCGTTTGCTTATCTTAGCATCCTCATGATATCCTGAGAAAGAAATAAGTAAGAGTTAGAGTAATTTTTAAGATCAAAATTAGGAAACTTGTATTAGTATCAGAATCATAAATAATAATAATAAGATGTCCCTATATTTTGACTATGTCTAAACCAGGAAACTTCAAAAATCAACCCAAATCAAACGTGTCACAAATGCAGAAAATGGATCGTACAAAATGATTTCTAAGGGAAAAAAACTGTTACAATAAATTGAAGAATTTAGAGGTCATTATTTACTTTCTAGTAGTAAAAATAATTTCTTCTCTGTGGAAAAACTTCTAATACCATTAAGAATTTTTAAATCTATAGAGAGAAGATTTTTTTCTCATGCACACATATTCTGTATAACAAGTTTCACAAAGGAAAGAAGGATGATTAGATAAGTAAAAACTTCAAAGATGGCTTTAAAAAACAGTAAGTACTAACATTATATTTTGACATTTAACGTTTATTTCCAGTAGCAGTAGAAAATGTCCTGTAATCAATATTCCAAATCTGAAAACATTACTATTTTTCAATTTAAAATAATTAAAACATTTAAATTATAAATCATTTATACTTATTTTAAGTTATGTATTTAAATACTCTTAAAACCAAAAAAGCTTAATTATTCAAATTTAATTTGTTTAATTTCAAGAAAACATTAAATCTTAATCTGGGAAGGTCTAAAATAGTCTTTCATAACTCAACATGTACACCAATGATAGCCTAAGAATCTTACGAAAACAGCAGATACGTGTTATTCACCTTAATAAATAGCTATCAAATATATGTAATATACACATAATACTAAAATTGGCACAGCTACTAGAAGAGAAAGCAGTAGAGTTTAATATTCTGACAGTAAGTATTTTATGACCTTTCCTAATAACCACATCACTAAATACTTTAGTATGGTGCTATTTCTCCAAATCTGAGTTATTTCTTTAAAACTTCTATTATAAGAATATTCATATAATATTTTGAAATATTATTTTGAAATAACATTTTGAAGGCTATATTTAATTCCCTATAATGACAAAATTTAAAAATCAGGTTCATGAACATTAAGTAAATTCTCATGATCTTCTATAATAGAGAGGTAAAAATACTAAAAAATCCATCTTACATCTCACACTTATGATTTAAAAATTATTTTCTGACACTTTCTAAGAAAGGGTAACATGTATTGAACTTATAACATTTTTGGAAAATCACAGTAATAGCTCACAATGTGTTAGAGCATTTTGGTTTTAACTACTTTGCTACCACAATAAAAACAAACCAGTGAATGCCACAATGGATGTTGCTGCCTGCTTAACATTAATAACAACAGAAAGTAGAGAGTGGACTGAGAAGCACCTAAAGGCAAATTATGGCAGCGCCTTCTTTCTTAGTAAGCTTGGTTTCTGGCAAAGAGGGTGTTTCTAAAGATATTGAGCACGTTAACTTTCTGATACAGCTTATTATGAGGATTCTTATAGGTCCTGTTATATTTCTAATTAAAG
Source organism: Capra hircus (assembly GCF_001704415.2). NCBI lineage: Eukaryota > Metazoa > Chordata > Mammalia > Artiodactyla > Bovidae > Capra > Capra hircus. Next base: position 99,151,846 of record NC_030809.1, read on the forward strand.
GTTACAAAGAGCTCATTAATCTTTGAATAAAAAACTCTGCCTTTCTTATAAAAAAGTGTTTTTTTTAGCAAAAATCGCATTATTAAACATTAAAAAAGAAATGAAAATTATGAGATTAAATAATGATGGATGCATATTAATTTAAAATGGACAACGAATTTGCAAAAATCTGAAATAAAACTTAAGATGGCAGAAAGTAACTATATTAATATAAAGGCAGATTTTGGTACAAGTTTTAGGTTTCTGTGTATAGGTTATATATAAATTGTAGATTCATTACTCTATGGACATTTTAGAAAGAAGTGAAAAACCATAGAAGAAATCAAATTTATTTGCATACAATGAATAAACTCTTGAGTAGTCTAGGCATAGAGGTAAAAAGGAAGGAAAGAATGCCAATTATTTAAGGATCACTTCTTTTATTTGGGAAACAACTATTTAAATAAAGGAATTTTACCCTTATTCATGAAATCAAAACTCCAGTGTTTGAATTTTAAAGCTAATCAGCAATTCAAAAGCAACTGTTAAAATAATTCATAAAAGTCAACATATAAAAGATATTTCTATAATAAATGAAAGGAAAAGGGACACATATATGATTTAAAATAAATATATCTCTGGGAAATATGAGAAATACAGTTTTTATTTTGAATATATAGCATTTGTTGCCTAGGACAAAGTAGAGGCCACTATGTGATAACTAACTGGGCTTGAACAAAGGTAAAGAAATAGTTTTAACTGTTAGAGGAAAGACTAAAATATCTATCCTTAATGCCAGCAATATCAAACATTTATCAAAAGTGCATAAAGAAAGAGGTCTCTGTTTATTTCATTTACTTATCTAAGTATTTTTAGCATTACAAAAAGAAAATTGATACAAATATAAAGACATTTCAGGAATGCAGTGAATGTATATAGCAGGTAATGTTAGCAACTGGAATGTTTACAAGATTGAAAGAGCCTTCAAAACATTTAGCTTAACAACTATTATGTTGACAAAATGCAGAAGACAACTTCAGTTGGAGCTACAAACAATATTCAAAGGAGAGAAAAAGAAGATCTTAAAAACAAAAGATAACGTTTGATAGATTCCTTCAAAAAGCTCAAAATAAGGAGGAAAGTATCAAATTATACAGTATTTAAAAATTAAGCAAATTCTCAAGTAGAGCATACATTATTTTGACAATAAAGTATAACTAAGAAATATCTGAAGATTGGAAAAAAACAGGACAAAGTAAATTAGTTATAGTATTTCTTAAATAAAAACACTTACAACTTTCATAATTGATTTTTCCCATGCTATTGATTTCTGTAACTGCTGAATGCACAGAGCTACCTGTGCAGCACTGCGAGCTTCTGATAATGCCCTTCTCCATACCCTGAGCCCTGGAGCAATATCCTCTTCAATTCTGCATTGAAATATAGAAAAATTAAGTAGGTCATGTCCACATTTATGGTTACTGAATGTGAAACAATCATCACACTGAAAGCCAAGCAATGACAAAAACATGTAACAGCCAATAAGTATAAGGTTTAAGCAACTAAATTTGATGTAGTGCACAGACTGTGGCTACGTGCCTCAAAGCTTAGTCACAACCAGGTAAATGTAAGATCACTTTGCAGGATTATCAACGCACATAACAAAAAAAAAAATGTTTTTACAAAGCACCATGCAAGTAGCATGATCCATATGGATCACAGACATACAAGAAGATACATAGATAACAGGCAATAGAAAATAGGCTCCAATTAGCAAAGAAGCACAATAATTTTTCAAGTTAATCTCAATAACCTACCCGTCACCATCACCACTAATGGATGGTGCAGGAGCAGGGACAGTAACTGTGCCCACATTATCCAGTTTGATCTGAATGGTGGTACTTAAGGGGCTCTTCAGATACCTTCTTTCAATGTTCCGCTCCAAATCAGCCAGCCTGGTTACAGCTATATCTAGGGGGTTGTCACTCTTCCGTTCCAGTGCATGTGCACTGCTTTCTTCTTCGCCAGTAAATTCTCCATCACGCTCCTTGCACAATTTAGAAAATGACTTATGTTCAAAATATACCAAGTCCTCCCTTTCTGATGCAGGTTCTGGACACATCCAACCCTATATATCAAAAGAATAATGTTACTATGGTTTCCTCTTGAAATGCCTGATGGGTGAATTACCTTTACTTAAAATATAGCAGCAGACACCAGCAGATCTCAAAGATCTTTACTAAAAGTTTTTACCTTGTGTTTCCTAATGCTAGGTAGAAATAAGAACAACAACAAAAAAAATTAAAAGAAACAATTGTGAGAGAAGTTTGAAGAGGAAAATTTAAGAACTTTTGATGTTATGAAAGGTAAAATGAAAATCAGCAAAGTATTCTGAGCAACTTTAGACTAAATGCTTATTCATTTCCTGGAACCACTTCAATGGAAATCTCTCAGTGGTCTCTGAACTTAGTTCTTCCTTTCCATTTCCTGTCCTTCTACTACTCTTCCGTATAGGTCTTTGTACTCACCATTTTTCTTTTAGCAGCAGGAGTTCACATGAGGTCTTAATATTTGTCTGTGTATAGCCTTTATCTGTTGTTCTTAACATAGGTAACTCCACTCATCCTGCAGCTCTCATATTAAACATCCTCAGGGAATCCTTTCCTGACCTACTTTAAGACGTTAAGTCTCCATATTACAAGCTCACAAAGGATCCCTTCAAGAAAATTAGAGATACTAAGGGAACATTTTATGCAAAAATGGGTACAATAAAGGACAAAAATGGTATAGACCTAATAGAAGCAGAAGATATTAAGAAGATGTGGCAAGAATACACAGAAGAACTATACAAAAGCGTCTGCCTGCAATGCGGGAGACCTGGGTTTGATCCCTGGGTTGGGAAGATCCCCTGGAGAAGGAAGTGGCAACCCATTCCAATATTCTTCCCTGGAGAATCCCATGGACGGAGGAGCCTGGTGGGCTACAGTCCACGGGGTCGCAAAGAGTCAGACACAACTGAGCGACTTCACTTTCATTTTTTCACTTTAATGACTTTGAAAACTGTGATAGTGTGATCACTCACCTAGAGCCAGACATCCTGGAATGCGAAGTCAAGTGGGCCTTAGGAAGCATGACTAGGAACAAAGTTAGTGGAGGAGTTGGAATTCCAGTTGAGCTATTTCAAATCCTAAAAAAACGATGCTGTGAAAGTGCTGCACTCAATATGCCAGCGAATTTGGAAAACTCAGCAGTGGCCACAGGACTGGAAAAACGTCAGTATTCATTCCAATCCCAAAGAAAGGTAGTGCCACAGAATGTTCAAACTACTGCACAATTGCACTCATTTCACAGGCTAGGAAAGTAATGCTCAAAATTCTCCAAGCTAGGCTTCAACAGTACATGAACTGAGAAATTCCAGATGTTCAAGCTGGATTTATAAAAGGCAGAGGAACCAGAGATCAAATTGCCAACATCTGCTGGATCATCAAAAAAGTAAGAGAGTTCCAGAAAAACATCTATTTCTGCTTCATTGACTACACTAAAGTCTTTGTGTGGATCACAATAAACTGTGGAAAATTCTTCAAGAGATGGGAATAACAGAGCATCTCACTTGCCTCCTGAGAAACCTGTATGCGGTCAAGAAGCAACAGTTAGAACCAGACATGGAACAATGGACTGGTTCCAAATTGGAAAAGGAATATGTCAAGGCTGTATATTGTCACCCTGCTTATTTAACTTATATGCAGAGTACATCATGCGGAATGCCGGGCTGGATGAAGCACAAGCTGGAATCAAGATTTCAGGGAGAAATATGAATAGCCCTAGATATGCAGATAACACCACTCTTATGGAAGAAAGCAAAGAAGAACTAAAGAGCCTCTTGATGAAGGTGAAAGAGGAGTGAAAAAGATGTCTTAAAACTCAACATTCAAAAAATGAAGATCATTGCATCTGGTCTCAACACTTCATGGCAAATAGATAGGGAAACAATGGAAACAGTGACAGATTTTATTTTCTTGGGACTCCAAAATCATATTGATTGCAGCCACAAAATTTAAAAATGCTTGCTCCTTGGAGGAAAAGCTATGACAAACCTAGACAGCATATTAAAAAGTAGAGACATTACTTTGCCAACAAAGGTCTGTCTAGCCAAAACTATTCTTTTTCCATTAAGTCATGTATGGATGTGAGAATTGTACCACAAAGAAGGCTGAGCACCGAAGAATTGATGCATTTGAACTGTGGTGTTGGAGAAGACTTTTGAGAGTCCCTTGGACTGCAAGGAGATCCAACCAGTCCATCCTAAAGGAAATCAGTCCTTAGTGTTCACTGGAAGGACCAATGCTGAGGCTGAAACTCCAATACTTTTGGCCACCTGATGCAAAGAGCTGATTCTTCAGAAAAGACCCTGATGCTGGGAGAGATTGAAGGCAGGAGGAGAAGGAGATGATAGAGGATGAGAAGGAGATAACAGAAGACGAGATGGTTGGATGACATCACCAACTCAATGGATATGAGATTGAGTAATCTCTGGGAGATGATTAAGGACAGGGAAGCCTGGCATGCTGCAGACCATAGTGTCACAGAGTCAGACTTGACTGAGAGACTGAACAACAGCAAGACTTGTGGTACTTGCAATTTTATACTACTGTGATTATTAATGTTTCTACCTCTAAATTCCATGAGGACAGGGACCATATCTACTTTCATATTATCTCTAGCACAGTGAAGGTAAATAGTAGGCACTCAATATTTATATGTTGGCTGAATAAATGGATGATCTTATAACTCAGCTTGCTTATACTGATCTACTTCAGAATTTCCCTACTGTTTAGCCAAGTCCACATTCACTAGGACATTCACGTATCTCAGTCTACCTCTTCCAGTACTGTTCTCATCACAAACCCTACACTGTAGTCAAATTCCACAATTTACAACTCCACAAGCCATGTCCCAAGCTTCTGGATCTTCGTGCTCTGCTCAGGCTGTTTACTCTTTCTAGTATGGCATTCCTTGTCAAAAGCTGACTCACTTTCTCAAGCTCCATCTCAACTTCTACATGAATGTTCCTTCATCTCTTCCATGTCTCTACCAGAGTTGTGTATTCTTTTTCTAAATTCATGCATGACTCTGTACTTCTCTATGATCAGTTTAACAGATTCTGCAGAGATGTATACATGTCTTATCTCTCTATTAAATGACAAGTTTTCTGAGGGCAGAAACCATATTTTACCCAAAATTGCGGTGCCTATTGTCTGATGTGGACTAGGCACTTAGTAAATGTATATCAAATGCAAAACAGAATAAGCATTATCCTTTTTATTATACCTTTTCAGAACTAATTATTTTATCTTATACATTACAATCAAGTCCTCTTCTTTTACTCAGTAGAAGTAAGGATAGAATTTTTACTATCCTTTACTTTGTGAAGTAAGGATAGAATTATGGATAGTGTAAGTGCATTAGGTAGAAGTCATGTCAAATAAACCTCATTCCCAGATTTTGAAAGGGGTACTAAATTTGCCAAATCAAGGGAACCCTGTAAACATAGTATATCTGGATCTCTGCAAAGCAGTTGACAAGACAAAAAATGAAGACCAGATTAAAGAAGTCTAGAGAGCTGAAACCTGTTTCCAAAGAATGGTCATTGTCAGAACTTGGATCATTGCAGAAAAGGTCCCCAGTGCTAATGGTCAAAGGCTCTGCACTTGGTTTGTCCTGTTAATACACTAGGAGTAACTTTATTGATTGCTATTAAATCTGCAGGTGATTTAAAATTAGGAAGAAAGTTTAATATTCTATATGACAGGACCAAGATAAAAATAGCTCCAAATGCTGAAAAAAACCCAAACGAAATTTATTTAAAAAAATGATAAATGTAAATTTTAGATCTGCAGTTTAAGCAACTAATAACAGAAATACTACATGTGCTAGAACTCCCTTAAAAGCTCTTTGGAAAGAGGCCTAGGGTTTTTTGTTTGTTTGTTTGTTTGTTTTTTGCTTTGTTGTTTCATTGTGCATACTTGGCAAAGCAAGAGTATGATGTAGATGCTAAAAAGTTAGTACAAATTCAAACAGCACTAATGAAGAATAGTGCCAGATTAAGGAAAGTAACAGTCCCATGCACACATTCAGACAGTGCTATATGCAGCTATGGATACAACATTTTAAGAAGGATATTGACACTGGTGTTTTTGTACATGGAATCTATTTCTGGTTGAAGGAATTAATTAACTTGTAAAAGAGAAAACTAAGAAAGAGACATAGGAGCTATCTTATGAGGAACTGGAAGAGTAGTTGTTTTATAAACTCTCAACAGAGCTAGGACTAGAGGTCTGAAGATTCTTCTACAAAATAATAATTTCCAAATTAGAAGCGATATTAAAAATATATACGAATGCACCTAAGTAGTCCCACAGGCCACCTGTTTAATGTGTCTTCACAGTGGCTAGCTCCCCATGTTAAACATATAACTCTGTTTTCTTAAAAAAACTTTAAATCTTATATAGATATTAAAATAATATTTTGCAGTTATTTTCATCATTTGTTTTTAGACTCTTCAAGAATATAATTCATTTTATCAGAATAATACAGAATATTTCAGCAATACTTATTTTAATGTTAAAACATTCCACTTGAAAAAACAAATTTTACTTTTCTTATATATTTAGAACATAGCCAAAAATGTCTAAGCAGCTAGTAATGTGATAAGGTTAATGCACAAAAACGAGTATGTCTCCAGGAAAATGTTTCAGGCCCATACCCTGACTTTAATATTAAAAACCATGAAGATGTACTTTCCCAGCCAACAGTCAATTAGAACTAGCAAATTAGATGAATGAAGTTCGAGGAAATTTGGGCAAGTAGAACCAATCAAATTTAAACCAGCAAGTAGTAGCAAGTGATCATGAGAGAGGACAGAAACAGACTATGAAAAGTAGTCACGATCGTACAAAAAGCAAAGCACACTAGGATCATTTAATGTAGGGGCCATCTTCACATTTCCCTAGGGAATCATTATCTAATAATTGGTCTTCACACTCATGATCCTGTGTCACCAAGATAATTTAAATCAAACTCTTTATTCTCGATTTAAGAAGGCAGTATAATGCATAACATAAGTGATACAACAAATATGTTTAAAAAATTATGGCACTAAATGGAATAATTTTCATTTCTCTAGAAAATTAACTTGGTAGAAAAGCTCATTTGTTAAAGATGCCAAGTAAATGAGGCATTTTTATATTTTAGTACTAGGAGGAAGATATAGTTTTTGCTAGCAAAATAGATTCAACAAATGATAAATTTTTGCCTCTCAAAGTTGGTAATTAATTAGTTGTGGCAAGAAGGGATATTAGAACTGGAAAGTGACATTTTTTGGAGAGCTTCAAAAATTTCCAAATATCACAGGATAATGTTAGAGCATAAATTTCTCGTCTGAATAAAACACAAAATATCAAATCAAATTACACAGAGCCTACATTAAACTTTTCCAGGTATTTCACACTTATTCATCATCCATCCATTTATTCTCAGAGACATCACCTTATTATCAATTGAGAAAACCTTTACACCCCTCTTTCCAAAACTGAAAATTCTTGCACAAAGATAAAGCCTTCCTTCTGCCTGTCCATCAGAAGCCAGTTCTGTTCATGGTAAATACTTGTGACATGGTAATGCCCAGTAGATAAATAAATTAATTTAAACTTTACACATATATGTAGGGTGTACACATGAATATGTGTATCATAGTATAATGTATATTTGGATATATATTCTCTAATTTTAAATTATATATAATGAAATTCTGACATATAACATGGCTTAGATGTAAGGAAGTTCATCTATATGAAAAAGTATAGCAGGAATTTGATAGAGCGTTATATGTATCATGGGTAAAAAGGTGAAATAATGCTTGTGGTAAAATATTGCACACTAGAAATGACAGTTTTGAATATCATTAAGGAGCAGCAAGATTTAGTAAAAAAGAACACAGGCTCTGGAGTCAGACAGACTTGATTTGAATTCACATTTGGCCATTTACTATATGACCACTGACAGGTTACTTACTTTGAGTCTTGTTCCTTACCTGTAAGATGAGGAAAATTAATTCAGGATCATTTTGAGAATTAAATGAGATAAAGTGAAAACATTTAGCAGAGTAACTGACACATATCAGGCATGTAACAAATAATAGTTACCTTCCATCATCCTAAAAACAGATTTCATTCCAAGTCAGTTTTACCTTCACTTGCAAACTTGCTGATGCAACTCTCCTTTCTAGATCTTCTACCTGTTGAAGAATATTCAAATCCATTTCCATTGCTTGTTCTTCTATTGACCAGTTCTCCACAATGTCTCGAGTTACCTGGTTTTCTTCGTTTTCATTTAATTCAATAATGGCAACTATAGTTGAAAATAAATTAATTTTAATATCTACTTTATTCTGTAATAATTTCTTCTAGAAAGTGAATAAGATTCCAGGGATAACATATACATATAACTTAAAACACAAAAATGTACTTGTGTATTACATAGGCAGATTATTCTTTTTATTTTTTTTAAGCTGTGCCATGTGGCTTGTGGGAATTTTTAGTTCTCCAAGGGATTGATCAAACCTGGGCCCTGGCAGTGAGAGCACAGAGTCCTAACCCCTGGACTGCCAGGAAATTTCCAGCAGATTACTCTTAAAAGTAGGAACATCCTTTTCTAAGAAACAAAACAATAAGTCTACAGGTTGTAACAAACTGTAAGAAAATAATAGCTATTTAAGGAGTACTGTTTGTTGAGCAAATGCTTACTAGTAATAAATTAAGCATTATAATATACTAAAATGTTTTAAGACTAAAGGATTAATTATCATAACTAAGCAAGAGAACAGAAATCTCTCCTAAGTACATACCATCCTTATTCTTAATGCAAGCTTGAGTAATATAATCCAAGTGTTTCTGAATTTGCTTTTGTAATGCCTTTTCTCTTATTCCTCTGAGATGGAGCACTTTGAGCAAAGCTTTTAGGTCCTCTGGGTCAATAATTCTCCACCAACCAAACTGCATTTCTAAGTTAAAATAAATATGTAGATCTTTTTATAAATATCTTGAATATGGATTAATGGCACAATGCAAATTGAAAGATTTATAACTAAATATATAATCCTCAAAAATTCAGTTATCATGTGGAATCTATAACAATAAAATTAAGTAAGTGACTATAAACCATACCTTCTGGAATGGGTTTTGGACTAGGAAAATCTACTGGTTTTGCTACTTCAACAGCTGCAGGTTGAGCTGAAGAGACTTTTTCATTCTGTGGTACTGGAGATTCACTTTTACTTGGTGCAACATTAGGAGTCACGTATGTATTACTATTTCCTTCTGACAATCCCAACCCTGATCCCAGATTAGGTAAAGGTGATGTGAATGGAATATTGGAAGTAAGCATGCCAGCAGGCCACCCACAAAACTGGAGTCCCATCATAGACACTCCGCTTTTCACCTGCAAGAAACAACACATTTTAGAAGTAGGGACAATCTAAGGAGTTAGGAAAAGTGTTTAGAACCAGAAATTGTTTTTAAAAAATTCTGAAAAAATATTCTTTCACATATCACAATTAGAGACAAACTAAATACAATAGTAACAATGTTAAATTTCATGTTTTGCTTGCTCCTCAAATTAATTTCTTTTTAGATAATATAATAAGCTAAAAAGTAGTTAGATAAGTCTTTAACTTAGACATAAGTAGTTCTGATGAAGTTTGGTGATAAAAATTTTAGCTCTTCAGTTTTCAAGCCATGGCAGGGATAATATTATAAACATTCAACTGATTTCCCTTAAGAGAAAACATTTATAGGATGAAAGATTAGACAAAGCAACAAAAACATGAGTTACAGTTAACAGCACTAACCTGAAGAGGCGATAAAGCAAATGGATTTAGGCCAACAGGATTCTGAGCAGATGATCCAAGAAGCGGAGCTGGGGCGGGTGAAGGTGACTTAGACAGTGGCTGAGACTGAGGGGTCACTAAAGCAGCAGCTGACATACCGGCATGGGTAAGAGAGGTATCATCACAAGGTGTCCTTGGCAAAAGGCTAAACCACTGTCTATTCTTTTCAGTCAATGTCTTTAACAACTGGTCACTGGGGAGAGGACTATAGAACTTCCCTGGACCGCTTGAACTGGTATTGAACAGATTATTAGAGTCTGTCTTTTCCATGTTGCTTTGTGTTGCTGTTGATTGAATGCTGCCCAATGAATGTTTTCCACTGTTTTGATATGACAATGTGCACCCATTTGCACTACTATTTGGTTTGGGGGTCATTACATCTGACTCAGGAGGCATCTTAGCTACTTCTAAAAGCTTGCTTAATTTTGAAAAAGAGCCAGGTTTCTGAAGAAACAGATTTGGGTTATCTTTTTCTTTAGTATCTTCCTTTTGCTCACAGTGATCTGGATTTGAACAATTTAAAGTGTCCTCAGAAGTCTCAAATATTTCCTCTTTGATTTGGATACTTTTTGCCTTTTTTAGTTTTTCTCTTTCTTTTGCAATTTCTTCTAGTCCTAAAAAATTAAAAAAACATTATAAAACTTTACTAGTCCAGATCAAACCAATACTATATAATTATATTCTTTTACTATTTATCAAGTTATATGCATAAATATTTTTAGGAAACCTTTATAGATTACATAATACTCTCCATTTTCCCCTTTTTTATAGATTAGATTTTTTGCTCATTGGAAAATTAATATATTTTGTAACTAACAATTAGAAAAAACTAAAATATAAAAAATTTTAAAAGCCCTAATATACAGCAAAAATTACTATTAATATTTTTGAGTAACACTTGCAGGCATTCTATATGCACATACATATACACTTAAACCTATAAATTAAAATAAAGTAAATCTTATTATATACATAATATTCTAACCTACATGTTTTACTCTATAAACATCCTGATATGTCAATAAATGCATGAACAAATAAGTATATAATACATACATACATAAATAATACTTAAATACATACATACATACATAACTACATAAATTTTAATGGCTATAGAATACTCAGTGGAATACATCATCAATTTAAATAATCCATCTTCTACTAATGGCTATTAATAGGGCCCAGTTATTTGCTATTATAAATAATGCTATAAATGATGTGTATCTATACCTTTGGTCTTACTTTTTTTTTTTTTTTTTACATTTTTTTTTTAAATTTACTTCCTTAGGATACTTACTGAGTACTAAGATATATACTTTTCAGAGTTTTTGAAGTACGTTGTCAAACCAAAAGTTTAGATCAATACACATTCATGCCAGAAGTAAGAGCATCTGTTTGCCTACACCCTCAAGGAAACTAAATACTATCAGTGTTTTTTGTTTTTGCCAATATCTGGGAGTCAAAAAATGAAAACCGCCTTTTTTTCCCCTGATCTCCAGTAAGGCTGAATATCTTTTTATGAGTTTATTGACATTTCTCCTTTGTGAACTTCTGACTCATATTTTTTAAGTGTTTCAAAAATAATTTATAAGAATTATTTTAAATATATAAATTCAGTACTTTATTCAATTTGAAAAGTAACGTATGTCCAAGGTAAAATATTCAGTAATGACAGCTATAAATTAAACTGCTTATGCCCTACTCCCTCAGTCCCTATTTCTATTCTTCAGATGTAACTGTGGTTAATCAATCGTATCTTTGTATCCTTCTAGAAATCTTACATGCATATATATCAATATGACTATCGTTTTGTACTATTACAGAAATGAGACACTACTATTCACTCTTCTGCAACCTGGAATAAAATCTAAACTTCTAAGCAAGGCCTATATGGTCTGGTTCCTGAAAATTTCTACAACCTCTGACCATTCTTGTACTTGCTAAAGCTTGCTCTTTTCTCCCCTTTCTTCAGCTTCTCAAACATGCCCAGTTCTTTGCTTTCTGGGGCACTTTGCACTTGGCTGCTTTCTCTGCCTGGGATACTGTTTTGTTGACCAGGCTCCTTATCCTTCATGTCTCAGATCAAGTCATTTCCTCAGAGAGGTTTTCTCTGATCAAGAAATGTTTCTCTGATTTGATAAAGGTTTTTACTTTATCTAGGGTAGAATCCCTAGCCCATTCACTTTATTTATTTTATTGACATAGAGCTGATGTACAATATTATATGTCACAGGTATATAATGTAGTGATTCACAATTTTTAAAGGTTATATTCCCTTTATAGTTATTTAAAAATACTGGCTATATTTCCTGGGTTGTGTATTATACCATTCTATCTTATTTTACCCATTAACTTTAGGTTATCATTCTATATATTTCCTTCACAGAATTTATCATTATAAACAATAACCTATTTGTTTATTTTCTCCATCTCCACCCACACACCAGAATTTAAATTAACAAGCTTTACTTAAAAGCAGAGTGATGTCTATCTTGCTTGTTATTGGATCCCAAATGCCTAACATGGTGGCTGCTATAAAATAGAAACTCAATAAATATTTCTTGAATGATAAAAGGAGGGATATTTAATTGGCCTGGGGCAGTGTTCATTTTTGTTTTTAGCTTCTCAGATGATTCTTATTACAGTTAAGGGAAAGCCACTCTGGGATATTTCTTTATTTGTTTTTTAGCTTCAACAAGGCTCTGTACCTTCAAGTGACTCAGAATTTTGTCATTTTAGATTTCTATTGATTATATGGTAGTTCTAGTTTCAACTTTTTGAGGAACCTCCATGTTGTTTTTCTTAAATCTGTTTTTAAATTATGTTTATTTTTAATTGATTGATTATTGCTTTACAATATTGGTTTCATTTCTGCCATACATCAACATGAATTAGCCATAGGTGTACATTTGTCCCCTCCTTCTTGAAACTCCCTCCACCTCCCACCCTTTCCAACCCCTCTATTGTTACAGAGCCCTGGTTTTAGTTCCCTTAGTCACTGAGCAGATTTCCATGGGCTATTTTACACACGTTAGTGTACATGCTTCCATGCTACTCTCTCCATTCATCTTAACCTCTCCTCTCCCTTCCCTGCCGTAAGTTTGTTCTCTATGTCTGCATCTCCATTGCTGCCTTGTAAATGGGTTCATCAGTACCGTCTTTCTAGATTCCACATATATGCATTAATATACAGTATTTGTTTTTCTCTTTCTGACTTAATTCACTGTTTAATATGCTCTAGGTTCATCTACCTCATTAGAATTGACTCAATGTGTTCCTTTTTCTGGCTGAGTAGTATTCCATTGTATGTACCACAGCTGCTTTATCCAATCATCCTGCTGATGGACATCTAGGTTGCTTCCATGTCCTAGCTATTATATATAGTGCTGCAATGAACATTGGAATACATGTGTCTTTTTCAGTTTTGGTTTTCCCAGGGTACATGCCTAGTAGTATTGCTGGGTTGTATGGTGGTTTATTTCTAGTTTTTTAAGGAATCTCCATACTCTCTTCCATAATGGCTGTATCAATTTATGTATTGTTTTCCATTGTGCCTGCACCAATTTACTTTCCCACCAACAGTGTACAGAGGTTCCTTTTTTCTCTGCATTCTCCCTCACCAGCACTTGTTATTTCTTGTCTTTTAGATAACAGCCATTCGGACAGGTGAGAGGTGTTATTTCATGATGATTTTGATTTGACTGATTTTTGATTAATGATGTTGAGCATCTTATCATGTATAATCTATGTGTCCTCTTTGGAAGAATATCTATTTAGAAACTCTGCCCATTTTGAAATCAGATTGTTTTTCTGCTGTTGAATTGTATAAGTTCTTTATACATTTTGGATGTTATAGTCCCTTATGAGATATACAATTTGCAGATATTTATCCTCATTCAGTAGGTTGCCTTTCATTGAAGATTTCCTTTGTTATACAGAAGTTTTTTAATATGATTAGTCCCACTTATTTATTTTTGTTGGTTATATTAACTTACTATTTTAATTAATTTTCCATGCCTATTTTTAAATATTTTAAGCAAACAGTTAAAAAAAAGAACCACCATACTATTAAATCAACACTGACATCAAGTTTGAAAAAGAAATAGAGTACAATTAAAGCCATCTTATACCCCTCCCTGATTCCATTTGGTAGCTACTTCTGCCCTGAGAGAAGCAGAGCATGACTTATACACATCATTCCAACACATGATTTTATATTCTTAATTCATACAATTTACATTCATAAGAAATATATTATTATGCAAACCAGTAACAACATTGTTTACTATATGCCAACAATGCTTACATGCCAGCCACTATTCTAAGCACACTAAATGCATATTTCATGAACCTCCTTGTCTCCATAAGATTTTTTGGTTTTGTTTCTCCTTGTGAAATTTTTATTGTTTTTAAAATTTATTTATTTTTAATTGGAGGATAATTGCTGTACAATATTGTGTTGGTTTCTGCCATATATCAACATGAATCAGTCATACATTATATGTATGCCCCCTACATCGTGAATCTCCCTCCCACCTCTTACCCCACTCACTCCTTTAGGTGTTACAGAGCATTGGATTTGAGCTCCCTGTGTTATACAGCAAATTTCCACTGGCAATCTAATTGGACATATCAGTTCAGTTCAGTTCAGTCACTCAGTCATGTCCGACTCTTTGTGACCCCATGGACTGCAGCACACCAGGCCTCCCTGTCCAATACCAACTGCCGGAGTTTACTCAAACTCATGTCCATTGAGTTGGTGATGCCACCCAACCAGCTCATCCTCTGTCGTCCCCTTTCCCTCCCACCTTCAATCTTTCCTAGCGTCAGGGTTTTTTCAAATGAGTCAGCTCTTCACATCAGGTGGCCAAAGTATTGGAGTTTCAGCTTCAGCATCAGTCCTTCCAATGAATATTCAGGACTGATCTCCTTTAGGATGGACTGGTTGGATCTCCTTGCAGTCCAAGGGACTCTCAAGAGTCTTCTCTAACACCACAGTTCAAAAGCATCAATTCTCCAGCACTCAGCTTTCTTTATACTCCAACTCTCACATCCATACATGACTACTGGAAAAAACATAGCTTTGACTAGATAGACCTTTGCTGGCAAAGTAATGTCTCTGCTTTTTAATATGCTGTCTAGGTTGGTCATAACTTTTCTTCCAAGGAGCAAGCACCTTTTAATTTCATGGCTGCAGTCACCATCTGCAATGATTTTGGAGCCCCCAAATTTTGACATATAGTAACATATATATATATTTTTAGTAATATATATGTTTTAATGCTACTCTCTCCATTTGTCCCCCACTCCTCCCCCTACCCCCCATGTCCTTCTCTATGAGTCTGTTCTCTATGATTCTTTACCAGCTGAGCTACCAGGGAAGCTCCATGTCTCTATTGCTGCCCTGAAGTAGGTTCATAATTACCATCTTTCTAGATTCCATATATATGCATTAATATATGGTATTTATCTTGCTCTTTCTGACTTACTTCACCCTCTGTAATAAGCTCTAGGTTCATCCACCCCCTCATTAGAACTGAGTCAAATGTGTTCCTTTTCATGGTTAATATTCTATTGTGTATATGTACCATGACTTCCTTATCCATTTATCTGTTAATGGACATCTAGATTGCTTTCGTGTCCTAACTATCTGTGATGAACGTTTGGGTACATGTGTGTTTTTCAATTTTGGTTTCCTTGGATATATTTCCAGGAGTGCAACTCTTGGCTCATATGGTAGTTTTATTCCTAGTTTTTAAAGGAATCTCCAAACCTCCATACTGTTCTCCACAGTGGCTATGTCAACTTGCATTCCCACCCTTTTTAAAAAAGTGTAGTTCCATTGCTAAACACAAAAAGTTAAAAACAACTGCTTTATATGATTTGTGTTCTAGATTTAGATGTCTATGTGATTAATCAATCCCCTCTCTTCAAAGGATTGTTAAATTTCAATGTGGTATGGATTACGCTTTATATGTCTTTCAACCTCCTGCAGTACCTAGAAATGCCTGGCATATACTAGGAACTTTTAAAAAACTGTGTTGAAAGAAGTTTTTTGCCTCCATGTGCCACCACAGGGAAATAGCTATATCCCAGAACCTATAAACACTGACAACACTTTTGGCCCCATCAGAATTTAAATATTTGGAACCATCCAGATACAAAGTTCTGAAAAGTTCAATTCAGATGGTTTATTGAGAAGATATATACATTCTATTATATGCTAGTTAATGAAACAGGAATGGAGCCAGCAAAAAATATAATCCAAAGGTAGACTGTAGGATTGAGTGGTAATATGAAACTCAAGTAAGGAAACTTCATGGAGGAGGAGATGACCACAGGTTTCAAATATGAACAAGATTTTAAGATGAGTGATGATGGATAAGGGTCTTAGATTGAAGCAAGTTACCTCCAGGGATACTGTCAGGATGGATACTTGCTGCAAAAGTTAAAGAATAAACCACATGTTGGAAAACTTGACAATGGAAAGGAAGAAAAGTGAAGCAGCAGTTATAAAGGGTAATATAGCGGAAGATCTTTGTTCACTAAATAAGAAAAAGAATAGTTTATGTTTGCTGTCAGCGAGTGGCAGAAAAAAATCCTGGAGAGAGAAGGAATATTTATCAGAGCAAGGGGCATTACAAATGCAAAAGGAATGGGAATCAAGGTTTTACAAGGTTTACCCATAATGGAAAGTTGATTCTGGAAGCACAAAACATATTGGAGGAGTAACAGGGTTTTAAAAAAATATGGTTCTTTATATTACTTTGTAACAGAATAATAGTTCCTACCTTCACCACTCTCCATGCCTTCTACAAAAATACCCCCACACTGGGGAAGAATCCAGTACCGGCGTCTGTAACGATCCTGGCCAAACATCATCGAACGTAAAGAGTGAGAAGCGTCAAAGAGCTTCCTTCTGTACTGACTCTGTTGCTGTTAAAAAATGATGCATAAAATTAAGCTCTGAGTGTGAAGTGCTGTAAAAATTAATATGTAAGTGACTTTATACTCTTATGCCTTCAATAAAGGCAGATAAATTAAATAAAAGGAGATAAATTTCACTAGTGAGTAAAGAGAGCAAAAAGAGTTAAATATTACATTCCTGACTTCAATTTCAGTAACACTTATAATGACAGAAATCAATTTGAGGGTAAGAGGAATATTTTTGTTGTCATGGATTAAAAAGATAAGTTTTATTTTATCGTGTCATATAGTAAAGCATGTCTTACACTTGACAGTGAACAATGAAATGTGATCAATTATTTCACTGAACTTTGGCTTAATTTTACTTATTATAATATATAACAAATAATATTCATATACATAATTGACCATACCTGTATTTGCCTATTTTTATATTCATGCTATAAACCTAGGTAACATATGACTAAATTTGGGGATAAATTTGTAATATATATCCCCATGGATATAATATACAGGTATATCATAATATCAGTCTCATAATATTTTTAAAACCTCATTTTTTTTTAACAGAAAGTTCATCTAAAACTTTACTGATGCTACTGAAATTCAATTTTTAGTGAGAAATTCATAAATATGTATAGTGTATAAATCTAATGAAAATAAAATCTACAAACATACTAATATAAAATAAAACCATAAGATGCAGAAACTATTACTATAAAGTTTGACTGAATTTTAGAAGTAATTAATTCCAAGATATAAAACCATGTAATTGTTGGTATTTTGTATTTAAAAGAAGAGCTAAAGAATATAGGCCCTGCTTAAGTTTAGTACCATGTCTTAAGAGACAGGTTTTTAACCTTGGTGTTAACTTTTTAAGGTATAACTGTAAGAATGCTTCTAAATCTCAGTTTAATTAGTTACAAAAAGCTTGATTTTATTTAGCAGCCAGAAAAACTAATTCCATACAAGGTGGATTTTTGAAGTGCTGCCAAAAGAGAAAAATCTGAAAAATGCTTACTTTACTCAGTTTTTCAATCTGTTTTTCTAGCTCTTCCACACTTGCTGCTTGGTCACCTTCATCCTATACATAACAAAATACAGTATCATTTACATTTTTAAGATTTATTTAGTCAATCAGCAAATATTTAGTGAAAGCCTCCTATATGCAAAGTACAAGGACAGACTCAGTTCTTGCTCTTGATAAAGCATTAACCTGGTAGGGAGACACATAAAACATTACGCTAATAAATAAAAACTGCCAAACAGCAGAAAGCTCTATGAACCTCAAGAGAGTTAGAGATTAAGAGTCATGGAGCTCAGGGAAGGGTGAGATTACTTCTAGTGGGAACCTATACCAAGGAAGGCTATATGGAAGAAGTTGTGTTTTAGCTTTGTTAGGCACTGATTTATCAGAGAAAAAAGGACATGGAGAGTTTGACATGAAGAGATAAGGAGGAAGATGAGATAAAGATGACTTTGGAGCTACACTGTCTAGAGCTGTAAATGCTCGGCAATGGACAATAATATGATTCTTTGAGGGAGATTAAATATCAGAACTATGCTTTACAAAGATTAGTATGGTAATAGTTGTAAGATGGCCTGGATCAGGAAAAGGACTACAACTGGCAATCTAGTTAGTAGATAGCTGCAGTAATTCAAGAGGAAAAGAGGATGTGGGTCTTACTAGGATCAAAGGAATAGGAAAGGAGAAAAGGAAATGGATGTAAGAGATATTATATAGTTAGAACTGTTAGATTCTAGCAACTCATGCGTGTGAGGCAGAAAGGGGTGAAGCAGATGAAGGAAGGAGTAAACTATGATATTAAGGTTTTAAATCTGGGAAACTACAAAAATACTGGTACTATTAACTGAAAGAATCATTTTACAGCAAAAAAGGAGTAAGTTGTATTCTGAACACATTGAACTTTTAGAAGAATAATCTCTTCTATAAATGGTACTGATTTCATAAATAGAAATTTTGCAATTATATAAAATTTTTCATTCTAAAAAATGAATATGGGAAAGTACCACCCAAAGTATATGCTTTAGAGGGAAAGCATGAATTAATATAAGGTATATGTACTTCAAGTGAAAGTGAAGTCGCTCAGTCATTTCCAACTCTTTGCGACCCCATGGACTATACTCTGTCCATGGGATTTTCCAGGCAAGAATACTGGAGTGGGTTGCCATTTCCTTCTCCAGGAGATCTTTCTGACCCAGGGATTGAACCCGGGTCTCTCGCATTGTAGGCAGATGCTTTACCGTCTGAGCCACCAGGAAGTCCTTATGCACTACACTGGACCTCAACTGCAGCATAGGCTACATATATAGGCAAATCATTTAACTCTCCCAAAACTTTTTCCTAATCTGTAAATTGGTAACATTATCTGTAACATGGGACTTTTGTGAGGACTAAGAACATTTCTGGGGCTTCCCAGGCGGCTCATCGGTAAAGAATCTGCCTGCCAAGCAGGAGATGTGGGTTTGATCCCTGGGTTGGGAAGACAGCCTGGAGAAGGAAACTGGGAACTCACTCCAGTATTCTTGCTGAGAAAAAATCTCATGGACAGAGGAGCCTGGCAGGCTACAGCCCAAGGGGTCATGAAAGAGTTGGACATGACTTAGCAACTAAACAACAACAACAAAGAACAGATCTGGAAACAACTAGCAAATTTTCTGGTACATAACATATAAATAAGGTTATATTCTTTCTTTCTGAAAGATGTACTTTAATGAGAAACTGCAGGTAAATCTCAGGTTTAAAAAATATAAGCACTTGTTTTTGGTGTTCACTTTTAATAAGGCTTTTGTAAAGTCATAATGCCACCAACCATTCTCACAAACAGATATTTCTAAACCAGTATAATTATCTCCCGAATAAAAGGAAGGGAAAGGAAAACTTTTTTTTTTTTCGGTTTTTTTATTTTTTAAATTTTAAAATCTTTAATTCTTACATGCGTTCCCAAACATGAACCCCCCTCCCACTTCCCTCCCCATAACATGTCTCTGGGTCATCCCCATGCACCAGCCCCAAGCATGCTGTATCCTGCGTCAGACATAGACTGGCGATTCACTTCTTACATGATAGTATACGTGTTAGAATGCCATTCTCCCAAATCATCCCAACCTCTCCCTCTCCCTCTGAGTCCAAAAGTCCGTTATACACATCTGTGTCTTTTTTCCTGTCTTGCATACAGGGTCGTCATTGCCATCTTCCTAAATTCCATATATATGTGTTAGTATACTGTATTGGTGTTTTTCTTTCTGGCTTACTTCACTCTGTATAATCGGCTCCAGTTTCATCCATCTCATCAGAACTGATTCAAATGAATTCTTTTTAACGGCTGAGTAATACTCCATTGTGTATATGTACCACAGCTTTCTTATCCATTCATCTGCTGATGGACATCTAGGTTGTTTCCATGTCCTGGCTATTATAAACAGTGCTGCGATGAACATTGGGGTACATGTGTCTCTTTCAATTCTGGTTTCCTCGGTGTGTATGCCCAGCAGTGGGATTGCTGGGTCATATGGCAGTTCTATTTGTAATTTTTTAAGGAATCTCCACAGTGTTCTCCATAGTGGCTGTACTAGTTTGCATTCCCACCAATAGTGTAGGAGGGAAAACTTCAGTAGTTTTACCATTAGCTATCTATGCTTTACCCAAATTTATGAGACCCAAATTCCAAAGGCATTTAGGCATATTATTTATGGTAATAATAATAACATCATTTCTATTTATAAGAGAATAGGCCTACTGATCCTTAAATCTTGACTCTTTTATTAAATAGATACTTAATAGTTGTATGACTATGTAGTGATCTTTTGGCCAGCAGGATAAATGTTTGACAATTTGCTTATATAGAAAACAATTCAATCAACAAATACTTGAAATAAGACATCAAAGTAACTATGTATTAGATTAACTAACTACCATTTCTAAGACTTTTCTTACCAAAAACAGAAGTAAAATATCTACTAAAGTTTTATTTAAAGGCGTTTTGGTTAATAGTCCTCATAATTTTAAGAGATATGAAGAATCTGAAAAGCCAGTGAGAAAGGCAATAACAACAAAATTAAGAATACAGAATCTATGCCTGCCATGCTTTCCCAATCAAAAGAGAAGGCTGTTATATGTCCCTATATGTCAAAGTTTAATTGTCCACATAACCTCCTACACACCACCTTGTGAGGTTAAAGTTCACAAAGATCTCAACAAAAACCTAAGGATTAGGGAGAGTTGATATGTTGAAGGAATAAAAAGTGAAGGAGGGAATCACCCTTAAGACAAAGGGCTGTGACTTAAAGGGCAGTATCTTCTACTTCAGTGGTCCCCAACCTTTTTGGCACCAGGGACCGGCTACGTGTAAGACAATTTTCCACAGACTTGGAGGGGGGATGATTTTGGGATGATTCAAGCTTATTACATTTATTGGGTACTTTATTTCTATTATTATTAAATCAGCTCCACCTCAGATCATCAGGCATTAGATCCCAGACCCCTGTTCTAACTGAAAGGGATCACATGGGTCTCACTGGAAAGGCTCCTGCAATTAGTCCTTTATGTAGTATAACAACTGACACCACCTATACTTAATCAAGAAGCCAAACCTATTTTTGGAGGAAAATCAATCAATCAGGTTCTTTAAAAAGTTAACCTTTAATTTTACTAGGAAATTGGTAAGTGGCTACAAATTCTTCATTATAAAGAAAAACTCTCAAATCATGTAAAAGAAATGTTTCTTTGATCTCTTAGATCCTAAAATATTCCTTATTTTCAAACACTTTTAAGCTGTTTTCTCACATTAATAACAAGATACACATTTGCCAGGATTTTGATCAATCTAATTAACTCTATAATTCAACATTCATAAAAATAAAATACTACTTTAAAATGACACATCCAGTCTTAAAATGTCAATAATGATTTTTAAATCATTAATACTGATTTTTAAGTTGTTTTATCTCCCTTAAAGAAAACAATTTAGAGTTTGTTAATTCTCCATGTGAAAAATGCCAAGTAAAACACAATTTCTGTAAATAAATTCTAGTTTAATGAGGTGACTACCCACTAGAATACACTGATATGCGAACACAAAGTTGTCACATTTATGAGAGCTGATACTTAAAAAAAATTAGAGAAGTGCTGAAAAGGTATGCTAATTCTGTTTTTTAAAAAGGTGATTAATATTGATCAAAAAAGTTTAATTTCTGCTAAACAGCTCCACTTGCCAAAGGAAGCAGACTGGTTATAAATAGTATCTTTGGGTAATTACAGTTCTGATACCCAAGTTATATACCCTTTTGTCACAGCATGAGAGTATTTGATCAAGTGATTTCAGAAGTACAACATTATGAAGTAATTCCTGCAAGGAATCTCACAGTAGTCTCCTTTTCAGCCACAAAGCTAACCCTTGGCTAGCATCTGGGAACCTGAATTTTGGAGGGTTCCCCAACCCAGAGTGACAAGAATAGCTTGCTGGACCTAAACTGCACTAACAATGTGGTTTATACCAAACACCTACTTTTTTTGGAGTGGGGGAGGCTGGAGTTTTGGCACCTTCTATGCAGAGGGTGCCTATGTGGCCATCCCTGTATAAAACTCTGGGCACAGTCTGTACTGAACTTTCTTAGAACACAACATTTCAGTTGCAACACAATTTAAATGTCACAATACACTGCTAGGAAAATTAAGTCCATCCTTTGTGACTCTACTGGGAAAAGACTCTTGAAAGCTGGGACTGATTTCCTCTGGACATTGACCCATATGCCATTTCTCTTTAATGCTTTTGCTTTGGTTTTCCTTTTGCTGCAATAACTTGTAGCCATAGCATGACCAGAAGCTGAGTTCTGTGAGTCATCCTAGTGAGTCACTGACTTTGGAGGCGGTCTTGGTCTTGGCAACCCCTGACCCACTACAGAAATTTTCTACCTTTGTTCATTCTTCAACAAGAAGTCCTGAAGGCTCTTCTTAAACACTGACATTCCCTGAGGTTCCAATCTCAGTTTACTACTCCCACTAATAAACCAATTCTCCTGTGCAAACTAATCCAACTCATTATTTAAACTATTGTCTCTGTACTAATATCCTCCAGGTCTACATTTTCAAGACTGAACTCTTCTCCAGGCTTTGGGTTTTTAAACCCAGCTGACTGCTAAACTGCTCAGGCACGTTAAATTCAACATGTTCAAAATAAAACCTAGTATCATTTCCTAACTTCAGATATTTGTTCTATATTCCCCTACTACTCTGCTCCTTCTTGATTCTTCTTCTTTTTTCTTTTAATGGCCAATGCAATCTTTTGTTTTGTTTTTCTTAAAGCATTATTATTTATTTATTTTTGGCTGCACTGGGTCTTCATTGTTTTGTGTGGGCTTCCTCTAGTTGCGGGGAGGGGGGGTTACTTTTCATTGTGGTGCACAGGCTTCTCATCGTAGTGGTTTCTCTTGTTGCACAGTACAAGGTCTAGGCACATGGGCTTCAGGAATTGCAGCACGTGGGCTCAGCAGTTGTGGCACATGCTCTGCAACATGTGGAATCTTCCTGGACCAGGGATGGAACCCGTGTCCCCTGCATTTGCACATGGATTCTCATCCACTGTGCCACTAGGGAAGACCCCCCTGAATTCTTTAGATCAGATAGTGGCAACAAAAGCAGGTATTCCCCTACCAGAAAACTGGAATCAATCCTATCTCTCCCTCCATCAACCTACAACATCCATCTTCAAAGACTGTTCATTTTTCCTCCTCAATATTTATTGAGTCTTTTCCTTCCATTGGTCTATTTTCAGACCCATCACAATTCACCTAAACCAGAGCAGTCTCTCCTGACTGATCTTCCCACTTCTGATCTTGCTCTAGCCAAATCTATTTCTATATTGTACAGAGCTGACATAGTGAGGCACTGAAAAATCAAGTCTGACCAGGTCCTTTCATCACTTATAACCCTTCAATGGCTTCCTATTACCATAAAACTATAAAATCCTAGTTCACAGCTGTTGTGTATGAGGCTATCTAGTATTACTGAAGCACTTACAGGGCCTGTAAAGCACATTATGGTTTCCAGGCTTCTGAGTCCTTACTCATGCTATTCTCTCTGCTTGGAAGATTTTTCCATGGATTCCTGGATTCTCTCTAGGTTAACATTTAGCCCAGCTTGTAGCCTCAGCTAATGAGTTCAGAAAGCCTTTGTGATAATTTATTCCTCAGAAAGATTCAATGTCCTTCTTTGTATCTGCCTGCTGCTGCTGCTAAGTCACTTCAGTCGTGTCTGACTCTGTGCGACCCCAGAGACGGCAGCCCACCAGGCTCCCCTGTCCCTGGGATTCTCCAGGCAAGAACACTGGAGTGGGTTGCCATTTCCTTCTCCAATGCATGAAAGCAAAAAGTGAAAGGGAAGTCGCTCAGTCATGTCCGACTCTTCGTGACCCCATAGACTGCAGCCCACCAGGCTCCTCCATCCGTGGGATTTTCCAGGCAAGAGTAATGCAGTGGGGTGCTGTCACCTTCTTCCACCTAATACATTGTAAATACTGCTAGCAAAGCAGTTAACATTTAACACATTATTCTTTCCTATTGTAAGTCTTTCTCTGTGAAACTGTAAATTGAAAGGAGTTTCAGTGCTTTGTTCATCTTTGACTATGGTCTACACAGAGAAAAGAATCTTAAAAAAAAAATAAGTAGAGTCGATGCAGAAAACAAATGTATGGTTACTAGGGGATAAGGGGAAGAAGGAGAGAGAAAGTGGGAGACTGGGACTGACGTATACACACTACAATGTGTAAAACAGATGACTAATAAGAACCTGCTGAATAGCATAGGGAACTCTACTCAATACTCTGTAATGGCCTATATAGCAAAAGAATCGTAAAGATGTGTGAATATATGTATATGTATAACTGATTCAACTATACTGCAATAAAAGTAAAAGTTAAAAAAAGTGTCTAGAGCCATGTACTCAATAAACTAGGATGTGAGAAATATCAGTTTCACTACACCTGACAACATTTTGAAGGCATTAAGTATTGTACAAAATAAACATAAGATAGCACATTAACAGAATTTAAAAAATACCTAAAATTAAGAATATGAATAGTTCTTTGGAGAACTCTCAAGTTATTATACAAATAGAAAAATTTAACTTCTTTTATTCAACATAAGTACCTTCTATGTGCAGAGGTTCTATTTAATATTTACCTAAGCATCACAAAAAACCTTGAGGTGAATATTATATTTAATTTTCAGATGAATAAACTGTTGAGTGTCACAATGGAATTCAAACCCAAATCCATTTGACTTCAAATTCTATATTATTTTCAATATTTCATACAGTATTAGTCAAGTCTAAATTTGATTACCTCATCTTCACAGATCTCAGTCTTCTTTCCTTTTTTGTCTTCTTTATCTTCTTCATCTTCATCATCTTCATCAGCTTGGTCATCACTATCATCATCATCATCATCATCATAGTCACTGTCTCCTCCCTTCCTTCTCCTTTTGCGTCCTGGAGTGGGTGTGCCCAATGGATGCTGCTCTTCTCCAAGATCAATGCCACCTGAAGTGTCTCTTTTGCCTGTTTTCTTAGCATGAATGATTCTGAGCCTTTAAATATGAAAAAAATGATGATATGGAAGAAAAGGCTTCCCTCTGTACTTTTTAGATATCATACTATGAGTTTTAAGCATGTGGTATTTGTCTCAAAGTAACCAATATATCAATGACAATAAAAATTAGAAGAAATATGTTCACAGAAATTATAAAATATGTTAACTTTTAAGAATTATACTGTCTATCTCTTTGGAATTAGAACACATTTTTTAAAAAACACAGAAAACTGAGATTAACTCAGGAATAGCCAAGTGATAGTTCTTGATCCTATACTATCTGACTGAGTAAATTTCAATTCAAGTCAATGCAAAGAAACCATCCTCTTAACATAGAAGCTGAATAATTTCAGCATTATATTTCCTGGCAGGAAGCTAAATGAGTTTTAATGCTGAATATATTTGGATATGTTAGACTCTGTAAAAGCAAACTGTAATTAGAAAGCAATTAAGGAAAAATATGGTAGAATCCAAACAGATTCTATTTATGACAAACAACAATCTTTGAATATATGATTGCTTGACTTCTTTGAAAGAAAGATAAATTGACTTTTAACTTTGAAGCATGTGAGTTCAATGAATCTCATTATAGCTTTTGTCCACTGAAAACTCTGCCTGAGTTTTATTAATTTTATATCTCAGCTTAATTAAACTTTGCCTTTTCTAATTTTTAGACAAAATAAAGTTTAAATTCCATCTTTTCACTTAGTATGCTTTATTCAGAAATTTGTGAAGAAGAAAAACAGTGTATTAGTTTTAATAAAATAGGACTTACTTGCGGAGTTTACCTTCTACCACCCATTTATCTCTCCTTAAGTTTGACATATAATCAATGTTCTTGTCGATTTCACTGCCAATGCAAAAGTTTATTAGAAGACATAAATTAATACATAATGCAATACATTAATTTGGTAAATAAAATGATGCAGATTTTTGCTAAGTACAAATGATGATTGCCAATGAATAGCAAAAACAAATGAAAAATTATACTAATACATAGCTAAGAGATGTACAGAAAACTTAAAATGTCCAGCAATGGTAGGAACACATGGCTCTGAAATATTTGGATTGATTCTTTCCCTAGAAAGGTAAAGGAATAAAAGTAACATAATTAAAATCTGTAAAATAATGAATAGCAAGAACAAGATGAATGAGGAATTTGTTCAGCAAATCTTCCAATATTATACTGGAGAACTTACTTTGACTCTTAAATGAGATTAAGTACTTTTTTTAAAAAGTGCAAACTTACATGCAATAAATAAATAATATTAAGATTGTATCAGCACGTGATAAAAAGTAGATGGATAATTCTACAAATGGCTTCTAGGAAAAAATGAGGTAGTCATCTGCTACCAAAGATAAAAGAAAAATTCTGAGTTCTTACAACAGTACTGGATTCTAGAGTCATAGCAACAAAAAACTGTCCACATTTCAGTATACAAATAAATAACAAAATTACCAAATAAACAAGAAGTGTCACAAGGCCTATACACAGTATGATTCAAAATTTCTTTTTAACAGGCTGAAAAGAAATACATTAAAATACCATTTGTCATCTCTGAATGGTGAGATTAGTGTAATTTTAATTTTTTTCTTTCTGGTAGTCTGTTACTTTCAAATTTTCTATAAGCAATTTGTATTACTTTGTGACTAGACAAATTTAAAACAGAAAATAATCAGCAGAAAAGTCCAGACATGTGCTTACCTCACCACACTCTTGCTGCATGCCAGTTCATTGATCAGGAAAGCCAGAACTGAGGCTTTCTGTGCTGGAGTGTGAGCCTGAAAAGCTTTAGTCTTCAGGCTTTCAGTAAGTTCAGTCTGTCCACAGTGTGCTTCCATAAAAATCTGCAAAATCTCTGAAACATTGTCTCGATTCACACCAACATTCAGCAAATGTTCTCCAAGAGCTGTTTTGGCCTATAAAAGTTTGGCATTTTTATCAGTATAAGGACTGATATTGACTCATAAAATATAAACAGTAAGACTTTTAAATATTGGTATTACATGATTTAGATATTACTGACAAAGGCTTTATTCACATTTTTGATGAAATGGAGATTAAAAACAGTCAGCGGATGATCGGACAAGCTTTCAAGTACTTGTAATTTTTCCATTCCTTCTTCAAACTTGGCTAAAAGTTAGGTGTGGAGAAGAGTATGTAAATTTGTGGTTAAAAAATCATACCTTCTTTGACTATAGAAACTATCTGAAGGTTTTACAGGATATATCTTTCACTAGTGGTGGGGGAGGGGTTGAAGAGTATTATTATTGTGTTTTCTGGTTCTAGTGTCGTGGATTTTATCGCCTGGTATGCTGAATGAATAGGGAGATGGAGGAAAAAGTAACAGGTTTATCTGGAAACTTCTCTCTCTACAATATTATCTAGAGTAAAACTGACTGAAATGTGTACCTTAATTGGAATTAAGATAAATTTGAACTTATTGAGTATCCACGTAGCAATATAGAGTCTTAACATGCTGTTCTACAGGGGCCTTGATTAGCCTCAGTTATTCACAGTTTCAAAGAGAACACAGTATACTTTCAGAGGACACAAATAAGTTCTAACTTCTTTACAAATTTAGAATTTTCTGTTTTGCTAAATATTACTTGGGAATTTCTTAAATAAGTTTGGTTTTTGCCAAAAGCTAAAGAAAAATAAAAGTAATTTGATAATGATTTACATTCCTTAGGCTTTATGAACCAGGTTTTTCTAAGTTTGTACCAACTGTAACTGAAGCAAATCTACCTTTAACTTTGTGAGAAGCTATGTAGAAAAAATTGAGTAAGTCTATACAATCTTCTGCTAACATGCTAAAGCCAGCTATTAATGCACTGATAGTACAAATTAAAAAGATATATTTTGTTTTTTTTTACCTTGTATCCTGTAATTAGACCTGGATCACATACAGCAGCTGAGAGGAGCCTCACAAGCAAGTCTTGTACTTCACCCATGCTGTCCCCTATATTTAGCAATCCCTCTTGAAGAACACTCAGGTTTGGAACATCAATATTCACATCAAAGCCCAAAACTTTACCAAAGTTTCGTAAGAACTGCACCACCATGAGACAGTCTGAAAATGTACTTCCAGAGAGAACAAGTCCTGGAATACGAGGCAACTCTGGCAAAGGCTGAAAATAAAAGAAAAGAAAGAAAAAATAATTTTAAAAGCCATGATTTTATACCTTCTGAAGTAAGGTAAGTTGTTATTTTTCTCTTGCCTTGTACCAATGGTTTTTCCCTCTAGATTGTAAATTCCATGAGGGCATTTCTATTACTCCCTGGTGAAAGTGAAAGTCACTTAGTCGTGTCCGACTCTTTGCTACCTGTGGACTATACAGTCCACGGAATTCTCCAGGTCAGAATGCTGGAGTGGGTAGCCTTTCCCTTCTCCAGGGGATCTTCCCAACTCAGGGACTGAATCCAGGTCTCCCGCACTGCAGGTAGATTCTTTACATAATCATAAAATCCTGAACACGAGTAACCATTAATAAATTTTGGTTGAAATCAACATGACCTTAGATTCTACAAAAGAGAACACTCATTTTAACTTACATATTGACAAAACACAGGTTACATAACTGGAGGAAAAATTAGATAACATAAGAAATAAGTATCTCACGATTACTTTACCATGGACCAACTTAGCAGGGGACATGCAACACTTTCTTCTAATGGTGTAGACTGACTTATAACTCACACTTATGGGGAACTCAGAAACTAACCGTGTACACATCTGTGGCTTGTATGGTTGGAGAGAGAGATACCATCTTTGGCTAATGAATGTAGATAAATTACTGGGTCCACGTGACAAGAACCTACGACCCTGTCAAGAAGCCAGTCAGAGTGCAACTGTCAGTCTTGAGGTTTCCTGTATATAGTGAAACACTGATTCACTATCAAAATGAGAGAGCTGTTTCTTCTTCTATTTCTGAAATATGCTCACATATTAACATTTTAATGACTAAATTATATTTTCAGCTTTCATGGACATTTTAAAAATTAAATAAGTAAGTAATCTAAAAACATTTTCATCCATGAATATGATTCAATAAATATACTTTCAGTTATGATTGGGAAAAATGTGGCTTATAAACATTTCTATTTATCTGAATTGGATCCTGAACACAAAAATGTGTCCTCTACTCTGCACCTGGTGTAATAATGAACTAAAGACTTCTTCCACTAATAGTGTGTGGAAACACAAACTATGGATAACTGCTGACATAACACAAATCTTTTGTTACATATGAAAACCATTTAATTCTGTCTTCTTTTTTCCTGAATCACATCAGACATACATAGTTCCACATGATTCTAAAAATTTATAAAGCAAAAGCAACAAAAGTAAGTCTTAAAGTGCAAAGTGAGTTGAAAGTGCAAGTCTTAAAGTGCAAAGTGAATTGAAAGTGCAAGTAAATTGAAAGTCACGTCCGACTCTTTGCAACCCCATGGGACTATACAGTCCATCGAATTCTCCAGGCCAGGATACTGGAGTGGGTAGCCTTTCCTTCTCCAGGGGATCTTCACAACCCAGGGATCGAACCCAGGTCTCCTGCAATGCAGGTGGATTCTTTACCAGCTGAGCCACAAGGAAAGCTAAAGAATACTGGAATGGGTAGCCTATCCTTTCTCCAGCAGATCTTCCCGACCCAGGAATCAAACTGGGGTGTCCTGCATTGCAGGCAGATTCTTTACTAACTGAGCTATCAGGGAAGCCCAAGTCTTAAAATGGACTTACAAATATTTTATACAGTGCATATGGACTTAAATGAAAATTAAAAGTTATTTATGATCATTTAGGACGACTAAAGCGACTTAGCAGCAGCAGCAGGATTTAAAAAGATCATTAAGGATTAGCAAGAAAATAGTTTGTTAGGATTCAAAAAAATTGCTCAGTATGAGATTAAAACATGTTAACTAACCACTATACCTATTCTGTGCTTAGGAAATTTTAAACATCCAGTTGACTAAAACTAGATTATATACAGGCTTCCCTGGTGACTCAGACTGTAAAGAATCTCCCTGCAATGCAGGAGACCCAGATTCAATCCGTGGGTCAGGAAGATCCCCTTAAGGAGGGCATGGCAACTCACTCCAGTATTCTTCTCTGGAGAATCCCATGGACAGAGGAGCCTGGCGGGCTATAGTGTCTAGGGTTGCAAAGAGTCTGAAGCGACTTATGAACATGTGCATAATTTCATCTTTATTTAAAAGCATTTATGCTAGGTAAGAAAATAGAATATTAATAAATTTAATTTTCCATTTGGGTACTAGAAGTTTGGGCTTCCCTGTTGCCTCAGCAGTAAATAATCTGCCTGCCAATGCAGAAAACATGGGTTTGATACCTGGGTCAGAAAGATCCTCTGCAGAAGGAAATGGCAACCCATTCTAGTATTCTTGCCTAGGAAATACCATGAACAGAGGGACCTGGCTGGCTACAGTCCATGGGGTCACAAAAGAGTCGGACATAGCAACTAAACAGCAACACTAGAACTCTGCTTTAAGCACTTTGTAAAAGAGCTTGCAAAAATAAGAGATAATCATTATCTGTATGGCATATGGCATATGAGTAAATATAGATACTACTGACCAAGTATAACTATTGCATCATTGAGACACTATTTAGACATGATATGCATTGACACAATTTTCCAGGAATACTATCTTAACTATAGCCAAACATAATTGACTTCTACTCATTAGTATGTGAAATTATACCAGCTGTTACTACGCTTCTGCTCTTTCCAAGTTGCTACTTTTATGTATTTTAGCAATATTACAAATCTGTGAAGCATGATGGAAGAGAAAATACGCCTGAGGTACTTTGACAGGACACACTTCTTGGCTTTCAGGGTCATAAAGAGTATGGGCTCTGGAGTTTAACAAAATGAAGCCTGAATCCAAGTTGCTACTTATAAGTTGTATAATCTCAGGAGAGTTCCTTAACCTCTCTGTGTTTCAAGTTTTCCCATCTGTAAATGGGCAAAAATACCAGTTCCACAGGATTGCGGTGAGGACCAAATGAGAAAATTCATTTCAAGCACTTAGCACTGTGCCTGGCATGAACTAAACATACTCAATAGTTAGCCACCACCACTAAAGCACTGAAAGAGGTTTTACTGCAAATCCTAATTTATTTAAATATCTATGGAAGCCGGAGGGAAGAGAGAGATTTTTCTGTTCCTAAATGCCTCAAAAAGACCAAATGAAACATAGAAATCCTATTTCTATAATTCATTTTTATAGATTTCTGTAGCATATTACTTACATTAAAAAGGTTTGTGGTGCTCCATTTATATATTAAGAACTGCCATTATCAGCACAGAGCTCTAGAGAGGTTTACCTGTAGCCATCCAGGAGAGACAGATGACCTAGACCTGGAAATTCACTGCTCTAGCACCCCAGTACTAGAGTACTCTTGCCTGGAAAATCCCATGGACGGAGGAGCCTGGTGCGCTGCAGTCCATGGGGTCGCTAAGAGTCAGACATGACTGAGCTACTTCCCTTTCACTTTTCACTTTCAGGCACTGGAGAAGGAAATGGCAACCCACTCCAGTGTTCTTGCCTGGAGAATCCCAGGGAGCCTGGTGGGCTGCCGTCTCTGGGGTCACACAGAGTCGGACACGACTGAAGCGACTTAGCAGCAGCAGCAGCTAAAAACACAATGCTTTCATAATAGCAGCTCTGGCAAAGGGATCAGATGAAAACACAGAAAAATTCAAATTTATTAATGAAATGGTTTACATGATAAATTACCTTTTGGTCTGCTAAGCACATGTCTTCATTAGGCTTCTTTAGTTCCTTTGCCATTTCTAATTCTAATCTTCGTTGCTCTAGTTTACGTTCTTTATTTAATCTTTTCTCATCACGTTTTTCTTGCTTCAATCGTTCTTTTTCCTTAAAAAGAAAACCATGTCCACATATTCTCTTTAATCACTGTGTATGTTTAAAAAACCTCCAGTTAAAATTTAAAAGGTAATCAAAGTGTTATTTCCATGAACAAAATTTCTCGTGAAATGATTAGGAATAGACTTGAAATTACAAAGAAACATTGACATTTTGCTTTTCCATATTTCCACCCTTTGAGTTTGAAAATAACCTTATGATTGTATGTATATATATATGTGTATATATATATACATACTAATACAAAATTTCAGTATTAGTTTTAACCCTGATTATTTCATTATTCAAAATTTATTCAATCTTTTTCCAGATTATGAGAATAAAATATTAATACAAGCAGGTATATAGAATGAACATGGGCAAGTAAATATTTATTTTAAAAAGTTAACTAGTATTAGCGAAAATTTTTGTATAGCTCCAGGAAATAAGATTTACAGCCTTAAAATAGAGACACATTTTTGAATTTGCATAAAAAAGTAATTCAAAAGTGCATTAGCTAGTCCGAACATGTGCATCTATGATGAAATAAAAATATTATTTACCACTCTAAACAACACTTAAAAGAATATCAAATAGGTTCTGAATGCAATTCCAAAAGCATTAAAAAAATTTTGGGTAATGGCAACAATATGGAAATAATCTTGTTTCCCTTCTTGTAGAGGATGACAATCTTTTGAAAGAAGTAATTCTCCATAATACTGGTGTCATTATTTTATTGTCATATCTCAAATACAATTATCTTTTTAAATTGAAGTATAACTGACTTACAATACAATGTTAGTTTTAGGTGTACAATACAGTGACCTAATATTTTTACACATTATGAAATAATCACCATAAACAAATCTGGTTACTGTGTCTCCAAAGTTATTACATTATTGACTGCTCCTTATGCTGTACATTATATCCCCATGACTTATTTTATAACTGGACTTATTTCAACCATTTCCCACAACCTCCCCTCCCCTCTTTGAAATGCTAGCCTGTTTTCTGTATCTATGAGTTTGTTTCTGTTTTATGTTTGCTCGTTTTGCTTTTTAGGTTCTACATACAAGTGAAATCATATGGTGTTTGTCTTTGCAGACTTATTTCACTTAACACAATACACTCTAGGTCCACCCACACTGTAACAAATGGTAATGCTTCATTCCCTTTATGGCCGAATAATATTCCATTCCCATATATACCACATATTTTTCACCCATTCATTTACTGATGAACTCTTGTGCTGCTGCCATGTCTTGGCTATCATAAATAATTCTGTAGTGAGCACGGGGGTGCATGTATCTTTCTGAATTCATGTTTTCATTTTCTTTGGATAAATACCCAGAAGTGGATTTGCTGAATCATATGGTAGTTTTCTTTTTAATTTTTTGAGAAACCTCCATATTGTTATCTACAGTGGCTGCATGAGTTTATATTCCCACCAAAAGTGCACAAGGATTTCCTTTTCTCCACAACCTTGCCAAGAGCCATTACTGATCTTTTTGATAAATTGCATTTTGACAGGCGTAAGGCTGTATCTTATTGTCCTCAGCCCAATCAATATTCTTACTTATTAGAGGAGAATAGTAATAATGACTATTCTAACTTGTTATGCATCTTTCAGTTTTATTTTTACCAAAATAAAGTCTACTTACTTTTGAATCTGGACTCTCTTCTTTTCCAAACTTATCTCCTACTTTTATATTCTATGTAAATTTAGTCAAACTACTTGCTATTCCTGATAAACATATATTATTTCCTCACCTCCTTATATTTGTGACTCCAACCAGAGAGGTCATTGATCTCATCTTGCATGTCAAATTCCAATTAAGAAAACACCACCTTCTTCCTATTACCAATTTCTCATACCTAATTATAGCTCTTACCTATAATTTTAACCTAGCATTATTGCTTCCTGTAGTATGCTAGCATTTTTGCCCATAACTTAACCATCTGCATTTCAATTACCACTGGTAAGACAGCACCCTGACTGCTGTAGCAGGGCATACCAAGGGGGAAACAGAGGAATGGAGAAGTATACTTCCAGCCAAGAGTTGAGAGAGCATGACTGGACTGTAGGTTGCATGGTGAATAGTTGCTGGGAACTGTGACACATGGAGGTCAGGTCATGAAGACTTTTTTTATAAGATATACTCAGATTACTGCTCATTTTTATACTACTTCTAACTTACTGGATTACTGATTCATGCAGACATTTGGGAAATAAATGATTAAAAAGCTTTAAAATATACACAATTAATGTGTAACAATCCCACAACACAATACAGATTTTCAAATCAAATTATCATCAGTAGAACAATTTTGTTTTCCAGAATTAGATTTCCAAGTTTTAAATGCATGAGATGTTGCTCTAAGTACTTTTCTGAAGAAGAGATGACAACTTTGTGGTCACTTACCAGAATAATGAATTATAATCACTAATAGGGAAAATATATTAAATGTCTCATAAATTTCAAAGTAGCTGCTGTAAATTTTTCTATTATGTAGGACTAACCCAGAATTCTTAATGATGTTTTAATAGTAATCATAAAAAATTGAGACTTCTCCACTATTCACTAAGAACTGTTGAAAATGGTTGTAATTTCTTTCCAAAAAGAAAGAAAGGAACTGTGTGACACTAATGCTCTTTTTACTACACCAACTTCACAGCAGTGGCAATCTGAGGGTATGAACACTCTTTAGCGATATGTAGACAATGAGTTAGAATAAAGGTATTCCTGAATATCATTTTTACCTAGTGATATGCAGTATTTTTCAAATTAAATAAGCAATGCATAATGTGGCATGTAAAAATGACATCTACATTTTAGGATAAAAATGGAGATTTGCAAGAAATCTTAGAAATTTACAGGACCTTCATTACTTAAAGACAAGCATCTACTCCCTCAATGGAATACTTTAAAGAAACATGGAATCTCTAAATTGAATTAATTTGTTTACCAATTTATTTAGTGACTTTTATTAGATTGTATAGGACTGACACAAATCCTGCAGTTCTGCTACAAAATGACTCTCAAGGAACCAAAGCTTCTAGGATCCCCTCAACGATCAACTAATATTTAAAATCCTGCCTCACAGAAATTCTGGTCTCACATCTTATGATTCTCAGTGTATTTCCCACACTCTAGGCTCACTGTGTGATAGACCTGTGTTGAAGAGATGTGTGACCAGTTTGAGGCATTGCTTGGATGACAATGATATCATCATGAGGAGGAGGAATAAGAAGGTGAAGAAGGAAGAGGAGAGGTGAAGGAGAAAGGGAAGAAGAGGAAGAGAAGCAACAAAGTCAAGAGAGGTATACGGTAGTGGTGGTGGTTCAGTCACTAAGTCGTGTCCGACTGTTGTGACCCCATGGACTGTAGCCTGCCAGGCTCCTCTGTCCATGGGATTCTACAGGCAAGAGTACTGGGGTGGGTTGCCATTTCCTTCTCCAGAGAGAGGTATATACACAAAGTTAAAATCCACTAACCCTCTCTTCTCACCTTTCTCCCCTTAGAACCCAGAGGTCTGTTTTACTTAATACATTGTACCTAGGTACTTGTCAGCTCCTCTGGCTGTGATGCATAGCCCTTCTTCCTTTACACACAACTAAAGCCCGTGTTTTTATTTTTCCCACAACTAGTTTAGGAGTTTTAATATTTCCCTTTTTTTGAGCTTCCACATAACTTACTATAGCATTCATTGCACTGAGTGACAACTATCTGCTTAAAGTTGATCTCTTCCTGTAGTGTGAGCTTCTAGAGGTCAGAAGAAGAAACTTATTCATCTCTTTATGGACCTACTGATTCTAAGCAGTATAATTTTCCAAAAACATTCAGGAGAATTTTTAATGATATTATTTTTCTTTGACACTCAAGCCTGTATCAGTTCAATTTTCCTTTCCCACTGGTCTAAATATTATTTTTATTTCCAACTATAATAGTTATCATATGTCTCTAATGACATATACAATGTGCTTGAGCATATAAAAATTATTTAAACATCGATTAACTTGCTGAATGAATAAATCTACAAATGCCACATTATTTAAATTTCAAGGCAATAACTTAATTGTCTACAAATGACTATGATATATAGCTCCTGATTCTATTTTAGATTGACTATAAATAATTACAAGCAAATTAGAGTATCTCCTTCCAATTTTCTCGACTTTCATTCTAAGCTATTCCTGTCCTTGCCCAGTTTTCTAGATGCGGAGATTTATGAAATAAATATAGATCCTTGGAATATGTCTAATTTAAAATAAAACATCTTATCATCTTAATTATAGTAAAGAAATTTTCTGTATTAAAATATTACTAATATCTTAGTTAAGAAGTCAGTTAAACTTCATCTCAAAATTGAAACACCTTTTGATGGCAAATACATTAAATTTAGATTATACTAAAGAGCCTAAGATACATAAGGTGACAATTTAAAAAGCAGTTTTTTACCCACATAAAAAGATTATTTTAGGGACTCTAAAAGCATAAATGAAAGTACTTCCAGAAATCCAAAGCAAAATAACAAAGGTATGAAATAAATATATTCTATTTTAAAATAACAGAAGTTTAAAAACTAAACAATGAGTGTGGTAGGAAGATCTGCTATTATAAAGTTTTACAACTTAGTAGATTGCAAAACAGGCCATTTTTAAAGGCCATGCTGCAAAGATGCCTATGTTTTTTGTATTTTACGATTCTACTGGGTCTCTTAGGTATTTGCTCTGGGCATAATTAGGAGAATACATTTCTTTTGACAGCAACTTGTATTTAAATTTCAAAGATATAAATATTATTTAAGAGACACAGACTTACCTCAGGGTACAAGAGGAATAAAAGTGTAAATAAGATTAATAACACAAGCCATTTATAGAAGACAGATATACTGGTGCTATTTTATATATTGAGTATGAGTAGAAAAATCAGGATAATTTTTAAGGGCCTATTTTTACCTTTAAAATATAAAAAATTTAAGTTTTAACAAATGAAAAATTATGAATCCATGATAAAAGAAATCCTTATATTTCAAATTATAATAAAATTATACCTTATTTGTATTATATATCATTGTATTTTACAGTTATAAAATGTTATTTAAAAAGAAAATTTCCAGTTATCACATTTTCATAAAATCCACCAAAGTATTATACAAAAAGTCTGCACTTTAGATTGTTATTGTTTAGTTGATAAGTCATGTCTGACTGCTCTGTGACCCCATCCATTGTAGCCCACCAGGC
This sequence comes from Capra hircus, assembly GCF_001704415.2. Classification (NCBI taxonomy): domain Eukaryota; kingdom Metazoa; phylum Chordata; class Mammalia; order Artiodactyla; family Bovidae; genus Capra; species Capra hircus. The sequence continues at coordinate 99,189,438 of NC_030809.1, forward strand.
TCCTCTGTCCATGGGGTTTTCCAGGCAAGAATACTGGAGTGGGTTGCCATTTCCTTCTCCAGGGATCCAACTGACCAAGGGATCAACCCCATCTTTCCTGCATTACAGGTAGAGTCTTTCACCACTGAGCTACCAGGGAAGCCCTTATTTTAGATTAAGTATTAAATATTTTTAGAGTGAAAAGTGAAAGTGCAAGTGGCACCCAACTCTTTGTGACCCCAAGGATTGTATAGTCCATGGAATTCTCCAAGCCAGAATACTGGCGGGGGTAGCTTTTCTCTTACTCCAGGGGATCTCCCCAATCCAGGGATTGAACCCAGGTCCCCCACATTGTAGGCGGATTCTTTCCCAGCTGAGCTACAAGGGAAGCCCAAGAACACTGGAGTAGGTAGCCTATCTCTTCTCCAGCGGCTCTTCCAGACCCAGGAATAGAACCTGGGTCTCCTGCATTGCAGGCAGATTCTTTACCAAAGGAGCTATGAGGAAAGCCAGCTATTATTAAACAAATGTCTTCTAAATTAAAGTAAAAATTGCTAATAATTCTTGTCGGATAGAGATTTTAATACATCTAAATTACATTGAAAATAATTCTTTCCAAAATTGTGCATGTATCTTTTAAATGTGTATGATATATAAAATTTTTCTGAGTAGTTAAAATGAAATCTTTTTACATGTTTTTAAAGGTTAACTGAGGGGGGTGGTCCTAAGATGGCAGAGGAATAGGACAGGGAGACCACTTTCTCCCCCACAAATTCATTGAAAGATCATTTGAATGCTGAGCAAATACCACAAAACAACTTCTGGACACTGGTAGAGGACACCAGGCACCGAGAAAGGCAGCCCATTGTCTTCAAAAGGAGGTAGGACAACATATAAAAGATAAGAGAGACAAAAGAGTTAGGGATAGAGACCTGTCCTGGGGAGGGAGTCTTAAAAGAGAAGATTCCAAACACCAGAAGACCCTCTCACCAGCGGGTCTGTGGGAAGTTTTGGAATCTCAGAGGGCAACATAACTGGGAGGAAAAAATACATAAAACCCACAGATTACAAGTCTAACTACAGCTCCCAGTGGAGAAGTAGCCCAGATGCTTGCATCCACCACCAGCAAGGGGGGCTGAACAGGGAGGCACAGGATGCGTAGCTTAGGGTCAGGACCGGGCCTGAATGCCCTAGGACAATCTGAGGGAGCTAACGTGAGATAGCAACCCAAACCATGGGATAGCCAGAGGGGGGAGGAAGAAAACACACAGAGGAAAGACAGAGAGAGAGAGAGAGAGAACTTTCCCACTAAAAGCTCTAACCTAAGGCACTGCCCATCCGCTCACAGAACAAAGGATTCAGAGAATACCAGAGGAGAGATAGCCAGCTGTGGACCAGCCCACCCTCCCCCAGAGGTAGGCAGGGGCCAGCCAGAGCTGGAAAGAAAGGGGCAAACCCGGCCCCAGAGAGGGCATCCCCTACCAAACTGTGAGCAGGCTCTCAGTCGCTAACCAAGTCTTCTTGGTATCCTGAACGGTTGACATCCGTCAGGAGGGTCAGAGCCACAGACCAGCTCCCCAGAAGAGATACACAGTACACCTGAGATGCTGCTGCCCACCCAGGAAACCAAGCCGCTGGGACCGGGGAGGTGCTAAGATGCACCGCACCTGGGGAGTGTGTGCTCGTCAAGCACCTGGTCGCCTGAGCTGCTCGGACCTGGGAAGTGCACAAAACACTCACACAAAACACAGGCCTAACTGAGTCTGTACCCGAGAACCTGAACCTGAGCGGCATAGATATCGGAAGTGCACGCAACCCACGTCCCACCTTAGACAGTTACCCAGCAGAGCAACATGGAGCCTAAGCAGTGTAGACCGGGAAAGCACACACTCCATGAGCGGGGGCAAACCCAGTGTGACCCAGACACTGCGACCACTCCCCACACATGCCAGTGATATTTGTTTGCAGTGTTCCTCCCTCCCCTCAGCACAACAGAACAAGTGAGCCTAGATAAATGGCCACCTTTGCCCTCTGTGTCAGGGCAGAAGTTAGATACTGAAGAGACTTGCAAACAGAGAAGCCAAAATAAAGAAAGAAGAGGGAACCACTCTGCAAGTGACAGGTGCAACAGATTAAAACCTTGTAGTTAGCACTGGCTCAAACACAAAGAACAAACAATAAAAGCAGCAAGGGGAAAACAACAATTAACCCACAAGGTATCCATAAGGATAACAGCTGATCTTTCAATAGAACCTCTTCAAGCCAGAAGGGAACAGCAGGACATATGTAAAGTGATAAAAGAGAAAAACCTACAACCCAGATTACTGTACCCAGCAAGGATCTCATTCAAATATGAAGGAGAAATCAAAAGCTTTACAGACAAGCAAAGGCTCAGAGAATTCAGCACCACCAAACCAGCTCTCCAACAAATGCTAAAGGATCTTCTCTAGCCAGGAAACACAGAAAAGGTTTATAAACTCAAACCCAAAACAACAAAGTAAATGGCAACAGGATCATACTTATCAATAATTACCTTAAATGTAAATGGGTTGAATGCCCCAGCCAAAAGATAAAGACTGGCTGAATGGATACAAAAACAAGACCCATATGCTGTCTACAAGAGAGCCACCTCAAAGCTAGGGACACATTCAGACTGAGAGTGAAGGAGTGGAAAAAGATATTTCACAGAAAAGGAGACCATAAGAAAACAGGAGTAGCAATACTCAGATAAAATAGACTTTGAAATAAAGGCCATGAAAAGAGACAAAGAAGGACACTACATAATGATCAAAGGATTAATCCAAGAAGAAGATATAACAATTATAAATAATATGCACCCAACATAGGAGCACCACGATATGTAAGACAAATGCTAACAAGTATGAAAGGGGAAATTAACAATAACACAATAATAGTGGGAGACTTTAATACCCCACTCACACCTATGGATAGATCAACTAAACAGAAAATTAACAACACAAACTTTAAATGATAAAATGGAACAGTTAGACCTAATTTATATACATAGGACATTTCACCCTAAAACAATAAATTTCTCCTTTTTCTTAAGTGCACATGGAACCTTCTCCAGGATAGATCACATCCTGGGCCATAAATTTAGCCTTGGTAAATTCAAAAAAATTGAAATCATCTCAAGCATCTTTTCTGATGACAATGTGGTAAGATTAGATGTCAACTACAGGAAAAAAAACTATGAAAAATATGAACATATGGAGGCTAAACAACACACTTCTGAATAACCAACAAGTCATAGAAGAAATCAAAATATGCATAGAAATGAATGAAAATGAAAACACAACAACCCAAAACCTATGGGATTCAGTAAAAGCAGTGCTAAGGGGAAGGTTCATAGTAATACAAGCCTACCTCAAGAAACAGTAGAGAAATCAAATAAATAACCTAACTCTATACCTAAAGCAACTAGAAAAGGAATAAATGAAGAACCCCAGGGTTAGTAGAAGGAAAGAAATCACAAAAATTAGGGCAGAAATAAATGCAAAAGAAACAAAAGAGACCATAGCAAAAATCAACAAAGCTAAAAGCTGGTTCTTCAAGAAGATAAATAAAATAGACAAACCATCAGCCAGACTCATCAAGAAACAAAGGGAGAAGAGTCAAATCAACAAAATTAGAATTGAAAATGGATAAATCACAACAGACAACACAGAAATACAAAGGATCATAAGAGACTACTATCAGCAACTATATGCCAATAAAATGGGCAACTTGGAAGAAATGCACAAATTCTTAGAAAAGTATAACTTTCCAAAACTGAACCAAGAAGAAATAGAAAATCTTAACAGACCCATCACAAGCATGGAAATTGAAATCATAATCAGAAATCTTCCAACAAACAAAAGCCCAGGACCAGATGGCTTCACAGCTAAATTCTACCAAAAATTTAGAGAATGGCTAACACTTATCCTACTCAAACTCTTCCAGAAAATTTCAGAGGAAGGTAAACTTTGAAAATCATTCTATGAGGTCACCATTACCCTAACACCAAAACTGAACAAAGATGCCACACACACAAAAAAAACAACAACTACAGGCTAATATTACTGAAGAACATAGATGCAAACATCCTTATCAAAATTCTAGCAAACAGAATCCAACAACATATTAAAAAGATCATACATCTTGACCAAGTGGCTTTATCCCAGGGATGCAAGGATTCTTCAATATTTGCAAATCAATCAATGTGATACACCATATTAACAAATTAAAAGATAAAAACCATATGATTATCTCAATAGATGCAGAGAAAGCCTTTGACAAAATTCAACATCCATTTATGACAAAAAACCTTCCAGAAAGCAAGAATAGAAGGAACATACCTGAACATAATAAAAGCTATATATATGACAAACCCACAGCAAACATTATCCTCAATGGTGAAAAATTGAAAGCATTTCCCCTAAAGTCAGGAACAAGACAAGGGTGCCCACTCTCACAACTACTATTCAACATAGTTTTGGAAGTTTTGACCACAGCAATGAGAGCAGAAAAAGAGATAAAAGGAATCCAGACTGGAAAGGAAGAAGTAAAACTCTCACTGTTTGCAGATGACATGATCCTCTACACAGAAAACCCTAAAGACTCCACCAGAAAATTACTAGAGCTAATCAATGAATATAGTAAAGTTGAAGGATATAAAATCAACACACAGAAATCCCTTGCATTCCTATACACTGATAAAACAGAAAGAGAAATTAAGGTAACAATTCCATTCACCATTGCAACGAAAAGAATAAAATACTTAGGAATATATCTACCTAAAGAAACAAAAGACCTATATATAGAAAACTATAAAATACTAGTGAAAGAAATCAAAGAGGACACAAACAGATGGACAAATATACCATGTTCATGGATCGGAAGAATCAATATAGTGAAAATGAGTATACTACCCAAAGCAATCTATAGATTCAATACAATCCCTATCAACGGTATTTTTCAGAGAATTAGAACAAACAATTTCACAATTTGTTTGGAATTACAAAAAACCTCAAATAGCCAAAGCTATCTTGAGAAAGCAGAATGGAACTGGAGGAATCAACCTGCCTGACTTCAGGCTCTACTACAAAGCTTCAGTCATCAAGACAGTATGGTACTGGCACAAACACAGAAACACAAATCAATGGAACAAAACAGAAAGCCCAGAGATAAGTCCACGCACCTATGGACACCTTATCTTTGACAAAGGAGGTTAAGAATATACAATGGAGAAAAGACAATCTCTAACAAGTGGTGCTGGGAAAACTGGTCAACCACTTGTAAACGAATGAAACTGGAACACTTTCTAATACCATACACAAAAATAAACTAAAAATGGATTAAAGATCTAAATGTAAGACCAGAAACCAGAAAACTCCTAGAGGAAAACATAGCCAAAACACTCTCTCACATAAATCATGGCAGGACCCTCTATGACCTACCTCCCAGAGTAATGGAAATAAAAGCAAAAATAAACAAATGGGACCTAATTAAACTTAAAAGCTTTTGTGAAGGAAACTATAAGCAAGGTGAAAAGACAGCCTTCAGAATGGGAGAAAATAATAGCAAATGAAACGACTGACAAAGAATTAATGTCAAAAATATACAAGTAGCTCCTGCAGCTCAATTCCAGAAAAAGCGATCCAAAAAAAAAAAAAAAAAGGCCAAAGAACTAAACAGACATTTCTCCAAAGAAGACATAGAGATGGCTAACAAACATATGAAAAGATGCTCAACATCACTCATTCTCAGAGAAATGCAAATCAAAACCACAATGAGGTACCATCTCATGCCGGTCAGAATGGCTGCTATCAAAAAGTCTACAAACAATAAATGCTGGAGAGGGTGTAGAGAAAAAGGACCCCTCTTACACTGTTGGTGGGAATGCAAACTAGTACAACTACTATGGAGAACAGTGTGGGAGATTCCTTAAAAAGCTGGAAATAGAACTGCCATACGACCTAGCAATCCCACTGCTGGGCATACACACTGAGGAAACCAGAACTGAAAGAGACACATGTACCCCAATGTTCATCGCAGCACTGTTTATAATAGCCAGGACATGGAAGCAACCTAGATGTCCATCAGCAGATGAATGGATAAGAAAGCTGTGGTACATATACACAATGGAGTATTACTCAGCCATTAAAAATACATTTGAATCAGTTCTAATGAGGTGGATGAAACTGGAGCCTATTATACAGAGTGAAGTAAGCCAGAAAGAAAAACACCAATACAGTATACTAATGCATACATATGGAATTTAGAAAGATGGTAATGATGACACTATATGCAAGACAGCAAAAGAGACACAGATGTAAAGAACAGACTGTTGGACTACATGGGAGAAGGCGAGGGTGGGATGATATGTGAGAAAAGCATTGAAACATGTGTATTATCATATATGAAACAGATCACCATTCCAGGTTTGATGCATGAAGCAGGGTACTCAGGGCTGGTGCACTGGGATGACCCTGAGAGATGGGATGGAGAGGGAGGTGGGAGGGAGGGTCAGGATGGGGAACACATGTATACCATGGCACATTCATTTAAAGTAATTAGCCTCCAATAAAAAAAAAAATAAATCACAGACTTTTAGGCAAACTTAAGAAATGGGTACATTGAAAGAAACTTTGTTTTTTGACTTCTAGGTAATACTCCAAAGTAACCATGAGGTTGTTGTATTATGATCTCCTACAAGAAATGTTATCACAGTTTATAGTTCTTTCCTTGGTATTCCCAAGGAGCAAGATGAATCAGTTCAGTTCAGTTCAGTCACTCAGTCGTGTCTGACTCTTTGGGACCCTATGAACCGCAGCATGCCAGGCCTCTCTGTCCCTTACCAACTGCCTTCGTCTACCCAAACTCATGTCTATTGAGTCAGTGATGCCATCCAACCATCTCATCCTTTGTCGTTCCCTTTTCCCCCTTCCCCCAATCTTGCACAGCATCAGGGTCTTTTTAAATGAGTCAGCTCTTCACATCAGGTGGCCAAAGTATTGGAGATTCAGCTTCAACATCGTCCTTCCAATGAACACCCAGGACTGATCTCCTTTAGGATGGACTGGTTGGATCTCCTTGCAGTCCAAGGGACTCTCAAGAGTCTTCTCCAACACCACAGTTCAAAAGCATCAATTCTTCGGTGTTCAGCTTTCTTTATAGTCCACTCTAACATCCATACACGACCACTGGAAAAACCATAGCCTTGACTAGATGGACTTTTGTTGACAAAGTAATGTCTCTGCTTTTTAATGTGCTGTCTAGGTTGGTCATAACTTTCCTTCCAAGGACTAAGCATCTTTTAATTTCATGGCTGCAATCACCATCTGCAGTAATTTTGGAGCCCCTCAAAATAAAGTCAGCCACTGTTTCCACTGTTTCCCCATCTATTTGCCATGAAGTGATGGGACCAGATGCCATGATCTTCCTTTTCTGAATGTTGAGCTTTAAGCCCACTTTTTCACTCTCCTCTTTCACTTTCATCAAGAGGCTCTTTAGTTCTTCACTTTCTGCTATAAGGGTGGTGTCATCTGCATATCGGAGGTTATTGATATTTGTCCCAGAAATCCTGATTCCAGCTTGTGCTTCCTCCAGGCCAGCGTTTCTCATGATGTACTCCATATATAAGTTAAATAAGCAGGTTGACAATATACAGCCTCGACATACTCCTTTTCCTATTTGGAACCAGTCTGTTGTTCCATGTCCAGTTCTAACTGTTGCTTCCTGACCTACATACAGGTTTCTCAAGAGGCAGTTCAGGTGGTCTAGTATTCCTATCTTTCAGAATTTTCCACAGTTTATTGTGATCCACACAGTCAAAGGCTTCCAATCCCAAAGAAAGGCAATGCCAAAGAATGCTCAAACTACCACACAATTGCACTTATCTCACATGCTAGTAAAGTAATGCTCAAAATTCTCCAAGCCAGCCTTCAGCAATACGTGAACCATGAACTTCCATACGTTCAAGCTAGGCAGAGGAACCAGAGATCAAATTGCCAACATCCGCTGGATGTTTGAAAAAGCAAGAGAGTTTCAGAAAGACATCTATTTCTGCTTTATTGACGGTGCCAAAGCCTTCAACTGTGTGGAAAGAGACAAAAATCAATGCTGAAGGATAACAGTCTAAATTTTTGAAATTTAAGATGTACCTGAGGGGACTTCCCTGGTGGTCCAGTGGTAAAGAATCTGCCTTGCAATGCAGAGGATGTGGGTTCGATCCCTGGTCCAGGAACTAAAATTCCACATGCCAGGGAGCAAATAAGCCTGTGTGCCACAGCTACTGAGCCTATGCAACACAACTGGAGAGACGGAGTGCCACAAGGAAAGATTCCACATGACACAAGGAAGATCCCACATGTCTCAACTAACACCTGATACAGCAAAAAAAAAAAAAAAAAAAAAGATGGACCTGAAAAAAAGAAAAAGTATAATCAAATCTAACAGGACAGATCCTATTGCCTATGACAGAGTGATATGGTCTTGAGAGCCTATTCTTTTGTCTCTGGTGATCTAAAGATTCAGACTGAGGAAGACCTTCCTAAATCATGATCTGTATGAACTGTCTTATGTGGTTCTATAAGAATTTGGTTAAAAGAGAAGTAAATCTTGTTCTGCTGAAAAAAAAAATAAAGGTAACTGAATTTTAAAATTAAAATTAAAGTGAGTGAAGTCACTCAAGTCTTGTCCGACTCTTTGTGACCACATGGGTTGTAGCCCACCAGGCTCCTCCATGCATGGGATTCTCCAGCAAGAATACTGGAGTGGGTTGCCATTTCCTTCTCCAAGGGATCTTCCCGAGCCAAGGATTGAACCCAGGTCTACTGCATTGCAGGCATACACTTTAACCTCTGAGCCACCAGATAAAGTACAATACAGAAGTATGTCATATAAGTACACACATCTTCAATAGAAAAATGGGTTTGCTTAAACAAAAGTATGTATATGGGCTATTCTACTTTATTTTTCACTAAGTAATGATTAATATAAATATAGGATTATAAAAATATTCTCATGACTTGAGGGGTTATACACTTTTTCTGCATACAAATTATTAGATGACGTCTGAAACTTGAACTACTCTCTTCTGTTTTATGGCTTTGTCGCCTAAAGTGCTGACATAGTTATTCTGTAATAGACGCATGTTTAACAACCTTTTGTGTTTATTGATTCTTGGGGAGATATATAAAAGACTCTTAAGACTGCTCTCATGATTATTCAGATAATATGACTAAAGTGTTCATGAATTTGTGATTGACATAGTTTGAAGTTTTTGTAAATGAAAACAGTAGATTTGGAGCTACTTTGTCACACTGCTGAAACCAACTTGAGTTTCCAATGATTAGTAATAATTAAAGCACATATATTTCATAAGACTTGAGTTACATCAGCATATAAACCTTCACAAGGCTAAAAATATTAAATATAAAAATATTTATTAACTATGATAATATATTAAAATTAATATAAGAAAAACAAATAAGGTAATTTATATGTCTGTATATTCTTATTAATTATAGGTTAAAGAAAAAATATAGAAATTACATATCTAAGCTAGAGGACTAATATAAATTTGGGGTATTTTTAGTGAAAAATATATTAATAGTAAATCAAAAAGTAGGATCAGTGTCGTGTACACAAAGAAACATGAAAATGGTACCTGTGTTACCTTTTCACTTTGATGACTAGGAGGAGTTTCTTGGACTAAATTCAGATGTTACAAGAGATTTCTGATTAACAAGGTGGAAGCAATTAGTTTTTTAACATCAATTTTTTAAAGATTACCTATAACATCTTATTTTTTCTTTACAACTTAATAATTACATTCTAAAAGTATTAAAGTTTAGAATTAAAGGTTACACTAGGTCATTTCAGAATTTTGAGTTAGCCCTGCCTAAGTACTATATGGCTTTAACCTACAGTAAAATTTGTTCTTTTAACAGTTAGTAAAAGAAAAAAATGCAACTGAGCTATTAGGAGGTAATAAGATGCAGAATATGAAGCCAAGATATGCCCAATATTGGCATGACACCAGTCATACCTTGAGAATGTTAAGTAACAATGAAGAAATGAACAAGTACATTTAGTAGTAATTTGTTAATATTCACCAAGGGGTAACTTTATATAAAATATATGGTGAAAGTTTGGATTATCAGTACAAATATACACCTAGTTACCACTTATACTGTAAAGTGTTATCTCTCTGATATGATAAAAAGTATCCTTAACATTTTCTGCTTTTCCTGCAGCATCTAATTTAATGCTGTGTACATAATAGTTGCAATGTACTGCGCAGAAGCGCGGAGGAGCTACCCCACACCCAAGGTCAGGGGTGGCAGCCGAGAGGAGCTACCCCACGCCCGAGGTCAGGGGTGACAGGCAAGAGGAGCTACCCCAGGTCCAAGGTCAGGGGCGGCGGCCGAGAGAAGCCACCCCATGTCCAAGGTGCGGCAGCAGCACAGGCGCAGGAGGGACGAGAGGAGCTACTCCACATTCAAGGTCAGGAGGGGCAGCCCTGAGGTGATACCCCTCCTCCAAGCTAAGGAGCAGCGACTGCAATATGCTGGAGCAGCCGTGAAGAGATACCCCACATCCAAGGTAAGAGAAACCCAAGTAAGATGGTAGGTGTTGCGAGAGGGCATCAGAGGGCAAACACACTGAAACCATAATCACAGAAAACTACTCAATCTGATCACACGGACAACAGCCTTGTCTAACTCAACGAAACTAAGTCATGCCGTGTGGGGCCACCCAAGACGTGCAAGTCATGGTGGAGAGGTCTGACAGAATGTGGTCCACTAGAGAAGGGAATGGCAAACCACTTCAGTATTCTTGCTTTGAGAACCCCATGAACAGCATGAAAAGGCAAAATGATAGGATACTGAAAGAGGAACTCCCCAGGTCAGTAGGTGCCCAATATGCTACTGGAGATCAGTGGAGAAATAACCCCAGAAAGAATAAAGGGATGGAACCAAAGCAAAAATACCCAGTTGTGGATGTGACTGGTGATAGAAGCAAGGTCCGATGCTATAAAGAGCAATATTACATAGGAAACTGGAATGTTAGGTCCATGAATCAAGGCAAATTGGAAGTGGTCAAACAGGAGATGGCAAGAGTGAAAGTCAACATTCTAGAAATCAGCGAACTAAAATGGACTGGAATGGGTGAATTTAACTCAGATGACCATTATATCTACTACTGTGGGCAGGAATCCCTCAGAAGAAATGGAGTAGCCATCATGGTCAACAAAAGAGTCCCAAATGCAGTACTTGGATGCAGTCTCAAAAATGACAGAATGATCTCTGTTCATTTCCAAGGCAAACCATTCACTACCACAGTAATCCAAGCCTATGCCCCAACCAGTAATGCTGAAGAAGCTAAAGTTGAATGGTTCTATGAAGACCTACAAGACCTTTTAGAACTAACACCCGAAAAAGATGTCCTTTTCATTATAAGGGTCTAGAATGCAAAGAGTAGGAAGTCAAGAAACACCTGGGGTAACAAGCAAATTTGGTCTTGGAATACAGAATGAAGCAGGGCAAAGGCTTATAGAGTTTTGCCAAGAGAACACACTGGTCATAGCAAACACCCTCTTCCAACAACACAAGAGAAGACTCTACACATGGACATCACCAGATGGTCAACACCAAAATCAGATTGATTATATTCTTTGCAGCCAAAGATGGAGAAGCTCTATACAGCCAACAAAAATAAGACCGGGAGCGGACTGTGGCTCAGATCATGAACTCCTTATTGCCAAATTCAGACTTAAATTGAAGACAGTAGGGGAAACCACTAGACCATTCAGGTATGACCTAAATCAGATCCCTTATAATTATACAGTGGAAGTGAGAAATACATTTAAGGGACTAGATCTGATAGACAGAGTGCCTGATGAACTATGGTTGGAGGTTCGTGACATTGTACAGGAGACAGGGATCAAGATCATCACCATGGAAAAGAAATGCAAAAAAGCAAAATGGCTCCTGGGGATCCTTACAAATAGCTGTGAAAAGAAGAGAAGCAAAAAGCAAAGGAGAAAAGGAAGATATAAGCATCTGAATGCAGAGTTCCAAAGACTAGCAAGGAGAGATAAGAAAGCCTTCCTCAGCAATCAATGCAAAGAAATAGAGGAAAAGAACAGAATGGGAAACACTAAAGATCTCTTCAAGAAAATTAGAGATACCAAGGGAACACTTCATGCAAAGATGGGCTCGATAAAGAACAGAAATGGTATGGACCTAACGAAGCAGAAGATATGAAGAAGGGGTGGCAAGAATACATAGAAGAACTGTACAAAAAAGAGCTTCACGACCCGGATAATCATGATGGAGTGATCACTCACCTAGAGCCAGACATCCTGGCATGTGAAGTCAAGTGGGCCTTAGAAAGCATCACTATGAACAAAGCTAGTGGAGGTGATGGAATTTCAGTTGAGCTATTTCAAACCCTGAAAGATGATGCTGTGAAAGTGCTGCACTCAATATGCCAGCAAATTTGGAAAACTCACCAGTGGCCACAGGACTGGAAAAGGTCAGTTTTCATTCCAATCCCAAAGAAAGGTAATGCCAAAGAATGCTCAAACTACTGCACAATTGCACTCATCTCACACGCTAGTAAAGTAATGCTCAAAATTCTCCAAACCAGGCTTCAGCAATATGTGAACTGTGAACTTCCAGATGTTCAAGGTGGTTTTAGAAAAGGCAGAGGAACCAGAGATCAAATTGCCAACATCCGCTGGATCATGGAAAAAGCAAGAGAGTTCCAGAAAAAACATGTGCTTTATTGACTATGCCAAAGCCTTTGAATGTGTGGATCGGAATAAACTGTGGAAAATTCTGAAAGAGATGGGAATAGCTGACCACCTGACTTGCCTCTTGAGAAACTGTATGCAGGTCAGGAAGCAACAGTTAGAACTGGACATGGAACAACAGACTGCTTCCAAATAGGAAAAGGATTACGTCAAGGCTGTATATCGTCACCTTGCTTATTTAACTTCTACGCAGAGTACATCATGAGAAACGCTGGGCTGGAAGAAGCACAAGCTGGAATCAAGATTGCCAGGAGAAATATCAATAACCTCAGATATGCAGATGACACCACCCTTACGGCAGAAAATGAAGAGGAACTAAAAAGCTTCTTGATGAAAGTGAAAGAGGAGAGTGAAAAAGTTTGCTTAAAGCTCAACATTCAGAAGATAAAGATCATGGCATCTGGTCCCATCACTTCATGGCAAATAGATGGGGAAACAGTAGAAACAGTGTCATACTTTATTTTCTTGGGCTCCAAAATCACTACAGATAGTAACTGCAGCCATGAAATTAAAAGATGCTTAGTCCTTGGAAGGAAAGTTATGACCAACCTAGACAGCATATTCAAAAGCAGAGATACTATTTTGCCAACAAAGGTCCATCTAGTCAAGGCTATGGTTTTTCCAGTGGTCATGTATGGATGTAAGAGTTGCACTGTGAAGAAAGCTGAGCACCGAAGAATTGATGCTTTTGAACTGTGGTGTTGGAGAAGACTCTTGAGAGTCCCTTGGACTGCAAGGAGATCCAACCAGTCCATTCTAAAGGAGATCAGTCCTGGGTGTTCATTGGAAGGACTGATGCTAAAGCTGAAATGCCAATACTTTGGCCACCTCATGCGAAGAGTTGACTTATTGGAAAAGACTCTGATGCTGGGAGGGATTGGGGGCAGGAGGAGAAGGGGACGACCGAGGATGAGATGGCTGGATGGCATCACCGACTTGATGGACATGGGTTTGGGTGAACTCCGGGAGTTGGTGATGGACAGGGAAGCCTGGCGTGCTGCAATTCATGGCGTTGTAAAGAGTCGGACAAGATTGAGCAACTGAACTGAACTATATATAATAGTATTTTAAGAAATTTAAAAAAATACTTAGTTCATTACTAAAATCTATAGGTATAATTCAGTAGAGGAATGCAATTTAAAATCTGAATAACTGAGAACGTCCACGGTAGTCCCGTGGTTCCATCTCTGTGATCCCAGTGCAGGAGGTGTGGATTCAGTTCCCAGTCTGGGATCCTGAATGTCACATGGTGTGGCCAAAAAAGTCTTAATAACTGCTAAAATGGTAAAATTACCTCATCCTGTTCACATGTTCATAGTTATCAGAGAATAGTAACATCTTAAGAACTTTACTCATGGGATTCTCTCAAACATTCTGATACAGGATTATTTATGACATATGTTATTGTATTATTTTAAATAATAATCCCTTAAGTGTAAAATTCACCATGAATATAGTAATTTTTATTACATAAAGAACATTATATAGACAGAAACATATAATATACTTTCTTTAATGATTTTGTTTTATCCTCAACTTGTTTTCTTAGTACTTTAACTGTCACTTTCATTTCAACTCATTCATTTATTCAACAACAATTTTCTAAGCACCACTATAATGCTGGCTCTAATCACAACACTTATGATACAATGGTATGCAAGATTCCTGTCTGCATAGATCTTACAATCTGGGAGAAGATAAACTATAAACAAGTATAAAATAAGATAATGGGATAGAGTTCTAGAGGTTAGGTGTAAGAAAAGGCAAAATTAAGTGTTCTGGGAAGGCCTCTCTTATAAGTTAAAATTTGATCTATCACTGAAGAATAAATAAGATACACTTGAATATTTGGTGGAAGAACATCAAATAGGAAAAATCCTTTGTTTAGGAATAATAAAAAGCCAAAATGGCTGGAATATACTATATCAGGTACAAATTGTACAGTGGACTTCATTACAATTATAATAAGAAGCCACTGGACTGTGTTTTCTGAAAAGATCACTTAGGCTGCTCTGCTCTAAGAGGCTGCTCAGTCTCTTAGAATGTGTAGAGAGAACTCAGAAAAGCAAGAATGAAAGCAGAGAAAGCCAAGTTCCTTTAGGTTACTATGCTTTAGGCTATTACTTTATGTATATATGCACATGTGCACACACACACATAGTTTTTGGTTTAATATTTTGGCATGGTTTTCTTGACATTTCTTTTCCAGTTACTCATGTTTGATATGGGCAGCCCTATCAAGAACGTGTATTTCTCCAATACAGGTGGTTTAATCTTCCTTTAGTTTCTTCTCACTTTATGTGATAATTGTTTTTATATTCGTAAGTACTTTAAATTGAAGAGTGAGTCATTTATTTTTGGGGGGGTGTTATTTTTATTTATTTTTATTATTTTTACTTTATTTTGCTTTACAATACTGTATTGGTTTTTGTATGCTAACAATATTTGTTTTTTCTGAGAATGAAGGTAGCTAGAAGAGGGAGAGCTGCACCTGGTTCTTCATATCCCTTTCCAAGTTTTACTGGAAGCACTGTACCTGATTTCACTCTATCTAATCAAGGGAATATTCTTTTCCCAAGAAAAGTGCTCTTGGTTCTTGAGGGATTCTTAGAAGATTTCATCTTAACTATCTTCATTGATCCTGTGGCTACTACTTTCTACTCAATGCAGATTTTACTCACCTCTCTTCAGCAGCTTTCTTTACTCTCTTCCCAGGCACAGAAGCAAATATGGGAAACCAACGGAAGAGGTCACGACTTTTGGGTCTTCTGGGTGTCTCTTAACCTGAGCATCATTTCCCTTGGATGATTTCTTTTTCCCCTTGGATGATTTCTTTTTCCCCTTGGATGGCCTTATCTTTACTATTCTCTTGGATGTCCTCTTGCACTAAAGCCCATATATCTGGAGATAATGCTCTGCCTTTCTTTAACCTTTCTTCTCCAGCAGGAAAAATCAGAATGACAAGCCCTAATTTTTCTTAGTCATTCTAGTAAAAAGAACACTTACTAGGGAAGAACTTGTCTTCTGAGGAATATTCCAGGCCTTTACCCTGAGTTACTCCCTCAGTTCCCATCTCTTCAGATAGGAGAAAATTAGGTTGAGCTCTCAGGATTTTAATTAATCCCCTTCCCTACTCTTCACACCAATGCATTCAGAAGGCAACAGAGTTCACAGCCATGTCCATTCCTGGAATCCATTACCTCTCTCTTTCACTGCCTGTCATTTTTCAGAGATTATAGTTATAAATCCATGTTATGATGTTAGATGTACAGGGTGTCAGTGGTCCTGGATAATTAACACGTAAGGAAAACACCACCTATATAGTAATAAGTGACTTGTCTTAATAAATAGGCACTATGTGTTTGGGGAGGCCTGGCATGCTGCGATTCATGGGGTCGCAAAGAGTCGGACACAACTGAGCGACTGAACTGAACTGATGTGGTACCAGGCACTGTTCCAAGAACTTTACATTTACACTTATCTAGACACACACCCATTTAATCATAACTACAAACCCGATGAAATAGGAAGTAGTGTCAACTCCATTTTACAGACCAAAAAAAAAAAAAAACTGAATCACAGAGAGGTTAAATAACTTGCCCAAAGTCATAGAGCTGGAATGTACTGAAACAAGAATTCAAATCCCGATCATTGGTTACAATGTCCAAGTTCCTAAACAATACATATACTGTGTCTTTATATCAGAAATATATAGTTTAAGCCAGAGTTGAGATCCAAAATCTGAAATATAGGGCTCTCAACTTCTAGGCCAAACTGTCTGATTTTCATTAATTATTATTTATTAAATGTTTATCCCAGTTGATAATCTTATAATCATAGGAGATACAAGAATCATTATATCAATTTTATAAAACAAAGAACGTGAAGAGCTAAATCAAGTTGGTTTAGAGTTAGCATGTGTGTCTGAGTCTCTGTTACTTCAAAGCACTGGTTATAACATTGTCATTTAGTCGCTAAGTTGTGTCTAACTCTTTTGTGACCTCATGGACTGCAGCCCACTAGGCTCCTCTGCAATAGGATTTTCCAGGCAAGAACACTGGACTGGGTTGCCATTTCCTTCTCCAGGGGATCTTTCTGATCCAGGGATCGAACCTGCCTTTCCTGCAGGTGGATTCTTTACCGCTGACCCAACTGGGAAGCCTGATTATTACGGCTATACCTCTATTCAACTGTTATAATGCATTCCTTTGTAACATTTTTTAATCTTTAACTGATTTCTATTAAAATCCATATAAGCTCATTTTGACATTTCAATAATTTTCTTGTTCTGAATTGTATGGTAAAAGTCTTATTTCAAGGATAGTACCCAGGCCTAATTTTACACACAGAATGTTAAAGAATAATTTTGAGGGCAAAAGTCCATGACTGAGTGACGTTTGAATGAGGACATACAGAACTTGTCTACACATGCTGTAATATAAATTTTGTGAAACTCTGGTCACAGTAAGAAATAGCTGCTGCCAAGTCACTTCAGTCATTTCCGACTCTGTGCGACCCCACAGATGGGAGCCCACCAGGCATCTCTGTCCCTGGGATTCTCCAGGCAAGAATACTGGAGTAGGTTGCCATTTCCTTCTCCAATGAATGCATGCATGCATGCTAAGTCGGTTCAGTCATGTCCAACTCTGTGCGACCCTATGGACAGCAGCCCACCAGGCTCCTCTGTCCCTGGGATTTTCCAGGCAAGAATACTGGAATGGGTAGCCATTTTCTTCTCTGAGAAATAGCTACTTTGATCCAAATGAATGCCATTCATTGTATCTAAAAAAGGTAATTAAAATCTCAGCCAAGAAAATTAAATCATACATTGGAATCCTTCCTACATTCTTTTATGTTCTAACACTTAGTTACTATCTCTAACCTTTGGTTTGTTTATGAAAATCAGTAAACCATGACAAACCCATACTCCAAAACAATTATATTTTGAAGAGTCAAAGAAGTAGTTTAAGAAAAATACTAATTTATGGTAAGATAATATTTTTCAAGAAATATACACTTACTTCTGCCTTTTTACGAGCTTCCATAGCTTTCATAAGCATCATATGTTGTCGCCTTCTCTCTCGTTCCTATTAAGCCAGATAAAATTAGGAATATAACTCAATCATAGTTAACAGTTTGATCTTCAAATGGAGAAACAAAACAAAACAAAAAACTCTGTATAGCATGTTTAGCATTTATAGACAAGTCACAGTAAATACTAAATATAAGACAAGAATGGCCAGTCTGTGCATGTTTTAGTTCAGGTTTAGAAAGCAAATACAAGAACAATCAAAAGCAAAAAGGTAAAGCAATGAACATGGAGACAGTGTAAACAGAAGCATACAAGATTTACTTATGGTCAGTTGTGATGCTCCTTCAAAAGCTGGCAGAACAAAAAGCATAATGGTTGGCTGGAACAGGTCAGTTACCTTACATCTGCTATTAGAAAAACCACAAATATGTACTATAGCCAATTAAACTAAAGGTTGTGTTCTTAAATTTTTATTTAGATCAGGCAGAAATTGCTTTAAAATCACTTTTACGTCACGGTTTTAGAATTACTTTTATTTCAAATACACTATCATTTTGTAAATCCAATAATCCACCGACAAATTAGAAAGTTTTTTTTACAGCTTTAACACCAATTTAAACTAGTCATGGTTCATATAACACCATCAATGAAATGAGATATTCCTGTTTACTGATGTCTGTCCCTTGATGCAGTATTGAAAGCCACTAAAGCTGCACCATGGGCTCACAAGTTAAATCTAAAAGGCACAGTATGAAAATAAAGTAAGCACTAGCTTACTTTGATAGTCTCCTTTTATTTAAAAAAAAAAAAATCACAGGTATAATGTTGAAACCGTTCTTTTTGTTTAAATATATGTGGTTCACCCAAAGGGATATTTCTAAAAATTTCTAAAATTTATATAAAACCAGAATATATTTCATATTCTCTCATCAAACTAACCCAAAATTCCCATTGTATTCAATGGCAGTTTTGCATCTAGAATGATGGGAGAATATGGGTCATAATTGTATCTAATTGTATAGTGATCCAACTTTCACTGTGACATCAGTAATGTAAACTTTTAGACAGCAGCCTATTTAAGGCTTGCAAGATTCAATTACAAATCTTGGATATATACCGTATTTCTTTTATAGATAGACAAGCAGATGTATGCAATGCACTGTGCTGTAAAGCCATGCAGCAGTATGTAATATGACAGCAGCCAGTGCTACACTTTATGCATTGCTATGACAACCATATCACAACCAAATCACAATGCGGTGTTAGATGTACAAAAATAAACATACCCATACCATATCTAGTCTATGCCTCTCCAACTCCTGGTAGAAAGAGTTGGCACAACATTATGAAACAGAAATCACAGAGTCATGAAACCAATTTTTAACCCCCCAAAAGAAACCAATACCAAAGCAAGGAATTTAAGCAGGAATTACATTGGAAATTTTTAAGAAAATATTTTGAAGATTTTTCAAAAATTAGATATAAGAAAAATTATAAAATTTACATTTCAAAATTTGTATAACTGTATGGATACAGACCTGATGCTTTAGAAGAACAGCTTGCTGTCTTCTCATTTCTTTTTCCTTAAAAATAAAAAACTTTTAATATATGATTTTTAGGAAAAATTTTAAACATGCTACAAATATTAAAAGTCCTTTTCTGAGATTCTATAGTTTTCTATTAGGTTGAATCACATGAAATTTCAAATATCTAATTTTTTTTTTACTTATAAAGTGGCAACTTCATATGGTTACCTAATACATAAAAACTGTATAATAAGAGCAAGCATCTGACTTAACAGCACACTTCAGTGGTATGTTTACAGAACTGACTAGCTAGATGGACAGAGTATATCACATACAAATGGCACTTTAAAAAAAAAACATAAAAAGCAACCCACATGTCTAGCTGATTAAAACTCTCTCCACTCTGAATATAAATTCCTAAAAACTCTATGATTAACAGGATCTATATCATTTCCACACACTGTACAGGAATGAGAGTGACAAGAGACAAAGGGATAAATTTGAGATTTTTATGTCCACCTACAATTGAGGGCATTATTTCAAAAGGGTGGGGCTTAATGCACGTAATTCTGTGAATCTCACCACATGAGTATTTCATAAAGCTAAAATATGAATGAAGTGAATATAAAGGGCAGTCATGAAAAGGAGTAGAAATCTGAAGAACAAAGTAAGAGAGTCTATGTAAAAAAGGTGACAAATGGTTCCCTAGCTTTATAAGATGTAATCAATTCAGTTCAGTTCAGGTTTTTTTTTCGCTTTTGGCATAAGGGTGGTGTCATCTGCATATCTGAGGTTATTGATATTTCTCCTGGCCATCTTGATTCCAGCTTGTGCTTCATCCATCCTAGCATTTCTCATGATATACTCTGCGTATAAGTTAAATAAGCAGGGTGACAATACACAGACTTGACGTACTCCTTTTCCTATTTGGAACCAGTCTGTTGTTTTATGTCCAGTTCTAACTGTACCTTCCTGACCTACATACAGATTTCTCAAGAGGCAGGTCAAGTGGTCTGGTATTCCCATCTCTTTCAGAATTTTCCACAGTTTATTGTGATCCACACAGTCAAAGGTTTTGGCATTGTCAGTAAACGTCAATAGACGTTTTTCTGAAACTCTTGCTTTTTCTATGATCCAGCGGATATTGGCAATTTGATCTCTGGTTCCTCTGCCTTTTCTAAAACCGGCTTGAACATCTGGAAGTTCACAGTTCACATACTGTTGAAGCCTGGCTTGGAGAATTTTAAGCATTACTTTACTAGCATGTGAGATGAGTGCAATTGTGGGGTATCTGAGCATTCTTTGGCATTGCCTTTCTTAGGGATTGGAATGAAAAATGACTTTTTCCATTCCTGTGGCCACTGCTTAGTTTTCCAAATTTGCTAGCATAATGAATGCAGCACTTTCACAGAATCAACTTTTAGGATTTGAAATAGCTCAACTGGAATTCCATCACCTCCACTAGCTTTGTTTGTAGTGATGTTTCCTAAGGCCCACTTGACTTCTCATTCCAGGATGTTTGGCTCTAGGTGAGTGATCACACCATCATGTAATTGAATGTAATAGTAGCAGCTATCTCTGGAATTGTTAGGCCCACTTGGCTGCTTATTTTCAGTAAAGAAGTATCAGAAAAATTGGAAGATAAGAGATGGAATGTGTGTGTGTAGGGGCAGGGGGCAGTGGTTAGAAGGGGCATGAGGGTCCAACTCTCTCATGCTTCATGCCAGAAAATCAAAACCAAAACAGCTCCAAACAACATTCGAAGTTACAGTAACTAGCAACGGCTATTTTTAGTATTGGTAAGTGATAGCTGATAAAGCTAGGTTTTGTTTTTGGAAGGCTTTTCACTTTTTAATACTTACGAACAGTTGCTAGACATTGACAAAGAGAAAATTATAATCTAAGTAGAGAACTGGATTTGGAACATAAATAGCTCTGAGGAGATCTTATCCATTAATACTATATTCAGGTATTATGTGATAGTTTGTATTTCTGATTTGATGTCTGCTATTTAAAGAGCTCAAAGTATCACACAGAACCTGTATAATAAAATATTAAAATGTATATACAATATATAAACACTAAAAACACACATTATGCACATTTTATCTATGATCAACATTTTTTTCAACGAGTCATTTTGAGGAGGGCTATTTTTAATATAATCGATACTAGTATTAGTTCAGTTCAGTCGCTCAGTCATGTCTGACTCTTTGCGACCCCATGAACTGCAGCACACCAGGCCTCCCTGTCCATCACCAACTCCCAGAGTTTACCCAAATCCATGTCCATTGAGTTAGTGATAATTGATACTAGGATAATACCATATAATTTTTATTCTTAAAAAACAGATTCTCATCTAAACTAACCTTTATTCGTTTCTCGGCCTCCAATAATTTGGCATTTGCTGCTTCTTCCTTCTTTTTCTTTTTTGCCTGTGTATGGAAAACAGGTCTCAAAGTCATACAACAGTACTGCAACCTGAAAATAATCTATGACTTGAACATGGAGCTATGTGACTCATAAGACAGAAAACAACACGTGACATATATGTAGACAATTACAGATTTTCACAGTTAATATTATATTTACAAACTAATTTTCATTTCTAATGTAAAGATTAGCATTAAAATGTAAAAAATTCTTAAAATTTCTTAGAATATGTCAGCTTTTCTTGATTTTTTTCAGTTCTATTAAAAAAGTCTGAAATAATTATTTTACATTAAAACAATCACAGAAAAAGTTTTTTATATAATATTTGCTTTTTTCTGATTTTTAAAAGTAAAACATGATCACTGTATAAAATTAAGAAGATGGGGTAGATTTTAAACTGTAAATATAAGCTATTTTTCTCTAGCTGTTAATTGTGATTAAATTCGAGGTTTCCAAGAAAGACAGAATGGAAACTTACAGTCTTTCTTGAAGTACATTTTGAATATCAAGATCATGATGCCAAATCTGAGCTTCATAATCTTAAAGGCATTAACTATCTAGTAGTTTCATAATTATTCAGTAGTTATTAATTTACTTTAAGATATTAGTACTTTTGATTTGGATTTTTAAAATTTATTTAAAATGGGTTAGGAAATATATGTATATTTCTAGAAGGAAAAATCATACAAAAGAAAGCTTCAGCTATTTGCCACCCTCAGGGAATAAATCATCTCTATAGCAATAGTTTCCTGAATAGCTGGGAGGCTGTGGTGTGCTCAGTCGCTCAGTTGTGTCTGACTCTTTGCGACCCCACGAACTGTAGCCCACCAGGCTCCTCTGTCCACGAGGATTTTCCAGGCAAGAACACTGGAGTGGGTTGCCATGCACTCCTCCAGGGGATCTTCCCAACTAGGGATACAACCCATGTCTCCTACACTACATGCGGATAAGCCAAAAGGGAACCCCAGCTGGGAGGGTACACCAATGCTAAACACTGAATGTTATTTTCACAATTTTGGATGGAAATTTTGAGATATATACTATTTTCACAATTTTGGATGGAAATTTTGAGATATATACTATTTTCACAATTTTGGATGGAAATTTTGAGATATATACTATTTATATATAGTATATTTATTTTTTATTTTTTTGAGATATATACTATTTAGACACAGTAGGAGAAGGTGATGGCACCCTACTCCAGTACTCTTGCCTGGAAAATCCCATGGACAGAGGAGCCTGGTGTGCTGCCGTCCATGGGGTAGCTAAGAGTCGGACACGACTGAGCGATTTCACTTTCACTTTCATGCACTGGAGAAGGAAATGGCAACCCATTCCAGTGTTCTTGCCTGGAGAATCCCAGGAATGGAAGAGCCTGATGGGCTGCCATCTATGGGGTCACACAGAGTCGGACATGACTGAAGTGACTTAGCAGCAGCAGCAGCAGCATGCTAACTATAATTTGGCTTTTTCTTGATGATTTGGGGCAATTATTCTGAATATCAGTTATTATACTGTACAGTTTAATAGAGTAATGCCTTTCAGTTATCAATAATAAGGTGTTAAAAACTGCTAGTCAACTAAAGGATTACAGACAACCTTGTTAGGCTGTTGAATTCCTATAAACGCTGGCTGGAGTTTTCCTGTATACAGTTTTCCTGTATTTTTCCCTGCTATCTTGTGGCTATTAACTTACTGATTCCAATATATGTCCTCTAGTCCTATTCCATCAGCTTCCAGGGAAGCAAGGCATATTAGAAGCCAGAAAAAACAGCGGGTTAAACTGTTCCTACATTTAAAATTTACTTTTGCAATGTTTTATTTCTAAATTAAAAGTAAATATCTATTAGTTCTAATGATTTTTCTAGAAGTAAACAACACGACTTTGAGCCATGAACTGTATGACACCTACACTGGTTGTTCAGAAGTTTTTCCTTTTGTCTTATTTCCCGGGTTATTAGGATAAGATGAGTTTGCTAAATAAGGTCTTACTCTATGCATTATGCTTGAAAAGAATTTCTGATGGACATACTGTAAGAGTGAGAGACTACACAGGTAAGATTTTCAATTTTGCAGACTTTAAAATATGTGACTATATTTACTTTAATCATATCACATTTAAGAATTCTACCTCTAGAATTTGCTGGGCTCGAAGCTCTTTTTCCATTCTGATTTGTTGTATTCTCTTAATTTTTTCCTGTAGAAAAAATTATAACAATTTAAGATAATAAACTAAATATCCAGGTGGAAAGTATTTAAGTAGAATCAAATAATTTAAGATATTAGTACAGAATTACTAAAGTTTCCCATAGAGGATGTAAAATTTAACTGTTTAGTTTAATATCATATATGTATGCTCATGTCAAATTAATGTGATTTTATCAAGTTTCTTAAAACCATTTGTAAAATACAAATGTTACATAAGTATACAGAAACCAGGTAAACCCATATGATTAAACTCATTTAGCCTGTGGATTTTTATAAGTATTTGCAATTATAACTATTTTGAAGTAAATATAGGACAGAATAAGAGAGAAACAGTAATGAGAAATGTAAGGCTAATCTGGAGTCACTGTCATTCCCTGCATAACCTTGAGCACAGAATAACTACTCTTCATAAACCAGGGAGAGGTACTTGTCCTTTCTCACTATGACATGAATAAATCGAAAATGCTTAAAAGAGTGTGCGGTGCCACGCAACTGTAATAGATTATTATTAACAATTTCCATACTATAATTTCTTACTTTAGGTGGTGAATAATATAATATTATTGATACACTGATTTTAACTACTACAGTAAGACAGATTCAGAAATAATCTGTAATATAATTTCAAAAGGATTAATTACAATGCAACATTGTAGAAAATTATTCACATGACAAAATTGTTGTTCACATTGTCTTAATTTAATGTATTAGTTATTATTTTCAAATTTAGGACCACCTAAAGTTTGATAAAACTTTACATTTTGATTTAAACATTATCTCATATGCTATAAGCACAGTGTTAACAATTTCATGTTCATAACCCCCTCTGAAAGTCCCAAATTCGCACTCATGATAATAATACACAGTTTCCCCCAAACACTCAAATTTTCCTACTGGCAAACTGCATTTGTTGTACTATTTCCACAGCCAACACATCTTATACTAAAGAAAAATTATATTACCTGCTTGAATTTCCAGGTGCTAGTTGTATCTTTTCAAGCTACATGTCAATGTATTTTTAAACATTTCTTTTTTTTTTTTCTGCACACTGATGTTACCAATCCTCTACAGGAGTCTATTGCAGGGTAATGAGATTTCTGGAATTAGTGTTCTGATCTTAGAAGATTGTTCACATTCTATAATTTTGCTATTGGTGACCCTATCCTTCATTGGAAGGACTGATGCTAAAGCTGAAACTCCAATACTTTGGCCACTTCATGCGAAGAGTTGACTCATTGGAAAAGACTCTGACGCTGCGAGGGATTAGGGGCAGGAGGAGAAGGGGATGACAGAGGATGAGATGGCTGGATGGCATCACCAACTTGATGGACATGAGTTTGAGTGAACTCCAGGAGTTGATGTTGGACAGAGAGGCTTGGTGTGCTGCGATTCATGGGGTCGCAAAGAGTTGGACACAACTGAGCGACTGAACTGAACTGAACTGACCCTATGTTAGTTTTGAATACTGAATGTAGCTTGCAAAAAATAAAAGCCCTAATATATCTTTTGTTTCATTTCCAAGAGAAAGCTGTACTTGATCCATATCTGAAGTATTTATTTAGATTGGAAAATGAGACCTAAATAAAGCATGCTCTTTATTTAATTTTTCCACTTTTGTCAATCCTATAACGTGGTATGTTCCCAAGTCAGCAAAACTCATTCACTGTTCTCTTATGTACATAGACAGGTATGAAATCTTCATCTTTTTTTAATTCTTATATTATGTACAGTCTAAAGCTTTATCCTGAAATTGAGATATATATATCATGCACATATATGACATATTTATGTAATATATATATGTGCGTGTGTATATATTTGGTAGTGGTATCATTAGCATTAGCAGAGATAAACATTTTTTATAAATTTCTTTAATATAGGTTTACCTTATAATATTGGGTATCCAATACCTGAACTGAGCTCTTTACATAAAATATCTTTTTTTATCATAAAAAGAGTTGAACTTTTCTTCTTTTTACCTAATAGAAAACTAGGGACTTCCCTGGCAGTCCAGTAGTTAAAGAGTCTGTGCTCCCAGTGCCGGGTGCATGAGTTTGATCCCTAGTTGGGGGACTAAGATCCTGCATGCCACATGGTGTGGCTAAAAAAAAAATTTCTAATAAATAAAATTTTACTAAAAGAAAACTAAAGTTCATAGAAAGTAAATATTTAAATCAAAAGGAAACTACAGAGCTCTGTATTTTATATTCCAATGCCTTTGTTCCTTCTATTTCATAATAATACTTTTGCAAGCTTCCAGAATATTTCCTTGAAAACTATCTGGTGATATTGGCTTACTAGGTAGAATAAATGATCCAGAAGCACATGCTACTATTTTATTCTAGAACTAATGCTGACTTTAAAATAGACATTATGTAATCGACTATGTTAGTAGACCTAAGCACTACTTTGATTAACTTTGCTGGCAATGAGGAATAAGTTAGATGGCATTCTGAAACTACCCTCAGGTAAATATCGTGATGAAAACTTATTGGTATTATTAACATTCCTGGGACATTGGAACTATGATGCTTCTTTGATGAGAAGTTAAAAACTACGTATGTTTAGGTCATAGCCACCTTAAGAGTTTAGGATAGCAAAGCTGAATTTAAAGTGCTGATAAGATTTGAAGGATCTCTAGCCATCAGGAAATAGGATAAGCTGTAAAACAGTAAAGAACAATACTACATAGGAACCTGGAATACTAGATCCATCAATCAGGGTAAAGGAAGTGGTCAAACAGGAGATGGCAAGAGTGAACATCGACATTTTAGGAATCAACGAACTAAAATGGACTGAAATGGGCAAATTTAATTGAGATGACCATTATATCTACTACTGGAGCAAGAATCCCTTAGAAGAAATGTAGTAGTCCTCATACCAACAAAAAAGTCTGAAATGCAGTACTTGTGTGCAAGCTAAAAACTGACAGAATGATCTGTTTGTTTCTAAGGCAAACCATTTAACATCACAGTAATCCAAGTCTATGCACCAACCACTAATGCTGAAGCTGAAACTCCAATACTTTGGCCACCTCATGTGAAGAGCTGACTCATTGGTAAAGACCCTGATGCTGGGAGGGATTGGGGGCAGGAGGAGAAGGGGACGACAGAGGATGAGATGGCTGGATGGCATCACTAACTAGATGGACGTCAGTCTGAGTGAACTCCGGGAGTTGGTGATGGACAGGGAGGCCTGGCGTGCTGCGATTCATGGGGTCGCAAAGAGTCAGATACGACTGAGTGACTGAACTGAACTGAACTGAACTGAACTGAACTGAACTGAATCAGTGTAGAAGACTTAGTTTTAAAATGAAGTGAATTTTAATTCATGAAAGAGAACTTTTTAATACAGATATATAGTATTACTGTGAAATACAGTTATTTCAGAAATCAAAATGAAACTAATGTACATATTTGTTGTTTAGTTGTTAAATTATGTGTGACTTATTTGTGACCCCATAGACTGTAGCCCACCAGGCTTCTCTGTCCATGGGATTTTCCAAGCAAGAATAATGGAAATAATGCCGTTTCCTTCTCCAGGGGATCTTCCCAACTCAGGGATCAAACTTGTGTCTCCTGCATTGGCAGGTGAATTCTTTACCAGCGATCCACCTGGAAAGTCCAATACACATACAGAAATATACATATAGACAGCAAGACAATGCCTGTGTTTTAAAAATCAGTTCCAATCAATAAACATACCTGTTGTTTCATAATCTTTATCTGTTCTTTTTGCTTTCGCTTCTCCTCAGCAGCAATTATTGCTATGATGAAAAATCAAAGCACAGATATCATCAGAAAAGGAACAAAGAAGAGATGCCTCTTGTGAGTTACCCAATACTCACTCTTCAAGTTGATGCTACCATTTAAATCACGAACCTTGTTGTTTTTTAGCTTCTTTGGCAACCCGAGCCTGTTCCTGCTTTTGCAGTTTTCTCAAAAGCTTTATTTGTGCTGCTTGTCTGGCTATTTCTGAAAAACACAAAATTTTAAGCAATGTTATTAACAACTGAATAACAACATAACTGCTCTCCTAAAAACAATAATTGTGAAACTGGTATAATCATGAAGGACATGATTTTTAGGAAAACTGCCAAACGTAACATTAGATACTCAGTAGGAAAATGGCAGGAAATGTCATCTTCATTTTCCCTAGAAAGTGCTAATTTTTCATCAAATATGAGCCTATATATAGATTAAGAATGATGCGTCTCTTAATTATCATCACAGAAGCTAATATAGAAATATTTTTTTTCACATTTCATGTAATCATCACTGAGTAGGAAAGTAGCTGCTAATATGTAAAAAAGTGATTTAGCTTCAATCTTAAAAATAATATATAGAAAAAGAGAAAGAATCCAATATAGACTAAAGTCTCCCAAACTAAGCATTTCAATTAGCTATATAAATGGCAAAGCTTCTGAATCTATTGATACCTTCACTTGTGAAGGAAAAAGATCCTCGCTCCTAAAAAAAAAAGAAAATGTTGATTTCTCAGGACAACCTAGTTCTCATACTTTTTAAGGACAAATGTATGAAACGGATAGAGTTACATAATTAATGGTCCCAATTCTTCATCTCTCCCTCTGTCTGTGCCATTTACAATGTGGCTTTGGGTTCCACTCATCAAGACATGTGAGGAACATATTTTCTTGGCCCTTGATTTTGAGTTCAGCCATGTGATCTGCTTGGGCCAATAAAATGTTAGCAATGCGATACAAGCATAAGTCTGAAAGTATACTTTAACTCTTCATATCATTACTCCTATGCCTTGCCCTTTATTGTGAGGTCATATTTAGACTAGGCTGCTGGAGATTGGGAGCTACTTCATTCCACAAATTTTAAAAAGTCTAGTCAGGATCAGCAGAGATGTCCAACTGCCTAATGTAACACCAGCTGATTCCATCTGCACAAATAATTAACACTTAGTGTTGTATGCCACTGAGGTTTTGTCAATGGTTCTTTCCCAGCATTACTGTTGCAAGAGGTAACTGATACAGTTGGTATGTAATGTCATGCTTTATTCTGCTGGCAATCTTGATCAGAATATTTCTAATTATAAAAGTGCTGCATCATAATATCTTTCATAAAATCATTTTAGAAAATACCACTTTACATTAGACATTGTTTTCAACCATGTAGCAGATGATTAATTTTAAGAAACTTATATATTATATTATATAATATATTATATAATATTAATTGTAAGAAACTTATATATTATATTTACCAATAATGAATATGATCAGGTAACATCTGAATTACTTGAGCTCTACTAATAACTTCTACCATTTATTGAACTATTGTATTAAATTTACATGATTTTGTTTAATCTTCAAAACAACCCTATGAGACAGTCAGTTTATAAAATAAAACTAAGGGTCACAGAAGTTACAGAGCAGAGTTAAGATACATACCCTGGCCTTTCTGACTTCATAGTCCATGTTACTAGTTCTAAAACTTAGAAGTATGTTACTACTTCTAAAGCCTTTAAAGAAATTTGAGTATCTTGAGATTTTTGAAAGAAACTTAACTCTATGTCTTTGTAACAGCTAAAATGAAGTTGCTTACTATGGCTGATTATCTATCATTAACACTTAAAAAAGGAGGCAGGATGTAAGAGGGTTTGATTTTATCCAGGAGACTTGAAGGATAGAAGCTGATGCTAGCATATACCTCCAACCTTTGAATAAGTTTTAATATTAAATAGTTTTGAGCATCATCAAGAATTTCTGAGTCACATAAAAAGGAGTCTCCTGTTCATGAAATACTCTTGGAAATCGGTATGTATAAACTGTGCTACAGAATTTGCAAACTCTGATAATAATACATATGAAGGACACTGCTTTCATCTAGGATAGATCCAGATAAACATTTTTTTTTACATTTAAGAATTAAAAGTTTTCACTAAACTCCGCTATAAAGACCAAAATCTGCCATAAAATGTAAAGGCGTGTTGCAAAGCATATTAGTTGCTCAGTTGTGTCCTACTCTATGTCCATGGACTGTAGCCTGCCAGACTTCTCCATCCATGGGATTTTCCAGGCAAGAATATGGAGTGGGTTGCCATTTGCTTCTCCAGGGGATCTTCCCAATCCAGGGATTGAACTTGGGTCTCCTGTATTGCAGGTGGACTCTTTCCCATCTAAGCCTCCAGGGAAGCCAAGTGGTTAAAAAAATGTATCTTCTAGAAAATGTGGCATAATATGATGCTTTGTTCTCAGCTAAACTGATGCTCTCTAATAGCAGTTTGGCTTATAATAAGGAAAATTTTATCACATATACAGGTGTGTTTTTGTATATGAACGTATCATTCAATTTCAAACTCCACACATGTTCACAGTAATTTTTAAAAACTAGAAAGCTCAACTGATATTTTTTTCATTTTAGCAAGGAAGATACAATTTGGATTAATCATTTAAAATTTATGCAGCTTAACTTTTATATTACGAACAGTTAGAGAAAATATGAAAAAAAGAATACCAAAAAAAAAGAAAAAAGCAAGGAGAATGAGTTAGAGACCTAGAAAATTCACTCAGGTTCTGTGGAATAAACAGCTTCCAATATCTTCTTATTTATTTGGTTTATGGTTGTTGAATATATTATCTATTGTAATTAACACTTGAAATATTAATTTGAAAAATATCTTTCATGGATGAAGAATTTGTAAATTTCAAATAAAGAATTTATTTTGAAATAAAGTTTATTTTCACTTTGAATTAGGGCTATTCTACATATACCACATGTCTTTGATTCTAAGATACATTTTTATTTTTATTTTTTTATTTTAATTTTTTTTTTTTAAATTTTAAAATCTTTAATTTTTAAACATGTCTAAAATCACAATGTGTCTAAAAATTGGCAGCATTTTGCTTTCTTAGTGGAACATCTGAAATAACAGGATTTTGTATAGATTAGGGCATCTTGGATTCCATAATGTATGAAATGGACAGATGTTACTAGATATCTTAGAAAATTTGAGATATGAATGGTATTGACCAATTAAGAAGCAGGTTTATTTAGACAGGTTGAAAGTTTTTTTTTTTATATTCAGATTTTGTCAGATTCCCATATGTATTCTCTGAGAAATTAGAAGACCTCTCATTTCACAATGCTTAAAAAGTACAAAGTTTGTATTTTTTTTACTGTTTTGAACCTTTCTTCAAATTAAGTCCTGTTGTTTAGCCTAGCTGAATCCTTGTATGAAACAGAATCTTATAGAATTCCTTCAGGTAACCCCCTCAAATTGTTGATGTAGAAACCTTTTAGAAATAAAAGGGGGATAGAGATTCTTTGCTATTTTCCTTTCTTCCCAAGGAAAAAGCATGCATATTATACCACATTTACTTGTATATATTAATAATTATTTACTTACTGCTAAATATTTAACATTTATATGCATGCAAAAAAGAACATATGTACACAATAAGGTCAAACATAAAAGAATTTGCAAAATGCAACATAATACAACAAGGGAAAAACTGTAATAGAATACAGACCAATTTGAAATACTGAGGGAGAAAAAACATCTGAGTAAAAGCTGAATAATTAACTTCCAATTTGAAAAAATTTAGTTAATTTTACAAATATAAAGTTGCCATTTTAGATACTAAGTATTAATGCTACTTGTATAAGATATGCAAAACATGCATGAAGAGCCCATACTTTGGATATCATTTAATTTCAAGCTTTCTTATTTTACACACAAAAAACAATACACATTCCCCAGTGTTACACATTCTTCAGAAAAGACAGTGGTTTACTGACAACACTAATTTTAAAAACCCATCACGTATGGCTCTATCAATTAGTATATTAACTTCCCTTTTAACCTTCACTAGCAATTTTTCAGGGGAGATAAGTCTTAAAAGGAACCAAGCAGAGTAATATGAAAAATATTTAATGAACATACTATGGCAGATAAAAACTTATACAACATTAAGTTAAGTACCAGGCAGTTAACCTACATGCCATTGGTAGAAGCATGAATGAGTGCAATCTTTTGGAGATAATATCTGTCTATTTACCCAAAGTGAAAATGAATATATGTTTTGATTCAGAGATTTTATCTCTAGAATTTTACACTATACATAGGCACACCTTTAGAAGGATATGAAGATACGTGTAAAATGTTCTTACTACAGCATTGTTTGTGATGACAAAGATCAGGAAAGAGCTACAACAGTCATCAGAAGAAGACTACTTAAATGAAGTATGATAGAATCATACATAGTATCACTTACTATTCAGCCATTAAAAGAATATGGTTGATTTTTAAGTGCTGATACAGAAAGATGTTCAAGATAAATTAACTGGAAAAAAGACAAGATGAATAGTATATACACTATAAGCCATTTATCTTAGACATCAAAAAGGATATATATGTAATTGTTGTTGTTTAGTCAATAAATCATGTCTGACTCTTGGTAACCCCGTGGACTATAGCCCACCAGGGTCCTCTGTCCACGTGATTTCTGAGGCAATAATACTGGAGTGGGTTGCCATTTCCTTCTCCAGGGGATCTTCCCTGGAATTGAACCTGCACCTCCTGCAGTACAGGTGGGTTCTTTACTGCCACACCACCGGGGAAGACCAATATATGTAAAACAACATATTTTATGTGCATATGTACATATATGAGTATTTGAAGACATGTGTGTGTAGGAGTGTATGTAAATATTACTGGATAGACTAGCGAAATAATTGCTAATGATTCCACTCATTAATATTTTTTACAGAAGCCATTCTATTTTATGAGTTTTTGTCACAGACATTTATTTTGTAATAAAAACAAAAGAGCTACAAAGAAGTCAATATTATTGTGCTATTTACAATAAACAAATGTCATGCTTTTCCCCTGGAGAAAACCCATAAGAAATAAAATCCTGCATGTCTTTTAAGTCAGTTCTTATTACTGAACCTTTATTTTACATTGACGTGTGTATATATATGCTTGTGAATATAAGACACCAACATGTATACTGATGTACATTCAGATAATCTTCACAAGAAGAGGCTTCCCAGTTGTAACTAGTAACTTAAACTCACAGCAGGACAATTTTCTTTTAATCAGCTTTTTCTGTGTCAGACATAGCCTGGGAACTTAATGTTAATAATTTATGTACAATTTTGACTCATAAGTACATCTGAGGTTATTATGAGTGCTTTGTGCTTGACAGTGATACTTTCTGGTGGTCCCAAAATAAATATTTTTGAAGTAAAACTGCTACTTGGGCATTTTGAAAATGTATGTAATATGTGCACACTACAGAAGAACCCAAAGACTGGGGTTACATACCAGTAATTGGAGTCCTCTGACTGAAACTTTACTCCACAGATCCACGTATCTTGGAGTTATTCCCTTGTACCACCTCAAGGAATTGGGGCTGATAAAATGAGAATTTCCAGAAGGCTGTCACAACCTTAAAGCATGTGCCAACTGCTGGTAGATTCCTTTTCAGTGCAAGCCTTAAAAGCTTGGGCTTCCCTGGTAGCTCAGCTGGGAAAGAATCCTCCAGCAATGCAGGAGATCTGAGTGGGATCCCTGGGTCAGAAAGATCACCTGGAGAAGGGTAGGCTACCCACTCCAGTATTCTTGCCTGGAGAATCCCCATGGACAGAGAAGCCTACAGTCCATGGGATCGCAGAGTCGGACATGACTGGGCGACTAAACACACAGCACTTAAAAGCTTATCACCCACCTTTGTAATTCTAAACACACAGGGTACATTGATTGTGTTTATGAGTATGGCTCTTCAAAGGAGCTTACCTAATCAAAGAACTCCAGTTACCAGTGGGACTTCTTATTTTCTCAGTTTTATTCTAACACAAATATCTTCTTTTCAGAAACTGAGAGCAGTGTCAATCATCCATAAGTTAAAAATATAAGAAATATTTATACTTTTTAATGATTATTACAATGTCAAATACATTATGTTTCTTACCCTGAGCTTGCAGTTTTCTTAGCAATTTGGCATCTGTGTTATCTAGAAATTCAGTGCTGCCAACATTTGGAGGCCGACCTTTCCGACGTCTCATCCTGGATTCCTCTCTTGCTCGCTGTCTATCTGGATTTGGTGGTCTTCCTCTACGACCCTCCATTGCCCTGATACGGGGAATGACATCCTCTTCTTTCAAAAGACACCACTGCATCCCCTTTTAATTAACATTTTATAGAAATAATATATTATAAGCAAAATAAACACAAGTGGCTAACATGTCAGAAATAATTCTAGGAAAATCTGCAGATATTTTGAAATTTATAGAGCTATTACAACCTTTAGATTTTACTTTTTAAAATAAATTTATGTTTAGAATTATTCATGGACTTGGCACATTTTTTATATTTGTAATAAATTCAACTTTAAATACAGGGATTTCTATATATATGTATAAACATATAAATAGATATTTATTTAAAATCACCATTTCCTAACTATAATGACCATAAAGTTGGCAGATATTTAAAAATATTAGTTGTGTGATGATACCTCTATGGATTTTTCTCATGGACTATCAGCTAAACCAAACATTAAGCTATCCAAATAACAGATGAAAGCTCTCTTTATTAAACAATACAGTTAATACATCCAAGAAGGAATCTAAGAGTTAACGTATCAGAATTTTTCAATACTTGATGAATAAATCAAAGTATTGAACTTGAATGGTTGCCAACAACCAAAAGGAGACAGCTAGACAGACATAAGTCTCCTGATGGAGATTCAATTCATCATCTATAAATTAGTCTTGCCCTCTCACAAAGGTAAATCAAATATATACTAGACTTAATTACTATGACTTCATAGGAAAAACAGGGTGAGAAGTATATGTTTAACTACACAGGAAATCCAGTCTAGGAAATTCTACAAACGTCGGCAATTTCTTCAACAAATAAATTTCAAGAAGTAAAAAAACAAAAGGATGTACCAAAAAATCCCAATGTGTAGACCGTATCTAGATATTGTTTCAAATAGATAAACTGTTCAGAAAATCATAGCAATTAAAGGACAATTTAATATTTGAACAGTGACTATTATTTGAAATCAAGGAACTATAGTTTCAAAGTGTGATAATGGTACATTTGAAATTTCCCACTGTAAGCCTGCTGATGGAAACACATTTACCAGCATAATGCTAATGTATTATAGGAATAATCCTGTGCAGTGTGTAGATACCATCAGAGTCTGGTTTTCATTATCCTTTGTATGTCAATCAAAACAAATATATTATTGTTTGTGATGAGCTGCTTTTCTCTTAAAAAACAACACTATTTTACCTTATTTACAGTCCAAATCAATATGTTCAGACATTAGAAAGGCACCCTTTAAAAATAATCCTAAAATAATTCACTTATTACTTTTTAAAGAAATAACTCTTTTAGTGTAAAGTTTGAGAAAATGTTTTAAATGTGCCTTTTTTCTTAAAAAGAATCTCAAATCAGGAATTTAAGCTTGAACCACTGTGGGCAATTCTGCAACCAAAAGTAATAAAAAGTTCTTGAGTTATATTTTATGCCATGATATCTAAACTCGGAGCAAGGATTCTAAGAATATCTCACTCGAGAGGTACTAAAAAATATAAATATTATCCTGCTACCATAATGTGTGACGATTACATCCCACATTCCAAGCACTGTGCTTAGTTCCAGGCATTTCAATTATATTATGTTCCTTAATCTTCACAACAGTATTATCTAATACAGTGGATTTTATTGTATTTACTTTACAACTGAGAGAATTCAAGCCCACCTGAATAATTTCTTAAGGTATACAGGCAACAAGGAACTGAACTATGATTTGAACCCAATTTTCTCACTCTCAAATATGTGTTCTTAACCACCACATGTACTTTTTTAGCTGATGTTACAAAGTTGTTCTTAAACCTGATAAAGGACTGAACCCAATATTCAGTCATGAAAGTATAGCCAAGATTATGGCAAAGCAGAACTGTGTCAGAAAAAAAATTAATGAATATAATCTATGTATAAAATAATATCTATACTAACCCTTTTCAGTAATTTCCTGGTAAAAATAATTTCACAAATTAATTCTGAGGAAAATAAAGATTTATTTTTGCTGAGATTTCAATGAAGTCAACAGAACCAAGAGTTGTACTAGCTCCATTTTCATACCATAAACCACTAAGAAGGAAGCCATGAAACCATTTTTATGTTCACCACAATGGGAAGCTTTTGATTAGTTCAGGTTTTCATTTTTCTGTTATGCTCTTAGGCACCAAGGCAGTGAGCATCACATAAATTCAAAAATATAAAAGTGACATTTGTGACACATGAAGCAGAAGAGAAAGATTAACAAAAGACGCTGCAAAGGAATCTGCATTCAGTTTTTAAGGTACCTTATTAATAATAAAATCAACTTTTAGCCAAGATTTAAAGGGTTTGATCTGTTTTTCTGTTTTTATCCAGGTACAATTTTACACTTATGTTTTATTCAGCTTAGTGTCAAAAAAGAAACAGAATATGCTGGCTCCCAAGCTTACCAGACAATATAGTGACATTGTCATTTACATTTTTGCCCTTGACATTTCTAAAGTAAATGCTTTCTAAGGGAGTTGCATATATTGGATTACATATAATGTCTTTTGATTCCTGGATTTAAGAAAATAAGAAATTTGTTATTGTTAGGATTGTTAGATTGTTAGGAATCTGAAGCTTATGGTTTAATTCACTGAGTAGCCAAAACTTACTCAACAAAAGAAAGTTATCACTTTTTTTTCTTAGTTTAAGAATAACATAAAAGTTATTTTCATGAGAAAAATAAGAATTTTGTTGGATTTCCTTACAACTAGTTCACAGTTTAGCATTATGTCTATTTGTAGCTACTTATGATATCAGAGCTTTATATACCATAAGCTTTACAGTATAGGGATTCTTAATCTTAATAACAAAGTTTATTAATATCATATACTGAATAGCACTTGAAAGATGTTAAAGAGCAAGAACAGTTATCTATGTGTGGAGATGAGTGTCACCAATTAAAACCAGTTGAGAAAGACATGGTTTGATATAATTGTTTCCACAATGATGACGATGCTTTCCAGTTACTCATAGTATGTTACCCTCAAAGACTTAGGACTGTCAAATATCACCTTTCTACACTTGGATTCATACAGTTGGCTTTCTAGTATAGGCCCTTGCCTAGGCATCAAAAATCCTACCTGGTAGATTAGTGACATAAATTTCCAGACTTTTAGTTTTTTGGTACTGATCTCTCATGTTCTCAGTGTCCATATATGCCCACAGCTATGTTGCACTAGGTGTGACAGTTAACAGCAGAATTGAATTAGAATCCTGGTTGTTGACTAGCAATCTTTTGTTCTTATTTGAAAAATAAGTGGGTCGGAGGTGGCCTGCTGCAGGGTTGGGGGAACTGAGTGAGCAGTGGATGCATGGGACCTTTTGAAGGAGGTCACCACTATCTTCATTACCTCTGCCATGGTCTGGCCCAAGATAAATAACAGGGGGAATACAGCCCTGCTCATCAACGGAAAACTGGATTAAAAATTTACTGAGCATGGCCCTGCCCATCAGAACAAGACCCAGTTTCCCTCTCAGTCAGTCTCTCCCATCAGGAAGCTTCCATAAGCCTCTTATCCTTCTCCATCAGCGGGCAGACAGACTGAAAACTGCAGTCTCAGAAAACTAACCAATCTGATCACATGGACCACAGCCTTGTCTAACTCAATCAAACTATGAGCCGTTCCGAGTAGGGACACCCAAGACAGACAGGTCATGGTGGAGAGTTCTAACAAAACGTGGTCCATTGGAGAAGGGAATAGCAAACCACTTCAGTATTCTTGCCTTGAGAACCCCATGAACAGTATGAAAAGGCAAAAAAACGGGACACTGAAAGATCAACTCCCCAGGTCGGTAGGTGCCCAATATGCTACCAGAGATCAGTGGAGAACTAACTTCAGAAAGAATGAAGAGATGGAGCCAAAGCAAAAACAACACCCAGTTGTGGATGTGACTGGTGATGGAAGTAAAGTCTGATGCTGTAAAGAGCAATATTGCACAGGAACCTGGAGTGTCAGGTCTATGAATCAAGGTAAATTGGAAGTGGTCAAACAGGAGATGGCAAGAGTGAACGTCAACATTTTAGGAATCAGTGAGCTAAAATGGACTGGAATGGGTGAATTTAACTCAGATGAACATTATATCTACTACTGTAGATATCTACTTAGTTAAAGCTATCCCTTAGAAGAAATGGAGTAGCCCTCATAGTCAACAAGAGTCCAAAATGCAGTACGTGGATGCAGTCTCAAAAACAACAGGATCTCTGTTCGTTTCCAAGGCAAATCATTCAATATCACGGTAATCCAAATCTATGCCCCGATCAGTAATGTTAAAGAAGCTGAAGGTGAAATGTTCTTGAAGATCAATAAGACCTTCTAGAATTAACACCCTAAAAAGATGTCCTTTTCATTATAGGGGACTGGAATGACAAAGTAGGTAGTCAAGAAACACGTGGAGTAACAGGTAAATTTGGCCTTGGAGTACAGAATGAAGTTGGGCAAAGGCTAATAGAGTTTTGCCAAGAAAACGCACTGGTCATAGCAAACACCCTCTTCCAACTACACAAGAGAAGACTCTACACATGGACATCACCAGATGGTCAATACCGAATTCAGACTGATTACATTCTTTGCAGCCAAAGATGGAGATCTATACAGTCAGCAAAAACAAGACTGGGGGCTGACTGTGGCTCAGACCATGAACTCCTTACTTAAACTGAAGAAAATAGGGAAAACCACAAGACCATTCAGGTATGACTTAAATCAAATCCCTTATGATATCCACTGGAAATGACAAATAGATTCAAAAGATTAGATCTGATAGACAGAGTGCCTGAAGAACTATGGACAGAGGTCTGTGACACTGTACAGGAGGCAGGGATCAAAACCATCCCTGAGAAAAAGAAATGCAAAAAGGCAAAATGGATGTCTGAGGAGGCCTTACAAATAGCTGAGGAAAGAAGAGAAGCTAAAGATGAAGGAGAAAAGGAAAGATATACCAATTTGAATGTAGAGTTCCAAAGAATATCAAGGAGAGATAAGAAAGCCTTTATCAGTGATCAGTACAAAGAAATAGAGGAAAACAATAGAATGGGAAAGACTAGAGATCTCTTCAAGAAAGTTAGAGACACCAAGGGGACATTTCATGCAAAGATGGGCACAATAAAGGACAGAAATGGTATGGATCTAACAGAAGCAGAATATATTAAGAAGAGGTTGCAAGAATACACAGAAGAACTATGCAAAAAAGATCTTCATGACCCAGATAATCACAATGGTGTGATCACTCACCTAGAGCCAGACATCCTGAAATGTGAAGTCAAATGGGCCTTAAGAAGCATCACTAAGAACAAAGCTAGTGGAGGTGATGGAATTCCAGCTGAGCTATTTCAAATTCTAAAAGATGATGCTGTGAAAGTGCTGCACTCAATATGCTAGCAAATTTGGAAAACTCAGCTGTGGCCACAGGACTGGAAAGGGTCAGTTTTCATTCCAAGCTCTAAGAAAGGCAATGCCAAAAAATGCTCAAACTACTGCACAATTGCACTGATCTCACACGCTAGCAAAATAATGCTCAAAATTCTCCAAGCCAGGTTTCAACAGTATGTGAACTGTGAACTTTCAGATGTTCAAGGTGGATTTAGAAAAGGCAGAGGAACCAGAAATCAAATTGCCAACGTCCATTTGATCACTGAAAGAGCAAGACAGTTCCAGAAAAACATCTATTTCTGCTTCATTGACAAGCCAAAGCCTTTGACTGTGTGGATTACAACAAACTGTGGAAAATTCTTCAAGAGATGGGAATACCAGACCACCTGACCTGCTCTTGAGAAACTGTATG
The DNA here is from genome assembly GCF_001704415.2 of Capra hircus. Classification (NCBI taxonomy): domain Eukaryota; kingdom Metazoa; phylum Chordata; class Mammalia; order Artiodactyla; family Bovidae; genus Capra; species Capra hircus. The sequence goes on from NC_030809.1 coordinate 99,229,321, forward strand.
CAGGTCAGGAAGGAACAGTTAGAAGTGGACATGGAACAACAGACTGGTTCCACATTGGGAAAGGAGTACGTCAAGGATGTATATTGTCACCCTGTTCATTTAACTTATATGCAGAGTACATCATGAGAAACGCTAGGGTGCTTGAAGCACAAGCTGGAATCAAGATTGCTGGGAGAAATCTCAATAACCTCAGACATGCAGATGACTCCACCCATATGGCAGAAAATGAAGAACTTAAGAGCCTTTCTTAAAAGTGAAACAGGAGAGTGAAAAAGTTAGCTTAAAACTTAACATTTGGAAAACTAACATCATGGCATCTGGTCCCAATACTTCATGGCAAATAGATGGGGAAACAAAGGAAGACTTTATTTTTGGGGCTCCAAAATCAATGCAGATGGTGATTGCAGCCATGAAATTAAAAGATGCTTACTCCTTGGAAGGAAAGTTATGACCAATCTAGATAGTATATTAAAAAAGCAGAGACATTACTTTGCCAACAAAGGTCAGTCTAGTCAAGGCTATGGTTTTTCCAGTAGTCATGTATGGATGTGAGAGCTGGAGTATAAAGAAAGCTGAGCACCAAAGAGTTGATGCTTTTGAAGTGTATGGTGTTGGAGGAGACTTTTGAGAGTCCCTTGAACTGCAAGGAGATCCAACCAGTGCATTTAAAGGAAATCAGTTCCAAATACTCACTGGAAGGACTGATGTTGAAGCTGAAACTCCAATACCTTGGCCACCTGATGCTAAGAACTGACTCATATAAAAAGACCCTGATGCTGGGAAAGATTGAAGGCAGGAAGAGAAGGGGATGACAGAGGATGAGATGGTTGTATGGCATCACCCACTCAATAGACATGAGTTTGGGTAAACTTTAGGAGTTGGTGATGGACAGGGAGGCCTGGCGTGCTGCAGTCCACAGGGTTGCAAAGAGTCGGACACGGCTGAGCAACTGAACTGAACTATTGGAAAAAATTAACAGCATTGTAGTCTTGCCAGTGGCCCTATGTTGCCCACTTTACTGTGAAGTCTCACCTTATTCCTTATCAACAAAACCCTGACTATAGCTGAAGAGCATTTTGCTTAGTGTTTTTATCTTTCTCAGACAATAAGCTTCTTTAAACCAGTGATCATAATTTCTGTTTCTTTTATATTCTTCAGTTTCTCTATGAACATTAGTTTTTCCTGAAAGGGAAGCCTTCAACTTTATTTCTGTACTGATATGTGTTCATACTTTCTTTATGGAAAATCCATTTAGGGAAAATATCTGCCAAAATATTAATTTATAAGAAAAAGGCTCTTTTCAATATGAATGATATTTTTCTTTTTCTCAAGGAAGTAAGACATTTAAAAAAAAATCTTTAAAAAAGTACATCTCAAAGATAGAAAGCAACATTTTTTTCCTAAGTCACTTTTAACTTGATCCTTCTTTGCATATTTTCTTTTCTTTGCTTTTTTGGCTTGAATACAGTAGACATTCATTGACCTTTGCTAGTGAACTTCCTGGTTGAAAAAAATGAACTTAATTGTTATATTTATGCTTAAATGTTTTGTTTTCTACAATTCACAAAAATACTTTGTAATGTAGATTATCATATTTTTCAAAATAATCTTTGCCATTAACATTTTGAAACCATCATATATTTCTAATAAAAACGTGAATATTTTTTACCTTCTTACCTAACAATCGTATTAAGGTAAATAAAAGAAACCCAATTTTATATTACCCAAATCTGCCTAGCTCAACCTTACTTTCTTTTATTCTGACACTCAAAAACAAAATAAAATGAAAACAATCATAGACATTAGGTTCAACCAGTCCTTACAATATGATGGAGAAGTCTCTAAGAAATATATTTACCATTATTGCCTTTTCGAAGGAGTTTCACTGGCTAAAATAGTTAAAATAATTCCATAAAGAAGGTAGCCAGGCTAGTGTATCATGTGACTATAAAGAGTGTATGGTTCATTTTATTTCATGAAATCTATCATCTTTAAAATCACAACTTTTATAGAAGCTGGTAGGAAGTGTTTGGTATCCAAGATCAGTAGATACTAACAAGTAGCCAGTTTTACAACTCTCTCACCACATTTGTAGACTGAAATAAACAAAACTGATAATGGAAAGATTAAAGCCCCCCCTACTCAAATTTCTTATGTCAACCCTTTCTTGTTTAATTAACAGCTTCTCTTTTTAATTTTAAAAAGGTAATCATTAGATTGTTGTCATTAAGGATGAATTTACTAAATTTCAATAAATATGAACTCTCATGGTGTTGTTTAGTCACTAAGTCATATCCAACCCTTTTGCAACCCCATGAAATGTATCCTGCCAGGGTCCTCTGTCCATGGGATTCTCAGGCAAGAATATTGGAGTGGGTTGCCATTTCCTTCTCCGGGGGATCTTCCTGAGCCAGGGATTGGACCTGTGTTTCCTGCATTGGCAGGCGGATTCTTTACCACTAAGCCACCAGGAAAGCCCCATGAACTCTGATCTCTCGTTTTACTGTACTACACACAATGAATCAATACATTCAAAAAAGCTTGCTGTTGATAAATATATGTATAATCATTGTCTCAAACTCAGAAATACTTTGTCAAAATAATTAACATAAAATAACTCTGCTTCTCTAATGCAGATATTATCTTCTAACAAAAATTACCATTTCCTAAATTTCATCTGTAAAATATAGAGTACCACTGCTGCAAGTTTTTGAAATATCTTGAACAAAATTAGAACTTATAGAACTGCTGTTGCAGTTGCTTTTTGGTTTTGGTAACAGAAAAATATGATGGAAGAAATATATTTTCCAATGCAAACATTTTATTAGGAGAGTGATTAAAAATACTAATGAATCTATAAATATAGCATTACATTTGTAATCAAACACCCAGAATAAATATATGTAGCTTGGAAAACTGTAGCAGTAACATTTAAAATCATTATGTAAAATTTCCATGTATTTGGAAAACTGAATGTTTAGCTTTTTTGGATTATATGGGTAGATGTAATTATTTTTAAATAGGAAATTGTTTTTCACATTATAGTTGCAATACAAGCAAATTTTAGGAATTGTGAAACATGTAAGAACATAGGTAAAAATAAGATCCACTGTACCACCAACCATTATAACCATGATTAAATCTTTGACACATTTCCTTTCAGTCTTTCAATATGCATAGTTTTATTTTTCAATTTATGTACACCATCAGACCATTTATACAATTTGTATAAAGGCTGACCTATTATAAACATATACAGATCATTACTACTTGGAAACAGTGTCTTTGTCCCAAATTATATTTTATATCTTCTACAAAATTTAGGCCAATCAAAATTATTACACACTAAGATACTTTAACAAAGATATGCAATCTTTGTTCATTTTCACAGAAAATTACTATATAATTATATACATTTCTAATTAACCATATGCTTATACATACTGATCATATACTAAAAAAGTACATTTCTTTAACTACATGCATCTCTAATGAAGTAAACTTATTTTGATTACTTACCTTTAATTGTTGTTGTCTAAAAGTATCCTGAAATAAAATCAACTTATATTTTTTAAATTGAGAGAAGTGTTCTCAAAATTGCTAATATTTTCCCTTAGCAGGCTGCTGAAATGTTGGCAGCTTATAGTCTTGAACTAATAATTCATCATATTTCCTTGATTGGAACTGATCTCTCAATAAGACAATATGCTTTGGAAAACACTGATTACATTTAATAAAAAGTGAATGGATGTCAAAGAACACTCTGCTCTGCCTAATGAGGCTTCATAGATTGAGTCTAATTACCACTGATACAAAACTAAAGTCCTTTATGTACTGGATAGCAATTAGCTTTCCTCTCTAGAATAAAATTCTATTTAACTTAAAAACATAAAGATATCATTGGCATATTTAAATGAGATAAGGTTATATTAACATGAATGAAAAGATTTAAAAATGGGAATTTTTAAATAAAATCATTATTGCCTTCTAATGTTTGTGACTTAAAAAGTGATCTGCTATATATGAAGTGTATAAAATAACACTGTAGTTCACTAAAATTCTAAGAATCTGGTAAGTTACACAGATTTTTAAGTTGAAAAAAGAAAAATCCTAGAATGTATTTCCATAAACAAGTTAAATCTCAGATGAATTTGTTTTGGCATTTTAGATTTACTAGTAAAGAAACAAGTGGATGTGGACATAACTTGTTTCATAAAAACTCATGGATGACAATGGAAAATAGGTTACAGAATGAATGTAAAAGATCACTTGTCAGAAATCTTGAGTTCAGCTAGGTTTCTACCTGGATGAGATTGTGTAATCTTGGGAAACTCCCTTAATCTTTGAGCTCTCAAAATGAATGACTCTCTTGAAGAATTAGGAAGTAATTTTTTACTTCTATAACTATAAAATTAAAGGGTAAGATAGTATGGAAAAACTTGCCCATTCACAATAGAAAATATTAACCACTAGAAGAATATCTTTCTGGGCATTACAATGGGAAAAAAGAAAAGTTCAATCAAGAAGGAAAATACCAACTTCAGCTGGCTGAGCATTTTAACCCTTTAAAACATTTTCATCTGTATGATTTCATTTTAACCTCATCATCATCCTATGAGGCAGAAGGATAATTATGATTGTCTCTATTCTGCAGGTAAAGAAAGTGAAGTAAAAGAGGGCATGATTTTGTTGTTTGAAATCATAAAACTATTTCATGGATTAACAAGAATCTAGATCTCCTCACTTCATAATTAGGACTTCTTTCAATGGAGCTAATAAAGGAAATAATAAGCACATGTAGCTGAATCTAAGTATGGAATAAAGGCAAACCATTAAAGGAAACATAGGAAATGAGGTTTTATTGGTAAGTTCTTTGTGGTGATTGGTGAGGTTATGTACTTAATCCTTAAACTCAAAGACAGCTGTGGTGATATTTTCATAAATGTGTGTAATTATTTAAAAATTCAATTTCTACAAAGAGAAATTTCATTCATCTACTATTATGGAATTCCCCCTAACTCCATCAAAAAATTATCACACTGGTGACAGTGGATCATGTAGTATGGCATAATAAAATGGATGCGATCCTCCCCAAAACTAAGGCATATCTATCCTTTCTTAGACTGACTCATAAAAATTGTTTTTCCTATTCTAATTTTTTTTAATGTTTACCTTTCAGGGAACTAATGTTTTCCTATATTTCTCATGAACATGCAGATACTTTTATACCTGTATAAACTATCAAAATTAATGACAGAATTAACAAACAGGGAAAAGTTTACTTAAATTTGAAAAATAAAAAATGTCAAAGCTCCTTGTTACTGAAACACAGCATATTGAGGCCTTGTGAGTGTCTACCACAAAGTTATATGTATAGCTATAAGAATTAACTAACAAAAGGCAATGCTCCAGAGTGTAGTGAAATTTACTTCATTTAGGTTATGTTACTACTTTTTGGTTCAAAGACTGTACTTTTTAAAAAGTGGATACCTGCGGTCCATCTCTGGCTTCATAGAAGTCACCCACTCTTATTTTTGCACTGAAGCTGAAATTGTCCCTTGAGATATCCATTATTCCATTTCTGCTGAGATACTGAAAAAATCACATATTTTTCCACTTCAGGTTTTAATAATTACAACCCAGCTTTTATGTATAGCTATCTTCAGGACACTATGGTTTTGTATAATCTAATAAAGGGCTATGGATTTAACAGGAGATCAATTTAGGTTAAACACATTCATTAGTCTCACACGAGAGAATATTTTGTGTTAAAGAACTTTGAGAAAAGCGTACTGTTTTTCCCACAAGCAAGCTTAACAGGCACCAAATGTGTGTTATTTGGTGAAAAGTATGTACCTTTATTACTTCAGGGTACTGCCTAAGTTTCTTTCCACATGGAGCATAATATGCTACTTCTCCTTGAAGGCGCCCTCCAAAGTTTCTTATTCTTGTCTCTCTCTGCCAGCTACACATAATAGAAATGAGGGTTATAACATACTAAGTTTTAAGAAAACTTTTAAAAATAAAAATTAAAACAATTTAAGAACACATGCTCTTTAGACAACACAAAAAATACAAAGAAAAATATAGCCAGTCATTCAATTCAGGTACATTAAAATAATTTGAGATTTTTTACTAAGTAATTTAACTAAAGTTAATCAAACTCAATTTACAAATATTAAACAAATATCAAAATTTTAAGAAATCACACTGGCATGACTTTGGGTATTTGGGCATGTTCAGTAATGTGTCAAGGTGTATTGAATTTATATTTGAAAAGCTTTAAATGAGAAGAATAAGGCAAACTTGGCTCTCTGCTCTTTGGGGATTGCGAACTTGCAGTGTGAAAATTCTCAGTTCCTATTCAACCATTTTAGCCAAATTCTGCTCAGGTCTTTCAGTTTCACCCACAGTAACTTTCACCATCCTTTAAATCTATCTTCACAACAACTTCTGACACTCTTAACTGTGTCCCTGCTCTCTGCCAGATGATTTGCTCTTGCAGCTTTTTCAATCATATTCCCACCTGGCTGCATATGATCCCATCTCAGCTCTGCCATACCTAAACCCAGCAGATAGGCTTAATTTTAGTTTTCTGATATATCAACATCAGATATATCAGCTTTGCTCTTCTGCTTTAATAAATACTGTGCAGTATATTCACTTCTGTTAACAACAGTAGAGAATGAGAAATCAAAACATGCATAAATATGTGGGGCAAAAGCATAAAGATTGCATACCCATATTCCAAAGGAATATGCAGTTCACGTTCATCTGTTACTCTTCTCCTTTTGGAAGTGCCTTCAAGAAAATTCAACCAGTTAACATAAAAGATTAGTTTATATACATGAAAAATTTTTGATAGTTTTGAAACTTTTCTTTGAATAATGTGTCTTAATGACTTGAATTATTTAGTGTTTTTCTGCAGTTTGTACATTATTTTTAGATTATTTTCAACAAAACACACTGCATAAAGTAGAGGGTTTTTTTTTTTCCCCTTTTGGTCTGCATGACATAATAGCTAGTATTTATTTCTCTCTAATGAAAAGACGATGAAAGTAAAAAGGTAAAGCTTTCCTCTCATCTTGTTATTAAGGAAATGGCTAAAGAAGTAGGAGGAAAATAGCAGACAGAGGTTTTGAGAAACTATGTACAGTTGTTTTCTTTGAAAATATGAGTTTTAAGATGTTGAAAAATTTCAACAGTTGGATCATACATTTAAAAATAATATAACTTCTATAGCCATATAAATGGCTATAGTCATTGTGTACAATGGCTATAGTCAAAAGCACTTTAATTAAACTACAAAGAATAGGATTATAATTATAGGGAAAATTTTTCATGACAAAGATCAAGCTTCATCAATACAAATGGATACATCTTAAATAAGTTGGATATCATATTGGTTCATGGCAAATGAAAACAAAACTAGAAATTTTCAAGAAAAGAGTGACATGTGTAAAACAATATATTATTTTACAATACACACCTATTTTTTTTAGTTATTCAATTGAGAATAGAAATTTGAGAGTAATAATGCAAAACCTTTTAAAGAAGACCTCTAATAGTTTATAAAAGATCAAATAGGAAAAAAGATATGGCATGTTAATAAAATACTACTACTACTCACTAATACAAATGACATTGGTTATGTGTTGGGCAGACATGCAATTGTATCTTAAGAAAAAAAGTGAGCTCATTTTTGTAAATTACCAAAAAAAAAAAAAGTCCAACTGTCAGTCAAATTCTAAATTCTAGAAGTATAAACTGAACATAAAAACAGGAAAGTATTTAAACTCAAGAGCTGCCATCAATCAGGTTCTTAAATTGGAAGCACAGAGAATAAAAATGGTAGTGAGTCATATCCTTTGAAAATACATGCTGACCTTCCTTAGCCTAAAATCTAGCCCTTGATTCCAATGAGATCATCCCCAGAACACTGTATAAATAAGAATTCTTGTTATGGTTTGATTTCTACTTCACAATAATAAAAATAAAGTGTAGGTACCAGAGTGTGGACTTGAAGTAAGTGTGGAAGAAGGTGTGCCAAGAAAAGCAGGTGACTGGGATTCAGAACATAAGGCAGCAGGAGCAGAGCCTGGGGCTTTTGCTATGTGGAGGTTACGAGGTGTTGAGTGAGCTGTGAGACTGATGGAAGGGCTTTTGACAGAGGAAGCTGTTTTATTCAGTTTCATTGAAGTTTTCTCTCCTTCAGTATCACTATCTGATTCATCTTGGTCTTTATCATCATCATCATCTTCTTCTGATCCTTCTGTATCTGATTCTGAATTACTATCTGATTCTGGGAAGTAAAAGAAGCATTTGTATATTATAACTAGATAATCACCAACAGTTTGCAGTTTGTATCTAAATGGAATAGTTCAGGAATCAGCATTTGTGACTGAGAACTCAAATGAGCAACTTTCCTGAAGAGTAAATGTAAAAATTACTATCTTAAAAGCTATTTGAGCACAAGGTATGTAGGCCATAAATGCTTAAAATTCTTCGTTAAAGTAACTGTTTTACTCAAATCATAAAACTTGAATCACAAAATTGTTCTTCTCACGACACTATTCACATGATGAGTTTTCAAAATTATTTTCAATTTAATAAAGAAACTAAAGTATAGAGGAAACAGAATTTTATTATTTAAATCAATAGATTTCAATAATCTGAGAAGTACACAAGGTTCAGTATGAGGAAGAGAACTCTGGAACTATCATCATTAGTTCTTCTGGGTTTTGAGGCAAAAGAAAACAATTTTGGTGGAGAGATACTTGGCTTTGGGGCTGCAGTTAATTCTACTCATCAAGCTTCTCAGGCGTCACAAAAGATAGTATTACAGAAAAAACTGTGGGGAATAATTTAATGATTTAATAATTTAAGTTTGTGCTAGCAATGTAGTCCTATAAATTTGCATCGATTCCTATAGATATGTAAAACCTAATCACACAAATGATACTAGGCCTGTATTTTAACGGTTCCCAGAACAACAGCTTCTATGGAATTGTCTTTTTTGTGTAGTACTAGCTACCCATATCAAAGTTCATTATAAAAGTTACCTTTGAAAGCTATTAATACTATGTATCATGCAAAGTTGTGTTTATGGGAACCCTAGGAAAATATATTATTAGGAAAAGTTGTTCTTACCCTGAGCAAGTAGGTTGTTTTTACCTTATAGTCATTTTTAAAATTGTATAATTGATTATATTTTCCTGCTTATATTGGTAGATGGAAAATTTTAAATTGGATTTGTGGCTGACCAGGAACAAATTCAAAAACTTTTATAATATGTAGCTCATCTTTGTATTTAAATTTTAAACTATCTTATATTTTATATTTTCAATCTTCTGTGGAACAAGAAAGAGAGTTAAAGGGAAATAAAAAAAGAAATTAAAAAGAAAATAAATAAAATCAGGGTACTCTATATGTTATTAAATAAATTCTGTGTTGCTAAGAATTATTCATAGAGATTTAGGCTTTGGGGTATTTTCTGAATGACTGAGTAAAATTTTGCCTTTCTTCAAAATATCCAGTGACACAATTTAACAAGTAGCAGAAGAGATGAAAAAGAAAGGACAAATGAGTGGTCATGAATTAAATGAAAATTAAGCAAGTTCCTCATGTTCTTAATTCATGAATTATTTACTATCATTTTAAAGTTATTTGTTTAGTATTAAATGAACAAGCTGAGAACTTAATTTAGGATTGTCAATCTCAATTATGCCTTTCCTTTACCACTCACTATAGAAAGGCACAGAGCTGCATCAAACAGTGAACGACAGCGATTTCAAGTCTGTGGATCTGAAGAACCTCTTTAAAATGTTTTGGTTCACATGGCATTTAGAGAAACACTTTAAACTTAAGAATAGAAAACAACCTGATTGGCTGTCATCAGAGTCATCATCTTCATCATCTTCCTCATCTTCGTCCTCATCTTCCTCTTCATCCTCATTCGAATCTTCAGAATCTTTGCTACTAAGAATGTCTGAATCTGTTCCTCTAAACTGTTCCACTAGAGATTTTGCAGGATGAGAGTGAGGCTGTGTTTTCACTGTGTTTACATTGTTGCTAACTGCTTTTTCCTTCCCTTGACTATGCAGTATGGGAGAGGGAGAGGGTATGACAGTTGTCTGATTGCCAGGGGTTCTTCTTCCACTTGTACTCAGATTTATAGGTGAGGGAAAAGGGGTGCTACTTGCAGTAGCAATGTTTTCATTAATCTTACTCTGCATTTTAGTTTTGGTAGTAAGTGCCAGAGGAGCTTCTTGAATGACACTTTGAATAACTCCATTTGGTTGGTGATTACCTAAAAGTGCATTTGTCAAGAATGGATTAGGGTTGTTGTTTTCTAATGTTTGTTTTGGATGTGCTGGTGAACTAGAGGTTGGTTTTGGATTTGACAAAGCTGCAATAACCTTCTTCAGGCTCTTAGATGACTCCTGTTTCTTTAACTGAGCTGGGAATGTCTGTTTATATTGTTCCTGTTGAAACATAAAGTAGAATACAAAATAATAATGTATCATAAGAATAAAGACTATTTTTATTTGCTTTCTGTATCTGACAACAACTAATCATATACACATTTAAATCATGATATTTAAGTGCTACAAATGTAGTAGAAGTGATGACTAGCTGATTGCTGAACCTTGGCTAGACATATTTAAAAATTTAGTATGTCTTTCCTCTTCAAAATATGTGTTTCCTTACTGCTCTCCCCTCTTATTACTGCAGTTCCCATTTTTCTCAATGACCCAAACTTGAAACCTTAAAAAATCTTTACTTTCATTGTTTTCAAGTCAGCCACATTAATACTATGTGTTTTGAATTCTTTCATTGAAATACTGCTCAAATTTAAGACATACTATCACTTCTTCCTACCCAACTCCCAATATATGCATATGCCAAGGGCAATTTTCTCATAAAATAAGCTACATTTTATATTAGCTCTTTAGTCAAAACCTTCAGTGCCTCTTCCTCTACTGCCAACTTATAAACCTTAAACACTTATATCTGATATTCAAATTACTTTTCAAGTAGACACTAACAAACCCCTGTAGTTCAACTGGAGTTTTGGCCATGCCCGCTGCATGTCATACAGCACTTTTACCGCCTCTACAGTTTGTTATAACCATTTTCTTTGCCTAAAATATCTTCCTCTAATACATTTCAAGCTGATGAAATCCTGTTCATTATTCAAAATCTGACTCAAGATGCTTCCTATATTTGTCCCAGCCTAAAGCACTCATCTCTCCTATCCTTGAGCTCTTTTATGTCCCCACTTATAGCCTATCCTGTAGTTTTCCACAGTAACCATGATTTGAAGTTAGTAGAAAGGCTGGCTTAATGTTCTGTGGAATCTATTTTGTAGTGTCTTTACCACATTAGCATTGGAAAGAATGTAGAAGACAGTTTAGAAAAAACTATACTTTTTCAGGAAAAATTCATTTGTAAACCATTAAACCATAAAATTTACATCTGTAAATAGCAACAAAAATTTGATTATCAGGATCTTCATGAAAAGAATAACATCATATGAATTTCATTAAACTTGCATAATTATAACTAAAATATAAAAAAGAAAACTGAAGAATGATTAAAATATCCAAAGTTGAAAGAAATAGAAGTTAAATTTTGAAAGGTAAAATTCTGCAATGAAAACAGCTGCCTTGAAATTAAAATCAACAGTATTGTCAGCACTGGACCTGGACTCTTAATATGCAAGTCAGCAAAGATTTGTGGTGGGTTATTTCTTAAATATAAATGGAGATGGAATGCCACACAGAATGACTTATTAAGTATTTTAAAGTATCAGTACTAATAAGCAGTAAGCAATTCCCATATAAACTTTTTTATCTTATTTAACTTATCTTAATGGTATTTGTTTAGAAAATTAAGTTAACTTTTTATAAACACTGAAATATAGTATTTGTACATAAGGCAATGCTTCACAAAGAGAAAGGGTTTAATTGGTATTTATTCAGTGAATAAAATATGGAATATTATACTACATAATTGTTTATCTTTTTAAAAAGAATTTTATAGCAAACTTTTACATAAAATATTTTAATATACTTAATTTTGCTTAATATTTATATGAAACATAAATATTGCATAGTATATGAGTGTATATATATATAATGTATTCAATACTTCATATTTTACATACATACTGGTTTAAATTTTCAGCAGAAAAATTTAGTGTATTTTCATTCCTTGGAACAAAATTTTGTCACAGTCATTTTGTATTCAATAGACAGTATTTTTAATAGGCAGATAATATTCCTTCCAAATATATAGGATCAAGAGTCATAAAATCAAAACCTTTCCCTTTACTTTTATGTTTCATATTTTAATTTTCTGAAGTTGCTTCTCATTCTATAACTCTGAAGAATTACTTCTCAAATATTGACATCTGAAAGTGTTCTAAAATAACCCAAAATGACTGTATTTTATCCCAAGACTAGCTTCAGCTATGCTTTTACAGCAAATGTGCTATCCTTTTTGATATTAGGGGTGTGACATTAAGTAAGAGGGGAGAAAAATGAGACCTGTATGGTAGCAAAAGTCTTGCTACTTCAATATACCCTTGAGCGACCGGAGTATGAGAAAAGAGAGGTGCAAAGCTTTGTCCTACCTCGAAGCTCTTGCTCCCCTAGTCTTTACCTGACTCTCTGGAGACCATAAAAAATCTTCTAGGCAAAACTCCTGGTCTTTATTACAATTAATGTATACTGACTTAAATTAAATGTCTACAGTATAAAGTTTGAAAGGGTCCAATAATTAAATAACACTGAAGAAAATCATCAACTAGTGCAGAAAGCAGATACATAGACGGAAGAGTGAAATAATGGAAACTGTCATAAGAAATCAAGCAAAATTCTAAATATATTAGACTGTCACATAAAGAATGAAAGCTGATGTAAGAGAAATATTTATAAAAATACCCTTTAACTCAATGCCTGCCTGCTGCCTGCTAAGTCGCTTCAGTCATGTCCGACTCTTTGTGACCCTATGGACTATAGCTTGCCAGACTCCTCTGTCCATGGAATTCTATAGGCAAGATTACTGGAGCGGCTTGCCATGCCCTTCTCCAGGGGATCTTCCAGACCCAGAGATTGAACCCATGTTTCTTATGTCTCCTGGATTGCCAGGCAGGTTCTTTACCACTAGTGCCAGCTGGTAAGCCCTTAACTCAATTCTAGATACCAATAAATAGATAAAGTCATTCACAGTTGAATCTAGTGTGAATGCGTAGTCACATAAAATATTTCCCACTAACTACCATATTATTTCAGAAACACCAAGTTATTTCACCTTTATCATGGGCTTTGAAATCAGAATGATCTTGGTTTAAAAATCTGTCTTCTCGTAACTTGTTATATGATGTTGAAAAGTGACTTAACCTCTCTGAGCCTTAGTTTCTTTACCTCACAAAATTTTGTAAGGATTAGATAAGATCACATGGGTAGAAAGCCTAGCTTGGCTATATTTATAAAGCAAATGTTTAATAAATGACTTTATAATAGATGTCACATAAAAATCTTTAAACAGGAATTTAAGAAACTCTTAAAAATTAAGAAAACTTTCAAAATGCAAGTAACTATTGATGTGGCTCTGTAAATTTATTTATCTTAAAGTGGAATATACATTCATGAAAAAATTAAAGTAACCAGTGCAACGTAATTTTTAACTTGCTTAGCTTTTCAAAGAGAGTCAATAATATGATGCCAATAACTCCTAACAATTGACTGGTCCATTACAAGTTGTCCTATGTGTGGTATTATGATATCACTCATCATTCCATTCAGATTAGTGGTTCTCAAATTTGGTTGCACATCTGAATCACGTGGGATGCTTTTTAGACATGCAATATCTTAATCTCAACACAAAAGATTCTGATTTTAAATTGTTCTGAAATGGTTAGTTCTTTTTAAAAGTTTTCCAGGTGATTTTAATGGACACTTAGGCTTTAGAACTACTCATTTAGATTCTCAAAAGAGTTCTGATTTCCTCACTTTTCTTTGACCTTGTTCTTAAATTCTTCCCTGATAGCTTAGTTGGGTAAAGAATCCGCCTGCAGTGCAGGAGACCCTGGTTTGATTCCTGGGTTGGGAAGATCCGCTGGAGAAGGGATACGTTACCCACTCCAGTATTCCTGGGGTTCCCTTGTGGCTCAGCTGATAAACCTACTCCAGTATTCCAGCCTGGAGAATTCTATGGACTGTATAGTCCATGGGGTCGCAAAGAGTCAGACAGGACTGAGCGACTTTCACGTCAAATTCTTCACTGTAAAAAACATACGGATACCATGGGGGGAGGGCAGGTGGGATGAACTGGGAGATTGGGATGGACACATATACATTACTATGTATAAAATAGATAACTAACGCTGCTGTTGCTGCTGCTGCTAAGTCGCTTCAGTCGTGTCCAACTCTGTGTGACCCCAGAGATGGCAGCCTACCAGGCTCCCCCATCCCTGGGATTCTCCAGCCAAGAACACTGGAGTGGGTTGCCATTTTCTTCTCCCATGAGTGAAAGTGAAAACGAAGTCGCTCAGTCATGTTCAACTCCCTGTGACCCCATGGACCAGCCAACCAGGCCCCTCCATCCATGGGATTCTCCAGGCAAGAGTACTGGAGTGAGTTGCCATTGCCTTCTCCAGATAACTAATGAGAACCTACTATATAGCACAGGGAACTTTATGAACCCTGTGGTAACCTAAATGGGAAGGAAATCCAAAAAAGAGGAGATATCTGTATATGTGTAGCTGATTTACTTTGCTGTACAGCAGAAATTAACACAGCATTATAAATCAACTATATACTCCAATAAAAACCAGTTTAAAAAATAAAGAGTCAATTGTCAAGGACATTGTGATTTTTTTTTTTTTGAGAAAGAAAGGCAGCATATCATAGTGATTATGAACAAGGACTCTAGTGTTATAGAGTCTAAGTTTGAATTCCAGCTCCATCACCAACTAGCATGTGATCTTGGGTGAGTTAAGTCATAGGAATCTCAATTTGATCACATGAATATGTACATGTACATGATATTATTAGCAGCATTTACAGATGTCGTTATCCAATAACTAAATATATATGCAGCACTTAAAATAATGAATGGTTGGCAAAACAGTAAGTCTTCCCAATGATTACGATGCCTAATGATGGTTTTTATAAATAAAAGTCAGGCGACTGTGTTCAAACAGAATATTTTTTCTCCAGTCTTGTGAGTTCAAGATTAAAAAACACTGGTCATTTAATTACTAGAATTCTTCTGAACATATGATTGTAGACTACACAACAATATAAAATTAACAGCAAGAAAATAAATACAAATTAAGTTTTCTGATGAGTGGTTCTGGTGTTTGTATAAGAAAATTTACTCAAAATATTTTGTGTTTTGTATAATACATTAAGAAGGGTAAAGGAAAGCAATTCTTAGAAAGGATTTTTTTGCTTAAAATTGATAAATTACAGGACTACAGAGGTAAATTATTTAAGAGTTCATTTCTTTAAAAAAGAATATACTAATATTAGGAAAAAAAGAAATTGATTCTAAACAAAAGTAACTGTGAAGTATCCAATGCAAATATATTTATCCTCTTACTGTTAAATTACTAAGCCTAGGAAAAGATGACAAGATTGTGTTTATAAAAGTATATTAAACAGGTGTGTAGGTAAATATAAAATCACAGAAATTTAGTTTTCTGGCGTGAATATTCTATTCGTGGTGACTAAGAAAGTATAAATTTAAGAGTAGAATTCAGTTTAAACTTAAACATTGTAAGACTATATAAGAGCTCTTTGTCTAATAAAAAAATTCTTCTATAAATTATTTTTAACTCACCCGTTTGGAACGCAATTCACTGGTCAAAGAACTAGATTCTTCAGAGGTATTTTTATTCCCTGCTTTAAGTACATCAGGAGAAGGAACTATGAGTTTCATGTAAGTTTCCTTTTTGGCTTGATTTACCAAAGATAAAGGTTTCACATTGGACACCAATCCCGTAGACTGTATTACACTTGTGTGTTTGTTCACAGATTCCTCCTTTGCCTGAGAGCTTTGGAAAATAAATGGAAGCTGCTGTGACAAAACCTGAGGCTGCTTCTGCTGGGATTGGAATGATGAGTGAGTCTGGGATTCAGACAGAAGAGGTAATGGCTGGTGAATTCTTTTTTCCTGGGCTTTTTCAGTTGCTTTCTGTCCTTCTGCTTTTGGGTCTGAAACACCATGTAATAGCACCTGGAAATACAAATTAAAAGGCAACTTATTTAACATCTGTTAAAACAAAGAACATCAAGCAGTAAACCACAGAGGCGAAAAAGGGTATCTTAAAAAAGTGTTTCTAATGATTGATAAATATATAAAGCTCACTAAAAAATTCACAAAACGTCCCTTTAAAAATGTTTCTCTATCTCCTTTCTATTCTTGCGCAAAACGAAGAACTAAAGGCAATGATAAACTTTAAACTATATAGACTTTGAGAGTTAAGATAAGCCAGTTAATTCCTAAATATGAATAATGTGCAGATACCACCCAATGAAAGGATTTATACTTACCTGGTTGTTACTTTTCTGCTGTGCTTCAGTCTCTGAATCAGAATCATCATCTTCACTTTCTTCAATACTTTGATCTTCCTCTTCATCTTCCTCCAGGTCATCCGAATCACTGCTACTAATGCCTTCACTTGACGTGTCTGAAGATGTGCCTGAATCACTATCACTGTTGCTAGAACTTTCCAAAGCTTTCTTCCTTGGCTTCTGGATAAAGACAAGATTTTTTAACAAGATTTTTCTTTTTGGAAAAAATTCAAGTTTCAGTAAGAGGTATGCTCTTTTAATTCTTAAATGATATTTTCAATCTCAAAGTGTCATTCTGGAAAAAAGTAAAAAGCCACATGTTTTAAAGGTAATTATTCAAAAAACTGATCACATTAACTTATCTGACAGGAATCTCCAGTAAAAAAGTATAACATCTGTCATGTATAGAATATTGAAAACTGTATACAATGTATATATGTGTAATATATAGATATACACTCTCATATGACTGCCACGCTTCAAAATATAAGACAGATTAAAAAAAGCATTTACAAAAAGATAATTCCAGTTATGATAAAGAAAACAACAGTTCCAGATATGTACACTGAGTTCTATATTTAGCTTTAATCTTTCTTTGTGTAGACAGTGAATCAGTAGCCAAACACACCTTTCTAGGTGCTTGACTATGATAAAGTCTATGATAGAGTCTCTGCCTTCAGAAAACTTACATTCCAGTGGTGGTGGTGGTGATAGACTAGACAGATAATTATTTTAAAAGCAAATAATTCCATACAGTAAAACGTACTGTAGAAAAGATAAAATAGGCAGAAAAAGGCTTAAAGAATGGCTTTAGTTAAGTGTCAAGGAATTTAAGTTTTGTATATTTCCACATCAGAAAAGACAGAAAAATATGATAAAGAGAGAGATTAATTTCTGGAACATATAAGACTCTACAGGACAAAGAAAATTCAAAGCTGAAAAGGGACCTGAGGTCATATAAAAGGAAAGTTTTCTTTTTAAAGGACAGATAATGGTAGTGGATAAAACGAGGAAAAATAATGATATAAACTATAACTAAATAACTATACAATAGTGAAAAAGTTAAAATTCTGCCAATAGGAAGACTAAAAGGGAGAAATGTCAAAACAACAAAGCAACAAGACTGACTACAAAGTTACTTCAGAACATTTCTATAGTGTTTGCTGGTAGATAAAATAGAGAAAAGTCAGCAATGAATTACAAAAGCAACGAATTACACAAGTTATGGCTTTAGAAGAAATGAAGCCTTTCATAACTACGGGGTTTGGGAATAAAAGATAATAATACACCTCTACAAGAGGAGGCCAGGTTTTGAAGCCATAGTTTCAGATGGCAGACATATATTTTCCTTTGTGTCTTCTGAAATTTTATTTAAATCATATAAATACATGTGTGAAGAGAGTCACTCCTGTTATATTCTGCTTGCCATGATACTGTGTTAATTGCACCAAAGTAGCACAGGAGAAGGCAATGGCACCCCACTCCAGTACTCTTGCCTGGAAAATCCCATGGGCGGAGGAGCCTGGTAGGCTGCAGTCCATGGGGTCGTGAAGAGTCGGACACGACTGAGCGACTTCACTTTCACTTTTCACTTTCATGCATTGGAGAAGGAAATGGCAACCCGCTCCAGTGTTCTTGCCTGGAGAATCCCAGGGACGGGGGAGCCTGGTGGGCTGCCGTCTCTGGGGTCACACAGAGTCGGACACGACTGAAGTGACTTAGCAGCAGCAGCAGGAGCAGCAGCACAGGTATACTCTTCAATAAGCTAATAGTCTCATCATTCCCTAAGCTCTTTCCCTTACAGTAAAGCAGAAAGGGATTTGAAATAAGGGAAATCACAGGATGAGAAAGACCAAAGCAGAGATTAAAGGGAAATAATACTAACAGAGTAATGTTATGCCTACCATTTTGGGGGCAGAGAAACAGCTCCTTCTTTGCGACCAAAATCTGTTTTGAATCTCTAAGTATGTTTGGGCTTCGTAGGTGATGCAGTGCTCAAGAATCCTTCTAACAATGCAGGAGACTTGGGTTTGATCCCTGGATTAGGAAGATCCTCTGGAGTAGGAAATTCTATGGACAGAAGAGCTTGGTAGGCTACAGTCCACAGGACTGCAAAGAGCCAGACACGACCGAGTATATAAGCACACACGCGTAGCAAGACTATGAAAATCGTAAGGAACCTAAACTGAAGTAACCACTTTCAGTTTTAGAGGAAACCAAGGAAGGAAGGGAATAAGGGCGAAACTCTGATTCAGCAGAAAAAAAAACAGCAACTCCCCTTTCATTATCCAAGCAATCTGTGTAGCTTCCATTTACAGTTGTTATGATAGATGGTCCTATACTCCTATAGATGGTAGGTCGAGAGGTGAGGGTTCTAAAGCTTCAGGGACATAAAATGTTCACTTGTAGAACTTTCTATAGCCAGCAGATTCCTGGACCCCAATTCTAAACAAGGCGCAGGGATCTGCATTAACAAGCACTTATTATGATTCTAATGCAGGTGGTCTTTGCAGATCATACTCTGACAGCATGCAAAGAGTCTGTTTTATAACAAATTTAGTCCCTGTGTTAAAAAGAAAAAAGTAGATGTGATAAGATAAGTCCAGGTATTAGGGAAAGATAGAAAAGTGAGTTTCAATATCACCAATTTCATCTCCTTAGTCCCTATTAATGTATATGTGTGGGGGAGTGGTTTTTTTGAATTTTTACAATTAGGTAGTATGTCTTTTTTCTGTCATTTAAACATTTAAAAAATGAGTCTTCTTAGATTCATAAAAAATAATCAAAGGAGATTTTACTAATTACCCCCTTTCCCCCCTACAGCGACTTAGCACCAGCAGCAGCAGCCCCCTACCCATTCTAGGAAAGCTTTTCAGAAGTCTCTCCTTGAACTTTCATTTCCCTGGGTATTTATTTCTTTCAATAGCAAAAAAAATACATATTCAAGGCCATTATGTAACCAGGCAGAGTTGTTCTAGTCTCTGGAGATACAAGGGTGTGACATACAGATAGCAACTCTGCTCTCATGGGAACAGGGAGAAGAGAATTAACAAGCAATGCAAGAAAGGGTTTTTAGTGATAAATACCATGACTAAAACAAGATAATTGGATAGACAGTATGTGCTGGGGGTGGGGTGAAGATGTAGATGTAATTGTCAGGTAAGATTCTTTTCAGTTGAGACCTAAATAGAGAGCCAGAGCCCATCCTAGAAAGATAAAAGAGCCTTTCAAGATGAGAAACAGCAAAGGAAAAAGCCATGAGCTGGAAACAAGTTTGACATGTTCAAAGAATGGAAAAGTTAGCCAGACTTGCTAGATCACAGAAACTTGGGAGAGAGCCATATGAAATAAGGCTTGATGGACTGGCAGGGGCAGACCACGCTGGGTCTTACAGGCCATGGCAAGGATTTTATTCTGAGTAAGATAGAAAACTATTACAAAGAGTGATAACATGATATTTTAAAGTGATAAAAAAAATCACTTGCATTTTTATAAGACTGTTATGTTTGCTGTGGTAACAATAACTTGTATGGCAACAAAAGTAGAACTTAACCCTGAATTGTCTTATTTTTTTCTCAACAGGCTTTATGTTTGTATATTTTAGTCTCTGTTGACTTACTTTGTTAAATTTAAAATACCTATATTTATTCTGAATATACATGTAGGCTATGTGACGGAATTGGACTTAATGATTTCAAGTGAGCATCACTGATATAAGTAACCCCGCCTTCTAGGAGGAATTATCAAAATTAGCTCAAGAACACTTTTCAAACTTCACATGAAAAGAGCTGATGAAGTAGTTCTTTTTTCATGTTTTTAAAACTGAAAATACAGGGTACAAAAGTATAGAATTTTCTTTTTTAGTTTCAGTTCCCTTCATCTTCATTATACTTGAACAATACACTAACACAGATTCATTCCAGACCATGTATTATTAATACCCAAAAGTACTCTTCTGAAATCTTAAGTTCTAGTATCCCTCACATTGATAGTCAGTCTCTCTCTAGTGATACTTCTATGTAGATATAAATAGACATCCCTGTGCTCAGTTGCTCTTTGCAACCCTATGAGACTGTAGCCCACAAATCTTTTCTGTCCATAGAATTTTCCAGGCAAGAATACTGGAGTGGGTTGTCATTTCCTACTCCAAGATATCCCTATGGTACCCAGAATTTCTTTCCTTATATCATTGAAGAGGTACCTCTGTAAGGTTTTAATAGCTGCTCCTGGAAATATTTTCTACTTTACCTTCACTTATTTTGTTTAGGAATGTCAGTGTGCTGTGCTTAGTTGCTCAGTCATGTCCGACTCTTAGAGATCCCATGGATTGTAGCCCGCCAGGCTCCTCTGTCCATAGGGATTCTCCAGGCAAGAATACTAGAGTGGGTTGCCATGCCCTCCTCCAGGGGATCTTCCTGACTCAGGGAACAAACCCTGGTTCCCCACATTGCAGGCAGATTCTTTACCGTCAGAGCCATCAGGGAAGCCCCAGGAATGTCAAAACAGATTCCTTACTAGAACGAAGGACAGAATCTCATACCCATTCCTCCAAAGTCTTGCCTTGCACATTGTGCAGGCACTAGATATATTAGATTTTACTAGATTTAGCACTTCTTCTAAGAGGTCTGTAGTTTTTGTTTAGTAGCTAAGTCATGTCTAACTCTTTGCAGCTCCATAGACTATAGCCTGTCTTGGTACAGTCTCTGTCCTATACCAAGGACTATCCTCTGGACTATCTCTGGATTATCCTCTGTCCTTGGTATTTTGTGGGCAAGAATACCAGAGTGGGCTGCCATTTCCTTCTCTAGGGGTCTTCCCAACCTAGGGATCAAACCCACATCTTTTGCAATGACAGGTGGGCTCTTTATCACTGAGCCACCAAAGAAGCCTTCTAAGAGGTAAGGCATTATAAGGTTTAAAAGCTTGGGTATTTAACTTTCAGAAATACATGTAGATATAGAAATCCCATGATATGAGGTCTAGGACATGCTTCAAAATACCATGGGAGCAAGGAGTGTGGTTTTTCCAGTAGTCATGCATAGAGTTGGACTATAAAGAAATCTGAGTGCTGAAGAATTGATGTTTTTAAACCGTGGTGTTGAAGACGCTTGAAAGTCCCTTGGACTGCAAGGAGATCCAACCAGTCATCCAATCAGATCCAACTGATTTCCTGAAATTAGTCCTGAATATTCATTGGAAGGACTGATGCTGAAGCTGAAACTCCAATACTTTGGCCACCTGTTGCAAAGAACCGACAGACTGGAAAAAACTGGGAAAGACTGAAGGCAGGAGAGGAAGAGGACGACTGAGGATGAGATGGCTGGATGGCATCATTGGCTCGATGGACATGAGTTTAAGCAAGCTCCGGGAGTTGGTGAAGGACAGGGAGGCTTGACATGCTGCAGTCCTTGGGGTCGCAAAGAGCTGGACATGACTGAGCGACTGAACTGAACTGAAGGAGTAGGTGGCGTTTCAGTCAGTAAGTATCTGGTGTGCAGAGAGGCTGACAGCAGTGCAGAGATAGGCCTTTGGAGCTCATACTAATGGGAATGCCCTCAAAACATACCATAAAGGAGAAGAGCAAAGAGTAGTTGAAGAGGAACAGGTGGAAAATATGACCCCAAAATATGTTTGTCTTGGGGCCCAAGAATAGTCCCATTGAGTTTCTGTGATGGGTATCATCATTCTTAGTGGCTTCAGCAGATGACCTTCCCTCAGACTCTCATATGTCTTGTTATGTTCTGGAAAACAATTATCTTCTGTTGAGATGGAACTGAAAGGTCTTGAGGAAATATTTCTATAAAATATGCTCAGCAAGAGGAAAGCAAACTTTGTTTAGTTGATCCTGGAAAATATATGGAACTTGATGCTGTCTTGAGAAAGGACAAATGGAAATATAATAAAATTGTTTCTCGGAATTAAAAGTCAGAGCCTGAGAGACATGTTAAAGTTCAGATCAGTGCTCTCTGCAATCAGTTGCTACACATATCCTGCTCTTGATGTGGTGTGTCAGAAGCTTCTCAATCCCCTCATATTATAGCTGAGATAATAGAGAAAGTGATGTTACAGGATCACAAACTTTTTTAAAAAAATCAACTTATTTTTTATTGAAGGATAACTGCTTTACAGAATTTTGCTGTTTTCTGTCAAACCTCAACTTGAATCAGCCATAGGTATACATATATCCCCTCCCGTTTGAAACTCCCTCCCAATCCCACCCTTCTAGGTTAATACAGAGCCCCTGTTTGAGTTTCCTGAGCCATACAGAAAATTCCAGTTAGCTATCTATTTTACATATGGTAATGAAGTTTCCATGTTACTCTTCTATACATCTCACCCTCCCCTCCCCGCTCCCCATGTCCATAAGTCTATTCTCTAAGTCTGTTTCTCCACTGTTGCCCTGTAAATAAATTCTTCAGTACCATTTTTCTAGATTCCATATATATGTGGTAGAATACGGTATTTATCTTTCTCTTTCTGACTCACTTCACTCTGTATAATAGGATCACAAACTTTTGACTCTCTGCCCTCAGAAATGTCAGGCCCTGAGAGTGGTTTTTATAAAATGTAGACAAAAAGGCAATGTTCTAGCTATTATCTGTCTTTCCAAAATGTTTGTAGTTGATGCTAGGGCTTGAACTCAGAATAAACCAGGACTTCTCACTCAAGAAGAAATTACAAATGGAAGCAGTCCAAATTCACTGATATGGTGGTACTTACTAGAAATTCTGGATATATAATGTGTTGGTTCATGTAGCTGGAGGTCTCTCAGCTTACTTAGTAGGATGAATGATATTTGGACACAGTGGTGGACTAGATTTAGTATAGCTGAAGTGTCACAACTTCCCTAGGATGATGTGGAAGAGGAATAGTGTCCAGAATGCTGGAGTGAATTTACCATGTGCAATCTGCACAAATCACCCTATTCTTGTTACTGCTTCTATAGCAGACAAGTTTAGTCAGGAGGTCCAAGCAGGAGAATTTGTTGAAAAGGATGTGACTATTGCCCACGGCAGAGAAACTCATGAAGCATCACAGATAAACATTGGCACACAGGAAATACCACCTGCTGGAGTGCCAGAAAAACTTGCTAGGGATCTACTAGTAGCGGTGACAGAAAAATTAGCTAGAAAACTAACCACTGGCATGCTAGCAAAACTCAGTAATAAGCTGCCTGCTGGGATGTCAGTGAAACTCACTAAATGGTGTGCACTACTGGATCTACTGAACACAAGTGGCAGGACATCTGCCAGCTGGTGAGGAAGCTATTCACTGGAGACACAGCATAAGACCAAGAGGAGAACACCTGAACCAAGAAGAAAAGCCCTTTCCTCTTCCAGTGTTTCTCCAGGACCCTCTATTTGCAAGGTCTAATATCGTCCCAACTGACAAAGGAGAATTCAGACCTGAGAAGCATTAAATTGCTAACCTGCACAGTTGGGGTTATGATGAAATAAAATTGACTATGAGATTGTAACAGCTAAAATTGAATAATGGGTACATAGGATAATTATTCTATTTTGTCTATTGTGCATTCTGAAAATTTCCACAACAAATGGTTTCTTGTTTTGGTTTTCCTAAAGCATGGGCTGTGAAGTCAATCTGCCTGATTTCATATGCTAACCACTTAATGGCCAACTGCTTGGGGATTCTTTTTCTCGATTTCTAATAATAGTACCTACCTCATTAGGGATATAGGGAGAGCTGAAATCGATATTATATGCAAAACAATTACAGCAGAACCGGTATGTGTTAACTTCCCAATAAACGTTATCTCTGAGGTCACCATTAACCCCACCACAAAGCCATGAGAACTTACACAGGGCTGGGGAATCAGACTCTTGAGGGCACAGACTCTTGCGTGCACCAGGACCCAGGAGAAAGGAGTAGTGACCCCACAAGAGACTGACCCAGACTTGCCCATGAGCCTCCTGGTGTCTCCAGCAGAGGTGTGAGTCAGCGGTGGCCTGCTGCAGGGCTGGGGGCACTAGTGGGTGCATGGGACCTTTTTGAAGGAGGTCACCATTATCTTCAATACCTCCACTAAAGTTTGGCCCCAGGTAAATAACAGGGAGGGAACACAGCCACACCCATCAACAGAAAATTAATTAAAGATTTACTGAGCATGGCCCTGGCCATCAGAACAAGACTCAGTTTCCCCCTCAGTCAGTCTCTCCCATCAGCAAGCTTCCATAAGCCTCTTATCCTTCTCCATCAGAGGGCAGACAGACTGAAAACAACAGTCACAGAAAACTAACCAATCTGATCACATGGACCACAGCCTTGTCTAACTCAATCAAACTATGAGCCATGTCGAGCAGGGCCACCCAAGATATGTCATGGCAGAGAGTTCCGACAAAACGTGGTCCACTGGAGAAGGGAATGGCAAACCACTTCAGTATTCTTGCCTTGATAACCCCATGAACAGCATGAAAAGGCAAAAAGATAGGACACTAAAAGATGAACTCCCCAAGTCAGTAGTTGCCCAATATGCTACTGGACATTAGAGGAGAAGTGCAGATGACACCACCCTTATGGCAGAAAGTGAAGAGGAACTAAAAAGCCTCTTGATGAAAGTAAAAGTGGAGAGTGAAAAAGTTGGCCTAAAGCTCAACATTCAGAAAAGGAAGATCATGGCATCCGGTCCCATCACTTCATGGGAAATAGATGGGGAAATGGTGGAAACAGTGTCAGACTTTGTTTTTGAGCTCCAAAATCACTGTAGATGGTGACTGCAGCCATGAAATTAAAAGATGCTTACTCCTTGGAAGAAAAGTTATCACCAACCTAGATAGCATATTCAAAAGCAGAGACATTACTTTGCTGACTAAGGTCCGTCTAGTCAAGGCTATGGTTTTTCCTGTGGTCATGTATGGATGCGAGAGTTGGACTGTGAAGAAGGCTGAGCGCTGAAGAATTGATGCTTTTCAACTGTGGTGTTGGAGAAGACTCTTGAGAGTCCCTTGGACTGCAAGGAGATCCAACCAGTCCATTCTGAAGGAGATCAGCCTGGGATTTCTTCGGAAGGAATGATGCTAAAGCTGAAACTCCAGTACATTGGGCACCTGATGTGAAGAGTTGACTCATTGGAAAAGACTCTGATGCTGGGAGGGATTGGGGGCAGGAGGAGAAGGGGATGACAGAGGATGAGATGGCTGGATGGCATCACTGACTCGATGGACGTGAGTCTGATTGAACTCCGGGAGTTGGTGATGGACAGGGCGGCCTGGCATGCTGCAATTCATGGGGTCGCAAAGAGTCGGACACGACTGAGCAACTTAACTGAACTGAACTGAACTACAGAAAGAATGAAGAGACGGAGCCAAAGCAAAGACAACACCCACTTGTGGATGTGACTGGTGATGGAAGTAAAGTCTGATGCTGTAAAGAGCAATGTTGCAATAGGAACCTGGAATGTTAGGTCCATGAACCAAGGTAAATTGGAAGTGATCAAACAGGAGACGGTAAGAGTGAAAATCAACATTTTAGGAATCAGTGAACAATGGACTGGAATGGGTGAATTTAACTTACATGACCATAATATCTACTATTGTGGGCAAAAATCCCTTAGAAGAAATGGAATAGCCCTCATAGTCAACAAAAGAGTCTGAAATGCAATACTTGAATGCAATCTCAAAAACAACAGAATTATCTCTGTTCGTTTCCAAGGCAAATCAATCAATATCATGGTAATCCAAGTCTATGCCCCGACCAGTAATGCTAAAGAAGCTGAAGGTGAACGGTTCTATGAGGACCTACAAGACCTTCTAGAACTAACACCCCAAAAAGATGTCCTTCTCATTATACGGGACTGGAATGACAAAGTAGGTAGTCAAGAAACACCTGGAGTAACAGGCAAATTTGGCCTTGGAGTATAGAATGAAGCAGGGCAAAGGCTAATAGAGTTTTGCCAATACAACTCACTGGTCATAGCAAACACCCTCTTCCAACTACACAAGAGAAGACTCTACACGTGGACATCACCAGATGGTCAATACCGAAATCAGATTGATTACATTCTTTGCAGCCAAAGATGGAGAAGATCTATACAGTCAGCAAAAACAAGACTGGGGGCTGACTGTGGCTCAGACCATGAACTGCTTATTGCTAAATTCAGACTTAAATTAAAGAAAGTAGGGAAAACCAGTAAATCATTCAGGTATGACTTCAATCAAATCCCTTATGATTATCCAGTGGAAGTGACAAAGAGATTCAAGGGATTAGATCTGATAGACAGAATACCTGAAGAACTATGGACAGAGGTTCATGACATTGTACAGGAGGCAGGGATCAAAACCATCCTCATGGAAAAGAAATGCAAAAAAGCAAAATGGCTGTCTGGGGAGGCCTTACAAATAGCTGAGAAAAGAAGAGAAGCTAAAGGCAAAGAAGAAAAGGAACGATATACCCATTTGAATGCAGAGTTCCAAACAATAGCAAGAAGAGACACGAAAGCCTTCCTCAGTGGTCAATGCAAAGAAATAGAGGAAAACAACAGAATGGGAAAGATTAGAGATCTCTTGAAGAAAATCAGAGATAACAAGGGAACATTTCATGCAAAGATGGGCACAATAAAGCACAGAAATGGTATGGACCTAACAGAAGTAGAACATGTTAAGAAGAGGTGTCAAGAATACACAGAAGAACTATACAAAAAAGATCTTCGTGACCCAGAGAATCACGATGGTGTGATCACTCACTTAGAGCCAGACATCCTGGAATGTGAATGCAAAGTCAAGTGGGCCTGTAGAAGCATGACTAAGAACAAAGCTAGTGGAGGTGATGGAATTCCAGTTGAGCTATTTCAAATCCTGAAAGATGATGCTGTGAAAGTGCTGCACTCAATATGCCAGCAAATTTGGAAAACTCAGCAGTGATCACAGGACTGGAAAAGGTCAGTTTTCATTTCAATCCCAAAGAAAGGCAATGCCAAAGAATGTTCAAACTACCACATAATTGCACTCACTTCACATGCTAGCAAAGTAATGCTCAAAATTCTCCAAGCCAGGCCTCAGCAGTATTTAAACTGTGAACTTCCAGATGTTCAAGCTGGATATAGAAAAGGCAGAGAACCAGAGATCAAATTGCCAACATCCGCTGGATCGTTGAAAAAGCAAGAGAGTTCCAGAAAAGCATCTACTTTTGCTTTACTGACAATGCCAATACCTTTGACTATGTGGATCACAACAAACTGTGGAAAATTCTGAAAGAGATGGGAATACCAGACCACCTGACCTGCCTCTTGAGAAAATTTATGCAGGTCAGGAAAGAACAGTTAGAACTGGACATGGAACAACAGACTGGTTCCAAACAGGAAAAGGAGTACGTCAAGGCTGTATATTGTCACCCTGCTTATTTAACTTACATGCAGAATACATTATGAGAAAAGCTGGGCTGGATGAAGCATAAGCTGGAATCAAGATTGCCGGGGGACATATCAATAACCTCAGACATGCCAATGACACCACCCTTGTGGCAGAAAGTGAAGAGGAACTTAAGGGCCTTTGATGAAAGTGAAAGAGGAGAGTGAAAAAGTTGGCTTAAAACTCAACATTCAGAAAACTAAGATCATGGCATCTGGTCCCATCACATTATGGCTAATAGATGGGAAAACAATGGAAACAGTGTTAGACTTTATTTTGGGGGGCTCCAAAATCACTGCAGATGGTGACTGCAGCCATGAAATGAAAAGACGTTTGCTCTTTCGACGAAAAGTTATGACCAACATAGACAGCACTTTAAAAACAAAGACATCACTTTGCCAACAAAGGTCCATCTATACAAAGCTATGGTTTTTCCAGTGGTCATGTATGGATGTGAGAGCTGGACTATAAAGAAAGCTGAGCGCTGAAGAATTGATGCTTTTGAACTGTGGTGTTGGAGAAGACTTTCGAGAGTCCCTTGGACTACAAGGAGATCCAACCAGTTCATCCTAAAGGAAATCAGTCATGAATGTTCATTGGAAGGACTGATGCTGAAGCTGAAACTCCAATACTTTGGCTACCTGATGCGAAGAACTTACTCATTTTGAAAAGACCCTGATGCTGGGAAAGACTGAAGGCAGGAGGAGAAGCAGATGACAGAGGATGAGATGATTTGATGGTATCACTGACTCAATGGACATGAGTTTGAGTAAACTCCAGGAGTTGGTGATGGATGGGGAGTCCTGGCGTGCTGCAGTCGATGGGGTTCCAAAGAGTCAGACACGAGTGAGCAACTGAACTGAGCTGAGTGATGACTATCTGTGTTATTGATACTGGTGCTAACATTTTTAATTTTTTAAATGTTTAATAATAAAACTACTCGATAAAAATAAATATCTGTAAAAACAGGAGTTCATAAATCATAAAAAATTATTCCATAGATTCAGTCAGTTTGACCTTTAAAATACTTGTATAGATCTGTTATATTTAACCCCTGAAGGTTAACTTACCTTATCTTTGATTTTGTCAGCTCTAGCATCCAAAGGCTGGGTTTTGTTTTGTTCCTGATTACACTTTCTGTTTCCTCCACCTGAGCTTATACTTTTCGTTTGTCCCACAGAACTTGAAGCAGTAGTGGACAGTACAGATGTGTTGATACCAGATACAGATGATGTACTGTTTCCATTTATTGATCCATTTACACCTTGAAAGTTAAAATAAATATGTTTATACAAGAGAATGTTACTCAGAATAAAAACGAATGAAATAATGACATACACCACAATTGGGATGACTTAAAAACAGTATGCTAAGTGAAATAAGCCAGACACAAACTGTATGATTCCATCTCTATGATATTCACAACAGGTACATCTATAGAGAAAGAGGGCAAGCTAGTGTTTGCCAGAGACTGAGAGAGGAAATAACAGGGAGAAACTGGTATGAAGTTTCCTTTTGGGGTGATGAAAATGTGTTGAAACTAGATAGAGTTGGTTGTTGTACAACACTATTAGTGCCTTTAATGTCACTGAATTGTTCGGTTTAAAATGGTAAATTTTACATTTATGTGAATTTTACTTCAATTAAAAAAGCTTTAGAAAAGTAATTAAATACAACTATTCCCTCTTTCAGGGCAAACTCCCAAACATCTACTTAAGTGGAAAGAAAGACAGTAACAAACCATCTAAAATGGTATTATAATTTGCAAATGTATTCTAACAACAGTTATCAACTATGAAATATTAATGAAAACGTAAAAGAAAAAAGGTGTGCTAACATATAAATTTAATGCTTAATTAGAGAAGAAGTAATATATTTTATTGAGCCACATAAGGGAGGTAATGAGATACAGAGGAAAAGCAGTGGGGTTGGGAGTTAAAACCTGGGTTAAATTCTGCTATACAGGGGCTTCCCTTATACCTCAGTTGGGAAAGAATCTGCCTGCAATGCAGGAGACCCAGGTTTGATTCCTGGGTCGGGAAGATCCCCTGGAGAAGGAAATGGCAACCCACTCCAGTATTCTTGCCTGGAGAATCTCATGGACAGAGAAGCCTGGCGGGCTACAGTCCATGGGGTCCAAAGAGTTGGACACGACTTAGTGACTAAACCAAACCAACCATGCAATGTCAACATGTAAACAGTACTTTCTTGAATAATTTATTTAATCTTGGCTGCAAAACACGAACACTTTCAATCTCACAGAGTTATTATAAAGATTAAGCAAGACAATGTGAAAGTGTCTAGCACAATGCTTTATAACTGTTTCTAAATCTGAACTCTACTGAAAATGGATACTGAAATGAAGGATAATACTTCACTCAAGTTAACATGGATACCTTTTTCAGGACCATTTCTATTACTTTTTCCAGAAGTCCTTGAATGGAATGAAGAAGAATCATGATTCTGGGCTGGAGGAGCAAACAGTGGTGGAATTCCCAGTAATGGTGGAAAGAAGGTTGCCCCTGTACGTGTATGAACATCTGTTGTTCGCCACCATTCTGCACCTCAAAGCCAAACACCAAACAAGCAAAAATATTTGGATTAACTTCCTAGTTAATTTAACAGTGCTTTTTATATTTTATTACTGAAGAAAAATTTCAGGTTTCATCTTGGAACAGAATTGCTGAATTACACATAGTTCTGACCATCTTTCTAATTATAAGATAACTGACTAGAAGTTATACATTCATCATTCTGCTCGTTAAGACAGTATCCAAGGTTCTTCACTTAGCAGCTTCTATGAATTCCAAGTTTATGAAGAACAAAGGTAGTCTATAGTTTTTAAAATAAAATGGGAAAATTGAAATTAACATTAAAGAACTGTTTAACTCTTTGATGACTTACATCATAATTTTTCTAAATTAGCAAAGAAAGAGTGTTTAAGATTATTTTAATCTATTTTAAAACCTTAGAATGTAAAGCAACCATCTACAATCTATGTTAAGAATTTCCTTAAATTACATACAAAAAAACTCTGGCTTTGATAAATCAAATGCTTTAAATAATAATACAAACACCACTGTAATTCAGCATATCTTGAATACCTTTATGGAAGAAAACGTCTATACTCAAACAAAACAACAGAGAGAGCAAAATCAATGTCTATTTTTTGTTTGTTTTTGGTCCAAAAAATGAAAAGTGCTTCAAAGATTTCCAAAAACAAGTTGCCATATTAAACTATAAAAGACTTATATAATTTTTTTTCCTTAAAGTTAATTTAAAAAGCCTGAATTTTATTTATACTTCCTCTTACAAATTACAGATAATAATGTCTTATCATTGAATGCAATTTAGCTATTCAAACAGTGGCTTTTAGTTAAAACTGTTAGAAAATGAGAGAAACCAAATTTTATAGAATACATTATTTAGGGAAAGTTTAAGATTAAGAAGAAATCTAAAATAAATCAAAGGACAGTCTTATATTGCCCCATCTAATATCTTGGAAAGAATGCTTTCCAAATGGCTAACCAGCTAGATTACCAAGTCAGTTACTACCTTTTAGGCTAATCTTCCAAGAGATATGGTACATTTTTCATAGACTTGATAATCATCACAAAAAATTAGAGGAAAAATCCCAATAATAGAGTATGGGAAAATTCAACATAGTCAATGTATTGTATTATATGATCTTGAAAGCTTTTCTAAGAACATCTCTTCATTAAAACAAGATGTAAAGTTATGTGAACCTTCATTATCTAAAGACAAAAGTCTAGATTAAAAGAAAATGAAATGTTCTTGGTAACTGACATTCTAATGTCTAAAAATCAGTGTAAGCAGAAAACTGCAAAAGCTATTCTACTGCACTGCAGGAAGTCGCTGCTAGTGAAATGACACCAATGTATATTCAGCAGTGCCTGAATGATGGGAACTGAACCAAGAATAACTATATAAAACTATCAATCATTTATCTACTGTTAAGATGAAAGAACTGTATTTAGATAGAAAGAAAAACTATGTTTTTGGAGCTTGTATCAGCATAGCCAGAATCTATTGCTATTTATAGGTTTGAAAACTTGGTTCTATTTAGCTGATAAAAAAGGAAATACCAGTTTCCTGAAATATTCATATTATTTAACATAGAGTCTATAATTAAAGCAATATAGTTGAAGGTTCAGACTTTGTAAACAACCAACAAATTGGTAAGGTAATCAACGTATAATAAGACTCAAATATTTTAAACATAATCAAACTGAGAAAAAAAACATAAAAATGTACTTTAGAATATCAGTAGTAAATAAGCAAACAACAGAGATTAGAAACACAACTGGAAAATGTACAGGTTATAAATTCAAGTAAATAAGATCAAATAAAAAGATGAAAATGGTAGCACTTCTGAAAACAAGCTTCACAAATGTCTAATATTTCATGGGAAATAACAGAATTTTTGTTAAGTATGAATTATTTCTTTTTTAAATTAAGAAAAAAACAACATAGTCACAAACTACCTTGTTGATAAATGAAATTTACAAAATAAGGATTATATAAACCAGAACATGAGGAATTTCTAAATGTATTCAAAGGCAGTAACTGCATGGTAACAACATTAATCATATTCCATTGAAAAAGTCTATTATTTCAGAGGATATACTGAAACACAATTTGAACCTATAAGACAGCAGAATTTAAAAATCTCCCAGAGTTGATAGAGCCAAATACTTCACAAAAATTCATAGTAATATAAAAATATAATGACTAAAATTATAAATATTTTAAAAGAACTTCCCATGAAATACTATTTCAATATAAAATGGAAATAATTTTATTATATAATATACATTAAGTAATTATCACATTGATTTAATCACCTGAAATGCAGACTAGTTTAGAAGTGCATAATATTTAAAAGTAAACTATTCCCGATTTAAAATTCCTAGTGATTTCTTCTCTTTGTGTTTTTATTTAGTAGGTGATTTAAAAATTTTAGCATTTTGGTTACCCTTTTAAATAAAACCAATTATAGACAATCTAAGTTATATAAGATATACAGCTTAAACAAATGAGTCCTCTATAACAAAGCATATTCTCTTGGCAAAAAAGTACGCTTATACAGCCATACTGTTATTTGCCACTAAAGACTCTGTCTTATAATTTTCTATTTATCCATCTTCTAAAAACTATAAGAAACATAACATAGACAATGTTAGTGTACTCCTAAGTGCTTAGCCTAGTGCACAGAACATAGTTAGATGCTCAAAGAAGTTTGTACAATAAATGGATGAATGAATAGCTTATATGAATAGCTTATACAGATTAGGGAAGTTATCAGATTTTTTCCATACAGTGGAAATACCAACATTATTGAAGATGAGATGAGTAATTCTTACAACTGTTAACCATGTTTTCAGTACAGAAGATAATTGATTTTAATAATTCAATAATTACATTGTGGTTTAAAAATGCTCAAAAGCAATTAATACTACATATATATCAAACTATATCAAATATAAGAAATTGTGTTAAAACAATTTTTAAAATTTAAGATACTAGCAACTATATTACTATTACATATTTTAATTTTTTATTCAGCAACCTATATTTCAGCAAGTATCTACTGATTACTCATCTTGCTAAGCAACCGTGTTCAGAACTGCCTAAAATAAATTCCTATTAGTATTTTTTAAAGCAAATGTCAAGACTTTGTTTGACTTTTAACTTTCTAGACACATTGTTCCTTCTCATCATCCCTTTTCTGAATTAAATAATATGACTCAAAAAATGAGTCATATTAAGTATATATTTAACCATCTTTTCATAAAACAAGATACTTGATTCCTTTTAAAGAAACTCTTAACAAGAGGAAGAATCATGATGGCTACCAATCATGTACTAATTATGTATGCTGAACACTGCATTCAGCACTGGACATGGATTATCTCTTTTAATCTTCACAAGAACCCTAAGAGGTAGATACTGTTATTATTATTATCATCCTCATTATTCACATGAAAAAACTGAGGCTAAGAGGTCGGATTACTTGTTGGGTCAAGGTCACACAGCTGAAAGGTAACAGGCCTGATTTAAATTCAGATCCATTTGTCTCTGAATTATGCTCTATTAGTAATACTAAATCATGTATCCTTAACTAAAATTTATTAAGATAAAATTAATCACTGGAAACACATTAAAGCTTAGACTTTTAAAATAATATAATGAGAAATTATAGCATGTTTGTCTAAGTTAAGCTTTAATTGGTATCTTACTGAACTCCTGAATCCTCATAATCTGGGATAATTCTGGTCTCCCTCCCATGTAAGTGGTGCAAATCTATGGTTGTTTAAGTAAAATATGAAAAAATAGAAATTTAAGAGCCAAGCTCATCTTACTTATAAACACAGAGAAATAAGAACTCAAAATAAAAGTGTATTTATTCATTATAGGAACTGGACTTTAGTTTTTCACTGAAAGTTAAATAATTTTTTTTAAGAACCAAGTAAAAGTGAGAAAAATTAATCAAATTTTATACTTCTAATACATATACTTTTCTACTTCAATAAAAAGCATGATAAAAACTTGGCTTAATTATTCACTTTTGCAACAGATAGCTTAGCATTTGAATAACTAGTTAATTACACTGCCACACAGCACACACAGTGTGTTTACTATTTTGCACATGATAAAAAGGATTGCACTAATTCTTGCATGTGAGCTTTAATATACCAGGCATAAGACTATTCTTTTTGTTTGGTTTAATAAACAATTACTGCTTGCACATTTTCAAGCTTTCTTTCTTTCTTTGAACACTGTAATAGATGTTTACCTGGAAAAGACGCTAGTTGGGGATGGGCGGCTAAGGCTGTGGGTGTACCAAGTGTCCCCAAACCACCAAATTCTGAATGCCCTGAGCTGGCTGAATGTAGACCAAAGACTGGGTGGCTGACCATTGGGAAGGCACTCGACACTGTGGACAGGTTAAACGGTTGATCCCCAGCTGCTCTGAATAAATGTCCTGGGGGGGAAAAAAACACACTTAAAGTTGTATTATAAAAACAGATGAGATTTATCTGCTTTCAGCATTCATAGTGTATTAAAATTTATAGTTTATCTATTAAATTTCTATTATACCTTTTTTCTTTTGCATTTCTGTTCTTTAAACCCTACAGAATAAGATGTTTTTAGAAACAAGAATATACTCTAAAAATAAGTCAAATGAATGACATAACTTTATTTATAATTTTTAGATTGAGAATGATGCTTTAAGTAAGCAATTTTCATGAATTATATAGTTTGACCTGCAAAAGTGAGGCAAACTTTCTGCTAATACATGTACATTAATATTTTATCAGGAATTTTTACTCATAAGAAGGAAGATAAAAAAACATCCTATTAATACAAAGTTGAAAATTAATAAAATAAATCCAGAATCTGTCACAAAGTCATTACTCAAATTGTCATATACTCTAGGCAAAGAGTTCCTAATTTTCATGTGCTAGAATGTGAAGCTATAGTCTCTATCCAACATCTTTAGGTGAGGAGAGTTGATGCCAAAAAGGATTATATTTCTAGCCTGATAAAGCAATACATCCAAGAACATAAGTATTTAATAAATAAAACTACTAATTTATTTCTAAATGCATTCGAAGGTAGTGATCAATATAAAAATCATTTTTAAACACTGTGACAGTAAGTTCATATTCAATTCAAACATGATTTTTTTCAATCTCTACATTTACTCTAAAGAGAATCTAGTACTAAATGTCATAACCCAAAGTTGCAGTGTTAAATAATCCAAAACACAATGTATTTTTCATTCTTTGTAAGGATTTGGCAGAAGATTTGTTAATACTTGGAAATCTTCTTTTTACTTTCAGGAAATAATTAAGTTTCCTGATTTGATAGTATGAAAGCAGAATATCAAAACTCACACTCTAGGCTACCATAATTTACTGTGTGAAAACTATTGTGTTCTGTGTTAAAAAAAATATATAAGGCTTCCTTATGATCCTGTTTATAGCAGACCTGGCTATGCATTGCAATATAGTTTGAATAAAGTATGTTTGAAGTAAATTTAAAAAATGCAACTTAAAAATAAGTATAGTTTTCGTTATCATTTAGTTATCAGCAAAATCTCTCCTCTTTGCTTTTTTATTCTCTGAAAACTAAGAGGAAGTCATCAAAGAGATGAGAGTGTACTCTCATTGACTGATATAAGCCCTAAATTCCTCATTGAAATAACACTGTATTTTCATTGAAGTAGTAAGATTCAAATAGGTGATTACATCAAGTATATCTTACATCAATCAGCCTTCAAGGTAAAAAGTTCTGATTGAAGGCTGAGGTCCACTATTACAAAGCAGTTAGTAGATATTATAGGGAAGATACTCAAGAGTCTATACAAGTAAGGCCCACAAATAAAACTGTGAGGGAGGAGGGCAGGGAAGGACACAAACTTGGATATATTTTCTTAGTCAGCCAACCTTAGTTTCTGTTTATTAAAGCCTAAACAGAAAATCTGTGAGTTTGGTACTTTTTATGTAATCAGAATTCTAGACTGCAATTAGCACTAAAATTAACTCAAAACAAAACAGAGTCTGCTACTAGAAAAAAGGGAAATTACTCAAGTATTACTATTTTTAAGAGTATTGCTATGGTATCACAAAGATTATGTAAATTTTGAGTGGGGTGGGGTTGGTGGGCAATAGAATTCTCAAAGACCCAGCTAATTTCTCTAAAAAAATGAGCCTATATATATCAGTAAGAACCATTATTTATTTTCACATGTGATTACCTATAAAATCTCCGATTCTCACTAATCAATTCAACTTCTGAAATCACATGTCCTTAATCAACTGCTTATTTATAAGCATACTGTGGTCAGTTACATTTTCCTCTATATTAGTTTTCTTGATAAACAAGATGAACTGAACATTCAGTTTGTAGATTTTAGAATCATTTTTAACTTATATTTTACAAAATAATAATTCTTAAATTATACTTGTCAATTGTATATATGTATTAATAGCAGTGATTTAATGCAAAAAATTTTGTGAGATAAACTCAAAACTATACAATATATTATAAAAACTCAGAACAGATTGAAATTATAAAGGATCAGAAACTGATAGAAATATTACTACAACAGAAGTTAATTGTTAGCCAGAACATTTTCTTATTGTGAAGAAATAAATGAGCAAGGTTTACCTTGGAGTCTCATGAACCAAAAACATGAGTAATATCTAAATGCAGTTGTCACTCTTGCAGCATTAAGTAAGAATCAATTTTAATTAAAAATCAATTTTACACAATTTGATAATAAAAAGGTTCTTTTAAAAAATGCATTTAGTTTTTAATTGAAGGTTAACTGCTTTACAGAATTGTGCTGGTTTCTGTCAAACATCAACATGAATCATTCTTTTTCTAACTCTAAAAAGTGTGACAGCTAGAAAGAGCTGAATATAAGATTTCAACAAAATATGAGCTTTACTCACTGTAGATTCAAATAGGAAAAAAAGTAGTTTGTACACAGAGTTATATCTATGCTTGACAAAATTATGAAGAGGCTACCTTACTCTATTTTCTTATTCCTTTTTAGAAAACTCCTGTTGAACATAATTGAAGCATAGAAAGTACTCACGTGACAATGGAATCTATACGACCTATTTATCCCTTGTTGATAAGAAAATGTTCACTTTTGTATACAGTGGAGATCAGGCTCACATTATACTGATTATAGTGATACTATGCATTATTAAGAGCACATATCAGAGATTTTCTTTGCTATACATGGATAAAGTTATACCACTGAAAGAAAATAATTTCACACTACATTTAATAATCTCTACTAAATTTTGCCTATATAACAATATAGAAGTCAGTGATAAAAAGTATATCTTTCTGATTAAATGGCTTTGTAATTCTATATATATTAATAATTTAAATATTATTATTCCACACTTTTTATAAAAACAGCTACTAATTCCATGTAAAAACCTTCCAGAATTATTCTGTTCTTTATTCAAAAGTGTCTAGTAATTCAGACATTTCATGAACATATTAAGTTCATATTAAGTACAGGTGCTATGCTTAGTAGTTAGCATACAGGATAAATAAGACATAATCTCGAGCCTTAAGGAACTCAATGATTTGAACATAATTTAGGTAGTGTAAGACTTTGGGCTCCAAAATCACTGCAGATAGTGATTGCAGCCATGAAATTAAAAGATGCTTACTCCTTGGAAGGAAAGTTATGATCAACCTAGATAGCATATTCAAAAGCAGAGACATTACTTTGCCAACAAAGGTCCATCTAGTCAAGGCTATGGTTTTTCCTGTGGTCATGTATGGATGCGAGAGTTGGACTGTGAAGAAGGCTGAGCGCCGAAGAATTGATGCTTTTGAACTGTGGTGTTGGAGAAGACTCTTGAGAGTCCCTTGGACTGCAAGGAGATCCAACCAGTCCATTCTAAAGGAGATCAGTCCTGTTCATTGGAAGGACTGATGCTAAAGCTGAAACTCCAATACTTTGGCCACCTCATGCGAAGAGTTGACTCATTGAAAAAGACCCTGATGCTGGGAGGGATTGGGGGCAGGAGGAGAAGGGGACGACAGAAGATGAGATGGCTGGATGGCATCACTGACTCAATGGACATGGGTTTGGGTGAACTCCGGGAGTTGGTGATGGACAGGGAGGCCTGGCGTACTGCGATTCATGGAGTTGCAAAGAGTCGGATATGACTGAGCAACTAAACTAAACTGAACTGAAGACTTTTTCACACCACAATGTATTAAACAAGTTAGTTAACATTATAACATTATGAACTGGTATTGTCACACACAGGAATCAGTAACAGATCCCAAATACCTAAAACAATGTCTTGTACAGGGTAGATATATAATAGGTATCCGCTGAATGAATCGATTTATTACTCATTAATAACAGAAGGTGCACATGCATGGGACTAATTCCAAAGACTAGGAAGTTGTCTTGAATTTTCATTTAAACTTGCAAGGATTCTTCTTACTAGTTTCCTTTTGTCTTACACTTAGGCATCCTCAAGTCCTAATTTTTTAAAATTACCACTTGACCTTTTATTTCTCCTTGATTTCATTTAGGCCACATGCTGGATTCTAGCACACAAAACTCTACCACTCCAAGATCTTAAACTCTTAAATGTTTCTAACCACGGTTTCCACCTTTCCATTTCCACATTTCTCAGCATGCCTTTTGGTCTCTCTGTCTTCTACCTCTTGACCCCATCTATCTCTTTCCCTCTCAATTCCATCTCACCATCACTCATTAACCTTGAAAGAAAATTCTTATACTTGTATGTCTACTTCCTCCTCAGTTCTCAGAATCTTTAATACCTTGCAAAGTCTAAGTCTCCCTTCCATTTTGTCTGTAAAGGACCTTAAGTTTTCCTAACCACTAGATTTCAATAATCTCTGCTCTTCTCATTCTTAACCTGACTCTATAAATCTGGCATATGATTGCCTCTTCCTTATTAAAACCCATTTTCACCCTTAAGATCCAGGTCATGGAACTATTTTGATATTCTTATTAACTATGTTTTTCAATACTACTACTGTGTGCCTTATTGGATTTTTTTCTGTACATATAAGTAAGATTCCTTAAGATTTTGTCCAACCGTCTCCTTCTTCCACTTTTATGCTTTCTTCCTCAGTCATTTCATGTACTTCCACTGTTTTAACTATCACTTCCATGCACATGAATTCTAAACCAGGATTTTAGATCCTTGAGAACTGGATCTTGATCATCTCAATAATCTGCAATACTTGGCATAATATGAAATACAAGTACTTAATAAATGTTTTCCATTATTATATTTTTGGTCACGTTATTTCTATAGACCCTCCATG
The DNA here is from genome assembly GCF_001704415.2 of Capra hircus. NCBI lineage: Eukaryota > Metazoa > Chordata > Mammalia > Artiodactyla > Bovidae > Capra > Capra hircus. The sequence goes on from NC_030809.1 coordinate 99,269,144, forward strand.
CTTATGTAACATGCTCATTGACTTCTTTTGCCTTTTATAATCTTACCTATACTTTCATAATAATTTCAAGAAAATATACTCCAAGAAGTATCCCTGAATCTCCCAGATAGATACGTTTTCGACCCTCTTTGAACATTCAATTATTCACAATCTTTTATCAGACCATCGCTAGGGTATAAGGTTGTAAAGGAATGAGCTATTTCTTAATCATTTTTACTCTGTACAAAACACTGCAGAAAACAAACTGTTAACAGTTGCAAGGACAACACTTTATAATACCTTCTGTGGATAACTCCAAAAACGGTAGTTTTCAATTCTCTGTTTCTCTCTTCCTTTAAAAAGTGAGAGTAACCAGGATTCATTCTTTAAGTGATAAAAATATACCTCACTTTCCCCCTCTGTTTCAATTATAGAAAGCATTCACAATGTTATTAAAAGCTCTTTGGGTACTTAGAAGCTGATTTAATAACATCTATGCTGTGGCTTTAATCTTCTTATACAGCAGAGGGTGCTGTTCAGATTACACCCTTGGTTTCATTGTCAGGTTTCATAGCTCAGTTGGTAAAGTAGCTGGCTGCAATGCAGGAGACCCCTGTTCAATTCCTGGGTGGGGAAGATCCTCTGGATAAGGGATAGGCTACCCACTCCAGTATTCTCGGGCTTCCCTTGTGGTTCAGCTTGTAAAGAATGCGCTGGCAATCTGGGAGACCTGGGTTTGATCCCTGGGTTGGGAAGATCCCCTGGAGAAGGGAAAGCCTACCCACTCCAGTATTCTGGCCTGGAGAATTCCATGGACTGTATAGTCTATGGGGTCGCAAAGAGTCGGATGATTTTCACTTTCACTTTTTCATTGTCAGGACAGTGTCCTTAACCTTCTCCAACTGTCTTGAAACATCATGCGACTGTTCATAAGATTTCTAATCATAGACTGGAGAAGGCTAAGTGAACTCTGCCACTATATTTTTTTAAAAGTATATTCTGTATTAATAAATTAAAAAAAAACAGAGCATCTTCCTATAGGAAAGAAAATTCAACACAAGTCAAACTGACTCTTAAATTTATGAGTGCAAAACAAAATTATTTGAGTATTAGAATGCTTTACTTTTGGAGAAGTGATTTTTCTACATTAATAAACCTATAATCAGAAGATCCTCTGAAATAAAAACCTGGCATGATTAACTCTCAAATTTTGCTCAGAGAACACAACTGAAAACTGATAAATTACATCATAAAATGAAAACAGTTTTAGAAGACCATAGTTATTCTTTTTTACACATATTAACATTCAAGCATAGTTTCAATATTATGAATGCAACTTTTTTTTGGTTTCCATTTTAACTGATAAGTAAAAATGTGAACTTACTGCATAATGAAAATACGTCTCTAATGCCTAAATTGTTTACATTATAATAAGCTGACTACTTCTTAGCACAGCTTTACAGATTTTACTAGCCAATCCATCTATAAGTGATTAAAGTAGTTACAGAAATGCCAGTGTCTCAGGAACAGTGCATGTTAACTGCGAGTGCCTTTATTAATATCAAATGAACCTCACATAACAATAAAATAAGGCCTTTTCCCCCCACAGGAACAAAATTACATGAATACCATACTAATGTCTTGAACCTATACTATGAGTGGACAAAATCTCCTACCAATCAGGAAAAGTCTAGATAACAAATTAAAACAAAATGATTATAAGGAATAAGTATGCTTAAAGCATCTAATCTTTTTTTAAAAAAATAAGGAGTCCATTTATTATGATAGAATTCCACATATGCTGCTTTTTGTATGCTACAAATGTATTTGTTATTGCTACACAAACTTGTTGCAACATGTATTCTCTTATCTCTAGTTTTTTAAACTGTTAGCACATTTTACAGCATTGCAAAATCAGTGTCTAGTATGCAACCTTCAAAATGTGTTTGAATCTTGCATAAAGGTTACAAGAGTACTTAAACACTGGTAATAACTGAATTCAATAAAGTGAAATCACTGTAAGTTAAAGAAATGCTCAAATTATTTGCCCATATATTAAAATTACTAAACATATTAACACTTAAATATTCTGAAACTCACAATGTACAAATTCTGCTAACTTAAACTTTGACTAAAGAACAAAAAAAGAATTTTATAGTTAATGGTGACAAGACAATCCCCCACCAATAATTTTCATTTTATTTCTTTATTCTTACAACGTTTTCAGTAGTTAACCTTTATATTTTAACATTTAAAAAGCATGGTATGGAAATAAAGTCATTCTTTTTATTTTTAAGTGTTTGTTTTGAGATTGTTTTAGACTCACAAGAGTTGTAGAAAATAGTACAGGGTTCCAACCTTCCCTTATGTTAACATTTTATATGATAAAAACTAATTTTCAAAGCCAAGAAACTGACCCTGATTAATTAATTAATTTATTCAGATCTCAGTTTTTCCAGTAGTGTCCTTTTTCTGTGCTAAAATCCAATCCAGGATCTCACATTGCATTTAGTTACTGTGTCTTCTTAATTTTCTCTAATTTGTGACAGTTTTTCAGTCTTGTCTTTCATGACCTTGATACATTAGAGTACTAGTCAGGTACTTTGGATAGATCTCAGTGTGGGTTTGTCTGATGTTTTCTTATGATTAGAAGAGGTTAAACATTATAGGGAAGAGTACCCAATGTTTCCTTGTCATTGGGTCCATGATGTTTCTATGTGGGACTGCAGACATTAACTTTGACCACTTGGTTAAGTTGGTAACTGCCAGGATTCAATATAAAGTTACTAATTTCCTTTCAAACAGTCTTTTTACTAGAAAAAAATCATTAAAAGTCTAGGTAGCCTTGGGAACAAAAGCTAATACTTTATATAACACTGAACCTGGTGAACAAGCTTTTGATTCAGTTCACTCAGTGATGTATCAATCCCCAGGCAAATAATTATTCTTAAAAGACAGGAGTAGCTGCTCCTCTGGAAAAAAAGTATTTTCTGTTAGATCTAATGAAAGAATTTAAAGTTCACAGATTAAAACACTAAAATTATACTATATTTCTATATTCCTATATTCAAATATAGATGCACTTTATTTTTATAATGAATTATAAAAAATCTGAAAACAAGCTTACTTCTAAAATTTTATTTTACTTATGCTTCAATAAATAAGTCAGTTTTCCCATAATAAACAAAAATTACTAAAAGCAGCTTTGAAAAACACATTTCTTTCATTGCTACATTAATGAAATGTAGCAATTTCATTGCTACATGTCTTTAAACTCCTGTCTCTAGTCCTTTAAACTAGAAGCATATTTCACAGCATTGCAAAATCAGCTTCTAGTATACAACCAGTAAAGTACAGCTAATCATCAAAAACAGTAGTGCATTCATATATTAACTTGCTAGGGCAGCCATAACAAAGTACCCACAAACTGAGTGGCTTAGAACAACAGATATTTATTGTCTCAGTTCTGGAGGCTACAAAATTCAAAAAACAAGGTGTGGGCAAGGCCATGTCCCTGAAGATGCTACGGAAGAATATGTTTCATTATTCTAGAACTTTGGAAAACTCAGGCATATTTCCTATGTCTCCAGATGGGCTTCTTTCTGTATACATCTATGTCTAACCTTCCCCTTTAATAAAGACACCAGTAATTTTGGTTAGGGCATTGATGCACTTGAAACTAAGGTGGAGTTACTATTTTGAAAACAAGGTGATTTGTTCTGCTGGCTTAATGAACACTTTACTGTTACTCTTTTGCACTGAATTTTGCATATTTCTGGGAAGAGGTGTATTTGTCCCAAAATATTCCATCAGTTCAGTACAGTTCAGTCACTCAGTCGTGTCCAACTCTTTGCGACCCCATGAATTGCAGCATGCCAGGTTCCCTTCCATCACCAATTCCCGGAGTTCAATCAGACTCACGTCCATCAAGTCAGTGATGCCATTCAGCCATCTCATCCTTTGTCACCCCCTTCTCCTCCTGCCCCTAATCCCTCCCAGCATCAGAGTCTTTTCCAATGAGTCAACTCTTCACATCAGGTGGCCAAAGTACTGGAGTTTCAGCTTTAGCATCATTCCTTTCAAAGAAATCCCAGGGCTGATCTCCTTCAGAATGGACTGGTTGGAACTCCTTGCAGTCCAAGGGACTCTCAAGAGTCTTCTCCAACACCACAGTTCAAAAGCACCAATTCTTCGGTGCTCAGCCTTCTTCACAGTCCAACTCTCACATCCATACATGACCACAGGAAAAACCATAGCCTTGACTAGACGGACCTTAGTCGGCAAAGTAATGTCTCTGCTTTTGAATATACTATCTAGGTTGGTCATAACTTTTCTTCCAAGGAGTAAGCGTCTTTTAATTTCATGGCTGCAACCACCATCTGCAGTGATTTTAGAGACCCCCAAAATAAAGTCTGACACTGTTTCCAATGTTTTTCCATCTGTTTCCCATGAAGTGATGGGACCGGATGCCATGATCTTCCTTTTCTGAATGTTGAGCTTTAAGCCAACTTTTTCACCCTCCTCTTTCACGTTCATCAAGAGGCTTTTCAGTTCTTCTTCACTTTCTGCCATAAGGGTGGTGTCATCTGCATATCTGAGGTTATTGATATTTCTCCCGGCAATCTTGATTCCAGCTTGTGTTTCTTCCAGTCCAGCGTTTCTCATGATGTACTCTGCATAGAAGTTAAATAAGCAGGGTGACAATATACAGCCTTGACGTACTCCTTTTCCTATTTGGAACCAGTCTGTTGTTCCATGTCCAGTTCTAACTGTTGCTTCCTGACCTGCATACAGATTTCTCAAGAGGCAGGTCAGGTGGTCTGGTATTCCCGTCTCTTTCAGAATTTTCCACAGTTTATTGCGATCCACACAGTCAAAGGCTTTGGCATAGTCAGTAAAGCAGAAATAGATGTTTTTCTGGAACTCTCTTGCTTTTTCCATGATCCAGTGAATATTGACAATTTGATAGTTCATTGGAAAAACAGTTGTCTGTAGTATTGATGTAACAGCACTTTCTCATATGATCATGGTTTAAAGGAATATCTTGATTAAATACATATTGGTTAGATGTGTAAATGCTCATATCATGAGCACACATTACATAATTTTGTACATAATTTCCAGGAGTGGGTTAAGAGTAGCTTGTGAAGCAACTGGAAGTGAATGGTGACAGAGAGACTATCCAGGGAAGACTTGGTGATAAGGGTCTCTCATACAGAGAGCAAGGGAGAGAGACTGTGTAACAATTATTGTTATAGATTCATGGCATGGGGAAAAATTTTCCAGAATTATGAATTAATTAACAGCCTAGAATTCTTTTTTTTTTCATACTTACGAACTATATAATGAAGGACTGCAATGCATTTTGCATAGCTTTCATTTCTTTGAAATTGCTGCTTTCTAAAATTCTCTTATTTTCACATTTTGTTGGGGAACCCAACTACTGATCAGTAGCATTTCACTCAAGAAATAGCAATAGTTGGACATTTCTGAATTTTTCCATATTGCTTTTTTTCTTGTTATATTTATACTTGATTTTGAAGGACTGATCATGCTTGTGTCACTGCAAGCAATCAGGACCCAGTCACTGTGTAACACATTATGATACTAACTGTACAACAAAGCCCGAGTTTTTACCAACTGTAAACCCCTAGAGTTAGGTGTCTCCTCCTAATCCATTCATCCATACCATGGCGTTTTCTCTTCACACTCAGCGGATTCATAAGGTTATTTGCCTTTAGTGATTTCACTTTCTTACAGCATGAAATGATGAAGGTTGATAAAAGGAGAGATTACATTTTAAAAAACTAATAAAGAACAGGAAAGCAAAGCTAAAAGAAACAGCAGCTCTAATTTATTTCTCTATGAGAGCCTCAGGTCTCCTTAAGTGTTTTCCTATTTTGGCTCTTCAAATCCAGTCTAAGCTAAAATGAAGAGGTAGGGTAGATGCTGTTACACATAGGCACAGTTCCCAAAGACCCCAGTAGGGTAAAGACCAAAAGGAAGCAAAACTAAAAGAAGATAAAACAAGAGAGCTGGGTTCAATCTCTGATTTGGGAAGATCTCCTGGAGAAGGGAATAGCAACCCACTCCAGTATTCTTGCCTAGAGAATACCATGGACAGAGAGAGCCTGCTGGGCTACAGTCCATGGGATCGCAAAGAGTTGGACACAACTGAGCGACTTTCACTTACTCACTTAAGGACCCAATTTACAAAGACATCACATGCTAAAGAACAGGAGATTAGGATTCCAATATATCTTTTTCTGAGAAGAAAGAAAAAATTATATCCACAACCTCGGGTTCATTTTTAAAATTACTTAATTGATTAGAAAGTATGGCTTTTCTTTACTAATTTACTGCTAAAATTCTAATTAAAACTCCAAAGTCCTATCCATAAAAGTTATGCAAAATATATTTCAAGAATACCTGGTACCTTGTGATCAAACCATTCATTAAATAAATCTACTGAAAGGGGGAAAAAAGCTAGATAGTGAACATTCCAGGGTCTTTATTTGTGACTTACAGATGTCTAGAATATAGACAACTGGAAAAGAAAATTGTTCTAATAGTTCATATAAGTACTCAGAGACTGAAATGAAAATCCAGCTTAATCCCCAAACCCTTAAGAACAGGCCTATCTCATTCTCTTCATGGTTCTCTGCTGACAGTAAACATAAGTTCCATCTTTTAAATAAGAATTTTTAATTAACAATTTTATTTATTCAATGCCTCTTCAGTAAAGTCAACTCATCTTTTAAGATTCTTTACCCTGAGGCTTATAATGCCCGTCTCCAACTAAAATCTGCAGTTATTTGGTATCATCAGAGTAGGGCAAGCTGCTGCTGCTGCTGAGTCACTCAATTGGGTCTGACTGTTTGCAACCCCACAGACCGTAGCCCACCAGGCTCCTCTGTCCATGGGGATTCTCCAAGCAAGAATACTGGAGTGAGTTGCCATTTCTTTCTCCAGGGGATCTTCCTGACTCGAGTAGAGCATAATATAGCCTAGAAAACATTAGAGTAAATTTATCATCTAACTTACAAATCCTATTTCTGCAATTTCATCTCTCCTTCCCTCTCTTTCTTCAACAATTGTTTCTTAAGCACATATTTTGTGCCTGGCACCGACTGGATACACACTGACAAAAGAACTCTGTATGGTCCCAGCGTTTTAAATGTAGACGGGACAAACAGGTAAAACACCACCAAACCTATGATTATAAATTGCGAAGGGTACTATGGAGGAAACTACTAGGTGTAAAAACAGGTACTAGAAATTACCCAGACACTATGAACTAATTAATGTTTCAGGATATTTAACCTGAGACAAAGCATGAGAATCAGCTTATGTAATTCCTCTAAGACAGAGAACAGGATTGAGACCTTGTACATTTCCTCTAAGACAAAGAGAGAACATGTTTGAGACCTTAAGGTTGGAATTAGATGGTGGAGGATGTATCAGTTTTTAATAAACTGAATGTACAAAACAATCAACTCAAAATGCCTAAGTGAAAAGGTAAATGTATTAATTCATGTAACATAAAAGCTTTTAGAACTAACACCCAAAAAAGGTGTTCTTTTCATTATAGGGGACAGGAATGCAAATGTAGGAAGTCAAGAAACACCTGGAGTAACAGGAAAATTTGGCCTTGGAGTACAGAATGAAGCAGGGCAAAGACTAATAGAGTTTTGCCAAGATAATGCACTGGTAATAGCAAACACCCTCTTCCAACAACACAAGAGAAGACTCTACACATGGACATCACTAGGTGGTCAACACCGAAATCAGACTGACTATATTCTTTGCAGCAAAAGATGGAGAAGCTCTATACAGGCAACAAAAACAAGACCAGGAGCTGACTGGCTCAGATCATGAACTCCTTATTACCAAATTCAGACTTAAATTGAAGAAAGTAGGGAAAACTGCTAGACCATTCAGGTATGACCTAAATCAAATCCCTTATGATTCTACAACGGAAGTGAGAAATAGATTTAAGGGCCTAGATCTGATAGATAGAGTGCCTGATGAACTATGGAATGAGGTTCGTGACACTGTACAGGAGACAGGAATCAAGACCATCCCCATGGAAAAGAAAAGCAAAACATCAAAATGGCTGTCTGGGGAAGCCCTACAAATAGCTGTGAAACGAAGAGAAGTGAAAAGCAAAGGAGAAAAGGAAAGATATAAGCGTCTGAATGCAGAGTTCCAGAGAATAGCAAGAAGAGATAAGAAAGCCTTCTTCAGTGATCAATGCAAAGAAATAGAGGAAAACAACAGAATGGGAAAGACTAGAGATCTCTTCAAGAAAATTAGAGATACCAAGGGAACATTTCATGCAAAGATGGGCTCAATAAAGGACAGAAATGGTATGGACCTAACAGAAGCAGAAGATATTAAGAAGAGGTGGTAAGAATACACAGAAGAACTGTACAAAAAGGATCTTCACGACCCAGATAATCACGATGGTGTGATCCCTCATCTAGAGCCAGACATCCTGGAATGTGAAGTCAAGTGGGCCTTAGAAAGCATCACTATGAACAAAGCTAGTGGAGGTGATGGAATTCCAGTTGAGCTATTTCAAATCCTGAAAGATGATGCTGTGAAAGTGCTGCACTCAATATGCCAGCAAATTTGGAAAACTCAGCAGTGGCCACAGGACTGGAAAAGGTCAGTTTTCATTCCAATTCCAAAGAAAGGCAATGCCAAAGAATGCTCAAACTACCACACAATTGCACTCATCTCACACGCTAGTAAAGTAATGCTCAAAATTCTCCAAGCTAGGCTTCAGCAACATGTGAACAGTGAAATTCCTGATGTTCAAGCTGGTTTTAGAAAAGGCAAAGGAACTAGAGATAAAATTGCCAACATCCACTGGATCATGGAAAAAGCAAGAGAGTTCCAGAAAAACATCTATTTCTGCTTTACTGACTATGCCAAAGCCTTTGACTGTGTGGATCGCAATAAACTGTGGAAAATTCTGAAAGAGATGGGAATACCAGACCACCTGACCTGCCTCTTGAGAAATCTGTATGCAGGTCAGGAAGCAACAGTTAGAACTGGACATGGAACAACAGACTGGTTCCAAATAGGAAAAGGAGTATGTCAAGGCTGTATATTGTCACCCTGTTTATTTAACTTATATGCAGAGTACATCATGAGAAACGCTGGACTAGAAGAAACACAAGCTGGAATCAAGATTGCCGGGAGAAATATCAATAACCTCAGATATGCAGATGACACCACCCTTATGGCAGAAAGTGAAGAGAAACTAAAAAGCCTCTTGATGAACGTGAAAGAGGAGGGTGAAAAAGTTGGCTTAAAGCTCAACATTCAGAAAATGAAGAACATGGCATCCAGTCCTACCAATCCATGGGAAACAGATGGAGAAACATTGGAAACAGTGTCAGACTTTATTTTTTTGGGCTCCAAAATCACTGCAGATGGTGATTGCAGCCGTGAAATTAAAAGACACTTAACCCTTGGAAGAAAAGTTATGACCAACCTAGATAGTATATTCAAAAGCAGAGACATTACTTTGCCAACTAAGGTCCATCTAGTCAAGGCTATGGTTTTTCCTGTGGTCATGTATGGTTGTGAGAGTTGGACGTGAAGAAGGCTGAGCACCAAAGAATTAATGCTTTTGAACTGTGGTGTTGGAGAAGACTCTTGAGAGTCCCTTGGACTGCAAGGAGATCCAACCAGTCCATTCTGAAGGAGATCAGCCCTGGGATTTCTTTGGAAGGAATGATGCTAAAGCTGAAACTCCAGTACTTTGGCCACCTCATGCGAAGAGTTGACTCATTGGAAAAGACTCTGATGCTGGGAGGGATTGGGGGCAGGAGGAGAAGGGGACGACAGAGGATGAGATGGCTGGATGGCATCACTGACTTGATGGACGTGAATCTGAGTGAACTCCAGGAGTTGGTGATGGACAGGGTGGCCTGGCGTGCTGGGATTCATGGGGTCGCAAAGTCGGACACGACTGAGCGACTGAACTGAACTGAAGTGGGAGTTGCTTTAGATAAAGAAGACTGGTTGAAAGTTTACTAGGATTTAATTTCTCTTTCCTCTCTTGGCTCTATTTACTCAGATAGGCCCTTCCTTTTAGGTTTATGGGACAAAAAGGTTATAATTCCTCACAAGTACCAATAAAAATCCTACAGTGGAATCTCTTTGCCTTTGACTAAGCTCACGTGCCTTCCTTAACTGATCACTTAACCATCATTATATGGGAAATATGATGTTTGGATTAGTTAGATTGTGTCAAATATGCCATCCCAGGAGTCTAAGGTAAAACGGTTTTTTAAAAAGAAAGTGACTCATTTTGGGGGTGATAACTTCAGGTAATGAGGGAGTAATAGTGAAGTGGTCACAGAAATCATCCACAGAAAATTATTACAAAAATTCTATTGAAAACAACAAAAATAAGATACTGAAAAGCAGAGAAAAGCTAGGAGAAATTTTAGTCTGGAAAAAATGGTAAAAAGAAGGAGTAAGAAGTATGACTTTGTTGCTTTCTGGTCCCATAATGCTGTCCTAACTACACAGCTTTAACTACAGAAAACAGTGGAAGATGAAACAGCAGGCTTATCAACTAAAGGTGCCAGAGGTCAGACTCCAGGCTAAGAAAACATCAGGAAATCAGGAAATTTAAAGGGGAAATCTTGGCAATGTTCAAACCATAGAAAGAATGATACTCAAATTCAGAGCTTAATCTTTCCAAATGTCTAACTACAAGTACTATGTACCGGGCACCACAAAATAGCAAGCAGAGAACGTAGAGAAAGACAGAGCACCATATAGCAGATATGCTCAGTTTGATGTATCTCTTAATTGAGTGCATACCTTCACCATGATTAGCTTAGACAGCAGAAAGCCTGAGGTGTCAGAGAGCAAAGTCCAAAGCTGGCAGAGCAGCTGGAAATCACGGGCTAATCTTACAAGCAAGGAAACCACAAAGAGAAAGAGATGTATCTCTGCCAAGTACATGGCTGACCCAACAATTCTCACAGGCACAGAGGAGACCCACCAGGGCCAGTCTGAAAAAGTGGCAGTGGGAAGCCAAAACACAGCACAGATTATCATTAGTACGTTTTTTAACCACAATAAAACTAAAATGGACATCACTTTAAAATTGTAAATGTCAAATTACTAACTTTTAAACATCAGTGAAAGAAGAAGTCACAAAGGAAAATAGAAAATAATTTCACTAGAATGATAATGAAATGAAAATAGATCAAAATTTGAGGGATGCAGCTATAGTTGGAAAGGGAAAGTTTTAGCATTAAGTGCATATATGAGAAAATGAGAGAAGTCTAACACAAATAATCTAAGTTTTCCCTTTAAGAAATTAGAAGAAAAAAGGAGGAAATAACACACATTTGAAAAACAAGGAAATAATAAAGGTAAAAAAACCAATGAAACATAAAAAATAATATTGAAAAAAAATCAATGAAACCAAAATTTAGTGTCAAAAAGGTTGATAAAGTTAATAAAGCTCTAAAGGAAAAAAGGCACAAATCATTAGTATCAATAATAAAAGAGAAGATACCACTACAAATCCTATAGAGTCAAGGATAAGGTACTATTTGGAACAACTCTGCACTTATAATACAACTTAGATGATATGGGCAAAATGTGAAAGACATCAAGTACCAAAGGTCATCCACAAAGAAAATGATAAATCTGAATAGTTTTATACTTCTATTTTTAAAGGTGAACTCCTAGGAATTGTCTGGTGGTCCAAGAGGTAGGGCTCTATGCTCTCAGTGCTGAGGGTCAGGGTTCAACTCTTGGTTGAATCAAAAAAAAAAAAAAAATCCCACAAGTTGTACAGTTTGGCCAAAAAAAAAGTTGAACTCCTGATTTAATATCTTCTGATAACAACACTGGGCTTTCCAGGTGGCTCAGTGGTAAAGAATACACCTGTCAGTGCAGAAGATGCAGGAGACAGGTTCAATCCTCAGGTCGGGAAGATCCCCTAGAAGAGAACATGGCAACCCATCCTAATATTCTTGCCTGGAAAAATCGCATGGACAGAGCGGTCTGGTGGGCTACAGTCCATGGAATTGCAAAGAGTCCTACATGACTGACCAACCGAGCACACACACACTCAACATCAAACCAAACAAAAAATATCAATCTTCCAAGCCTAGATGACTTCAGAGTGGATTCTACCAAAGTTTTAGAGAAGAAAAGCTATCAATTTGATACCAATTCTTCCCTAAAAAAGGTTTTCAAGAAGCAAAGACTGGTCAGTTGTGTCAATTCTTCCCAAGGGTTTAGTGAGATGAGGACAGAAAAATGGCATTGCTGTGGATTGACATACACATAAAGATGAGGAAAAGGGGAAAGCACATACAGCTATATATTTTGAGAAGTTTGGTTATAAATGCAAGCAGAAAACAGAGTCACAGCCAGAAGAGTGTTCGGGTGAAAGAAGGAAGAGTTTTTGATATGTATTACTTTTTAAGATGGGAGATACTAAGTGTAGACTTCTATACTAATGGATATGATAATAAATAGAGATAAATTAATGATACTGTATAGGAGGATTCAGAGAAGGCAATGGCAACCCATCCCAGTACTCTTGCCTGGAAAATCCCATGGACAGAGGAGCCTGGTAGGCTGCAGTCCATGGGGTTGCTAGGAGTCGGACACGACTGAGCAACTTCACTTTCACTTTTCACTTTCATGCACTGGAGAAGGCAATGGCAACCCACTCCAGTGTACTTGCCTGGAGAATCCCAGGGACAGAGGAGCCTGGTGGGCTGCCGTCCCTGGGGTTGCACAGAGTCGGACACGACTGAAGCGACTTAGCAGCAGCAGCATAGGAGGATTGGCATCCTTGAAAAGTCTTTCTGCAGTTTTTATAAAGGAATTGATAAGTATTTATTATTGTGATAGTTAAGAGCCAACATACAGATACCTAGTGGGGAAGGGGGGTGGGATGAACTGGGAGATTGAGATTGACATATATACACAACTATGTATAAAACAGATAACTAATGAGAACATACTGTATGGCACACAGACTTGCACCCTTCTCCCGGTTATCCAAGTCACGCCAGGGCTTCTCTCTCCCCTGCTCAAACACTACTTTGCCCAAATCCAGTCATTATATCCCATGACAATCTGCTTACAGTTTATCTCTGGAATCTTGTTTCTTTCTCCAGCTCCAATAATTCCTAATTTGGGGCTTTATTATTTCTCACTCATATAAATTAAGCACTTTCTAATGATCTTTGCCTCAGACCATCCTGATGCTCTATATGCTGCTAGAGCTATCATTTTCAAAGCATTAAAATTCTTCTACTTAATCAACTATGAATAAAAATAAAGGTTATAGTTTACTAGGCCCCTCCTCTATGATCTCATCTATCCTTATAAAATGGAGAGCATATTTATTTTTTATTTGAGGTAACTGAAGTTTAGGAATGGGTGAGTAATTTATCCAAATTCACATAGCTAATAAGTAGATAAGCCAAGATTCAATTTCAGGGCCTTTCAATTGCAAAGTCTTTGCTTTTAATCAATATATCCTTCTGTCTAAACTCTTAAGCATAGTGTGTGAAGTTCTAAATGATCTGACCTGAACCTACTCCCCAGCTTGACCTCCTGTCCCTCTGTTCCACTTAACCATAGCAGATATTGGCTATCCGTTCTCTCCCTATTCCTTACTAATAACATCTGTTTTCTTCAGGATGGCAATATGCTCAGCTAAAAACTAATCTTCCTAGTCTTCCTGGAAGCTGAGATTACCATTCACATAATTCTGACAAAAGAGATGTTAAGTGGAAATCTCTAGATGGGTTTCTGGGAAAGCTCTTTAAAAGGAGTTGAAGTAATCAGACATACAACTTTTTCCCTCTTCTACTCCATCCTCTTCCTTCCTGGAAAACAGTACTGTAGGTGGATCAGCCTTCTAACAGCCATGAGACAGATATTGAGCATGAAACTCCCATAGGTCAGAAGATAGGCTATATTTAATAAAATTAGGAGCAGGTCTGTGATGGTACTGCCCACCTCAGAACTGTTACCTAAAGACTAGTACATTTGTTTGACCTGTGTTCCTACTTATAGTCAATTGTTGTTAACTATGTTAATCATTGTTAACATTACTATTCACTGACACATACCCTACACTGAGGCCTTACTGATCAATTTGGAATCTCCTCAATATACCATGATTTGGTACACTTCTACAGAGGTAGGCCTGCAATTAAGATACATGTATAATTCAGTCACTAACTTTAAAAGTAGGCATACTCCAGCTTTAACGTGTGAAGTTTTAACAGCTTCTCTGTTTTATATATTCAACATTTTACAAGTCTTTGTTTGAAGGGTTCTAACTCAAAAAATGGATTGAAATCCAGTGATCTATAGCATAGTTTAATCACTGAAATTTCTCAAAGTGCTATGCTTTTATTTCATTAGGCCAAATGACCATCAATATCAAACAAATCCACTCTGTAAAGTTTAATTTTCCAACTCTGCTTAAATACTATTCTTTCAGCTTTCATTCAGAGATAATATGGGAAATAATGTTTGAATACCTATAAAACTGACATATAGGATACTGTGTATCCCATGGTCTTTTATACAGAGGTTCTGGTGGTATATACCCCAAACCACTCAGGTGAAGTAAAGGTTTGTTTTTCTCTGAGGAACTGATACATTCATTAGCACTAGTATGTGAGCTATGTAGCCCACTATTTTTTTTTTAAATTCTTAGCAGCTAGTTTTTTGTCCAATGTCTGTGGCTTCCTTCAGCTAACATTTTTATACTTTTTAAAGTCTATCTTTTGATATTTTAGTTAATTGTTTTGTTTATGGTGCCAGTGTATTTATTCAAAGCTATCCCAAATTATTGTTTAAAATTAGGCAAGTTATTTTTTTTAATCATACTTTAAAAGGAAAAGAAATATAACTTCTGATATGACCAACAAAACCCCTATATGCATATAGCCTTAGATTCATCAATCTTTGTTGCAGTGTAATTTTCTATCCAAGTTACTGCAAGAAAATTAAAGGTGTGTTGTGAGAGACAGTCCTTCATGGTCCCTGCATGTTGTTGCTGGGCATGCCAAGAATGCAAGGTCTTGACCACTCTTTAAAACTGGGCACTTTCTCAGGACTGCAGTGAGTAATCTTGATGGATGAGGTGACATCTCCTTCCAGAGTGGGTGTGCTTTTATTTACTACAAAAGCAGCAGGTTGCTAAACTAAGCATTCCTTAGCTGTGACACAAACCCATTAAATGTGTAAAATTCAACTAAGTCTCTTGGTGTTGCCCTGTGGGACTTGGGATACCTGGGGAATCAATGCCAACATGACTATTTGCTATGCCATAGTCATAAGATCTCTGACCAAGGAGTCTCAAGTCTTCTGCCAGCGTCATAACAGTAACAGGCTAACTTGTAGGTGTGTATAACCCCAGACCCTGACAAGATGTTGATTTAAAAGAAATTAGTTGATTATTCAAACTTTGAAAGCAGGTTTAAATTATTTGTAACTAACAGGAATTCCTATAGATATATCATTAATGAAGATAACAGAGAAAGGCCAATTAAAATAACCATTTAAAACAATAATGTCCTCAAAGGGACCATTAAAGAACTGGTGAGGTACTGATATTTTAAAGATGAAAATTCTGTTTTGTTGTCTCTATACATCAAGAACACAGAGGAAATTCAAACTGTTTAAGATAAAGAAGGCAGGCCCATTATCACTTTATAATTTTACTTTTAAAAGGAAAGAATTATCAGACACTGAATAGGCCCAAAAAAACAAACAGATAAGAGAAGACAGGAAAATTTGACAAACTGAATTATGTAGGACAACTGAGCATTTTCCATACATTATAAGGCTCTACTTTCAACATAAACCACAACACTGTGAAAGTTAAAAACAGAAAAAAAATTTTTTCTCAGACAGTGAAAAAAACTGTTGTAGGTACTAAAATTATACTCTGTTGATTAATAAGTGATATATCCCAGAATAAATACAGGAATAAATTATAGCTTCATTCAATAAGAGTATCTGCACATAAAAACTCTATAAGATATTCTACTGGAAAATAAATGATAAAAATTAAATCCTTTATAGATAAGGAAATTTCTAATGTTATTCAATAACTAAGCATACTCTGTCTGTCTGCAACTCCCAACTACCAGTACCAAAAAATTGCATTCAATGTGTGACTACTCAGAATTGTAAACAATTCAAATGCCACTAATTCAGAAAGCTACATGAGAAATAGCTAATAGCAAAGTGTCCAAAAAACTCAAGGCTCTGCACTCAAGGACTGAAAATTTCAACACTGAAAAAAGGACATTTCCCTAGAGACATTATATATTTTAAATATTAATTCACAAGTAAATACAAAGTAAGACAGCAGATTGGAAGAACACAATGAAAGGAGCTGACAACAAAGGAAAGGAGAAGAGTTATAAAAAAGCATGAAAGAATAATTACGAAAATACAGCTGTGTGTTATCATTTAGACAAGGAAAGTTAAGGTAAAATGCCAACTGTGGTATCACTATTTTTGAACACAGCATACCAAAGGCATTCATGATGTTACATATAGCTATCATTTTATACACAAGGGAAATGGGGAAGTTGCTAAATAACCTAGATTGTACAAGGTGCAAGAGAACAGGAATTTTATTCACTTACGTTTTCAATGTAATGGTATATTCTTTTAGTTACTTTACAATTACTAAGATGTTAGAAAATGGTTCTGATAAAATGACAAAACAAAATCCTTGTCATAACACAGACTGGAAAAAATCAGATAATTCAACAAATATATATTTGACAATTTGCGAAGGTATTCTGTCAGCAAACATTCCATACTGATGTATTTTATTCACCCAAAATTATAAACTAATTTTGAAAAAGTGAAACATTATTTAGTTCTAATGCTTATACACATGAAATAAGATAATTACATATATAAGATTAAAAATCTTCCTAATGATAAAGGAAAGAGTTGATCAACTTTAGGTTAAAAAAGAAAAAAGAGAATGTATTCTACTAAATATCCAAACGTGTTTGGGCAAAAAGTGATTTTGAAAGGTAAAAACTACCTTTTACATAGAACTAAAATTGAGGTCATTTTCATTTCTGAAATAAAGTTCCTTTAACAATATAACCTTTGCTCATGTTTAAGAAAAACTTGTCAAATATCTTTAAATATTTTTCAAAATATTTAAAATTTAAAAAATACTTTTCATCAAATAAATGATATGTTTTAGTATGTTTCTTATGAACGAGGGTAATTGAGGTTTGGTGAAGGTCATTTAAAATACTGGAAGCAAATTTAGGGCAAAGAGGTCCATGGCACTGAGGCCTAATCTTACCATCCAGGTTTCTTTTGTATTTCTTTACTCTCTCATGAGCCTATTGTTTTAAGAGATTTTTCATGTATTAATTTCTTGATTAAAATGGTCCAAGTAAGATATTATAATGAAACTGTTAAAAAGAGCTTCTAAAAATTATGAAAACATGGAATAAGCAGTGCTACTCCAGTGTGCTGATAAAATCCAGAAAAAGCAGAGACTAGAAGTTTAACCTAGCAATTGTTCAACAGGCCCAAGGAGGCAAAGAAAACATTTTATTCAAAGTTCAATAAAACAGTCTGAATGCAAACTAGTAAAAGGATGGCATGCTAGAGTTAATAAAGAGTATTCACCACATGGGTTGACTGTAGAGCTAAGTGAAGCAGCTCCAGTGGAAAGGCCGCCTTTTGAAACTGATGAAGCCACAGAAGGCATAGAGGATGAAGTTGGTGTAGTAGAGGAGGCTGTTGAGGATGGTAACCGTTCTCCAGACTCCATATCTATGGGAAGGAGGCAAACGTTAATTTTTGGAATTAAATAGTAGAATTATGCAAAATAATTAAATATATTTAAAATAAGTCAAACTTTTAGGAATACTTTTTTTAAATACGAAAATAAGTTTAGAAATACATGTTTCAGAAAGATAAAATATAGAGTAAACAATGTAAATTAAAATTCCAGTTTATAAGGTAAGCTTAATACTGAGCATAACAAATCTAAAAAACTTGTACTCTTTTATAAAAAAATAAGTCATTTGAATACAGTAACTTCATACAACTATGTGTTGCCATAATCTTAGGAAAATAAGCATATTAACTTTTCATTCTTCTTAAATCACCTCATCATTTATTCACTTACAGCATAATACTATTATCTTAATGAATCAAGAAAATACGACCAAATTATAGTGAAATGTAACCCTGTCTTCAAAATCCAAATAGCAACATACTTCTAGGTCTTAAGCATCCATGAATCTGATTGGGTAATCCCCAATACAGTGAGTCCTCCCAAAAGCACAAATATATTTTACAGTTTATCCTAGAGTCTAGTTTGAACTATGGTCTCAAAATGGCTTTAATATGATCCATTTATAAGGACTTGACTTCTAAGCATTTTTATTAACTTGCTTAGCGATTTTGGGTACTATTTACATAGATCTTATTATAATAGTTTATGTTGATATTAAAATCTAGAATGGAAATGAATGAAGGAGTCAAAAGTTAAGAACTTATAATTATAAAACAAATATGTGATAGGATGTAATGGACTGCATGGTGACTATTCTTAATAATATTTCATTGTACATTTGAAAGTTGCTAAGAAAACAGAGGAGAAACAACCTCAGATATGTAGATGATACCACTCTAATGGCAGAAAGCAAAGAGGAACTAAAGAGCCTCTTGATGAGAGTGAAGGAGGAGAGGGAAAGAGCTGGCTTAAAACTCAATTTTAAAAAAACTTAGATCATGGCATCTGATCCCATTATTTGATGGCAAACAGAAAGGGAAAAGGTGAAAGCAACGACAGATTTCTTCTTCTTGGGCTCTAAAATCACTGTGGATGGCGTCGGCAGCCATGAAATCAGAAGGCGACTGCTTCACAGCAAGAAAGCTATAACAAACCTAGACAGTGTGCTGAAAAGCAGAAACATCACTCCACCAACAAAGGTCCGTATAGTCAAGTTTATGGTCTTCCCAGTGGTCACGTACGGTTGTGAGAGCTGGACGGTAAAGAGGGCAGAATACCAAAGAATTAATGCTTTTGAACTGTGGTGTTGGGGAAGATATCTGAAAGTCCCCTGGACAGCAAGGAGGTCAAACCAGTCAATCTTAGGAAAATAAACTCTGAATACTCATTGGAAGGACTGATGCTGAAGCTAAAGCTCTAGTATTTTGGTCAACAGATGCAAACAGCTGACTCATTGAAAAATCCCTGATGCTGGGAAAAATTGAGGGCAGAAGAGAAGAGGGCATCAGTGGATGATATGGCTGGATGGCATCATCGATGCAATGAACATGAACTTGGGCAAACTCCGGGAGATGGTAAGGGACAGGGAGGGGGAGTGCTACAGTCCATAGGGTCGCAAAGCATTGGCCACAACTTGGGCGACTGAACAACAGCAAGAAGAAAATAGATCTTAAAAGTCCTCATCACATGGAAAAATATTTATAACTGTGTGACAAGGATATTAACTGAACTTACCATGGTGTGCATTTCACACTAATACAAATGTTGAATCATTATATGTACACCGGAAACTAATATAATGTTATATGTCAGTTATATCTTATAATTTTTTAAAATCTAGAATAGGTTATGATCATTTTAATACTCTGCATACACTAATATCACAATTAAGCAAGGAAACTGTGAAGTTCACAGTTGCTTAAATGAGTACACATATCTAGGAAGAGACAAAAAGAATACTATTCACATATCAACCATGAGTAAACTTTTATTATTTAAATAATTTAACCATAGAAAGATTTTTGTATGGAATTCTATAGGCGATTCACATACTTACTACATGTTTTCTAAGAAAAACAATTTGATTTCATTTAACACTGTTTCATTAAAATGATTTAAAACTATTGATATGTTCATATCAACATATGAAAAGATGCTCATCATTGCTAATTATTAGAGAGATGCATATCAAAACTACAATTAAGTACTACCTCACACCAGTCAGAATGACCATCATTTAAAGTCTGCAAATAACAAATGCTGTAGAGTATGTGGATAAAAGGGAACTTTCCAATATTACAGGTGGAAATGTAAATTAGTGCAGCCTCTATGGAAAACAGTACAGAGGTTATTCAAACAACTGAAAATGGAGTTGCCATATGATTCCAGCAATCCCACTCCTGGATGTATATCCAGACAAAACTATAATTTGAAAAGATACAAGCACCACTATGTTCTTGTTCATACTAGCACAAAACCAACAGCCAAGACATGGAAACAACCTAAATGTCTATCAACAGGTGATTAAAGTCTTCCACACAATGGAATAAAACCCAGCCATAAAAAGAATGAAATATCCCATTTGCAGAAACATGGATGGACCTAGAGATTATCATACTAAGTGAAGTAAATCAGAGAAAGACAAATATCAGGTGATATCACCAATATGTAGACTCTAAAACATGACATACATGAACATACCTACAAAACACAAACAGACCCACAGAACATAAAGAACATTCTTGTGTTTGCCACGGGTTGTGGGTGAGTGGGAAGGGTGAGTTGGGAGTTTGTGATTGGAGATACAACTATTATATAAATGCACATACATATACATAATGCAAACTATTACATATATACATATATATTATACATGTATATATACACATGTAATGGAAAAACAAGGTCCTACTGCAAAGCATAAAGAACTATATTCAATATCCTATAATAAACCACAAAGGAAAAGAACATGAAAAAGTAATATACATGTATAACTAAATCACTTTGCTGTATAGCAGAAATTAACACGACACTGCAAATCAAGCATACTTACATTTAGGAAGGTAAAATAAAACACTGGCCAATTAAAATAATGCAAGATTAATCTTTAAATTATTGAATCCATATGGTATGTATATGATTTTTTTAAGATAGATACATAGGGTAAAAGAAATCTCAGGTTGACACAATAGCATCATTAATAGAGCAATTTCAGTAAGTTTTCCAGTCATACACAATTCAAAAACTTCTCTTCATATTCTGACATTGCTGTCAATCACCTCCATAGAAAATGGTACTGCTATAACTAGCAAGTATCACTATGAACAAGGCTAGTGATGCTGTGAAAGTGCTGCACTCAATATGCCAGCAAATTTGGAAAACTTAGCAGTGATCACAGGACTGGATAAGGTCAGTTTTCATTTCAGTCCCAAAGAAAAACAATGCCAAAGAATGCTCAAACTACTGCACAATTGCACTCATCTCACACACTAGCAAAGTAATGCTCAAAATTCTCCAAGCCAGGTTTCAACAGTATGTGAACTGTGAACTTCCACATGTTCGAGCTAGATTTAGAAAAGGTAGAAGAACCAGAGATCAAACTGCCAACATCTGTCTGATCACTGAAAAAGCAAGAGAGTTCCAGAAAAACATCTACTTCTGCTTCACTGACTATGCAGAAGCCTTTGACTATGTAGATCACAACAAACTGTGGAAAATTCTTCAAGAGATGGGAATACCAGACCACCTGACCTGTCTCTTGAGAAATCTGTATGCAGGTCAGGAAGCAACACTTAGAAATGGACATGAAACAACAGACTAGTTCCAAATCGGGAAAGGAGTATGTCAAGTCTGTTTATTGTCACCCTGTTTATTTAACTTATATGCAAAGTACATCATGAGAAATGCTGGAATGGATGAAGCACAAGCTGGAATCAAGATTGCCGGGAGAAATATCAATAACCTCAGATATGCAGGTGACACCACCCTTATGGCAGAAAGCAAAGAACTTAAGAGCCTTTGATGGAAGTGAAAGAGAAGAGTGAAAAAGTTGGCTTAAAACTCAACATTCAGAAAATGAAGATCATGGCATCTGGTCCCATCACTTCATGGCAAATAGATGGGGAAACAGTGGAAACAGTGTCAGACTTTATTTTGGGGGGCTCCAAAATCACTGTAGATGGTGACTGCAGCCATGAAATTAAAAGACACTTATTCCTTGGAAGAAAAGCTATGACCAACCTAGACAGCTTATTAAAAAGCAGAGACATTACTTTGCCAGCAAAGGTCCATCTAGTCAAAGCTATGGTTTTTCCAGTAGGCATGTATGGATGTGAGAGTTGAACTATAAAGAAAGCTTAGTGCCAAATAATTGATGCTTTTGAACTGTGGTGTTGGAGAAGACTTGAGAGTCCCTTGGATTGCAAGGAGATCCAACCAGTCCATCCTAAAGGAAATCAGTCCTGAATATTATTGGAAGGACTGATACTGAAGGTGAAACTCCAATACTTTGGCCACCTGATATGAAGAACTGATTCATTGAAAAGACCCTGATGCTGGGAAAGATTGAATGCAGGAGGAGAAGGGGATGACAGAGGATGAGATGGTTGCATGGTATCACTGACTCCATGGACATGAGTTTGAGTAAACTCCGGGAGTTGGTGATGGACAGGGAGCCCTTTCGTGCTATAGTTCATGGGGTTGCAAAGAGCCGGAAATGACTGAGGAACTGGACTGAACTGAATGATAACTAGTAGGCTCATAAAGAATTTTTTTTCTCTTTATCAGCATTCAATATGGAAAGGCATAGTTGGTTCTGATGGCTACATGGAACTAATGCTTAAAAGGCAAGTTTTAGGGCATCAGTTACTGATAAGCTTTGAGACATATGGCTGTTTGACAGCAAGATACATGGCTGATAACTTCCTCTACCAACTATCTTCACCAACAAGTTTCATTTTACTAAGTATATAAAAAAAGACATTTATTTTAAAAATATGAAAATGTAGAGTTTACTAGAAAAGGCTGTTTTAAAAAGTTATAGCTGGTAATCTATCGTTTCAGATAATTCTAAAATGTTCTGTTTAAATGTATTACGGAGGCTTCTCAATGATGTTTTGAAATTTTTAATTGGTGTATAATTGACCTACAACACTATGTGAATTCTAGGTATGTGACATAGTGATTCAATATTTCTATATATTACCAAATGATCACACCACAGTAAGTCTAGTTACCACCTGTCATCATACAAAGATATTACAGTATTATTGTCTATATTCCCCATGCTGTACATTTCATTCTTGTGACTCATTCATTTTGTAACTAAGTTTGTAAATGTATTATTTTTAAAAAATAATGAAAGGATTTGTTTTTAAAATTGCCTTTGTACTCCACAGCAAAAGTAATTTGGGACATAAAATAGATAAGCATTTTAGCTGAGTACCTGGCATATAAGAGCTCAATGAATAAAAGTCATTATTTGTCATAGGATAATAGCTTATGAACTCTGGGCATATATCGTTCTGTTGATGTAAGACGAAAATAAGGAACACCCAGAAGGCATAATCAGCAAACTCTTACATATTGCTCATTTAGATCACTCTTCCTGAAAATATTTAATAAAATAAAAAATATACATATATTAATATTTGAATCTACCAATCCACCTTTGTGACTCTATTCTATAGAATTAAAGCACAAATAGTTTCTTTCTCATAACATTGTCCAAAAATAAAAGAAAATTGAAATCTGGTTGTACAAAAGAGTAGAACTAGAGCTAGTAGTATCAGGCTGAGGGCTCTTTTTCAGTTTCAGTAAAAGTGCAAGTTTCTCTTTTATTCCTGTTCATTCAAGTGGGAAAAGTTTTTGTGCTCAGTTGCGCAGTTGTGCCTGACTCCTTGCAACCCTATGGACCATAGCTTTGCCAAGGTCCTCTGTCCATGGGATCCTCCAGGCAAGAATACTAGAGTGGGTTGCCATTTCCTCCTCCAGGGGATCTTACTGACCCATGGATCAAACCTGAGTCTCTTACATTGACATGCAGATTCTTTTACCATTGAGTCACCAGGAAAACCCAGAAAAAATTTATCTCTTTTTTAAAAAAAACATGCTTATGCAGCCATTTGCCTTAGAAGTTCTATTATATACATTATTCATGTATTATTTTATTTCAAGTGTTTTAATTTTAGATGTATACTTCTAGCCAGTATGATCTCCTAGGTGGCTTCTCATATGTAAAGTACTCTTCTCTTATACTGGCTTAGGGTAAAAGGTTTTTTTCTCATGTTTTAATAGGTATTTCTTAGTTTCAGTAACCCAAAATTTGGTCAACTAGTCCATGTTTATCTCATAGATACCTTTCTTTTCATTTTAAAGAAATTTAACAAATCCACTCTAGCCTTTGTTACTCTAGAGAGGATTTTAAGTTATATGCTTGAATTAACAAGGACTGGCTTTTCAAATTTTTCTTTTTAAGTTAAATATTATTGAATTCAGAGTTTATTTACTATTGTCCTCTGCTGAGCACAAGCAAAACTGGAAAGAATCCTAGCCATCAACTTGGAAGTTAAAGAGGAGGAAGGTAATATCTCTGTAATACTGAATAATCCAAAAAACAATCATTGGCCTGCCAAATTGTTAGAACAGCTCAAAGAAGAAAGTTCAAAATACATGTGCACCAAAGGATGCTAAAAGCAGTAGATAAGTCTGAAGAGAAACAAGATATTTGCATAAACTCAAAAGTATCTCCTTGAGATAGTTACTAATTAAGAAAGGGCAAAATAGTAACTTCACAGTAAAGAAACTAAATCACCAAAAATAAAATTTATCAATATCATGTATCCTCTGATGCCCTTAGAAGAGCATATCACCTCTGTGGTATTCTTGCCCAAAACATAACCTCTGTTGAATCATGAGAAAACATCAGACAAACTCAAACTGCAAGACCATATACGTAATTGACCAGTATTCATCAGGTATCAGGGAGAAGGCAATGGCACCCCACTCCAGTACTCTTGCCTGGAAAATCCATGGACGGAGGAACCTGGTAGGCTGTAGTCGAGGGGGTTACTAAGAGTCGGACACGACTGAGCGACCTCACTTTCTCTTTTCACTTTCATGCATTGGAGGAGGAAATGGCAACCCACTCCAGTATTCTTGCCTGGAGAATCCCAGGAACAGGGGAGCCTGGTGGGCTGCCGTCTATGGGGTCGCACAGAGTCGGACACAGCTGAAGCGACTTAGCAGCAGCAGCATCAAGTATCAAGGTCATGATAGACAAGGAAAGACTGAGGAAATGCCATAGGTTGAAGACTAAGGAGATAAAACAATTAAATGTAATGTGGGATCAGACTGTTGCTTTTTTTTTTTTCAGATTTAATTTTAAAACAGAAAAGGACATTAACAGAAAAACTGGTAGAATTCATATAAGACATGTAGTTTATGATTAATAGTATTGTACCAATATAAATTTTCTGATTTTATAATTTTAATAATTGTACTCTAGTTATCTAAATTAATAGAATTAGGGAAAGCTGGGTAAGAAATACAGATGAACACTGTTTTTTAAGTCAAATAATTTCAAAACAAAAGGTAAAGAAAACAAAGCAAAGTCTGGCATATAACAAGTATTTAAATATATATATATATTATGTATAAATTATGTAACTTCAATGAACTTTTCAAATTATGTAACTTCAATGAACTTTTCTATTCCCTCATGAGCATCATGAAGGTGTAGTTGTGAGGATTAAATGAGATAATGCATGGAAAGTTCTGAATACTTAGCTTTTGATAATTGTAAACAATTGTTTTTAATAAGTGAATGTGCATATAATTATCTATGAGTATGTGTGGCAGTAAAAGGTATTTTTAGAGTATTCATTTCTAGTAAATATTTCTGAGTCACATGTATTTATATTATTATAAATAGATGGCATGTTTTACATTTAGCCAGATGATAAAAATTTAAAATAAATGCCTCACAATTGTATAACTGTATAGACAAATAGTAAGGTGTTTTAAACTTTCAAAATAAGATGAAGTACAAATATAGTTGAAAATTAACATTACTTTTCAGTTGAAAGAATTCACCCTTTGATCACGAGTTATTATTCATTATTAAAGCTACTACATAAAACTTGGTAGAAATCCATTTATTTAAACCATCTTAAAAAATATGTTCATTAAAATAAAAGTAGTATCCAAGAACCATCTGTTTCCAGATTTCAGCTGTGGCCAGAGCATCCGGATCTGATACTAACACTCCTATAATGGCCTCTCATTCTGACTCTCTGTGTTAAGAAAACTACCTTCATCTCAAGTTCTAAACTAACACTATCCAAGCAATTCTTTGTGGCCAAAAACAGCCCAGATATAATAACAGAGTGTACTAACATGACCCCCACCACAATATACTCACCTATGGGAGAATATCAATCAGCAGGTATGTCTTTTAGCTTAAGGCCATTTGTCAGAGGATATCTTCCAATGTATAACAAAGTTAACCAGGTAGGGGAAAGATTACTACCACTGAAAATCAATGCATACACTATAGTAAAAAAAAAAAAAAAAAAAAAAACGTTGACGTGAACAGAGAAGAAAAAAATGCCCAGAAGATGATGAAACGATTCTAAATGATTAGATCCATCAGAGCTCTTTTCCATAGTCTAAAACAGTAGTTCCCAGGCAGAGGTGACACTGTGATACCCCTCATCTATTAGGAAACATTTGACAATGCTTAAGAGACACTTTTGGTTGTCATAATCAAGAGTGCTACTGATATCACATAGGTAAGAGTCTAGGCAGGGATGCTGCTCAGTCAGTTACTCAGTTCAGTTGCTCAGTTGTGTCCAACTTTTTGCGGTCCCAGGGTCTGCAGCATGCCGGCCTCCCTGTCCATCACCAACTCCCAGAGTTTACTCAAACTCATGTCCATTGAGTCGGTGATGCCATCCAACCATATCATCCTCTGTCATCCCCTTCTCCTCTGCCTTCAATTTTTCCCAGAATCAAGGCCTTTTCAAATGAGTCAGTTCTTCACATCAGGTGGCCAAAGTATTGGAGTTTCAGCTTCAACATCAGTCCTTCCAATAAATATTCAGGACTGACTTCCTTTAGGATTGACTGGTTGGATCTCCTTGCTGTTCAAGGGACTCTAAGGTCTTTTCCAACACCACAGTTCAAAAGCATCAATTCTTTGGTGCTCAGCTTTCTTTACTGCCCAACTCTCACATCCATACATGACTACTGGAAAAACCATAGCCTTGAACTAGATGGACCTTTGTTGGCAAAGTAATGTCTCTGATTTTTAATGTGCTGTCTAGATTGGTCATAGCTTTTCTTCCAAGAAGTAAGCATCTTTTAATTTCATGGCTGCAGTCACCATCTGCAGTGGTTTTGGAGCCCCCAAAAATAAAGTCTGCCATTGTTTCCACTGTTTCTGCTAAACATGGGATAATTCACAGGACATTCCCACACAGAGGTAATTACCTGGCCCAAAATGTTAGTAGTGCTAAGGTTGAGAAATTCTGATCCAAAGTATCAAAAACTGTATTACTTGGAATTCAATCAACCAAACTTTTTGTTAAGCAGTAATTTTTTATAATTATTATAAGATACTTTAAGCTGATATATCATCCCTACAATAAATGATAAAATTATATTCAGCCCATCTTTATCAGCATACTTCCAGTAAAGTATCCACCTGCAATGCGGGAGACCTGGGTTCAATCCTGGGGTTGGGGAAGATTACCTGGAGAAAGGAACAGCTACCGCCCCAGTACTCTGGCCTGGAGAATTCCATGGCCAGAGAATAGTCCATTGGGTTGCAAAGAGTCAGAAACAACTGAGCAACTTTCACTTCACTCACCAGAGTTTATTATTTTACATTTTGTCCTAATTGTTTAAAACTGGGGATAAATAATACACAATTAATATATATCATAATGTTCACTCACACTAGACAACTGAATTTACTATATTTTACTGAGATGATATTTACTGTAACAATCCTGAGAACAGAAAAGAATCAGAATTTCCACAATTTCTTCCCTGTACTATTTTATGCATGCCAAAAGAATTCACTGATCAGTAATAATACTGATCAAATGTTCTTTTTTTGCGTAATCATAGAGCTTATGAACATTGACAGCTGCTAGGTGTAAACCTGAACAGGTGCAAATAGGGAAGGGCAAGACAAGTTGGCCACCAAATGTAAACACGATCAGCTGCCCTGTGCTTCACCTGCGTGAAGCCTTTAACAGTATGGCTGTAGAAGAGACTGAAGACTCAGAAAGCAGACATATAAACAAACATTTCTCCTGCAAGGCGTTTTCCTAGAGCGTCTTTATCTTTACCAGCAATACCAAAAGTTCTCTATGGGAGTTCAAAGCACAAAAGTAGATTTGGTGAATCCTCCCTTTTCTTTACAATATAACCACACATGAAAAACAACAGTTAAGAAGGTATCAGGAAACAGTCACTGTGCTACTGCCTTTGCTTCAGCAGGATCAGTAACAGCAGTGCTGCCATCTATCAATTCTTTTCTCAAAGTTCTGACAAAGGCTTTTGTATAACTGTGTAAAAAATAACTTCCAGGAAACTGAAAATTTGGATAAACAATATTTCAAAATATTAAGTAGAAAAAAAGAGCAACAAACAAAAATTTTTTCTGTAAAAAGCTAGAGAGAAATAGGTGACACAGAAATATCTTATTTGACAACAAACACAATTATTTTCTGAATATATCTGAAAGAAAATGATTCTATTTACCTACATTTTCAGAAATAGTTATTTCAAGTCATTGAGTATAATATATTGTGCTTTAAAATATGAATATATAAAAGGGATCAATTCCCTTTGCTGGAAAGAGAAGGACAAATATCTGGTATTAACACATATATATGGAATCCAGAAAAATGGTACTCATGAACCTAGCAGAGAATGGACTTAGGAACAGAGTAGGGGAAGGTGAAGGTGGGATAAATTGAGAAAGTGGCGCTAACATATATACACTATCATGTGTAAGACAGATGCATGGTAGGAAATTGCTATATGACACTGAGAGCCCAGCCTGGTGTTTTGTGATGACCTAGAAGGAAGGATGGGGTGCTGGGAAGAAGACTCAAGAGGGAGGGAATATATATTTAATTATGACTGATACGTATTGCTGTATGGCAGAAAATAACACAATACGGTAAAGCAATTTTCCACCAATCAAAATTTTTTTAAGGCTATGGCATTAAAAACTGAAAAAATTTCCTTTGTTGTCTGACACATTTTAACTACTATTGTAAACAGTCAAGCAATTATACCCCCAAACAAAAGTAGGGGGGCAATCAGGTACTCTGGGTACAGCCTGTGAGTTGGAGCAAGTCTCTGACAATACCTCTAAATATTTTCCTTATCAGAAAAACGATGGCTTTGAATTAGACTAGACCTCAGGTCTTATCAGAGTTTTATCAACTTCACATTGCATTAAAATATTTAACAATTTAGTTTCTCATTTCCCTAAGCCTCCCTACCACTTGCCTTACTTCTATCTTTGAATATCTGCCATTCTAAATTACAGATTACTATTAAAATTTTAGAGATTAACTCTTACCTTACTTATACCTCAAGAGAATTGATGATGAGAAAATCATCCAAGAGTAAAGCACTGATTTTCACACTGCTCAGTAAATATCTATTCAGAGAGTATTCTTTTACTCCCAAAGGATTAAGTATTCTTTTGCAATGAGATATCCTAGAGAAAGAGGCTAAGATATTAGATACAAAAGAATATTAAAGGAATATTTGAGTCACATTTAACATATACAGATCAACTAAACTTTAGGTAGAGTCTGTGAATTTAAATATTGATGAGATTGGAGATTTCTAAAAAGGATAAAAATGTTAGAAGAATAAAAACAAAAAGAGGCAATGTCTGATTAAATGATCCTTTCACCTACAAATGCAAGGGACCCCAAAGAACAAGCAAAATGGCCTAAATCTTAGCTTAATTAAGAAGCACAACTACAATTGCCTGAAATTCCTAAGACATTTCTGTACAGTAACTGAGACAGATGAATAACAGATGGAGACAACAGAAGAAGGGTAAAAAAAGGGGAATGCAAAATATCTACAAAAACTCAGAGGCCAAGGAAAGAAAGATCCCAAGTATTACATGACTGATAAACTAGAGTAAAAATTCCCTTTCAATGGGGAAGAAGTATAGTTAATCTAACAGGGAAAACAACCCTCATTAAAGAACAAAAGGGAAATAGTTTATGAAAATCAAGTAAAAGTATTTTTGTCTTGGTCACCCTAATTCACGACAAATAGTGACAAAGGATTAGATCTGATATAGATTTCCTGAAGAACTGTGGACGGATATTTGTGACATTGTGCAGGAGGCAGGGATCAAGACCACCCCAAAGAAGAAGAAATGCAAAAAGGCAAAATGGTTGTTGATAAAGGGCTTACAAAGAGCTGAGGAAAGAAGAGAAGCAAAAGGTACAGGAGAAAAGGAAAGATATATCCCTCTAAATGCAGAGTTACAAAGCCTAGCAAGAAGATATAAGAAAGCCTTCTTCAGTGATCAATGCAAAGAAATGGAGAAAAACAATAGAATGGGAAAGACTAGAGATCTCTTCAAGAAAGTTAGAGATACCAAGGGGACATTTCATGCAAAGATAGGTACAATAAAGGACAGAAACGGTATGGACCTAACAGAAGCAGAAGATATATTAAGAAGAGATGTCAAGAATACACAGAAGAACTATATAAAAAAGGATCTTAACGAAACAGATAACTCACCTAGAACCAGACATTCTGGGTGCGAAGTCAAGTGGGTCTTAGGAAGCATCACTACAAACATAGATAGTGGAAGTGATGGAATTTCAGCAAAGTTATTTCAAATTCTAAAAGATGATGTTGTTAAAGCACTACACTCAATAAGCCAGCAAATTTGGAAAACTCAGCAGTGGCCACAGGACTAGAAAAGTCCAATCCCAAAGAAAGGCAATGCCAAAGAATGTTCAAACTACTGCACAATTGCATTTATCTCACACGCTAGTAAAGTAATGGTCAAATTCTCCAAGCTAGGCTTTAACAGTACGTGAACAGAGAACTTCCAGATATTCAAACTGAATTGAGAAAAGGCAAAGGAACAGGAGATCAAACTGCCAACATCTGTTAGATCATCAAAACAAGAGAATTCCAAAACAACATCTACTTCTGCTTCATTGGCTATGTTAAAGCCTTTGACTGTGGATCACAACAAACTGTGGAAAATTCTTAAAGAGAGGAGAATACCTTACTTCCCTTGCTTACCATCTTACTTCCCTCCTGAGAAATCTGTATGCAGGTCAAGAAACAACAGTTAGAACCAGACATGGAACAACAGACTGGTTCCAAATGGGAAAGAAGTACATCAAGGATGTATATTCTTCAGTTCAGTTCAGTTCAGTCGCTCAGTCATGTCCAACTCTTTGCGACCCCATGAATTGCAGCACCCCAGGCCTCCCTGTCCATCACCAACTCCTGGAGTACACCCAGACTCGCGTCCATCGAGTCAGTGATGCCATCCAGCCATCTCATCCTCTGTCGTCCCCTTCTCCTTCTGCCCCCAATCCCTCCCAGCATCAGAGTCTTTTCCAGTGAGTCAACTCTTCGCATCAGGTGGCCAAAGTACTGGAGTTTCAGCTTTAGCATCATTCCTTCCGAAGAAATCCCAGGCTGATCTCCTTCAGAATGGACTGGTTGGATCTCCTTGCAGTCCAAGGGACTCTCAAGAGTCTTCTCCAACACCACAGTTGAAAAGCATCAATTCTTCAGTGCTCAGCCTTCTTCACAGTCCAACTCTCACATCCATACATGACCACAGGAAAAACCATAGCCTTGACTAGACGGACCTTAGTCAGCAAAGTAATGTCTCTGCTTTTGAATATGCTATCTAGGTTGGTCATAACTTTTCTTCCAAGGAGTAAGCGTCTTTTAATTTCATGGCTGCAATCTTACCTTGCTTATTTAACTTATATGCAGAGTATATTGTGCGAAATGCCAGGCTGCATGAAGCACATGCAGGAATCAAGATTTCAGGGAGAAATATCAATAACCTCAGATGCACATATGACACCATCCTTATGGCAGAAAGCAAAGAGGAATTGAAAAGCCTCCTGATGAAAGTGAAAGAGGAGAGTGAAAAAGCTGGCTTAGAACTCAACATTCATAAAACAGATCATGGCATCCAGTTTCATCACTCCATGCACATAGATGGGGAAACAACGCAAACAGTGACAGACTTTATTTTCTTGGGCTCCAAAATCACTGCAGATGGTGACTATAGCCGTGAAATTAAAAGACGCTTGCTCCTTGGATGAAAAGCTATAACAAATCTAGACAGCATATTAAAAAGCAGAGACATTACTTTACCAACAAATGTCCATCTAGTCAAAGCGATGGTTTTTCCAGTAGTCATGCATAGATGTGAGAGTTTAACCATAAAGAAAGCTGAGCACCAAAGAACTGATGCTTTTGAATCAATCTTCTTTTGGAGAAGACTCTTGAGAGTACCTTTGAGAGCAGGGAGATCAAAAGAGTCCATTCTAAAGGAAATCAGTCTGGAATATTTGTTGGAAGGACTGATGCCAAAGCTGAAGCTCCAATATTTTGGGAACCTGATGTGAAGAACTGACTCATTCATTTGAAAAGACCCTGATGCTGGAAAAGATTGAGCGCAGGAGGAGAAGGAGATGACAGAGGAAGAGATGGTTGTATGCATCATGGACTCGATGTACATGAATTTGAGCAAGCTCCGGGAGTTGGTGAAGGATGTGCTGCGGTCCATGGGGTTGCAAAGAGTCTGACACAACTGAGTGACTGACCTGAACTGAAAGTGACTAGGGAATTGTAATCTAGGATGGGAGAATTCATGTTCTCCTACATTTTTTTAACCACGTGAATGATTTACAATGTGCTAGTATTAATGACAGTTAAATTTTTTAAAAAGATTTTTACAGGCTTGTTATTGCAAGGGATTATAAATCTTTTCAAAATGTTAAACAGAAGTCTTAGTTCAAAATGGTGACATAAGAAAATCCCAAACTCACCTCCTCCCTCAGACACAGTAAGTCTACAGCTTTATACACAAGAATTTCCTGTCAAATAAGCCCCATGGCCCGGGTGAATGATGACTACGCAATGGGCAAACAGGAAAACCATATCAAAGTGGGTGCAAGGGGCCGGGATGCAATCCCACCATAAACCCTACTAGTGGTGCAGCAACCCATAATGGAGAAGGAACTCAAAACCTGGAGTTTCTTCTTGAGGAGCTGAGGTTTTGAAGCCCACAGTGGGCATCCCACACACTTGAGAGATTAATCCCTAAAAAAAAAAGAAAAAAGAATCAAACTTCGAAAACCATTGGTGTTCCTATCTTGAGACCCACAAGACTGTAGAGATCTGGGAAAGCCCTCTCAAAGAGGTCATGTGCTTGAACCCCAGGGCCCAGCTAAGAGACAGTCTATGGTTTCCAGACTTAAAAAATGAAGGAGGCTTTCCTGCTTATATTAAAAGCTCAGAACTTCCCTAGTGGTAGAGTAGTTGAGAATCCCCTGCTAATGCAGGGGACACGGTCCAGGAGGATTCCACATGACATGGGGCCTGTGTTCCAACCCCATGGGACACAACTGAGCCTGTGTTCCACTACTTCTGAGCCCACGTGCTCCAGCGGCTTCTGAGCCATGACTACTGAGCTTGAATGCCACAGCTCCTGAAGCCCCTGAGCCCGAGAGCCTGCACACTGCAGCTAATGGAGCCCATGCAGCAGGAGCGTGTGCCCTGCACAGGAGAAGCCGCTGCAATGGGAAGCCCACGCCCTGCAACAG
Source organism: Capra hircus (assembly GCF_001704415.2). Classification (NCBI taxonomy): domain Eukaryota; kingdom Metazoa; phylum Chordata; class Mammalia; order Artiodactyla; family Bovidae; genus Capra; species Capra hircus. The sequence continues at coordinate 99,302,804 of NC_030809.1, forward strand.
CGAGCGGCCCTCGCTCGCCACGCCCAGAGAGAGCCTGTGCGCAACAATGAAGATGCTGCACAACCAAAAATAAAGAGCTAAATAAGCCATTAAAGAATAGGTAAATAGAAACAGAAACTCAGCCTGCAGGGCAGGCATCCAATTTAACACACACATTCAGGAGAGTGCTGGAACACTAACCAAGGATGCGGTCTCCATCTTTGGACTTTCCCTTTGCTAGAGCACCAGTATCTTCAGGAAGGTGTCCCAGTCTAGTAAGGGAGTTTCATATCACTTACATCATTGGATAGATCATTGACACAGAAAAGTCATAAGGAAACACAGCCCTTAAATGACACATTAAACCAGGTGGGTTAACAAATATTTATAGAACAGTCATCCAAAAGCAACAGTATACATATGCTTAATAAATGCACATGCAACATTCTCTAAGACAGATCATACATTAGAGCACAAAATAAGTCTTAATAAATTTAAGAAGACTGAAATCATATTGTACAACTTTTCCAGCCATGATGGTATGAAACCAGAAAACACCAGGAAAATTTGAAAATTCACAAATATGAGATCAAAAAATACACTACTGACCAACCAATGCATCAAAAGAGAAATAAAAAAATATCCTGAGACAAACAAAAATGAAAATATAACATACCAAAATTTATGGAATGCAGCAAAACTGGTTCTAAAAGGGAAATTCACAGTAATAAATGCCTGCTTCAATAAACAAGTCTCAGATAAACAACTGAATTTTATACCTGACAGAACCAGAATAAGAAGAACAAACAAAGCCCAAAGTTAGTAGAAGGAAGGAGAAAAGATTAGAGTAGAAATAAATGAAATAGAGAGTAAATAGATAAGAGGAAAGATGAATCAAAAAGTTGTTTCTTTAAAGAAGATACACAGAATGGGAATTCCTCGGTAGCCCAGTGCTTCAGTTCAGTTCAGTTCAGTCACTCAATTCTGTCTGACTCTTTGCAACCCCATGAATCGCAGCACACCACCAGTGCTTAGGACTCTGTATTTCCACTGCAGGGTGCCAGGGTTCAATCCCAGTCAAAGAACTAAGACCTCACAAGCTGTGCATGTGGCCAAAAAACAAGATAAACAAAACAGTCAACCCTTTAGCTAGACTGATGCAGAAAAAAAAAAGGAGAAGATCAAACAAATACGATAGAAATGAAAGAGACACTACAACTAACACCATAGAAACACAAGGGACTAAAAGAGATTACTACAAGAATGAAACAACAAATTGAACAACCAGTCTAGAAGAAATGAATAAGTTCCTATAAACATGCAACCTTCCCAGACTGAATTATGATAAAACAGAAAATCCATACAGACCAATTACTAGCAAGGAGACTGAATGAGTAATCAATCAAAACCCTTCCAAAAAGCAAAAGTCCAGTACCAGACAGCTTTACTGGTGAATTCTACAAAACATTCAAAGAAGAATTCACATCAAACCTTCTCAAACTCTTCTAAACCATAGAAGAAGGAACTCCTGTAAACTCATTTTCCAAGGCCAGCATTACCTTGAAACCAAAAGTAGACAAGGATCACCACAAGAAAAACAAATTATAAACCAGTAACTCTAATGAACACAGACATGAAAATCCTGAACAAAATATCAGCAAAATGAATTAAAATACATTGGAAGAATCATACACCATGAGCAAATGGCATTTATTCCAGGAATGCAAGGCTGGCTGAATATCAGCAAATCAGTCAATGTGATACAGCACAGTAACAGAATGAAAGATGAAAGTCATATGATCATATCAATTAATGCAGAAAAAGCATCTGACAAAATTCAGCATCCATTTATGACAAAAAATTCATCAAAATGGGTATGGAAAGAACCTAACAAAGACCATATTAACAAGCCCACAGCTGATATCATACTCAATAGTGGAAAGCTGAAAGTGTTTCCTCTAAGATCAAGAACATAAGGATGCCCAGTCTTACCACTTTTATTTACCATAGTGTATTGTCAGTCCTTGCCACAGCAATGAGATAAGGAAAAAAGTAAAAGGAATCTAAATTGGAAAGGAAGATATAAAACTGTTAGTATTTGCAGATGATACAATACTACATGAGAAAAACCTAAAGATTCCATTAAAAACAAACAAGGGCTTCCCAGGTGGTCCAATGGTTAAGAATCTGCCTTGCAATGCAAGAGACACCAGTTCCATCCCTGGTCCAGGAAGATCCCACATGCCAAGTGGCAATTGAGCCCACGTTCTAGAGCCCACAAGCCTCAACAACTGAAGCCAGAGCGCCAAGAGCCCATGCTCGACAATAAGAAAAGCCACCACAATAAGAAACCCTCACACCTCAACTAGAGAAAGCCCTTACACAGCAATGAAGACCCAGCAGAGTCAAAAATCAGTCAATCAATCAATATTTTTTAAAAAACTGTTAGAACTAATAAATCAATTCAGTGAAGTTGCAGAATATGATTAATACACAAAAATCTGTTGTGTTTCTATAAACTAATAACAAACTATTGAAAAAAGAAATTTAAGGAAGCATTCCGTATACAAGTGCATCAAAAAGCATAAAATACCTATGAATAAATTTAACCAAGGAAATGAAAGACGTGTACACTAAAACTATAAGACATTACGGAAAGAAATTTAAAAACACACACAAAAAAATGAGAAAATATTCTGTGCTCATGGATTGGAAGAATTAATATTGTTAAGATGTCCATACAAACCAAAGCAAGCTACAGATTAAATATAACCTCTACCAAAATTTCAACAGCATTTCTCACAGAAATAGAAGAAACAACTTTAAAATGGAACACAAAAGACTCTGAATAGCCATTAGCAATCTTGAGAAAGAATAAAAACGTTGGAGGCATCATGCTACTTGATTTCAAACTTTATTACAAAGCTACAGTAATTAAAACAACATGGTATTGCAAAAAAAAAAAAAAAATAGACACACTGACCAATGGAACAGAACTGACCTAGTAATAAACCCATATACCCTGCGGTCGATGAATTTATGACAATGGAGCCAAGAATATAAAATGGGGAAAAGACACTCTCTTTAAAGTATGGTGTTGGGAAAACTAGACAGCCACATTATAGACTACCATATTATACCATGCACAAAAATTTACCCAAAACGGATTACAGATTTGAATGTAAAGTCTGAAACCATACATCTCTAGAAGAAAACAGAGGCAGTAACCTCCTTGACACTGGCCTTGATGAATTTTAAATCTGATACCAAAAGCAAAAGGAACAAAAGCCAAAACAGGTCGGATTACCTTAAACTAACTGTCCTTCTGTACAACAATGGAAGCCTTCAACAAAATAAAATAGCAATATACTAAATGGGAGGAAATATTTGCAAATCATATATCTGATGAGGAGCTAAAACTCACATTATATAAAGAACTCAGAATTCAATAGAAAAAAGAAAAAGTTCAATTAAAAAGTGGGCATAAGATCTAAACAAACATTTTTCCAAAGACACAGATGGCCAACAGTTAGATGAAAAGATGCTCAACATCATTAATCATCAGGGAAATGCAAATTAAAACTATAATGTGATATTAAATTATCTGTTTAAATGGCTATTATCAAAAAGGCAAGAAATAATAAGTGTTGGCAAGGATATGGACTACTGGTTGTAACGTAAATTGGAGCAATCACTATGGAAAACACTATGGAAGTTCCTCAAAAACTTAAAAATAGAAGTACCATATGATCTAGCAATCCTACTTTGGGTGCTTATCCTAAGGAAATGGAAACACTAACTTGAAAAGACATATGAACTCCCATGTTCATTGTAGCACTATTTAAAATAACCAAGATATGGGAAAATCCTAAGTGTCCACTGACAGATGAATGTATAAAGAAATATTGTAATATATAAATATATAATGGAATGCTATTTGGCCATAAGAAAAATGAAATCTGGACATTTGTAACACCATGCATAAACCTTGAGGGTATTAGGCTTAGTGAAATTAGTCAAAGAAAGCAAATACTATATTGTCTCTGTTACATGTGAAATCTCAAAAACAAAACAAAATCAAGTTCATAGATACAGACTTAGACTGGTGGTTTCCAGAGGTATTGGGTGTGGTGGGGTGAAAGAAATGGGTAAAGAGGGTCAAAAGATTTTAAAAAATAATAATAAGGGATCAGACATTATAAGAGATCAAGAATATGTACATAACTGTGGGGAGTGAAAATGGAAGAGTGTAAGCCTCAACAAAGGTTTCAGTTCCTGTGGGTATATGAAGTTAAGTTACAGGCCTGGAAGATAGAAAAAAAATGTTTTAACTGTATTTCATTCTTTTACAACAAAGAATACTTTGTTAATACTTTCAATTTAAACTTAGGACTATAAGATTTTATTGTACCTTAACAATTTTTACATTGGCATTCCATGCTTTTCATGTACTTAAAATCTTTGGTTCTTGTACCCAAAATCTCAGTCCTTGACACTTTCAGCATGCAACACAGAATTACTCATTTGACTTATGACATATAAGCAATAGCCTCAGAATAACAGTATCAAAACCACAGTAATTTTGGTCCACTAGGGATGTGCAGTCAAATTATAATATCTAAAATCACCTTAAATAGTTCTTCTGTATGTGGATATATCTTTAACTCGATTTAAAAAAATCAAGTCTTTACATTTCATTCCAATTTTTATGGACATCATTTAACTAGACAAGCAGTTTTGATAAACCAAAGACCAATGTCTCAAAGCAATGTCTAAATCTGCACGGTCCAATATGGTAGTCATTAGCTAACCACTGTGGCTACTATATTACCATAGTCCAATATAGTAGCCATTAGTCAATCACAACAATCATACTTGAATTATCTGGTGCTCCTTCACAGAAATGAAAACTTTAAAAGAACATAGGTATTTAGAATCACTAAAAACTATTCTAAATTGTGGATTAATTCTGACTCAATTTAAGGGATTTTTACAGGTGTAAGATAAATTTTCACAGGCTAAGTCTGTTTCAAGGGAAATGGAAAATTCTTTTTTAAATGTCCCCCCATCTTTTCTGGGTTTTAAATATCTAAGGCAAAATGTAGAAAACAGGGTGTCCTACAATAGTTTGAAAGTCACTAGCTATGTAGACCAGAGCTACAAGCTCTTCTAGCTTGTGTAGTTAAGGAAAAGCCTATTTGAGAAGTCTGGCTTCAAGTTTCTATTGTATCCTATTCAAGGCAAAAGTACCTGTTCCTTCCAGGCTTTATAAATTGTTTTCAAAAAATGACTAAAAATGTATAGAAAAAAATTTATCCCTTCCTTACTCAGAATAACTGGTTGACAGATGAAGATTCAAATATATTGAAAAAGAAATTTATTAATTTGAGCACTGGTAATGGCCAGATCCTTCTGAGTCTTAAAAGCAAAATAATTAGGTACATCTCAAATATATAAAAATTTTAGTGCCTTTGTGATTGAGATGGCTCTTAAAATTGTATATCTAATTATGGAAAAGTTATGACCAACCTAGATAGCATATTCAAAAGCAGAGACATTACTTTGCTCACTAAGGTCCATCTAGTCAAGGCTATGGTTTTTCCAGTGGTCATGTATGGATGTGAGAGTTGGACTGTGAAGAAGGCTGAGTGCTGAAGAATTGATGCTTTTCAACTGTGGTGTTGGAGAAGACTCCTGAAAGTCCCTTGGACTGCAAGGAGATCCAACCAGTCCATTCTGAAGGAGATCAGCCCTGGGAGTTCTTTGGAAGGAATGATGCTAAAGCTGAAACTCCAGTACTCTGGCCACCTCATGCAAAGAGTTGACTCATTGGAAAAGACTCTGATGCTGGGAGGGATTGGGGGCAGGAGGAGAAGGGGACGACAGAGGATGAGATGGCTGGATGGCATCACTGACTCGATGGACTTGAGTCTGGGTGCACTCCGGGAGCTGGTGATGGACAGGGAGGCCTGGCGTGCTGCAATTCATGGGGTTGCAAAGAGTTGGACATGACTGAGCGACTGAACTGAACTGAACTGAATTATGGCACAGAATTGCCTATAAGGTCTTGAACCTGATTACAATACAGTGTATGTGTGTGTGTGTGTATATACACACACACATAAACTGAGGGCTTCCCTGGTGGCTCAGATGGTAAAGAATCTGCCTACAATGCAGGAGATCTGGGTTTGATACCTGGGTCGGAAGGTCCCCTAGAGAAGGAAATAGCAACTCACTCCTGTATTCTTGCCTGAAGAATTCCATGGCCAGAATATCCTGATGGGCTACAGTCCATGGGGTCACAAAGAGTTGGACACAACTGAGCAATTTTCACTCACTCACTCACTCAGCCAACCACACGCAGATAACTAATATTACATTAATTAAAACTAAATAAAATTTAAGTCACACTAGTTATTTCAAATGGTCAGCATATAGTACATTTTCATTATAGAAACTCCTGTTGTACAGCACTTGTCTAAATGATACTCTTCCCTCAAACACTGAAATCTAGGTTAGTAAGGTAGCCTACTTCATACTGAGTAACTACAGATGTTAAAACTTTTAAAGCATGAGTTGGCAGCTTTAGGGCAGATATTACCTCATTAGAGTTTTCTATAGGAAGGTTGGTGGGCAAGGAGTTATCTGGGTCAGCAGTTACCTCCATGAAGAAATTAAAACTATTATTATGCTATCATGGTTTCTTTAGAGAGCATATTACCAAGATATTGGAAATATCATTAAAATCACTGAGATTACTTAAAATGGAGCTGAGCTATTCATAAACTATTCACTTAAAAGCTTGAACTATTCACTTAGAAGGTAAACTCAAATAACTCTCTTGTTACATCTTATTATTACTTCTTAAATGTCTCCATTAAAATATCCCTAACACAATTCACAAGAGTATTGTACTGTCTGCAACATTGTAGGTTCAGTTATTATTAGCAGACGAAGACATACACATATACCTGCTAAAAGTTCCCAATGTGTTTAGTTGGACAGACAGTATTTAACAGAAAAAAAAAAAAGTGGCTTCATAGAATAGGAGTAGATACAGGGTTTCTTTGCATGGGTTTGCCTTTGCCCCTCCACTGACAATGATGACACTGTATAGGTAGGGTCTTTCAAGAGTTGGAAAAGATGCTAAAGACTTGGTGAATCACTACTCTTTATAATAGACCTTATATCAGAATTTCAGAAGAACCCACTACCCCAGTGGGAGAGGAAAAGATAAATAATGCATAGGAAACACTGGCTACCAATCCTAAAATTCAAGTCATCTCTATTAACTGAATTCTTTAGTCCCAGCTGCAGCCATATTTTCAAAACTGTGGGTCATAACCCATCTAGAGGGTCATGAAATCCACACACAGGGTTGTAAAAATGAAATACTCTGGGTCATTGTCAAAGAAGCTTGAAAAACATTGATCTATTTGGCTTTCCAGTTAAGTAGGGCTTTCATAGGCAAGCACAGAAGGATATTATAATCCCTAGTCATACTAGCTGCTATATGGGGATGATTATCACTATATATACACTACAGTGTATGCTTGTGTGTGTACTACTACACTAGCAGAATCCCTGCTTTTGGTAAACAGCCCATTAAAGTAAGAATAGTTATACGAAATTCTTAGAATTCCTTTAGGACCTAGGAATGTATATTCTTACTTTACCAGTCGATGACAAAGAAATATGGGACATTGTATTACCAGGCCCTTGGGATGTCACCTAAATACCAGTCTTCTACTCTGCATACTCAGCTAATTAAAAATAGATCAAAGTTCTTTACCCAGATGCTATGTGACATGACATCAATTATATAAAGTTTAACCGTTTATGAAAACATCCTATGTTCAACCTTTACAGACAGTACGTATTAAACCACGAAGGACGCTAGGTGTTTGGTATGTAACAAAGCAGTTAATTAGGTTAAGTAGTCTATCTCAAGGTTTTATAGTCTAATAGGTTGAAGCAAAGGCAGAAATCTAATCAAAGCTAAGTTAAACAGATTCTTACTTACAAGAAATTGAGCTATGTGACGGTCACAGTGATACCAAGTATTGAAAGATGGTATAAACTCAGGAAATGAAGTGGTCTTTTGAGGGGCCACATATTAGATGAGTGAACAGTCATATAGGAAAATAAGTTAGATATGCAGCGGAAAGATACCACATGTATTCTTTCTTTTGTTAATGATTAGGTAAAGCTATATTAAAAGCTACACATTTTCTCATATTCACAGAAATATAAAAACATTTAGTATGAAAAAGTAAAATGCTTCTGAAAATAAACTACCAGCCTAGAGTCCAATTCTAAGTACAGATTTATAACTGTTTTATTATATACAGGATGTTTCATGTGCTCAGTCATGTCCGACTCCTTGTGACCCCATGAACTGTAGCCTACTGTGCTCTTCTGTTCATGGGATTTCCCAGGCAAGAATACAGGAGAGGGTTGCCATTTCCTTCTCCAGTGGATCGTCCCAACCCAGGGATAGAACCCATATCTCCTATGTCTCCTGCATTGCAGGAGGATTATTTACCTGCTGAGCCATCAGGGAAGCCCATATATTTATATATGTTTAATTATTCTCCAGGGATTATATTTATGTTTCATCTATACTTATAAATTTTAATATCTACAGAGACTCATATTGCAGTAAAGTAGGGGAAAGAGATGAGTATCCAAAACTACATATAAATTGTAATCAAAGAAGAAATACATTAAAAATTAATACTACTGAAGTTAAAGACAATGAGAAATTTGAGAATCCTAGTAAAATTTCAAGGAAAAATTATTTTATATGAAGGATTCATCATTTGGTGCCTCTTATAAACTCGTCTACTGCTAATTCATTTAACAACTACTATTGATCATCTACTTCAAAATTGTATAATGGTGTAGTTGCTGCTGCTGCTGCTGCTAAGTCGCTTCAGTCGTGTCTGACTCTGTGCGACCCATAGACGGCAGCCCACCAGGCTCCCCCATCCCTGGGATTCTCCAGGCAAGAACACTGGAGTGGGTTGCCATTTCCTTCTCCAATGCGTGAAAGTGAAGTCACTCAGTTGTGTCCGACTCCTAGTGACCCCATGGACTGCAGCCTACCAGGCTCCTCTGTCATGGGATTTTCCAGGCAAGAGTACTGGAGTGGGTTGCCAGTGCCTTCTCCGAATGGTGTAGTTGCTAGAGTATAAAAGTGAGTAAGTCATAATCTTTCCCTTGTAAGAGTTCACCATCTAATAATTTTCATTTTAAGATTTTCATTTCACACTATTCTCACCATAATTTAATCCAAATCTAAATGACTGCAAATTTTACTCTAGTAAATAAGAATATAAGTGCTCCCAATCCTGAACCGGATTCATGTTGATGCATGGCAAAACCAATACAATATTGTAAAGTAATTAGCCTCCAATTAAAATAAATAAATTTAAATTAAAAAATTTAAAGAAAGAATATAAGTGCTAACTTTACTAACTTCAGAAAATATTTTAAAAATACGGAGGAAAAAATTTTAAATCTACATTCTCACATACCACATAAAATGTCTAAGTCTTCAACCTGTGTTAAGACAATAGAACATGCATTGTTTTCTGTTAACCTCAAGATAGCGGAAGACTTTTGTCCAATTCCTCCTCATCTTTATGATCAGATTAATGAAGACGTAGTGGGAAAGAAGAGCTAGGGTTATGAGAGTGGTGGGCAGGGAGAGACTGGGGAAGCTTAAGATTTGGGAGAGATATAACATCACTGATAGACTAAATAATCAGGAAGAAAAAAAGATCTTTGCCTTTAAGTAATTTTTATATGATGACAGTTTTCCACTCTTCATCCCCACCCAGGAAGTAGGAGGTCCATCCCCCACTCAGATTTCCCTGTGTTTCCCTCATGCTTCCTCTACACAGACCATCTAATTACCAGACAGGATTTCTTGCTATTGAGGTCATCCTGATGCTCAATAGTCTGTGACCCCACGCCTGTGGTCAAGGCTGTTTGAACCAGACATGAACCAAGGAGATAAGGGCTGACTGGAAATCCATGCGTTAGATGCCTCTGAAAGATGCCATGATCTAATCAGACTCTCCCTGACATATGTATTAACTAAAAGAAGGAAGGGAACTTGTTGTTGAGTGGTAGGTCATAAAGGATGTGGCCCTAAAGATATACAAGCTAAAGAAACATGGGTTGGAAACAATGTTGAAAGAACAGATGTACAGATTGCTGAGTGGTCCTGAGAGAGGGGAGATAAGAGTATGGCCAATCTCAGGTCCTTTTCCTTAGACTGTCTTCTTGATTGTGCTATATTCCCTGAGATTTCCCTGTAGCCTTCCAAATAGGTATCCTTTTAATTGCGTTTGTGTGGGTTACTGTTACTTGCAACTGAGATGGGCAGAAAACTTTGTAACAAGTGTTGTGTTGTCTTCTTTGCTCATCTTTACTTATATTATTTACATATTGTTTCCTCTTCCAACAATCTAAATACTGCTGCTACTAAGTCGCTTCAGTCGTGTGCGACTCTGTGAGACCCCATAGACGGCAGCCCACCAGGCTCTGCCGTCCCTGGGATTCTCCAGGCAAGAACACTGGAGTGGGTTACAGACCCAAGAATCACTTTTTTTTTTTTTTTTAAGTTCAAATATTTTTAATAGTCCTTTTTACTTTTTGACTGTATTCCACAAACGATGGCAGGCTAGTTATTATGTACAGGAGTCATGGAATCATTTCTTCCCCATGGCTATGTAAGTTCTTAGCTAATGAAGTTTGATCCAGCTGTTTGTTGGGATTCCAGCTGCTGACAGTTTAAAGCTCTTAGTGGTTGTGGCTTTGGGCCCACAACAGAGAAGTGTCTACTATACTTTGAGATTACAGAAAAGACTCAACTCCATCTCCAGAATTCTACAAAACAATCCTATTTCACAATCATGTAATCAACGATTACATCTCTAATGAATGAAGACATGCTGTTCAGATGCATGCTTTCTGGCTGAATAAGCTGATTCTTCATGTACTGTTTAATTTCTAGTAACATTGAAACTAATGTATTTTCATGTATTCAGTAATTACTAAAATTTGATAAATACTATCCTGATCATTCAAGCTTTTAAAATTTGGCTCTTTTTTAAGCTATGAAATTATGAATTAGGTCATATATGATATTCCCAGATCAACTTAATGTTATGTATTATCACAACAAGACGAACAGGTCAGGTCTAAAGAAATCTCTTGACTAGCATTATCTTCACCCTAATACAAAACTTTTACTTACTTAACAGGTTATCAGAGATACTGAAAAGTGAAAGTGAAGTTGCTCAGTCACGTCCGACTCTTTGCGACCCCGTGGACTGTAGCCCACCAGGCTCCTCCGTCCATGGGATTCTCCGGGCAAGAATACTGGAGTGGGTTGCCATTTCCTTCTCCAGGCCAAGAATCACTTTATCTATAAAGTTGTATAAAGCTATATCTGACTAATCCTAGGCTACAACTTCCCATCTTTGAACTACAGAGCACTTTAGCTTCTACCCAGGAAGCTGTTAATTACACAGTCTTTTTACTACTCTCTATTTGCTTTATGAATTCACTATATTAATCAACACATAGCCAGTACATCTGTTGAGTCTTAGTTTCTGAATCAGTAAAATGGATTAATTACACTTACTTCAAAGAGCTATTGTAAAGAGAATGCTTAGCACACTTCCTGCCAGGTATTTTGTTCTTAAGTGTTTAGCTAAAATTCAGAGGCAAATATCTTTATTTTCTTCAGACTAAATATATAAGAGTGAGAGAACAGCTCATTAAAAGTCAATATTCTTTCATAAATTCAATGTGAGTAAAAATAAGTTTAAAATGTCAAGAGCATTTTCATTTTCAAGCAGATTTCTTTCACAAGTAAACCTGAATAGATGGCAAAGAAGTATATTAGAGTATCCCCTGTCAATCTGCCTCTCAAAAGAATGTTCTCATTGCTGTAGTTTTAAATAATACTAAAAAGTTTTTTAGAAAACAGTGACATTTTCAGGTTAGTTTTTAGATAAGCAAAATAGTAAACTGCTTTCTCCTGAGAAGATAAGGCATAACTTTTAAATTTTCATTATTTAAAAGATTAATTTTCTTAGACTATAACTCTTTTAATTAGGTAAAGATTAAGTTTTCTCCTTTATGACTGATGATCTGTAAAAGTTCACAAATCATTACAATAATTCCCTACACCATCTCTTAGCTACAAAACTTAGTCAAATTAGGCACGAACATCCTTCCAAATATAATTCTTCTATTTTCCTCTTAATTTTTTATTATTCTGAACTGTATACAATTTGTCCATTTCTTAATATACTGACAGGCCAATATATTAACATAATAATACTCTTAATTTTTCATCTGGAAGATTCAAGACCCTTTATAATATTGCTCAGAGAGAATTTAACTACTTATTCATAATACAAGGCTCTGAGCCCATCCTGGGCTTCCCAGATGGCTCAGTGGTAAAGAATCCACCTGCCAACCAGGAGATGTGGGGTGGATCCTTGGGTTGGGAAGATCCTCTGGAGAAAGAAATGGCAACTTACTGCAGTATTCCTGCCTGGTAAGTCCTATAGACAGAGAGGCATGGCAGGTTACAGTCCATGAGGTCGCAAAAGAATCAGATACAACTTGGCAACTAAACAACACCAAATATATATCCCAAACATGACCAGTAAAAAAAAAATATGAAAATATCATTTAACTGTTAAATATAATGATAAAATAAATACAATATAAGCCAATTTCTTGAGTGTTTCTACAAAGTAAAACAAATTACCAACTCAATAAGATCATTCTAAAAATGAACATTAAAGTCATAAAAAAATTTTTATGTATCTCCTTTATAAATAGCTTGGGCTTCCCCCATGGCTCAGTGGGTAAAGAATCTGACTACAATGCAGGAGACAGAGGAGATACAGATTCAATTCCTGGGTCAGAAAGATCCCCTGGAGAGGGCAATGCAACCCATTACAGTATTCTTACTTAGAGAATTCCATGGACAGGGTAGCTTGGTGGGCTACCATCCATCAGGTTGAAAACAGTTGGACATGACTGAGTGACTAACACACACACACACGCACACACACATGCACACACACATACACATGCACGCACACACACATACACATGCACGCACACACACAAACAACTCACTGATTACTAAAATAACTGTAGTACAACGATAGAACCATATATACCTATTTAAACTACAAAACTGTCTGCACTTTAAATGCTCATCTGAGTATTCCACTTCAAATGTTCAAAAGTTTAGAATATTTAGGAGTTACCAGATGACCCAGAAATTTTTTTCCTAATTTTACACACCAGAGAAATTAAAATATTATGTCCACACAAAACCTTGTACAATAAACTGGTAAATAAAATGTGGTATATGTATGCAACGAAACATTCAGTTCAGTTGCTCAGTCATGTCCGACTCTTTGCAACCCCATGGACTGCAGCACACCAGGCTCCCCTGTTCATCACCAACACCTGGAGGTTGCTCAAATTCATGTCCACTGAGTTGATGACGCCATCCAACCATCTCATCCTCTGTAGTCCCCTTCTTCTCCTGCTCTCAATTTTTCCCAGCATCAGGGTCTTTCTAAGGAGTTTCAGCTTCAGCATCAGTACTTCCAATGAATATTCAGGACAGATTTCCTTTAGGATGAACTGACTGGATCTCCTTACAGTCCAAGGGACTCTCAAGAGTCTTCTCCAACACCACAGGTCAAAAGCATCAATTCTTCAGTGCTCAGTCTTCTTTATGGTTCAACTCTCACATTCATATATGACTAATGGAAAAACCATAGCTCTGAATAGATAGACCTTTGTTGGCAAAGTAATGTCTCTGCTTTTTAATATGTTGTCTAGGTTGGTCATAGTTTTTCTTCCAAGGAGCCAGTGTCTTTTAATTTTATGGCTGTAGTCACCATCTGCAGTGATTTTGGAATTCAAGAAGATAAAGTCTATCACTGTTTGCATTTTTTCCCCATCTATTTGCCATGAAGTGATGGGACCGGAGAATGAAGTATTGATATGTGCTACAACATGGAAGAAGCTTGAAGATGTTATACTAAGTGAAAGAAACCAGTCATAAAGGACCACATACTGTGTGATTCCACTTATATGAAATGCCCTGGAAAGGTAAATCCATAAAGACAGAAAGTAGATTCATAGTTGCCTTGGGTTGGGAATGCTGAGGAACAATGGGAGGTGACTGTTAATGGGTACTGGGTTTCTTTTGGGGGACAATGAAAATGTTTTAGTTGACTCTGATAATGGTGGCACAACCCTGTGAATACACTTAAAACAGAATTACATATTTTAAATGGGTGAATTGTCTGATATATGAACTATATATCCACAAAGATGATATATTAAAAAAGCATTTGGATATCATGTTCATAGAATGCTTTTATGACTTAATATATTCGTTATTGAAATTTTAAAATCAGCGTTCTCATTGTAGTCTCTGTATTCAAGACTAAATATAGAAATGTCCCTAGTATGACCTTTCATGTTTTACAATCAAACTCAGGTATGCAACCATTTAGTTAACTTTGCATCTCTCCCTCTCTCCCCTCTATCTCACTTCTTCTCCTCACTGTCCCCTCTCTCTCCCCTTCTATAGATGTACAGATGTAGATACAGAAGGATTTTTTTAACTAAAATTCCTAAAGTTACATTCATTCAGTTGGGGAACCAATAGGTTTATCCAACATATAAATTCATAAGTTACCAGACTTGCTCCACAACTTAATTCCAATAGTCATGAGACTAGCTAGATCTTTATAATGAAAAGCAAGTTATAGAATGAAAGTGAAGTTGCTCAGTCTTGTCTGACTCTTTGCAGCCCCATGGACTGTAGCTGACCATGCTCCTACGTCCATGGGATTTTCTAGGCAAGAGTACTGGAGTGGGTTGCCATTTCCTTCTTCAGGGGATCTTCCCAACCCAGGGATTGAACCTGGGTCTTCCGCATTGTAGGCAGACGCTTTACCATCTGAGCCACCAGGGAATTCCCAGATTTTTATAATGGAGGGATTTTATAGAGATAACTAACCCTGAGATTCTAAACCACAAATTATATTTATTATTTTCTGCTTATTAATTCCTAAATATTTTCTCTTTATTTCCACCATCATCTTAGTATAATAATACTAAATCAGTTCTTATTGGAAATACTGCAAGAGCCTTCTATGAGCTTCCTCTGCTTCTCCAATTCTATTTATTTTAATGGTAATCTTTTAATATAAAAATCTGATCCTGCCATACTCCCACTTAAAAATCTTTCATTATCTCCATATGAAATATATGATAAAATCCCATGTCCTCTGTTTGGATAAAAAAGCTTTTCTTAATGAGGCCTGGGACTTTATTTTTAATCTTACTCTCTTCTCATACACCAAGTATTAATTACTAAACTTCTCACCATTTCCCCAATACTCTATGGTTTCCCAAGCATCCGTGGCACATGGTATTTGGTTCTTGGTGTTCACTTCCCTCAAATGTTCTTCCTTTATTCCCTGTTAAACTCCTATACATATTCTAGGTCTCACCTCATATATTACCTACTATGGGGAACCATTCTAATTCAGTGAGTAATTCTTAGGTACTTTTTTCTAGTTGCTCTCATACAGTCTCTAATTAAAGCACTGTACTATAAAGCAATTTTCTGTTTTGATATACCACTTCTCACCACACTGAAATCGTTGAGAAGCAGGGACTACTGCTTATCATCTTTACAGCCTTAAAACCTGGAATGTACGACTTTACCAAAATGCTTTGAATGAAAGTGTATAATAATCATTAAAACATACATAGAACTTGATAACTGACCCAAAAAAGTATGCACATATATTTTCATTTTTACCCTAAGGACAAATCTTGAAGTAGGGAGATCCAGCATTATTATTTCAGTTTTACAGATGAGGAATTCTGCATTAATATCTATCACCAATTAGCAATCAGTTTAAAATAATGAGAAACTGAAGATTCAAAAAGTCTCTCCTTACTACTTATAAATTTTTTATGTAGGAATAACTTTTGTTAATCGGAGAAGGCAATGGCACCCCACTCCAGTACTCTTGCCTGGAAAATCCCATGGCTGGGGGAGCCTGATGGGCTACAGTCCACGGGGTTGCTAAGAGTCGGACACAACTGAGTGACTTCACTTTCACGCATTGGAGAAGGAAATGGCAACCCACTCCAGTGTTCTTGCCTGGAGAATCCCAGCAACGGGGAGCCTGGTGGGCTGCCCGTCTATGGGGTCACACAGAGTTGGACACGACTGAAGCGACTTAGCAGCAGCAGTAACTTTTCTTAATAAGTACCTAAATTGTTTATTTCAGTTTCTAAAGAAGAAAAAGGTTGACCAATAAGGGCTACATTTCCTTTAATCTACCACTCCAAAGTCAACAACAATTATTAAGGACCCATAAGAGGGACAGACATGTAATTATGTTAGTCATGATCCGGATTTTGAACCCACTTGATTTTACTCTAAGTGCTGTCACTAACAATCAACTTTTCAATTGTCCTCATTTCTCTGATTTGATGGTTATATCTTCTAATAGTCCTCCTTAAAATTTCAATTTCACATAGTTTTTGATCCCTTTAAATTCTTTACTTTCTTAGTAGCTCAATAATGTCACACTAAGAAAAATTTAAAATACTTTATCTAATGAATTTTCAGTATGTTATTCAAAGTTTTAAGTCTACTACAATTCTGTACCAACAGACTATTATTGTATTTTGAGTTTTAACTAAGTGGAAAATTATTTCCTAAAGGTTTCTCCCTAAGTGTAGCTTTGGTTGATAATTTAGAGATTCTACAACCTTGTTCTTGCTTCCTACTTAGGTGTGTAAAGACTCACTAAGCTCAAATCAATATTAAGGAATTTGCCTCAGAGGTTTGAACAAAGGAAATAAAATTATTCCATGAGCTATCTTGTGTCAATATTCTTAAAATTATTTCAAACTCCCTATGCATCAAATATTTACATGTATACCCTCTGATGAGAAACTACCTTTCTTATAACCTAAACAATATTCTTATCAGGATGACCAATTACATCTGGTATTACTATTTCCATGTTGAGTCCACAACTGTAGTGCACAATTGTATGTCCCCTTGTGGCTGTTACATATCATTCCTAGGGAAATTTGTAATTAGGTCAAAAAGCTTCCCTATCTCAGCACTGCTTCCCATTTCCTGGGTCATATGATCTCATCAAGTCTGTGACATAATCTTTTGGCTTAGTGGCCTCTCATTGAACTATGAAAAGATACGTAAATGTTACCTTAGTAACTCTAACTGAATTTCATAAACTATACTTTTAAGAGTCATTTTTCTAAAATGTCAACTGAAATAAATCTAGTCTTTTGTCTAAGACATAAAATATGAAACGATAGCCTATATGAGGTAAGCAAATAAAAATGACTAAATACCATCGGTCAGTCAGTTCAGTCACTCTGCTGTGTCCAACTCTTTGCAGTCCCATGAACTGCACGACACCAGGCAACCCTGTCCATCACCAACTCCCTGAGCTTACTCAAACTCATGATCACTGAGTTGGCGATGTCATCCAACCATCTCATCCTCTGCAGTTCCCTTCTCCTCTTGCCTTCAATCTTTTCCACCGAGTCAGTTCTTTGCATCAGGTGGCCAAAGTATTGGAGTTTCAGCTTTAGCATCAATCCTTCCAATAAATATTCAGAACTGATTTCCTTCAGGATTGACTGGTTTGATTTCCTTGCAGACCAAGGGACTCAAGAGTCTTCTCCAATGCTACAGCTCAAAAGCATCAATTCTTCAGCACTCAGATTTCTTCATAGTCCAATTCTCATATCCATACATAACTACTGGAAAAACCATAGCTTTGACTAGATGGACCTTTGTCGGCAAAGTAATGTCTCTGCTCTTTAACATGCTATCTAGGTTGGTATTAGCTTTACTTCCAAGGAGCAAGCGTCTTTAAACTTCCTGGCTGCAGTCACCATCTGAAGTGATTCTGGAGCCCCCAAAAATAAAGTCTCTCACAGTTTCCCCATCTATTTGCCATGAAGGGATGGGGACTGGATGCCATGACTGTAGTTTTCTCAATGTTGAATTTTAAGCCATTCACTCTCCTCTTTCACTTTCATCAAGAGACTCTTTATTTCTTCTTTGCTTTCTGCCATAAGGGTGGTGTCATATGTGTATCTGAGGTTATTGATATTTTTCCTGGCAATCTTGATTCCAGCTTGTGCTTCATCCAGCCCACCATTTCACATGATGTACTGTGCATATAAGTTAAATAAGCAGGATGACAATATACAGCCTTGACGTACACCTTTCCTGATTTGGAACCAGTCTGTTGTTCCATGTCCAGTTCTAACTGTTGCTTCTTGATCTGCATCTCAGGAGGCAGGTCATGTGGTCTGGTATTCCCATATCTTTCAGAATTTTCCACATTTTGTTGTGATCGACACAAAGGCTTTGCACAGTCAATGAAGCAGTCTCTTGCTTTTTTGATGATCCAGCAGATGTTAGCAATTTGATATCTAGTTCCTCTGCCTTTTCTAAATCCAGCTTGAACATGTGGAAGTTCACAGTTTACATAGTGTTGAGGCCTGGCTTCGAGAATTTTGAGCACTACTCTGCTAGCATGTGAGATGAGTGGAATTGTTTGGTAGTCTGAACATTCTTTGGCATTGCCTTTCTTTGGGACTGAAATGAAAACTGAACTTATTCAGTCCTGTGATCACTGCTGAGTTTTCTAAATTTGCTGGCACATCGAGTGCAGCACTTTCAAAGCATCATCTTTTAGGATTTAACATAGCTCAACTGGAATTCCATCACCTCCACTAGCTTTATTTGTAGTGATACTTTCTAAAGCCCACTTGACTTCACATTCTAGGATGTCTGGCTCAAGGTGAGTGATCACACCATCATGGTTATCTAGGTAATGAAAATCTTTTTTGTATAGTTCTTCTGTGTATTCTTGCCACCTCTTCTTAATATCTTCTGCTTCTGTTAGGTCCATATCATTGCTATCCTTTATTGTGCCCATCTTTACATGAAATGTTCCCTTGGTAGCTCTAATTTTCTTGAAGAGATCTCTAGTCTTTCCCATTCTATTGTTTTCCTCTATTTCTTTGCATTGATCACCGAGGAAGGCTTTCTTATCTCTCCTTGCTATTCTTTAGAACTCTGCATTCAAATGAGTATATTTTTCCTATTTCCTTTGCCTTGCACGTCTCGTCTTTTCTCAGCTATGTGTAAGGCCTCGTTGGACAATCATTTTTCCTTTTTGCATTTCTTTTTCTTGGGGATGGTTTTGATCCCTGTCTCCTGTACAATGTCACAAACCTCCGTCCATAGTTCATCAGGCACTCTATCAGACTGAATCTGATAGATTAATCCACTGAATCTATTTGTCACTTTCACTGTATATTCGTAAGGGATTTGATTTAGATCATACCTGAATGGTCTAGTAGTTCTCCCTACTTTCTTCAATTTAATTCTGCATTTGGCAATAAGGAGTCCATGATCTGAGCCACAGTTAGCTCCCAGTCTTGTTTTTGCTGACTGTACAGAGCTTCTCCATCTTTGGCTGCAAAGAGTGTAATCAATCTGATTTCAGTATTGACCATCTGGTGATGTCCATGTGTAGAGTCTTCTCTTGTATAGTTGGAAGAGGGTGTTTGCTATGAGTGTGTTCTCTTGGCAAAACTCTAAGTAGCATACATTTGGAATACCTTCCAGTTAGATATAATTAAGGGTGATTTTACTTTATAATGCAAAAAAAAGCAACTAAAAAATAAGTATCTTAAAATTGGGCAGAAATAAATTAAATTGCACTAATTACTCATAGGAATAGCTGTACCTATCTACTTAGAGCAGATGTCTTGGGACTGAGAAATAGAAATATGGTGACCATGTTTTTAAAATATTATAACAATGCTGGGATAACATACAACTGGAAGGTTTAATTCTCTTATTAAATTCACTTTACGGGTTAGCTCTTTATATAAAACATACACATTTTCTCATGCATAACACATGGCTTTCTTTTTGTCCTTCCTTTTAAAATAAGTATATGGTATTTGCTGAAAACAATATTCATTCAGCCTAACTTTTTACATAGTGCATATCTACAGTATAATAAAAGGAAAACTAATGCTTGATAAGGCAATTGCTATGGAAAACAGTTTCCCAATTGTTCAAAAAGCTAAACATAAAATTTCCCACATGAACCAGCAATTCTTCTCCAAGGCACATATATACCAAAAAAGAAAAAATTCAAAGAAGAGACTTAAAAATCAAAAGATGAATGTACAACATATATATAATATGTATATTATATATATATAATATTAAATAGTTATTTACATAAATAATGAGACTGATATTAAAGAGCAATGGAGTCCTGACACATGCTATAACATGTACGGACCTTGAAAACATTATAGTGAGTGAAAAAACTATGACACAACAGGAAAAATATGTGATTTCACCTATATGAAATACCTATAATAGGCAAATCATCAAGAGAGAAAGTAGATTCAACTTTACCAGAGGGAGTGAGTAGGGGGAAGTGGAGAGTTAGTGTTCAACAGTTATATAGTTTCTGTTTAGAGCTATGAAAAAGATAGACAGTGGTGATGTCTACATAACATTTTGAATGTAATTAATGACAAAAAATTATAGACATAAAAGGGATTAAAACTGCAACTTTATGGTATATTTTTTTTACCACCACTTAAAAAAGTAATAATGTAATTTACTCAAAACTATTGGATTGGACATATTACATGGGTGAACTGCACAGTGTATAAACTATATCACAATAAAAATGTTTTCACACTTAATGTTTGACGTCCTTCTTCAATGTCTGAAGAGGGCCCTTTTCCTTAAAGGCGCCTTCTCTGGTCATTCTATAATCTTCTCTACTTACCAACTCATAGTATATTTTATTTGTTTATATCATTCATTTAGCAATTAATTTCATCCTGCTTTTTAAAACAATCTCTGGTGTTTTAAAATTACTATTACACATTTAATATTTGATTATGCTTTGTTTACAAAACAAGAGTAGTTGCTCAGATTATCACGACTCATATTTAATGCCTGTACTTTATTTTCCCCAATGAGATTAGGAGTAGCTGAAATTGTCAAATCAGAACCCAAAATCCCCCTGTTATCTTCAAATCATCAAAAAATATCTGAGTTTTACACTTGCACATATACATTATGCAAGAATTTCAGTAACAATTGTTAAGAGGAAAGCATTCCAGGGAAAATATAATCCAAATATTCATTCTCTGAGCGTTACAATTAATCAAGGATGTAATAGTCTTAGTATTATAACTACTAAAAATAGGAAGCAGGACACTTTTAATTTATTTATTTTAATTGGAGGCTAATTACTTTAATATTGTGGTGGGTTTTGACATACATTCACCTGAATCAGCCATGGGTATACATGTGTTCCCCATCCTGAACTCCCCTCCCACCTCCCTCCCCATCCCATCCCTCAGGGTCATCCCAGTGCACCAGCCCTGAGTATCCTGCCTCATGCATCGAACCTGGACTGGGGATCTATTTCACATATGATAATATACGTGTTTCAATGCTATTCTCTCAAATCATCCCGCCCTTGCCTTCTCCCACAGAGTCCAAAAGTCTGTTCTTTACATCTGTGTCTCTTTTGCTGTCTTGCATTTAGGGTTATCATTACTGTCTTTCTAAATTCCATATATATGTGTTAATACACTGTATCAGTGTTTTTCTTTCTGACTCACTTTGCTCTGTATAATAGGCTCCAGTTTCATCCACCTCATTAGAACTGATTCAAATGCATTGTTTTTAATAGCTGAGTAATATTCTTTTCTGTATATGTACCACAGCTTTCTTATCCATTCATCTGCTGATGGACATCGAGGTTGCTTCCATGTCCTGGCTATTGTAAACAGTGCTGCGATGAACACTGGGGTACACGTGTCTCTTTCAATTCTAGTTTCCTTGGTGTGTATGCCCAGTAGTGGGATTGCTGGGTCATATGGCAGTTCTATTTCCAGTTTTTTTAAGGAATCTCCATGCAGGTCTCCATAGTGGCTGTACTAGTTTGCATTCCCACCAACAGTGTAAGAGGGTTGCTTTTTCTCTGCACCCTCTCCAGCATTTATTGTTTGCTGACTTTTTGATAGCCATTCTGACTGGCGTGTGATGGTACCTCATTGTGGTTTTGATTTGCATTTCTCTGATAATGAGTGATGCTGAGCATATTTTCATGTTTGTTAGCTACCTGTATGTCTTTTGAGAAGTGTCTGTTTAGTTCTTTGGCCCATTTTTTGATTGGGTCATTTATTTTTCTGGAATTGAGCTGCAGGAGCTGTTTGTTTATTTTTGAGATTAATTCTTTGTCAGTTGCTTCATTTGCTATTATTTTCTCCCATTCTGAAGGCTGTCTTTTCACCTTGCTTATAGTTTCCTTCATTGTGCAAAAGCTTTTAAGTTTAATTAGGCCCCATTTGTTTATTTTGCTTTTATTTCCATTACTCTGGGAGGTGGGTAATAGAGGATTAGCAGGATACTTTTAACAGAATATTCTATTTCTATTTGACCAATCATTTTTCTTTTTCCCCAAATAAATTAAAGAAACTATCCAAAACAAAAAATAAGATTAAAAAGATGAGGAATATACATCTAACATCTATACAAATACATTTATGTCTAAGTAGAAATGTACAGGATATATACATTTAATCCTGAACAGAAGTAAATAAAATATGAAATTATACAGATAACTTAGTAATAACAAAAAAGGTGTTTGGGGGCCAACCAAAATTTTGTTTACCTAAAAGATCTCATTTAATGAATACAGTGATCTTCAGTTCAGTTCAGTCGCTCAGTCGTGTCCGACTCTTTGCGACCCCATGAACCGCAGCACACCAGGCCTCCCTGTCCATCACCAACTCCCGGAGTCCACCCAAACCAATGTCCATTGAGTCAGTGATGCCAGAATTTGAGGTATAATGATGAAAGAGAAGGAAGACTTTAGAGAAAGGAATAGGAAGAATGAATATATATGGTACTCCTTTGGAAAGCAGCATAAAACCTGGAGAAATACATAGCACACTTAGAATAAAATTACATATTTACAGAACATAAATACAAAGGCTAGGTGAATTTTCTACCTATGTCCTTAGTATATGTTTAAAGTGACCTTTGAGACTTACAGGCTATTTTAATCCACAGAAGGGTTTTCTTTTCTTAATTGGTATTTTAAAAAAATATGTACGTGTTTGCTAAAATGTTTCTTTCCTGTGGAATATCTGAATGATTTGCTCTTAAGTATGTCTTTAAAAATGTATTGTAAATGTAAACAGTGTTAGCTCACATAAAATTTAAGAAATAGCCTATATTTTGATCTAAAGGCAAAAAGTTTACATTTTTAAATTGTGGTATCATTACCTTAAGTGAATCTGTTTCAATGAACAATTATGTTTCTATTCACTATCAAAGTAGAACAACTGACGTTCACTTTACAGTGAAAATACTCATTGGCATGTCAGAGAATATTGCTTTTCCAGTCAGAAATAACAGCTATTTATCAAATTCAACTCCCCAGAAAAGTCAATAAAGAGAAGGAAACAAAGATGGTTTCCATCAGACAAAATACATAAGTTAAAACTCATTCTTCATTAATCATAGTCCTCATATCCTTACTCCAATACCCAATGGCTCCAATACTTTGGCCACCTGATGTCAAAAGCCGACTCATTAGAAAAGACTCTGAAACTGGGAAAGATTGAAGGCAGGAGGAGAAGGGGATGACAGAGGATGAGATAGTTGGATGGCATCATCGACTCAATGGATGTGAGGTTGAGCAAACTCTGGGAGATAGTGAAGGACAGTGAAGCCTGGCATGCTGCAGTCCATTGTGTTGCAAAGAGTCAGACACAACTGAACAACCACAACAACGTACCCTTAACCTCTGAGGTTTTATAATTTACAAATGATCATACAGGCTTGGTTTGAGATTCCCAAGGTCACAGCGTACTAGGAACAGGGATAAAGATGATGATGATGAGAGCAGCTGTAAATTTCTAAGCACATATTAAGCACTGCACATGGGAATATGGGTTAGGAATGGAGACAGTATCTGTAATAGCGTACTGAAAGCTGTATAAGAATTCAAAAAAGACCAACAACTGATTTGACTCCATGATCAAGAATCTACAAACCCTATGTCTCAAGGGTATCATGATGCTACAATATAGAATAGATCATGCTTTCAAGACAACTCCTTGAGACCTAAATCAAATGTTTAAAAATTTGCAAAGTAAAGATACCTGTTTTTAACTTAAAAATAAGAAGCATGGGAAATATAATCTAAAGACCTACATTTGAATCCAGATGCATCACCTAATATTAATGTGTCAATCTCCTTCAGACTCAGTTTCTCCAAATGTAAAATGGAAATACAATTTACCTTGCAGCACAATGGTGAGAATCAATATATATAAAAGCACCCAGTACAACTCCTGAATATAGCAGCTACTGAAATATTCTGAAAACTTAACTATTTAGAATAATTTTGCTAAGATAAACAATTTTGTTACTTTTAAATGTTACTACTCTTTAGATGTTTAGATGTTACTCCAGTTTGTAAATATGTAAAGTAGAAAAAGCCAAAATTCATTTAAGTGTATAAAGAATGCTCTCATGTTCGTCATAAATCACCATCAATTCATTCTTTAGCCTCAATTTAGATGATAACTCCTCAGGAAAATCTTTCCACAATCTCCACTGGCATGTATCTATTAAACACATAATATCTACCATGTCTAAAACCAAACTCCTGATCTTCCACTGTATCACAAACTTGCTCCCTATGAAAACCATCCCCATCTCACAATTGATGGCAACACCATCCTTCTAGCAGTTCAGCAAAAAACCTTGGAGTCATCTTGCCTTCTCTTTTCCTCATATCCCACAAACAATCCATCAAAAAACGTTTTCGGTATTCCTTAAAAACATCCAGAATTTAACTACTACCAGCCTTATCTAAGCCACTATTTTCAATCAGATTACTCTAAGAGCCTTCTAGCTGGTGGTCAGTGCCTCCCTATAGTCCATTCTCAACATAGCAACTGGAGTGATCCTTTAAAAACATAAGCCAGATTTACTGAAAGCCCTGCAGTGGCTCTTTAAAGTCCCTATGGTGCTCTGTAAAGCCCCAATTATCTCTGTCATATCTGCCTACTCTGGTTTCTAGCTCACTCTACTTCAGTCACACTGGGCTTTGTTCATTACTCTGAACACACCAGGCATGCTTTTGCCTTGAGCCCTCTACTTGGAAGGCTCTTAAGATATCTGCATAATTAACTTCCTTGATCTTTGCTCAAACATCACCCTACCCATCACCACCACAGCATTCTTACCCTTTTTCTTTCCTCCATAACACCTGTCACCTTCAAACATGCTATATACTTATTATGCTTACTGTTGATTCCACCTCCAATACACGTTCCCCAAGAGCACAGACCTTTGCAAGTTTTATTTATGTTTATATCCCTAGAAAAGCACCCCGAAATATATATTAAATATATAAATAAAAGGAAACATTAGATATTTCTTTATGTCACCTTTAGTATCTTGAATTTATCCCTATTATATCAGTTATCACATTGTATTGTAATAGCCTGTTATATTTTTGCCCCTTCAACTCAACTAAACTGTAAGTTTCTTGAAACAAGGGACTTATTTTGCTTTCCATTACTATCAGAGAATTTCCTTATAGTGCTTGACAGTAAGGATTCTAACATTTGATAAACTGATGAAAAAAACTTGTCTAAATCAAAGTCTTTAGCACCTTTATTATGCGAAAAATATAAACCCAATGCTTAAAGGCATGACACTGAAGACTGAGTTCTTTATGGATTCTGTTAAGATTTTCTGGCCTTGCTCTGGAACTTATTAGCTGAAAGACATTGATGAAATCATTTAAATTCTCTAAAACTGTTTCTTTATCAGTAAAAATGGGGATAATGACAGTACCTATACCTCATGCAATTTTCTTGACTGTAAAATAATTTGATAATAGAATTCAGAATATGCTTCTCCAGAATACACTGCTCTGGCATTTTGACTGTTTTGAGTTAAGGCACTTGAAAAACTAGGAAATACAGAAAAACACTCTGACCTTCCTGCTTTTTCTTAAAGGCAGGAAATAAAAGTACTATATGAAAGATGTCCTTCCTATACCAGAAGGAAAGTAACACTCTCACCATCAAGGATGAAAAGTTGAGACTGAGAGAATTCTCAACAAACAGACCTTGTTAAAATAATTCTTATCTTCCTTTAGTCTCCCCACATAGTTTAGTTACTTTCCCACAACTGCCTCTCTTTGTTCAGCTTAACATGAAACCAGAATATTTCACCATTTCCTTGGTCTTCATTCCTTTTGCCGACTCTCATTTCACATAAAATTTGTATTATAATATTATGCTTTTTTCTCCTGTTGATCTATCTTACACCAATTTAATTCTCAGGCCCAGCAAAATAGAACTCTAAGAGGGTAAAGGTAAAAGTTTGCCTTTCCTACCATAAATTAGTCCAGTAGTTTGCACATATTAGGCGTTCAATAAGTGACATCTATTAGTTGTTATTACAAATTAAACAGACGCACTCCTGTAAGTCCTACTTCAATAACTTGACTAAGCTAGAATAGTCATTAAATATAATCTTCAGAATTTCCTTAGAATGCACCAATAACATAAATCACCAGGTTACTTAAAATATCTAAGATATGCATTTTGCAAAAAAAGGTACCTTAATTCTCTCAACAAAAGTTAATTACATTATTTCAAAATATTTTAAAACTAGTTCTGAATATTAGATTCTATGACCATTTTCAACAGTTGCCTTCAATGTTTAACAATTTCATAGTATTTTTTATATAATCAGGATACTTAATAATAAAGTTTAAAAATAAAACATCTTACTATTTAGATGAACTATGTACTTATAGGCCTATAAAATATACACACTTTCTTCCCTCTACTCTGAATAATCTCATTTCCAGAAATAAGACTTGAGAGAAAAAGATAAATAATTAAGTGTATTTGTGACTCTTCACTAAATCACCTCAAGGCTTTCCATTTCTCATTTCAGCCATGTATCCAACAATATGTATGTAGAATCCTCTGGTAATGTTATATTATGGATTTAACAAAAATAACAATTTTGTTGAAATTTAAAAGATAATTACATGGTATTTATTTTAAAGTTTACTTTCCACTATTTTACAATAGAAATAATTTTTCTATATTTCCTTGTGTACTATTTTCCTACTATATGCTCAGTCAGTTGTCTGTTTTATAAAATCTTATGGATAATCATTTGCTTTACAGTTTGTACTACCATAAAGAAAAAAAAACACATTTTACTTAGCACACATATGAACAGTAGCCAAGAAAACTGAGGTAAGCAGTTTAAATAATTGTCCCAAGAACACAGATGGAGTGACTGCCAGCTTTAGGATTAAAACTAAGCAGCTCATTATTCCCCGTCTTATATTCTGAGTACTTAATATTGTTTTTACATCACAAGAATCTCATAATAAATTTTAAAATAATTTAACTTAATAATTAAAACAATTGACAATAATTCTGACAATATATTTAAATAATTTATGAAATATATTAAGTAAAAATAAATTAGTTTATCCAAATATTCCCTAAAAAATTAATCTGATTTACTACATAAGTTGTTTTTTAAATTTTGCTTAGAGTGCCAAGAAAGTGACAGCTTAATATAATTTATCACTTCAATATCTTTTTTAAAAGCTAAATTCTTTATCCAAAATCTACAATAAGTACATGAGAAGGTTGGATTTAATACCAAACAAAAATACTTTTTCACTAAAAAAAAAAAATCCAAACTTAAAACAGTACTTTCTACTCTAATTATAAACTTCAACTTCAGGATATATTTACAACAGATATATCTACTGAAAGACAATGATAAAAAGTAAAGAAAGCAGCAAACACTATTGCTTTTACAGGAGAAAAAGACATACAGCATAACATTAACAGCTTACTGTGGAGAGTGGATTTAATCAGGAAGTAGCCATTATCCTTTCGATTCAGAGCAGTGACAGCACTCCAAAACAACAAGCCGTGATATTTTTCAGTTAAAAGGCATGAAAGAATACCTACTATTGTGTCCTAGCTTTGCTGACCCCAAAGGTCACCATATGTCTTTTATCAAAGGCTATCATGAAAACATAATCCAAGCAAGCATTTACAATGCTTTATTTGTTGAAACACCTAAAATCTACCTAACACAACCTCTCTCTCTCAGTTACTCACAAAACATGGCTGTCTTATTCAGAGATTAGCAATTATTGTAATGAGATACTGTCGGAGAGGGTCAAATAGTACTTCCTGCAGTTTACACATCTTGATTTCCTGGTAAACAAACTGAAAGGCAGGTGGAGCACTTAGATCACCAGTAAACGTGAAAGCTCACGTGACAAAACTAAGCCAGGTGAGGTTGATGTCTCAAATAATTTTTCTTTCCTTAATTTTAATTAGTGTCAAGACATAAAGAGTTCTATCTTTCTTCCTTTTTTAAAGGAGGGTTTATTCCTGACACGCGAAGGCACAGAGTTATAAGGAATGCTTGAGAAACAAACCTGTTTAAGCAGGTTTTAAAAATTACTGCTTGGCAGGTAAATTTAAAAACAAGGCAATGCTAGCTAATAAGGTTTTCTCTTTGAAAAAGAAACAAACAAACAAAAAAAAAGCTAGGATTAAGTGTTTTAAAACCTGCTAAATAAGTTTTTAAATTTCAACTCTTTCAACAAAAAAGATAAAGTTTCTGAGTTATAATTAAAGACAAGCTCTGGCAAAGTAAAACTATAATTCTTGTAGCAGTCCAAGGAAAAAATCTCAAGATATGAATCAAAACTTTACATAACTTGAAGCTATTTCCTGCATCACTTAAAATTCATATTTTAAAAAGAAAACAAAATCTAAAATATTTACCTGTAAGTATTTTAAAATATATGTAGTGAGCTTGAAATTTCTCTGTCCTTAGTTTTTTCCCTCAAATTACTTTTTCACTCTCTGAAATTTCTAGTGTAGTTAAATGAAGACTGACTTAAATTAAGGGTATAAAACAAACACACAATGCATCAAAATGATAAGCCAATTCACTAATTTAAGAATATGGAGAGTTTTTTTTTTTTATCTACAACATTTATGTTTAAAAATACTTTGTTCTAACGCCCTCCATCTGTGTCCTAACTATTGACACAGTATTGTTTAATTTTAATGCAAAGAGCCCTTAACAACTGTTTCACAGTAATATAATCAAGGTATTAAATTATATAACTTAAATCAGGGGTATATTTATTATATTTGCAAAATAAAACTTTAATGTATTGACAAATAGAAAACAAAACAAAGTGATAACAAAATCAATGACAACAATAAGAACACCCAAGAAGACGAAACTAATAATACAAAATATGAGAACAGGTCACATTACAAACATTTAATATATATCATTTGAAAGGAGTACACATTTAATACTGAACAACATTAATGCTAAACAGTGCTAAACTAATACTAAACAACAAGTTTCTAACCACCATCTTTACTATGATGAAGCATGAAACAAATACCAAATTTTCAGAAAATTACAACTAAGAAGTTAAAAGTTTCAGCTGAATTTTCTGGGCCAATTAAATAATTCAAATATCCTGTTAACTACCTGGAATGCAAAACATAGCCCTATTTCCTTCATAGATAATTTGAGATATATTAATAATTCTTACTAAATAGGAGCTTTGACTATGTAATTCATACATGGAAACAAAAAAAAATTTCAAATTAGAAACTTATTATTTCAACTATTTTAAAGACCCATGACTATTTTAGTTTCCCATAATGGTTTTTCCAGTGGTCATGTATGGATGTGAGAGTTGGACTATAAAGCAAGCTGAGTGCCAAAGAACTGATGCTTTTGAACTGTGGTGTTGGAGAAGACTCTTGAGAGTCCCTTGGACTGCAAGAAGATCCAACCTGTCCATCCTAAAGGAGATCAGTCCTGGGTGTTCATTGGAGGGACTGATGTTGAAGCTGAAACTCCAATACTTTGGCCACCTGATACGAAAACCTGACTCATTTGAAAAGACGCTGATGCTGGGAAAGATTGAGGGCAGGAGGAGAAGGGGACAACAGAGGATGAGATGGCTGGATGGCATCACCGACTCGATGGACATGGGTTTGGGTGAACTCCGGGAGCTGGTGATGGACAGGGAGGCCTGGAGTGCCCTGGTTCACGGGGTTGCAAAGAGTCAGACACGACTGAGCGACTGAACTGAATTGAATGGGTCAAATTTAAAAGATAAGGACTGGCGCTAGTCCAGGTTTGATGCAGGATACAGGATGCTTGGGGCTGGTGCACTGGGATGACCCAGAGGGATGGTATGGGGAGGGAGGTGGGAGGGGGGTTCAGGATGGGGAACATGTGTACACCCATGGCGGATTCATGTTGATGTATGGCGAAACCAATACAATATTGTAAAGTAAAAAATTTTTTTAAATGATAAAAACAAAAGGAAATTAAAATACGGAAGTAAAGAAAATAAATTTGAAATTTTGTTCCATTCAAAGCAGCTTTTATCAAATGTCAGGAAATTTTGGTGTTAACAGTTTATAATTCAGTTGAAAGGACAAGGACAAAAACCAGGGCAAACATGATACCCTTTGTGTTAGAAAAAGACCCCCTCCGAGCTACTGTGAGAAAAGGAAACCTTTTCCTCCTCTAGATATATTTCAACCTTACTTGTTCTTTCAGTCAGGCACTCTTTGTAGAGCACACTTGACACAAAGAGCTACACCTGGTAGCTCTGCACAGAGAAACATCTTCAGAAAGGATTCCCTTGCCCCTGGAAGGTCTAAGAAACCACAGAGGAGATTAGTCTTCCATGACTTAAAAAATCCATGCAAAATGAAAATGAAAGACAGGGAAGGGGACAAGAGCTCCTACTTTTACTCGCTTACATTCTACTGGCAATAAAGAAGCTTTCCATAATTATTTATATCCTATCTATTCTAAAAGAGGATGACTTACAGACATATGATGAATAAAACAGAATGCTTTCAAAAAACAAATTAATATGAAAAAAGGGAAGCAAGAAGGATGAAACACAAAGTAAAGCTGGAACACAAATGCCTGTCATAAGGTCTTGCACAATCTTCAGATGTGGGTAGCTCAGCTCTGAGCTTCCTAGCAATCAAAGTAAAGCAGGAAACAAGATCAAATTATAAAACTCTCACTGTGTAAAAACTTCACTTTACAAATAAGCACCAAGGCTTTTCCTAGTACTTAGAATCAAGAGAAACGTCTTCATACTTTTCAGTGATGCAACACAGGACAAAACAATAATTTTCTCAAGAGCATCTTTACAGAAATTGAACAAATTTCATGACACTCCTTTCAACCTTTCTTCAGGGCAAGCTGAAATCATAACACGATGAAAAGTTACCCAGAAAATGTGCCATCTTACTAGGAAGGTTTCTGCTATTTATCTAGGTAGAATCTTGAAAAAAAAAACCAACAATCCCCAAGATCTTTTGTTAAATTCACAGTCTGTTTTCGTATTTCAAATTCATATTTTATTTTCTAAATTCAGATTTATCTGCTGGATGACTACATAAAATGGACATGCTTGATGATGGTGGTTCTCCATCAAAAAGAAGACCTTAGTAGAAAGGTCTAGACACTTAGGGATCTCTCTTTAATTTAAAGCAGTTCCTTGGTTCCTCTTTAGTGACCTTCTATGATCCTGCTCAATTCAACAGCCTGGGCCCCAGTCTCTGACGACTTTTATTCCTCCTCAGTTTGGTATTTGTAACTGTGGTACAGAAATCTTACTTAGAGCTTCTAGATTCCTATTTTCTCAGTGAGTCTGCATCAATCTCAATTTATTACAGAACATGAATCTCTGTATAAATTTACAGCATTTACTTTTTCTATTATTGGTGGGGGAAGACTAAAATTAATATAAAAGCAATTTCATATTTCCCATTTTATTATACAAAATTAAACCAGTTCTACAATGGTAGCACCTCAATATATAGTATATCTGGACTGAATACTATTAAAATTTAACAAGGATACAAAAAGCACTGGGGTAAATAAGTAGGAGCAAATATATTCCATTACTTTGGGGTTGGTCTCTTCTCTGTCTTCCAAAGATGCCAAGGGTATGTGCTCTTACCTACCAGTTTGTTTATGCTGTTCCCATTGCTTCCTTACCACACTATCAGCTTAGATCGCATTCCTTACAGGACACCCTCTCACAGAGCTCAACTATCTGAGCCCAGAAAACCTTCTTTCTCCACAAGATTTAGCTATATATTACTCTCCAATTATTTTAGGGATCGCCCTTACTAAATTTTAAAATTTCTTGTTTTATATTACCCATTGTGAACAATAAAATGCAAATATTCTAAGTAAAAACTAACTTGGGTTGATACATTGAAAACTCCTGTACATATCTGTAACAGCTCATGCTTGTCCAATATAAAGAAGATTTATTAGAATTGCATCAAGTGAGCCCGACAGTCAATTTTTACTATATCGGCAATTTCTCCCAATGATATACAATCAACTCATAGTACATCAAAACTTTGGCTTTTCTATTTTCAAGCTTCACAATGGATTCTTAGTTGTGACAACTTTTGAGAACACTGCTAAAAACCAAATAGATTTTGTAAATCATTTTCAAACCTCAAAATCACTAAAATTAAATGACAGTTGTGTCCAGTACAGTTTGATCCATATTTGAACTCATATACATAACTGTGTAAGAGTCATGCAGTCTCTTCCCTGATTAAATAAACTCTTCCTATGTGGAGTCACTGAAATCTGTTATTTCTGAATTTCCTATTTTATGAAAATTTAAATCTAACTATAGAAATCTAAACATATACTTTTTGATACTGGAAAAGGTAGCAGTATGTACATTTGGCAAAACATGTACAACTTGCTTAGTATTTTTTTTTTTGCGATAAGAAAACCCATCCTAACATTAAAAATATGTTAGAAAGCATATGGTTAACATCATAATTAATTATCAGCTTAAGTCAATCAAGATATATTCATTTAAAAAGTTATAGGATAATTTAAATGGTTACATTATTAACTGCCTCACAATTGTTTATTTCAGGGAACAAAAGTAGGAAATATATCTATATTATAAACTGAAACGCTCTGAATAATTTTGACAACAAAAGGAAGAATATAATTCAATTTTCTTTCTTTTCCTAAAGAACAAACTGAGAAGAGTAAACTGGAAAGGGTAAAAAAAAATAGGTATATATATAGTTTTTTCATTTATTGTAACATAATAGGTACACACAGAGCCTGTAAAAATACAATATTCATTTTGCTGCAGAAGAACAGACATTGCATAACAATGAGATTTGCTAATGAAATCAACCATCAACCTGGAATACATATGTATTAAACCAGGACCTCAGTGTCATTTTCTTTTTGCATCGTTTGTTCTTGCTTTCATTTTTCTTGACCTTGTCAGTATTTCTGTCCTTTAGATTTTGGAACTTTGGTAAAGCAAAATGAAGACTATAGTATTATACCATATTGCTTTTTATTCATCACATTTAATTTTAATGTAAATTCCAATTGTTCTGCTTCCATCAGCACTGTTAACGTATCTTTGGGGAGAAGCAAAAATCAATGGATGCTACCAGAAAAAACAAAGGAGGTTTATTTCTGTACAAAATTATTGAAGCAGGTCTGAAGAAAACTTTTATCATTTACATACATTCCATATAAAAACTTTTATAGCAATATTAGTGCTTACTTAATAAGAAATAAGAAAATAATAATATATTTTAAAGTCACTTTGGTAATAATGTAGCTTTTCCAGTAGTTCCTACTACTGACAATTCTTAAGTGAAATAATAGAAGATTAATATAATAACCATGTATTTAGACAAAAATTGTAACCTTCCCCCCAAAAGCGTTCTGCTGTTCTAGTCTACAAAGTTAATTACCAATCTCCATTCATCAAAAATATGTAATTCTAAAATTTTCTTTAAAATTTAGAATTTAAATTTATGATTTAGTTACTAACATTTTCTATAAAAGCCCAAAAACTATGGAAATATTTTGACAGTATATGTCTAAAGAAAAGCATTAATGTCCCATTCATAGCTTTTGGAGCACAAGCTATTCAACTAAATGACTATCTCTCTTATTGTTTGTTCATTTATAGAAATCAGGTTTTCAATTCATATTTACTACAGATAAAATTAGCAGCCTAACCTGCTGTGGTATATAACTGCTACTAATTCATGACAATAATGGTTTTTAATTTAAAGCAGGACTTATACCAGCTAAAACATACTTTAGCCAAACAAAATTATTTCCATTTTAATTTTTATAATAACAATATCCTGCAAAATAACAAAAGTTAGTAAGTATAACCGTTCTACTAAAAAAGTAAACCAAACACATATTCCCTATTAAATTGCTGAAAGTTGCCATTGATAGTCTAATAATTCTCAATGCTAACCATTTTAAAAATACTGAACGATAATTTTAAACAAAGAACTACATAATCACAGAGCAATCATTAATCCACACACAAAGTATTTCCCTGAAAAAAAAAACCCACAAATTTCTATTAAAAATGGCGAAGTATAAATCAGGATGTAGAGAAACAGTTAAATAAATGTCTATGGCAATACTGAAAATCTACTTTCACTAAGGCAAACGATGTAATCCTAATAAAATGTGATGCTAGGCTTTGGAAAGTTATCAAGCTCATTGCTACTCCAACTGTGGTTCATAGACCAGCAACACAGAAACCACTTGTTAGAAATAATCTCAAGCACTAGTCCAGACCTGCTGAATCAGAATCTTATGCACATTAAAATTTAAGAAGCCATGATCTAGAAAATTCTTTAGCCTACCTAGCAATTTGTACATCAATTCTAATAACTTCTGATATTCTAATAATAAAAAATCTATATTAAAATTCAAAATATTTAGAAAATATACTATTTGTCATGTACAAAGCCCATTTTCCTAATATTTGCTTAATTATTTGAAGTTTCATATTGACATGGACTACAGATTTTTAATTTGTAGCAATACAAAATAATAAGTGGGCAGGAATCATATATTTTGCAAGATCTTAGAAAACATTAAATAAATGGATAAAAACTGAAGTATTATACATTCTTAGCAATTATTTTAAAATATTTATGGAAAAAATTCCTTTCTTAAATAAGATCTTGAAGAAGCCCTGTACAGTAAAAAAAAAAAATAAATAAAACAGCTGCTTCTTGGGATTCCCTGATGGCTCAGTTGGTAAAGAATCCGCCTGCAATGCAGGAGACCCTGGTTCAATCCCTGGGTTGGGAAGATCCGCTGGATAAGGGATAGGCTACCCACCCCAGTATTCTTGGGCTTCCCTTGTGGCTCAGCTGAAAAGAATCCACCCACAATATGGAAGACCTGGGTTCAATCCCTGGGTTGGGAAGATCCCCTGGAGAAGGGAAAGGCTACCCACTCCAGTATTCTGGCCTAGAGAATTCCATGGACTGTCGAGTCCATGGGGTCTCAAAGAGTCAGACATGACTGAGCAAATTTCACTTTCCTTGGGGCAGAGGAAGCACCCAGCAATAGGCAGGACATCTCAACAGAACCAACTTACACATTACTCAGAGTACAGTTTGAAAAACTGATTTAAGAGAATTACTTAAGGGTCTAAAAGTGAGCTGAGCAACTATTATGTTAATTACAAATAAACTTTACTATTCATCAAGGCAAGCTGTAAAGATCACTATATAGAAACCCTCTGTTTATTCTATACTGTTTTAAAGTAAGAATGCTAGATAAAATTACATAATTCAGCATTTTTTAATGATGAAAACTGATCTTTTCCCAATTAGGTCTAAATGGTGAACTTGGATTTAACTAATATGTTATTTTCAACTAAATTATTTTAGTTAATTGTTTGCCTATATTATACAGGACATTATGTTAAGTGCTATAAGGATAATACAGATGAATGGACAAAGTACTTATTCACAATGGAAACCTAAGACAAATACATGAAATACAGTATGTGCCATAAAAGCAATATAGGAGTAAAATTAACTGAGGATACTAGAAAAACTTCATAAAAATCTAACATCTTAAGTAGGCCATGAAAAGCATGTAGGATTTTTGAAAGGAAAAGATGGCTAGGTGGAGGAATTACGGGAAAAAAGCATCCTAAGTGTAGGGAAGGGCTTCCCTGGCAGCTCAGTGGTAAAGAATCTGCCTGCCAATGCAGAAGACACGCGTTCAATTCCCGATCCAGGGAGATACCAAGGAGAAAGACATGGCAACCCACTCCAGTATTCTTGCTTGGGAAATCCCATGGACAGAGGACCCTGATGGGCTATAGTCCCTGGGGTTGAAAAGGAGTCTAGCACGACTTAGCAACTAAACAACAACAACATAGCATTACAAAAGCTTTTAATATCTATGGTTTGATGAATTAAGCAATAATAAGTGAATAATCTAGTCTGGCTAGTATATTAGGCATATATAGAAAATAGCAGGAGATGTGGCTGAAAAGTTACTCTAGGACCTTATTAGAAACAATTGTGAATGTCACTTTAAGTGTTAAATTTCTTCAACACTGCCAAAGTAGCAAACTACTTGCATTAGAAATACTGACCTAGCAGTTTTAAGTAGGATGAGTTACAACAGAAAGATATTTCCAAGATGGATATTAGAATATTCAGTCTGTTGAAATAGTTTAGGCAAGAATAAGGGTCTGAACTAATATTGTGGCAGTAGAGTCAGAAATATGGAGATCTGGAAAATGGAACATGAATATGAAAGATAAGATCAATCAGTTCTTTTCTTACTCCTTGACTGATCAAACAACAAGAAACAAAAAAAGAGATGTAAATCTATTGGACTTCAAAGTAGATTCTACATGGATGAAATGTACATAGATGGAGTGGGAAGGCAAAACTTTAGGAAAATCCAAAGGCTGGGAAAAATGTAGACAAAGAAATCTCTTATCCACTTATTATGCACTTACAGTGTTAACTCATATAACCACTGTAGAAAAATATTAAGCAATACTTCATAAAATCAAAGCTGTAGGTAGTCCATGCCACGGCAATTCCACTTCCAGATATATAACCCAGAAAAATTCTCATACATAGGCATAGCAAGTCATATACAAAAGTATAAACTACACTATCATTTGTGTAGTGAAACTCTAGAATACAGAAGATCATCGTGTGTTTTTACAATGAAATGTAGTGAAGAGCCAACTCATTGGAAAAGACCCTGATGCTGGGAAAGACTGAGCACAGGAGGAGAAGGGGGCGACAGAGGATGAGATGGCTAGACAGCATCATCAACTCAAAGGACATGAGTTTGAGCAAACTCTGGGAGACAGCGAAGGACAGGGAAGCCTGGCACGCTGCAGCCCATGGGGTCACAAAGAGTCAGACGTGACTGAGTGACTGAACAACAAAATAGCAGTTAAAATAAATAAACTAGAGCTACACATGTTAACACAGATATGTACCTTTAATATACAGCTGCTTGAATGACGTAAAGATTTTCTTGGTTTGCTTAGTTCTATTTATCATTTTGGGGCTTCCCTGGTGGCTCAGAGGGTAAAGCGTCTGCCTGTAATGCGGGAGACCCGGGTTCGATTCCTGGGTCAGAAAGATCCCCTGGAGAAGGAAATGGCAATCCACTCCAGCACTCTTGCCTGGAAAATCCCATGGACGGAGGAGCCTGATAGGCTACAGTCCATGGGGTCGCAAAGAGTTGGACACGACTAAGCGACTTCAATTCCAAGAAAGAAGAAGATGGATATGTCTTATGAATGGTCAGTGAAACAAGTCTCTGGGTGACACAGAAGAGGATAAAAATAAAAAAGCATGAATAAAGTCTTAGGCATAGTAAGGAAGCAAACATTTTTTCCTGTGTTTATTTTTTACCAAGATTGACTTACTTTATAACTGGAAGTCTGTACTTTTTTTACAACCCTCAACAATTTTACCCACCTCCCACCTCTGGCAACCACTAATCTGTTCTTTGTATTGTATCTATGAGTCTAGACTTATGTTTGTGTTTTTTTAGATCCCATATGTAAGTGAGATCATAGAGTATTTGTCTTTCTCTGTCCTATTTCATTTAGCATAATACCCTTAAACCATCCACAATGCTGCAAAGGACAAGATTTCCCTCTTTTATGGCTGAAAAATACTCCATTTTATAAATATATAACACATTTTCCTTATTCATTCATTCATCAGTGGGCATTAGGCTGCTTCTATGTCTTGGCTGTTGTAAGTAATGCTGCAGAGAACATGGGGGTGCAAGGCAAACAATTTCTTTCTCAGAGATGGGTGGAAGAGTAGAAGAAAAAAGGATAATTTGTTAACTATTAATTTAAAATAACTATATATTTACAGAAAGTTGCCAAAATAGCACAGTGAGATCCCATATACTCATCACCCAGGTCCCACTAATAGTTACAACTTATATAATTAAATTGTCAATATTGAAACCAAGAAACTAACTACAGTGTATGTATAGTTCTAACTCATCTTATCCCAGGTGTAAATTCATGAAACCAGCACTGCAATCAAGATATAAACCTACTCCATCACCACAAAGATCTTCCTCATGCTACTCCTTTACAGTCACACCCACCATCCATAACCCCGTGTTACCACAAATACCACAAATTTGTTCTCAGTCTCTAGAACTTCATCTTACATAAATGGAGTTATTGAGTCGCCTTTTGAGATTGACTTTTTTTCACTAAGCTTAATGTCCTTTAGGATTTGTGTATCAACAGTTGAATTTTTTTTTTATTGCTGAGTAGTATCTATGGTATGGACACACCAACCTGTACAGGACACTTTGATAGTTTCCAACTTGGGCTATTATAAATAAAGCTTCAATGAACAACCAGGTACAGTCATTTTGCTGGGATAAATGCTCTGGAGTGCAGTTGCTGGGTCATGTATTAAGTATATAT
The DNA here is from genome assembly GCF_001704415.2 of Capra hircus. Lineage (NCBI taxonomy): Eukaryota > Metazoa > Chordata > Mammalia > Artiodactyla > Bovidae > Capra > Capra hircus. Next base: position 99,341,917 of record NC_030809.1, read on the forward strand.
TTAGGTTTTTATTTTTGTTTCAAATAAACTGCCAAATATTTTTCCAGAGTGGTTTTACCATTTTACACTTCCCCTGACAATGAATAAGAAGCTCAATTTCTCCATATTCTTGCTGGTGGTTGACACTGTCACTAATCTTTATTTTAGTTGATCCGATAAGTGACTAATGATAGTTCATTTTTGCATTTCTCTGATGGATAACGTTGTTGAATATCTTTTCATATTCTCATTTGACATCTAGTTACCCTCTTTGGTGAAATATTCCTTCAGGTCTTTGGCCCAGTTTTCTAATTAGACTGTTGACATTTTTATTGTTGAGTTCTTAGAGTTTTTATATAACCTAGATGGGAGTCCTCTGTCAGATTTGTGATTTTTCAGTATTTTCTTTTAGTATATGTCTTATTTTTTCATTGTCATAATAGGTGTTTTGCAAACTAAACAGTTTTAATTTTTGTAAAGTCCAATTAACTAATTTTTAAGGGTTGTCCTTTTTGAGTCATGTGTAAGAATTCTTCACCAAGGTATAACTTACAGACTTCTCCTTACGTTTTCTTCTAAAAGTTTTACATTTATATCTATAATTATTCCAAACAGACTTTGAACTGGAAAAGAAGGAAACCAATAGATCTGTTTATCAGAAAGTTTTCAACTACTTAGTAGAGTTACCCATTTAAATTATGAAACACTTAAGATATAGATAAAGGTACAGGATATAGAGAGTGGAGTTTTACTTAATTGCTTTAAGTGCTTTGACAGAATTGTACATCAGTGTACCTCACTTAGCCAAGAAAAGCTTGAACGTATTCTTGGAGAACAGTATGTCTGTTCTAAACTTTTAAGAATGACTACTCACAGAAGGAAGGCTGTGCCAGGAAGAAATGATAGCACTGAACAAAAGCAAAACAGCTATACACACACTACCTGCTTTATGAAAGTATAAATGGTTTCAAAGTTGGCAAATACTAAGTATGTGAAATTTATGCAAAATTTAGACAGGAGACAGACTGTTGAAGATTTCACATGCCCTATAAATGAGATTAAATTTTATTCTGTACTAATGGGAAGCTGTAAAGAACAGTACTGAATAGGAACCTGGAACACTAGATCCATGAATCAATGTAAATTGGACGTGGCAAGCAGGAGACGGCAAGAGTGAACATTGACATTTTAGGAATCAGTGAACTAAAATGAAGGAGAATGGATGAATTTAATTCAGATGACTATCATATGTGCTACTATGGGCAAGAATGCCTTGGAAGAAATGGAATACCCCTCACAGTCAACAAAAAAGTCTGAAATGCAATACTTGGAAACAATGTCAAAAACCAAAGAATGATCTCAGTTCGTTTCTAAGGCAAACCACTTAACGTCACAGTAATTCAAGTCTATGCTTCAACTACTAATGCCAAAGAAGCTGAAGTTGACCAGTTCTATAAAGACCTGCAATACCTTCTAGAACTAATACCAAAAAAAGATGTCCTTTTCATCACAGGGGATGGGAATGCAAAAGGAAGAAGTCAAAAGATGCCCAGAATAATACTCAAGTTTGGCCTTGGAGTACAAAATGAAGCAGGGCAAACGCTAAGATAGTTTTGTCAAGAGAACACTCTGGTATAGCAAACACCCTTTTTCAACAACCCAAGAGACGACTCTACACATGAACATCACCAGATGGTCAATATCAAAATTAGATTGATTATGTTCTTTGCAGCCAAAGATAGAGAAACTCTATACAGTCAGTAAAAATAAGACCTGGAACTGACTGGCTTCCTTGGTAGCTCAGACAGTAAAGAATTCATCTGCTAAGCAGAAAACCAGGGTTCGATTCCTTGGTCAGGAAGATCTCTTGGAGAAGGAAACGGCTACTTACTCCAGTATTCTTGACTGGAGAATTCCAAGGATAGAGGAGCCTGGGGGGCTGCAGTCCGTGGGGTCACAAAGAGTCAGACACGACTAAGTGACTAACACACATAAGTTCAGTAAAAATAAGACCTGGAGCTGACTGTGGCTCAGATCATGAACTTCTGATTGCAAACTTCAGGCTTAAACTGAACAAAGCTGGGAAAGGCACTAGGCCATTCTGGTATGACTTGAATAAAATCCTTTATGATTATACAGTTGAGGTGATGAATAGATTCAAGGGATTAGATCTGATAGAGTGCCTCAGATATGCAGATGATACCACTTTAACGGCAGAAAGTGAAGAGCAACTAAAAAGCCTCTAGATAGATGAAGGGAAAGAGAAGAGTGAAAAGGCTGGCTTGAAGCTCAGCATTCAAAAAACTAAGATCATGGCATCTGGTCCCATCACTTCACGGCAAATAGAAGGGGAAAAAGAGGAAAAAGTGACAGATTTTCCTTTCTTGGGCTCCAAAATCACTGAGACAGTGACTGCAGCCATGAACTTAAAAGACACTTGCTCCTGGGAAGGAAAGCTATGATAAACCTAGGCAGCATATTAAGAAGCAGAAACATCATTTTGCCAACAAAATGACCATGGGTCCGTATAGTCAAAGATACTGTTTTTCCAGTAGTCATGTATAGATGTGAGAGCTGGATAATAAAGAAGGCTGAGTGCCGAAGAACTGAACTTTTTGAACTGTGGTGCTGGAGAAGACTCTTGACAGTCCCTTGGACAGCAGGATCAAATCCATCAATCCTAAAGGAAATCAGTCCTGAATATTCATTGGAAGGACTGATGCTGAAGCTGAAGTTCCAACAATTTGGTCCCCTGATGCCAAGAGCTGACTCATTAGGAAAGACTCAGATGCTGGGAAAGACCGGAAGCAAAAGGAAAAGGAGGCAGCAGAGGATGAGATGGTTACATAGCATCACTGACTTAATGGACATGAAACTGAGCGAACTACAGGAAATAGTGGAGGACAGAGGAGCCTGGTGTGCTGCAGTTCATGGGGTCGTAAAGAGTTGGACATGACTGAGTGACTGAAGCGCTGCCTGTGGCCCGGAACTGTGCTCCGGGCCACAGAGCTTCAGCCAGCCCTCCCTGACAGCCTGCCCTTCCCATGTCAGGCTTGTCTGGCCAGCCTCCACAATGCCATTAAACAACTCCTTGCAATAAAATCCCTGTCTACTTTCTACCGTATGGGTCCTCTTTCTCTGGTTGGACTCTGCCTGATACAAATCTGCATCATGTTTCACAATCTCCAAGAGTAGAATATAGTTTTTAACAACAACAAAATTTACTTATTTATTTTTGGCTCTGCAGTACTCTTGCTTGGAAACTCCCATGGATGGAGGAGCCTGGTAGGCTGCAGTCCATGGGGTTGCGAAGTCAGGCACAACTGAGCGACTTCACTTTCACTTTTCACTCTCCTGCTTTGGAGAAGGAAATGGCAACCCACTCCAGTGTTCTTGCCTGGAAAATCCCAGGGGCGGGGGAGACTGGTGGGCTGCCATCTATGGGGTCCCACAGAGTCGGACACGACTGAAGCGACTTAGCAGCAGCAGCAGAGTGACTGAACAACAGACAACAATGGGATGCTAGAAAGGGATTCTACTGTGACAGCCCAGGTGAGGCATGATGCAAACCTATCTAAGGATTCAGGCATCATGAACAGAGAAAAAAGGATGGATTTAAGAAATATTTAAGAAAACAATAAAGAAGTGTTTTTACTGAAAAAGCAGGCAAAGAGAAATGCTGGCTTAAAGAGCATAGAGGCTATGAAACAGCAATTGTGGAAAATCCTTTTAGTAACCAACAGTTAATCAGTGCTGTACTGTGATTAGTCGCTCAGTCATGTCCAACTCTTTGCAACGCCATGGATGTAGCCTGCCAGGCTCCTCTTTCCCTGGGGATTCTCTAGGCAAGAATACTGGAGTGGGTAGCCTAGCCCTTCTCCAGGGAATCTTCTGAACCCGGGACTCAAACCAGGGTCTCCTGCATTGCAGGCAGATTTTTTACCAGCAGAGCTACCAGGGAAGCCAGATAATCAGTAGGATTGTATAATACAGCATTGACCAAAGTACTGAAAAACACTAGCCCCTTAAAAGATTCTTTAACGGAAGGGACAGAAAGGCTGGAGATTTTCAAAACAACTTAGCACATTAAAAGATGTGCCTGAACAGTTGGTAAGCACAAACAAAACCTTTAACCTTTAACATTAACCCCAGGTTTTGCATTACTTGACCATGGAATCTTTTTATCAAGCAATATTCACTCTACCAAAACTACTCTGGGGATCACTGGTTTAGCAATATGAGCTTTGGTTAAACTTACAGCATAATTTTTTTCAACACTTTCTTTTTAAAGACAATTCTTAAAAGTAGATCTACGTGAAATCTCTCTAGCTTCATTTATTACTCCCTTTCATCCCTCACACCATTCCAACCACACTGGTTTCCTTATTGTTACTGGAATATACCAAGTACAATCTGCCTCAATGTCTTGGCATTTGCTGTTTTCTTTGGAATAATCACCGTGCAGATATATGCATGACTCGCTTCTTGGCTTTCTTAAGAACTGAAACTGTAATCTTAGAAGGGCTATGCTATAATAATGACCCTACAGTAAATATAAAACCCATAACTCATGATGCAATATGCTTGATTTGTTTTATACTGTTGATTGCCATCTAACACAGTAAATATTAGTTTATTAACTATTAATCCGGAGATGGCAATGCACCCCACTCCAGTACTCTTGCCTGGAAAATCCCATGGACAGAGAGCCTGGTGGGCTGCAGTCTATGGGGTCACAAAAAGTCGGACACGACTGAGCGACTTCACCTTCACTTTTCACTTTCATGCATTGGAAAAGGAAATGGAAACCCACTCCAGTGTTCTTGCCTGGAGAATCCCAGGGATGGGGGAGCCTGGTGGGCTGCCGTCTATGGGGTCGCAAGAGTCGGACACGACTGAAGCGACTTAGCAGCAGCAGCAGCAGCAACTATTAACCTCTTTCACTCATAAACTGTAAGCCCCATGTGTGTAGAGTTTTGTTCACTGCCCTATCCCTAGCACTTGCATGTACTAGGCACTCAATAATTAGTTACTGAATGCTTCAGTAATCATCATGATACCTCTATTTTAGTGTATTTACTTCATATTAAAGTAGATAATAGGTGAAATAGCTACCTCTCAACCACCGCATTAATAGGAATAGTATTCTCTTTTATGACATTATGGTTACTATTTTTACACCCACTTTCTATGTGTTAATAAACTAGATCTGATAGACAAAGTGCCTGATAAACTATGGATGGAGGTTCGTGACACTGTATATTAAGACCATCCCCAAGAAAAAGAAATGCAAAAAAGCAACATGGCTGTCTGAGGAGGCCTGTGGAGGCCTCTCTGAGGAGCTGTGAAAAGAAGAGAAGTGAAAAGCAAAGGAGAAAAGGAAAGATATATGCATTTGAATGCAGAGTTCCAAATAATAGCAAGGAGAGATAAGAAAGCCTTCCTTAGTGATCAATGCAAAGAAATAGAGGAAAACATTAGAATAGGAAAGACTAGAGATCTCTTCAAGAAAATTAGAGATAACCAAGGGAACATTTCATGTAAAGATGGGCTCGATAAAGGACAGAAATGGTATGGACCTAACAGAAGCAGAAGATATTAAAAAGAGGTGGCAAGAATACACAGAATAACTATACAAAAAAGATCTTCACGACCCAGATAATCAGGTTGGAGTGATCACTCACCTAGAGCCAGACATCCTGGAATGTGAAGTCAAGTGGGCCTTAGAAGGCATCAAAATGATCAAAGCTAGTGGAGGTGATGGAATTCCAGTTGAGCTAGCTCAAATCCTGAAAGATGATGCTGTGAAAGCGCTGCACTCAATATGCCAGCAAATTTGGAAAACTCAGCAGTGGCCACAGGACTGGAAAAGGTCAGTTTTCATTCCAATTCCAAAGAAAGGCAATGCCAAAGAATGTTTGAACTACTGCATGACTGCACTCATCTTACACGTTAGTAAAGTAACGTTCAAAATTCTCCAAGCCAGGCTTCAACAATACGTGGACCGTGAATGTCCAGATGTTCAAGTTGGTTTTAGAAAAGGCAGAGGAACCAGAGATCAAATTGCCAACATCCGCTGGATCATGGAAAAAGCAAGAGAGTTCCAGGAAAACATCTACTTCTGCTTTATTGACTATGCCAAAGCCTTTGACTGTGTGGATCACAACAAACTGTGGAAAATTCTGAAAGAGATGGGAATACCAGACCACCTGACCTGCGTCTTGAGAAATCTGTATGCAGTTCAGGGAGCAACAGTTAGAATTGGACATGGAACAACAGACTGGTTCCCAAATAGGAAAAGGAGTACATCAAGGCTATATATTGTCACCCTGCTAATTCAACTTACATTCAGAATACATCATGAGAAACACTGGGCTGGAGGAATCACAAGCTGGAATCAAGATTGCCAGGAGAAATATCAATAACCTCAGATATGCAGATGACACCACCCTCATGGCAGAAACTGAAGAACTAAAGAGCCTCTTGATGAAAGTGAAAGAGGAGAGTGAAAAAGTTGGCTTAAAGCTCAACATTCAGACAGCTAAAATCATGGCATCCAGTCCCATCACTTCATGGGAAATAGATGGGGAAATAGTGGAAACAGTGGCTGATTTTATTTTTGGGGGCTCCAAAATCACGGCAGATGGTAACTGCAGCCATGAAATTAAAAGACGCTTACTTCTTGGAAGGAAAGTTATGGCCAACCTAGACAGCACATTCAAAAGCAGAGACATTACTTTGTCAATAAAGGTCCATCTAGTCAAGGCTATGGTTTTTCCAGTGGTCATGTATGGATGTGAGAGTTGGACTACAAAGAAAGCTGAGCACTGAAGAATTGATGCTTTTGAAATGTGGTGTTGCAGAAGACTCTTGAGAGCCCCTTGGACTGCAAGGAGATCCAACCAGTCCATCCTAAAGGAGATCAGTCTTGGGTGTTCATTAGAAGGACTGATGTTGAAGCTGAAACTCCAATATTTTGGCCACTTGATGTGAAGAGCTGACTCATTTGAAAAGACCCTGATGTTGGGAAAGATTGAAGGTGGGAAAAGGGGACAACAGAGGATGAGATGGTTGGATGTCATCACCGACATGAGTTTAGGTAAACTCCAAGAGTCGGTGATGGATAGGGAGGCCTGGCATGCTGCAGTTCATGGGGTCGCAAAGAGTCGGAAACGACTAAGTGACTAAACTGAACTGAACTGAGCTAGTTTTATCTTTCAAAAGAGAAAACAAAAGAAAAAAATTACTTTGAGCTTTTGTAAGCTTTCAGCTATAATATTTCAAAATTTTCTCCTAATCAAAAACAATTAAAATATTGTGTAATTTTACCTTTAGAAAATGCATGAACACTACTTTGAATGACTGTTAAATTTTTCTTTAATCCTACTTTTTTAGACACTGGATTGAGAAAGACTACAAATTGAAGTGGTGAATACAGTAACCTTGACCTTCTAGAACAAAGGGTAGTTTTCTTCCACAATGTACAGAGATTCCTTTCTATAACTTTAACAACTATTGAATGCTTTAGTAAGTTTTAGTTGTGTAACGCTTCTTGTTTTTAATTTTAGCCATGACTTATTACTCTTCAATGTAAGTGAGCTGTTCAACTGAATACATGCCACATTGTAGTATACTCTCATGGGGATCTATTTTCCTCTAAAAACTGGATTTCTCACTAATACATGCAATAATACTTCAAAATATTGAGTATAAAATCTACAAAACCCTCAAATATTTTAATATGAAATGCTACTTCCAAAAGAAAGGGCTTTTAAAAATACACAAATAAGTCAACACAAAATATATATTTGACCCAGGTATAAACTCCTCATTCAACAAAATTTTTTCTGTACAGCAATCTGATGGTGATTAAAATGAGAAACCTGAATTCTTCCCAATAAAAATATGTGCAGTTGAATAGTAAATAAAAGTCTGAAAAATTATATATGCTCATTATGCAGCTGTCATGAATAAGTAGGTGTATTCTCTGGTATTCTAAGTTTTATTCAAAAAGACTAGTTTCTTTTACCTTCATAACTAAAGCTATTTCATATATGTAACAAGTCGTAATTTAAGAGTCACCTAACATTTTTCATGACCTAATTTAGTGACCTTGGTTGAATCACAGTCTATAAGACTCAGTGCCTTTAAAATGAGAAAGTTTGTCTAGGGCTTTTAACATATTTTCTAGCTTTAATATTCTGTAATTCTAAAAATACACTTTTTAAATTAAACTCTATTGTTTTTACTCTTGCAAACTAAATGAGAAAGATTGCTGATTTCAAAAAATGCATGTTCCCTTAAAAGCTTAATTTAAGAATCAGATAATAAAACATATTTATATTTCTCTATAATGAAACACCTCAATTTGTACTAAAATAAGTACTGTTTATCTATGTTAGGTGAATAAAAGCTGAAGACAATTTATTAGAGGAATAAGACTCCTGAATACTAGAAGGTCACAGACTGTGTGCTGAGCAGCTAGCAAAACATCTATGATACTCCAAAGCTGCCATTTTTCTTCCTTGACAAAGACTCCATCTGCCACTGAGCCATTTACAGCCTCCAAGTCAGAATATCAATGATTTCCAACCATTCTGCAAGCCTGCTTTCACCTTGACATCACCTCTAGTAATATATCTAATGCAGATGATATATATATCCTCAACTATAAGCACGAAGCCCATGCTTTATTCACCTGATAGGTATTTAAACTGTCCTATAATGTACCATTTTTATTCATGCAGAGTTGTAAAGGAATTTTAAAGTGTATATATTTGCTATAATTTTTGTTGCTTTACTTACTTGCGTTAAATCAGATATATTCATAAAATTTTAAAATGTGAAAAGACTGTATTAAGTAGTTTTCAGTAATGGCTTAGTAAGTAAGATAACAGAACTATATCATATTTTCATTTAATATACTCTGCTATAAAATTATTTCATATAAAACACTTTATTTCCTTAAAAATGGGAAACATTAAAGCAGTGAACAAATGTTGATAAAGTTTCTAGTTTTGCACTCAAATCTGTGTCTTAACACTGTAAACAAGTGAAACCCAATTATTTAGCAATGAAAGAAAAATTTTCAATTACATTTTGTTATTTTCTACTATTTTTGTTTGGTGGAAATAGATGCAAACTGTTAAAAACTATTTAAAAAATCTTCTGTTTCTTTTCAGTTTTATATATAACAAATCATATTAATGTCTGAACAAAAGTGAAGCTGTACAGGCAATCTTTTGAAATAGTCTTAATCCTGACTGAAGATTTAACATTTTTGTACATATGAGAAGTTGAGAAATACAAAGTATTTCATCCAAAAATAATTAAAATGACTATTTTCACCTACAGACACAACCAAAACACAAGTGCCCTAAAATAAAGGGAAAAGCAACAATTACAGAACTAACCTTGCATTTTGATCCTACACTGCTCGTTAGCTAACTTATTAAACCCTTTTTACTAGGAACTAAGGGAAAACCAAAGGGCTTCCACAGGTGGCTAAGTGGCAAAGAATCTGCCTGCTAATGTAAGAGACTCAGGAGACGTGAGTTTAATCCCTGTGTCAGGAAGATCCCCTGGAGAAGGAAATGGCAACCCACTTCAGCATTTTTGTCAGGAAAATTCCACGGACAGAGGAGCCTGGCGGGCTACAGTCCACAGGGTCACAAAGAGTTGGATGCAACAGAGCACGCACACAAGGGAAAACCAAAAGAGAACAGTGTCCATGTTTAAGCTTATTATAATTTCATTGGTGAGATAAAATGAAGGTATGTAAAATAATATAAAAATTGCCTTTTGAGAGACTAATCCACATACAAAGAAAATCATTACCTAACGTCATTTCAAAGGGGAGATGAACCCTGAAGTGTAATTTTTATAATGTAATGGGATATTAACTTTGGTTAAAGCAGAAAATATTATTAAAAAGTTTCTTTAAAAAGAGAAGCCATATTCTCATCAAAATTTTATTCATATTTCATACTAAGCTTCATACAATAATTACTCATGATTACAAGAAAAAACTTCATATTTATTCCAATGTCATGATTAAAAATGTATGGAATATTTACAGAGTGTGCTTCTAAAGGTATGTGTAAAACAAAAGAAAACATTTTTTCTAAACATTAAATTACAACTAAAATCATATTCTGAAATAATTTGTACTCTAAAATAATTTTATATTGTTATAATTTTAATTTATTTCAGAAAAAGTACTTAACAAATATACAAAAGGGAGAAGTCAACTTCTAGTAAAGCCTTATACCTTTCTTCCATTAAGCATGCTTATAATAAATAATTAAAATAGCATATCAGAGTTTATTAGTATTAATTTCTCAGTACTTAATATTAACATTATATTCAACTAAAGATACAATTAAATTGGCAGGTGCTACACGTGTTACAGTGTGGTAAATTTTTATTCTTTGCAAAACAATATTTCTATGCACTCACAGATCTTAATCTTCAAGAAGACTCCTTTCTTCTTAAAATATACTTTAATTTTATTTGAAGAGTATAATCACTAATAATAAACCTTCTCCAGTTTGCCTAGAAAGTCCAATATTCAGTATACAAAAATGATCACAATATAATACTTAAAATAGACAAAATAGATCAAAATAGAGTGTGTCTTGTAAAAGGGCAAGTACAACTTCAGATAATAATGAATTCAGCTTTCTTCAAAGATATAAATATCCTCTTTGAATTATTAACATTTAACTAAAATAAAATCAACTCTTTCCCCACCTCTCTAAGTGAAATCCACATTAATAATTACTGCAGTTGTCCAATAGATTCTTTAACCAATGCTGATGATATCTGTGAGGCAACGATCTAAATGAGTTACTGCTACTAGAGAGATCTGATAATTAGTTTGGTCCCCAAGTCCTCATTTACGTATCCCTCTTCAAATGGTGCTTTATAAAAGAAAAATTAATAGAAAGTATCTGTATCACAGTTTGAGTAACATTATATACAGATTTGCTGAATGTGAGTAAATAACTATACTTACACATTTAGAAACCTACTTAATCCAACAAATACCTGGATTCTGGAAACAAGTTGGAGGACTTGTTATCCAACACCAAATAGACAAATGTGAAGAAGACAGTTTTGTCCACAAAGAGCTTATAATTCAATACTGTTAAGTTAAAAGTTCTCAAGAAGTTTCATAAATTTTTTCATAGTGCTTATATTTTTAAATGAGGAAATAGTGAGCTTGTAAATCTATTTTAAATAATAGAGATAATAACTTTCTCAGAAAGCAAAAAGAATAGGCAGAGAACCTGAAATGTAAAACATGAACACTAATGATATTCAATGCCTGTATGACACCTGAAAACTGGCATGGTTGCCATGAAGATTTTCTTGTTATTTTACATTTTTTTAAGTTGTTAAACAATAGAAGCATGAGCTGCATTAACAGAGAAATGAAAGCCAATGAGGACACAAAATGACGTCAGCCAAATCACCCCAAGAAGATCTTCACTGAATTACAGTTGCATTCATCTCTTCAAAGTTCTTATACAGCACCTCAAGATGTCTTTATTTTTGCAAAAAAACAATGTAAATAGAAAAAACTGTAATGACAATTCTCTTTAAATGAAAAGCCAAACTGATTGAAATTATATTTTTTCTGAATTAGGACAAAATTATAAAACTAATCCAGTGTATTTGTTAATACTGTAAAAAGTACAAACATTAGCAAATGAAAGCAATTTTGAAGTTTTTAAATTGCTGTGATACTGTTACATTTCAACCTATGCTTAATAAACCAAATAAAATATCATTTTAAAATGATGATATCACAATAATGAGGACATGGAAGCAACTTAAGTGTCCACTGGAAGATGAATGGATAAAGAAAATGTGGTGTATATGTGTGTGTGTGTAAGGGTGTGTGTGCGCATATCCACACGCTAGTGCACAATTCCTCAGTCATGTCTGGCTCTTTGTGATTCCATGGACCATAGCCCACCAAGCTCCTCTGTCCATGAGAATTTTTCAGCAAAGAATACTGGAGTGGGTCACCATCTCCTACTCCAGGGCATCTTCTGGACCCAAGGATCAAACTCGAGTCTCTTGCATCTACCTGCACTGGCAGACAGACTCTTTACTACCAGCAGCACCTGGGGAATGCCAGGGACAGGGGAGCCTGGTGGGCTGCCATCTATGGGGTCACACAGAGTTGGACACGACTGAAGCAACAACTTAGCAGCAGCAGCAGCACCTGGGAAGCCCACATATATATATATACCAGTTCAGTTTAGTCGCTCAGTCATGTCTGACTCTATGATCCCATGGACTGCAGCATGCCAAGCTTCCCTGTCCATCACCAACTCCCGGAGCTTACTCAAACTCATGTCCATTGCATCAGTGATGCCATGCAACCATCTCATCCTCTGTCATCCCCTTCACCTCCTGCCTTCAATCTTTCCCAGCATCAAGGTCTTTCCCAATGAGTCAGTTCTTTGCATCAGGGGGCCAAAGTATTGAAGTTTCAGCTTCAGCATCAGTCCTTCCAATGAATATTCAGGACTGACTTCCTTTAAAATGGACTGGTTGGATCTCCTTGCAGTCCCAGGGACTCTCAAGAGTCTTCTCCAGCACCACAGTTTAAAAGCATCAATTCTTCGGTGCTCAGTTTTCTTTATAGTCCAACTCTCACATCTATACATGACTACTGGAAAAAACATAGCCTTGACTAGACGGACCTTTGTTGACAAAGTTATGTCTCTGCTTTTTAATATGCTGTCTTGGTTGATCATAACTTTTCTTCCAAGGAGTAAGCATCTTTTAATTTCATGGCTGCAATCACCATCTGCAGTGATTTTGGAGCCAAGAAAAACAAAGTCAGCCACTGTTTTCCCAACTATTTGCCATGAAGTGATGGGACCGGATGCCCTGATCTTAGTTTTCTGAAGGCTGAGCTTTAAGCCAACTTTTTCACTCTCCTCTTTCACTTTCATCAAGAGGCTCTTTAGTCCCTCTTCACTTTCTGCCATAAGGGTGGTGTCATCTTGCATATTTGAGGTGATTGATATTTCTACCAGCAATCTTGATTTAAACCAGATGCCTGGTTTAAAAGTTGATAAAGCATGTCTTATATAATTAACACCATACACAAAAATAAACTAAAAATGGATTAAAGATCTAAACATAAAACCAGAAACGATAAAACTCCTAGAGGAGAACATAGGCAAAACACTCTCTGACATAAATCACAGCAGGATCCTCTATGATCCACCTCCCAGAATATTGGAAATAAAAGCAAAAATAAACAAATGGGATCTAATTAAAATTAAAAGCTTCTGCACAACAAAGGAAACTATAAGCAAGGTGAAAAGACAGCCCTCTGAATGGGAGAAAATAATAGCAAATGAAGCAACTGACAAACAACTAATCTCAAAAATATACAAGCAACTCATGCAGCTCAATTCCAGAAAAATAAACGACCCAATCAAAAAAATGGGCCAAAGAACTAAACAGACATTTCTCCAAAGAAGACATAAAGATGGCTAACAAACACATGAAAAGATGGTCGACATCACTCATTATCAGAAAATGCAAATAAAGACCACAATGAGGTACCATTTCACACCAGTCAGAATGGCTGCAATCCAAAAGTCTACAAGCAACAAATGCTAGAGAGGGTGTGGAGAAAAGGGAACCCTCTTACACTGTTGGTGAGAATGCAAACTAATACAGCCACTATGCAGAACAGTGTGGAGAGTCCTTAAAAAATTGCAAATAGAACTGCCATACGACCCAGCAATCCCACTGCTGGGCATACACACCGAGGAAACCAGAATTGAAAGAGACACGTGTACCCCAATGTTCACTGCAGCACTGTTTATAATAGCCAGGACATGGAAACAACCTAGATGTCCATCAGCAGATGAATGGATAAGAAAGCTGTGGTACATATACACAATGGAGTATTACTCAGCCATTAAAAAGAATACATTTGAATCAGTTCTAATGTGGTGGATGAAACTGGAGCTGATTATACAGAGTGAAGTAACCCAGAAAGAAAAACACCAATACAGTATACTAACACATATATATGGAATTTAGAAAGATGGTAACGATAACCCTGTACGTGAGACAGCAAAAGAGGCAAGGATGAACAGAACAGACTTTTGGACTCTGTGGGAGAGGCGAGGGCAAGGGTGGGATGATTTGGGAGAATGGCATTGAAACATGTATAATATCATGTAACAAACAAATTGTCAGTCTAGGTTCGATGCAGGATACAGGATGCTTGGGGCTGGTGCACTGGGATGACCCAGAGAGATGGTACGGGGAGGGAGGTGGGAGGTGCGTTCAGGATTGGGAACTCATGTACACCCGTGGTGGATTCATGTTGATGTATGGCAAAAACAATGCAGTATTATAAAGTAAAATAAAGTAAAAAAAAAAAAAAAACCATCAAAAATAAATAAATAAATAAATAAATTGAAATTGTATCCCTTATAAAGTAGAAGAAAATTACCTTTATATATTAAAAATTATCAAATATTAAATTTAAATGAGGATATTATATTTAGATATACTTAACAAATATAGAGTTTTTAGTGAAAATAAACTTATATATTATACAAAAACTGATTACAGATTATGTTTTCTAAAGAGATTCATAAGATTATATATTAATATAAAAAGGTTTTAAACATTTTAACAATATGAAAAATTATGTAAGCAAATAAATTTTAAATAGCAACTAAATGAAATAATAAAAGAGTGGTCAAAGTTTTCCATTCTAGATGGAGCATAGTGATATCTTATTCAATTTGGGAATAGAAGAAAAGGCTTACTTGAGTAGGCAAGTAAGTTTTAGGAATAAATAGATGGGGACTTTCCTGGCAGTCCAGTAGCTAAAACTTTGCACTCCCAATGCACTTGGCTGGGGTTCAATCCCTGGTCAGGGAACTAGGTCTCACATGCCATAACTAAGACGTTCACATGCCACAACGAAAAGATCTTACATGCTACAACTAAGACCCAGAGCAGCCAAATAAATAAGTTAAAATATATTTTTAAAGATAAATAAATGGTTCAATATAAGAAAATCAATCAATGTAACATACCACATTAAAATGAAGAGTGGAGGGTATCACATGAGTATGTCAACCAACACAGATAAAAGTCTGAAAAAATACACCAAACTTCCGTGATCAAAAAACCACTCAGAAAACCAGTAATATAAGGGAACATTCTCAGTATGAGAAGGGTATTCTGGAAATCCACAGCTGATATCATAGTAAATAATGAAAGACCAAAAGTTGCCATCCTACGATCACGAAGAAGAAAAGAATGCCTGCTTTCACTACTGAAAGATCTAAGCTCCCAGCTGAGGACCTCAGAAGATGCTATCACCAACACAGAAATAAATCAACTACTTTTTTAAAATGACACACCCTTCAAAAAATAAACAAACCAAACTTTCTATGCAGTCTTCCTTTAAAACTTTTAGCATTTTATCTTCCCACCACACGTACGCTTACAAAAATAGGAGATAACAACTTAGAGAAAACAGAAGGGGGAAAAGGGAGCAGTAACAAAGAGCCCCAGAATGCTTTTTCATCCTCCATTTAGAAGAGAAATTTGACTTTCCAGTGTATAAGTTAGATGCCACTTATTTATTTTGCTATATTGCTAGAAGTCATAAAAACTTTGTAAAGATTTTTCTTTTTCTTTTTTTGCAGCATAAGCATCTCTGTTCAAATAGTGATTGATACCTCCTACTATGCTTCAAAAAGCACAATGAAAATCTTCATAGAACGAATATTTTTGATGAGGACTTTCCCACCCCCAGGGATAATATCATCCTTTCTATATTCAAAAAATATTATACATATACCTCTATTGTGACATTTACCACATATAAAATGACTGGTTTGTGTGTATGTTCTCCACTAGGCAGTAAGTTCTCAAAGAAGAGAAGAAGGACAGTATATTTTCTTTGTTTATAACCTTGCTAAGTAATTCAAAGAATAATGTATATTCAAGAATTTCTCTTAAGGTAACAGAAACTTCTTAACTACAGTAATAATGTTATTTCATTTAGGAATAAGACAGAAGAATGTCTCCAAAAACATAAATTCATACAAAACACAAAGAATTTATAATGCTTTAATGTCACCAATGTAATAGACATGGCTTCCTCCTTTAAAGCGTCCAATAGGAAACTGAATGTTGTACATTTTCAAATTAAACAAGGGATGAGGGTAAATAAAATCAACCATTAGAAAACGGCTTCTCTTCATATTAGAGTTTCACCTACTTTCAGTGACATCCGTCTACCTCAATTCGCCCTGCTCACAGTGTACTAGCCTCATTGGTACTGTGATTTCCACTTCCTCAGATCTTCATGTAGCTGGCTCCTTAAAGTGAGTCACCTCTCAGCACAAGCACTGCCTCCTCACAGAGGCCTTCCCAAACTTGTATATGTATTTTGTTCTCAAGTCCATCCTGCCCGTCGTATACTCTATCACATTTTCCTTACTTTTCCCCTTCCTTTGGAGATCTTATTAATATTTGAAACTATGTTCCTTATTTCTTCTGCTCTCTACCATCTCTCTAATGAGAGAAGGAGCTTTGTCTTACTGACTGTAGTATCCCCAATAGCTAGATGGTGGAAGATAAGTCAGTGCTCCATAAATGTTTATTGAATGAACAAATGAATGACTGACTGAATTTGAAGCACATAATATACAGGGGGACCAAATGAAAGACTCACAATCCCTACCGAGGGAATATTTTATCAACATTTTTGAGAACAAGCAACTTTCCATTTGACAGCATACATCGTGTCTCTTTGCTTACTGAGTATCACTATTGTAACTGAAGTATACTAGAATAAAGACAATTAAGTAAGAGAGAGAAAGGCAGTATATGATTTGTTTGAAGAATTTTCTCAGAAAATCTCCTCAACACATACCAGGTAATTCTAGAATTCTTTTCCCCCTTAACTCTGCTCTGTCATTCAATCAGCTAGCAAATATTTATTGAGCATTATGCACTTTATTCCTGAATATATATACTCAGGTCTCTTGAACACAAATTAGTTTTATATTCTTTGAATAAATTACAGTAGAAACATTACTGTCTTTAGTTAGAGAAATACAAACCTGAATCCCAGTTACAACCATAACTAATTATATCAACTTGGATACTCATTTAATTTCAATAAGTTCAAGATATAATGATACTTTGAAACTTTTGGACACATAGTTAGCATTCATTATTAATTCTCCCTTAGAGGGCAGGAATTGAAAAGTGAAAGAAATCTTAAGAACAGATCAAATATAGGACTTCCCTGGTCATCTAGTAGTTAAGACTCCATGCATCCACTGCCGGGAGTTTTAGGTTTGATCCCTAATGCTCCTTGTCAGGGAAGTTTCATGTGGCATGCAGTGCAACCAAAAAAAAAAAAAAAAAACAATTGGGGGCTTCCCTGTTAGCTCAGACAGTAAAAAATCAGCCTGCAATGTAGGATATCTGGGTTCAATCCCTGGAGAAGGGAATGGCTACCCACGTCAGTATTCTTGCCTGGAGAATTCCATGGACAGAGGAGCCTGGCAGGCTACAGTCCATGGGGTCATAAAGAGCCAGACATGACCAAGTGACTTACACTTCACTTCAGATCAAAGATATGTTTCTAATAGACACTGTTGAACACTGTGGGTTCACCAGTTTACTGAGAAGCAACAGTTTACAAACAGAGGCAACAAAATTGATATAACCATGACTGCATTTAGAAAGGATAAAATCATATACCTCAAATACAGCAGGCATTGAGTTATCATCTGCTGAAATAATAAAAAATCATTTCAGGACACAGGATTTGAAGCTTATAATTTATTAAACCTTTCTTAAATTTGGTAGTCAAACATATCTCATTGACCTTTAGGTAAAGGAAAAAATTCTTATCTTATTCTACTGTGTCCTATAACTTTTGGTTGTTAACTTCAAACCATAATCTTCGTTCTCTATACTCCAGTTACCCTGGCCTAGAAGTACTATGTCCTTACCCATTTATTTAGTAACCTTCACAGGAGTTCTTTATTTCTTCATGGCTTCTGGTTACTGTCTAATGTCCTTTTATTTCAACCTAAAGAACCACCTTTATCATTTCTTGTAGAGGAGGTCTACTCCCAACAAATTCCCTGTCTTAAATATGTTTAAAATCACCAAAAGAAGCCGTGGACAAGGAACAAAAGGAAACGCAGAAAATGAAATATGAACAAAATGAGAATCTACATATCTAACAAGCTCAATATATACCACGTAGGAGAAACTCTCTATGCAGCAAAAGATGGAGAAGCTCTATACAATCAACAAAAACAAGACCAGGAGCTGACTGTGGCTCAGATCATGAACTCCTTATTACCAAATTCAGACTTAAATTGAAGAAAGTAGGGAAAACCGCTAGACCATTCAGGTATGACCTAAATCAAATCCCTTATGATTATACAGTGGAAGTGAGAAATAGATTTAAGGGCCTAGATCTGATAGAGTGCCTGATGAACTATGGAATGAGGTTCGTGACATTGTGCGGGGAGACAGGGATCAAGACCATCTCCATGCAAAAGAAATGCAAAACAGCAAAATGGCTGTCTGGGAGGCCTTACAAATAGCTGTGAAGAGAAGAGAGGCGAAAAACAAAGGAGACAAGGAAAGATATAAGCATCTGAATGCAGAGTTCCAAGGAATAGCAAGAAGAGATAAGAAAGCCTCCTTCAGTGATCAATGCAAAGAAACAGAGGAAAACAACATATTGGGAAAGACTAGAGATCTCTTCAAGAAAATTAGAGATACCAAGGGAACATTTCATGCAAAGATGGACTCGATAAAGGACAGAAATGGTCTGGACCTAACAGAAGCAGAAGATATTAAGAAGAGGTGGTAAGAATACATGGAAGAACTGCACAAAAAAGATCTTCACAACCCAGATAGTCATGATGATGTGATCACTAATATAGAACCAGACATCTTGGAATGTGAAGTCAAGTGGGCCTTAGAAAGCATCACTACGAACAAATCTAGTGGAGGTGACGGAATTCCAATTGAGCTGTTTCAAATCTTGAAAGATGATGCTGTGAAAGTGCTGCACTCTATATGCCAGCAAATTTGGAAAACTCAGCAGTGGCCACAGGAATGGGAAAGGTCAGTTTTCATTCCAATCGCACAGAAAGGCAATGCCAAAGAATGCTCAAACTACCGCACAATTGCACCCCTCTCACATGCTAGTAAAGTAATGCTGAAAATTCTCCAAGCCAGGCTTCAGCAATACGTGAACCGTGAACTCCCTGACGTTCAAGCTGGTTTTAGAAAAGGCAGAGGAACCAGAGATCAAATTGCCAACATCCGCTGGATCATGGAAAAAGCAAGAGAGTTCCAGAAAAACATCTATTTCTGCTTTACTGACTATGCCAAAGCCTTTGACTGTGTGGATCACAATAAACTGTGGAAAATTCTGAAAGAGATGGAATACCAGACCACCTGACCTGCCTCTTGAGAAATCTGTATGCAGGTCAGGAAGTAACAGTTAGAACTGGACATGGAACAACAGACTGGTTCCAAATAGGAAAAGGAGCACGTCAAGGCTGTATATTGTCACCCTGCTTATTTAACTTCTATGCAGAGTACATCATGAGAAACACTGGACTGGAAGAAACACAAGCTGGAATCAAGATTGCCGGGAGAAATCTCAATAACCTCAGATATGCAGACGACACCACCCTTATGGCAGAAAGTAAAGAGGAGCCTAAAAGCCTCTTGATGAAAGTGCAAGAGGAGAGCGAAAATGTTGGCCTAAAGCTCAACATTCAGAAAACGAAGATCATAGCATCTGGTCCCATCACTTCATGGGAAATAGATGGGGAAACAGTGGAAACAGTGTCAGACTTTATTTTTGTGGGCTCTAGAATCACTGCAGATGGTGACTGCTGCCATGAAATTAAAGACGCTTACTCCTTGGAAGAAAAGTTATGACCAACCTAGATAGCATATTCAAAAGCAGAGACATTACTTTGTCGACTAAGGTCCGTCTAGTCAAGGCTATGGTTTTTCCTGTGGTCATGTATGGATGTGAGAGTTGGACTGTGAAGAAGGCTGAGCAACGAAGAATTGATGCTTTTGAACTGTGGTGTTGGACAAGACTCTTTAGAGTCCCTTGGACTGCAAGGAGTCCAACCAGTCCATTCTGAAGAAGATCAGCCCTGGGATTTCTTTGGAAGGAATGATGCTAAAGCTGAAACTCCAGTACTTTGGCACCTCATGAGAAGAGTTGACTCATTGGAAAAAACTCTGATGCTGGGAGGGATTGGGGGTGGGAGGAGAAGGGGACGACCGAGGATGAGATGGCTGGATGGCATCATTGACTCGATGGATGTGAGTCTGAGTGAACTCCAGGAGATAGTGATGGACAGGGAGGCCTGGGGTGCTGCGATTCATGGGGTCGCAAAGAGTCAGACATGACTGAGTGACTGAACTGAACTGAGGAGAAACTCAAAGAGAATCATGCCAGATACATTACAGTTAAACTGTTGAGTGACAAAGACAGAATCTTGAAAGCATCAAGAGAGAAGGAATTTTCATGTACAAGAAGTCCTCAATAAAATTAACATCCTATTTCTTATCAGAAAGCACGGAGGCCAGAGGCAGTGGAATGACAAATCTAAAGTGCAAGAACGGAAACAACTGTTAACCAAGGATTATATATCTGGCAAAACTATACTTTGGAAAAGAAGAAGAAATTAAGATATACCCAAATAAATGAAATAAATATTAATAGCACCTAGCAACAGTGCAAGGAGAGAGGCAGTGTAGTATAATAAAGACATAGGCTCCATGTCAAACTGCCTGGATTTGAACCCTGAACCTCACTGATTAATAAACACCTGACCCTGGGCAACTTGCTTGACACCTCTGTGACTCAGTGTTTGCAAATGTAAAATGAGGATACCTCCCTCATGAAGTTAGGAAGATGAAATAAGTTAAAACAATAAACTCAAAAAAGGGTGCCTTGTACATAATTAAGCACTTATATGTTGACTCTCACCACCACCACTATCATAATCATCATTATCACTTTTACAAAGGTTCTAGAAATGTTAGTGTCTATGAACTTACCATATCTCTGTGAAACAAACACTGAATACTGAGAAAGTATGACACAATCTGATCTTTTTTTGTAGGAGAATTATGGTTAGCAAAATCAAGAAATTATATTTTATTTATAATAATGGTTATTGCGCTAAATGCTTTGTCAGTCCCTTTAGCAAATTCTCTTTTATCCAAGGTGCCAAGTAAAAAAAAAAATAAGGTGTTTTGTGAATATACTTTTTTTTCTCAAGCTCAGCCTATGACAAAGATGCTTATATTTCTTGTCACAGACTTGTGCTAAATGAACAGAGCCCAACACCACTATCATATCTAAGATAATTTCGAACAACAATACTTAATAATAAATATTCAATCAATGTAGACATTCCTTTGTCTTACAATATTTTAAAAGTGTTTGTTTGAATCTGAACTCAAATATGATCTGTGCATTAGAACTGGCTGATATTCCTTTTTAGTTCCTTTGAATCTGTAACTGTGACTACCATATATCCCCATGCCAGGCATTTTTTCCATTAATATTTTCAATTGAAGAAAATACATCTTTTGTCTTTTAGAGTTTCTCAGTTTGGACTTTCCTGACTTTATACCCCTGGTGTCATTTAGTATGTCCCTCTGTCCTTACTATTTCTTGTAAACTAGGCTCAATCATATTCAGATTTTTTCTTTTTTTTAATTTGGATGGACAGCTTCATGGGTACTTTTGCTAACAAATTTATGTTTTCCTATATAAAAAATACAAATGATAAATAAAGATATTAGGGAGGTTAAATGAGTTATCACAGGTCACATGCTTGGATTAGTACCTCGCTGCTGCTGCTGCTGCTGCTGCTAAGTCGCTTCAGTCGTGTCCGACTCTGTGCGACCCCAGAGACGGCAGCCCACCAGGCTCCCCCCTGTCCCTGGGATTCTCCAGGCAAGAACACTGGAGTGGGTTGCCATTTCCTTCTCCAATGCATGAAAGTGAAAAGTGAAAGTGAAGTCTCTCAGTTGTGCCTGACTTCGCGACCCCATGGACTGCAGTCTACCAAGCTCCTCCATCCATGGGATTTTCCAGGCAAGAGTACTGGAGTGGGGTGCTATTGCCTTCTCTGTTAGTACCTAGCATAGACCAAGAACTCCATAAACATTAGATAAACATATTATTACACTGCATACAGAGAATGAACAGAATTTGATGTCAGATTAGAAGAACACTTCTGAAGAAGGTAACTAACATGCTTTGGTGGCTGACTAGATGTTGATATCACTGACCAACACAGGGAATATACAGAGAGGGGAAAGTTTCTGGGGAATTGGAAGAGAACGAGTCAACTTTAGACATCCTGAATTAGCGTCAGTGGGATGGCCAGGCATCAATGTCACACCCAGAGCTGGAAATAGGGGTTCTAAAATTTAAAAAAGAGATCTGTGGACAAGAAATAAACATCAAATGTTGACAGGAAGGGAAGCTCAGTGAAGGTCACAGTCATAAAAGATGACAAGACCACTTGAAGAATGAGTTGGCATTGGAGAAAGAAAGGAAACAACACTTCAAAAAAGGAAATGATGTACAGGAAAAGACATGTAGACAAAATTATCATTGTATGGTGTGGCTGTAGGATTGTTCTGACTAGGAAACAAACTGTGTGGAGAAGTCGAGAAAAATGAAGTTACATGGATAGAACAAGGCTAACTTTGAATGGCTTTGAAATTTAGAAATAGGTAATTCAATTTAAACAGGAAATAGGAATACCCTGAAGAAGTTAACAAGACAACTGAACTCTATGCCATGTCAACACTATACAAAAATCTACCATAAAAGAATCGGGCAAGTATAAAATATACTTGCTATATTATTCTAGGAGATTTAACTTTATGCCAGTTTTACTTTGGTCTACTAAAGGGAATGTTCCCGAGGCACTGTGGTTTCGGGCCATTACAAAAAAGGAGGGAGATACTGCCTTTAGTACCTTCTCTATTCCCCCCCTCTTTTGTCTCCTCTCACCTAGGAAACCAACACTCTTAAGCTGCCCTAACTATACAAACCTGAAGCACTCTGGTTACATCTCCACATTCAGTTCTAGCCTGCCATGAAACCTTTATTCTGCTACTACCCTCAGATCCTTTGACTATCAAATTAAAGTGATTCATACAACACTGTAAGTGACCAAAATTCTATAGGATTTTTAATTTAAAAGAAGAATTTGTTAACTTATATGAATTTTCAAACTGTTAAAATGTATTTTTCCTATATTGTTTTCTACATATTTATCTATTCTAGTTTAATTGAACAGATTATCAAGACTAAGAGGCATATCTGCAGAGGCCAGTTTTCTGCATAAATTTCTGTTATGCCTCTACTGGAGACAAGGCATTGTAATTGACTCTAATGGGACTGCAAGAATGAAGGCATTGTAATTGACGCTAATGGAAGTGCCTGCATGTGTTGCTAAGTTGCTTCAGTCGCATCTGACTCTGTGCGACCCTATTGACTGTAGCCCACCAGACTCCTCTGTCCATGGGATTCTCCAGGCATACTGGAATGGGGTGGACTGCCATGCCCTCCTCCAGAGGATCTATCCGACCCAGGGATAGAACCCACATCTCTTATGTCTCTAGGATTGGCAGGTGGGATCTTTACCACTAGCACCACCTGGCAAGAATGAATAAAACAGAGACTTCCCTGTGGTCCAGTGGTTAAGACTTCATCTTCCAATGCAGGGGGTGTGGGTTCAATCCTTGGACTGGGAGCTAAAGTCTCATGCCCCATGGCCCAAAATCGGAACACAAAAAAAAGTAGTAATATTGTAACAAATTCAATAAAGACTTTAAAAAATGGTCCACATAAAAAAATCTTTAAAAAAAAAACAGAATAAATTTAACATAATTTATGACTTTACTGTAAGAACTTTACAATCAAATAGGTGAAAGAGCAAAACATACAACTCATCTCAAGGGCAGATAAAGGCTCTATAAAAATGTTTATATATACCCAAGTTTCTGAAACCTGGGTATATATAAATCCTTATAAAGAGAGAAAAAATGTGTTGTGGACAGGTGTTAACAGATAGATGATTACATTATTGAAATACCTGAAAAAGCAAAATTATGGATAAGGATAAATTCTTCTTGCTTTCAGGTCTTACTATAGTAAAAATAGTATCAAAACAAATCTACAAACTATGTACATAAAAGCCAGAAAACTAACAGATTACAAATTGCTCTCAATATGGTATTTTTGCTCAAAAAAAATCACTGTACTCAACGTGAATATGGCGCTGACTGCTTTTTCCCCATTATTTTCTAGTTACATTTGAGTTTGGCATGCATATCCTATAGGTGGCTCAGTGGCAGAATCTGCCTGCCAATGCAGGAGACACAGGAGACATAGCTTTGATCCCTGGGTCAGTATCCCCTGCAGGAGGAAACGGCAACCCACTCCAGTATTCTTGCTTGGGAAATTCCATGGACAGAGGAGCCTGGCGGGCTACAGTCCAGTAGGATTGCAGAGTTAGACACGACTGAGCAACTGAATACACACACACACACACACACACACACACACACACACACAAACACATATGCATACTTATAACATATATTAGTGTTCCATCAACAATTTAATATTCCCACCATTTCTTTCTACTAAAACTCTGCAAAGCTATAATTTAGTTCATTTCGATGTCAACTGGCCCTCAGTTGGTACAAATGAACCATCTGTATCTATCAAATCTATTTTTATTCTTTTCTCATTAAACTGACTTAACACATTCATAGCCCTGTAAGTCTAATGAAGTAACTGCTTATAAGGTAAGTATCCTAGATGATCCAAGAATATTTCTTTTTTATTAGGGTTGAAATTTGTAAATTCTTGTAGTAAACACTTTCTCTCCCACAGAGAGAACATGTCTATGTACTCAGGTCCAAGGACTCCCATGTTGAAGAACAATGCTATAATAGAAATAAAAAACACTATACAGGCAGAAATGATGGGGAGATTAATTCCAACTGCAGAGGTTTTATGGAGGAGGTAACATTTGAGGGCAGCTGTGACATGTAAGTTTAGTGCCAAGTGTTAAAGTTTTCTATAATTTCTTTGCCATAAGATTGAAAATATGACACAAACTTGAGTAAAAAAAGACAAGAATATTCACTGGCAAAGGCAATAAAGAGAAAATTATCAATTTTATGAACAAAAGGTGAGGAGTTTTCTTCTAAGAAAGAAAATCAGATAATAAGATTCCAAGCAGCATAAAAATAAATGGCATACTTTGCATGTGGAAAAGTTTACTTATACTTACTGATGTAATGCTTTTTAAAGATACTCACATAAGGAAAGCATCAGGAATATTTCTACTAGTTAGACTTATTTTAACATCTCCAATTTTAGGTACCCTTACGATACCCCCTTCAAGGATCACTGCCTTGTCATGGTGAAGGGGCTTGAGTAACTCAGTGAAGCTATGAGCCATGCCCTGGAGGGCCACACAAGATGGATGGGTCATAGCAGAGAGTTCTGACAAATCGTGATCCTCTGGAGGATGGAATGGCAAACCACCCCAGTATACTTGCAGTGAGAACCTCATGAACTGTATAAAAGGCCAAAAAGATATGAAACCAAAAGATGAGGCCCCCAGGTCTGAAGGTGTCTAACATGCTACTGGGGAAGAGCAGAGGAGAATAACCATAGCCCAGAATGAACGAAGCAGCTAGACCAAAGTGGATACAATGCTCAGTTGTGGATGGGTCTGGTGATGAAAGTAAAATCCGATGCTGCAAAGAACAGTATTGTATAGGCACCTGGAATGTTAGGTCCATGAATCAAGTAAAACTGGATGTGGTCAAGCAGAAAATGGTAAGAATAAACATCAACATCCTAGGAAATCATGAACTAAAATGGAATGAGTGAATTTAATTCAAGTGACCATTATATCTACTACTGCAGGCAAGAATACCATAGAAGAAACAGAATGGCCCTCAATCAACAAAAGAGTCCGAAATACAGTATCTGGGTGCAACCTCAAAAATGACAGAATGATCTCAGTTCATTTCCAAGGCAAGCCGTTCAACATCACAGTAATCCAAGTCTATGCCCCTGCCACCTATGCTAAAGAAGCTGAAGTTGACCAGTTCTACGAAGACCTAGAAGACGTCCTAGAACTAACACCTAAAAAAGACGTTCTATTCATCATTGGGGATTAGAATGCAAAAGTATGAAGTCAAGATATACCTGGAATAACAGGCAAGTTTGGCCTTGGAGAACAAAATGAAGCAGGGCAAAAACTAACTGAATTCTGCCAAAAGGATGCACTAGTCTTAGCAAATAACCTTTGTCAACAACAAGAGAGACGACTTTACATATGGACATTGCCAAATGATCAATACCAAAATCAAATTGATTATTTCCTTTGTAGACAAAGATGGAGAAGCTGTATACAGCCAACAACAACAAAAAGAGACCTGGAGCTGACTGTGGCTCAGATCATCAGCTTCTCAAAATAAAATTCAGGCTTAAACTAAAGAAAACTGGGAAAAACACTAGGCCAGCCAGGTATGACTTAAATCAAATCCTGTATGAATTCACAGTAGAGACAACAAAGAGATTCAAGGGCCTAGATCTAGTTAACACTGTGCCTGAAGAACTATGGACAGAGGTCCATGATATTGTACAGGAGGCAGCAAAAAAAAAAAAAACATTCCAAAGAAAAAGAAAAGAAGCCAAAGTGGTTATCTGAGGAGGCTTTACAAATAGCGGAAGAACAAAGAGAAGCGAAAAGCAAGACAGAGGGAAACATATATCCAACCAAACACAGAGTTCCAAAGAATATCTAGCAGAGATAAGAAGGCCTTGTTCAATGAATAGTGCTTAACAATAGAAGAAAACAACAAAAGGAGAAAGATTACAGATATCTTCAGGAAAACTGGAAACATCAAGGAAGCATTCCATCCAAAGACGGGCACCTTTAAAGGATAAAAATGGTAGAGACCTAGTAAACACTGAAGAGATCAAGATGAGACAGAAAGAATACATGGAAGAACTGTATAAAAAAGATATTAATGAACTGGATTACTACGATGGTGTGGTTCCTCACCCAGAGACAGACGTTCTGGAGCGTGAAGTCAAGTGGGCCTTAAGAAGCACTGCTGTTAATAAAGCTAGTGGATGGAATGAAATTCCAACATAGCTATTCAAATCCCTAAAGGATGATGCCATCAAGGTTTTGCATTCACAATGTCAGCAAACCTGGAAGACCCAGAAGTGGCCACAGGACTGGAAAAGGTCAGTTCCCGATTCCTCATCCTGATTCCCACGAAGGGTAGTACTAAAGAATGTGTTAACCATTAGATAATTGCACTCATCTCCCATACTAGTAAGGTCATGCTTAAAATCTTGCATGCTAGGCTGATTCAGCATTATGCCAACCAAGAACTTCCAGATGTCCAAGTTGAGTTTAGAAAAGGAAGAGGAACTAGAGATCCAGTTGCCAATATTTGCTGGATTGTAAAGAAAGCAAGGGAATTTCAGAAAAACATCTAGCTTTGTTTCATTGACTACACTAAAGCCTTTAACTGTGTGGATCATGACAAACTGTGGAAAGCTCTTAGAGAGATGGGAATACCAGACCATCTTACTTGTCTCCTGAGAAACCTGTATGTGGGTAAAGAAGCAACAATTAGAACCCTGTATAGAACAACTGACTGGGTAAAGACCGAGAAAAGAGTACAATAGGGCTGTCTGCTGTCGTCACCCTGTTTGTCTAACCTACACGCTGAGCACATCATAAGAAATGCCAGGCTGGATCAGTTACAAGCTGGAATCAAGGTAAGCAGGAGAAACATCAACACCCTCAGATATGTGAATGATACCACTCTAATGGCAGAAAGCAAAGAGGAACTACAGAGCCTCTTGATGAGGGTGAAGGAGGAAAGTGAAAGAGCCATCTTAAGACTAAATATTTAAAAAAAAACTAAGATCCTGGCATCTGGCCCCATTATTTCCCCATTAAAGGTGACAGTAGTGACAGATTTCCTCTTCTTGGCCTCTAAAACCACTGGATGGTGATTGCAGCCATGAAATCAGATGATTGCTTCTTTGCAGAAAAACAATGACCAACCTTGACCATGTATAGAAAAGCACAGACATTACTCTGCTGACAAAGGTTCATATAGTCAAGACTATGGTTTTCCCAGTGCTTACGTACAGTTGTGAGACCTGGACCATAAAGAAAGGAGAACACCAAAGAATTGATGCCTTCAAACTGTGGTGCTGGAGAAGACTCTTCAGAGTCCCTTGGAGAGCAAGAACAACCAGTCAATTTTAAGGAAGATCAATCCTGAATATTCACTGGAAGGTCTGAAGCTAAAGCTGGAGCTCCAGTATTTTGGTCATCTGATGTGAACAGATGACTCATTGGAAAAGTCCCTGATTCTGGGAAAGACTGAGGGTAGAAGGAGAAGAGGACATCAGAGGATGAGATGGCGGGATGACATCACCAAAACAATGAACATGAACTCAGGCAAACTGCAGGAGATGGTGAGAGACAGGGAGGCCTGGTGTGCAGCAGTTAATGGAATTGCCAAAAGTCAGACACAACTGGGAGACTGAACAACAATAAATGGATGTAATACAGTAAGAATTTTTCTATTTCCATTTATATCAAAAATCTTTTCTCCTCTTCAGTTTTTCCTTTGTGTATTAGTAGAAAAAGAATGAAAGAGTCAAATATCATAATCCCATAACTCAGTCTGTAACATACTTCTGTTCATCTCTATATCAGTTTCTGTAGACTCTATTTGTATTTTATCTACTCCATGACAAACATTTCAACAAATGTATATCTCACAGGAGATCTGTGCACTGGTGTTCTAGAAGGTGTAAAAGGAAAAGAATGTATTAGTCAGATTAACTTTCAAGTCACTTTAATTCAGAAAATATTTACCTAGTAGTCTAGGTGCTAGACTCTTTGCTGATTACAATTAAAAATACCAAACCAAATTAGAAAATTATTTTTCTTTTATATTCTCTCATGCATATAATAAGGTTACTGTTTCTTTTATTTTTAGGAAGATCTATGAAATAGTAGCTGATTCAGAATTTTTACATAAGAAATAATCTTTAATCCAAGTAATCAGGGCTTCCCTGATAGCTCAACTGGTAAAGAATCTGCCTGCCATGTGGGAGACCTGGGTTCGATCCCTGGGTTGGGAAGATCCCCTGGAGAAGGGAAAGGCTACTCACTCCAGTATTCCGGCCTGGAGAATGCCATGGACTCTGTAGTCCATGGGCTCGCAGAGTTGGACACAACTGAGCAACTTTTCACTTTCACTTTCTATCTTTAATTCAAATGAGTATGTAACATTGTACATTTTCACTTGTTGAAAGAAGTTCAGTAGGGTCTCTGCAACAGGTATCATTTCTATCTACAGGCACTAATACTAAGAACACCATGCATACTATTGGCTCCTTTAATGTTAAAACTGCAACTTTTTGGTGAGATGCAATAGGAGTAAATGGAGGTTTCTTTTACTCAAATACACAATAGCAATAGAAAATTGATCTGTATAAAGTAATTTAAATGGCTGCTATATACTAACTTTGAAGACATATTCACAATTCAGACTGTAGAAAACAAAATGTTTAAGACAGTTTATGATTTTAAGATGGTAGATTTTTAAATTTAATGTTTTAGATGTATTCATTGTCATAAAATATGGAAATTCTTTATTTCCATAAATTCTGGCTCGATAACTGTTATTATATTTTATCAAAGATATTTTAAATTTGGCTATAACTCTTTTTGGTATTAGAAAAGAAGAAAAATAAAAGTCATAATAATACATAGCAGCTGCTGCTGTTGCTGCTAAGTCACTTCAGGCGCGTCCAACTCTGTGCGACCCCATAGATGGCAGCCCACCAGGTTCTCATCCCTGGGATTCTCCAGGCAAGAACACTGGAGTGGGTTGCCATTGCCTTCTCCAATGCGTGAAGGTGAAAGGGAAGTTGCTCAGTCGTGTCCGACTCCTAGCAACCCCACAGACTGCAGCCCACCAGGCTCCTCTGTCCATGAGATTCTCCAGGCAAGAGTACTGGAGTGGGGTGCCATCACCTTCTCCAGTACATAGCAGACTTGTTCTTAAATGTCTGATTTTCCAAATAATGACTTAACTAGCACACTGGGAAAGACAGCTTTACCCTTCTGACTCTAAGTTAATTACCTGTAAATGCAATACTATGTCTTGTAAATTTGTCAAAGGCTCAAGTAGAGATCATCTAGTATCTTAAAGAATGAATAAATAGTTTTGTTCTTCCCTCCTAAATGCTTTGTATAAAAATATATTTATTTTAAAAATATTTAATGGGGTGAAATGTCCTATAGATATCAATTAGGTCTAACTGATCTAATGTATCATTTAAAGTTTGCATTTCTCTGTTAATTTTCTGTTTAGTTGATCTGTCCATAGGTGTGAGTGGGGTATTAAAGTCTCCCACTATTACTGTGTTATTGTTGATTTCCCCTTTCATACTTGTTAGCATTTGTCTTACATATTGCAGTGCTCCTATATTGGGTGCATATATATTTATAATTGTTATATCTTCTTCTTGGATTGATCCTTTGATCATTATGTAGTGGCCTTCTTTGTCTCTTTTCACAGCCTTTGTTTTAAAGTCTATTTTATCGGATATGAGTATTGCCACTCCTGCTTTCTTTTGGTCTCTATTTGCATGGTATATCTTTTTCCAGCCCTTCACTTTCAGTCTGTATGTGTCCCTTGTTTTGAGGTGGGTCTCTTGTAAGCAGCATATAGAGGGGTCTTGTTTTTGTATCCATTCGGCCAGTCTTTGCCTTTTGGTTGGGGCGTTCAACCCATTTACATTTAAGGTAATTATTGATAAGTATGATCCCGTTACCATTTACTTTATTGTTTTGGGTTCGGGTTTATACACCCTTTTCGTGTTTCCTGTCTAGAGAATATCCTTTAGAATTTGTTGGAGAGCTGGTTTGGTGGTGCTGAATTCTCTCAGCTTTGAAGCAACTGACAAACAACTAATCTCAAAAATGTACAAGCAACTTATGCAGCTCAATTCCAGAAAAATAAACGACCCAATCAAAAAATGGGCCAAAGAACTAAATAGACATTTCTCCAAAGAAGACATATGGATGGCTAACAAACACATGAAAAGATGCTCAACATCACTCATTATTAGAGAAATGCAAATCAAAACCACAATGAGGTACCACTTCACACCAGTGAGAATGGCTGCGATCCAAAAATCTGCAAGCAATAAATGCTGGAGAGGGTGTGGAGAAAAGGGAACCCTCCTACACTGTTGGTGGGAATGCAAACTAGTACAGCCACTATGCAGAACAGTGTGGATTATGACCCAGCAATCCCACTGCTGGGCATACACACCGAGGAAACCAGAATTGAAAGAGACACATGTACCCCAATGTTCATCGCAGCACTGTTTATAATAGCCAGGACATGGAAACAACCTAGATGTCCATCAGCAGATGAATGGATAAGAAAGCTGTGGTACATATACACAATGGAGTATTACTCAGCCGTTAAAAAGAATTCATTTGAATCAGTTCTGATGAGATGGATGAAACTGGAGCCGATTATACAGAGTGAAGTAAGCCAGAAAGAAAAATACCAATACAGTATACTAACACATATATATGGAATTTAGAAAGATGGCAATGACGACCCTGTATGCAAGACAGGAAAAAAGACACAGCTGTGTATAATGGACTTTTGGACTCAGAGGGAGAGGGAGAGGTTGGGATGATTTGGGAGAATGGCATTCTATCATGTATACTATCATGTAAGAATTGAATCACCAGTCTATGTCTGATGCAGGATACAGCATGCGTGGGGCTGGTGCATGGGGATGACCCAGAGAGATGTTATGGGGAGGGAGGTGGGAGGGGGGTTCATGTTTGGGAACGCATGTAAGAATTAAAGATTTTAAAATTAAAAAAAGAAAATAAAAAA
Organism: Capra hircus; assembly: GCF_001704415.2. Classification (NCBI taxonomy): domain Eukaryota; kingdom Metazoa; phylum Chordata; class Mammalia; order Artiodactyla; family Bovidae; genus Capra; species Capra hircus. The sequence continues at coordinate 99,374,011 of NC_030809.1, forward strand.
AAGAAAAAAATATTTAATGGGAAAAACCATGAGTAATACTAAAATTATTAACATTAGAAGAAAACTTCATTAGGTACTTCGCACTTACCAAACTTTTTGGTTTGTAAACTCCTATAAGATCTGACTTCTAGGCTCATTACTTCCTCAAATTTTACACTTCAACAATAATGAAACAAAATGGTTGAATGTCCCTGAATACATGTTATTTTCAATCTATATGCTTATTTTCTCTTTCTATATTCTCTTATAACTCATACCTAAAAACTAGACTAGATGTCTACCCTCTCTTTAAAGATTTCCCTAGTCTCCTTTCCAAGACAAAGAGAATGAATCAGTCTATTCTTCCCCTAAAATTCAAGCCATCAAAAAGTGACAACATCAGAATGGGAGAAAATAATAGTAAATGAAGCAACGGACAAAGAATTAATCTCAAAAATATACAAGCAACTCATGCAGCTCAATTCCAAAAAAATAAATGACCCAATCAAAAATGGCCCAAAGAACTCAACAGACATTTCTCCAAAGAAGACATACAGATGGCTAACAAACACATGAAAAGATGGTCGACATCACTCATTATCAGAGAAACGCAAATCAAAACCACAATAAGATACCATTACATGCCAGTCAGAATGGTTGCTATCCCAAAGTCTATAACCCATAAATGCTGGAGAGGGTGTGGAGAAAAGGGAACCCTCTTACACTGTTGGTGAAAATGCGAACTAGTACAGCCACTATGGAGAATAGTGTGGAGATTCCTTAAAAAACTGGAAATAGAACTGCCATATGACCCAGCAATCCCACCACTGGGCATATACACCAAGGAAACCAAAACTGAAAGAGACACGTGTACCCCAGTGTTCATCGCAGCATTGTTTATAATAGCCAGGACATGGAAGCAACCTAGATGTCCATCAGCAGATGAATGGATAAGAAAGTTGTGGTACATATACATAATGGAGTATTACTCAGCCATTAAAAAGAATACATTTAAATCAGTTCTAATGAGGTGGATGAAACTGGAGCCGATTATACAGAGTGAAGTAACCCAGAAAGAAAAACACCAATACAGTATACTAACACATATATATGGAATTTAGAAAGATGGTAACGATAACCCTATATGCGAGACAGCAAAAGAGACACAGATGTACAGAACAGTCTTTTGGACTCTGCGGGAGAGGGCGAGGGTGGGATGATTTCGGAGAATGGCATTGAAACATGTATATTATCTTATATAAAATGAATCACCAGGCCAGGTTTGATGCATGAGATACGGTGCTCGGGGCTGGTACACTGGGATGACCCAGAGGGATGGGATGGGGAGGGAGGTGGGAGGGGGGTTCAGGATGGGGAACACATGTACACTCGTGGTGGATTCATGTCAATGGATGGCAAAACCACTATAATATTGTAAAGTAATTAGCCTCCAATTAAAATAAATAAATTTATATCAAAAAAAGGTGACAACAGACTTCAAGGGAAATAAATGAAATATAAATAAATCAAAGACACTGAAACAATGGTGTAAACTCTGTTATATTATCTTGATGTAAATCAAGGTAAATTTTGGCTATGAGTGACAGCCCAAATCTGAGTGGCTTATAAGATAGAAGTTTATCCCATTCAAGTCAAGGGTATAAGCAAGTCAGAGTGGGCAAGGTGACATTCTGAAGTTATCAGGGACTTTCAATCTTACTGCTTTGCCTATTCTGAATTTGTGGTTTGCCCTCGTTGTTCACTTATCAGATCCATGTATCAGCAAGTATAGAGGAAAGGGGGAAACGAAGGCATACCCCTCTTCCTTTAAGGCTACTTTCCACACAAGCTGCACAAAGTCCTACTTCTTATGTATCTCTAGTTAAAACAGTCACATGACCACATTTAGCTGTAAGTGAGACTGAAAGTGATAGTTTCATTCCAGGTAGTAATAGGCTGAGAAAAGATCAGTAGATGAGGAAAACCGATGTTAGGGTACAACAATCAATCATTGCCTGGCTTGGTTATATATTATCTGAGGTAGGTACATAACTGACATTTACTAATTAACACCAATATTTCTAGTAGTGTGTATGCTATAAAAATATATAGTAATTTCTTCTAAATTTCCATTTTTAAGTTAAACATATCTATTGGTAGAGATTAATCTCTATGAAGTTTAAATAATATTCACAGTAAAATTACCAACAGGAAAAAGAAATTTCAGTAAAAACAGAAAAAGCTACTTCAATTATTATAAAAGTTGTTTTGTAACAGGTTATTAAATATGAGTCAAAATGTTAAAGAAGAATATTTAAAATAAAATATACCCATTGTATTAATAAAACTACATATAAACAAAACTGCATGTAAATGAAACTACATGAATACTCTTAGAGAAGAGAGAGGATTTGGGGAGATTTGGGAAGAAAAAAGTCCATCAGTTAGTTTATTGTATCTCTTACAAATGCTGTTGAGAGATTTTTAATCAAGTAGAGTGATCACAAAACAGAAGTAAAAGTTAGAATAAAGAAAAACCAGGTTTTGACTTTCGGCAAGTAACTTTACAGATGATGATGACTATGATAAGGGGTCAAAAGAATTCACCACTTCAGTCTGGGATTTATGCTTCTGCAGTAAGCATTTTTTTCATTTAATATTCACAACACTCCATTAAACATTATTCCACTTTAAACAGAAAAAAAACCAAACTGGAACTTAGACTATCTAACTGACTCAAGAGCAAAACAGCTATATTAAATATCAGAGCACAAATGTAAAGGTTTTTCCGACCCAGTTCCTCTTCTTAACCATTATGCAAGCCACCTAGCTTCAAACTCTTGGATGTTGGTTTTGTCATTTGTTATGTAAGGGGAATTTAGCACAACCTAAAGATCCAACCAGTCCATTCTGAAGGAGATCAGCCCTGGGATTTCTTTGGAAGGAATGATGCTAAAGCTGAAACTCCAGGACTTTGGCCACCTCATGCAAAGAGTTGACTCATTGGAAAAGACTCTGATGCTGGGAGGGATTGAGGGCAGGAGGAGAAGGGGATGACAGAGGATGAGATGGCTGGATGGCATCACTGACTTGATGGACATGAATCTGAGTGAGCTCCGGGAGTTGGTAATGGACAGGGAGGCCTGGCGTGCTGCGATTCGTGGGGTCACAAAGAGTCAGACATGACTGAGTGACTGAACCGAACTGAAACTGTTCTAAAGTTAATTCTGGTCTTTTAAAATGTTGGTATTCTAATGAGGTCTGACACCCTTCCCCCACTTCCCAAAAAATCACATAATATCAACAGATCTAATCAGCTTCTTTCGTGGATCTTATGTGAGTCAAGAGAGTTATCATTTCTATATATAAGGTAGAAAGTAAAAATCCATATATTAAAATGAATAGATGAAAAGATCATAGTGTGGAAGTCAGGTAAATTTGGATATATTCCTATTCTTCATAGTTGATGTTGCACCCCTTCTCATATCAATAAAAGAGCAAACCAAAAAGTTAAGACAGAGGAAAGGTAACTAATATTTATAAAAATCCTTTTAAATATACGCATAAATTATTTTGTGAAAATACTGAGGCACAAAGAGGCTGACTTACTAAAGGTCATACACACAGTATACATACAGTGACATCAGTACTTGCACTTGCTCTGGTTCTACAAGTTAGGCTCTTTCCTATTTAGCTTGCTTCCTATGGCTCAATTTTGGACATTCATATATTAATATCCTTGTTTCAGTTTTAATGTAAGAAAACTAAAGATAATCTTTTCTCAATGATCCGATGGAATTGAGAGTTGGAATTAGAGAGTTGGACTATGTTGGAGAAGACTCTTGAGAGTCCCTTGGACAGTTGGCAATTTTATCTCTGGTTCTTCTGCCTTTTTAAAATCCAGCTTGAACATCTGGAAGTTCACTGCAGCCATGAAATTAAAAGACACTTGCTCCTTGGAAGAAAATCTATGACCAAGCTAGACAGCATATTAAAAAGCAGAAACATCGCTTTACCAACAAAGGTCTGACCAGTCAAAGCTATGGTTTTTTCAGTAGTCATGTGTGGATGTGAGAGTTGGACTATAAAGAAAGCTGAGCACTGAAGAATTGATGCTTTTGAATTGTGGTGTTGGAGAAGACTCTTGAGAGTCCCTTGGACAGCAAGGAGATCCAACCAGTCCATTCTAAAGGAAATCAGTCCTGAATATTCATTGGAAGGACTGATGCTGGAGCTCCCATACTTTGGCCACCTAATGCGAACAACTGACTCATTGGAAAAGACCCTGATGCTGGGAAAGAATGAAGGCAGGAGGAGAAGGGGACAACAGAGGATGAGATGGTTGCATGGCATCAACTCAATGGCGATGAGTTTGAGTAAACTCCGGGAGTTGGCGATGGAGAGGGAGGCCTGGTGTGCTGCAGTCTATGATAGGGTTACAAAGAGTTGGACACGACTGAGCGATTGAACTGAACCGAACTGAAAGATACTCTGGCTTCCCAGGTGTTTCAGTGGTAAAGAATGTGCCTGCCACTGCAGGAGATAAAGGAGACACAGGTTCAATCTCTGGGTTGGGAAGAGTCCCTGCAGAAGGAAATGGCAAACCACTTCAGTGCTCTTGTCTGGGAAATCCCATGGATGGAGGAGACTGGCAGTCTACGGTCCTTGAGGGGGGACACAAAGTGTCAGACATGACTGAGTACACACACACACACACACAAAGATACTAATTTAGTTCTTTGTGGGTATTTATGATTACTGACAAAATATTTTGCTGGATACAATTAGAAAAGACATATTAAAATATGCATTTATTAAACACATATTAAAATATGCAAAATACAGGGGAATATATGTTATCAGTTACATAGGAATAATAAAAATTGAGTATTACCGAACAACTAAGGAGAGAGAATTATTTTCAATTAGGATGATTAGGGAAGGCCTCAGAGAGATGATTACATGTGTACAGGACATTCAAGAGGAGGTTTGATTTCATCAAGAGTAATAAAATCCTGAAAAAGAAAAAGAATATTCTAGGAAAAGGGAATGACATGAATGTAAGTATGGAGACAAAATGTATATTCAGGGTGGAGTATGTAGTCCACACTGTGTGGAATGTAGGGGTCTTCTTCTTGAATAATAAGATATTTGTCTGGGAAATATGTTACAGCCAAACTGAGGAGGGGTCTTGAATACCAAGTTAGAAAGTCTGGCTTTGATTATACAAGAAACGGAAAGTCACTAAACATCTTCAAGTAGAGAAACAAAAGAGCTAGAGCATGCTTTAATAAAATTAAACTGAGGACCACATATGTATGGACTTCAGTAGAATTACTGATGACCAGGAAGAAGAGATAGATCATTTAAAAGATAATGACATTTCAGTGGAATATACTGGGTTGGCCAAAGATGTTATGGAAAAACCTGAATAAACTTTTTGCTGAATGAATCCAATAACACAGAGCTTAAAAACAGAAATTCTCCTGAGTTCTGAAAATTTCTGAAGAAAAAATTATACATATAAGGTGTATATTATATAATATATAAATACTTAGTACAGCTTCAGCTCTGAAAAAATCTATAATATCCCCATTTCAACCACAATCTTATCTACCCTGGCTAGTCCTTTAATCTCTCCATTTTCTTTGAATATATCAGCCTTCCCTTGGTCTCATTTTATTCCAGTCCCATGGTCAACACTTGAACTACTCTCTCAACACTTTCAGCCTGAGTCAGTGTTGAAATCTACCCACTCTTCTTGACTTAAGGGGCTAGAGAAAGCTTCACAAACTTGACATGATGAGAAAGGGTTTCTGTTATCAGGTACTTATGAAACTCTCATATGAATACTTAGTTTTTAACTTATTTAACATTTGATAATGTTAAATCTGAACACTACCTCTCTTCCTGAAATTCTTGAATTGAAACAGTTGCAATTAAATGTTCTCTTAATATTACTCTAAAAATGTACTGCGGGTCAGCATTTTTTAATTTTAAAAAATACCTTTTTCATACGATGTCAATTTTAACTTCCTTGATTGTAAAACAAGATGCATAACAGAAGGATGCTACAGAAATATGTTAATATTTTGCTGTAAACCGTTAGGGCCATAAAGTTCTGATTAAGAAAAAACCAACAAGCAAAGAGCTACAAATCAGAGATATTTAAAATGCTCCCTTAGGAAAATGAATGAACACACCATAAAAATCTGTAGACTCAATGATGATGATAAAGCCTTTAAAAATACAATAAAAGCTCTTTCTAGACTCTAAAAAATGTTAAATTTAACAAATGAACCAGTTTTCAAAAAAATGTTAAAACATAAAGATTATATATATACAAATAAACATTTCTGATAATTACTGCTTCTAATGAACAATTAAAATAGGATTAAAGAAGCAGACTCACTGAATAAATAATATACTCAATTTTTTCCTCTGTTATTTAAAAGGCGTTTTCAAAAATGCTGTAAAATTTCATTACTGCAATTCAGATTTTATTAGTTAGAATTTTCTAATAATATAGATCAAAACCCTGGATAAAGTTTTTCTTTATGTAGCATATTTCCTTATACACAGTAGAAATTAACATTTTAAAATTAAAAAGGAAAAGTATCTGTTTCTTAAGAAAACTATCCTTTTGAACAACTCTCCATATGTGGAAGACTATACATCAATGAAAGTTTTAATAAAGAAGTTTAAGAATCCTTTCAAGAATGCTGTTTTCACAGTCAGTCGTAATATGTGACTGCAGTCCTAAGTAATTTTATTTTTATAATCTTTTTCCTAATGTGGAGTCACCTCAAATATTTTGTACCATATTTTATAAAAACAAAACTACAATGATGATTCAGGTTGTGATTATGATTCACACTGAAATATGTATATATAATTGGGCATATAATCTCAGTTATAAATTAAGGATAATTTTCATTTAAAGTGTTTTTTTTTTTAATTTTTTTTTTTTAAATTTTAAAATCTTTAATTCTTACATGCGTTCCCAAACATGAACCTCCCTCCCACCTCCCTCCCTATAACATCTAAAGAACTATTTAAATAAACTATAGAGTGTGAGATGTGAATTATTAAAGGTAAATATTCAATTGGCTGTTGAAAGAAAGAGTAACAATTAAAAATTATAAATATTTTCTAACTTAATTCTCATTCTCAGAGAAAACGAAACATCTTTAAGAGTTTAATTATCATTTTAGTCTTACTGTGATCAGTGTGGTCAATCTTGTGACATCACTGTTGAGAAATCTGTAAGAGGAAAACAGAAATACATTCAGCTGAATCATACTTGAGTAAGTAGTTTCAAAAACTAAAAACTTTGTTTAGAATATTTGTCTGTCATGATGCCATAGGTATTCTAAAATTATCAGGAAAAGTACAATTCAGTTCAGCTCAGTTCAGTCACTCAGTTGTGTCCAACTCTTTGAGACCCCATGAATCGCAGCATACCAGGCCTCCCTGTCCATCACCAACTCCTGGAGTTCACTCAGATTCACATCCATCAAGTCAGTGATGCCATCCAGCCATCTCATCCTCTGTCATCCCCTTCTCCTCCTGCCCCCAATTCCTCCCAGCATCAGAGTCTTTTCCAATGAGTCAACTCTTCGCATGAGGTGGCCAAAGTATTGGAGTTTCAGCTTTAGCATCATTCCTTCCAAAGAAATCCCAGGGCTGATCTCCTTCAGAATGGATTGGCTGGATCTCCTTGCAGTCCAAGGGACTCTCAACAGTCTTCTCCAACACCACAGTTGAAAAGCATCAACTCTTTGGCGCTCAGCCTTCTTCACAGTCCAACTCTCACATCCATACATGACTACTGGAAAAACCATAGCCTCAACTAGATGGACCTTAGTCGGCAAAGTAATTGGCATGACACAAATAAGCATAAAACACCTAGAGTTTATTTATAGGCCATTATTTCTTATTAGCATGGCAAATTATATTTCATTGGTAATCAACAACACCCCAGAGTAAACATATTAGTAAATAAACAATAGGTCACTCAGGTTAGTTTTATTTGTGTTCAAATATTTACTAAGAAGAGAATCACAATGTCTTATACTGTAAAACAAATGACAGATACGTATCCTTTTTTTTCTATGATTAGATCAGCTGCTCAGTCTATGCCCAAAACATGATCTACTACTTATTATCAATCAACAGGAGAAACTGCATTGCAGGCAGATTGTTTACCAGATGAGTTACCAGGGAAGCTTAAGAATACTGGAGTTGATAGCCCAGTATCCCTTCTCCAGGGGTCTTCCTGATCCAGGAGTTGAATTGGCCTCTCCAGTACTTCAAGCAGATTCTTTACCAGCTGAGCTACCAGGGAAGTAATTTAAGGTGAGCTTTTAAATGTTTAGTGTTTAAAAGTAACACAACATTAATGGTGTTTTAAGATTCATAATTAGCTTTCATTACTATTTCATTCCCTCATAAGAATTCCTTCAAAGTGGGAAAGAGGTATTTCTCATTATACACTCAGGAAAACAGACGCTGGAGAGGATACACGACTTGCCCAAGCACACAGAACTGAGTTTCCCTTGATTCCTTTTTCTGTCTCACACCTCCCACCCAATCCATCCTGCCAACCATTCTTCCTCATTCTGTCCTTATTACTGCTCTCTACCTCACTAGTTCAAGATATTGCTCTCCTATATCACTATTCTAGTCTACTGTCCTTAACTCAGTGACAAATGTATCAGCTCACATCACTCCCTCACTCAAAACTGTCCAATGGCTTTTCCATCAATTAGGATATAATCTGTAATACCTACCATGGCCTATTAGTCTCTCTGTCACCTGGTTTCCTGACTACAACTTCTGTCACTCTCTCCTCACTATGTTCCAGTCACAATGACCTTTTTGATATTCCCCAAATATACCAAACCTGTCCCTCTTCAGGGCCTTGACATTTGCTCTTCTCTCAGCCTGGAGCAATTGTTCCCTGTATCTTTACAGGACTGGCTTTCTTACTTCATTCAGTCTGATTAAAAATGTCAGTTCCTCAGAGAAGCCTTCTCTTACCATCAGAGACTGTTTTTCAGCTGCCAGCTCTGTAAGAGAAGATCATGGGAACACTAGTATAATAGTTGGAACCCAACAACTACTCAAGAAAGAGCTGCTGAATGAATGACTGAACAATTACTTGTTGATTTCTTACTGCATCTAGCACTATGCCCAGAGGGACATATAAATGAAAATGCTTACAATTTCTATTTAAGAAAAATATGCCATAACAACTTTGTATGCATTTTTAAAAATCACTGCAGGGAGAATTTGGGAAGTTCAAAAAAAAATGGGCAAAGCAGAAAGTGGTGTGAAAGTGGGTACAATGAGTTACAGGTGTGACATAATGACGGTCTGGACAGTGAAGATGAGTACAGACAGAATGCGAAACCCAAGCAACATCTTACATGGAGAAATAAGAGGAATTCACGCTAAACTAAGTACAGGAACAAGGACATCAGAGAATGAAAGATTATTGGGGATACAATGAAAGAAACCTGCAGTGGTGGAGTAGAGTGACTTTCATGTTGGACAATAAATAAACCCAATGTTACCAAAGGCTATTCAAATGGAGACAATTCTCAACAATAGGTAGAAATTGTGACTTAGAATAGTCCAAGATTTAAAAAATGAGTCATATAAAAAAGTACAATTCAAGTCAAGAGAGTGGATGAGTTCACCAAGGAAATGAATATAAAGTTAAGACAGACCATTAAGCAGAATTTGGGGAATACTTATAAACAAGGCTTGAGCTTCCCTCGTAGCGCAACTGGTAAAGAATCCACCTATAATGCAGGAGACCCTGGTTTGATTCCTGGATCGGGAAGATCTCCAGGAGAAGGGATAGGCTACCCACTCCAGTATTCTGGGGCTTCCCTGGTGGCTGAGATGGTAAAGAATCTACCTGCAAAGCGAGAGACCTGGGTTCAATCCCTGGGTTGGGAAGATCCCCTGGAGGAGGGCATGGCAATCCACTCCAGTATTCTTGCCTGAGAATCTCCATGGACAGAGGAGCCTGGTGGGCTGCAGTCCATGGGGTTCCAAAGAGTTGGACACGACTGAGCGACTAAGCATGCATAAGTAAAGTTCATAGGAAGCAAGAGAGGTGAAAATGTCTTGTGTTTTGTTATTTTTTAAGTTCAAGAAATAGAGAAACGAAAAATACACTGAAGGCAAAAGAGGAAAGATTATCAAGATGGAGAACATGTTAATTTTAAATTATGCATGGATGGATAAGAGAATATAAGACAGGAAATTAATTCTCTCTGAACTACCCATGCTCCCACCATATCAAATCAGATCAGAAGCATATAGATGGAACACTTTACTCTCTGAATCCAAAGACCTGCCTTCAGGGAACTTCTGTATGCTTTCAACTTCAATCAATACCAAAAAAAACAAGCTTGTGATGGTAAAGAGTCAACACAAAAAGTCTTATGAAAGAACCAATTATACTTTATACAAAACTCTAAATTTAAAAAGATATTAAATATTTTTAAATAGCTACATTCAAATAATATAAGTAAATAAAAAGATACATGTTCCATTTTATTATTTTGGAAAAAAACAAGATAATTAAGACTAAATATACGGTATAAAATGCTACTTGATTTAAAATCCTAGTCCTCAAAGTATAAAAACCTAGCAGAGACATTCTTTCATCATGGTAGCAATTTTTACACATAACTTACCAGGTATTTGCAAATACATGAGGAAAAAACATTTGAAATTAAAACGACACTAGAGGGTAAAGCCAGACAAAACTTCTAATAAAAACCCTGGGTGGCTTTTATAATCAAGGAAAAGGTAATTTTTTAGAAATCATCTTAACACTAGGAAATATATTCAAATTAGACATATTATAAAAAAGTAGCAATACATTTTATGAAAACATAATTCAACTAATGTATTGGTTATGTACTTTTCCCCTACAAGCCACCATTTTAGTAAATACAGAGAAAATCTCAACTATATTTACCCTCAGAAAACATCTAATAATGTTAAAGTGTGGGAAAAGAATCTTAAGTTACAATCATGTTTCCATTAATTAGGATGAAACTATTTTTCTTCTTTCTCTGCCCCCAAATGGAAAAAGTCTTTCCTTATGTAACGAATTTTAGCTTTACCTTCACTTGATAACCCTACCTTAAGTTTCAATATACAAAAAGTTAGGATATTTATCCATACCTAACTAACCCTTATTGGAGAAGGCAATGGCACCCTACTCCAGTACTCTTGCCTGGAAAACCCCATGGATGGAGGAACCTGGTGGGCTGCAGTCCATAGGGTCGCAAAGAGTCTGACGCGACTATGAGACTTCACTTTCACTTTTCACTTTCATGCACTGGAGAAGGAAATGGCAACCCACTCCCGTGTTCTTGCTTGGAGAATCCCAGGGATGGGAGAGCCTGGTGGGCTGCCGTCTATGGGGTCGCACAGAGTCGGACACGACTGAAGCAATTTAGCAGCAGTAGCAGCAGCAACTAACTCTTACGGCAAAAAGTAAAGAGGAACTAAAAAGGCTCTTGAAAGTGAAAGAGGAGAGTGAAAAAGTTGACTTAAAACTCAACATTCAGAAAACTAAGATCATGGCATTTGGTCCCATCACTTCATGGGAAATAGATGGGGAAACAGTGCAAAACAGTGTCAGACTTTATTTTGGGGGGGTCCAAAAGCACTGCAGATGGTTGCAGCCATGAAATTAAAAGATGCTTACTCCTTGGAAGAAAAGTTATGACCAACCTAGAGAGCATATTCAAAAGCAGAGACATTACTTTGCCAACAACGGTCTGTCTAGTCAAGGCTATGGTTTTCTAGTGGTCATGTATGGCTGTAAGAGTTGGACTGTGAAGAAAGCTGAGTGCCAAAGAATTGATGCTTTTGAACTATGGTGTTGGAGAAGACTCTTGAGAGTCCCTTGGACTGCAAGGAGATCCAACCAGTCCATCCTAAAGGAGATCAGTCCTGGGTGTTCATTGGAAGGACTGATGCTGAAGCTGAAACTCCAATACTTTGGTCACCTCATGCGAAGAGTTGACTCATTGGAAAAGACTCTGATGCTGGGAGGGATTGGGGGCAGGAGGAGAAGGGGACGACCCAGGATGAGATGGCTGGATGGCATCACTGACTCGATCGACGTGAGTCTGAGTGAACTCCGGGAGTTGGTGATGGACAGGGAGGCCTGGCGTGCTGCGATTCATGGGGTCGCAGAGTCGGACTCGACTGAGCGACTGAACTGAACTTACTGAAAAGATTTAAAGGAATAAATGAATTAAAAAATCTGACATTTTCTCATCCTACTCAATCTGTACACAGAAATATATGCTGCGTGTGTGCGTGCTATCGCTTCTGTCATGTCCAGCTCTAGGCTACCCCATGGACTGTAGCCCACCAGGGTTCTCTGTCCAAGGGATTCTCCAAAGCAAGAATATTGGAGTGGGTTGCCATGCCCTCCTCCAGGGGATCTTCCTGACCCAAGGATCAAACCCATATCTCTTATGTCTTCTGCATTGACAGGTGGGTTCTTTACCACTGTGTTAGTTGCTGAATCGTGTCCAACTCTGCGACTCCATGGACTGTAGCCCACCAAGTTTCTCTGTCCATGGAATTCTCCAACCAAGAATACTGGAGTGAGTTGCCATTTCTTTTTCCAGGGGATCTTCCCAACCCAGGGATTGAACCCGAGTCTCCTGCAATGCAGGCAGAGTCTTAGCACCTTCATTTAAAGTATTAGTCACTGAAATATTTAATCATTCATTTATAAATCAATTTAATGTTTTCTCTGTATTCTATGTTCTTTTCAAGGTGTGGTTATATAATAAAAATTACCTCTAAAATACATAAATGAAAAGTAATCTCATAAACCATATGCTACTTGGAGGCTATTTCAGTGTTGTAAACTTGTATTACAGCATGGAAAGTCTGTCACTATCATTCATTTTTTAGAGGATCACAACTATGCAGAATTTGGCATATGTTTCTAAGGTTAATAACAAACTTTATAAAAATCCAAACATGTTTCTATCATCATCTAGCTCTTTCAAATCCTATGCATTATTGTTCTTTTCTATTACTTGGGGAAATTATTTGGTAGGAAAAAAAATCACATACTTTGATAAGCAATACTTTGGAGGGAAATGATATTGTAAATAACAGGGATCTATAATCTGAGAAAACTGGTAAAAATGTGATCTACCACTAGTGGAACACAGTATCAATATCCATGGGATGTGGTCTCCACATCCTACAGATAAGAGAAAGTACTGTCTGTACTATGCCACTTTATATAAGAGACTTGAGCCTCCATGGATTATGATATCCATAACAAGTCCTAGAATCAATTCCCCACTGATATCATGGGACAAAGCTGTCCAATGAAACAATGCAAAATGAAAAAGTTTAATATCTGCACTGTCCAATACCTAGACCATAGCCAAATATGCCTGAGTACTCGTGATATGGTTAGTGACTTTTAAATATTAATTTAAATTTAAATATCAACATGTAGCTACTATCATATTAAACAGCATAACTAGGCATTACTGAAACTATACTAAGATCAAAGTGTAAATGATCCTTCTAAAATATTTGAAAATTTATTTTCTTTCTTTTTTTTTTGTTAGACATAACCCTCAACCATGTTGGATAGGATATGTTCCATTCAGGGACATTGCTCCAAATTTGGAGGCAAATTATCTTCAAATAACTTTCAAGTTTATGTTGAGTGGAAAAGAAGGTCTATTTTATTGCAGAATTCTTGATGAATCATATTGCCTGTAAGAGGAAATAGTCTTGGGTTTTGGAGAGCTGAGTTTTAAATCTCTTTAAATTTAAATCTAAATCAGCTGGGTAGATGCGGTTTACTTCATTTATTCATGCACTGTTATGGCTAAAACCTCAACCAAATTTAGAAAAAAAGAAATTCATTTTATTAACAATTTTAATAGTCCTGATCCTGGGAACTTCTTTTGACAACAATTATTTTCCCTCTCTTTTTATGTTTTAAGAAAAAAATATGAGCAAGCTTTAACAAAGAGACCCATGTAATATGGTATGCATGAAAGAAGTCTGCTGTCTAATCTAGAGTGGACATACAAATAGAAGATTTTATATAACATGAATAGAAGTTTTGTTAAGCAGTTTTGTCAAATTATAAAAACACAAATCAATTTAATACTTGAAAAGCAACAAAGCTCTGAAGTGATAGAAATCATTTCCTGATCTGTACAAACAGTGACTATGGTGGTGTCTGGCTAAAAGTTGTTTTCCTGACTTAGTGGGGGGAATATAGCAAAGGTAGAGAAAGGAAAGAAAGCAAGCAGCTTGAACAGACAGGACCAATTCCAAGCAGTGTTTGGAGCATAATATTCACTGAATAGGCTTTCCTATTGGTTGGTTCAGTGGGAAAGAATCTGCCTGGGAAAGTAGGTTCAGTCCCTGGGGTGGGAAGATCCCCTGCAAAAGGAAATGGCAACTCATTCCACTATTCTTGCCTAGAAAATCCCATGGACAGAGGAGCTTGCTTGAGCTTCATTCAGTCCATCACCATGGGGTCAAAAAAGAGTCAGACATGACTTAGTGACTAAGCAATAACAACAAATTCAGTGAATGCTTTCTGTCCTCAGTTTCACCTGTAAGTGTAAACAGGGTATTCAGTAAAATATTAGATGTCCGTCTTCCCTTGATATTCAGAGAAGCTGTGAAGGCTGGGGTTCCAATGATTTCTGCCACTGCACATTAACCCACGTACATTAATCCAGTCCCTCCTAGACACCAAGGGATGACTGTAATTCAATAACTGCTGTTGGAAATAACCAGAAGCCCACTATCTACTCTAAAGATACCAGGAAGTTCAAAGTGATAACACTATAGCCTCCCAAGAGCGAAGTCTGGAAATACAGCCAATGAGAGTTTCGAATTTTTATTTATTGGCTGTGCCAGGTCTTAGTTGAGCCTTGCGAACTCCTAGCTGTGGCATGTGGGATCCAGCTCTCCTACCAGGGATTGAAACCAGGCCCCCTGAGTTGGGAGCATGGAGCCATAGTCACTGGGCTGCCAGGAAAGTCCCAGTTTCTCATTTTCCACCAAACTTTGTCATATCACAACCTGAAACAAAGTGAGCTTCCCTTCTGCTCTAATTATTAAAGAAAACCAAAAGCAAAACCAAAATATGTTGTATATCTCTTCAAGGTTTTAAAGAGATGATTTACCATGGTTCTAACTTTTGTCACTCTTTCCCATACTACTTCTCTCTTCAGCTAAACAAATACTACTTTAGGTAAAACTAAACATGAACAGATGGCATTTTAAAAAGCACTTCTTGGAGAAAACTCTAGTTTGAAAAGATACACGCACCCCCATGTTCATAGCAGCATTATTTACAATGGTCAAGACATATTAGCAACCTAATGGACAGATGAATAGATAAAGATGCGGTACACACACACACAATGAAATACTACTCAGCCATAAAAAGAATGAAATAATGCAATTTGCAGCAACATAGACGGACCTAGAGATTATCACAGTAAATGAAATGAGACAGACAGAGAAAGACAAATAATATATCATATCACTTCTATGTTGAATCTAAAAAAAAAAAGGAAGCAAATGAATTTATGGAACAGAAATAGACTCAAAACAAACTTATGGTTGTGCTGTGTGAGATGTGCTAAGTCACTTCAGTTGTGTCCAGCTCTTTGCGACCCTATGGACAGTAGCCTTCCAGGTTCCTCTAACCTTGGAATTCTCCAGGAAAGAATACTAGAGTGGGTTGCCATTTCCTACTCCAGGGGATTGGGAAAGATGGGACATGGATATTTTAGGAGTTTGGGATTAACAGATACACACTACTATATATAAAACAAACAAATAACAAGGTTCTGCCATATAGCACAGGGCACTATATTCAATATCTTGTAATAATCTATAAAGGAAGACAATGTGAAAAAGAATATATATGGATACTTTGCTGTATACCAGAAACTATCACAATATTATACATCAACGATGCTTCAATAAAAATAAATATAAAATAAATCAAATTAAAAAGCATTTCTTGTATTATCAATGATTTTATATTTCTTATGAAATAAAATTACATTTATGGAGCTTCCTTGGCTGCCTAGTGGTTAAGATTTCATGCTCCCAGTGCAGGGGTCCCGGGTTCAATCCCTTGTCAAGGAACTAAGATCTTGTGTGCTGCACGATGTGACCAAAAAAGAAAAAAATTAACTTCCATTAATTACTAAAATAAAAGAAATAATTTTACTATCCTTACTACAAAAGCTATCACTCCCTCAAAATATATCATATCCTTCATGTGCAACATTTGTCCTTAATGTTCTGTGTGACTGAAACCTCTCTAAAAGGTATAATTCTCATAGGTTAACTCACAAAACTTTAAAACAACTAACATAAGCCTTATTACAATAAAGTTTAGCTAGAGCTCAAATACTGGAGATGGAAACGGCAACCCACTCCAGAAGACGGGGGAGCTTGGTGGGCTGCCGTCTATGAGGTCGCACAGAGTCAGACACGACTGAAGCGACATAGCAGCAACAGCAGCAGCAGAGCTCAAATAGTAACTTCATAATCTTGCTGATAATAAAATCCATGAAACAAAGCACAACTGGCTATTAGATTTGGTGAATTTTTTTAAGCATATATAAAGCTGGATCTTTTTCTAAAGTTTGCCACCCTGTTGTTTCAACACTAATTAATACTTCTCAAAATCTTTACTCCCTAGTTAATGGGTTTCTGCTTTAGGGCCATAAATGGGCACCCAGTAGAGAAAGAAAGTGGTAAACAGGTGTTGAAATATCTTCGAGGCTAGTATATATACAATATCCAAAAATGAACTGATCACTTGGGTGAAATAATATAATGCAGGGCTTCATTTAAGAAAAATTATATGCTGTTTTGGCTATATTTTTATTTCTCTAAGTTCTTTTTTTTTAGGGAATTCAATTCAAATTTCAGCAACAGAGAGGTAAAGTTTTTGAAGGATTACTATTAACTAAAGTAAAATACATTATTTAAAATTATGGGGAAATTTTAGTTTTTATCAAAATTAGAATCCATCTTAGTCTGGTCAACAAATGCCAAATCAAAATTTTCCACTGATAAAACTGCCTTGAAAAAAACCACCTCACTTGAGCAAGCCAGCATAGCTCTATAAAGGTTTCATATACTATAGCTAAAAGACTTAAATGAAACTATTCCATCCCAAACCCTTAAATATCCAATTCAAATTAAGGCTATGAAGACTTGGTACAGCAATTAAGCAATCTAACAACAATAAAAAAAAATATTAGATACAACCACCAAAGTTGCCATCACTAACAAATAACTAAATTTCAGATAACGTACATTTTACTCTTCTCTGTTAAAAGAACTTTGCTGTGAATACTTAGGGATATTAAGTAATCATTACTACTATTTCATTTTTTCTGAGAACTCTTAAAATGATTCCATTAAAAAGAAATCTGGTCTAATGGTGTCAACAAAATGTTACATTACCCTGGTCTACTTTTAGAATTTTGGCATACATACATAAGATAACTTAGGCAATCTCTTAGTACTTCAGTTTGCCATACCATAATTATCAACTTCATAGGGATGTTGTGAACTTTTACTTAATTGTGCTTATAAAACTTTCTGAGGTACACAGATGAAAGAGAGGTATAAGGCTCAGATGCAATTATTGCTATATACTTGATGGGGGAAAAAAAACACTTAAAAGCATTTAATAGTAACAACATGGATGAGATGGAGAACACTAGGGTAGGAAAAAGTTTGGTGATGGTGGTGGTGATAGAAAGTGCAATGAGGATGTAGAAGCAGCATATATGAACAACGCTTTGAAGGAGTTTTGCTATTAAAACTTGTAGAGAAACAGTGTTGCTTGAGGGGGATGTGGGATCTTGAAAGGTTTTGTATTAAAATAGAGGAATACTACAGTAAATTGATATGCTGATGAGAAGGATTTAGGGAAGTAAAAATGCTGATAGGGAAAATTACAAAAGCAAAATCAATGATTACTAAGCACCTAGTAAATGTATAAATCTGTTCATACTGCTGGAAATGCAAAGACAATAAATATAAGATATGAACTAATTTAATAATTCTATGGCAACTATATTAAAAATCACAGGGGAAGACACTTTCTCCTTTCTTTTACGCTCTGTCGTGTCCGACTCTTTGCGACCCCATGGACTGTAGCCCACCAGGCTCCTCTGTCCATGGGATTCTCCAGGCAAGAACGCTGGAGTGGGGTGCCATTTCCTTCTCCAGGGGATCTTCCCAACCCAAGGATCGAACCCAGGTCTCCTGCATTGCAGACAGACGCTTTAACCTCTGAGCCACCAGGGGAAGACACTACATATAATTAAATTAAAACTTTTAGAAGCAATATTATTTGTAATAGAGGCTGTCAGGCTAAAAATATGAAAGCAATGTTGACAAATTTTATGATGTGACAGCAATGTCCTTCTAAACTAAACATGTGCAGCTTCACAGGATAGAAATAATGCCATACACAGCTCCTATTTGATTATGCACACTGAGGCTTAAATAGGATCAATATTAGACAAAAAGTAAAGCCAGCGATTTCAAAACACATATCCACTATACTTTCCTTTTTCCCTCCTCTGTATTGACCCATCTCCATTTTTGGATTTCCAGCACCACTCTATTCTATTACTTATCACTCTATTCAAAACTGAAAGCACTTCATATTATCAATCAATTATACAAATGTTTATCATTTCCAAAGTTCCATTCTTTCTGCCTATTAATTGTTGTTTTTCTTCAGTCACCAAGCTATGCTCGACTCTTCACGACACCATGGATAGCAGCATGCCCGGTCTTCCTGTCCCCCACCATCTCCTGGAGTTTGTCCATTTTCCCTTGCCTCCTTAAAAAAGTTAATTTGAAAGTTATAAAGACAATTACTAATTATATATTAGTGTAAATCAATGTACATAAGTTGCTCAAACACAGTTGCATTTCAGGCTTTCTTCCCTCTAATCACAGCATCCTTTATCTCTGTATATTTTCATATTGTGACCTAGTCTAAAATATGAAGTAATATACTAATTAGGTACATAATATTCATTATAAAAATAAGAACTTGAGAATAAGAAAAGTTAAGACTGGGCCAAGAGGTTAGTTTCAAAACTGCAAGCCATAAGGCCCTGTACTCTTTGTTACTGAAGGACGGAACATAGGTCTTTCACTTTCCTGGTAACCAATGCAAAGATAAAATGACTGTCATAAACAACTTTTGTTTGTATGTATATATTATTCACAGTATTTATAAAGTGAAAAGAAATTATCTTAAAGAAAGCACAGCTCTTTTTTTTTACTGTGACCTGAGGAAAGTCATTCTATTGAGCAGTCAAAAATATTCCAGCAATAAACAAAATAATGAGTTTTCAAGGACTATTTCTTTTTTTGAGTATTTATTCATGTATTTACTTTTGGTTGTGCTGGGTCTTCGTTGCTGAGTGCTAGCTTTCTCTAGTTGCAGAGAAGAGCAGGGTCTACTCTTCACTGTGGTGTGTGGGCTTCTCACTGTGGTGCCTTCTCTTGTTGCAGAGCACAGGCTCCAGGCAGGTGGGCTCAGAATTTGTGGTGTGTGAACTCCAGGGTGCATGGGCTTCCATAGTTGTGGCACAGGGGTTTAGTAGCCACGTGTCACTGACTCGACTGTGGGCTCACACTTGTTGTGGCACATAGGTTTTAGTTGCTCTGCAGCATGTGGAATCATTCCAGATCAAGAATCAAACCCAGCTCCCCTGCACTGGCAGGTGGATCCCTATCTACTGTACCACCAGAGAAGTCCCTGAAGGGCAGTTTCTTTTTACTTCCCTCAGAGACTGGCCTTTGGCATCATACGAGAAGAGCATTTAAGCACCTAAAGCAATATGGTTCAATAATGTCACACATGAGTCTAATAAGAGATGAACTATACAGAGTGATAGTCTTCATGTGTAGGGAACAAGGTAAAAGGAAGGTTGAGAAGTGCTTGCAAACGAGACTCTCAACCAGGGCTGAACATTCTTGCAAAGGAGACGTTCAGCTAAGAATCCTCTGTTTGTTCCCGTGGGAAAAGAACATTTCTTGCACACAAGGATGTTTCTCTGATTCCTCAAAAGGAACAGACCCAGGGACAAAACGGATACTAAGTTGATAAGGAAGTTCCCCAAAACAAAGTCTTAGCTGCAGTAAATAAGTTAAGGTAAAGGTTATCTTGCCCTGCGCCTGTGCACTGTATAGTCACTAAATCATAGTGCTTGGCAACTTGCCCTGTAGATTGTTGTGCAAAAGATATAAAATAAAGCAGCTCTAAGAAGCAAGGAGTTAAAGTAAAAAGATTCAAACCACTCTGCAGTGTTGGTCTTTCATTTCGTCGCCAGCATTCATGTTTTTCTTTTCCCAAATATTAAAATTTTAGAAACCACAATGAATTTTTTGGACAGACAAAATTTACGTAACAACAAAATTTGCCATTTTAAACTATAAAATTCAGGTTTTAGTATATTCACAATCTTGTACACCCATCACCATTATTTAATTCTAGAATATTTTCATCACTCCAGAAAAGACACCATACCAATTAAGTACTCATCACCCATTTTCTTCTCCACTCTCCCTCCCAGCCTCTGGTAACCACTGATCTGTCTCTATGAATTTGCCCATTCTGGACATCTCATACAAGTGGAATCATATAATGTATGACGTTTCCTGTCGGTCTTCTTTCATTTAGCATAATGTTTTCACAGCTCATCCATATTGTGACTTATGTCAGTACTTCATTACGTTGTGTGGCTGAATAATATCCCATTATATGCACACTTTATTTATCCATTCATCAGTTAATAAACATTTTGGTTGTTTCCACCTTGGGGCTATTATAAATAACACTATGAATATTCATGTACAAGTTTTTATGTGGATATAAATTTTCAGTTCTCTTAGATATATACCTAGAAATATAAGTTGGTCATATGGTAGCTCTCTGGTTACCTTATTAATTGAAAAACTATTTTCCAAAGTAGCTGCACTATTTTTTACATTCCCACAAACAGTATATGAGACTTCCATACACTCCAACCTCGCCAACACTTATCTTTCATTGTTTTTGTCTTTTTATAGTTCTCTTAGTAGATATGAAGTATTATCTCCTTGTGTTTTGATTTGCATTTCCTGATGCTGTACACCTTTTCAAGTGCCTACTGGCATTGTATACATTCTTTAGAGAAACGTTAAAATCTTTTGCCCTGTCTTTAATTGGTTTCTTTATCATCTCTGTTGTGGAGTTCACACTATGAACACTGTTGTGTTCATAATGAAATTTTAAAGATTGTGATCTGTTGCCAGTTTTTAAAATGAGTGACAAAACATAAAAGAATATAATTTGTGAAAATGAAGATTGCAGATTAAAACTATTAACACCTGGTAGCAGAAAACACATCTTGATATTATAAGGATCTACTGTATAACATACATCAATGTCAAACTAAATCCTTTAACTGCTTGCAAATTCTCTTCCTCCTCAACATCAAATGTACTACTATGTAGTTAATAAACAGTTGATGTCCATAAAGAAGCATATTGTTTTAACATTCACAAAACCTGGCAACTGTTAAATAATCAGAAAATAAGGTGGATATTAAAACAATTTGAAAGAGTTCAAAAGAAAGTAACAAAAGAAATAGAGTTTGAAAAGTAAAAGCACATAAAACTTGCATGTTCAATGAGTTCTTATGCAGACTGAAAAGCTTAAAAAAATAAAAGTTCTCCTGGAGCTTTAAAGGCAATGTTAGTTTGATTTATCCAGCAACATTCAAAAACATGCCAATCCCTATATAACTCTGTTCTGAGTAGGTAACATTTTTCTTTAAAGTTCTAGGAACAGAATGGGCTTACCAGGTGGCATAGCAGTAAATAATTCATCTGCCAGTTCAGGAGACTCAAGTTTGATCCCTGGGTCAGAAAGATCCTCTGGAGTAGAAAATGGCAACCCACCCCAGTATTCTTGTCTGAAAACTTCCAAAGACAGAGGAGTCTGGTGGGCTACTCTGTGAAGTCACAAAGAGTCGGACATGACTGAGCACTGTGGACAGCATTATGAATAGGAAGGAATAAGTACCTTATTGATCATTAAACTAGTTAACCAGATTCAGTCACCAGTCGGAATGTATAATAAAAAGGATGGTGAAAGCAACACTTTTGAGTTACCTGATTGTGAATCTTAGGAGCTGGAATTTTAAGCAAACACTGAATTTGCTAGGAGAAGAGGAAAAGATTATGCAAAGTTGCTAAGCATCATCACTTGAATATTTTTGTTGCTGTTGTTCAGCCACTCAGTCATGTTCAACTGTTTGTGATCCCATGGACTACAGCACAGCAGGCTTCCCTGTCCTTCATCATCTCCCGGAGCTTGTTCAAATTCATGTCCATTGAGTCATGATGCCATCCAACCATTTCATCCCGTGTCATCCCCTTCTCCTGCCTTCAATCTTTCCCAGCATCAGGGTCTTTTCCAGTGAGTCAGTTCTTCACATCAGGTGGCCAAAGTATAGGAGCTTCAATGCAGCATCAGTCCTTCTAATGAATATTCAGGACTGATTTCCTTTAGGATGGACTGGTTGGATCTCCTTGCAGTCCAAGGGACTCTCAAGAGTCTTCTCCAACACCACAGTTCAAAAGTATCAATTCTTTGGCCTTCATCCTTCTTTATGGTCCAACTCTCACATCCACACATGACTACTGGAAAAATCATACATAGCTTTGACTATATGGACCTTTGTCGGTGAAGTGATGTCTCTACTATTTAAAGGGCCTAGGTTTATCATAGCTTTTCTTCCAAGGAGCAAGTGTCTTTTTAATTTTATTGCTATAGTCATCATCTGCAGTGATTTTGGAGCCCAAGAAAATAAAGTCTGTTACTATTTCCATTGTTTGCCCATCTATTTGCCATGAAGTGATGGGACTACATACCATAATCTTAGTTTTGTAAATGTTGAGTTTTAAGCCAGCTTTTTCACTTTCCTCTTTCACCTTCATCAAAAGGCTCTTTAGCCCTCAATATCTAAGTTTTATTAAATATAATTTTAATTGACTACTGTCATACTAAATAAATTTTATTATGCTATTTCCTCTTTTTTCCTTACATTAGGGTTTCTATAACCTACTCCCTAATAATATTTGGAATGCCAGGCAACATTTATCAAGTAATAATTAAATATACATCATCATAACTCATAACAAGTAAGTGGTGTCTTATATCTCTAACATATATTTGTGATATTATCAGTGATACATAATTATTACATATTAATACCATTCAGCTTTGTCCTCAAAACAATTTAAAAATATGGTTTAAATGAAAAATAGATTCTTATTCTTAAAACTGCTAGTGAATTAAAGAAACCTAAAATTGTAATATATATTTCAAATATATAGCTGCCTTTAGTTTCTAACAATTAGGAAGTTAGCTATTCAGTATGAAATGATGACTATTTTTAGAGCAATTCAGAGACTAACCACCGGCAGGCTTCCCAGGTGATGCAAGCGGTAACAACCCAACTGCCAATGTAGGAGACATAACAGAGGCCAATCGATCCCTGGGTCAGGAAGACTCCCTGGAGGAGGGCATGGCAACCCACTCCAGTATTCTTGCCTGGAGAATCCCATGGACAGAGGAGTCTGGTGGGCTAAAGTCCCTGGGGTTGCAAAGAGTTGAACACAACTGAAGCAATTTAACACATATGCATGCACAAAATATGTAGACTGTGGTCTTCCTATTCCTATAATATATCTAAGCAAATGGGCAAAGAAGCTTCAGTAAAGACACAAAACAGACAATGCTAAACTTCTGTAATCATATACTTCATTAGCAAGTTTTCTAATATAAACCAGAAATAGTATAATAAGATGCAAATAAATGCCTGCTCTTTGAAACAGCTGGATTATTTAAGAGTTTTAAAAATAAAAATATTTAAAATTCTCATGATAAAAATGTATTTTTTGATTTAAAATTTAAACATAATTTCATGTGTCTATTTGCTTTACTGTCATAATATTTTTAAAATGTATGTAATTAAAAATGTCATCATTTAAAGCAATTAATTCCTCTGGGAGATAATTTTTTGGTTATCTACCTTATTTCAAAGTAGCCAGGTGAATACATATAGATACAAAAAAGTTCCATAATAAAATAATAGGCATTATACAGTGTCTAATACACATATAGGTTTACAGTACACATCTGTTAAACTAAGTTGAGTATTTTATCTGTCTCATCTTCCTATGAGGTGCAATAACCAGTTATTTGGAGGAGAAAGGTACTGGCTCTTTGGTTTAAAACTTAAAATGCGCTTACTTAGAAGTCAACTTCACTTTAGAAAATGGGCAATTTCATTCCAGCATTTTAAATAAAATTTCACTGCATAGAAAAGGACAAGGGATTTAAAACAAAACAAAAAAAAAGTAGAATACTACTTTATTTGAAAATCTCCCCTATATACCACCCTAAGGAGATGGTGATTGTGTGTGTGTGTGTGTGTGTGTGTGTGTGTGTGTGTGTTCTCAATCCCGTGGGATTCTCTGACCCCATGGACAGTGACACCACTTTAAATTACCTTCTTTCTGTCATTTATGCCAGCAGGACATTTCTTAATCTTTGTCTCTCTGTCTTCTTTCCTTTTGTCAAGTAAAAAGCAACTTCTTCCTGAAACCCTTTTCTAATTCTGTCACCTACCTTCAACCCCAGTTCCAACTCCCAGCACTCCTTGCAGCCTAGATGAGTACGGTAATCTTAATATCCAGTAAGATGTGGTACATATAAGTCCAAGAGATAAGACTAACATCTCATATTGTTAGGAATTTTTTTTATTAGTACGTATCCTTTCACTAGAATTCAAATTCCATATAAGCAATGGTTAGGTCTAATATACGGTCTTCTCTGGTACGTCAGTGGTAAAGAACCCACTTGCCAATGCAGGGGACGTGGGTTCAATCCCTGGGTCGGAAAGATCCCCTGGAGAAGGAAATGAGAACCCACTCCAGTATTCTTGCCTGGGAAATTCCATGGACAGAGGAGCCTGTTGGGCTACATACAGTCCATGGGGATGCAAAAAGAGTTGGACATGACTTAGTGACTAAACAACATCTAAAATATAATAGATGTTTGTGGTATAATAACAAATAAACATTAAGTCTATCTCTAAGAATGTCATTTCTAGCTGGCATTGAAAGTGAGGGCAGTCTTACGGGACAGAAACCTCAATCTGTGGAATTTGTACTTATGAATAGTTTGTGTATAAAATAAATTAAATTCCTGGAGAACCAGTTGGTACTGGAAAATTGGAGAATGCATTGTTGTTGTTTTTTTTTGGGGGGGGGTAGTTGCGGAGAAACAGGGTTTCCCTGGGGGCTCAGTGGTAGAGAATCTGTTGGGCAATGCAAGAGACACAGTATAAATCCCTGGTCCAGGAAGATCCCACGTCCTGAAGCAAATAAGGCTGTGTGCCACAACTTCTCAGCTTGTAAAGTAGAGTTCACGAGCCACAACTACGGAGCCCATGTGCTGTAACTACTGAAGCCCAGATACCTAGAGCTGAACCCCACAACAAAAGAAGCCACCTCAATAAGAAGACCGTGTACCACAACAGAGAGAAGTCCCTGCTCACTGCAACTAGAGAAAGCCTGAGCAACAATGAAGAACCAGCACGGCCAAACATAAATAAATTATTAAAACAAAAAACACCAACAATTATACTCAATACATTTCCTATGGACCAATGAAGGAGTGAAAACCAAATAAAAAGGAAGTAAATAACGTGTTTATTAACATGTATAGTTATTTTGTATCACTTTTTACAGTTTAATTTTCCTTTTTTCTATTCCTTTATAACCAGTTTTTCCACATAGACAATGCTTGCTTTTATCATTTATGTTTGTTTTAATATAAGCACTTTCTTTTAAACTGATTATTACTTTCAAATTTACCAAAAGTTATACCAAAACATATTATCAAAAGCAAAAATCTGATTCTCCTTTATGAAAGAGAATTTACCATGGGTTAAGTCTGACTTACCTACCTTTTATATTATTTATCAAGAGCAACTTAAGAATAAGGATTGTGTTTTCAAGAATCTTCTTTTCCAGAGATTAACAGAGTACTGGGACAAGAAGGTTACTTACCAACTGGCTGGAAGAGAAAAAGAAATATTGTAGAAGAAAAAAGTTATGGATCTTACTACAAAACTGGGGGGGGAAAAAGAACTGGATGGGAGAGAGGAATAAGGAGTAGATTGAATTTGGCTAAAGAATATTTTAAGTAGATCTCAAGAAAGTAATTTCAGATTAAAACAAACAAACAAAAAAACCTGAAAGGTTAACAAGACCACACAGAAGTAAAACATGAAAGGAGAATCTGATGCAAGAAATCTGATAGTAAGAGACCAAGAGCTGCTAAAACAATCTTAAAAAAAAAAGTCAGAGGGTTCACACTTTTTGCTTTCAAAACTTACTACAGATCTACACCAATCAAAGCAGTGTGATATTGCCATAATTCTGTATATTTAGATCAATGAAATGAAATTGAGAATCAAGAAGAAAATCTTTAATTTTATGACAACTGATAACTGACATCAGTACCAAAACAATTCAGTGGTGGAAAGAATGCCTTTTTCAACAAAAACTGGTGAGTAACTGGATAATCCAAGGCAAAAAGACTAAAGTTGAATCCCCTAGTCACACCATTATATCTACTACTGTGGGCAGGAATCCCTCAGAAGAAATGGGGTAGCCACCATAGTCAATAAGAGAGTCCAAAATGCAGTACCTGGATGCAATCTCAAAAATGACAGAATGATCTCTGTTCGTTTCCAAGGCAAACCATTCAATATCACAGTAATCCAAGTCTATGCCCCGACCAGCAATGCTGATGAACCTAAAACTGAACGGTTCTATGAAGACATACAAGACCTTCTAGAACTAACACCCAAAAAAAGATGTCCTTTTCATTACAGGGGACTGGAATGCAAAAGTACAAAGGCAAGAGATACCCGGAGTAACGGGCAAATTGGGCCTTGGAGAACAGAATGAAGCAGGGCAAAGGATAATAGAGTTTTGACAAAAGAATGCACTGGTCATAGCCAATACCCGTTTCCAACAATACAAGAGAAGACTCTACACATGCACATTACCAGGTGGTCAACACCGAAATCAGACTGATTATATTCTTTGCAGCCAAAGATGGAGAAGCTCTATACAGTCAGCAAAAACAAGACCGGATTCAGATCATGAAATCCTTACTGCAATATACAGACTTAAATTGAAGAAAGTAGAGAAAACCACTAGAATATTCAGGTATGATATAAATCAAATCCCTTATGATTATACAGTGGAACTGACAAATAGATTCAAGGGATTAGATCTGATAAGAGTGCCTGAAGAACTACAGACAGAGGTTCATGACACTGCACAGGAGGCAGGGATCAAAACATTCCCAAGAAAAAGAAATGCAAAAAGGCAAAACGGTTGTCTCAAGGGGACTTAAAATGGCTGAGAAAAGAAGAGGAGCCATAGGCAAAGGAGAAAAGGAAAGATATACCCATTTGAATGCAAAGTTCCAAAGAATAGCAAGGAGTGATAAGAAAGCTTTCCTCAGTGATCAATGCAAAGAAAATGCAAGGAAAATAACAGTTTGGGAAAGTCTAGAGATCTCATCAAGAAAATTAGAGATACCAAGGGAACATTTCATGCAAAGATGGGCACAATAAAGGACAGAAATGGTATGGACCTAACAGAAGCAGAAGATATTAAGAAGAGGTGGCAAGAATATACAGAAGAACTATACAAAAAAGATCTTCACAACCCAGACAATCATGATGGTATGCTCAACAAACTAGAGCCAGACATTCTGGAATGTGAAGTCAAGTGGGCCTTACGAAGCACCACTACGAACAAAACTAGTGGAAGTGATGGAATTCCAGTTGAGCTATTTTAAATCCTAAAATATGATGCTGTGAAAGTGCTGCACTCAATATGCCAGCAAATTTGGAAATCTCAGCAGTGGGAACAGGATTGGAAAAGATCTTTTCATTCCAATCCCAAAGAAAGGCAATACCAAAGAATGCTCAAACTACCACACAATTGCACTCATTTTACATGCTAGTAAAGTAATGCTCAAAACTCTCCAAGTGAGGCTTCAACAGTATGTGAACCATGAACTTCCAGATTTTCACACTGGATTTAGAAAAGGCAGAGGAACCAGAGATAAAATTGCCAACATCCACTGATCACTGACAAAGCAAGAGACTTCCAGAAAAATATCTACTTCTGCTTTATTGACTACATCAAAGCCTCTGACTGTGTGGACCACAACAAACTGTGGAAAATTCTTAAAGAGATGGGAATACCAGACCACCTGACCTGTCTCTTGAGAAATCTGTATGCAGGTCAGGAAGCAACACTTAGAAATGGACATGAAACAACAGACTGGTGCCAAATACGGAAGGGATTACGTCAAGGCTATATATTGTCACCCTGCTTATTTATATGCAGAGTACATTATGAGAAACGATGGGCTGGATGAAGCACAAGCTGGAATCAAGACTGCCGGGAGAAATATCAATAATCTCAGATATGCATGACACCACCCTCTTGGCAGAAAGTGAAGAACTAAAAAGCCTCTTGATGAAAGTGAAAGAGGAGACCGAAAAAGTTGGCTTAAAGCTCAACATTCAGACAGCTAAGATCATGGCATCCGGTCCCATCACTTCATGGGAAATAGATGGGGAAACAGTGGAAACAGTGACAGGCTTTATTTTGGGGGGCTCCAAAATCATGCAGATGGTGATTGCAGCCATGAAATTAAAAGACGCTTACTACTTGGAGGAAAAGCTATGAACAACCTAGACAGCATATTCAAAAGCAGAGACATTACTTTGTCAACAAAGGTCCGTCCAGTCAAAGCTATGGTTTTTCCAGTAGTCATGTATGGATGTGAGAATAGGACTACATAGAAAGCTGAGTGTAGAAGAATTGATGCTTTTGAACTGTGGTGTTGGAGAAGACTCTTGAGAGTACGTTGGACTGCAAGGAGATCCAACCAGTCCGTCCTAAAGGAAATCAGTCCTGAATATTCATTGGAAGGACTGATGTTGAAGCTGAAGCTCCAATACTTTGGCCACCTGATGTGAAGAACTGAGTCATTGGGAAAGACCCTGACGCTGGGAAAGATTGAAGGCAGTAGGAGAAGGGGATGACAGAGGATGAGATGGTTGGATGGCATCACTGACTCAATGGACATGAGTCTGAGTAAACTCTGGGAATTGGCAATGGACAGGGAGGCCTGGCGTGCTGCAGACCATGGGGTAGCAAAGAGTCGGACATGACTGAGCAACCGAAGTGAACTGATGTCACACCATACATAAAAATTAACTCAAAATATATCTATGACCCAAACATAAGAGATACAATTATTCAACTCTTTGAAGAAAATATAGGTGTAAATCTTCTCCACCTTGGATTATGCAACAGTTTCTTATATCTGACAGCAAAAGCAAAAACAATCAGTCAAAAGCACAAGCAATCAAAGGAAAGATAGATAAACTGAACTCCATCTAAATGAAAAATTTTGTACTTCAAAGGACAAGAAAGTAAAAAGACACTAATGTGAGAAAATATTTTCAAAATCATATATCTAATGAGGGAATTATATCTAAAATATACATTTAAAAATTCTTAAAACTCAATAATTAAAAATAACTGACACAATTTAAAAATAGGGAAAATATTTGATTAGACATTTATTCAAAGAAGATATAAAAATGACCGGTGAGCAAGAAAAAATGCTTAATATCATTAGCTATCAGGGAAATGCAAATCAAAACCATAATGAGATACTATTTCACACCCACTAGAATGGCACTGGAGAAGGAAATGGCAACCCACTCCAGTGTTCTTGCCTGGAGAATCCCAGGGACGGCAGAGCTGGATGGGCTGCCGTCTATGGGGTCACACAGAGTCCGACATGACTGAAGCGACTTAGCAGCAGCAGAAGCAGAATGGCCATAATGAAAAATACAGAAAATAGCAAGTGTTGATGGAGACATAAAAAAGCTGAAAACTTTAAATATTGCTAGTTGGATCACAAAATATTGTACCACTTTGGAAAATATTCAGCAATTCCTCTGTAAATTAACCATAAAGTTATCATGTCACCCAGCAATTCCATTCCTAGGTGTATATCCAAAAAAACTTAAAGTACATGTCCACACAAAAATCTACATGTGTAGATTTTATACATGCATGTTCATACCAGCATTATTCATAATTCTTCAGTATTTAAAATTATTCAAAAGTCAATCAGTGATAAATGGATAAACAAAATATGGTATATCCCTAGAGTAGGAGATTATTTGGCAATAAAAGTGAAGGGAAGTAGGGATATATGGTAAACATAGAAAACACGTTATTACATGAAGAAAACTAGTCACAAAGACCATGTGTTATAAGATTCCATTCATATGTTCAAAACAGGGAAATCCATGGAGATAAAAGGTAAATTACAGGGACTTCCCTGGCAATTCAGTAGCTAAGACTGGAATCTCAGTGCATGGGAGGCCCAGGTTAGATCCCTGGTCAGGGAAATAGATCCCACATGTTGAGACTAAAATCCTGCATGCTGCAACTGAGACCTAGTGCAGTCAAATAAATAAATAATTATTTTAAAAAGTGAATTGCTGGTTACTAGGGGCTGAAGGAATAGGGAGTGACTGCTGGTTTAAATGAGATTTCTTAATGGCATGGTGAAAACACTCTAAGAGAGTTGTGCCCTGGTTGTCGAGTAGTTAGGATTTGGCCCTTTCACTGCCATGGCCCAGGTTCAGTCTCTGGTTGGGAAACTAAGATTTTGCATGCCACATGGCACAACCAATAAATTAATAAATAAAATAACAAAATTACACAGTAGTGATGGGTATACAACTCTGTGAATATATGGAAAACCACTGAATTGTATGTGTATTTGAAAGAGTGAATTTTATGGTATATGAGTTTCATATCAATAAACCTTTTTTTTATTAAGTTAAGATACATGTAAGCAGTATTAAGAGGCTCAGACATATAACTAAATAGGAGAGAGCCATAGAAAAGAAGTGAAGGAAATGATTGTTTTTTAAAAAAATAGTATTTGAAGATCTAATCACCAAGTGTTTCTTAGAGTCGAGGAAATGTAAGTTTCTAGACTGAAAATATATTTTGTGTTTCAAAAAGGATAAATAAAAATATATCCACATCTAGGTACAATCACAAAGCATTAGGATAAATAGTGTATCATAAAAGATGTCATGGAGAAAAACACAAATTACCTCAGAAGAAATAATGACATACTATTCTTCGGCAACAACAGAAACCAAAATACAAAACAATAGTAGCTTCAAAGTGAGAAATTTTATGTAAAATGCAGTTGTTGTTGTTCTCTTGATTTTAGTTGCTGAGTTGCGTCCAACTCTTGTGACCACATGGGCTGTAGCCCACCAGGCTCCTCTGTCCATAGGATCTCCCAGGCAAGAATATCGGAGTGGGCTGCCATTTCCTTCTCCAGAAGATCACCCAGGGACTGAACCCATGTCTCCTGCCCTGGCAGGCAGGCCCTTTACCACTGAGCCACCAGGGGGGCCCATCCAGTATAGTTCCTTAATGACTGACTTATTTTTTATTATTTTAGGGGAAGGTAATTTTAATTGTTGACACTGTTTCTTTCTTGATTATGCATTTACTGAGGTCTTTAAAAATCCTGAAACAGGACTGCCCTGGCGGCACAGTGGATAAGAATCTGCCTGCCAGTGCAGCAGACACGGGCTGGATCCTTGGTCAGGGAAGATCCCATGCCACAGAGGTGCTGAGCCCATACACCACAACCACTGAGCCTGTGCTCTAGGCCCCACAAGCCACAACTACTGAGCCTGTGTGCTGCAACTCCTGAAGCCCACGCTTACAGAGCCTGTGCTCCGCAACAAGAGAAGCCGCAGTGAGAAGTCCATACGCTGCAACAAAGAGTAGCCCCCATTCACCTCAACTACAGAAAACCTGCTGAAATCAACAAAGACCCACCACAGTGAAGGTGGCACTAGTGGTAAAGAACCAGCTTGCCAACAATGCAGGAGATGTAAGAACGGCAGGTTTGAACCCTTAATGGGGAAGATCCCCTATAGTAGGAAATGGCAACCCACTCCAGCACTCTTGCCTAGAGAATCTCCTGGACAGAGGAGCCTGGAGGGCTACAGTCCGTAGGGTCTCAAACAGTCAGACACGACTGAAGTGACTTGACCTAGCACACAAGCCATGCACGAAACAATTTTGCCAGGAAATTATACATTTTATATAAAATTTCAGACTTACTGAGATAAAGTTGTTCATTTTAGTTGTTACTTTTTAGGCACACATAATTTTTAGGATTTTTATGTCTTGATAATCCTTGATGAAAGCAACCCTTTGTTATTAGTTTGTCAACTTTGCTTACATTCCTTGTTTTAATATCTACTTTTCTTGAAATTAATATAATCAATCCAGTTTTCTTTTACTTAGGATTTGTAGAGTATACATTTTATACCATTTTACTTTCAACCCACCTATTTCTTTATATTTACAAAAAGTTTTCTCTGTAACAGCATAGAGTTGGGCCTTAAACACTTTTATTCAATCTGAAAATCTCTTCCTCTAAATTAGAATATTTAAGTCATTTACACTGAATATAATTATTGATAAGGCTGGATTTAAATCCAACCTCTTGCTAGTTGTTTTCTATTAGTCCTATGTTTTTTGTTCCTTTTCCTTCTTTTCCTGCCTTGTTTTAAGCATATATTATTTAGGGGCTTCTCTGGTGGCTCGGTGGTAAAGAATTCGCCTGCCAATGTAGGAGACATGGGTTCAGTCCCTCAGTTGGGAAGATCCCCTGGAGAAGGAAATGGCAGCCAACTCCAGTATTCTTACTTTGGAAATCCTACTGACAAAGGAGCCTGGTGGGCTATAGTCTGTGGAGTCACAAAAGAGTCAGACATGATTTAGTGACTAAACAATAACTACTGCAAAATATATTATTTATCATGAAAATGAGGAAATGATTCACTTTATAAAGCTAGTTTAATTTTGAAAGCAAAACCAAACCAAATTTTAGTTGCAAAATTCTAAATAAACTAGTAAATCAAGTCAAACAAAATATTAAAATACTATTAACAAATCATGATTCAGTATATTTCACTCAGAATAAAATGATGAATCTGTTTTTGAAAAGCTATTAATTATAGGCACAGTATTAATGAATTAAAAAGAGAAAATCATAATATTTTCTCAAAAATGCAAAAAAAAGGATTCAATAAAACTTAACCGTAAACTGTGATTAAAAACGCTCATCTAACTCAGTGTAACAGCAGACAATCTCTTTAAGATGATAATACATTGACAGTCACAAATGGTAAGTAAAATAAAGAAGCATTTCCAATAAAGGAAAATGGGAGGGGGGGGAGCTAAATGTTTGCTGTTAGCACTTTTACCTAATACTGTAATTCCTACTCAATGAAATAAGTTAAGTGTGTAGGATTTCTGGCTGGTAACCAAGATGAAGTCCCAGTCAACAGCTAGTAACTACCAGAAGACGCCAATAAACATCTCCAGCCCTCAGCAGTCAAGCCATCCCAGACTACCAGTCGCTCCATCTGAGGCACATGCAGCAGAAACACAACCTTGCCGTACAGTCTGTCTGAATCCCTAACACACAGGAATCAGAAGATATAACAAAATAACTCCTGTTGATTAAAGGCACTAAGTTTGGGGTTCTCACTGAGTAATGAAACAACAGGGAAATTTTTTAATCATAAAATAACAAAACTTTGAAAATTAATTAATTTTTAAGCTTCTATACAACAAAGACACTTGAATCAAAGTGAAAGGACAAGGTGCCAAATGAAAGAAGACATCTCCAAAACATTTAGGATATACGTACAGTAAGAAACAGACTTAATTTTTAAAAAAATGAATAAGCAATTCACAGAAAAAATCTAGATGACTCATAAACCTATGAAAATCTGAGAATTTAAAATAATAATCCCATTATTAATAATCAGTCAGATTGGCAAAAAAAAAAAAAATTAAGTCTGCATATCAAATTCATTCAGGACCAGAAGAAATGGAAATTTGCATGCTTTTTGTCACAGCAACTTCCCTGCATGATGATGTTTTTAAAAGCCAAGTACCTACTGCCAGAACAGCTGCCCCAGACCGTGTCTCCACGTGCAGGAACTGGGAGCTTGGGGTCACTTGGGAACAGTGAAGGGGACAACTTGAGGGGTGGGCAAGTGTGATCCACTAGCAGTCATGAGGTCATAAATGTCCCAACTCACAATACAGACCTGTCTGTAGCCTGTGGCATGCTAATTGTACGACCATCAAAGAGAGAGTAATTTGTCAATAGCTAATCACTTCAAGGTACAAATCCAGTCCTAGATACATACCTATCAGTACTCACAACGCTATGCTTAAGGAGACAAGTACAAGAATGCTCCTTGAGACTTTTCAGTAAAAAAATTATAAACATTCTACCTACCCAGTATTAGGCGAACAGATAATTGTATTACAGTCATACAATGAAATACTGTTCAACTATGATGATTTACAATACATGAATAAAAATGGATAAATTATTTTTTTAAAGTAGTGAAAAAAGCAGGCTGGAAATTGCTATACAGTATAATGCTACACAAGGTTTTAAAACATGCCAATAATAGTGCATATTATACACATGAAGAAGTGAAGTGAAGTCACTGACTCTGCAACCTCAGGGACTATAGCCTACCAGGCTTCTCCGTCCATGGGATTCTCCAGGCAAGAATACTGGAGTGGGTTGCCATCTCCTTCTCCAGGAGATCTTCTTGACCCAGGGATTGAACCTGGGTCTCCCGCATTGTAGGCAGACGCTTTACCGTCTGAGCCACCAGGGAAGTCACGTGTGGTACAAAAATGTACAGACACTTTCATAGGAGTGATCAACATAAATCTCTCTTCTGTAGAGAGAGGGAAGAAAGAAAACGAAATCGGGTTTCCCACTATAAAAGATTTCAAATGTATCTGTTTGTATTCATTTAAAATAATAAGCTGAAGCATATGAGGTAAAAGGCTAACTTTTATTAAATAAGATAGTATATTCAGTATACACATTTTCATTGCACCATTTTATAGTCTGTATGTTTGCAATGTTTAAAAACATTTAAGTTTTAAAAAACATTGCAAGGAACTGTAGAGGGGTTAAGAACTTGAGAAAAGTGAAAAAGATTTAATCTTGACTGTGGAGAATGTATCACATTCAGTTTATTAGAAATAAGTGATACAATTCCCAGTGAAAATACAGTAACTGGATAGCATGGAAGTAATAAATAGAAAGATTCAAAACAGGGTCTTTTTAGAAAAATAGATGTTCTCTTAATAACACATTTAATTAAGTTTATTTACAAAACATCCTACTTTAATTTCTCTACCCTGGAAAACAGACAATCATATAGTAATAGAAAACAAATCTCTGAAACCATAATATAAATTAACACAGATACATTTTGCTTCTATTAGCAACTTTTAAGTTACTTCTATTCTAGAAAACGTATCTCTTTCAAGGATACAGTAATGAAAGTGATATGGATTCTGAATACCAATACTTGAATGATAAATGCTTTGATTTTATTACCTAACTGATACAATTTAAAGGACATCTATGAAAACCCTCTTAGGTCTTCCAAATTCTAAACTTCAAAATTACTGTATAAAGATTCTATTGAAAATAGCTAGAATTTATTAAAACAACAATTGAGAATAAAATAAAATAAAAATTCATTTTTTGTAAAGGCCCTACACTTAACAGAACTAGAACATATACCTCATTGCTATGATCTCTGGAGTCTAATCTTACAGTAATCACCTGATTTTGCTTTTTTTAATATAAATTTATTTTAATTGGAGGTTAATTACTTTACAGTATTGTATTGGTTTTGCCATACATCAACATGAATCCACCACAGGTATACACGTGTTCCCCATCCTGAACCCCTCTCCCATCTCCCTCCCCGTACCATCCCTCTGGGTCAATTGTGTGCTAGTTAAGTTGTTTCAGTCCTGTTTGACTCTTTGCAACTCTACAGACTGTAACCTGCCAGGCTCCTCTGTCCATGGCATTCTCTAGGCAAGAGTAGGTTGATGTTTCCTACCTCAGGGGATCTTCCCAACCCGGGGGTCAAACCTGTGTTTCTTCTGTTTCCTGCATTGGCAGGTGGACAACTAGCACCCCCCGGGAAGCCTGATCTTTCATGTGGTATTTGTTAATGATTCTTTCCCTACACTTTGAGGGCAGAGAATGTGCATCTTTTGTGCATCTTTGTTTTCCCAATGAATAATCCATAATAGATGTTCAATAAATGAAATGCATCCAGCCCTTGAACAGACACAGTCTCAAAATCTCTGCAACAGATGACAGAACGAAAGCAACCATTATGGGACATATTTATGCCTCTTCTAGCTTAAGATTCAGGAAATTAGGGCTTCTCTGGTGGTCCAGTGGTTGAAAGCTCACCCTGCAATGCAGAGGACACAGGTTCAATCCCTGGTCCGGGAGGATACTGGTGCTGCTGCTGCTGCTGCTGCTAAGTCGCTTCAGTCGTGTCCAACTCTGTGGGACTACATGCCACAAAACTACTATGCCTGCGAGCCACAACTACTGAGCCTCCATGCTGCAACTACTCACTTGCATGCCTGGAGCCCGTGCTCCGTAACAAGAGAAGCCACTGCAATGAGAAGCCTGTGCACCACAACTAGAGAATAGCCCCCCACTCACTGCGAATAGAGAAAGCCTGCATGCAGCAACGAAGACCCACCACAGTCAAATAATAAAATAAATAATTTAAAAAGATTCAGGAAATTATTTGGAGTGATATCGACCCTTAGGTGCTGTACTCTTAATCCTACTTCTGTCATCTCTCACAGGCACTGGGCGAATCCTTTGGATCTACAACTTCCTTAAAGGTAAACAACAGAAGTTCTTTAAAATAATTTTTAAATATTTATGTGGGAATTCACACTTCATAAGCTAATTTTGATTCAATAATAATAGTAATAATCTAGTTTAGATTTCTTATATTTCAAGACTATGTGGCTGCTTCTACTAACTGTTAATACCACAATATAGGAGCAATCTTAATAGAAAAACTTCTATATAACTATTATAAGTTAAGCTACAAGGTACATAACTAATGATTTGAGGTTAGCATATTTCATATACATTTGATCAGAGAGGGACATTAAGAGCTGGATAACTTCTTTATAAAGCATAGCAATGTATTAAACTAATAACTTTTATTATTTTTTTGCTTTTTGTCCTGACACAGGAATACCAAAAACATCTTAATGCTGAAAACTAAAATTTCAAATTGCAAAGGGCAAGACAGTTGGTAAAAATCAGTATAACATCTGTATACAGTAAACAAAACAGTATACCATCACAAGAAAAGCAAGTAACATATGGAATAAAATTTGTTCCTGTACCGTATCTACTAATTTAAATCATGATGCTAGTAACTATCAAATATCTACACTAAGTATTTTTTAAGGATGTATTATATGCATAGGACTATATTCTAGGCAACTAGTTGTTGATTGGCTTCACAAAAAATATAAAAGATACATCTACCATATATTCTTTTTTCCTCTTTTTTACTGTGTCAAAATAAAATAAAATTTACCATTTTTAAGTGTACAGTTCAATGGCATTAAATATATTCACACTGTTGTGCAACTATTATCAATATCCATCCCTATAACGCCATGTGTTCTTTTAAGAGCACACTTACATGACATCCTGATTGCGTGCAGTACAACTAGGGCAAAGCAGAAAAGAAGTCCAATGAGTTAACTGCAATGAACGGAACATAAAGGTGGTCACTAACAATGCAAGTATTCTGTAGTGTTCTGACCTGGAATGTGTAACTTGAATCTAACCATGAGGAGAAATAAGCCAATCCTAAATCAGTAGCACTCAACTGAAAAGAAAGTGGTGGGGCGGGGGGTGGTGGGGGTAGTATTTTCTTCAAATATATCAGGGTTAAAGAAACTGTAGAGAACCTACAGCTTAAAAGAAATCAAAGAGAAATGACAATCAATTGCAAAGCTTGATCCTAGAATGGATTCTGTGTAGAATGGAGGAAAAAAAATACTAAGGACAATATTCCCTCCATAAAACAGAAATATGCACTGGAGATTATAACTTTATCCTTATTCTTAAGGATTAAACACTGAAGCATTAGGGTTAAAGGGTCACCACTCAAATGATTCAGAACAACAACAAAAAAAGTAGGTGAATTTAGGAAAAGGATCAAGGCTATGTGGGGTGTTCTCCAGAATTCTTATTCTTGCAATTTTTCTGCAGTCTGAAACTATATAAGAGTCAAAAATTTGCTCAGGTAGAAGCTACATATGAACTCTAATTCAAAATACTAAAGAATACAAGAAATTTTAACATATAGGATTCCCTCATAGCTCAATCAGTAAAGAATCTGTCTGCAGTGCAGGAGACCTAGGTTCAATTCCTGGGTCAGGAAGATCCCCTGGAGAAGGAAATGGCAACCCACTCCAGTATTCTTGCCTGGGAAATCCTATGGACAGAGGAGTCTGGGATCACAAGTCTACATTCCTTGGGGTAGCAAGAGTTGGACATGACTTAGCAACTAAACCACCACCACAGCTCTTAGAAAAGTAATTTTTAAAACTAAATGTAATTTAAAAGCACGGTCAATTTATCATACCTTATTGTGAACAATGTCAGATCCATGACTTTCATGAAACTGGGCAAATATAATGGGGTCATTTGCATAAGGGAATTCTGTACCTTGGTCAGTAATTTAAGATTCAGTACTTATGGGCAATTACCTCTAGCTATGCTTGTGTATGGGGTCGCAAAGAGTTGGACATGACTCAGTGACTGAACTGAACTGACATTTGTTTATAGTGTTACAAATGTTGAGAAAGTTTTTGTATCACTGGATTCTGTTCTTGCTGACTAACATTTCATGGGTCAAATCAGTTTTCTGTTGACTCAGCCATAGTGGTGATTGGCAACTACAATTCAGTAATAGCAGAATGAATAAAATATCAACTTCTGTGTCTAATACTTATGAGACTTTATATGCAATTTATTTTTATTCTGTCCATTTAAAATATTTTATCTTACTTTTGGTTTATTTCCTTTTTTGCTGCTTCATTGTTTTAATTTTTCAGAAGGCTTTTTGTTTCTTCTTTCATTATATTTTAATCTTACTTTTCCTTTCAATTATAAGTTTTATCTTATTATTATTCATTGAATCTCAGTTTATAATGATGAAAAGGAAGCATGGCTTAAGATGGTTAACACAAATCATGAACACATGAGCAAAGTAGATTAGAGTGCTTTTCCCCTATCCATTTTTATGTTAACTTTCTATCAATCTGAGCCTTAGTAAATTAGAAGTCACACATTCAGACAAAACTCATTTTGACAATATTAAAGTATTTGTGTTGATATCATACACAGAGGACTGGACACTGTTGCTTTCTCACATTATATATTATTCTTGGTTTTTGCCTTACATCATCACTAGATAAGCTCTATAAAGAATATACATTACAAAAAGGTTAGTGAAACTTTATATTCATGGAAGGGTTTAATGCTCTGGTTTAACTATAGAAAAGATGTAAGTAGTAGACAGTCTCCTGACAGAACTCCAAAACTATCTCCTGGAATTGTTTTTTGGTGTCCTTGCTCTAATCTTGTCTATTGGAATGAAATTTTACAACTTATGAAAATAATTTATACATATTTTCATATTTCTTAAGCAAGTATCACTGCAGGAAAGGAAACTGAAGTGAAGAGAGAGATTAAATGATTTACCAAAATTATACAGACAGTGAAGTGAAGCTCTAAGAGAGCAGACCACAGAGGACTTACACACCAGTGTGCTCCAAACCTAAACAACTGGAAGTACTTCTCTTGATCACGTGACAGGAGCAAATGAAGGGAAATATAAAAAGAAAATGGTTATGCAGAACCAAAAACAGGATAGGGTGACTATCTTACTAGATATAAGCCATCGAGATTATCTTATATAATATGTGCTAGATACCTTATAGAACCATAGGCACCCTGGCACTTCACTTTGTGATGCTTTGCAATAAGCAAACGTGTACTATTTCCAAAATTTCTACCACACTATAAAAACAGAATAAAAAATAGAGAGAGAATATAAAAACAGACTCAGATAGTGATTTTAAAAGCTTTTTCTTTTGAGCAAGTATGGAAGAACCAACAGGAAAGCAAAGAGTGAATAATAGTGTTTCAGTTCTGACTCTCAAGATAAGCTCTTCACTGAGAAGGTTTCAACCTGAATCACTGTATTTATAACCAGAACCAAGAAAATAAAGGATCAAATTAGTTATGAACAGGAAATGAAGACAGAAGAGAGTCACTCACAGTAAAAGGCCTGTCCACATTGGGATATGCTTACTTTTGCCATTGATCAAAAGCACTCATTATTGCAGAAGCACACCTGAAAGAGAATGAATAGAGCCAGTCCTCACAGTTTACCTCTGACCTAGATTCCAAAGAGTAGTTAAGGCTTGTTCTGATTATTGGGTGTGGTTAGAGGGAGAATTTGTCAAGTTGGCAATATATAAGGAGGATACTATAGGAGAGGCAGATACCAATCTCCCTGGAGTTTTTTCAGAGCTCTAGAATAATAACGATAGAGGCTGCACTTGATAGGGATGGGAGCATGGATGGGTAAAGTCTGACCAGGTAGAGAGCTCTAAGATAGCAGGTTAAAATTTCAAACTATCTTCTTACCAAATGGGCACTCTAAAGTGGAAATGAAAACAGAACTGGGGCCTCATCGGGCATTTTTTCAAAGGTATGAGGCTAGATGTTAAAGTAATGGTTTCAAAGGAAAAATCAACAAAGTCAAAGGTCCTCCTTAACCCTCTTAGGCTACAGAATGAGGAACTAAATGACTGAATAAAGCTATATTATTAAACCCTTCTGGATATAAGACAGTATCAAGATAAACAGGGAAGGAAATCAAGAATTTACCTGCATATTCTTAAGTACATAATAGGTCTGTATAAATCTGTCCTGAGAAAAAGGGAGATGAACAAAAATTCTGTCATTAAAAGGCATGAAATAAACACAGTATATGAAAGATAAATGAAAAAGATGTATGTCAGGAAACAAGAATGAATGACTACTCTCTATTCTCAGGAAAATAATGAAAAATTCTGTCTCTATAAATTATAAAATGAAATAAAACAACATAATGAATTAAAATTTGTAAATTTCATCTAATCCCAATCAAAACGCAAAGGGTTATTTTCTGGAACTTGACAAAAACAGTCACAGTATACACGAAAAATATCATTAACAGAATTCTGAAATAAATGAGCAAGGATGAGAGGTTAACCTTAAGAAATACCAAAACTTTAAAAACTGGCAATTAAAAGTGAGGTACTAGGGAAGAAATAAGTTGGAAAAAAACAAAGAATACAAAAACAACCCTGTGAAAAAAATAGTATATATTTTTAAAGTGGTATTTCAAATTAGTGAAAAGAAAGGATAAATGTCCCATAAATAGTATTGGGACAACTGACCAGAAATTTAAGAGAAAAATTAAATTGAATCCATAACACACAACTCCAGATTTCTAAATAGGACTAAAAAGGAAACATTTAAAAACATCAGCAGAATCACTTTAGCACAAATAATAACCTCCAGCTAAGTAAGCATGGTACCTGTGTCACAGACTACTTTTTATCCCCTCTATATCCATCTCTCCTTTTTAGCCAAGTGACAGAACTCTATTCCCCAACACTACACGAAAACGCACATTTTACCTGGACACTTCACGGTCAGTTGTCAGTTTCATCTTCCAAAGCTCTCTTGTACCTGCAACTAAGTTCTGGACAAGCTGATATGAACAAAGTGCTTTGTGCAACTTCCAAGTTATATTCTTAAAATAGGCTTACTATCCACTGCTTTCTCCCTTTGTGATGCTGGGAGAAAGCAAAGCAACAAATAGTACAGTCACTTTGGACTCGCATATAGAATTTATGTGGTAGGGATAAAAAAGCCATTCCTCAACCACTCCCCTCTGGCCTATTGTATGTAAAATAAATAAAGGTTTCTCTTACTTGGTAGTTTTGTTCTCTTAGCTATAGCAAGTCAGCTTATATTTTAATATCAAAGCTATAAAATATACAGGGAAAAAAAGATCTTAGTCCTTACAAAATGAAAATCTCATACAAGAACAATATATACAATTAAATTGATAGTTATTTATACCAAGTTAAACAACAGTTTGTAAACAACAAACTGTGAGAAATATATTTGCAACATACGTGGTAAAATTTTTATTTTCATGAATAAATAAAATAGGACATCCACCTAAAAGAATAGTGGACAAA
Source organism: Capra hircus (assembly GCF_001704415.2). Lineage (NCBI taxonomy): Eukaryota > Metazoa > Chordata > Mammalia > Artiodactyla > Bovidae > Capra > Capra hircus. The sequence goes on from NC_030809.1 coordinate 99,416,554, forward strand.
AAAATACAGGCAGGTAATTGTAGAGAAAACATAAATACCAAAGAAAATTGATGATGCTTTACATCTAATGTTCTAATAAACATTAATCTAAATAATATATAATTTTTTCCTTATCGCACTGGTAAGAATTAAAAGGGTGGGAAAATGCATACTCTCACACAGTTAATGAAAACAGAAATTGGAATAACTTTTCTGTAAGGAAATCTGCCAAAATATATAAAATTTACTGTATACACTCTTTGATCCAATAATTCTACTTCATCTTAAGGAAATAATCAGACACAGAGAGTTCTCACAGAAACATCTTTAACAGTGAAAAAAAAAGAAACTGCTATTTCCTGATAAAGAGATTGGCTTAACCAAGAATATATTTCTGGGTTAACCAGAAAAAGGGAGGGAATTTAGTTCAGGGAAAGGCCATACTATGACTGATTAAGGTGACAAGATTCAACATTATTTCTATTTTAAAACATACCTAGAATTAACCAAGACTGACTAGACTCTTCCTATACATACAATAATTAGAACTGGTAACTTGAATGATCAAGACTAAGGCAAAAGAAGTAGCTAAGAAATTTACTAGATACATCCAAACTTCATACTACTTTCAAAGTAACTTAAAGTAATTGAAAGAATTATTCAACATGAGAAAGGAACTCAGTTCAGTTCAGTCGCTCAGTCGAGTCCAACTCTTTGCGACCCCATGAATCGCAGCATCCCAGGCCTCCCTGTCCATCACCAACTCCGGGAGTTCACTCAGACTCAGGTCCATCAAGTCCGTGATGCCATACAGCCATCTCATCCTCGGTCATCCCCTTCTCCTCCTACCCCCAATCCCTCCCAGCATCAGAGTTTTTTCCAATGAGTCAACTCTTCTCATGAGGTGGCCAAAGTACTGGAGTTTCAGCTTTAGCATCAGTCCTTCCAAAGAAATCCCAGGACTGATCTCCTTTAGAATGGATTGGCTGGATCTCCTTGCAGTGCAAGGGACTCTCAAGAGTCTTCTCAAACAACACAGTTCAAAAACATCAATTCTTCGGCACTCAGCCTTCTTCACAGCCCAACTCTCACATCCATACATGACCACTGGGAAAACCATAGCCTTGACTAGATGGACCTTAGTCGGCAAAGTAATGTCTCTGCTTTTGAATATGCTATCTAGGTTGGTCATAACTTTTCTTCCAAGGGGTACGCGTCTTTTCATTTCATGGCTGCAGTCACCATCTGCAGTGATTTTGGAGCCCAGAAAAATAAAGTCTGACACTGTTTCCACTGTTTCCCCATATATCACCCATGAAGTGATGGGACCAGATGCCATGATCTTCATTTTCTGAATGTTGAGCTTTAAGCCAACTTTTTCACTCTCCTCTTTCACTTTCATCAAGAGGCTTTTTAGTTCCTCTTCACTTTCTGCCATAAGCGTGGTGTCATCTGCATATCTGAGGTTAGTGTATTTCTCCTGGCAATCTTGATTCCAGCTTGTGTTTCTTCCAGTCCAGCGTTTCTCATGATGTACTCTGCATAGAAGTTAAATAAGCAGGGCAACAATAGACAGCCTTGACGTACTCCTTTTCCTATTTGACACTAGTTTGTTGTTACATGTCCAGTTCAAACTGTTGCTTCCTGACCTGCATACAGATTTCTCAAGAGGCAGGTCAGGTGGTCTGGTATCCCATCTCTTTCAGAATTTTCCACAGTTTATTGTGATCCACACAGTCAAAGGCTCTGGCATAGTCAATAAATGTGAAAAGAAGAGAGGCGAAAAACAAAGGATAAAAGGAAAGATATAAGCATCTGAATGCAGAGTTCCAAAGAATAGCAAGAAGAGATAAGAAAGCCTTCTTCAGCAACCAATGCAAAGAAATAGAGGAAAACAACAGAATGGGAAAGACTAGAGATCTCTTCAAGAAAATTAGAGATACCAAGGGAACATTTCATGCAAAGATGGGCTCGATAAAGGATAGAAATGGTATGGACCTAACAGAAGCAGAAGATATTAAGAAGACGTGGCAAGAATACACGGAAGAACTGCACAAAAAAGATCTTCATGACCCAGATAATCACGATGGTGTGATCACTCATCTAGAGCCAGACACCCTGGAATGTGAAGTCAAGTGGGCCTTAGAAAGCATCACTACGAACAAATCTAGTGGAGGTGATGGAATTCCAGTTGAGCTATTTCAAGGTGGCTCAGACGGTTAAGCGTCTGTCTACAATGCAGGAGACCTGGGTTCGACCCCTGAGTCTGGAAGATCCCCTGGAGAAGGAAATGGCAATGCACTCTAGGACTATTGCCTGGAAAATCCCATGGACAGAGGAGCCTGGTAGGCTACAGTCCATGGGGTTGCAAAGAGTCGGACACGACTGAGAGACTTCACTTCACTTCAAAAGCTGATGCTGTGAAAGTGCTGCACTCAATATGCCAGCAAATTTGGAAAACTCACCAGTGGCCACAGGACTGGAAAAGGTCAGTTTTCATTCCAATCCCAAAGAAAGGCAATGCCAAAGAATGCTCAAACTACCGCACAATTGCACTCATCTCACACGCTGCTAAAGTCATGCTCAAAATTCTCTAAGCCAGGCTTCAGCAATACATGAACCATGAACTTCCTGATGTTCAAGCTGGTTTTAGAAAAGGCAGAGGAACCAGAGATCAAATTGCCAACATCTGCTGGAGAAAGGAACTAGTAGTTCATTTATATCAGAGGACTTAAGTGATTTAAGGAAAGCTGTATTTTTCATAATTCCTTTTGTCTCTATAATGAAAAAGAGTGGGTTACACAAAGTTAAATATTTTCTTTTCTGCAGTAAACTGCATTAGTGAAAGTTGCTCAGTTGTGTCTCTTTGCAATCCCAGGGACTATACAGTCCATGGAATTGTCCAGGCCAGAATACTGGAGTGGGTAGCCTCTTTCCCTTCTCCAGAGGATCTTCCCAACCCAGGGATCAAACCCAGGTCTCACACATTGCAGGCAGATTTTTTACCAGCTGAGTCACCAGGGAAGCCCAAGAACACTGGAGTGGGTAGCCTATCCCTTCTCCAGTGGATTTTCCAACCCAGGAATTAAACTGGGGTTTCCTGCATTGAAGGCAGATTCTTTACCAGCTGAGCTACCAGGGAAGCCTGTACACTTCAAAGAGAAACTTGATTGAATCCTAACTTTTCCTCACCTTGCAACTAACTGCCTACCAAGACATAGCATACTGACATAAAGAAAAACCTAAAGACATACCAATGTTACCTTATCATAGTATCAACATACAAAATATATTTTCCTTATAAAAAATTCAAGTCTCTAACTTTTCTATTTGAATTCAGGAAAAAGTACTAAATGAAGATTAAATTCAAAGCAACAGGAGCAACATGGGACAAGAATTAAGAAACAAAGGGTATGGTTTCAATTTCCTACTACCTCAGTCTCAATTTCCTTACAAGTAACATAAGAAGAATGAGCACAGCTACAAATACTTTTAATAGAGAATCAGTAAAATGACATGTGCTTTGAAAGAATTACAGGCCTCATGAAAATATTGGTCAGGAAATTCTGAACATAATTTACCCTCTCTGGAGATTCATAATACACTCTACAGCAGAAAATATTTAAATTTGTATAACCTACTGTTAATTATAATTAGAGATAAACTGTCAAAAAATTATTAAAAATTAAACATCACTGTGCAATTTTACAAAGAAGACACTTCATTCATTGACATTTTAGATCTCTGTGACACAAGTTCAAAGGGATAAATTACAGGATAACTTAGACATTAACTAGCTTTTTTTTTATTTTTTACCTACGCTTACTTGTCCTTCTGTATTTACAGGGAACTGATTCCAGGACCCACAAGGATACCAAAATCTGAAAAGGCTCAAGTCCTTGATATAAAGTGGCACAGTATTTGCTAATCTATGTACATCCTCCAGTATACTTTAAATCATCTCCAGATTATTTATAATACCTAACACAAAGTAAATGCTATGTAAATAGTAGTAAATACAATGTGAATGCTATGTAAATAGTTGCCAGTTCAACAAATTCAAGTTCTGCTTTCTGGTACTTTTTGGAATTTCTTTTTCCTAAATATTTTCAGTCCAAGGCTGGTTGAATCCATGGATGTGGAACCCATGTATATGGACGGCCAACCATATATATACATTTATTTATATATGTGCATTCATGCTCAGTCATGTCCCACTCTCTGTGACCCAATGGACTGTAGTCCACCAGGCTCCTCTGTCCATGGAATTTTCCAGGCAAGAATACTGGAGCGAGTTGCCATTTACTCTTTCAGGGGATCTTCCTGACCCAGGGATCAAACAGACCTCTCTTAGGTCCCCTGCACTGGAAAGTAGATTCTTTACCACTGAGTCACCTGGGAAGCACCTGCTGCTGCTGCTGCTAAGTCGCTTCAGTCGTGTCTGACTCTGTGAGACCCCATAGACAGCAGCCCACCAGACTCCCCTGTCCCTGGGATTCTCCAGGCAAGAACACTGGAGTGGGTTGCCATTTCCTTCTCCAATGCATGAAAGTGACAAGTGAAAGTGAAGTCGCTCAGTGGTGTCCAACTCTTAGCGACCCCATGGACTGCAGCCAACCAGGCTCCTTCACCCATGGGATTTTCCAGGCAAGAGTACTGGAGTGGGGTGCCATTGCCTTCTCCGGGGAAGCACCTCGTCATATGCAAATAAAAAGGTCTGAAAAGATACACAGTAAACATTTTTAAGAGTGATTTTGGAAATGGCAATTGGCAGGGCCAAAGGGGATACATTTACTTTATAAACTGATGGATTTGAGTTTTTCCAAATGAAAGTATATCTGTAATAAAAACAAGTAGCCAAGAAAAAATATAAATGCACTAGGGCAGTTCCCACTACTTAAAAGTGAATCTTTTCACAACAGAAATATACTGGCTATTTTATAAATGCGAATTTTCATGCATTTTTTTATAACATGTTATATTTCCAAGTTACTGAATTAAAGCCTTCCTAAACTATTAATTGAAACCTTACCTGTAATAAATACAAATTGCAAAAAACTTAAATTCTGATAATAATAAACAGTTGAGGACTAAAGATCAGCCCTAGAGAATTTTTTGCTGCTATTGATTTTATTAATTTCTACATAGTTTCATAAGAATTTTGAAAGTTTACTCAACAAAATGATAGGTACAATTATAAAGTATCCATAGCAACTAAAAACATACTTGTAAACATAAGCGAAAATTTTCCAGTGTTACTTTGTTATGATTATACTTCTGTAAAACGAGAAGCATTTTTTTTTATAAATCAAACAAATATATGCAACCATGTGTGCTAAACCCTGAAGAAACAGACTGAGAAGTTGCAGCACTTGCCTATCAAGCTTATAGTCAAGTGAAAGAGAGACAAGTAAATCAATTATAACAACACGAGATTCATTTATTTCACGAAAAATGTACTCAGTGCCTACCAGGTGCCAATTGCTGTCTAGATACTATTTGCTAGTGAACCAAAACAAAAATAATTTTTGCCTTCTTCTGCAGAAAAACTATAATAAAAATATTTGAAGGGTGTAAGTGCCATGAGAAAAAACAGAGCATAAAAAGGAATAAAGAGTAAGTGAAAGGTGAAGGGTTTCCAATTTTGGTTAGGGTATTAAAGAAAGGAGTCACCAACCCTTTCAAGCAGTGGTTGAAAGAAATAAGAACAAGCCATAAGGTTATCTGAAAGAAAGAAAGTATAGTCGCGCAGTCATGTCACATGATGAGAAAAAGCTAAGGGGCTGTATGGATGATCAGTGGTGGTCTGGTCGCTAAGTCGTGTCCGGCTCTTGTGACCCCGTGGACTGTAGCCTGCCAGGCTCCTCTGTCCATGGGATTCTCCAGGCAAGAATACTGGAGTGAACTGCCATTTTCTTTTCTGGGGGATCTTCCCAAGCCAGAAATCAAACCCAGATGATCGTGCAGGGTCTTACAGGTTATTGCAAGGATTTCCATATAGGTTGATTTGTTTTTTAGACTTTATTTTTTTAAAGCAGTTTGTAGTTAGTATTGGAAGCTCTAGCCAGAGCTGTTAGATAAGAAACAGAAAAAAAAAAAAAAGACATCTAAATAAAAAAGGAAGGAGTAAAACTGTCTCTACTTACAGGTGACATATTATATACAGAAAACCATAAAGATTCTACCAAAAATAAACCAGTCACAATTGAAAAACAAGATTCAGTAAAGCTTCAGGATACAAAATCAATATGCAAAATTCTGTTGTGTTTCTATACACTAAAAGTGAACTATCAGAAAGAGAAGTTAAGACAACAAGGTCCTACTGTATAGCATAGAGAACTATATTCAGTGTCCTGTGATAAACCATAATAAAAAAGAGTATTAAAAAAAGTATTAAATAAAAAAGAGTATTAAAAAAAAAAACAACTGGTGATCCAATTGTTAAGACTCCAGGCTCCCAATGCAGAGGGCCTGGGTTCTATCCTTGACAAGGGAATTAGATTCCACACGCCACAAGCAAAGATCCCGGATGCCACAACAAAGACCTGGTGTGACCAAATTAATTAATTAACTTTTTAAAAGTTAAAATCAGAACCACTATATGCCCCAACAATTCCACGTCTGGGTATTTATCCAAAGAAAATGAAAATACTAACTGGACCACATATATGCACCCCTATGTTCACTGTAGCAATATTTACAACAGCCAAGACATAGAAACAACCTGTGTCAACTGTCTAACAATGGTTAAAGAAAAAAAAATTAAAATATATAGGTAGATAAGATTATTCAGCAATAAAAAAGAAGGAAATTCTGCCATCTGTGATGCGTATGTACCTTGAGGGAATTATGCTAACTAAAATATGGCAGACAAAGATTAATGCCATATGATCTCACTTCTATATGGAATTTTAAAAAAGAAAAAATAACATATACACAATAAAAACCACCAAACTTATAGATACAGAGAACACATTGGTGGTTGCCAGAGGCAACAGATGAGGCAGGGGGTGGGGGGGAGGGGGTGCTTAAACAGATGAAGAGAATCATATACAAACCTCATGGGATATAACGTAGAGTATGGTCAGTCAGTCATGTCAGACTCTTTGTGACCCCAAGGACTGCAGCACGCTGGGCTTCCCCTGTCCATCACCAACTCCTGGAGCTTGCTTAAACTCATGTCCATTGCGTCAGTGATGTCATCCAACCATCTCATCCTCTGTCATCCCCTTCTCCTCAGGCATTCAATCTTTCCTAGCTTCATAGTCTTTTCCATTAGAAAAGACAGTCAGTTCTTCGCATCAGGTGGCCAAAGCATTGGAACTTCAGTTTCCAAATCAGTCCTTCCAATGAACACCCAGGACTGATCTCCTTTAGGTTGGACTGGTTGGATCTCCTTGCAGTCCAAGGGACTTGCAAGAGTCTTCTCCAACACCACAGTTCAAAAGCATCAATTCAGGACTGATTTACTTTAGGATTGACTAATTTGATCTCCTTGCAGGTCCAAGGGACTCTCAACACTACAGTTCAAAAGCATCCAGTCTTTGGCACTCAGCTTTCTTTACAGTCCAACTCTCACATCCAAACATGACTACTGGAAAAACCATAGCTTTGACTAGACAGACCTTTGTTGGCAAAGTAATGTCTCTGCTTTTAATATGCTGTCTAGGTTTGTCATAGCTTTTTTTCCAAGGAGCAAGCATCTTTTAATTTCATGGCTGCAGTCACCATCTGCAGTGATTTTGGAGCCCCAAAACACAAAGCCTGTCACTGTTTCCATTGTTCCCCCACCTATTTGCCATGAAGTGATGGGACTGGATACCATGAGCTTAGATTTTTGAATGCTGAGTTTCAAGCCAGCTTTCTCACTCTCCTCTTTCACTTTCATCAAGAAGCTCTTCAGTTCCTCTTCCCTTTCTACCATAAGTGTGGTGTCATCTGCATATCTGAGGTAACTGACATTTCTCCCGGCAATCTTTATTCCAGCTTGTGCTTCACTCAGCCTAGCATTTCACATGATGTACTCTGCATATAACTTAAATAAACAAGATGACAATATACAGCCCTGATGTACTCCCTTCCCAACTTGGAACCAGTCCGTTGTTCCATGTCTGGTTCTAGTGTTGCTTCTTGATCTGCATACAGATTTCTCAGGAGGCAGGAATGGTGGTCTGGTATTCCCAACTTTTGAAGAAATTTCCAGTTTGTTGTGATCCACACAGTCAAAGGTTTTCATGTAGTCAATGAAGCACATGTTTTCTAGATTCTCTTGCTTTTTCTATGACCCAGTGGATGTTGGCAATTTGATCTCTGGTTCCTCTGCCTTTTCTAAATACAGCTTGTATATCTGGGAGTTTTCTGTTCACGTACTGTTGAAGCCTAGCTTGAAGGATTTTGAGCATTATCTTGCTAGCATGTGCGACAGGGCAATTGTGTGGTAGTTTGAGCATTCTCTGGCATTGCCTTTCTTTGGGAATGGAATGAAAACTGACCTTTTCCAATCTGCTGAGTTTTCCAAATTTGCTGGCATATTGAGTGCAGCACAAAACATGGCCCACTGGAGAAGGGAACAGCCAACCACTTCAGCATTCTTGCCTTGAGAACCCCATTAACAGTGAAATTTAATTATCCATATTTAAATATTCTAAATAAACCAGTTAAGATACTTTCCCTCTTCTTTTAATAAGAGTCTATCTTTCTTCTGATACTCAGAATCACCTAACGAATCCAGACACTTCCCATGTATTAGTTTTATGGCTGGAATATGGTGATGCTGTCATTAAAGGCTAGGACTTTGTCCCTGGGTTAAATGGCACCAGCCAGATGGCTTTGAAGTTTTCCAGCTCTCTCTTCTTATGAGAAGGCTTGTCAGCTGTACCTGCTTCTTGCCTGAATGCTTACCTAAAGTCTTACTGACCTAAATAAATGGCTTTCTTCTTTACATCCCACTTATCCCACATTTTAACAAAAGTAACCTTTACATTTCTCATTAAGAAACTTTTTTAAGTATGAGGAAAGCAGATTTAATAGTCAGAATTTAAATGTATTAATAAATAATTTTGCATGGCAAATATGTAATTATTGCTTTTACAGTAATACAGATATTTATTTCACAGTTCCAACTTTAACATTAAAAATCATATTAAGAAAGTTCTACTACATTTAACTAATAAGTTATTGAGGATCTAGAGTTTGTGGTAATTATATTATGATCAGAAGTTACATTAAGCATAGCAAAACAGGATTTGAGGATGTAGAGGATCTCAAAAGTAAAAGTTATTACTTGACTCTGAAAAATACCTGCTTTCATTTTGTGACTTTGTTTGGGTTTTTGTGTGGAAGGTGCCAGGCTTTACACAAATCTGCTGAGTAGAAGTAATCAAATAATCTAATTTTATATACAGCTCAGCTTTTTCTTGAGAATTATTATTAAGCTTATTGTCAAACTACCTTAAAATGTAACTAATCTTTAGTTGAACCAGTTTAGTAACTTTAGGCGTATAAATATCTTACTTAAAAAAAAAAAATAAGCAAAATCACTAATTATTCTCCCTGTCTATATCCAAAAACCACTGGCATAAGTGAATTATTTTGAACATTAAAACATTTAGTCAGTTTTAAAGAATAACCAAAAATGCATTAAAAATTAAAATTATTCAATACAAAATATAGACTAGAATAATATAACTGTGCATGCATGCTTAGTAGGTCAGTCCTATCCAACTCTTTGCAACCCCATGGACTGCAGTCACTAGGTTCCTCTGCACATGGAATTTTTCAGGCAAGAACACTGAAGCAGGTTGCCATTTCCTACTCCAGGGTATCTTCCCAACCCAGAGATTGAACCCATGTCTCTTGCATCTCTCACATTGGCAGGTGGATTCTTTACCACTAGCCACCTGGGAAGCCCCACTATAAACTCTAAGTAATATAAATTAAAATATAACAACTTTCCAGGTAATATTTCAATCCTACAAGGTCTTACATGTGTTAAGTTCATGTCTAAGAAATGAAAATGTCTCTCTCTTCTCCCTCTAAATCTTCCACAGTGCTAAGAGAGATACCTTTTTGAAACCTACATCTAACTAAATCTAATCATATTTTCCCCCTTTCTAAATACTTGCAAGCTTCTTCAATGCTTTATTTAAGCATCATCTTCCAACATTATTTGCTGACACTTCCTACAATGCCTGAGTTCTTTTAAGACTGTCTGTGCCTTCTCTCTTTTTCTACCTGGACATACATCAATTAATTCTTCAAAATTTGATCAGGGGATTTCCCCAGAAGTCCAATGGTTAAGACTTCGCCTTCCAGTGCAGGGGGTACAGATTTGACCCATGGTTGGGGAGTTAAGATCTCACATGTCTTCCAGACCAAAAAAAAAAAAAAAAACTAAAACAGAAGCAATATTATTATAGCAAATTCAATAAAGACTTAAAAAAGAGAACTTAAAAGAAATTTGCTCAGATGGTACACCCACGCAAATAAATGCTAGGATATCAACTTGTTTAATCACTAATATTTATTAACTATGGTTATACTACCAAGTTTAAGGTCCAGTGCTATCTGTTGTAAATATATAACTTTTAGATGAAAAAACACGGGCAGTCCTTTCCCTCAAAGAGTTTAACAAAATGATGACTTTCTCCCTAAACCCTTATCCCTCTCACAGCTACCTCTTTACAAGAAATCTAAGTGTTCTGATGTACTTATCATACTTCATTGTAATTATTTATATAACTCTTTCCTCCTACTGGGCTTTCTTGGTGGCTCAGATATTAAAGAATCTGCCTGCAATGTAGGAGACCTGGGTTCGATCCCTGGGTCAAAAAGATCCCCTGGAGAAGGGAATGGCAACCCACTCCAGTATTCGTGTCTGGAAAATCCCATGGACACAGGAGCCTGATGGGCTACTGTCTATGGAGTCACAAAGAGTTGGACACAACTGAACAACTAATCTGGAGAAGGAAATGGCAACCCCCTCTAGTACTCTTGCCTGGAGAATCCTGTGGACAGAGGAGCCTGGTAGGTTGCTGTCCATGGAGTCGCACAGAGTCGGACACGATTGAAGCGACTTAGCATGCATGCATGCATTGGAGAAGGAAATGGCAACCCACTCCAGTATTCTTGCCTGGAGAATCCCAGGGACAGAGGAGCCTGGTGGGCTGCCATCTATGTGGTCGCACAGAGTCAGACACGACTGAAGTGACTTAGCAGCAGCAGCAGCAGCACAGCAACTAATCTATGAATTAACTGTGAGTTTTCTTAAAACACAGTAACTCTAAAATATGACTTTAGCTCTGTGTTTCACAGTTACTGCTATTATCTTAGATGGGACAATTGATTGGAGTGAGGCTGCTCCAAACCTTACAGATGGTTAACAATGTCAATAGTTCTCCTTCAGTCATTGTGAAATTAAAGCATCCTACATACTTATAAGTGCCCCCTAGATAAATGATTCTCCTCTGAGATGATAACGCCTGCTTAATTTTATGACTTCATTCAACTTTGTTTGCAAATAAATCTACTTCATTGAAAACAGTTGCTACGCATATTTAAAATTTAAAATACATGTAATATAAACAGATTAATATTAAATCAAATATGAGGTACAGATTTAATATTTAGCCTCTCTAACTTAAGGAGATATACATAAGCAAAAAGACTAAACAATTCATTTAAATGCAGGAAAAATCATAGAGAGTCCAATCTAGGGGAAAATACTGGCTATCTACCAAGGAGAAGGCAATGGCACCCCACTCCAGTACTCTTGCCTGGAAAATCCCACGGTTGGAGGAGCCTGGTAGGCTGCAGCCCATGGGGTCACGAAGAGTCAGACACGACTGAGCGACTTCACTTTCACTTTCATGCACTGGAGAAGGAAATGACAACCCACTACAGTTTTCTTGCCTGGAGAATCCCAAGGACAGGGGAGCCTGGTGGGCTGCTGTCTATGGGGTTGCACAGAGTCAGACATGACTGAAGCGACTTAGCAGCAGCACCAAGGTTTTAACTGGAATATAATTTGAGAGAGATGTGCATAGACTCAGATGTGACCAGACAGCTTCAAAGAACTGCTTGGAAAAATCAACTTGGTATCTTGCTTATAAGGCTCCAGGCAAAGTAATTTTTAAAATGAACTTATATGGTCAATCATTATTCTTGCTGTACTTATTTGCAATTTGTATTATCTCTGGGGAATGATTATATCTAGGGAAAAGTGGGAGTGACTGTAGAGAGAAAAATTATCTTTGCACCTTTGTAGACTTTAGATTATAGTCCTCTTAATGTCTTTGAGCTTTTGTTTTATATATACACGTGTGTGTGTGTGTGTGTGTGTGTGTGTGTGTGTGTGTGTACAGACTGGACTATATCTGAATTCTAGTTTCCTCAACATTTGGCTAGACTTACCAAACATTTCCCATTTTCTCCCACACCTCTGATTTGGAATCACTAAGAATAAAGTCAACCTTGGGGTCCCAAACACCAACTGCTCCTAACCACTGATATTGCTATAAAATTAGAAGGTATTGAGCCTTGGGTACACAGCTGAAAAAGGGCCTACCTGATACCTGATCCTAAACAAACAATGGAGACCTACAAATTAAACTGACAAAGAGAAGTTGTTGATATCAATGTAGACTGCTTCTGCCCAAGATGCCTGATCAAGACTCCCTACTTTGGCTAAACATGAAATCTTTTCAATTTTTCTTTCTTTCCTTTATGCTGACATTGGCCTGAAAGATAACATCTTCATCTGTATCTCCCAGGCTACTGCTAAGGGAAGCAGATCTCTGGAATTTAGAATAACTTTTTATTTCAGGCTAGAAGAAAATCTAACTTCCTTCTGATTTGAACAGACAATTATGCTCTGATAGAATTTATATTTGTCTGTGATTATTCTCCTACTTGGGCTTTTGAATGCTTAGATGGCTGGTGCTCAGCTGGGGAATGCTTCTCAGGTTATTTAACTATGTCCCTAACTGTTCTAAAAAGGAAAGAAAAAAAAACCAACAACCTACCAGGAGGATTTTCATGATACAGGGTTTGCTTCCTTTGGCAGGGGTATATTTCCCTGGTTAGGAGTAAATATGAATGAGAATATAATCAGAAATCTCTCCTTAGCTCTTGAAAGTACTACAGAATTTGCTGCTGATAAAGCATTAGCTGCCCAGAAAAGATCCTAACACTCTCTGGCCAAAGTTGTTCTTGATAATATAATAGCCCTTGATTACCTTCTAGCTAAGCAAGAAAGGCATGTGTGCTACGGCCAACACCACCTGTTGTATCAGGACTGATAATTCTGGGCAAGTTAAAACACAACTACATAAGACCACTGAGTAAGCCACTTGACTTAAAAGGGTGACTCTTCAAGGAGGTCTTTCTTTGATTGGTTTGGGTCTTGGGAATCAGGGCTCCGAAGTACACTCCATACAGTGGCAACTATCCTGCTTACAGTAAAATCATAATAATCTCCCTGATGTTGTAGTTTCTCAAAAACTTTAAATGTGTTTTGAAGCAGCTAACTGCCAAGCAAATGATATCCCTAAGGTTGGAACGTCAGAAAAGCAACCAAGAGAACGACCAACTTAAAATCCATAACCTGGAAATGTGATCCATAGATGTCATGGAGATTAACCAAAAACTTCATGCCACACCAAGGATCAACAAAGCTGCAAATTCACTGAGAGTGACACTAATACATTAATTTTTACTCAAATCTCTCTATTAAGCTGAGAGTCTGATCAAAGGGGAGGGAATTATTAAAAGAGAAAACCACAGGCCCAAAATGGCATCGCTTGTGCTAAAGCCCGTAATACCAAACCTAGACTTAAGACCTGACATTGGAAGTTATACACTTCCCCAGAAATACAATCTTAACCAGTTCATAATGTTCTAGTCTGCACCAATGAGGTAATCTGTCACATGAGCCTTCTCCATCTAACACCCTCCTCAGAAGAAAAAGAAGCAATCTGCACCATAAAAAATCCCTGTCTTCCTTTGACCTCAAAAAGATGTCCTGGCCTAAAAACATTCTTTCTTTTCTCATGTTAGTTGCTTCCTTGCCCCACCCTTCTTCTTATAAAAACCGTTCATTTTGTACAACCCCTTGGAGTGCCCTTCTGGTTGCTAATGGGATGCTGCCCAATTCATGAACTGCCTAAAAAAGCCAATTAGATCTTCCCCCCAAAAGTATAATTTATTAAGGAAAAATAAGAAAAATTTGCTAAATACTAACACTAATATTTAATATACGAATTGAGACTAGAGACACCCCCGTGGGGTTGAATGTTATGCATCACATATGTTATCCAAGCTATTCTGTGGGAAGACTGAGTTGTACACGGTAGAGGAGTTCACAATGTTATCCTTAATCATTTGGTCACCACATCACAACGGTAAACCAGATTTTACAAATTATATCATCTACAGTGGGCCCTCCATACCCTCCAGCCCACAGGTGCATGTACGATCCATGGTTGGTTCAATCTGTGGATACAGAGGGCTAACTAAGGGACTTGAGCACCTATGGATTTTGGAACTGATGGAGGTCCTGGAAACAATCCCCACCAGATACGGCAACATGACTGTATTTTAAACCAACTGTCACAAAATAAGAGGGGCGTAAAAAGATCCCTTTAAAAAAATTGATGGATTAAATAGCCATGGTCTAAATGTTTGTGTTCCACCCTCTCCAAATTTATGCCGAAATTCTAACCCACAATGTGATGGTATTTAGAGGGAGGGCCTCTGGGAGATAATTAGTTACCAGCCCAAACTGACCCTATCCTGTTTCTAAAAACATACTGAGCTGCTTTTTAAGAAAGTAAAGAACCATCAATCACACAGCTGAAGCATGTGAAGAGGAGAAAATTTGATCTCAAATTCACCGGGAACTATGAAACCAAAGGACTGGGACATGACCGGAACCTGAACACCAGAACCAGTTCAGAAGCAAAGGGTCCGTTATCCAGGAAGATCTGATGTCAAACCCCCTTTATCATAATAGCCAGGTTCCAAAGCCCCCACATGAAAGATCCACATACCAACACTACCAGTTAACTCATAAAAGCTTGAGCAAACCCCCAGATGTAGGAGATAGATTTGAGTTGAGCCCTGCCTGCTCCTGTCTCTTTGCCAGCCGACATCACAATAAAGCTTTTTCTTTTCTCAAAAACCTGAACCATAGTATCAGCTACTATGTGACTTGGGCAGTGACCCCATACTAGGTACCACTAGAACATGAGGCAGAGCCTTTATGAATAGGATTAGGGCCTATATGAAAAGAAACCCCAGAGAGCTCCCTTGCTCCCTCCACAACAGGAGGCCACAACAAAACAAAGATGGCCACGGTCTATGGAACCAGGGATCAGAGCTTAGAATCCGCCAGCACCGCAATCTCACAGCTTCCAGAACTGTGAGAAACAAATTTCTGTTTTTTATAAGCCACCTAGTCTATGGTTTTCTGTTATAGCAGGCTAAACGGACTAAGAATATAATACTAGTAAGAAAAGCATAAGAAACAACATAAAAATGCCAAAGCTGATGCCCCTGTTCCAAGTTATCAGCCACATTATGAGGAAAAAACTAGGATGATCTCAGTCATAACTAACTATAAGTTTAACAATACATTATTTAAAATATAGACACTGACTATTGTTAACAACTATCCCCCTAAATGTTCAATGTACTTTGAGAAACTGGTTAATAATATAAAGTCATCATTATCAAAATATTTCAAGAGCCTATTCATATCATCTTTATCTCCTTTTATTTTCATTTACTTTATTTAGTATATTGTATATCATATTAACTTTTGACTCATTAACATAAATTTACATATATGGATGATTTATGCTGCAAAACATTTTTACTGATAGGGAAGCACAATCAAAAATATTTCTGAGTAAGACTATTAATACAGAAGACAGGAGCCTAAAAATCATGTAGTCTAAGAAGAATTACAGCAAACCAGATTTAAAGACAATACCCAAACAAAGGTCACCCAGCAAGAAACAACTACAGTTGAACCTCAGTATCCACAGCTTCCACATCCACAGGTCCCATATTCACAGATTCATCAACTAAGGATCAAAAAACCTTTGGGAAAAAAATTCCAGAGTTCCAAAATGAAAAATTTGAATTTGCCCCAAATCTAGCAACTATTTACATAGCAGTTATGTCATATTTACAACTATTTCCATAGCATTAGGTATTATAAGTAATCTAGAAATGATTGAAAGTATACAGAAGGACATGCATGGGCTGTATGAAAATACTATGCAATTTTACAGAAGGCATCCACAGATTCTGATATCCACAAAGGTCCTAGGAACACTGCCCAACCTAGGAACCACTGTTTTGTTAATTACCTACTCAAAGGATAATGAGGTGGAAGTTCTTCAAAACCAAACAAAAATACCGCTTCTTTGAGAATAATTTAATATAAGAATTAAAATTTTTAAAGTTAATCACCAGAGGAAGGAAACTTTAATTTAGGTTTCTAATGCAAAAATGCTAAAAGGTATACAATTTGTTAATTGCCAAAAAAAGAAAAAAGCCAGGGGGAAAAAATGAAGGAAAAAAACTTCTAGAAATCTCTAGTAATTAATCTATTCCCAATATGGACATTACCAAATGTATCTATATATTTCATGAGGAAAACAAAAAATGCAAAGAAACACTTTTTAAAAACTGCTGCTGCTGCTGCTGCTGCTGCTAAGTCACTTCAGTCGTGTCCGACTCTGCATGACCGAGCCCACCAGGCTCCCCCATCCCTGGGATTCTCCCGGCAAGAACTCTGGAGTGGGATGCCATTTCCTTCTCCAAAGCATGAAAGTGAAAAGTGAAAGTCGCTCAGTCGTGTCCGACTCTGTGCGGCCCCATAGAGGGCAGCCCACCAGGCTCCCCTGTCCCTGGGATTCTCCAGGCAGGAACACGGGAGTGGGTTGCCATTTCCTTCTCCAATGCATGAAGTGAAAAGTGAACGAGAAGTCGCTCAGTCGTGTCTTACTCCTAGCGACCCCATGGACTGCAGGCCACCAGGCTCCTCCATCCATGGGATTCTCCAGGCAGCTAATTAGCCTTAAAACATAACATTTTAACTTTTTTTTTTTTTTTGGCTACACCTTGTGGCTTGTGGGATCCTAGTTCCCTGAACAGGAATTGAACCCACCTCCAGAAGTGAAAGCATGGAGTCCTAACTAATCACTGGACCACCAGGGAAGTTCCTAAAATTTAACTATTTCAAAATATTTACTTATTAAAATGATAAACAAATAACAGTCTGATTAAATTTAACAATATTTTTAATTCCTTCTTCTCAGAGCTTAAGATCTATATCTGTTTTTCAAGGTTCACTTAAATAATGTGTAAAAAAAAAATTGATCATGGTAGGCCAACATCAAATATCAAAACTCATTCCCTAGATATCTATTATTTTAATATCTATGAAAAGCATATTATAAGCATTTTAATGTATAACTGTGTGGAGTGGTAAGTGTCTAACATTTTTACAAGAATGAAGAGCTCTTTTCCAAGTTATCAGAAAAGCTCTTTCTAGCAAATAAATCTGAAGCAAATGAGAGTTAAGTTTCTGATTTTTTCCCCACTCTGAGTCAACAGGCCTTGTGTTGCCTGCTTATTTCTATTAAAATAGGAACAGTGATGGGACACGACAACCACAGGCGATGAGTCAGAATGCTCATTAATTTCAGTTGCTGGTTGTCTTGGAAGTTCCCTAGTCCACTTCTGTTACTATGGTAACAAAGGTAAAATTAGGAAGCAGAGCAAATAATTTAAGGTAACAGATAAGTGGGGAGAGTCAGGTATTAAATGGCATATGCAGTAATTTAACTTTAAGAAAATCTAAAATGTAAAAAGGAAAAAGGAAATCCCAGTTCATACAATCTTAAAGACACTCAAAGGGAGGATCCTACTAGTCCACTATTCTTCCTTTGATTGGTTTCACTGAAAAGTATTTATACTTTACTTTTATCTTTTCTAACAATTTGACTCTACTCCCACCATGGGTGGCCAAGAAACTAAATAAATAAAACTTAGGATAACCAAGTGTGGATTCACTTTCTAGTGCAAAATTCACAGCATTAGATTTATGGGTTTTAAATATGATAATATATTTTGTGATCTGAAATAGAACTTCAAGACTTTTTCTTGTAAATAGTAATTCTAATGACTATTTAAGTCAGGCAAAGCAGCTATCTTCAAGAATGAAAATAAACCTTCTGCTAATACTAATATGAAGTGATATAAACTTCATCACTCACTCTAGGGGAAGCAAACTGCCACATTAGAAGCAGCATTGTGGAAATGACCATGTGACAAAGAACTGAGGCCTCCTGCCAAAGCCAACAAGGAACTGAGCCCTGCAAGTAATCTGTAAGCTTGGCAGCAGATCCTACAGAACAGTTAAGACTAGAGATGACTGCCATCTCAACAGGAGACTGGACAGACACCTCAAAAGAAGACCTGAGCTAAAACCACCTAAATGATCCCAGACTCCTGACCCATAGAAATCAAGTTGTTTTAAGCTGCTAAATCTTAGAAATTGTTTGCTGAACGGAGTTAATTAGATAATGAAGTGTCTTATTCATCTGCTTTCTCCCATTGCAACTCTAAGAGTTTCTTGCTTTTAGCAAATACTTAATAAATATATGCCAAAATAAGGCACAAAAATATGATGCAGTTTGGTCAAATTCCTACCAAATGGACTTGTACAACCGCTAAGGGAAACAGAAAAGTTATAAGCCTTCATCTCCCTGTAACAAATGGCATAATTTTTTTAAAGTTCATTTATAAAACATACGATGTCTAATCTGTAAACATCAGAAAATAAAGAGTATGTTCAAATCTATACTTCAACTCTATCTTACCACTATTTTCCACAGTGAACATTCAAACATTTTTGCATCTTTATCTATAGATAATCTGAAATGTATCTGTCGTTTTGTGTATCCAAATCTTATCTCTCTTATAAAAATGTTCCTAAGAAGAAAACATGTGGAAGAGTTTAACAAAAGCAAACGAAGATTGTTGTTCTCCTATCTAGAACATCTTATCAAGCTACCTGTGCCTTTCATTATCTTTTCTTTGGTGGTAATTATATACATAACATATTATTTACCACTGTAACAATTTTTAAATGTACATTTCAGTGGCATTTAGTACATTCATAATATTGTACAGTAGCAACACCATCTATTTCTAGGCCTTTCACTGTCTTTAAACCAGATTTCTCAGAAAACAAACAGAATTTCTAATATCTTAAATGTGCATTAGAAAACAAATTTAAAAAATACTTATAAAAATAAAGTAAGAACCATTTAAGAACCCAAGTTTGCATAATTAAGGCAAATCTTTGGTAAATTAATTTAATAAATTTCTTTTTTTTAAGTTATGGCTTTAACAAAATAAGTTAAAATTAAACCTATACAATGCTTGTAATTTTGAAAAATTCCTATGCTCAAATACATCTAATTATTATTATGGCAAAATGTTTTTTCAACAGTAACTACTTTGTAGCATGGCAGCTTGAAGTTAATTTTCAAGACCTTTGAAAAGTGAAAGTGAAAGTCACTCAGCCATGTCCAGCTCTTTGGGATCCCATGCACTATACAGTCCATGTAATTCTCCAGACCAGAACACTGGAGTGGGTAGCCTTTCCCTTCTCCAGGGGATCTTCCCAGCCCAGGAATTGAACTGGGGTCTCCTGCATTGCAGGCAGATTCTTTACCAACTGAGCTATGAGGGAAGCCTATGGCTGGCTTTAATTAAGGATCCAAAGCCTAAGAGCCCTTGCAGAAAACCTGAACTTGTCCCTGGATTATAAGGGCTCAGCTTTGTAACTGATAAGGAAGGTCACTTCCCAGCAGACGAGGAATCTTAACAAATTCAAGGGATATTTAAGGGTACTAGGTAAAATCTAGTAGTCTCCTGGGCTTGCATTCCTAGCCTGAAGAAAGCAAATAACAGTAGCTTTTAAATGTCCTACCTGAGATTCCCTACAAAAAGTTATAGTCAAGTTAATGTCACAGCCTTAATAGCTGTATGATAGTGTAACAGGCTCTAGATTTGCAAGAGCAAACTCGAAGCCTATGTAATTGACACTCTTGTTGCACCTATGAAAATAATCAGCCATACGTCATGAGACCAGTTGTTATGGGATTACTATTACCACGTCACTCCAAAAATCTTACAAAACCACTACTTCTAAACAGTTCAGTTCAGTGGCTCAGCCGTGTGCGACTCTCTGCGATCCCATGGACTACAGCACACCAGCCCTCCCTGTCCATCACCAACTCCCGGAGTTTATTCAAACTCATGCCCGTTGAGTTGGTGATGCCATCCAACTATTTCATCCTCTGTCGTCCCCTTTTCCTCCTGACCTCAATCTTTCCCACCATTAGCATCTTTTCCAAGGAGTCAACTCTTTGCATCAGGTGGCCAATGTATTGGAGTTTTAGCTTCAGCATCAGTCCTTCCGATGAATATTGAGGACTTATTGCCTTTAAGATGGACTGGATGGATCTACTGGACCTCCCTGCAGTCCAAGGGACTCTCAAGAGTCTTCTCCAACACCACAGTTCAAAAGCATCAATTCTTCGGCGCTCAACTTTCTTTACAGTCCAACTCTCACATCAATACATTACTACTGGAAAAACCACAGCCTTGACTAGATGGACCTTTGTTGGCAAAGTAATGTCTCTGCCCTTCTAAACAATTCAAACACAAATACCATACCCCAATATATTTAGTAACATGCAATTATCTGTAACAATTAAGGATATAAAAATTTTAAGGAAATTATTCTAAGAATACAAAGAAAAAATTCCAAAGTCCAGCAGCAATCGTTTAAAATGGTATAACCTTTTCTAAGGAGAAGTTTTTGGATATGTGAAAAGAGCTTTAAAATATGAATAAGTAGCATTCATTCACATAATCACTCCCAAAAATCTACCAAAAAGGATCAGAACTAGTGAGATAAATGCCATCATTAAAGATGCCAGGGAAAAGATCAATATTATAACAAGATTTTTATTTTATCTATATTCCCAGAGTGCAAGGTGCAGATTTTAGGAAGCAGTAAATGTCACCCCACTTCAGTACTCTTGCCTGGAAAACCCTATGGATGGAGGAGCCTGGTGCGCTGCAGTCTATGGGGTTGCACAGAGTCGGACACGACTGAAGCGACTTAGCAGCAGCAGCAACAGCAAGACAGAATATTCTGAAATGTTCTAACTTATAATTTGCAGAATTAAAGTTTAGGGACTATAAGAGAAGTGGGAATCACAGAGCTTGGGACTCATGTCTGCATAGAAGAAAAACATCATGGGTTACACTTTTGACCTCAATTGTTTTAATTGTCCTCAACCAGTCATTAGGGTTGAAATAAAGGCAGCTTTTTGCAGGTGATGAACAAGTTTGACTAGGCAGACATTAGTAAGCACTGACTGACTCACCATAAAAAACTCATAATCCACAGTAGTAGACTGGCCATTTTCCTCTTGCTGCCACTCCCCCTCCTGTGGCCTAATCCCGAGGCAGGCTGGTCTGAAGCAGAACTGCTAAAATCAAAGATTGACCCTCAAACACGGGATCACAGATACACTCACAACACACAACTCAACACAGTCAGAGAAAAAGATCTAAGGGAAAATATATCTGAATTATGTTTTCTGTTGCTCAGGTCACCATGTTGCTTATTTCAAATATCAAAGACCATCAGTATTTAAATCTCCAGGACAAAATAGAAAACAAAAACACAACCACAACACTAAGATAAATGGAGGTAGCCATGAAGAATTATGAAGCTGCTCACTCATTTAAGTAAAATTAAACTTACTGAAATTTGTAAGTCTTAATAAAATAGAAATAAGTGAATACTTGCTTAATGTGATTCCCAAACATACATATAACAAGCCAAAAGTCACCAAAAAGAGCCAAACCTAGTGAGAGAAAGGCCATCATTAAAGAAGCCAATACACAGTGTTATAGTACTCGAACCATTTCCAAAGTCAGGAAAAAATAAGGCTCAGTTCAGTTCAGTTGCTCAGTTAAGTCCAACTCTTTGCAACCCCATGAATCGCAGCACACCAGGCCTCCCTGTCCATCAACTCCCGGAGTTCACTCAAACTCATGTTCATCGAGTCGGTGATGCCATCCAAGGATCTCATCCTCTGTCATCTCCTACTCCTGCCCCCAACCCTTCCCAGCATCAGAGTCTTTTCCAATGAGTCAACTCTTCGCATGAGGTGGCCAAAGTACTGGAGTTTCAGCTTTACCATCATTCCTTCCAAAGAAATCCCAGGGCTGATCTCATTTAGGATAGACTGGTTGGATTCCCTTGCACTACAAACGACTCTCAAGAGTCTTCTCCAACACCACAGTTCAAAAGCATCAATTCTTCGGCGCTCAGCTTTCTTCACAGTCCAACTCTCACATCCACACATGACTACTGGAAAAACCATAGCCTTGACTGGATGGACATTTGTTGGCAAAGTAATGTCTCTGCTTTTGAATATGATATCTAAGTCGGGCATAATTTTCTTTCCAAGGAGTAAGCGTCTTTTAATTTCATGGCTGCAATCACCATCTGCAGTGATTTTGGAGCCCAGAAAAATAAAGTCTGACACTGTTTCCACTGTTTCCCCATCTATTTCCCATGAAGTGATGGGACCAGATGCCATGATCTTCGTTTTCTGAATGTTGAGCTTTGAGCCAACTTTTTCACTCTCCTCTTTCACTTTCATCAACCGGCTTTTTAGTTCCTCTTCACTTTCTGCCATAAGGGTGGTGTCATCTGCATATCTGAGGTTATTGAGATTTCTCCTGGCAATCTTGATTCCAGCTTGTGCTTCTTCCAGCCCAGTGTTTCTCATGATGTACTCTGCATAGAAGTTACATAAGCAGGGTGACAATATACAGCCTTGATGTACTCCTTTTCCTATTTGGAACCAGTCTCTTGTTCCATGTCCAGTTCTAACTGTTGCTTCCTGACCTGCATACAGGTTTCTCAAGAGGCAGGTCAGGTGGTCTGGTATTCCCGTCTCTTTCAGAATTTTCCACAATTTACTGTGATCCACACAGTCAAAGGCTTTGGCATAGTCAATAAAGCAGAGGTAGATGGTTTTCTGGAACTCTCTTGCTTTTTCCCTGATCCAGCGGATGTTGGCAATTTGATCTCTGGTTCCTCTGCCTTTTCCAAAACCAACTTGAACATCAGGAAGTTCATGGTTCACGTATTGCTGAAGCCTGGCTTGGAGAATTTTGAGCACTACTTTACTAGCATGTGAGATGAGTACAACTGTACAGTAGTTTGAGCATTCTTTGGCATTGCCTTTCTTTGGAATTGGAATGAAAACTGACCTTTTCCAGTCCTGTGGCCATTGTTGGGTTTTCCAAATTTGCTGGCATATTGAGTGCAGCACTTTTACAGCATCATCTTTCAGGATTTGAAACAGCTCAACTGGAATTCCATCACCTCCACTAGCTTTGTTCATAGTGATGCTTTCTAAGGCCCACTTGACTTCACATTCCAGGATGTCTGGCTCTGGGTGAGTGATCACACCATTGTGAATATATGGTTTGTGAATATCTGTTTTGTACAGTTCTTCTGTGTATTCTTGCCATCTCTTCTTAATATCTTCTGCTTCTGTTAGGTACATACCATTTCTGTCCTTTATCGAGCCCATCTTTGCATGAAATGTTCCCTTGGTATCTCTCATTTTCTTGAAGAGATCTCTAGTCTTTCCCATTCTGTTCTTTTCCTCTATTTCTTTGCATTGATTACTGAAGAAGGCTTTCTTATCTCTTCTTGCTATTCTTTTTTTTTTTAATGGTTTATGTTCTTTATTATACTTTATTATCTTTATTTTTTTTAATTTTTTTAAAATTTTATTTATTTTTTTATTTTTTAAATTTTAAAATCTTTAATTCTTACATGCGTTCCCAAACATGAACCCCCCTCCCACCTCCCTCCCTATAACATCTCTCTGGATCATCCCCATGAACTCTGCATTCAGATGCTTGTATTTTTCCTTTTCTCCTTTGCTTTTCGCTTCTCTTCTTTTCACAGCTATTTGTAAGGTCTCCCCAGACAGCCATTTTGCTTTTTTGCATTTCTTTTCCATGGGGATGGTCTTGATCCCTGCCTCCTGTACAATGTCACGAACCTCCGTCCGTAGTTGATCAGGCTCTCCATCTATCAGATCTAGTCCCTTAAATCTATTTCTCACTTCCACTGTATAATCATAAGTGATCTGATTTAGGTCATACCTGAATGGTCTAGTGGTTTTCCCTACTGTCTTCAATTTAAGTCTGAATTTGGCAATAATAAGTTCATGATCTGGGCCACAGTCTGCTCCCGGTCTTGTTTTTGCTGACTGTATAGAGCTTCTCCATCTTTGCTGTAAAGAATATAATTAATCTGATTTTGGTGTTGATCATCTGGTGATGTCCACCTGTAGAGTCTTCTCTTGTCTTGTTGGAAGAGGGTGTTTGCTATGACCAGTGCGTTCTCTTGGCAAAACTATATTAGCCTTTACCCTGCTTCATTTCACATTCCAAGGCTAGATTTGCCTGTTACTCCAGGTGTTTCGTGACTCTCTACTTTTGCATTCCAGTCTCCTATAACAAAAAGGAAATCTTTTTCGGGTGTTAGTTCTAAAAGGTCTTGTAAGTCTTCATCAGTTCAGTTCAGCTCAGTCGCTCAGTCGTGTCCGACTCTTTGCAACCCCATGAATCACAGCACGCCAGGCCTCCCTGTCCATCACCAACTCCAAGAGTGCACTCAAACTCATGTCGATCGAGTCGGTGATGCCATCCAGCCATCTCATCCTCAGTCATCCCCTTCTCCTCCTGCCCCCAATCCCTCCCAGCATCAGAGTCTTTTCCAATGAGTCAACTCTTAGCATGAGGTGGCCAAAGTATTGGAGTTTCAGCTTTAGCATCATTCCTTCCAAAGAAATCCCAGGGTTGATCTCCTTCAGAATGGACTGGTTGGATCTCCTTGCAGTCCAAGGGACCCTCAAGAGTCTTCTCCAACACCACAGTTCAAAAGCATCAATTCTTCGGCGCTCAGCCTTCTTCATAGTCCAACTCTCACATCCATACATGACCACAGGAAAAACCATAGCCTTGACTAGATGGACCTTAGTCAGCAAAATAATGTCTCTGCTTTTGAATATGTTATCTAGGTTGGTCATAACTTTTCTTCCAAGGAGTAAGTGCCTTTTAATTTCATGGCTGTGATCACCATCTGCAGTGATTTTGGAGTCCAAAAAAATAAAGTCTGACGCTGTTTCCACTGTTTCCCCATGTATTTCCCATGATGTGATGGGACCGGATGCCATGATCTTCGTTTTCTGAATGTTGAGCTGTAGACCACCTTTTTCACTCTCCACTTTCAATTTCATCAACAGGCTTTCTAGTTCCTCTTCACTTTCTGCCATAAGGGTGGTGTCATCTGCATATCTGAGGTTATTGATATTTCTCCCGGCAATCTTGATTCCAGCTTGTGTTTCCTCCAGTCCAGTGTTTCTCATGATGTACTCTGCATGTAAGTTAAATAAGCACAGAATCATTCAACTTCAGCATCTTCAGCGTTACTGGTTGGGGCATAGACTTGGATTAGTGTGATACTGAATGATCTGCCTTGGAAACGAACAGAAATCATTCTGTTGTTTTTGAGATTGCATCCAAGTACTGCACTTCGGACTCTCTTGTTGACCACAATGTCTACTCCATTTCTTCTAAGGGATTCCTGACCACAGTAGTAGATATAATGGTCATCTAAGTTAAATTCACCCATTCCAGTCCATTTTAGTTCGCTGATTGCTAGAATGTTGACGTTCACTCTTGCCATCTACTGTTTGACCACTTCCAATTTATCTTGATTCATGGACCTAAAATTCCAGGTTCCTATCCCATATTGCTCTTTACAGCATCAGATCTTGCTTCTATCAGCAGT
The DNA here is from genome assembly GCF_001704415.2 of Capra hircus. Taxonomy (NCBI): domain Eukaryota; kingdom Metazoa; phylum Chordata; class Mammalia; order Artiodactyla; family Bovidae; genus Capra; species Capra hircus. The sequence goes on from NC_030809.1 coordinate 99,442,520, forward strand.
CAAATCCACAACTGGGTATTGTTTTAGCTTGTTAATACTGCTTTGTAGGTACTCACCTACTTTATTCTTAACACAGAAAAATAAAGTTACAAATATTAGAATCGAGGCAACAGAATCATCTTTATTTGAATAATACAATTATATATGCAGAAAATCTGATACAATCAACTAAAAAATTATTACAAACAATAAGAGAATTTGGGAGAAAACTGAATGGTCTTTCAGGGAAAAAATAAATCTGGGAATCCACACTTCACTTCTTTCACTTCAGTTCAGTTCAGTTCATTGGCTCAGTCATGTCTGACTTTGTGACCCCATGAACCGCAACACACCAGGCCTCCCTGTCCATCACCAACTCCAAAGTTTACCAAAACTCACGTCCATTGAGTCGGTGATGCCATCCAACCATCTCATTCTCTGTCGTCCCCTTCTCCTCCTGCCTTCAATCTTTCCCAACATCAGGGTCTTTTCAAATGAGTCAGCTCTTCACATGAGGTGGCCAAAGTTTCAGAGTTTCAGCTTCAGCATCAGTCCTTCCAATTAACACTTAGGACTGATCTCCTTTAGCATGGACTGGTTGGATCTCCTTGCAGTCCAAGGGACTCTCAAGAGTCTTCTCCAACACCACAGTTCAAAAGCATCAATTCTTCAGCGCTCAGCCTTCTTCACAGTCCAACTCTCACATCCATACATGACCACAGGAAAAACCATAGCCTTGACTAGATGGACCTTTGTTGGCAAAGTAATGTGTCTGGTTTTGAATATGATATCTAGGTCTGTCATAACTTTCTTTCCAAGGAGTAAACATCTTTTAATTTCGTGGCTGTAATCACCATCTGCAGTGATTTTGGAGCCCAAAAAATAAAGTCTGACACTGTTTCCCCAACTATCTGCCATGAAGTGATGGGACCAGATGCCATGATCCTCGTTTTCTGAATGTTGAGCTTTAAGCCAACTTTTTCACTCTCCTCTTTCACTTTCATCAACAGGCTTTTTAGTTCCTCTTCACTTTCTGCCATAAGGGTGGTGTCATGCATATCAGAGGTTATTGATATTTCTTCCGGCAATCTTGATTCCAGCTTGTGCTTCTTCCAGCCCAGTGTTTCTCATGATGTACTCTGCACAGAAGTTAAATATGCAGGGTGTCAATATACAGCCTTGACATACTCCTTTTCCTCTTTGGAACCAGTCTGCTGTTCCATGTTCAGTTCTTACTGTTGCTTCCTGACCTGCATACAGGTTTCTCAAGAGACAGGTCAGGTGGTCTGGTATTCCCATCTCTTTCAGAATTTTCCACAGTTTATTGTGATCCACAGTCAAAGGCTTTGGCATAGTCAAAAAAGCAGAAATAGATGTCTTTCTGGAACTCTCTTGCTTTTTCAATGATCCAGCAGATGTTGGCAATTTGATCTCTGGTTCCTGTGCCTTTTCTAAAACCAGCTTGAATATCTGGAAGCTCACGGTTTACATATTGCTGAAGCCTGGCTTGGAGAATTTTGAGTCATTTCACTTAATAGCTCACCTATAATAAAATTTAAGTGTAAAGCAAGGTAAATCTTGAAATCATAAACAAAAAGAATAAAATATTCATCTTAAAGTACTGGTATTTCTTTCTATATTGAAAACAACATAAACATAACAAAAGGAAGAAGTAAGGAGAAAAGAAAAGGAAGAGGAGGATAAAGAAAAAAAAAGATTACCTAGCAGTGGTGCGCTAGAGCTTACTCATAGTAGCTCACAAGAGACATTTGTTAAATTTTCAGGAACTTTGTAACCAAGGTATTAAACACAGTCACTATTAAATATTAAATTATATTAAGTTACCATTCAGTAAATAATATTAAAAATAAGGTAATAAACACTTAAAATTTATCACTCCCTAATTACTCCCATTATTTTACTACATTTTATTATGGCTTACACTGTTGAAGTTACTTAAATTTATTGTATTACTTTTGTGCTAATACTATATAATGGTTATATGACTGCACAGCTCAAATATGTTCAGTGGTATTAAGCTGCTGGTTTGAAAGAGACCACATTTAGAGCATTTATCAAAGAAAATAGCACATAGCATCTATTAGAACTCCCTCTATCAGACACACACACCAGTTTTTAATATTTACCAGAATACCACTGTACATGTGTAAAATATTCATATGCTTCAACAAAGCAATTGAACCTTCAGGAACATAGCCTAAGGAAATAAATTAGAATACGCATAAAAACTTAAGGATGTTTGTTTCAAAACTTTGAGAATATTTTTTTAGTAAAAAATATATTTTTAATTTTAAGAAAAGTCATGTTGTACTTCTGAAATGAATATGGTGTAATATGTCCATTATACTTCAATTTCTTAAGAAGTTAGAAAATAAACAACAAAATTCATATAAAGAAAAAAGGAAAATCAAAGGGAAATAAATATAAACTGCAAGAAGGAATAACAGTCAAATTGCAAGGCAGCATTTACAATTGACTTGTACCATAAATAAGCAAACAGTGTAAATATAATGTGAAAATTTGTTTTTTAAAGGTCAAGTTAGGGACTTCCCAAAGGGTCCAGTGATTAAGACTCTGCCTTGCAATTCATGTGGCAAGGGTTTATCCCTGGTTGGAGAACTAAGATCCCCCCTGCCTCGGAGCAACTAAGCCCACGTGCTGCAAATACTGAACCTGTGCACTCTGGAGCCACTCATGACAGACAACTAGAGAGTCTGGGTGCCACAACGAAGACCCCACATGACCCAACAAAGATCATGCATGCCACAACTATGGGCTGACACAGCCAAATAAATAAACATCGAGTTATATTCTCAAGTAATCTTAATTTAGGCATCTAATAAGTAACAGAATCATTTACCAGGATGACAACTTCAACTGATCAATGAAAATTTATTTTTGTATATTCAGTACTAATTAATATGTTTTAGAAAGCGTACTTCCACAAGAGGTAGAAACAGAACAATGGGGAAAAAAACTGACAATGCATTAAAAAGCTGACTTTATTTAGTTTAGTATTGCTTATAACAGATATTTTGAGGAAATGCAGGATGGATAATAAGTATTGACGGGAAGCTGAGCCTTAATACAGGCACTAAAAGACAGTTTTACTAGGAAAAAAGAATGGGGAATAATTTATATGCCAAAAATAAAATATAGAACAAACTATTACCAGTGGTGGGGGGGCAGGTGGAAAGGAGGCAAGACAGGGAAATGGATTAAGAGATATAAACTATTGTGTACAAAATAAATAAAATCAAGGATATACTGTACAGCACAGAAAAATACGGCCTTTATTTTATAATAACTTTAGACGGAATATCATTTATACAAATACTGAATCAGTATGTTGTACATCTGAAACTAATATTGTAAATAAACTACACTTGAATACAAAAAAATGTTTTAAATCTAAGGAAAAAGAAGAAACTTGAAAGAACAACCATTCTAAACTTTAGACAATACTACAAAGCTACAGTAATCAAAACAGTGATATTAGCACAAAAACAGACATATACATCAATGAACAGAATAGGGAATCCAGAAATAAACCGAGACACTTGTAGTCAATTAATCTAAGACAAAGGAAGAAAGAACATACAAGGGAAGAAAAAAACAGTTTCTTCAGCAAGTGGTATTGGGAAAGTTAGACCACTATAATACGTGTAAATCATTGAAATTAGAACATACCCTCACACCAGACACAAAAATCAACTCAAAATGTTTTAAAGATGTAAATATAAGACAAGACACCATAAAATTCATAGAATATAGACAAAACGTCCTCTGATATAAATTGTAGCGATTTCTTCTTAAGGAATAAAAAGCAAAAATTAACAAATGGAACCTAATCAAACTTAAAAGTTTTTGCTCAACAAAGGAAATTCTAAACAAAATAGAAAGACAACCCATACACTAGGAGAAAATATTCACAAGCCATGCGACCAACAAGGGCTTAATTTCTAAAATACACAAACAGCTCACATAACTCAACATCAAAAACAAATAACCTAATCAAAATATGGGCACAAGACCTAAACAGACATTTCTCCAGAAGACATACAAATGGCTAAGAGGCATATGAAAAGATGTTCAATGTCACTATTAAAGAAATTCGAATCAAAAAACTACAATGACCTATCATTTCATACAGGTCAGAATGTGCGTGTGTATGTGTGTGTGTGTTAGTCACTCAGTGGTATCTGACTCTTTGCTAGCCCACTGACCGATTTTCCAGGCAAGAATACTGGACAGGGTTGCTATTTCCTTCTCCAGGGGATCTTCCTGACACAGGGACGAACCTGGGTCTCCCACATTGCAGGCAGACTCTTTACCATCTGAGCCACCAGGGAAGCCCATACTGGTCAGATGGCCATTATCAAAAACTCTATACATGATAAAGGTTGGAGATGGTATAGAGAAAAGAGAGCGTTCCTAAACTGTTGGTGGGAATGAAAATTGGTACAGTCACTGTGGAAAACAGTCTGGAGGCTCCTTGAAAAAAACTAAAAATAGAGTTACCATATGATCCAGCAACTCCACTCCTGGGATAAATACATTCCAGGTATATCCTGTAATGAAAACTCTTAATTCAAAAAGATATATGCACCCCAATGTTCACAACAGCACTATTTGCAACAGTCAAGACAGGGAAGCAACCCAAGTACTCATTAACAGATGACTGGTTTCAGATGTGGTACGAATATACAATGGAATATTACTCAGCCATCCAAAAGAATGAAATATTGCCATCTGCAGCAATATGGATGGACTCAGAGAATATCATATTAAGTGAAGTTAGACAAAGACAAATATTACATAATATCACTTATATGTAGAATATGAAAAATACTACAAATGAATCTATATGTAAAATAGGAACAGGTTCACAGACTTAGAAAACAAACTATAGTTACCAAATGGGAGGGGGAGAGGAATAAATGAGAAGTATGCAACTAATAGATACAAACTACTATACAAAAAATAGGTAAGCACCAAAGATTTACTATATATCACAGGGAACTATATTCAACATCTTATAATAACCTATAATAAAAAATAATCCAAACATATTTATATATGTACTGAATCACTTTATTGTATATCTGAAACTAACAAAATACTATAAATCAACTATACTTCAATTTAAAAAACTCTGCTTCTCTTCAATTTAAAGAGTTATACTTTCATTGACAAAATATTCAGTTCAGTTGGTTCAGTTGCTCAGTCGTGTCTGACTTTGGATAAAATATTAGTCCTCCAAAACTTACTTTTTAAAATAATTAAATAAATAAGATAAAAATAAGAGAACTGACTATAAAAACTATGTCAAGAAGCACAATTTCAGCTTAAAATGGAAATAAAATGTTTTCAAAAATATAAGAAATTGACAATTTAATATTTGACATTTCTATAAATTAAAACAATATTATAAAGCCAAATTAAGCACAGTGAATATAATAAAAACATAGTATCATTAATACTTTGGAGAATTTATAAATACTTTATAATAAACACACTGAGAAATCAGTGTAATAACAGGTAAATGTTAAAGACAAATTACAAAAGAGAAACACAATAGGTTAAGACACTGAAAAATGGTCACTCTTATTAGTCACAGAAATGCTGATTAAAGAAAGTACAATTTTGAGAATTCCCTGGTAGTCCAATGGTTAGGACTCTGCTTTCACTGCCGACGGCTCAGGTTCAGTCCGTGGTTGGGAAACTGAGATCTTGCAAACCATGCAGCTTGGCCAAAAAAGTAAAATATAAAATAAGATACAGTTTTTTGCAAAAGCTAAAAATAATTAATATACCAAATCCAATGAAAGTGTGGTAAATATGAAAAGTTATATATTGCTACTGAAATATAAATTCATACAATCTTTGCAAAAGCCAAATTTATACTATATATATTAAGAGGCTTTAAATATTCCTAGCGCTTGATCCAACAATTGCATTTCTGGGAACTCAGACTATGAAATAATGTCAAACAACAACAAATAAAAGCATTATGAATAAAAAATGCTCACTGAACCATTATTTGAACAGGCAGGAAGAGAGGAATCTATTTGCACAGCCATGTATTCCACCATTTGCACTCAACTGGGGCACAAGAGAAGAATCAGATAATCCTGCGGGGAGGTATAAGATTGGGAAGATTTCAGAAAAGTAACTCTTCTGAAGGATATAAGAAAATAAGCAGATTCTATCAAGCAAAAAGAGAAAATAATAATTAGATACAGGGAATATCATATGCAAAACCATGGAGTCATCAGTCTACAATCAGGGATCCATAACATATTGTACGTCTCTAATGTCTAGAACATGCTACCTCCTATCTCCCAGTTGTTTTCAGATAGTGATGTTTGGCAGTGGTATAAACACATTCGAGGCTATAAAAATAAACGCAAATGGAAAATATTAGGCTAAGTGAACTTGATTGTTCATTTATATATAATGTGATATATCAGGAGGGAAGTTGTTGTTTAGTTGCTAAGTCTTGTCCCACTCTTTTGTGCATCTATATATAATGTGATATATCAAGAGGGAAATAGAGGGGTTTTAAAAAACAGATGAGAGTTGATCTTAAGCTAAACTCATCATGAGACTGTATGATGTATTAGAAAGACTATCTAGCCATTACAAGTTTTAAGCCACAGCCAATTTCTCTAGTTTCCACTTCATCATTTGAAAAGGAGGAAGTAAGTGTTCAACTACATCAAATTATTATGGTCTTACAAAATAAATTCAAATGTAAGGTAATACCATCTCCTACCTCCCCCAACTAGCTCAACACCATTTCTTTAAATTATGTGAAAGTGTTCATCACTCAGTTGTGTCTGACTCTTTGCAACCCCATGGACTGTAGCCTGCCAGGCTCCTCTGTCCATGGAATTCTCCAGGCAAGAATACTGGAGTGGGCTGCCATTTCCTTCTCCAGGGATCTTCCTGACCCAGGGATCGAACCCTGGTCTACTGCATTGCAGGCAGATTCTTTACTGTCTGAGCCACTGGGGAAGCCCCATATCAATCCTTCTGCCCATTCACATTGCTATTAGTCTAGTCATTACCACCTAACACTGGAATTTCTGTAATAAATTACCATTCTTTCTAATAGCCTCTTCTTTCCATGAATTTAACAGACTTCTTCCAAATCTTTCTAAAACAACTTTTTAATGTCACGCCTCTGCTTGAAAATCTATTAGCTTGCCCAATCCTTTTTTCTTACTTAATCTCCCATTATTTTCAAACAAATTTTAGTTGGGTAAGTGTTTCCCTCTATCCTCTTTATCTGGTCAGGCTGCTGTTCTAAGCTAAAATAGCTACTACTTCCTTCAAAGTCCAACTTAAGTTTCACTGTCTCCTTGAACTGTTTTATGTTTTAATTCTGGTAGGTAGTTAGAACAGGAAAAAGGAGGCCAAAACAGCGGTGGTGAAAAGACAAAGAAAGGGAAAAACCTGCGAAAATGGAACAAAAGGAAATCCACAGATCGGAGTGAGAACTTCAGGTGAAACAAACACACCCCCTTCTTGGCCACCCCAATTTGCATAGGGCAGGCTCAAGGTAGGGAGAAGACAAATGAATAAAAGGAGGGAGCCAAGACAGATTGAAGCCTCTCCTTTGCGGTTGGCCCACCCTCATGTCTTGAGGGTGTACTATCCTTTATTTGCCAAATAAAACTCTGAGCTATAAACGAGCTGTTAACACTGGTCGAGACAGAACAGAGGAAACTACACACTCCCCCGACAATTCCAAAGCAATTTTTTTTAAACATCTTGGTGACAGGAATACTTAAGCATATAAACTATCTCAAACCATGCAACCTTCCTATACAGTTGAAACTCAGGTTATTGGTGGATTAGGGAGTATGGTAGGTTCTATTCAGTACAATGTATTAAAATAAAATAAAAATACCATCATAAATCAACTATACTCCAATATCACTAAATTTTAAATATATATATGTGTGTGTATACATATATGCAAAATGGACACAGACAACACTGGAGACAGATTACTGTCCTTCCTAAGTCCAACACAGCCAGTTTTACCATCAACATTAAAGTTGATGTCATTTGTGTAGTTGAACAGCAGATATTCACAGCTAGCCCACATTCAGAAGCTATGATATACAAAAAAATATTTATATTAAGAATCACACTGAGTGTTAAGACGCCACACTGTAAAGTTACTCAGGAACAGAGAGCACCTGACATGTATCCCACTTGGAGAGTAAGTTCACTGAGTTAATGATGGCTACTGAAACTGTTTTTCCTTTCCTACCCTCAATTGTTTCCCTGATAAAAATAATTTCTGATATAACAATCACAAAAGACTTTATGTACATCCTTTCTAAGTACATTCTTTCCTTGAGCATATTATGGACCATGCATTTTATTTCTGGTCACCTTGAATTATTTCTAGTTATTAAAAAAGAGAAGCTGACCCAATTCTTGCTCTCAATTTAATGACCAATTTATTTAACTAATCACTGCTGCCTAATACAGAACTGTCAGCATATCACAAGAGTACTAAACATGAGAAATTAATAAGTGATTGTTTCTACAGGTAGCTATAGCTAAATATATATATATATATATATATATAGCTCACTTGTTAGGTGCTAAGATTACAAATATAGAAACAAACATTTATTTTTACTCAGGCACACATGCTTAATTTAGTTGTATCTCTGAACTTCAGCTGCAACATATCAAATGCTCCCTACTAAGAATAAAACATTTGCAATAAATTGCCCAAAATGACCTATTTCACAAAACATATTTCATACTAAAATGAAAAAGGTGAAATGAAAAGGTGAAATTCAATACTATGTCATGGAACACTTTATTCAAAATAAAACAGGGAAATTCAGGTCACATTCCTAATCCTTACTTTCTTCCCCGCAGCATGACTTGTTCCTACTGTCTCATTTCACACTTCATACAAAAGCATTTACATACTCTTTAAAACAGTTCTTCTCTTTTATGAATTTTGGCAAGTACATTTCTTTCTGGAGAAGGAAGTGGAAAAAGGTTTTACCTAACTGGCCAAAGTTATTACATGTTCTCTTCCTGGACCAAATATCTTACTGTTTACACAGCCCTTCCCTAACCCTTCAACTTCCTACTTCAAATCCCCAAGGTATGATCATAGATATTTTCTCAACAAGCTACTAAAAATACCAATAATAACATACAAGAATTTAATGTTAAGATACTCAGCCCAGAATGAAGAAATTCTTGATACTTTCCAAGAGGACTCAATTACATAATAATGCTACACTCCTCCGCATCCCCATTTAAAAGCCTTCTTTAAAACTCTGCTCTTTCTGTTGTTGTTATTGCCGATCCCCAACATTTCCTTTAGCTCTGTAATACTCCGTTTATTTTTGGCCGAACAGTGCTACATGAAGGATCTTAGTTTCCTGACCAGGGATCAAACCTGCAACCCTAGCAGCAGAAGCGGGGAGTCTTGGTCATTAGACTACCAGGGAAATCCCCTACAGCATTCTTCTTTTAAAACAGATTTGATCCACAGTCTCTGTTACTTTGTCTTGCAGTACGCTACACTAACAACCCATTAAAGGAGAAATATATTATCCTATGATTTACAGGCTGCTTCCTCATTTTTTCAGATGCTCAAGATAGGCTTTGCTCCTTCCTATATCACTGTAATGGTTTTTTGTTAATAATGACCCTTTTCCCAAGGTCCAGAAGTTATGTTTCAACAATCACGTCATCATGGAAACCAGAAAAGGAAACAAAGTCCTTTTAGATAGCCTTTTATTTCCACATTTAATTTACTCAAAACTCACCATCATCAAGATAAGAAATGACTACATAGAAATTTTTAAGTTTTCTTCTAACACGTCCCTTCAAGAAAATGTTCATCACAGTACTGCAAAAAAGGGAAATGAAATGAATGTAATTATCTTAGGACAACAACAATGAAGTTAGGAAAAGTCTAATCACAGAAAATGAAGACTTTCTTTCACATTTGAGTATGAATTTTTTAATTTCTCTTTTTCATAGTCTCTACTCTTTGTGGAATTTTCTATTATAAGTGAAATTCAGTACTGATGTAATTTAAAGTAAGGGCTTATGTTTTGTTACTTTTTGTCCTTACGAATATTCCCATTATTGACAGTGCAGCCAGTCTGTTTGGCTATCTTCATTTATCCAAAGAAACTAAAAGAAGTAAAAGTGTTTCCTGAGTCAGAGACATCAAACTCCCTTGGAAAGCCAGTTCCTCACCACCAAACCTAAAAAAAGGAAACAGCAGTGATGTCCTCCCTTTGCTCAATGTTCTTAGCAATGTTCAATGCACTAGGTTTCAAGAAAAAACATTTATAAGAGCATAAGAAAAGAATGAGGGAGAAGAAAGCGGTTCTGGTTAATCTTACATTAAACACAGTATTTGAGTAACTCTGACCAGGAAGGGCAGTTTTGTCAGTTTTAACCTTGCTTCCACAAACAACAACCCTATCACTGAAATGGATGATTTGAAACTGATTAACCCACCTTCTCCAGAGAAAGCCAAACAGTCAATTTTGAAAGCAATGGAAAAGCAGGACCCCATAACATTCTCTTTTCCTTCAAAGGTTACCCCAACACTGTTACACAACTACTCCACATGCCCAACAGACCTAGTTTGAATTAATTTGTTCCACAGGGGGCTCATGCTGTCCTGTTTTAGTTAGATACTTCTTCCAGATCCCTGAACATTCAGTTTATTCATCTTCTTGGTCTAATTCAAAGCTGTCTAAACCAAATAACCTTTCCTAATGATTCCAGACAAAAGTTATCTCTATTCTGCTGCTGCTGCTGCTGCTGCTGCTGCTAAGTCACTCAGTCATGTCCGACTCTGTGTGACCCCATAGACGGATGCCCACCAGGCTCCCCCGTCCCTGGGATTCTCCAGGCAAGAACACTGGAGTGGGTTGCCATTTCCTTCTCCAATGCATGAAAGTGAAAAGTGAAAGTGAAGTCACTCAGTCGTGTCCGACCCTTAGCGACCCCATGGACTGCAGCCTACCAGGCTCCTCTGACCATGGGATTTTCCGGGTAAGAGTACTATGAGATTTCACAAACTTTATTCTATGGCTCACCAAAGTATGCTTGAAGGCAGCATATAGTACAGAGTTGATGAATGAAGGCAGCTGCCCTCCTTTTCTCAAATTATTAGTAGTAGAGGAATAAAAGTGCATCAAATACCTGTGACTCTCCTGTAGTTGCAGGTACTGAGTCAATTCAGTTTTCAAGTAATGTCTAAATTTTCTACTGTTTTGTTGAGCTTCCAATATTTTTAAAAATGGATCCATTACCTTTCCTTTCTTTTTATCTAAATATAATTACCTGTTATATAATGAGAATCAGAAAAGGGAGACAAAAATCCTAAACCTTCATTTTGGTGAAAATCTGAGGACTCTATCTGATCTACCAAGAAGTGAAGAAGGAAGGGAAACTAAACTCACTTGAAATTTACTTCCTTTTACACTAACTCAGCTTACTCTTTGTTAAGCTGTGAAAGAGCAGGGAAATAACTGAAAGGTCAATAGTCAAAAGGCAGAGAGAAAAAAAAGGCATAGAATAATTCACAAAATGATCAATGTAAACTCAAATAATGGCAACTTAACTATATAAAGTCATTATCCTACAAAATGCAAAACTGAAACTTAACACATCGTCCTTTAATAACCTTTCAATTTATTATTTAGAAAAAAGTGCAGCCTACTATCAGCTAGATTAAATCTAGCCATATATTCTGTTATATTACCAACATATCCAGCCATTTGTGAAGGCAAGAAAGAGTAAAATGCACTCTTAGGATTGGTACTCAACCTTGAAGTGCTGAAAGCTACTTTATCATCTCGTGTGGGGACAAACACATGCAAGCACATGCGAATCTAACACTATGTGTGTGGGAAGCTCAATATAATCACCACCATTGCAAATCACTCAGGTGTCCACTTATTTGAACATACACAAATCAAAGCAAAGCTTCCTGTGATTCCTACCAGGATATCTGAAATCACATTTAACATTTTCTCCTCCTACAGTTCTCTGTGAAAGCTTGAGATATAGTGGTTTTCTTCTCTCTTTTCAATCACTACTAGGCAGCACATGTAGGAAACTATTAAAGCTGGACTAGCTTACACATGTCATTTCAATACTGTAATAGCACAGCTGTGCTTTATATTCCAGAAGTGACCTAAAGGCAGAAGAGACTCCTCAGTTTTTTTAGAGTTAGCATTATTCTAATCCAATTACAATGTCTTATTGATTTTCTTTTCTATCTTGCCTCATATCACTCAAAACTAAAAGTACTATCATTTTTCTACATATAAGATGAAACTGTTTTACAGGTTAATTAATCACAACTTATTGTTTGCATTGTTTCTTAAAACTATACCTAACTAGTAAAATATAATTAATGATATTTTCATATCAAAGATAATTTGATTATTCATCTATGGACAAAATCATAAAACATACTTTCCAAAACATACAATGTCTGTATAATCTTTGTTTGGGGCCAAAATAAGACATATGATAGGTAATGTACATTATTGACCTTTTACATTTAGTTCCTTCAAAGCTTCTTTATTTTATTCAGCATTTAGCTTAAATGAAATATTTAAAATTGAAGCTGTTCTATGTTGCAAACACAGCTAAAATGAAGAGCTGCTGTAGCAGCAGTGACCAGATTTTAAATGCAGGTAGATCAATAAAAAAAAAATATCCACTAAGCACAGGCTCCATGTGTGAGTGGAATGGTTTATAATAGCTTGCAAATGACTATGTGCTTGCTGTAACCAGCTGTTCTTAAATTATGAATATGCAACCAATTCATGTTAAAGCCAAATCCCAGCACTATTTCTACAGAGAAATCCCAGTAGTTTTGCTTGTTCTACATGTTAGCTCTGTTAAGGATACAAATAGCAGTAAGCTTCCGAACAAATAGGACCAAACTATTGGCATTTCATGCACTGGGTCCATTATCACAGCAGGGGATGTCAATCATTGGTACATTCCTATAACAGCTCAGGCAATATGACAATGATCTAGCAGGAAAAAAAAAATCAAAATTTCTGCAGCATACTCAAAGTCCTTCTGACAACCTAATGCTTTCTGACTTCAGCCAATCAGATTGTCAGACCTGACCTACAAGAAGACTTGCATCAAGCTTGAAACATTTAAAAACATCAATCATAAAAACAAAGACAGGACATTGAATTATACAGTATTAACCTCCAGGGTTTGCATACAAAGACCTTAGATTTATTTATGTCCCAGCGAGTTAAGAGCTTCAGGACACCGTTCTTTACACCAAACTGACTGCCAATTTGATGAACCTCTCTGCCCTCAGCAGGAGTGCACCGTCCTTGATTAATGAGTGCATGCTTGTGGAAAAGTGTTAAGAGGAGAAAACAGAGGAAAAACACACAATTATGTCTACACATCACTAAAGTACAATAATCATCTATAAACAAAATGCTTCTTTTTTCTTACATACACAAGCACACATGTATACACATAAAGTCAGTAAAGGTTCTGATCTATGCATTAGCTCCATTACTATTATCTCTTAACATTTAATTTTCATTTGAAAGGCATTAAAAAACCAAACTACAAGCCAAATGTCATAAGTTATAAATATAACTTTTTAAAGCATTAATTTTATTTTTTAAAAAATTAAAAACACTATCTTATAGAGTAAATTTTTAAATATGTAAGATAAAAACAGTAGTTTCATCTCATGTTCTTAAGAGCCATTCATTTTAAAAAGTTCAGTGTTTAACTTAAAAATATCAGATCTCTTAAATATTTTACATCTCAGACTACATTATAATGCCACAAATCATATCACATTTAAAACATTTGAAAGTCATGTAAATTCACTTTCATTTAAGCTCCATATGCAACTGTAAATTAATCAAATATATTTATTGCTCATTATTCAAAGTTCACAGAGTCAACAAATAAACTTACAAAAAACTTTTTATGACTCTTCTGTTTAGAACTGCTTTCCTTTAAGAAACCCAATGCGGAAAAAACCCTACTTAAATTTAAGATGCTTATTTGCACTACAATTAAAATTGTATCATTTCTAAAAATGAGCTAAGCATTGATATTCCTTTAAAAAAGTTTACATTTAATATACAGCTCAATTTACCATTTAGTTTATATGAGTATCTGACATGATACAAATATTTTATGAGTAAATATATTTCTTAAAATTTGAATCATAGGCCAAGGTAATAGAATAATTTTAAGAAACTGCATGGTGATTATATCAAAAGATTATATAAAAGTATTATTACCTGAGTATAAATTTTACCTTTAGTCTCAGTAATGTATGATCTATTTAAAAGAAAAGCATTTTCATAAACTTATGATTTCAGGAAATCATAATTCAGGAATCACTCAGCAGTGTATTTTAAGTGTTTAAATTTGTTTATATTGTCTAAGAAGGGATTTAACTCAGCAAATTATCTATTCTCATCATCAATTTCACATTTTAAGAATTTCTTTTAAAGGTAAACTATTTTAAGTATGTTAAAAATGTCATGCTCTGAAAAACAGTTAGTCTAACGATTCTAAAATTAAAAATCAATAAATATTGGAACTAGAAAATATCTTTTAACATAGTGATGTTACATTTTATCCTTAAACTCATCATCCTTAAGTTTACGCAAATTTTTTTAAATGTTTTTTCTTCTGTTGAGATTATCACTCTTATTCTCCCCCTCGCCTATCTCCTCTCCCTCTGAAGAAAAAAAAAAAAAACAACGCAAGTAATTAGAAGAAGCTGAAAACGCCTTGGCACCAATGGGATGATCTGACACCATTTTAGTACCACAGTATGATAGTTGCAACTACCAATAAAAGTAACTAGTAAGATAAAAATATAATTTCAAATTTTAAAATCTTAAATGATTGTTAGTCCATTACTGAATGTTATTTTACCTCCTCATAAAGGAAATTAAACCTCACATTGCCCTTTTTGTCAATAACTATTCTCTCTTCTGATTATCTTCTATAACAAAAGTTTAAAGAAATGTTTAATCAAACAAGTCAACAATTTAAAAGCACAATATTTTTAAAGTCTCATGATATAAAATATTTAATTAAATGGAATCAAAAATTTCTTAACTTCACAAGGTAATTAATCCCACAGAATATCAAGTTAATTCAAAATCATTAAACCTTGATAAAATTATTTCCTACAGGGATCAAAATCACCACATCACTTTGTGCTAAATCCTTCTTCCTTTGATAGTTCTAACCAGGACTAGTTCAAAAACTCGCAAACTACAGCTCAAAATCTTTGATAAATCTTTACACTTAAAAGTAATCAAGTTTTATCACATACTTTGACTAATTCAAGGGATAAGACAAAAAACTGAACTTTTGTGCAACTGTAATATCCTACATCTTGTACAGTAACACAAAAGTAGCAACAAAGACATTAACAATTGCAGTTCAAGCTGGGAGTGACTGTTCTGTTTCAATTCAATGACACCACTAATGGCTTCTTAGCAGTTCCATGAAATCAACCAGCTGTCAAGTTGATGCATCAGAAGGAACAGTTATGCACTCCCATAAGAAAAAGCAACACATCAGGATGTTTGGCAAAACATCTGCTCCTTTACACTGTAGTTCTATAATAAACATGCAAACAAAGAAATGGGAAAAAGGGCAACAGAATTAAAATTCCAAGGTTTCCATTACAGTCTCATATGCATTTTAAATAAATGGCTTACAAAAATAAAAACAAATTTCTGCCTAGTTGAATAAGTTATTTTAAACCTTTTGAAAATGCAAACTACTACTCAGATTCTTCTAGAAAGACAAAACTACATATAAATTGCTCCATTTTTAAAACTGAGAGTAAACTATAGTTAACAAGTAAAATCTTATTATTTTATATACAAAACTCAAAAAGTATTACTAACATATGCCCTTCTTTCATTTAATGTTTAGTAACTTATGCTAACAGTATTCTAATAAATGCATTTTCAAGACTGAAGAGTCTAAAAATATTGTTCAAGAGTGTTTGAAACAGTAAATGCTACTACAGTTCAGCCCTAGTATAACATATAACAGCAAATATACTATCCCCTGTATTTCAAAATATGTATCTACTCCTATTTCTGTCCAAACCATTATATGAATACAAGATTAAGTTCTTACAAATAATTTCCTATTTTAAAGCATATAATTTTATTTTCTTTAAAAAGAGAAAGAGAAAAACTCATCATCACAGGCTTTAAATACTTTTACATTCAACCATTCATTTCAAACATTTATAAAATCTGCTTTTTTCTATCTGAAACTTACAAGAGCCTCAATGTGTGGAAGTTATTGATTATGCAGCACAGTGACAATATGTACAGTGTTTACAATAGGTGTGAGACATCAAACGTACTTAACTCCCATTTTCTTAAACTGCTTATCCTCTGTGCTTGCCATTTATAATCTGCCAAATCTTCTAGTCCTTTGTTGCATGTATAATTTAGAACCATCTGTTCTATGTGCTTTTAACTATTTAAACATTTTTCACCTACCTACAATTCACATAAATGTCAGACATTCAATTCAGTCAAGCTTTCTGTATTGCGTTTTACGTAAAGCAAATCTCTAAATAAATAGCACAGCAGATAACACCAAATAAGACTGCTACAGCGATAGAAACATACCATATACAACCTAAGTTTTTATGTGTTAGACAAATCTTTCAATGTACTTGGAACTGTTTCTATTAGCTTTTTTTTGAGTTAATGGTAGTCAATGTTTTTCCCCAACCCAGAAGACAAAGAGAATGCAAATTAAATACAGACAGTTTCATGTCCTTGTTAGAAGTAAATATGCTGACTGAAAATGACTACAGGAGATAGAATTCCACTTTCCCATTCAATTTGCATTGCCTCTTATTTATATACCAGTCAGTATATCATTAAGTTTGATCATGTGACCAACCGAACTTTAGTGAGGGGAAAAACTATTTTAGACAAGCAAATTAAAACACCACAAGTTTTTATTGTTTATCTTTTCATAATGGCTGACAAAAGAGCATATAGCTTGAGATTATAAAATATATTTTTAAATCAATGTTGCCTTTTAAACACTAACTATATTTTCACCAATCATTTTACTTAATATTGCTACTATATTTTTAAAGTATCCAGTATCTCCAGCTTTTTTTGAAAACTGTATCTTCAAAATGCAAAGAAATATTTTAAAAAACAGAACAGTTAATTACAAGAAGGAATCTAGGTCATCTAAAATAAGTATACATAAATATTAACCAAGCTGATTAAAGAAAAATCCACAGGAGTGGAGTAAATAAAAAAGGAAACATGCAAATATTCAAATTCTTTAAAGTATACAAAACATATACACAAAAGCCTGGTGAATACCAAAGACCACTGTTTCCACCATTTTTTCGCACATAGTTTTCCACCTGTTACCAAAACATAAAATGTGCAGACACCGAGGGCTCATTTTGAGAGCAGGACACAAAAATAAGCACAACATCCTATCGTTAACCTGTAAGTTACATGGTCCTTCACATGGTCGCTTAAAACACGGAAAAAATTAAGCGAAAATTTTACTCCTGGTAAAATTTCTTCATAAAGTTTACATGACGTCACTGGGCCCCCTGAACATTCCCTAAAGTTTGAATCTTAACCAGACACACTTTTTGACTTTCTGAGGTTCCTTCCCAGTCTTTGAAAAATAAAAATTAAAAAAAAGAGAGAGAGACTTGGGAATAAAAATTGCCCAAGATGGCGAAACGCTTGTTGTTTAGAGGGCAGAGGGAAAAAAAAATGGAGGATATTGTAATATACACAAAGGGATAAATTTCAGCAACTCGGCCAAGGACTGCAGCTGCTTCTTTCTTTATAAGGAAGCAACACACAAAAGATAAATACAGAAGGAGAGAAAAGAAGGGAAAATCTCCCAAACAGCAGGGCCAGTTCTGACTCTCCAAACATTTCCTTCCTTTCCCAAGTCCCATTTCTGGGGTTCGTGGAATTACTTTAAGAGGATAGGAGCCGCGAATGGGAAGGGAGGAGGGGAAGGGGAGCAAAAAGATTAAAAGAGCGAAGAGTTGAGAACAGGAGGCAGCTCCCGGGGAAAAACTGCTAGGAGACAGACATGACTGTAGGAAAAGCTATGCTCCTCTAATCTCTACGTACTGAAACAGACTTCCCAGGTATCCAGATCTTTTCCCAGTTCCACCTGCCCCTACTCCCACCCCACCCCACCCCACCCCACCCCACCCAGCTCACTTTCTGTAAACTCCCAAGCCCCAAGCTACTCGGGGAGAGAGCAAAAGAGACCCGAATTGGGGGTGGGGGGTGGCAGGCGCAGCTTATCAGTCCTACAGGGAAGAGGGGGCGGAGGCAGAAAAGGGCAGCAGTAGGCGGACTGGGGGGGTGGGGGGGAGGGGGTAATCTTGAAACTACCCCGGCGGGGATGGGGGGAGCAGCGGTTATTCCCGGGTAGGAACGGCGATCGCAACCGTGCCAGAGGTGATTTTTTGAGAAGCCAAACTGTTGGCGGCGACCTGAGCGCTGGAAGCCGCAGGGAGGAAAAAGGACACGCGAAGCGCCGGCGGCCGAGCAGGGAGGCCGGCACAAAGGAGGCGGACTCGCGGCGGCAGCGTCTGCCCATGCCGGGGGAGGCACGGCCCGCGGCCCTGCTAGACCGAAGTCCCGCACTGGCGGCTACGAATAAAGTTTACGTTCTCCTGAGACCGCACTCCCCACCTCCCACCCAGGATCGCGCATCTCCGCGTCCTCCTCCCCCAAACTGCAATCGGGACCCCGAGCACCACCCCAGCCTTCCAGCCAGCACAACAAAGAGACACACCGACCGGCGAGGGTAAACAGCCGCGGCCGGGCGGGCAGGGCGGGCAGGGCAAGCGCCTCCAGATAAGCAACTCCGGAGTCTAACCCACTCGCAGGAGCGCAGTTTCTTCTCTTTTTCGGTTTCAAACGGCTTTACAATATTTGGAATTTTCATCTTCACCCGCACCCCTCACACCCGAGGATTTTAAACTCACCTTTACTTTCGAACTGAGAGTTGCGGTGAATGGGATTTTTGCCTTCCCCAGATGGTTTAAGGTTACGACTTTTGTTTTGGAAACCCCACCACCTCCTTATTTCTATTATTATTTTTTGCAAGAAAAGTATAAGGAGAGTTGGAGTGGAGGTGAGATTTGTGATCGGCAAAGCCCTGGACGCCCTCCTTCTCCGTCTTCCGCCTCTCTCTCTCTGATTAGTTCCTATCCAGCAGCAGATTGAAGCAGGAGATGATTCTTCTCAAGGTTTGTTCAGCAGCTTCACTTCTAGGCGAAGGCTTCATGAACCAAGTGACGTCAACCAACAAGGCTTCTCTCTCTCTCCTCTCTCTAACAATGAAAGTTGCTGTTAACAAGGGAAAAAAGAGAGAGAATTGTTTATACCATTTCAGTTCCAATAATAAATGACCCATCAGCTCCTAAAGTAGCCAAGGGAGGGAGGGGGTGGCTTCTTCCTCCAAAGAATCCTGTAGCTTTGAGTTTGCACCGATTCTTGTTCCAGGAAAAAGTTAAGGAACTCTAATGTTTTGTTTTACTTTTAAAAGTAGAGAAGACAGAAACTAGGATTGAAAACGTAATTTTTAAAAAAAGTACACGGGCGAATAGGGAGCGTAGATTAACCATGTTCACATAAACTTTGTGTGTAAACTCAGAATTTGGTTAAAATCTAAAAGTCAACTAAATGTAATATATTGGGAACTCAAAATAAAAAGCAAGACACAAAATGGTCCCAGGATAAAATGCTACTGCCCTAACCCGGGAAGGTTAAGCTGTTGTAATGTTTATGCACTGAGTTAAAATTTAAATAAAACGTTAAAATAATAAGTCGTTTTAAAGTTATACGTTAAAACTGCAAAAGGTAACCTCAATAGTCCCCCCCACACACACACTTCTGAGAAGGCAAAAAAGATGGGGAGAGGATAGCTAATTGTAGGAATTAGAATACTTAAAATATCAAGTTAAGACTAGGTAACCTATTGCTCCATCTTTAAATTACACACGAGGTATGCTATTTGTCTTCCCCACAGTTTCTTCTAACTTCCTATTTTTTACCCTTCCATTTTCCTCCACCAATTTCAACATCCTGAAACCAATAAAGTTAAACTAAAGATGAAGTACACCCCATCCCCTCCTACAGCACACCATCCTATAGTTTCCTAAAAAAAAAATTTTTTTTAAAGACCTTATCCTTAGTAACACTTTATTACCAAAGAAGATAAATAATTTTTTTTCATTGAGGTAGTGTTTTTCCCTGGAACACATTAAAAGTCCCAAAAGTTCATATAACTAAAAACTGCATAATTTAATTTTCAGGATGAAGAGTAAATGAAAGGCAACCTATAGAAAAATAATTTGACCATATATGTATATTTTGTACATGCATATGTGGATAAATGTATCTTAAAAGATGCTATTGTTTTATGTTTCCTCTTCAGCCACTGGCTGTGATTTTAATTGTGCTGGAGGATCTTCATTAGTATTAACACATGGGGAGATTTCACAAAGCTGCTTCATTACGAAAAAAAAAAAAAAGCTTGGCAGACTAGGTCTTTTTGCATGCACTGAGAATGTCAGCCTTACCTCGGTCATTTGTAACATAATAAGTGCAAGTACAATGATTGCAATGCAGGAGCACTGGGGGAAGGGCAGAAAGACTGCCTGTCTAATAGGGATATCTGAAAAGAAGGCTGCTCATTACATAGTAAAATGTATGCTAAAAATTAGTGAAGATGATGTCTCAGGAGACTGATGCTAAATAAATTAATGTGCTGATATGTTTTTAATTATTATTTTTGTAATAGTTTATTTCATTCTCAGGATTCACATTGAGCAGCAAAGCTGTGCTAGCACTTATTGATTTTTTTTCCCTGCCACATTCCCGGAATACAGATTTTAATCATTTCACTACACCACACTCAGTAATTTCATTAAAAACTGGAACCTTCCATCCCCAGAAAAGCATTTAATTTCAATGACATACAATTCTGGTCTTAGCAGAAAACTGTCTCCACAGTAAAAGCTGGCCTAAGGTTCAAATGCATAATTTAATCCTGAGTTTTCCATGCTCTGCATTCCTTTGAAGCTATAATTTGAGTAACTACCTAATAACTGTAATAAGGATAATAATTTCCTTATAATATATTATTAACTCATATTTAATTAACTCAAAGGCCAAGTTCTGTACATGTATGACTGGGTCAACAGTTCCACAATATCAAAATTTACTAATAATGTTAAAGAAAACTACAGATTCCAGTATAAGTGTAGAAAGCTAGCATTCAGATATTACTTTAGCAAAGTAACATGTAAAAAAGTTGATCCTTTTTATATAATAGGGGTCATTACTCAAAACAGTATTTTTAAATATTTGGAAGTAAACAGGACAATTCACTGATATTTCTGTGTGTAAATAAAGTATTTTAATATTAATATTTTAACAATCCATTTCAGACATTTTGTCTAATCATTAGCATTACTGCTGAAAATATTCAATTTTGAAAGGATAAAAAGAAATAGCTAGATTCAAATTGTTTCAATTTTCATATAAGAATTTTCTTAAAACATTTCTCTGGAAATAAAGTTGTGGCACACTTGAATAACTTAGATAACTAAGAATGTATCTTTTACTTACTTAAATACTTTTAAAATAGACTGCAAAGCATAATTCAAAGTTTGTTTCCAATAAAATACTGAAATAATAATACTGGCTTTGAAGATGGCACACTGGCTTTCCAGACAATGTTTCATAAGAATATGTAATTTACATTGCCTAGTTTTTACAAAAAATCACCTGTGGGGAAAACTGTTTAACATAAGAAAACTTATTTAGTAATTAAAATTTTTAATATATGCCTAATCAATAGAAAAAATGGTACACAGATAATGAAAGTGACTAACTTACATATATATGTATAATTTCAAGTTGAAGCCATATATAACAAAGTTTTTTTTTCTCTTGGTTGAATAATGAAGTAACTTAAGAGTGTCATCAAACATTGAAATAAAGGGTAAATGTGGTAATAGTAAAGAATTTGATTTTGGTGTGTTTAAAATATTTTAAAACTGTATTTTTATTATCATCAACGGCTCTTTACATAGTTTGAAAAATATTTTTTAAATACAGTTGACAAGTGAAAAACTCATAGATTGATATAATAAAATGAACTTATGTATTTTAGTAAAAACTTCAATTTTTATATTAAAATATATGTTTAAAATAATTTGGTGTTATTTGGTAATTCAAATATATTATTATCCAATTTAATCTATACCTTTAAGACTGATTTTAAAAATAATGAAATATTAAAAATTTTAAACTGGATTACTCTAGTATTTGATAGCCGCTTACTAGGAAGTTATGGTTAAATTATTTTAAAATATGATTCTTTCCCTTTTTCATGTTATCACATTTGATTATTTCAAAGATGACAACATAAAGTTGGGGGGTGGAGAAAAAATAATTTTAAGTTATAAAATAATTTGGCTCCCATAGCACTTAGTCTTCTACTTAAGTTCATCATTTAAATTAGTACTTGATCATGTACAGAATTATAAAAGAATTTAATGATCAAATAGATCTTTTCCAATATAAGTAAAATCCTATATGTGATATACACCTAGACTAATTATTCATACCAATAATTATTCTACATTAGTACCATAAATTAATTATTCTACCACTATAGACTAAATTGTACTTTTTTTATAAAGCATTATCTATTCTTAGGACCAAGACAGAACTTCATAAACAGGAAGAGATAAAGATGGACAGGTATCCTACTGTAGGTTCAGTTACATGCACCTTCACAGAGTAAGGAACTGTCCACGTGCAGAGAACAAAGTCTAGGCTGACTACAAACTACAAAAAGCCAAACGAATGAGAGATCTTAATAGTAGAACCACCTGGCCACTGTCATGTCTTGTTTCTGTTTCAATCAGTACAGACTAATGAAGCTTTATTTGTTTTCATTCACTGAACAAACATTTGAGTGCTTGCTATATGCTATGCACTCTGCTAGAGGCTAGAAAAAACATGAAAGCTCACATTCTAGCTGATGTTGAAAGTGTGAAATTTCTGGGAGATCAGAGACTTACCAAAATCACATTATAAAGATACAAATAATAAAGTTTTGCTAGAATAAAGAGGATGGATCTACTAATTCTGACTAAGAGTCTATATAAAAGCTTTATCAAAGAAAGGCCATTTGAACTGCATCTCAAATACTGAGAGCTTACCAGGCAAAGAAGACAGGAGCAAATTCTAAGTGAAAGAAAGAAACCATAAATTCACATCATAAAAGCTACCAGGTCTGATGTCCATCCAGTAGTCAGAGATTCAGTGTAATAGGAATACTCAGTGTGAGTTGTAGAATAACAGGGACTAAGGAGGAAAAGGAGGCTGGGACCGGAGTGTAAGGCTTTACGTGCCTTGGTTGAATTTATCCTGAAAGCCAACAAAGGTCAGCAAAGAAGTAACATGATCAACATTATTTTTAGAAAAAATTAACTGTATAGATAGTGCAGATGATAGACTATATTATGAAGAGTTATCTTAAGAGACCATGAGAAAACGGTACAAGGCAGTAGTACTGGAGGTTTAAAGCAAAGTAAATGTAGATTTTGTGACAAACACCCGTGGTGGATTCATGTCAATATATGGCAAAACCAATACAGTATTATAAAGTAAAAATAAAAAGTTAAAAAAAATAAAGGAAAACTAAATTTCTGGCTTAGGGAACTGGGCAAATGCTGCAGTCATTTAGTCAGGTCCAGAATACAGAATACATAAGGGAAGACAAATCATAAGGTAGTCTGGAATTAGAACTTGAATTTATGCTTTATAGGTCATTTTTAAATTGGATTATTAAAATCAACTGAACAGTTTTTTCAAAATGTACATACCCAGGTCTAATATGTAGAGACTCACTACGTCTGGGTGGGGTCAAGTGTTTATTTTCTTTTAAAAAAAACTCTTGATAGTGCT
Source organism: Capra hircus (assembly GCF_001704415.2). Classification (NCBI taxonomy): domain Eukaryota; kingdom Metazoa; phylum Chordata; class Mammalia; order Artiodactyla; family Bovidae; genus Capra; species Capra hircus. The sequence goes on from NC_030809.1 coordinate 99,466,603, forward strand.
TCCAATAAACACTGCTGCAGATTCAGAACACTGTTATGGAACTTCCCTGGCAGTCCAGTGGTTAAGACCACGTTTCCACTATAGGGGGCAAAGGTTCCTCCTCGTGGAGGTGCTAAGATCTTGCAAGCCATGTGGCCAACAACAACAACAAAAAGAATGCTGCTACTAGTATAAATTGATTATAAAATTCATTTGGAATTACAAAAGAAAAAAAACAAGAAAAGCCTAGAAAACCCTGAAAAAGAACATTGGGGGGGTGTCATATCAGATATTAAATATGCTATAAAGGCTTAATAATTTAATGGTAGCATTCATTGGCACATGAAAAAAAAAAGACCAATAAAATAGAAAGTTTGGAAATTACCCAAGTACATATATATGAAAATTTAACATAGATAAAAGCTGTATCTCAAAGCAGTAAAGAAAAGATGGACTTTTTCATAAGTGGTGTTGAGATAACTGAGTAGTCATAGGAAAAAGATGAATTTGGATCTGTTCTAAGAATAAATTTCAAAAAGATCAGATATTTAAATATAAACATTTGAACCATTCAAGTACTAGGCTCAATTCCTCTGTAAGTGAAGAGTATGGAAAATGTTCCTAGCAATGGTCAAAACTAGATGAAGTGAAAATATGAAAAACATTTGTAACACATAAGAGATAATTTAATAACCCTACATATAAAGAGTATCCAAAAATGAATAAAACACCAACACCCTGAGAGAAAAATGGCAAGAGATATGAACAGACATTTCACAGAAAAAGAAATGCAAATGCCCTTCAAATAGAAACATTCTCAACCTTCTTCATAAGAGAAATGCAAATTAAAATCACTGAGATACTATGTCTCACCCAACAAATTGGCAAAAATTCAAAATTTTCACAGCACAGCCTGTTAGTAAGGCAGTTGTGGGGAAAAGGAACACTCTCAAATATTTCTTGTTAAACTGAAAAATAGAAAAAGCCCAACAAAAGAGATGTTCAAGGAATCTAGCAAAGTTACATATACATTTTATTTTTTGTCTGGCAAATCCCACTTCCAAGAATCTGACCAAAAAAGAAGTTATTCTTTGAAGCATTGTTTCTTATAGCAAAATTTTCTATGAAAATTAATACAGAAGCCTCAATAAAATGTAGTCTGAAGGTCAAAAGAAGGAGCTGTCACCCATGTTCCAGTTAAAGTCCACATAGATCCCAACAGAAAGAGACATACCATGCATCTCCAGCTGGAAGTAATATAGTTTTACTGCAAATGCTAGCAAGAGGAAGACATCTCTTCCTTGCCTGGCAACAGCTCAGCCAATGGGACTGTCACAACTTGGTCAATTAAGAGCCGTTACACTTTGCACTCTCAGTTTCCTCAATGGACTTTTTATCAACATCTCTCCTGACTCTCCGATCTCCTCTATAAGAATTTTCTTTCCTTTGCTTTATTGAACTTGCTTGTGGTTCACACAGTTGCATCTCCCAAACTGCAATTCTGTGTTGCTCCCTAAGAAACCCCCTTTTGCTGGTAAAATAACTGGTTTTTCATTGTTTCAGGCTAACATATAGAAATAACCCACAAGTCCATCATAGTGAAATGGCTGAATAATTATGATACATACATACAGTGAAGTACTATGCAATTTTTAAAAGGGAATAAAGAATATATGCAATATAAAGTAATTCTCTGTCAACTCCAGTATATATTGTTGAGTAAAAATATCAAAGTGGAAGAAAGCATCTATGGCATATTACCATTCATCTATCTCACTTTTTAAATTAAATGAAAAGTCAAAACCTTAAAACACACAGTGGCTCAGACGTGTCCAACTCTTTGTGACTCGATAGATTGTACCCTGCAAGGCTCCCCTGTCTATGGAATTCTCCAGGCAAGAGTACTAGACTGGGTTGCCATTCCCTTCTCCAAGGTATCTTCCCAAACCCAGGGATCAAACCCAGGTCTCCTAAATTGCAGGCATTCTTTAGCATCTGAGCCACCAGGGAAGCCCTTAAAAATGGTTACCTGTAAAAAAGAAGGGAACAGAGGAGCAAAGATGTAATAACAGGAAGTTTTCTCATAAAAATGTGATTTCAGAAACATAGAACATATATAAATATAATTTACAAATTATAAAACAAAAATACATTAAATTTTAAAGTGATCCCATCTAAATGAAATAAGTGAACTTAATTATATATGGAGTTGGTGGCATAACCATACAGAGAATATTCTAAGTGACTTTAAACATAGTAGTTTTTTATCTTTTTTTTTTTTTTGGCCACACCATGCAGCATGTGTGGAGAAGGCAATAGCACCCCACTCCAGTACTCTTGCCTGGCAAATCCCATGGACAGAGGAGCCTGGTAGGCTGCAGTCCATGGGGTTGCTAGGAGTGGACACGACTGAGCGACTTCACTTTCACTTTTCACCTTCATGCATTGGAGAAGGAAATGGCAACCCACTTCAGTGTTCTTGCCTGGAGAATCCCAGAGACAGAGGAGCCTGGTGGGCTGCCGTCTATGGGGTTGCACAGAGTCGGACACGACTGAAGCGACTTAGCAGCAGCAGCAGCAGCAGCATGCAGCATGTGAGACCTTAGTTCCCTGGCCAGGGATTGAACTTGTATTTCTTGCACTGGAAGCACAAAGTCTTAACCAGTAGACCACCATGGAAGTACCAGGAATTTTTAAAAACCATATTCAAACACTTAACAGTACTTTCCTCATACGATTTAAACTAAAAAATAAACTTTAAAGCAGCAACAACAAAACAAGAACTTAAATTGTTATCATCAGCCACAGTTTTGTGGTATTAATTGGTGGTGTTATTGTAATTAGGGGCTTCCTAGGTGGCTCAAGTGGTAAAGAATACTCCTAAAATACAGCAGCCACAGCAGACACAGGTTCAATCTCCTGTGTCTACAGCAAGATCCCCTGAAGGAAGCAATGGCAACCCACTCCAGTGTTCTTGCCAGGATAATCCCAGAGATGGAGGAGCCTGGTGGACTACAGTCCATGGGGTTGCAAAGAGTCGGACCTGACTAAAGCAACTGAGCACGCACACACGAGCACATTATTATAATTATATTGCATGCATAGTCTGAGAAAAAGCAAATGGATAATTAAGTTGGTGTTTTGGGTGTGGGACAAAAAAGAACAGATGTAAAATCAGTGAGTTACATAAAAATTCTGTGATCATGAATTTGAACTGGATATATCAGAATGAACTATAATATTCTACATTTTAAAATATATGTATTTCGTAGTTCTGCCCACTGTAAAGGCCAGAAACAGGGATTATGCAGTAGCAACAAGCACATACTTTTGTATCCAATTATTGACAGAAAACATCATTTGCCCCTGAAACAGATTCCTTGAAGCAAAGGCTGATTCTAGTTTGCGTACAGGAAACATTCAAGGTAAGTCTAAAATATCCTATCATACTATTAATCATGAAAACTATCAAAGATTACTGGGGTAATGTAAAAGGACTTGAGAATAAATGTGAAAAAGCCAACTTGAATTGGTTCCCACTGGCGAAAAATGAGACAATTTAAGCTTTTTAAGAATAACTAAAATGGATTCCAACATAACAAATAAAAATTAATACATAATTTCATAATGATAATTTTAAAAACTCATTATTCACCTTTGAAGAATGCTAGTGAACCAACTCATTATTTTGAAAACTGGTAAATAAAGGAAATAATTTAAGGCTTTCTTCAACATTTCATACCAAATGTACCTTTCAGTTCAGTTCAGTTCAGTTCAGTCACTCAGTCATGTCTGACCCTTTCGACCCCATGAATTGCAGCACGCCAGGCCTCCCTGTTCATCACCAACTCCCGGAGTTCACTCAAACTCATGTCCATCGAGTCTGTGATGTCGTCCAGCCATCTTAAATTCATTTATTCCTTTGAATCTTTTCAGGAAATTCAGTTCAGGCGCTCAGTCCAGTCCTACTCTTTGTGACCCCATGAATTGCAGCACGCCAGGTCTCCCTGTCCATCACCAACTCCCAGAATTCACTCAAACTCATGTCTATCGAGTTGGTGATGCCATCCAGCCGTCTCATCCTTGGTCGTCCCCTTCTCCTCCTGCCCCCAATCCCTCCCAGCATCAAAGTCTTTTCCAATGAGTCAACTCTTCGCATGAGGTGGCCAAAGTACTGGAGTTTCAGCCTCAGCATCAGTCCTTCCAATGAACACCCAGGACTGATCTCCTTTAGAATGGACTGGATGGATCTCCTTGCAGTCCAAGGGACCCTCAAGAGTCTTCTCCAACACCACGGTTCAAAAGCGTCGATTCCTTGGCACTCAGTTTTCTTCACAGTCCAACTCTCACATCCATACATGACCACAGGAAAAACCATAGCCTTGACTAGACGGACCTTTGTTGGCAAAATAATGTCTCTGCTTTTCAAAATGCTATCTAGGTTGGTCATACCTTTCCTTCCAAGGAGTAAGCATCTTTTAATTTCATGGCTGCAATCACCATCTGCAGTGATTTTGGAACCCAAAAAAATAAAGTCTGACACTGTTTCCACTGTTTCCCTATCTATTTGCCATGAAGTGATGGAACCAGATGCCATGATCTTAGTTTTCTGAATGTTGAGCTTTAAGCCAACTTTTTCACTCTTCTCTTTCACTTTCATCAAGAGGCTTTTTAGTTCCTCTTCACTTTCTGCCATAAGGGTGGTGTCATCTGCATATCTGAGGTTATTGATATTTCTCCCGGCAATCTTGATTCCAGCTTGTGCTTCTTCCAGCCCAGCATTTCTCATGATGTAATCTGCATAGAAGTTAAATAAGCAGGGTGACAATATATAGCCTTGAAAGTGAAAGAAAGTGAAAGTGGTCTCTCAGTCGTGTTCAACTCTTTGTGACCCCATGGACTGTAGCCCACCAGGCTCCTTTGTCCATGGGATTCTCCAGGCAAGAATAATGGAGTGGGTTGCCATTTCCTTCTCCAGGGAATCTTCCCAACCTAGGGATCAAACCCAGGTCTCCCACATTGCAGGCCTTAACGTACTCCTTTTCCTATTTGGAACCAGCCTGTTGTTCCATGTCCAGTTCTAACTGTTGCTTCCTGACCTGTATACAGGTTTCTCAAGAGACAGATCAGGTGGTCGGGTATTCCTAGCTCTTTCAGAATTTTCCACAGTTTATTGTGATCCACACAGTCAAAGCCTTTGGCATAGTCACAGAAGCAGAAATAGATGTTTTTCTGGAACTCTCTTGCTTTTTCGATAATCCAGCAGATGTTGGCAATTTGATCTCTGGTTCCTCTGTCTTTTCTAAAACCAGTTTGAACATCTGGAAGTTCACAGTTCACGTATTGCTGAAGCCTGGCTTGGAGAATTTTGAGCATTACTTTACTAGCGTGTGAGATGAGTACAATTATGCGGTAGTTTGAGCATTCTTTGGCATTGCCTTTCTTTGGGATTGGAATGAAAACTGACCTTTTCCAGTCCTGTGGCCACTGCTGAGTTTTCCAAATGTACCTCAGTTCAGTTCAGTCACTCAGTCATGTCCAACTCTTTGCAACTCCATGAATTGCAGCACGCCAGGCCTCCCTGTCCATCACCAACTCCCAGAGTTCACTCAGACTCACATCCATCGAGTCAGTGATGACATCCAGCCATCTCATCCTCTGTCATCCCCTTCTCCTCCTGCCCCCAATCCCTCCCACCATCAGAGTCTTTTCCAATGAATCAACCCTTCGCATGAGGTGGCCAAAGTATTGGAGTTTCAGCTTTAGCATCATTCCTTCCAAAGAAATCCCAGGGCTAATCTCCTTCAGAATGGACTGGTTGTATCTCCTTGCAGTCCAAGGGACTCTCAAGAGTCTTTTCCAACATCACAGTTCAAAAGTGTCAATTCTTCAGCGCTCAGCCTTCACAGTCCAGCTCTCACATCCATACATGACTACTGGAAAAACCATAGCCTTGACTAGACGGACCTTAGTCAGCAAAGTAATGTCTCTGCTTTTGAATATACTATCTAGGTTGGTCATAAATTTTCTTCCAAGGAGTAAGCGTACCTTAGGAAACATAATTTCAAATTGTGTTTGTTTGTATCATATATATGTATAAAGGTGTGTATATGTATATATATATATTTATGTACGTGTGTACATACATATATGTAACAAGATTTGAACATAAGATTTAACATTTTTTTTAATGAAATGTTATTTGCCTATACTAACAGATATTGTGATCAAGCATATGATTTACCTGTGAGTTTCAAGGAAAATAAAACAAAGAGGGTTCAGGATACTATTTTTGTCTGGTAAATAAGAAAATAAGCAATTCATTAAGACAAACTTAAAACCTTGGAGTAAAATATTGAAGTTTGAACCCAATCTCATAGCCAATGGATAGACATCATCTACATGGTCTTTTTCATAGTAATACTCTGTAAAAGCCAAGGGCATGATGATGACTATAATTAAGTTCACTGCATTAAATAATCAACAGGTCAGTCATATAAGGCTATGTAGGTTATGCATGGGCTCATTACGGGGCAGCAGAGTAATGAATCCAAATCATACAACCACATGTAGTCCAAAAGTTAAATCTTTAGGAACTTTGCAAGCTACTTTTTAAGGATGAGATGGTCAGATAACATCACAGACTCAATGGACATGAGTTTGAGGAAACTCCAGGAGACAGTGAAAGACAGGGAAGCCTGGCATGCTGCAGTCCATGGAGTCGCAAAGAGTCAAGCAAGACTGAGCAACTGCACAACTTTTTAAGCATAGCTATTACTAAATAGTAATATCTTCAAACATATTAAAAACAAATACAACTCATCACTTATTTTATTATGCTTTACTAGTATTGATGGCCTCAAGGTTATTCACGCTCACTGTAATATGCAGAAAAAATGATACAATGGTGTGTTACTGCCCATCTCTTCCCAACTCTATTACCAGTGACGTCACATTGGTAGCTTGAAATAGACCACCGTGGGAATGTTTACAATCTAGAAATCAGCAAACACTACAAATCAGGGCATAAGCTTAATGTTTTATTAATAGTGTAGACTTTAAAAAGTGGTTTTAAAAAAGTTAATAAAATTAAATTTAAATTATAACACTGAAATAGTACAAAAATGGAGAAATAATTTTCTGAACCATTTAAAAACTATTAACAAATTGTGAGAGGTCACATCATTGATGAAACAAGTAAGGACTCTTTCATTTTCATCTTAGACAAAAATATCAGTGACTATGTAAGTTAGCACTACATTCTTCAACAACTGCACAACTATAGGCTGACTACAGATAAGGCTATACAAACAAGAATTTGGTAAAAATCAACCAAAGCATTCTGTAAGAATCAATTGGCTATATAGATTTTATAATACAGTATTGTATATGCTATTCTTTGTAAGTTGTATATATCTTTATGTCCAGAAAGATTTACCAGTACACCTTTGTTGGGGAGGACCACAGTCACTAGACCTTGAGGAGCACTCCATCCAACTGACAAATGAGAATACTCCAAAATACCTGGTACAAAGTGTTAAATACTCTAACAGAGGTATTGAAAGTAAAAGGAGTACACATTGCATGTGCCTGTGTGCTAAGGGGCTTCAGTTATGTCCAACTTTTTGTGACTCTATGGACTGTATCCTGCCAGGCTTCTCTGTTAGAAGTGGTTATTTTTTTCTGGTGGAGATGGGGGAAGGAAAATGCATATCCTGATTTGTGAAAGAATCCATCTCATAGTAATAAAAGCTTCTTTGCATTATAGTCTGTCCTAACATATTATTTTCAGCACTAAACTCTGTAATAATTTAGCTCTGAAAGACAGTTTGTAAGCTCTACAAGGTACTGACACATGCCTTGGGGCAAGCCATCTGAAATCAGAAACAGTCTTTTTTTAGGGTCATGAAAGTTATTTTATTTTATTTTTAGCCATATGCCCTGTAGGATCTTAGTTTCACAACCAGGGACTGAACCTGGGTCAGGCAGTGAAAGTACCAGTCCTAACCACTGGACAGCCAGGGTATTCCCATGAAGGAATATTTTAATCTCATATCTGACTTCAAAAATTCACGACTACCTGCCCTCTTGATAGCTAGCCTGTTTCAAGTCAAAAAACAAGTTTTCTATTTCACAGCATTTTGAAGAATATACACTCAAGGACCAAAATTCAGTCATAAGCACAATTTTCATGATTTCCTTTAAAAACTGAATCAAGATCAAAGTCCATATTGTTTATAGACAATTGTGCTTTGGGAATAATGTACTATGAGAATTAATATTTAACAGTCAACTCTCTAACTTTTAGTGTAGTTATGTTTCTGTATTCTGCTTGTACTCTGTCAACATTGAATCCAACAAACCTTTTCCAGAAAAATCTTTGGTTCAAAAAATAATCACAAAGCAAATTTTAAAAATTTCTTCCCCTTTAAGCATGAATTGTTACTGACTAAAAATAAAAATAAACAAGAAGTTGTCTAGGACTTCTCCCTCCTCAATAATAAAAGGCTCATGTGTGCTCCTTATATAGAAGGTGTCATCCAACTATAAAGTTTCGATTAGCATGCACATGTTATAGAACAGATAGACTATGCTTTCTTATTATATATCATCGATATTATAGTGTCTCAAAGTACCACATTAAAGGAATTTTGCCAATAGTTGATTCTGAGTTCTCACTAGATATAATACTTATTATTTTGCTGCTGGTTTAATAAACTTGGCACTGTATGGTTTTATATCTGCTTTTCCTCTGAGAAGTACAATACTGAATTAATACTTCCTTTGTTTTAGTGTCTTCTCCATCTTTAGAGAAAATAATACTGGAAGGCGTTATTTTGTGTTTGTGGGATGCTTTTGTTATTTCAACAGAGTAGTTTACAAAAAAAAAAAATGTCATTACGTTTTCTTTAAAAGAGAGTCAATGACCTTAAAATATCCTAGCCCAGGGAATTCCCTGACAGTCCAGTGGTTAGAACTCCACATTTCCACTGTAGGAGGAGGCACAGTTCACCCCTACTTGGGGAACTAAGATCCTGCATGCTGCACAGTGTGACGTGTGTGTGTGTGTGTGTGTGTGTGTGTGTGTGTGTGTGTGTGTGTGTAGTATGTGTAAATGGGCTCCTCTGGTGGCCCAGATGGTAAGGAATCTGCCTGCAATGTGGGAGACCTGGGTTCAAACCCTGGATTGGGAAGATCCCCTGGAGTAGGGCATAGCAACCCACTCCAGTATTCTTTCCTGGAGAATCCCCATGGACAGAGGAGCCTGGCGGGCTATAGTCCATGGAGTCACAAAGAGTCATCCCCAACTGAGTGACTAAGCACAGCACAGCACACACACACACATACATATATTGGCCATACTATGTATACATTTAAGTATAGATATAGATATATATGTCTGTGTGTGTATATATATATATACACACACACACGTATCTCAGCCCAAGTGCATTAAAATTACTTTTTAGTACTTCTCTCCACGGCCCCTGCCCATATATTTATAACCTTACTCTCTTTTCCATTCTTGACTGAAGGAAGGCAATTGGAGAGAGAAATTATCCTCTGAGAGGCAAATCAAATGATATAAGCACCTGAAAACAATTTATGTTGAATCTTTAAAAATGACAACAAAAAAAATTTATGAACTGTGAATTATTTAGTATGGCCAAAGAATAAGAAGAGAGGAGCTTTCTTGGTAGCTTTTATATGTGGCTTTTGTTGGAGGAACTGGATTCAGTTCTTTTCAGATTTTCTTAGGGGAAGAGCCCTTGAGTTTTTGACCATTCCTTCATTTCAGGACTCCTGAAGCCTCTGCTTCTGCCAGGAAATATCCCTTATCCTCACATATCATCTTTCAGACATTTCTTCCCAGCAGCTTTTTCTATTAAAGATAGTAAAAAAAGAAAGAAAGAAAGAAAGAAAAATGTAAGGAGATTCTATACAGTTATTCCTCTACTACTTCATTTGTGTTAATGATAAATCTCAGGATCACAGTTAAGCTTGACATTAAGATAAGATTTGGGGAGTAAATGTGGGGCTGGATGCCATTCTAAGCTTTGGCAAATCTGTTTCTTTCCTCAACGATCATCTTTTGAAACATATGACATTGAGATTCTATCACTTATTTCTGATTACTACTAATGCACGCTTTGTTTTCTTCATTCCTCTGGTTCTGCTCTTATCTTTTTTTTTTTTAATTGTTGAAGATCATATGAATAGGTATCAGAGGGAAATTCTGTAGTTTCTTTCTACCATCTTTACACAGGAGTCTTAATTTTTTGGCCACGTGCGGGGTGGCTCAGATGGTAAAGCGTCTGCCCGCAATGTGGGAGACCCAGCTTCGATCCCTGGGTCGGGAAGATACTCTGGAGAAGGAAATGGCAACCCACTTCAGTACTCTTGCCTAGAAAATTCCATGGATGGAGGAGCCTGGTGGGCTACAGTCCATGGGGTCACAAAGAGTCGGACACGACTGAGTGACTTCACTGGGCCACTGCAGTGAAAGCCTGGAATTCTAACCACTAGGCCACCAGGGAACTCCCCCCTACACAGGAGTCTCTTTTCTTAATTGTAATCATGCTTAATTGAAGGCTTATTAATTATATTTAAATGATAATGACACATAATAACAAAGTTTATAATCTTGAGGAACCTTTGTCTTTAGAGCCTAAAATCCTTTAATATATCCTCTAATAACTAGATCATATCATGTATTCTCTTCACCATTTAATTGTTCCTAGATTACTTAGTGAATATCTATTTACGCCAGATACTATTCTAGGTACTGAAGATGAAGCAGTTTTAAAAACAGAAAAAAAACAACCTGCCTTCATTGGACTTACTTTCTAGTGGGGAGAGACAGGCAATAAACACACAAGCAAACACATAGTATATATCAGGATCACTAAGGGCTGATTTGTAAAGGGTCAAATAGTAAATGTTTTAGGCTTTGGAGGCCATGTGTCTCTGTTAAAATTACTCATCTTTTTCATTGTGATGAAAAATCAGTCATAGGCAACATATTAAAAAAGTGGGCATAGCTGTGTTCCATGAAACTTTATACAAAAACAGGTGGGAGCTAAATTTAGCCTACTGGCCATGGTTTGCGCATTCCTGCTATATAGAATTTTGGTAAGTATTATGGAGAAATGTAGGGGAAGCCAGATGTACAGAAGTTCTAGGAAAGGTGAAAAGGGGCCTTACTCATGAGACATCTGAGCTTAGACTTTTTTAAAAGTGAGGGAATAAGGCAATAGACATATGGGGGAAGAGCTTCTCAGGCAGAGGGGAAAAGATTTACAAATGTCCTATGGCGGGAGCATGTTAGTCTGTTTTGTTGTTAAGTTCTTAAGTCATGTCCAACTCTTTGTGACTCCATGGACTACAGCATGCCATGGTCCTCTGTCTTCCATTATCTACCGGAGTTTGCTGAAATTCATGTTCACTGAGTTGGTGATGCCATCTAATTATCTCATCCTCTGCCAACCCCTTCTCCTACTGCCTTCAGTCTTTCCCAGCTTCAGAGTCTTTCCCAATGAGTTGGCTCTTTGCATCAGGGGGTCAAAGTATTATAGCTTCAGCTTTAGCAACAGTCCTTCCAATTGAATATTCAGGGTTGATTTCCTTTAGAACTGACTGCTTTGATCTCCCTGCAGTCCAAGGACTCTTGAAGAGTGTACCCCAGCACCACAACTCAACAAACAGTAAGTAGGCTGATGTGGTTAAGAATAAAAGCATCAAGAGTTAAGGTCAAAAGAGTGCCATTGATGGTATCATATTTTACAGGGCTCTTGAAGCCATTATACAAAATGATGAATTTTTACCCAGAGTAGGAAACCACTTTGCACAATAGCTTTGAGCAATGAAAAGACAGGATCTGACTTAACTTTGAAAACATTCTCTCTGGCTTTAGTACGAGAACAGACTGTAGTGAAACAAGAATGGAAGTTAGACTTTATAGGAAGTTGCTAAAAATTCCAAGCAAAACATGATCATACCAAGCTTAGAACTGCTGGTTGTGACTGAAATAGTAGAAAGTGGTCAGACTGTTTATACATGTTGAAGTTAGAGGTAAAGGATATGCTGATGGATTGCATGTGTGCTATAAAAGATTTCCAATGAATGATGACTCCACAGTAACTAGAGGCAAAAGTCCTCAGTACTTTTGTCTTCAGTAACTAGAAGGCAAAAGTCAGCATTTATGTACATAGAGAGACTTCAGAAGAGCTGCTTTGGGTGAGACAATTGCAGTTTGGTGTGGTATAAATCAGTAGGTTTGTTTAAGACTGTTAAGTTGAAGATATACTAACTGAATATCCAGGTGGAGATGTTAAGCACGGAGATAGCTATGTAAGTTTGGAGTACAGGGAAAGGTCCTGGCTGTACATACACATTTGAGAATTACATGCTTTTAGTATTTAAAATATGAAATGGTGACATCATCAAAGAGTGACTGCACACAGACTAAGGCCTGTGATACTGCAATACTTTGAAGTTGGAAATACAAGGGAAAACCACAAAAATAAATTAAGGAGCGGCCAGCAAAATGAGTATATATTTTCATCCCCTTAAGCGTATATTTTCAAGAGCAGAGTTTATTTTTCATCTTAAAAAAAACTAACTTTTCAATTTTTACTTTTATATATCCAGGTTTTGGAAATCTTAGTAGAAAATCATGAAGATTTTCTCCTTTTCTTATGTTTTGTTCTAGAAGTTTTATAGTTGAGGTTTCATTTACATTTAGGTCTATGATCCATTCTTAGATACTTTTTACATAGCATGCAAAGTATAGTGAAAATCCATTTCTGGCATATGGGTATCCAATTTTCTTAGCTCCGACTAAGGAAAGGACAACCCTTCCTCCATTAAGTTGACTTTGTATCTTTATAAAAAATCACTTGTCTTTCAGCTTTTATACATCTAGAAAAAACTTCACTTTCATGTTTGAAAGATTTTTGCAGGTAAAGCATTCTGGGTTAAAAGTATGTTCTTTACTTTGAAGATGACAGTCTATGGTCTTCTTTACATTGTTTCTGATGATATCTCTGCTTAAATTCTGATATTTGTTGCTCTGTAGTCATGTGTCTCTTTTCCTCAAACTGCTTTCAAGATTTTCTCTTTATCACTGGTTTTGAACAATTTCATGATGATCTACCTTGTCGTGTTTTAGATCTTTATTACTATCATTAGGTGCACTGCTCAGCATGTGGGATCTTAGTTCCTGGGCTTGGAACTGAACTCACACCCCCTGCAGTAGAAACACAAGAGTCTTAACTACTGGACTACCAGGGAGTCCCTAGATGTTTTTTATTGTTGAAATATAATTCACTTACAATAAATTGCATCTTTTTAAAGCATAAAATTCCATGTTTTTTAGTACACTCACACATTTGTGAAATCATCACTACTGTCTAATTCCAGATTTTCATCACCCTAAAAAGACATCTGATACCTATTAGCAGTCACTACCAATTCTCCTCTTCACTCAGTTCCTAGAAACCACTGATCCACTTGCTCTCTCTCTGGATTTGTTTATTCTGCACATTACATATATATGGAAGCATACAATATGTGGCCTTTTGTGATTGATTTATTTCACACAGCATAATGTTCTTTAATTTCCACCTATACTGTAGCATATATCAGTAGTTCATTGCATCTTATTGTTGAATAATATTTCACTGTATGGATATATCACATTTTACTTTTCTGTTTGTCCAATAATGGACATTTTCATTGTCTCCAGCTTTTGGCTAGTATGAATAATACTGCTATAAACATTCATATATAGTTTTTCGCATGAACATGTATTTTCAGTGCTCTTAGGCATCTACCTAGGAGTAAAACTGCCAAACTTAACTTACATTAACTTTTTGAGGAATTGCCAAACTACTGCTCAGAGTGGCTATAATGTATGTATTCCCACTAGTAACGTATGAGGTAACAATTTATCCACATCCTCACCATCATTTGCTGCTCTCTCTTTGATATTATAATCACCTCTAATAAGTGTAGAGTGTAAAGTGCTTTCTGTTTACATTTCACCATAATTAATGATGTTGAGTGTACAAGATGGCATTTCAACAAGCCTCCTACACTACCTCTATATCAGATGTTTAAAATTTGAACTAACAAATACCTGATAAACATTTGACATTATGGGTTTCTTAAAGATGTCATTTCTGTAAGATTTATCCCATTAAACTATTCTTGAATTTGTTTTAATGTGTAAATAATCTCAACAGTGTACTGTTGAGATAGATATTCTATAATTCCTTTAAAAGAATATATGAAAGAGCTGGAAAGACTCACATCTTACAAGCTTTGTATCAGTAGTCCTTCTCACGAGAATGTAAATAGTCTTTGCTTGGCATGTTAAACGAAAACTATTTGGAACTGAATATAAAACTGAAATAGATCTTGAAGGAAACCTATATCAGCTAGTTTATATGATCTATTTTGTAATTACAAATAAAGTTCAGTGACTTCCAAAATCTTTCAGCAAGTTAATGACATATCTGTAACTAAAAGTTAGATAAGCCGATCACTATATTAGTGTTTCTTCTCATGGACTTCATTGACAAATAAGCTCAAATAATAAGATGTAGGGAGGACTCAAGATGGTGGAGGAATAAGATGAGATGATCACCTTTCCCCAAAAAATACATCAAAAACTCATCTGCAAACGGAACAAGTCCTCCAGGATACCTTCTGCACACTGGCAGAGGACCCTAGACTTCCAAAACACCAAGCCAATCTCCTCAGAATGAGTCTGAGAGGTTCTTTGGGTATTCTTGGCTGTTAAGTGCTGTTTTACCATTAGTCTTGGGGTTTTGTCTTCTGTGCTATGTAGCCTGTGAAGTCTTGGTGCTACACTAAGAGGGTAGGCCTGAACCCGTGAGGTGGGAGACCTAAGTCCAGGACATTGGAACACCAGAGAACTCCCAATCCCATAGAACATTAATAGGTTAGAGCCCTCCTAAAGGCATCCATATCAACACCAACATCAAGCCTTATACAAAGGCCAGCAAGCTCCATTGCTGGATGGCTCACACCAAACCTTTAGCAAAACAGGAACACAACCCTGCCCCTTAGCAGAAAGGCTGCCCAAAGCCATAACAAGCCCACAGACACCCCCAAAACACACTACTGGATGTGGCACTGATCTTCGGAGAGACAAGATCCAGCTCTCTCCACCAGAACACAAGCATGAGAACCCTCAAACAGGAAATCTTCAGAAGGCACAGTTCCAAACCCACTCATGTGGGGCAGATACCACAATTAAGAGGAAATACAACCTTGCAGGTTGCAGACAGGAGAACCCAAACACAGTAAATTAAACAAAATGAAAACACAGGGAAACATACAGCAGCTGAAGGAATATGGTAAAACCCCAAAAGATGAAACAAATGAAGAGGAAACAAGCCATCTACCTGAAAAAGAATTCAGAGTAATGATAGTAAACGTGATCCAAAATATTGGAAATAAAATGGAGGCACAGATTAATAGACTGGAGACATGAATGGAGTGGATATAAGAAATGCTTAACAAGGAACTAGAAGAATTAAAGAACAGACAATCAGCAATGAACAACACAATAAATGAGATTAAAAACACATTACAGGAAACCATTAGCAGAATAACTGAAGCAGAAGAACAGATAAGTGAACTGAAAGATAGAATGCTGGAAATAACTGATTCAGATCAGAAAAAAGAATAAAAGGAAGTGAGGACAGTCTCAGAGACCTCTGGGACAATATTAAGAACACCAACATTTGAACTATAGGAGTCCCAGAAGAAGACAAAATAAAGGGTATGAGAAAACATTTGAGGAGATTATAGGTGAAAACTTTCCTAAAGTGAGAAAGGAAATAGCCACCCAAGTCTAGGAAGCCCAGAGAGTTCCACAGAGGATAAACTCAAGGAGAAACATGACAAGACACATATTAATCAAACTAACAAAAATAAACACAAAGAGCAAATGATAAAAACAGCAAGGAAAAAGCAACAAATAACACAAAAGGATAACCTTAAGGCTAACAGCTGATCTTTCAACAGACATTCTGCAGGCCAGAAGAAAATGGCAGGATATACTTATAATGAAAGGAAAAAACCCTACAACCAAGATAAATCTATCCAGCAAGGATCTCACTCAGATTCAAAAGAGAAATCAGAAGCTTTACAGAAAAGCAAAAATAAAGAGAATTCAACACCACCAAACCAGTTTTACAACAAAAACTAAAGGAACGTCTCAGAAAGGAAACACAATAGAAACAAAAGGCATACAAAAACAAACACAAGACAATAAAGTACATTGTGACAGGATCATATATATCAATAATTACTTTAAATGTTAATGGACTAAATGCTCCACCCAAAGACACAGATTGGCTAAATGGCTAATTGGCTAAAAAGAAAACCCTATATATGCTGTCTACAAGAGACCCACCTCAGACTTGGGGACATGTACAAAGTGAGGAGCTGGAAACAGATATTCCATGCAAATGGAAATCAAAAGAAAGTGGGAGTAGCAATACCCAAATCAGATAAAATAGACTTTAAAATAAAAACTATTACAAGAGACAATGAAGGACACTACATAATGACCAAGGGTTCAATCTAAGAGAAAGATATAACAATTATATATTCACCTTCTAAAAGCACCTCAATACATAAGGCAAATACTAACAACTATTAAAGGGAAAATTGACAATAATACAATGATAGTTGGGGATTTTAATACCCCACTCACACCAATGGACAGATCATCCACACAAAATTAATAAGGAAACACAAGGTTTAAATGATACAGTGTACCAGGTAAACCTCAGTGATACCTACAGAGCATTTCATTGAAGGAAAAAAAAAAATAGATTTCATTTTTTTCTCAATTGCACATGGAATATTCCCCAGGATAGACCTCATTTTGGGTCACAAATCAAACCTTGGTAAATTTTTAAAAACTGAAATAATTTCAAGTGCTTTTTCTGACAACAATGCCGAAAGATTTCTGGGGGGCTCCAAAATCACTGCAGATGGTGATTGCAGCCATGAAATTAAAAGACGCTTACTCCTTGGAAGGAAAGTTATGACCAACCTAGATAGCACATTTAAAAGCAGAGACATTACTTTGCCAACAGAGGTCCGTTTAGTCAAGCTATGGTTTTTCCAGTGGTCATGTATGGATGTGAGAGTTGGACTGTGAAGAAGGCTGAGTGCTGAAGAATTGATGCTTTTGAACCGTGGTGTTGGAGAAGACTCTTGAGAGTCCCTTGGACTGCAAGGAGATCCAACAAGTCCATCCTAAAGGAGATCAGTCCTGGGTGTTCATTACAAGAACTGATGCTAAAGCTGAAACTCCAATACTTTGGCCACCTCATGCGAAGAGTTGACTCACTGGAAAAGACCCTGATGCTGGGAGGGATTGGGGGCAGGAGGAGAAGGGGACGACAGAGGATGAGATGGATGGATGGCATCACTGACTGGATGGACATGAGTTTGAGTGAACTCTGGGAGTCAGTGATGGACAGGGAGGCCTGGCGTGCTGCGACTCATGGGGTCGCAAAGAGTCGGACACGACTGAGTGACTGAACTGAACTGAACAAGAAAAAAAAACTATAAAAAACAAACACATAGAGGCTAAACAACACACTTCTAAATAACCAACAGACCACTGAAGAAATCAAAAAGGAAATCAAAATATACATAGAAACAAATGACAATGAGAACATGACAATTCAAAACCTACTGAAAGTAGTGAAAGCTGTGCTAAGAGGGAAGTTTATAGTAATACAAGCCTACCTCAAGAAACAAGAGAAACAACAAATAAACAACCTAACTTTACACCAAAGCAACTAAAAAAAGAAGAACAAAAGAACTCCAAAGTTAGCAGAAGAAAATAAATAATAAAGATCAGAGCAGAAATAACTGAAAAAGAAATGAAGGCATAGACAGAGCAAGGATCAATAAAGCTAAAAGCTGGTTCTTTGAGAAGATAAACAAAATTGACAAACCATCAAGACTCATCAAGACTCATCAGACTCATCAAAAAAAATGAGGCAAGACTCAAATCAGTAAAATTAGAAATGAAAGAGGAAAATTTACAACAGACAACACAGAAATATGAAGGATCATAAAAGACTACTATAAGAAACTATATGCCAATAAAATGGACAAAATGGAAGAAATGGACAAATTCTTAGAAGAGTACAACCTTCCAAAACTGAACCAGGAAGAAATAGAAAATATTAAGAGACCAATCACAAGCATGGAAATCAAAAATGTAATAAAAAATCTTATAACAAACAAAACCCATGGCCAGATGGCTTCACAGGCGAATGCTACAAAAAGTTTAGAAAAGAGCTAACACCTTTTCGGCTCAAACTCTTCCTGAAAATTGCAGAGGAGGGAAAACTCCCAAACTCATTCTACAAGGCCTCATCACCCTGACACCAAAATCAGACAAAGAACTACAAAAAAGGAAAATCACAGGGCAATATCACTAATGAACATAGATGCAAAAATTCTCAGCAAAATTCTACAAACTGAATACAACACATTAAAGGGATCATACATCATGAACAACGGGGCTTTATCCGAGGATTTAAGGATTCTTCAATACATGTAAATCAATCAATGTGATACACTATATTAACAAATTGAAAGATAAAAACCATATGGTCATCTCAATAGATGCAGAGAAGGCTTTTCACAAAATTCAATACACATTTATGATTTTTAAAAAAACTCTCCATAAAGTAAGCAAAGAAGGATCATACCTCAACATAATAAAGGCCATATACAAAAAACCTATAGCAAACATTATTCTCAACAGTGAAAAAAATGAAAGCATTTACTCTAAAATCAGGAACAAATAAAGATGTCCACTCTCACCACTGTTATTCAAGGTAGTTTTGGAAGTTCTAGTGACAGCAGAGATGAAAAAAAAATAAAAGGAATGCAGATTGGAGAAAAAAACTCTCACTGTTTTCAGATGACATGATACTTACTCTACATAGAAAACCTAAGGATGCTACCAGAAAATTACTAGAGTTAATCAATGAATACAGTAAAGTCGTAGGATATAAAATTAGTACACAGAAACCCCTAACATTCCTATACACTAACAATGAAAAATCAGAAAGAAAAACTAAGGAAACAATCCCACTCACCACTGCAACAGAAAGAATAAAATGCCTAGGAATACATCTACCTAAAGAGACAAAAGAGCTGCATGCAGAAAACTGTAAAACACTGCTGAAAGAAATCATAGAGGACATAAACAGATGGAGAGATACACTGTGTTCCTGGATTGGAAGAATCAATAGTGTGAACACGACTATTCTACCTAAAGCAATCAATACATTCAATGTAATCTGTATCAAACCACCAATGATATTTTTCACAGAACTAAATAATTTCACAATTCATATGGAAACACCAAAGACCCTGAACAGCCAAAGCAATCTTGAGAAAGAAAAACAGAGCTGGAGGAATCAACCTTCCTGACTTCAGACTATACTACAAAGGTACCGTCATCAAGACAGTATGGAACTGGCACAAAAACAGAAATACAGACCAATGGAACATGATAGAAAAACCATAAATAAACCCACGCATCTAGGGGTACTTTATCTTTGACAAAGGAGACAAGAATATACAATGGAGAAAAGACAGCCTCTTCAATAAGTGGTGCTGGGAAAACTAGACAGCTACGTGCAAAAGAATGAAATTAGAACACTTCCCTACACCATATAGAAAAATAAACTCAAAATGGATTAAAGACCTAAATTTAAGACCAGAAACTCTAAACCTTTTAGAGAAAAACATAGGCAGAACACCCTTTAACATAAATCACAGTAAGATTCTCTCTGACCCACCTCTTAGAGTAATAGAAGTAAAAACAAAAATAAACAAATGGGACCTAATTAAATTTAAAAGCTTTTGCACAGTGAAGGAAACTATAAACAAGGAAAAGACAACCCTCAGAATGGGAGAAAATAATAGTAAATGCAACAACTGACAAAAGATTAATCTCCAAAATATATAAGCAACTCATGAAGCTCAATACCAGAAAAACAAACAACCCAATCAAAAAGTGGGTAGAAGACCTAAACAGACCTTTTTCAAAGAAGACATATAGATGGTTAATAAACACATGAAAATATGATCAACACTGCACATTATTACAGAAAAGCAAATCAAAACTATAATGAGGTATCACCACACACCAGGAGAATGACCATCATCAAAAATCTACAAACAATAATTGGTAGAGTGGGTATGGAGAAAAGGGAAGCCTCTTGCACTTTTTGTGGGAATGTAAACTGATACAGCTACTATGGAGAACAGTATGGAGATTCCTTAAAAAACTAGGAATAAAGCCACCATACAAGGGGATGACAGAGAATGAAATGGTTGGATGGCATCACTGATTCAATGGACATGAGTTTGAGCAAACTGTGGGATATTGTGAAGGACAAGGAAGCCTGGTGTGGTGCAGTCCACGGGGTCACAAAGAGTTGGATACAACTCAACGACTGAACAACATGACCCAACAATCCAACTATTGGGCATATGCCCTGAGGAAACCATAACTGAAAAAGACACGTACCCCCTGTGCTCATCACAGCACTATTTACAATAGCTAGCACCTGGAAGCAATCTAGATGTCCACCAACAGACAAATGGATAAGGAAGATGGGGTACATATATACAATGGAATATTACTCAGCTATAAAAAGGAACACATTTGAGTCAATTCTAAACAGGTGGATGAACCTTGAGCCTATTATATCGAAGGAAAAGTGAAAGTTGCTCAGCTGTGTCTGACTCTTGTGTCTGAATTCTCCAGACCAGGATACTGGAGTGGGTAGCCATTCCCTTCTCCAGGGATACTGAGTGAAGTTAAGTCAGAAAGAGAAAAGCAAGTATCACATATTAACACATATACATGGAATCTGGAAAGACAGTACTGATGAACCTATTTGTAAAGCACCAAAGGAGACAAAGACATAAAGAACAGACTTGTGAAGATGCAGAGAAACTGATACCATCAGACATTGCTGGTGATAAGGAAAAGTGGTGTAGCTGCTTTTGAACTGTTTGGCAATTCATCAACAACAGATGCTGGCAAGTTGATCTCTGGTTCCTCTGCCTTCTAAATCCAGCTTGTATATATGGAAGTTCTTGGTTCATGTACTGTTGAAGCCTAGCTTGAAGGATATTAAGTATTACTTTGCTAGCATGTGAAAGGAGCGCAACAATACAGTAGCTAGAACATTCTCTGGCACTGCCTTTCTTTAGGACTGAAATGAAAACCAACCTTTTCCAGTCCTGTGGCCATTGCTCAGTTTTGTAAATTTGCTGGCATACCGAGGGCAGCACTTTCACAGAATCATCTTTTAGCATTTGAAATAGCTCAGCTGGAATTCCAAAACCTCCACTAGCTTTGTTAGTAGCAATGCTTGCTAACACCCACATGACTTTATATTCCAGGATTTCTGGTGAGTGACCACACCAACATGGCTGCATAGGTCATTAAGACCTTTTTTGTATAGTTCTTCTGTGTATTCTTAACACCTCTTTTTAATCTCTTCTGCTTCTATTAGGTCCTTACCGTTTTTGTCCTTTGTTGTATTCATCTTTACATGAAATGTTCCCTAAGTATCTCTAATTTTCTTGAAGAGGTCTCTAGTCTTCCCCACTCTATTGTTCTCTTCAATTTCTTTGCACTGTTCACTTAAGGAGGCTTTCTTGTCTTTCCTTGCTATTCTCTGGAACTCTCCATTCAGTTGGGTATTATCTTTCCTTTCCTCCTTTGCCTTTTACCATGTGCTCCAGAAATTCCACCCTTGAGTATATGCCTGGGAGAATTAAAATATACATGCAAACACAAAATCTTGTGCATGAATGTTCACAGAAACACTATTTGTAATAGGCAAGAAGTAGAAACAACCTATGTCTATCAACTGATGAACTGATTAACAAAATGGGGTATATCTGTACAGTGGGATATTAATTGGTAATAAAAAAAAGAATGACATACCAGTACATGCTTCATCAAGGATGAAACTTGAAAGCATTATGTTTAGTGAGAGAAGCCAGTAAAAAAAACCAATAATGCACATTTTTATGATTCCATTTATATGTACTATCTAGAATATGCAAATTTATAGACACAAAATAAATTAGAGGTTGCCTTTAGGACTGGGATGGTAGGAGTGGGGAGAGAAACAGGAATTGAGAAAGACTGCTAATGTCATTTTGGTGTTTGAAAATATTCTAAAATTAGGCAATAGTGATGGCTGGACAACTCTGAATATACTAAAAACCACTAAACTGTACAAGTTAAGTAGATCAATTCAGTGGTATGTAAAATACATTTCAATAAAGCTATGAAAAAATACATAACCTGAAGTTAACGAGAAAACAAGGCAAATTCAATTTGATGAACTACCGGGCAAAGAAATTTGATGAACTATTGGGCTATATGGGGTTTCCCTGATAGCTCAGTTGGTAAAGAATCTGCCTGCAATGCAATAGACCCCAGTTCAATTCCTGGGTCGGGAAGATCTGCTGGAGAAGGGACAGGTGACCCACTCCAGTATTCTTGGGCTTCCCCTGTGGCTCAGCTGGTAAAAAATCCACCAGTAATGTGGGAGACCTGGGTTTGATCCCTGGGTTGGGAAGATCTGCTGGAGAAGGGAAAGGCTACTCATTCCAGTATTCTGGACTAGAGAATTCCATTGACTGTATAGTTCATAGGGTGGCAAAGAGTGGGACATGACTGAGCAACTTTCACTTGCATTGGGCTATACATTTCAAAAATGTATCCTTCATGAAAGACAAAAACTAAGGAAACATTCCAGATTATACTAATACAACATGACATTTTATGGAATATGACTATACATGTGAAAAATGATTATTATAAAGAACAACTGAGACAAAAGTAACAAAATTTTAAAGAGAACTACATATTATTAGATAGTAGTATTGTATCAATGGTGAATTTCCTGATTTTTAAAATTATACTATAGTAATATAACAGAATATCCTTTTTTTAATATCAGATACACATTGAATAAAGGTATGGGATTGGGTGACCATGTGGAGATTTGGGGAGAATGGCAGCCTGGAAAGAGCCCTCTCCTCTCAGACCTTGCCCTCTTCACCTCTCCCATGTGGCTGTTCCTGAGTTTAATCTTTTGTAATGAGCCAGAGATCAAGACTCAGTTCTAAGTGTTCTCTGGCACCGCTTGTCTCCCTGAAGACATCCAGTGATGGATTGACACGCATGTTGCTTGTTCATTTTTGTCTTTCGTGAGCTGAACTTCATTCAGTTTTTCCAAGAACTTACAGGGAGAGAAGACAGGGGTCCTTGACCCTGAGGAGAAAGTGTTTGTCTTTAATTTGTTCACTGGAAAACCTCCCATGCCTCACTGGCTGAGTCCAAGACAGACTGCAAAACAGAAAAGATCAAGCCCTGAGCCTTTGGAGTGGGAGCACTGACTCCCAGACCATAGACTACTAGAGAACTAACCCTAGGGTGTATCAAATAGTGAGAATTCACACAACTGAAA
The DNA here is from genome assembly GCF_001704415.2 of Capra hircus. Classification (NCBI taxonomy): domain Eukaryota; kingdom Metazoa; phylum Chordata; class Mammalia; order Artiodactyla; family Bovidae; genus Capra; species Capra hircus. The sequence goes on from NC_030809.1 coordinate 99,490,167, forward strand.
CCTCTTCAACACAAGACCCAGCATCACCAAACCACTATAGCACCCTGTGTGGGAAAACAACAAACAAAACAAAAATACAAATCTAATCATCACCAGACAGGATAACCACCTCACTCAGACTTGTCCATCAGAGGAAACACAAACAAACAAACAAAAACTCAGCACAAATCTCACCCTATACAAAACTTACACAAACCACTGGACCAACCTTAGGAGGGCAGAAACCAAAAGGAAGAAAGAAGTCAACCTTCTTCAAGGAAAGAATTCAACTTTCCTTTAAACCTGGGAAAAGGAGACCTCAAACACAATAATGAAAGAAAGAAAATAATGAAAAAGAAAAAAATAATGAAAAGGCAGAGAAATACTACACAATGAAATAATAAACTATAAACACAGAAATCCAAATAAATGAAGAGGAAATAGGCAAACTATCTGAAAAAGAATTCAGAATAATGATAGCAAAAATGATCAAAATCCTTGAAAAAAATGGAGAAAGTGCAAAAATCAATTAACAAAGACCTAGAATTAAAGAATCAACATATAGAGACAAACAACACAATTACTGAAATTAAAAATACTCTAGAAGGAACCAATAACGGAATATCTGAAGCAGAAGAGCAAATCAGTGAGCTGGAGATAAAATGGTGGAAATACCTTTTGAAGAGCAGAATAAAGTAAAAAGAATGAAAAGAGATGAGGACAGTTTCAGAGACCTCTGGAACAATATCAAAGGCACCAATATTCGAATTATAGGGGTCCCAGAAGAAGACCCCTATAGGCTTCTCTTGTGGCTCAGAGAGTAAAGCATCTGCCTGCAATGCCGGAGACCTGGGGTCGATCCCTGGGTGGGGAAGATCCCCTGGAGAAGGAAACGGCACCCCACTCCAGTATTCTTGCCTGGAAAACCCCATGGATGGAGAAGCTGTAGTCCATGGGGTCGCAAAGAATCAGACACGGCTGAGCGACTTCACTTTCAACTTCACTTCAGAAGAAGAAGAGAAAAAGAAAGGGTATGAAAAAATTTTTGAAGAGATTATAGTTGAAAATTTCCCCGACATGGAAAAGGAAATAGTCAATCAAGTCCAAGAGGAACAAAAATTCCCATACAGGATAAATCCAAGGAGAAACACGCCAAAACACAAACTAATCAAACTAAGAAAGACTGAACACAAAGAAAGTATCAAAAGCAGCAAGGGAGAAGCAACAACATACAAGGAAAACCCCACATGCTTAACAGCTGATCTTTCAGCTGTTACTCTGGAAACTCTGCAGGCCAGAAGGGAATAGCAGGATATATTTAAAGTACTGAAAGGGAAAAATCTACAACCAAGATTACTGTACCTGGCAAGAATCTCCTTCAAAATTGATGGAGAAATAAAGTTTTTCAGACAAGCAAAAGTTAAGAGAATTCAGTACCACCAAACCAGCTTTACAACAAATGTTAAAGGGACTTATACAGTCAAGAAATACAAGAGAAGAAAAAAGAACTACAAAATCAACCCCAAACAACTAAGAAAATGACAATAGGAACATACATATCAATAATTACTTTAAATGTAAATAGATTAAACGCTTCAACCAAAAGACACAGACTGGCTGAAGGGATACAAAAACAAGACCCATATATATGCTGTCTACAAGAAACCCACTTCAGAGCTCAAGACACATAAAGACTGAAAGTGAGAGGATGGAAAAATATACCATGCAAATGGGAAGCAAATAAAGCTGGAGCAGCATTCCTCATATCAGATAAGATAGACCTTAAAATAAAGAAGATTACAAGAGATGTGGAAAGACACTACATAATGATCAAGGGATCAATCCAAGAGGAAGACATAACAATTGTAAATGTTATGCACCTATGCTCCTATGCACCCCATATAGGAGCAGCTCAATACATAAGAGAAACACTAACGGACATAAAAGAGAAATTGAAAATAACACAATAATAGTAGTAAACACCTCATTCACAGCAATGAACAGATCATCAAAACAGAAAATTAATGAAGAAACACAAGCTTTTTTTGTTGTTGTTTGTTTTTTTAAAAAGGATTTTTTTTCTTTTTTTAAATTTATTTTAATTGGAGGCTAATTACTTTACAATATTGTGGTTGTTTTTGCCATACATTCACATGAATCAGCCATGGGTATACATGTGTTCCCCATCCTGACCCTCCCTCCCCCCTCCCTCCCCATCCCATCCCTCAGGGTCATCCCAGTGCACCAGCCCTGAGTACCCTGTCTGATGCATCAAACCTGGACAGGCGATCTATTTCACATATGATAATATACATGTTTCAATGCTATTCTCTCAAATCATCCCACCCCTGCCTTCTCCCACAGAGTCCAACAATTTGTTCTTTACATCTGGGTCTCTTTTGCTGTCTTACATATAGGGTCATCATTACCATCTTTTAAAATTTCATATATATGCAAGGAAACAAAAGTCTTAAATGGTACATTAAATGAGATGGATCTCACTGACATCTTCAGGATATTCCATCAAAATGCAGAATATACCTGCTTCTCAAGTGCACATGGAACATTCTCCAGGAGAGACCACATCTTGGGTCACAAATCAAACCTCAGTAAATTTAAGAAAATTGAAAATGTTATCAAGCATCTTCTCTGACCACAATGCTATGATACTAGATACCAGTTACAAGAAAAAAACTGTAAGAAACAAAAACACGTGGAGATTAAACAACACATTTCTAAATAACTAACAGGTTACTGAAGAAATCAAAAGGGAAATCAAAAAATGTCTAGAAACAAAGGACAATGAAAACACAACTCAAAACCTATGGGATGCAGCAAAAGCTAAGAGGGAAGTTTACAGCAATACAGCCCTACCTCAAGAAACAAGAAAAGCATCGAATAGACAACCTAACTTTACACCTAAAACAACTGGAAAATGAACGAAAAACTTCCAAAATTAGGAAAAAGAAAGAAATCATAAAGATCTGAAATAAATGAAAAATGAAATGAAAAAACAATAAAGATTAATAAAAGCTGGTTCTTCAAGAAGATAAAAAAAACTGACAAACCTTTAGCCAGACCCATCAAGAAAAAAGAGAGAAGAATCAAATCAACAAAATTATAAATGAAAAAGGAGAGCTTACAACAGACAATGCAGAAATACAAAGGATTATAAGAGACTATTATGAACAACTATATGGCAATAAAATGGATAACCTGGAAGAAATGGACAGATTCTCTTAGAAAAGTTAAATCTTCCAAGACTGAACCAGGAAGAAATAGAAATTATGAACAACCCAATCACAAGCACTGAAATTGAAGCTGTGATCAAAAATCTCCCAAGAAACAAAAGCCCAGGACCAGATGGCTTCACAGAAGAATTCTATCAAATATTTAGAGAAGAGCTAATGCCTATCCTTCTAAAACTCTTTCAAAAAACTGCAGAGGAAGGAACACTTCCAAACTCCTTCTACGAGGCCACCATCACCCTGATACCAAAACCAGGAAAAGACAACACAAAAAAAGAAAACAATAGGCCAATGTCACTGAACGTAGATGTAAAAGTCCTCAACAAAATTTTAGCAAACAGAATTAAGCAACACATCAAAAAGCTCATACACGATGATGAAGTTGGGTTTATTACAGGGATGCAAGGACTCTTCAATATATGCAAATCAACCAGTGTGATACACCATATTAACAAATTGAAAGATAAAAACCATATGATAATCTCAGTAGATGCAGAAAAAGCCTTTGACAAAATTCAGCACCCACTTATGATTAAAACTCTTTAAAAAATGGGCATAGAAGGAACCTACCTCAACATAGTAAAGGCCATATATGATAAACCTACAGCAAACATTACTCTCAATGGTGAAAAACTGAAAGATTAGGAACAAGACAAGGGTGTCCACTTTCGCCACTATGATTCAACACAGTTCTGGAAGTCCTAGCTATAGCAATCCAAGAAGAAAAAGAAATAAGAGGAATCCAGATCGCAAAAGAACTAAAGCTCTCACTGTTTGCAGATGACATGATACTGTACATAGAAAACACTAAAGATAGTATCAGAAAATCACTAGAGCTAATCAGCGAATTTAGCAAAGTTGCAGGATACAAAATCAATACACAGAAATCACTTGCATTTCTATATACTAACAATGAAAAATCAAAAAGAGAAATAAAGGAATCAATCCCATTCACCATTGCAACAAAAAGAATTAAATATCTAGGAATAAGCTTACCTAAGGACATAAAAGAACTGTACAAAGAAAATTATAAGACACTGATGAAAGAAATCAAAGACAAAATAAACAGATGGAGAGATATTCCATGTTCCTGGGTAGGAAGAATCAATATTATGAAAATGACTATACTACCAAATGCAATCTACAGATTCAATGCAATCCCTATCAAATTACCAATGGGATTTTTCACAGAACTAGAACAAAAAATTTCACAATTCATATGGAAACACAAAAGACCCTGAATAGCTATAGCAGCCTTGAGAAAGAAGAATGGAGCTGGAGGGATCAACCTTCCTGACGTCAGATTATACTACAAAGTTACAGTCATCAAGACAGTATGGTACTGGCAAAAAAACAGAAATATAGACCAATGGAACAAGACAGAAAGCCCAGAAATAAACTCACGCCCTATGGATAGCTTATGTTTGGCAATGGAGGAAAGAATATACAATGGGGCAAAGACAGCCTCTTTGATAAATAGTGCTGGGAAAACTGGACAGCTACATGTAAAAGAATGAAATTAGAGCACTTCCTAACACCATGCACAAAGATAAACTCAAAATGGATTAAAGAGCTAAATGTAAGACCAGAAACTATAAAACTCTTAGAGGAAAACGAAGGCAGAACACTCAATGACATAAATCAAATGAAGATCCTCTATGACCCACCTCCTAGAGTAACAGAAATAAAAACAAAACTAAACAAGTGGGATCTGATTAAACTTAAAAGCTTTTGCACAGCAAAGGAAACTATAAGGTGAAAAGACAACCCTCAGAATGGGAGAAAATAATAGCAAATGAAACAACTGACAAAGGATTAATTTCTGAACTATACAAGCAGCTCCTACCATTTAAGACTAGGAAAACAAACAACCCAATCAAAAAGTGAGAAAAAGACCTAAACAGACATTTCTCCAAAAACATACAGATGGCTAACAAACACATGAAAAGAGGCTCAACATCACTCATTATTAGAGAAATGCAAATCAAAACTACAATGAGATATCATCTCACACCAGTCAGAATGACCATCATTAAAAAGCCTACAAACAACAAATGCTGGAGAGGGTGTGGAGAAAAGGGAAGTGTTGGTGCAAATGTAAACTGATACAGCCACTATGGAAGACGGTATGGAGATTCCTTAAAAAACTAGGAATAAAACCACCATAGGACCCAGCAATCCCACTCCTAGACATATACCCTGAGGAAACCAAAATTGAAACATTCACATGTATCCCACTGTTCATTGCAGCACTATTTATAATAGCTAGAACATGGAAGCAACCTAGATGTCCATCGACAGATGAATGGATAAGGAAGCTGTGTTATATATACACAATGGAAAATTACTCAGCCATAAAAAGAAACATATCTGAATCCGTTCTAATGAGGTGGATGGACCTAGAAACTACTATACAGAGTGAAATAAGTCAGAAAGAGAAAGATAAATATCATATTCTAATCCATATATACAGAATCTAGAAAAATGGTACTGAAGAATTTATTTACAGGGCAACATCGGAGAAACAGACATCGAGAAGAGACTTATGGACATGGGGAGAGGGGAAGAGAGGTTGAGATGTATGAAAAGAGTAACATGGAAACTTACATTACTATATGTAAAATAGATAGCCAACGGGAATTTGTTCTATGGCTCAGAAAACTCAAACAGGGGCTCTACATCAACCTAGAGGAGTGGGATGGGGTGGGAGTTGGGAGGGAGGTGTGAAAGGGAGGGGATATATGTATACCTATGACTGATTCATGTTGAGGTTTGACAGAAAACAAAATTCTGTAAAGCAATTATCCTTCAATAAAAAATAAATGAAAAAAATTTAAAAATTTTATAAAGGCATGGGATCATGATGCCTACAACTACTATTAAATATTCCATCAAAATAAAAAATAATAACAATAATAGTAACAAGGTATCTGTTATAGAAAGACAGACAAAGCAAATATGGAAAATGTTAACAGCTACAAATTGAGGCTAGAAGTATAAAGGAGAAACCTCTATAAGTTTGAAAGTTGAACTTTTTGTTTTCAAAAAATTTGCTTTTTGAAAAACGCTATTTTGTTTTTCTATAATAAATTTTATCAATTGTTTGTTTTATTATCATAAGCTATTGATTTAAAACATTTGTATAGTCAGCTTCATCAATAGTTTATTATGTTTAGAGAGAGTCACTCACTCCTAGGTGGTAAATGAATTCATGCTTTCTTCTAGTACCTGTATGACTTTTCGTTGTACTTCAATTTTTCACAGTTCAATTTTGGATTTATTCTGGTATATGGTTGAGAAATGTTTCACTTCTAGCTTTTCCTATATATGTATGTATATCTAGTTTATACCAATAATACTTGTTTAAAAGTCCTTCTTTTCCCCATTGATTTTAGACGCTATTTTAATAGACTAGGTCTGATTACGGATTTTCTATATTAGCAAGTTGGAAACATTGTTTCATCATGGTAGCTGTATTGTATGTTTTACAATCTTTACAAATTTTTTTTGTTGAAATATAGTTGATTTACAATACTGTGTTGATTTCAGGCTACGGCAAAGTAATTCAGCTATACACATGTGTGCGTTTGTGCTCAGTCACTTCAGTGGTGTCCGACTCTTTGTGACCCTATGGACTGTAGCCTGCCAGGCTCCCCTGTCCATGGGATCTCCAGGCAAGAATATTTGAGTGGGTTTCCATGCCCTCCTCCAGGGAATTTTCCCAACCCAGGGATCCAACAAATGTCTCCTGCATCTCCTGCACTGCAGGTGGATTCTTTACTGCTGAGCCACAGGGGAAGCCCAATACATACATTATTTATATAGGTGTTTAGTTGCTGAGTCATGTCCCACTCTTTGCGACCCCATGGACTACAGCATGCCAGGCTTCCCTGTCCTTCACTATCTCCTGTAGGTTGCTCAAACTCATGGTCATTGAATCAATGATGCCATCCAACCATCTCATCCTCTGTAGCTCCCTTCTTCTGCCCTCAGTCTTTCCAGCATTAAGGTCTTGCCCAGAAGTCAGCTCTTTGCATCAGGTGGCCGAAGTACTGGAGTTTCACCTTCAGCATCAGTCCCTCCGATGAATATCAGGGCATATTTATGATAGTTAAATGATGTATCCAACAAGGAAAACTAAGCCAACTTCTGGCAAAATTGGGATGAATCATAGATTATTACATATCTGCGTAATTCTCAGGTAAAATTTCTGAATTCCTTTAGGACTGACTGGTTTGATCTCCTTGGTGTCCAAGAGACTCTCAAAAGTCTTCCCCAGCACCACAGTTCAAAAGCATCCATTCTTCAGCACTCAGCCTTCTTTATGGTTCAACTCTACATTCATGATATGAATCAAATATTAATTTTAGCACAGAAAGTTCTGCAAGGATTCTGTTTACCTGTTGATCTACTTACTGTATATTTTCCCACTTAGCAGCACCAAAATCTGAAGCCTTTCACTAAATTATGAATCATATATAAATATCTTCTTCAGAAAATTCTAGGCATGAACAGTTAATTGTTGACACCAGTCTTAAAAATTCTCTAATGACTCTTGTTCAGAAAAATTCCTGTGGCCATGTGCGGCTTACGGTGCAAGTACTTTCTTTACTTTCTTTTTCTTTCATATGACATTGAGATTCTATCATTTCTTATTTCTGATTACTACTGATGCATTCTTTGTTTTCTTCATTCCTCTGGTTCTGCTCTTATCTTTTTTTTTAATTGTTGAAGAGCATATGAATAGGTACCAGAGGGAAATTCTGTAGTTTCTTTCTACCATCTTTACACAGGAGTCTTAATTTTTTGGCCAGGTGCAGGGTGGCTCAGACGGTAAAGCGTCTGCTCACAATGCGGGAGACCCAGCTTCGATCCCTGGGTCAGGAAGATACCCTGGAGAAGGAAATGGCAACCCACTCCAGTATTCTTGCCTGGAGAATCCCATGGACTGAGGAGCCTGGTGGGCTGCAGTCCACGGGGTCACAAAGAGTCGGAGACGACTGAGTGACTTTACTTACTTACTTTCTTTCTTTAAGAGAGTTTCCTCTAAGAGACAGTTTCTTAAGATCAGTAAAAATATTTTTATACTATTTATTTGCTATTTTTGTTAATATTTTTAAACACATCTTGTGTACAATTAAACAAATGGAAAACAGTTAAACAAATGGAAAAACCTGTAAAATGATGTTTTAAAAATTCTGTACCCTTCTTATTCCTCTATTTTTTCTATGTTATACTATTTTATTTTATTTGTCACCTTGGTGTGACTAAAATGGGGATCTTAATTATATATATATGTATGTATATACATATAAGTAGGTATATATGTGTGTATATAGATTTCCTGATTTTTGTTTTAAGATAAAGTACATCATAATACAAAAGAAATGTAAGCTCTCTTCACCCTGAAAATACTTAGGAAATCCTAAAAATGAATAAGATGTTTAGTAAACTTACAGATTTTAAGGGCTCATTTCTTTGTGATGTTTTATTGGTATTTGTGTATTTGCATATATGTAACACATAACTGTTCAGTGTTATATTTTATTCTTCTAAATGACAATAGTAGTCTCTACCACTCATCCAAGAAAAAAATTAAAAATATGCAATCATATTAAAATTAAGTCATTCAAGGCAAATTCAGAGAATGAAAGTAGTTTAGAAGTTGTTATTAGCTGCATAAGAATGGGGAGTTATTGCTTAATAGTTACAGAGTTTCTGTTTGTGGTGATGAAAATGTTTTGGAAACAGCAGATGGTTGCACAACAGTGTTAATGTCTTTAATACCACAGAACTGTACACTTAAACATGAGGAAAATGGTAAAATTCACATTATGTCTATCAACACAATTTTTTTTAACAGTTAACATGGTAAATTTTATGTTATATATATTTTAATCACAGCCTTAAAAAGTGGACAATCATTTACATGAAGGGGTATTCCCATAAAAATTGTTACATTTACTCATCTAAGATGTAAATGTTTAATATATCATAGTCTCAGATCTCCATTTCTGGGTTAAATTTTAACCTGAGAATTTCACAGATATATAATAATCTATCATTCATCCCAATTATCCCAGAAGCTGGCATAGTTTTCCTTGTTGGATACATCATTTAACTATTAAGAATGTGCCAAAACCTTTTCATTTTAGCTGAGACAAAATATTGAGGATGAAACACTGAACAACTAAAAACTTAAGACAGACGCATAAAAGAAAAAAGGTATTAGCCCTATTGGATAGAAGTCCTATATTGTGTTTAAAGGGAATCTTGACAGTGATGATGTATAGATACTTTCCTATATCTCAGATGGTAGAGTCTGCCTGCAATGCAGGAGACCTGGGTCCGATCCCTGGGTCAGGAAGATACCGTGGAGAAGGAAATAGCAACCCATTCCAGTATTCTTGCCTGGAAAATCCCCTGGATAGAGGAGCCTGGCAGTCTACAAGTACAAGGGGTTGCAAAGACAACTTGTCGATTAAACAACAACAATAGATATCAAAAGCTTCCCTACTGGCTTGGTCAGTAAAGAATCTGCATACAATGAAGGAGCTGCTGTTGCTGCTAAGTCACTTCAGTCGTGTCCGACTCTGTGTGACCCCAGAGACGGCAGCCCACCAGGCTCCCCCGTCCCTGGGATTCTCCAGGCAAGAACACTGGAGTGGGTTGCCATTTCCTTCTCCAATGCAGGAAAGTGGAAAGTGAAAGTGAAGCCGCTCAGTCGTGTCCAACTCTCAGCGACCCCACGGACTGCAGCCCACCAGGCTCCTCTGTCCGTGAGATTTTTCAGGCAAGAGTACTGGAGTGGGTTGCCATTGCCTTCTCCGAGTAATGTTTGTATAATCATGTAGAAAACCAAAGATTACTGAAGTCATGAAATTAACATAATTTTAGATGCATATTTAAAGAGACAAATGATCACTCTTTTTTAAATCAAAAAGAGGATGGAAAAACTCAGAAGTAATTGTAATTGTTACATTTTATTTCTAATTTTATACCTATCATTAAACATGTATCAGGACAAAATAAAGACATAAAACAATGAATATCACATATAGTAACCATGGAGTCTTTCAAAGAAATTATGATTTCACAATTACTACTTGAGCACAGACGACTTTATTCTTAATTCAGAAGGTTAATTTCTCCAAAATCAGTATTACTGACATTTAGAAAGATAAAAACAAGTATTTGTATGGCTTTGTTCTTTGTTTTCTCCACTGTTTTCAGGGACTTACGCTTAGGACTTCATCCAGTTACTTCTGAGCAGAAGACAAACAACAAACAGTGTATTGTTTACATCCCCACCTAGTGGTTTTAAATTTCTGTTCTGCATAGTATTTAAAAATTGAATACTTACAAAATGAGAACTCAAAAACATATCTGGAAAAAACTTAAACCAAAAATTTACAGCTAGGAAAGAGACAGATTATCTAGTCTTATGCTATTTCAACTAGAGGATATAATGTGATGTCAGGAACTATGTGAAGCTATCAGAAAAAAAAAATATGAAGAATCTCCTAGACCCTCTATTTTACTTAATGCTATATATTAAGGCAAACACATATTCTGGAGTAAAGTTCTTATTAGAAGTATTTCAGTTTAAAAAGCACAGGATCCAAACTTATTCTATAGAAAAAAAAAAACAAACCCTGATTACCCGAGCAATTAAATGACTTGCTCAAGCTCATTCAACCAGATAATGATAGAGTGGTATCAATAATATAGATGTCTTATACCCCTTCCATTAAGTACATACCAAACAGAAATCAAGTTCATAAGATACTAAGTAATAACCCTAATTGCCAATTATACACTGGTGGGTAGTTTGGGGGAGTTTGGAAATAAAATTTCTTAGATTTTTTTATCCTCAGAATTTTCCTTCCACTTCATACTATGGCACACTTACAACCTGAAGCTAACTCAGAGTATTAGTCTACATTCTTTTCTAAAATTGTCCTAAAATTATATTAAATTGATTTTCCTTAAGAGTAAATAGTTCTATGAATTTTAACACATGTATAGATTCATGTTACTACCACCACAGTCAAGATACAGAGCATTTCTATAACCCTCCACCTCCTCCCACAATCCGTAGTTACTGGCAACCACTGACCTGTTTTTCTATCAATAGAGATTTGTCTTTTCAATAATAGTTTATTAAGGGAATCATACAGAATTTAACCTCTTGAGAATGACTTCCTAATTTCCACATGTTGCCTTTGAGATTCATTCACGTTGTTTCATGTATCCACAGTTCATTCCTTTGTTACTGCTGCAGGGTATTCTACAGTATACTACATAATATATGGGATGGTGCATAGCACAGAATAGCATAAAGCGGAGGACCACAGTTTGTTTACACATTCAGCCACTGAATAACTTTTGGGTTGTTTCTAGTTTGGGGGTGATTATGAATAAAGAGTCCATAAATATTTGTGTCCAGGTTCTTTTCTAATTTTTAAATGTAAGTGATTTACTATCAGAAGTCTTTCATACATCAGATAATTATTCATACAAAAAATGCGACAAAAATACAACTTTCAGAAGGATAAGAATTTAAAGAAATACTTTCAATGTTTTAATTACTTCAGTATTCAGGAATTAGCATTCAGAGGACAATTGTTTCTATTTATACATGGGAAACATGAAATAGAAAGACTGGATAATCTAACTTTCTTTAAACACAGGCATATATAATTTACTTAAACACACAGGAAGGGAATGGCAAATAACGGGTCCACTATTTCCTCTTCCTCTGCTCACGGGACAGGTCAATAATTAATTAAGGCACACTTGGCTGTACAGCCTTTATGTGGCCTCAGAATACTCAATACTCAGTTCTCGGTTACCATTACTACATAATCAGAACTGGGACTCCAGGTGCAACAAATTTACCATCCCTGCTTTAGGGAAAATGATTCTCAACAAAATGTAATCTGTATAAAATTATTTTAGGGAAAAATAATGTTCTGTAGCACTCTTAATCCTAGGCTTATTACCTTCCAAATGTGTGCTTTTCCATAAATCAAAGCAAGAGAAACACAGACAGGGTAGTTCCAGGCAGCTATTAGTAGCAAAACAAAATCTAAAGTATATAAGGGAAAGGAGTCCATTTCCTTTTTCCAAAAGAGGGGGAAAAGGAAGAAGATAAAGAAGGGGAGACGGGAAGAGAAGGAGGAGTATACGAAGAAGAAGAAGAGGGGGAGGAAAATATTATAGTTAAGAAATTGTTAAAATCTTATTTGTCATTCCATTGTATCAAGCTAATTCTCCTATTTCTGTGTCTGGCACTTGATAATGATTCTGTGTTTTTATACCTTCATACTTCCTATTTGTTAGATATCAACGTTAGGCTGTAAAAGTGGACTCCCTTCTTACATTTCAAAAATAAAAGATAAAATTTTAAGGAGAGGTTGTGGGAAAAAAAAGCAGCATAGGAGAACCCAGCTTTCCCACCCGCTACCCGCAAGAAAGATCAAGGATTGAAAAACAAAATCAGCTCTGAGAAATCTCTATAGTCACTGAGAAAGTTTTAGCAACACAATAGAACAAAATAATCACACAAGAAGAGAAAGAAGACAGCTTCATTTTGGCTGCATCATCCCATCCCCCAAGCTAGTATTATTCAGCACCAAGAAGGAACTTTCCAGATAGAATGAGTTCCTTTTGCCAGGAAAAGAAGAGCTGGCTGAATAGCCAGCTTTTCCAGACTCTTAGAGCACTCCATGAAGGTACTGCTTTGGTTTCATTTGGCCCAGACCAGCTAACCTGAGATGTATAGAGACAGCTGGGTATTAGGAAGAAAAGCAGAGGCAGTTACTAACAGACAAGCAGCAAGAGTGATCTAGACTCATAGGATCTGCTCTGTAGTCAAATTAAGCAAATTTCACTACTGACAAAGTCAATAGCCAGCATAGCTTCTAAAGACCCCTGGCAGATTTCACCAGATTTTGCCTCACAGGAATTAGCATTTGTTAAAAACAGCCTGGTGCAGCTGCACAAGTGTTAGGTCACTAGCCACCTGAGTCCCTTCCGGTCCCTGCCAGAGTCTGGTAGTCACATCTGCAGCTGGCTGGGGCTTCTACAGCTACACAAGTATAAGACGTAAGCCTAGATCCCCAACTCCATGCTCAGAGCTAAACCCTCCACCTGTGTGCTCATGCACACCACAGGTTTGACACCCATCATCAGCCTCCACTACAGTGCACATGACCAAGGAGAGCACTCACAGAAGAGCATCCAGAAAGCCAGGGCCCTACAACTGTTGTGGGGCCAGATCAGACCCTGTCTGCTGTCACTAGCTGGCACCACAGTGCTCACCTGTAGTGAGTGCCTTCAGCTGAGCACCTGAATGCTTCCACCCTGACCCCGACCACAGGCATCCACTGCAATTTGCACACCTGGTATAAGAGCTGCAGTCATAGGAGAGCATGCCAACAGTCAGGGCCAACATAGCTGCCAAGAAGGCCATACCTTACTGGACCTGGACCCTTGCTGCCTGCCTTGGTCTCTACATTAAAATGTCTGCAACTGTCCCCTGCCACTGTACAGGCACTTGCAGCTAACCCCCATAGCCAAATGTAAGCACACTACTGACTCTAGGCCCACCTCTGTTTGCCCTAGTCCCTGGCTGCTGGACCTGAAAGAATTGCTAAGAACCAATGGGCCTTGATGCCACTGTAAATCATCTACAGTGCCCACGAAGGCCCACAGAGTTACTGATGCTCTGAATTCCAACGCCCTGAGTCAACAAGACAGCACGCCCTTGCTATACCTGGTACTACCACTTGATGCTCCACACCACTAGGACCAGGGTCACAACTCAGTCTACTGCATCCCCAGGTGAAAGACTTCCCTTACTGAAGTTACTCCCTAAAGTCTGAAGAGGTGACTGCTTCTTCAAACACTTGGATACCTATGAAAGGCTACAGGAATTATGAAGAATCAAGGAAACACATCTCTGCCAAAGGAATATAATAAATCTTCAATTTTGTTGTCGTCGTTTAGTTGCTAAGTCACATCTGACTCTTTTGCAACTCCATGGACCGTAGCCCGTCAGGCTCCTTTGCCCAAGGAGTTTCTCATGCAAGAATCCTGGAGTGGGTTGCCATCTCCTCTTCCAGGGGATCTTTGTGACCCTGGGATTGAATTCACAGCCTCTGCATTGGCAGGTGGGTTCTTTACCACTGAGCCATCAGAGAAGCCCCAATAAATGGCCCCAAAGAAATGGAGATGCAGGAATTGCCAAACAAAATATTCAAAATAATTTTTCTATAGATGCTTAGAGAGCTACAAGACAACACACGAAAACAATTTCATGGTATCAGGAAAATAACAGACAAGTAAAAAATATCTTCAACAAGGATATAGAAAAAATAGAAAAAATTCTGGAGTTGAAGAATACAATGACTAAACTGAAGACTTCAGTGGAGAGTATCAACAGTAAACTTAAACAAGCAGAAGAAACATCTAGAAGACAGATCAACTGAAATTATCCAATCATAGGAGCAAAATGAAAAAAACGAATGAAGAAAAACTCTATAGTATGTATGGGATACCATCAAGGAAATGATATATACATCACTGCAGTCCTAGAAGAAAAAGAGAGGGAGAAAGGAGTAGAAAGCTTATTTTTAAAAATAATAGATGACTCATGTCAATGTATGGCAAAAACCACCACAATATTGTAAAGTAATTAGCCTCTAATTAAAACAAATAAATTTTTAAAAATGGATGAAAATGTCCTAAATCTGGGGAAATATCTGGACATCCAAGTTCATAGGGTCATCTCAAATTTTCAATAGAAAAACAACCTTTTCTGTTTAATAAAACTCTCTAAACCTAGATTCAGAATATCCAAATAATGTATTACGTGATGTGTCAACTAATTTAGATAAAGGTTAAATGACAAAAGTATTAAATGCAACTATAGCTTCTAGAATTTGTTAAGGGACATACAATGTAAAAAGATATGAGTAGTGACATCAATAACATAGAAGGAGGGGAATAAAAGGATAGAGTTTTTGAATGTGTTCAATTGCCATCATTACATAATAGGTGGTTGTAAAGATATTTTATGTGAGCCTCATGGTAACCGCAAAGCAAAAACCCACAGTTGATACAGAAAAAGATAAAGAGAAGGGAATTAAAGTAAATCACTACAGGAAATCATTAATCCACAAAGGTAGGCAGTAACAAAGAATAAAGTAATAGTGGTGCTATAAAATAGCCAGAAAATGATAAGACAGCATTACTAAGTCCTCTCCTATTAATAATTACTGTAAATGTAATTAGATTGAATTCTCCCATCTAAAGGCATTGAATGGCTGGATGAATAAAAAAACCCAACTGCATGCTGCCCATAAGAGACTCACTTCAGCTTTAAAGATAAACATAGGCCCAAAGCAAAGGAATGGCAAAAGATATTCCACATAAGCAGAAAAGAAAAGAGAAGAGACGTAGCTATACATATTTCAGACAAAATAGACTTTAAGTCAAAAACAGTAACAAGAGACAAAGATGATCATTACGTAATGATGAGGGGGTTAATTTATCAAGAAGATACAGCAATCATAAATATATAAGTACTTAACATCAGAGCACCTAATATATCAAGCAAATACTAATGGATTGAAGAGATAAATAGATAATACAAGAATAGAATGGGACTTCAATATCCCATTTTCAACAATAGATAGATCATCCAGACAGAAAATCAACATGGAAATGTTGGACTTGAACCATACTTTAGACCAAATGGAACTAACAGACATAGAGAAAATTCCATCCAATAGCAGCAAAATACACATTCTTCTCAAGTTTACAAGGAACATTTTCCAGCATATATCACAAATACATCAAAAAGCAGGGCTTAGCTAAGAAGTTTTAAATCCTATCTAGCATGTCTGGTACTGTCAGTACAAGCATCTTTGCCATAGACATCTTTGCCACAAATATTTCTTCCATATAACTAATTGCCTACAGGGCAATTTTGCAATAAAATAAAAGAGGGGCATTAAAAATGACATAAATACATGATAAATTAATTAAAAATCAAAGACTTCCTTGCAAAATACAAAGTATTTGTATGTGTTTAAAATGTGTATAGATTCATGGCAATGCTATGCAAATAACTGATTTTATTTTATGGATTGCACCTAAGCATTTGTCTTCCAAGTCTTTTGTTACAGTATTTCATAATTTTTTTTTTTTTGCTTTTGATTCATCTCCTGCTTTGGCATTATATTTTTCTTTATTGCTAAATTTTTTCCCTTCATTGAAAGGTACCAATTTCCATATACTAGATTCCATATTTGTAAAAGAGATTTGTATTGCATAGTGAAAGCCTTTTACACTATAGCTGTTCTTAGTGTATTGCATATGTCTCCTGATAGATATTCCGAAGTTCTATGGGAAATGAGGGTTCAACTATGTGCTTTCAAGGCCTGTGCTCTTATTCTCCTTCAATACAGTGTGCTTCTAAATAAAAAAACCAATTCTTGGGGCAAATCACTGTTAGCTCAGTGAAACCATCAATAATGTTGATAACTGGAAGAAATGCTAATGCATTTCAACAGGCTGAAACCAAACTGTCAACCCCCAAATCATCACCCAGTTATTTTATCTTTCATGGGAAAACTGATTTATCGTCAATCAGTTACACTGCAGAAACGCATGTGGCAAAGATGATTATGGCAAAAGCACCTAGCTGCTGCTGCTGCTAAGTCACTTCAGTTAGGTCCGATTAGGTGCGACCCCACAGACGGCAGCCCACCAGGCTCCTCTGTCCCTGGGATTCTCTACGCAAAAATACTGGAGTGGGTTGCCATTTCCTTCTCCAATGCATGCATGCATGCTAAGTCGCTTCAGTCGTGTCCTACTCTGTGAGACCCCATGGACAGCAGCCTACCAGGCTCCTCTGTCAACGGGATTCTCCAGGCAAGAGTACTGGAATGGGTTGCCATGTCCTTCTCCGAAAGCACCTAGAATCCATAACAAATATCTTTCCTGACCACAGTGGTATGAAGCTAGAAATCTATAACATGAGGAAAGCTGTACAACTCACAAATTGCAGACATTAACCAATATGTTCCTAAATAACTAATGAGACAAAGAATAAATCCAAACGGAAATTAAAAAATACAGACATACTTCAGAGATATAGTTGGTTTGGTTCCAGACCATCATAATAAAGCAAAAACTGTGATAAAGTGGGTCACATAAATTTTTTGGTTTCCTTGCACAAATGAAAGTTTTTACATTGTTTGTCCTCCTTGGTGCTCCAGTGGCTAAGACCCCATGCTCCCAATGCAGGGGACCCAGGTTCAACCCCTCATCAGGGAACTAGATAACACATGCTGCAACTGAAGATCCCACATGTCACAGCTAAGACCCAGTACAGCCACATAAGTAAATTAAAATAAATTTTTAAAATGTTATGTTTACATTATACTGCAGTCTACTCTGTGTTCAAGAGCATTGTCTGAAAACACCAAGTACACACCTTAATTAAAAAATAATGCTTTTGAAAAAGTGGTGCAAATTGACTTGCTTGAGCCAGGGTTGCCACAAACCATAAGTTTGTATAAAACATAGTATGTGGAAAGCACAATAAAGTGAAGTACAATAAAACAAGGTTTGCCTGCAGATTGAAAAAAACAACATGGAACAATGACATATCAAAACCTGTGAGATGCTGGAAAAGCAGTTCTAAGAGAGAAGTTTAAAGTGGTAAAGACCAATATTAAGAAATAAGAAAAAACTAAAAAAAAAAAACCAACTTCGCTTTATACCTTAAAGAACTAGAAAAATAACAACAAACTAAGCAGAAGGAAGGAAATAACAAAGAGTAGAGCAGAAATAAATGAAATAGAAACCAGAAAAAATAAAGATTAATAAAATTAAGCACTTTTTAAAAAAGATATAGAATTGACAAATCTTTAAACTAACACCTTGTGTGGAGAAAAAGAAACCTTATGCACTGTTGATGGGAATATAATTAGTACAGATACTATGGAAATCAGTATGGAGGTCTCTCAAAAAAATTAAAAATAGAAGTACTATATGATCCAGCAATTCTACTACTGGGTATACATCTAAAGAAAAGGAAATAGGATCTGGAAGAGACATCTGCATGCACCCCAAAGTTCACTGTGGGCTTCTAGCCTAATAGCTCAGTTGGTAAAGAATCCGCCTGCAATGCAGGAGACCTCGCTTCAATTCCTGGGTTGGGAAGATCCCCTGGAGAAGGGAAAGGCTACCAACTCCAGAATCCTGGCCTGGAAATTCCATGGGCTGTATACTCCATGGGGTCACAAAGAGTTGGATACAACTAAGCGACCTTCACTTTCACCGTTCATTGAAGCACTAGTCACCATACCCAAGATGTGGCAACCTGATGCCTTAAAAACACAAATTTAAAAGTCTGTAAGTCAGAAGCTTGAAATGAGTTGTTCAGATGAAAATCAAGGTATTGACAGGTCTGGTGCCTTCTGGGGACTTCAAAGAAGACTCTCTCTCTTGCTTCTTTAGGCTTCTAGAGAGACTGCCAGAGTCTGTGACTGCTGGCCACGTCACTCTTAATCTCTGTTTTGTTGTCCTGGTGCCACCTTCTCGATCAACCCTCTGGCCTCCCTCTTACAAAACCTCCTGTGATAATATTTAGGGTTCACCAGGATAAATGCCCCATCTCAAATCCTTTAACCTAATCATATCTGCAAGTCACTTTTGCATATAAAGCAACATTTTAGCTTCTACAAATCAAGATGTAGATATCTCTGGGGGGCAATTATTCAGTCTCAGTTTCAGTTCAGTTCAGTTCAGTTGCTCAGTCGTGTCCGACTCTTTGTGACCCCATGAATCGTAGCACGCCAGGTCTCCCTGTCCATCACCATCTCCCGGAGTTCACTCAGACTCACATCCATGAGTCAGTGATGCCGTCCAGCCATCTCATCCTCGGTCGTCCCCTTCTCCTCCTGCCCCCAATCCCTCCCAGCATCACAGTCTTCCAATGAGTCAACTCTTCGCATGAGGTGGCCAAAGTACTGGAGTTTCAGCTTTACCATCATTCCTTCCAAAGAAATCCCAGGGCTGATCTCCTTCAGAATGGACTGGTTGGATCTCCTTGCAGTCCAAGGGACCCTCAAAAGTCTTCTCCAACACCACAGTTCAAAAGCATCAATTCTTTGGCGCTCAGCTTTCTTCACAGTCCAACTCTCACATCCATACATGACCACAGGAAAAACCATAGCCTTGACTAGACAGACCTTTAGTAGTAAACTCCTGTTCCACCCAGCTGCCAGCAACCACTATCTCTTAGTTCTGTCTCTAGAGCTTTGCCTTTTCCAGATATCATATAAATACAATTACTACAGTACACAGCCTTTGGACTCTAGTTTCTTACCAAGATGCACATGGCTGTTGTGCAGTGGCTAAGTTGTGTCCAACTCTTTGTAACCCCATGGACTGCAGCAAGTTAGGCTTCCCTGTGTTTCACTATCCCAGAGTTTGCTCAAACTCATGTCCGTTGAGTCAGTGATGCCATCCAGCCATCTCACCCTCCATTGCCCCCTTCTTCTCTTGCCCTCAACTTTTCCCAGAATCAGGGTTTTTTCCAATAAGTTGGCTCTTCGCATCAGGTGGCCAAAGTATTGGAGGTTCAGCTTCAGCGTAAGTACATCCAATGAACAGTCAGAGTTGATTTCCTTTAGGATTGACTGGTTTGATCTCCTTGCAGTCCAAGGGACTGTCAAGAGTCTCCTCCAGCACCACAGTTTGAAAGCATCAGCACTCAGTCTTCTTTACGGTCCAACTCTCACATTTGTACATGACTACCGGAAAAACTGTAGCTTTGACTATACAGACCTTTGTTGGCAAAGTAATGTCTCTGCTTTTTAAAATGCTGTCTAGGTTTGTCATAGCTTTTCTTCCAAGGAGCAAGCATCTTGTAATTTCGTAGTCACCATTGCAGTGATTCTGGAGCACAAGAAAATAAAATCTGTCACTGTTATCACTTTTTTTCCCCATCTATTTGTCAGGAAGTATGGGAATGGATGCCATGATCTTAGTTTTTTGAATGTTGAGTTTGAAGCCAGCTTTTTCACTCTCCTCTTTCACCCTTGTAAGATGCACATTAGATTCATTCATATTATTACACTTTTCATTATTTCATTCCTTTGCATTGCTAAGAAGTATTCCATTGCATGGATGTACCATACTATGCTTATCCATTAACAAGTTGAGAGACTTTTGTGTTGTTTCCAGGTTTTGATAAACACTCATGTGCAGTTTTCTGTATGAACACAGTTTTCTTTTCTCTTGGGTAGATACCTAGGAATAGGACTGCCAGGTTGAATGACAAGTGAATGTTTAACTTTCTAAGAAACTGCCAAACTACGTTCCAATGTGGCTGTACTCCTTATGTCTTTTCTAAAGCACACAGTCACCCAATGAATAAACAATGAAAAAGTGTTCATAAAGAAAAAGTGGAGGAAATAGATCTTGGTTACACAACACTGTTTGCTAAAGTAATAGGATTAGTTCTCAATAGAAAAAGATACAGAAGTAAAAATAGAAAAGTA
Source organism: Capra hircus (assembly GCF_001704415.2). Classification (NCBI taxonomy): domain Eukaryota; kingdom Metazoa; phylum Chordata; class Mammalia; order Artiodactyla; family Bovidae; genus Capra; species Capra hircus. Next base: position 99,510,979 of record NC_030809.1, read on the forward strand.
TACTTAAGAGCCAGGATAGACAGTTCTACTGGAGAAGGCAATGGCACCCCATTCCAGCACTCTTGCCTCGAAAATCCCATGGATGGAGGAGCCTGGTAGGCTGCCATCCATGGGGTCGCTAAGAGTCGTACACGACTGAGTGACTTCACTTTCACTTTTCACTTTCATGCATTGGAGAAGGAAATGGCAACCCACTCTAGTGTTCTTGCCTGGAGAATCCCAGCGACGGGGGAGCCTGGTGGGCTGCCGTCTATGGGACTGCACAGAGTCGGACACGACTGAAGTGACTTAGCAGCTTAGCAGACATTTCTACAGGCTCCAATATAGAGCTAATAATAATTCTAGATATTACTTAGAAAATAATAGAGGGGCAATAATGAATAGATAATAGTTGAAAATTTTCCAGAACAGAGGAGATATTTAAATCCACAGATTGATAATGCACAGACAGAATAAACAGAGTCACAACCAGATACATTACAATTAAAATATGGAATATTAAAGATAAATAAAAATCTTAAATCTATCAGATAGTACAAATAGATTACCTTAAAGAATGAAAATAAAGACTGATAGCAGGCATTTCATCAATAGCCAGGCAATAATAAATAAATAAATAAACAACTTTTTATGCAAAATATTAAGACCAGAAATATTTCAGAATTCAAATTTCATAGCAGAAGAGTATGCTAGGAAATTAATATGGTCCATTACTGTATATTACATAGCCAATTTAGCCAGCCCTGAGTACCAAGGCTTAAGTAGCAAGGTGAGAGGAAGAGAGATGACATTAGGTTCCAGAAGATTCTACAGCAATTATAAAGAGCTAGGGACATCACCTTAGGGAAGATGTGACAATCTATACTAATTTTGTCTGGAAACTGCAAATTAATTTGCATGATTTTGTTACCTTGTTTCTCTGTACTACTTATGCATAACAAATAAAGAAGTTAAAGCCTCCAGACCTCTTCTCTCAGAGCACTTAACTTCAAAAATCCTTCTTTTACTACCCAGAAGTCCAATCTTGAGGTCCAGTCTTAAGTGTTTTTGGTCTGCATTTCTAGAAATATTTTTCAATTACTTTTTTTGATTTACACTCAAAATAAGAAATGTATTTTACATCACAACCCAGAAATTACAACCCACACACACATATACATTTGAAATATATGCTGTAGTAACAGTAATTACACTGTGCTAAACACTGACATTTTCCATTCTGTTTTTTTCCATTCTGTTCCTATTTGGAACCAGTCTGTTGTTCCATGTCCAAAATCATGCAACTGGAAAAAATCCTTGTTGTGACTTACTTACTAAATTGATTTCATGACACACCAACGGTAGCAACCTGCAAATTGACAAGGACTGAGAAATCTATGCACATATATGTAATCAGTTTCCCACAACTGATGGTTCCACATCCATGGACTCAATCAATCACGAGTAAGAAATATCTGAAAAAAAAATCCAGAAAGGTCCAAAAAGCAAAACCTGAATTTCCCATGTGCTAGCAACTATTTACATACAATTTAAATTATCGGTTCAGTTCAGTCACTCAGTCATGTCCGACTCTTTGCGACCCCATGAACTGCAGCACGCCAGACCTCCCTGTCCATCACCAACTCCCAGAGTTCACTCAAACTTATGTCCATCGAGTCAGTGATGCCATCCAGCCATCTCATCCTCTGCTGTCCCCTTCTCTTCCTGCCCTCAATCCCTCCCACCATCAGAGTCTTTTCCAATGAGTCAACTCTTCGCATGAGGTGGCCAAAATACTGGAGATTCAGCTTTAGCATCAGTCCTTCCAATGAACACCCAGGACTGATCTGTTTTAGGATGGACTGGTTAGATCTCCTTGTAGTCCAAGGGACTCTCAAGAGTCTTCTCCAACACCACAGTTCAAAAGCATCAATTCTTTGGCGCTCAGCTTTCTTCACAGTCCAACTCTCACATCCATACATGACTACTGGAAAAGCCATAGCCTTGACTAGGTGGACCTTAGTCAGCAAAGTAATGTCTCTGCTTTTGAATATGCTATCTAGGTTGGTCATAACTTTCCTTCCAAGGAGTAAGCGTCTTTTAATTTCATGGCTTCAATCACCATCTGTAGTGATTTTGGAGCCCCCCAAAATAAAGTCTGACACTGTTTCCACTGTTTCCCATCTATTTCCCATGAAGTGATGGGACCAGATGCCACGATCTTCGTTTTCTGAATGTTGAGTTTAAGCCAACTTTTTCACTCTCCACTTTCACTTTCAAGAGGCTTTTTAGTTACTCTTCACTTTCTGCCATAAGGGTGATGTCATCTGCATATCTGAGGTTATTGATATTTCTCCTGGTAATCTTGATTCCAGCTTGTGCTTCTTCCAGTCCAGCGTTACTCATGATGTAGTCTGCATAGAAGTTAAATAAGCAGGGTGACAGTATACAGCCTTGACGTACTCCTTTTCCTATTTGGAACCAGTCTGTTGTTCCATGTCCAGTTCTAACTGTTGCTTCCTGACCTCCATATAGATTTCTCAAGAGGCAGGTCAGGTGGTCTGGTATTCCCATCTCTTGAAGAATCTTCCACAGTTTATTGTGATCCACATAGTTAAAGGCTTTGGCATAGTCGATAAAGCAGAAATAGATGTTTTTCTGGAACTCTCTTGCTTTATTAGGTATTAGAAGTAATATAGAGATGATACTCCAGGATTCTTGCCTGAAGAATCCCAGGGACGGAGAAGCCTGGTAGGCTGCTGTCTATGAGGTCACACAGAGTCGGACATGACTGAAGCGACTTAGCAGCAGCAGAGATGACAAAGTATAGAGAAGGATGTTCATGCACACATTATGTGTGGGGGTGTGTGTGTGTGTGTACTCAGTTGCTCAATCATGTCTGACTCTTTCTGCTAGAATGGTATAAAACATTTTACTATTTTCCATCAAGGATGTGAGCATTTGTGGATATTGGTATTCTCAGGTGGTCTTGGAACCAATCCCCTGGGGATACCAAGAAACAACTAACTGTACATCCTTTTCATATAAAAATGAGATTATACACATTGTACCTTTTTACATTGTAACTATCCTTATTCATGTTCCTTGTTACATTAGTTGTTAATATACTCTCAGTGTCACCAAGAGTTAAAACATAGCTATATCCTCATTTAATGGTTTCCCAATAGCCCAGCAGTAAAGATTGTGCTTGCAATGCATGAGACACCGGTTCGATCCCTGGGTCTGGATGATCCCCTGATGGAGGAAATGGCAACCCACTCCAGGATTCTCACCTGGGAAATCCCATGGACAGAGGAGCCTGGCAAGCTACAGTCCATAGGGCTGCAGAAGAGTTGGACACGACTTAGTGACTAAACAACAATATCCTCATTGCGTACTTTTCTTATTCATTCTTATATTCTGGAAGAAATTATTTTCTAAAAATAACTTTTTAAGATACAAAATTAGAAGCATCTCATTTAGTAGTAACCTTTTAATATGTTATAGATAAAAAAGGTATCTTAAATCCTTCCCTAAGAAATTCTACGTTTACATATACAGAATTTCCTGTCAAACAGGCCAAGTTGTCCACATCATGCTTATTCACTAATGTGGAATTTGAGGGTGGAGCTATCATCGCTTGAAAGAATTATGAGTAATGTTAAGATCTTTCTTTATGCTGCAGCTAGGCCCTTTCCTATATGCATGTTAAACTAGACTGCTCAGTAGTTTTGCAATATAAATGTTTATGAATTCAGTAACAGGATTTCATAAGAAGAGGGAAATATGACAAAGTGTTTCCACTCTATTTAAAAGGTGTAATTGAAACATACAATAATGTTCTACTGAGGTTGTAGAATTTTTATTAATAATTTATAGACACCAAGAAAAATATAACTTAAGAATATATATCTATGAATTTTAATATATAACATTTGATATTTGATATAATAGTTTAACTAAGGCAGAATACTTATAACAATAAACAGAATGTGTATTTTATAACTTTTAGCTCAATTTTTTTATTTTGAAATAATTTCAGACTTAAAGGAAAGTTACAAAACAGTACAACCATGCAGTGCCAAGAAAGTGGTTTCTAAATATCATTAAAAAAAAAAAAAAAAGCTAAGGGTTTGGAAGAAACACCAGATTATAGAGCTGAAGCAGGGAAAACACAAGACAAAGCAGAAGCATTTTGTACCACCAGAAAGCAAGGGAGTGCTCACAAACCAAGAGGATGGGGACATATCAAAAGGCCACAAGAGGGGCTTCACTGGTGGCTCAGTGGTAAAGAATCTGCCTGTCAATGCAGAAGATGCAGGTTTTATCCTTGGTCCAGGAAGATTCCACGTGCCACTGAGCACCAAAGCCTGTGTGCCATAACTATTGAGCCTGTGCTCTAGAGCCTGGGAGCTGCAACTACTGAGCTCACATGCAGCAGCTATCGAAGCCCACGTGCCCTAGGGCCCATGGTTTACAACAAGAGAGGCAAAAGCAATGAGAAGCTCACATACCACAACTAGAGAGTAGCTCCTGATCACTACAACTACAGAAAAGCCTGCATGGCAATGAAGACCCAAAACAACCAAAAATAAATGAAAAAAAAAAAAAAAAAGTCTATCAGAACTCCAGATAATCAAAGCTGACACAAATCAAAGTGATGCAACAAAGTGTTTATTAGAGTATAACCCCCAAGATAAAAGTAAGTGAAGCTGTACAAATATAAACCAATGATACATTAATATGTGGCGGAGAATAGTCAAATCTTCCCTACAGAGGAATTTAAATAATATACAGAAACTCTCCTATCCGGAAGGTCAGTTTTAAACCTGCCCCCTGCCCCTTCCTTTGAGAGTGGGCTGGAGTTAGTGACTCCCCTACAAATCGACTGAGGGAAAAATTGGAACTTTATAGAGAAGAAACCTAGAAGGTACTTCCTTAGCTAAGGTATTAGGTTTACATCAGCAGCATTACCCTATTGATAGCATCTTCTCTCTGACAAAATGTGAGATGAGAAGGGTACTTCACCTCTGTAGTACTCTTAACAAAAATAACCCCAAAAAGAAAACCAAAATTGAAAGATATTCTAGAAATATTTCACCAAGACTCCTCAAAAATATTAAAATCATGAAGAATAAGGAACGAATGAGACTGTCACAGAACAGAGAGATTTGGAGAGATGATGAACTAAATGCAAGGTGGTATCCTTGACTGGATACCAGAAAAAGGACATTAAAGGAAAAATTAGTGAAATGTGATTGAAGTCTGGAGTTTGGAGGAAAATTCATGGGAAATGTGTGAATTTAAATGAAGTCTGAGGTTAACAGTGATATACCAATGTTGGTTTCCTAGTTTTGAAAAATGTACCACAGTAACTTAAAATGACATTAGAGGAAACTGAAATTGGGGAAAGGGTGTACCACATTTTCAAATTTTCTGTAAATGTTAAATTATTCTAAAATAAAAGTTGGTTTCTTAAAAAGTATAAAGAATATTCATATATACTAAGTTCAGTTCAGTTCAGTCAGTTCAATCGTGTCCGACTCTCTATGACCCCATGAATCACAGCACGCCAGGCCTCCCTGTCCATCAACATCTCCTGGAGTTCACTCAGACTCACGTCCATCGAATCCGCGATGCCATCAGCCATCTCATCCTTTGTCGTCCCCTTCTCCTCCTGCCCCCAATCCCTCCCAGCATCAGAGTCCTCTCCAATGAGTCAACTCTTCGCATGAGGCGTCCAAAGTACTGGAGCTTCAGCTTTAGCATCATTCCTTCCAAAGAAATCCCAGGGCTGATTTCCTTCAGAATGGACTAGTTGGATCTCCTTGCAGTCCAAGGGACCCTCAAGAGTCTTCTCCAACACCACAGTTCAAAAGCATCAATTCTTCGGTGCTCAGCTTTCTTCACAGCCCAACTCTCACATCCATACATGACCACAGGAAAAACCATAGCCTTGACTAGGCGGACCTTAGTCGGTAAAGTAATGTCTCTGCTTTTGAATATACTATCTAGGTTGGTCCTAACTTCTCTTCCAAGGAGTAAGCATCTTTTAACTTCATGGCTGTAATCACCATCTGCAGTGATTTTGGAGCCCAAAAAGATAAAGTCTGACACTGTTTTTACTGTTTCCCCAACTATTTCCCATAAAGTGATGGGACCAGATGCCATGATCTTTGTTTTCTGAATGTTGAGCTTCAAGCCAACTTTTTCACTCTCCTCTTTCACTTTCATCAAGAGGCTTTTTAGTTCCTCTTCACCTTCTGCCTTAAAAGTGGTGTCATCTGCATATCTGAGGTTATTGATATTTCTCCTGGCAATCTTGATTCCAGCTTGTGTTTCTTCCAGTCCAGCGTTTCTCATGATGTATTCTGCATAGAAGTTAAATTAGCAGGGTGACAACAGACAGCCTTGATGTACTCCTTTTCCTATTTGGAACCAGTCTGTTGTTCCATGTCCAGTTCTAACTGTTGCTTCCTGACCTGCATACAGATTTCTCAGGGAGGCAGGTCTGGTGGTGGTATTCCCATCTCTTTCAGAATTTTCCACAGTTTATTGTGATCCGCACAGTCAAAGGCTTTGGCATAGTCAATAAAGCAGAAATAGATGTTTTTCTGGAACTCTCTTGCTTTTTCCATGATTGTGGATGTTGGCAATTTGATCTCTGGTTCCTCTGCCTTTTCTAAAACCAGCTTGAACATCAGGAAGTTCACGGTTCATGTATTGCTGAAGCCTGGCTTGCAGAATGTTGAGCATTACTTTCCTAGCGTGTGAGATGAGTGCAATTGTGCGGTAGTCTGAGCATTCTTTGGCATTGCCTTTCTTTGGGATTGGAATGAAAACGGACCTTTTCCAGTCCTGTGGCCACTGCTGAGTACAGTACTGTCCAAACTACAGACCTTCATATTTTACCAGTAGTTCCACTAATAATGTCCTTGATAACAATAATAGAATAAAATCATAAAATAAATGTTTCTGTCTTGGCCTATGATCTATTCCCAGGTAACAGCTGTAGTTAATGTCATATCTCTTTAGTATTCTTTGATCTGGAACAAGTTCCTCATTCTTCATCTTTCTTGACCTTGATATTTTTGAAGAATATAGGCTATTTATTTTGTGAAATGCCCCTCAATTTGAGTTTGTCTGATATTTCATGTATGACTGATGCTTCATGTTTCAGGTTATATATTGTTGCAGAAATGCCACAGAACTGATGTTATGCTCTTTTCAGTGCATTCTATCAGGATGCATGATACCTGTTTGTCCCATTAATAACAACATTAATTCTGACAATAGTAAAGGTGATATCTCCATTGTAATGTTACTGTTTTTTTCCATTAATGATTAGTAAGTACCTTGTGGGTAAGTTACTTTGACACTGCAAAAACATCCTTCTTGTCATCACCTCTTTAGGCATTAGTTGTAGGAACCATCGATGATTCTTGCCTGCAAGAATTCTTGGCTATTTTTATGTATTTGTATTTCCATGTGAATTCTCTCTCAACTTGTCTAGTTCTATAAAAAAAAAAGCAGTACCTATTTTTTATATAAATTATGTGAAAATTATAAATTAGGGAGAATTGTGTTTTCATTAATTTCATCATTCAGATCAAGTTTTGTCTTTCAGAAGTGCTTCCCTGGTGGCTCAGAGGTTAAAGCGTCTGCCTGGAATGAGGGAGAACCAGGTTCGATCCCTGGGTTGGGAAGATCCCCTGGAGAAAGAAATGGCAATCCACTCCAGTACTCTTGCCTGGAAAATCCCATGGAAGGAGGAGCCTGGTAGCCCACAGTCCATGGGGTCGCAAAGAGTTGGACAGGACTGAGCGACTTCACTTTCACTTTCTTAAAGTTTTTCTCAAATAGTTTTTCTACATGTGTTACATTTATTCCCAAGTATTTATCTTTTTGTTATTTAACTGGGGTTTTCCCTAAAACTATAATCCTCTAACTGGTAAATATCTGCACATATAAAGAATATTGAGTTCTGAATGTTAAATTTTATAGCCTGCTAGTTACTAAATTATTTTATTATTTGTGTTAATTTTATGAGTAATTCTCTAGGGCATGAGTCCACAAACTTCTTCTGTACAATGTCGGATAGAATATTTTCAACTTAATGGGGCAAACCATTCTATCATAGCGTAGGGCAAAAATGGCTACAGCCAATACACAAAATGATACAACCAGATGCGGCTGTCTGGCTACTTTGCTGATCTTTGCTCTATGGTTTTCCACATATACTATCTTTGCATGTTGACATCCATTTTTTGTTCCAGCACTATTTGTTGAAAATACTATTTTCCCCCATTGAATTGTCTTGGCATTCTTAGTAAAAATAAACTGATCATAAAGATAAGTGTTTGTTAATTACTAGACCTTCAATTTTATTCCATGGATATATGTGCTTATTTGTATGCCTCTTTTGGGAATGGGGGGGTAGGTAATAGATATTTTCATCAACTAAATTCTTTTTATCCTCACTTTCCATTTTCTTTTTATATAGTTTAAGTTGCTGTCAACTTCTGCACATCTGTGAAAAGAACTGCCCATTTGGGGAAGTTTATAAGATTCTTAGTTTCAAAAATGTCCTCTGCTTTAGGTAAAGCACGGTTTCTTTACTGATTAGATTCAGGGACTGGGTTCTGAGAACAATTTGTCCTCTTATTTTTAAAAATATCCTGCTGTGTTGCAGGACCCTAAATTTAACTGTTTAGTTTCCAAAAGGCATTTATCCCTTCCTTTTTAACCCTCTTCTCTCCAAAAGAGTTGACTTTCCAAAACTGTCTCTTTGAGTCTTATGCAAACTTGTAAGTCCGTTTTCTGTATTAATTCTTGTCTATCAGGATGTTTTTCAGTATTTGGGCAGAAATTAATTTTCCTGGAAGTGATTTTAGATCAGCCCTAAAGCCTATAATTAGTTTCCCTCTTATCGTGTGCAATTTTTCCCAGACCACCATGGCTCTCCACCAAGGCTTGCACAGAGTGTGAATGATTTCGTATTAATTTTTATACTTACAGATAATCTCATGTTTGAATATTCTCTGTGTTCTAGTTATATTAAGACCTGGGTTATATGTAGCTTTATGTTCTTCTTTACTGTTTTTTTGAAGGATGCATGGGGAAATTCAGATTTGTGTATTTGTCATTACTTCAGTTACCCAACCAATCCTTAAATTTTTTTTCCTTTTTTTAAAAACTATAAATTTATTCATTTTAATTGGAGGCTAATTACTTTACAATATTGTATTGGTTTTGCCATACATCAACATGAATCCGCCACGGGTATACAAGTGTTCCCCATCCTGAACCCCCCCTCCCTCCTCCCTCCCCATTCCACCCCTCTGGGTCATCCCAGTGCACCAGCTCCGAGCATCCTGTATCATGCATCGACCCTGGTCTGGCGATTCGTTTCACATATGATATTATCAATCAATCCTTTAATTTTTTATAAACATCTTGTTTTTTCCTGGATGAAGGACCGTTGGGTTCTTAGTGGTTTAGGTTATGGTTACTCAAGTAATATTAAGTGAGGATGATATTGCAAATAGCTAATGTTCATTGACTCAACGGTCAATATACTATATGTGAATTCTTATTAAAGATACTGCACTTCTACCATGATATTCAAACAAATAATAAATGATATGATCTAATCAGTGCTGACAATAGTGGAAGAAAAAAACCTGTTAACTAAAACACAAAATAAAGCAAAAATTCTATACCCAAAAGGAGCTATATTTTTTTGTTTACAGTTCTCTTTCCACCAGGAAATTTTTCCTTTAAATATTCAAGCTTAATCAATCAGTAGTTTATTATACTGTCTATATGAGAGACTATTTGATTCACAGTCTATGGTACTTTTGGCTTTTCTTGAGCTTTGCTTACCAGAGTAGAGCCCACGTCAAAAACCTAATGATCATGATATTAAAAATAAAATATTAATGAAATTGCTAGAAACCAACACAATACTATAAAGCAATTATCCTTTAACTAAAACCAAATTTTAAAAAATGAAATTGCTGTTGTTGTTTAGTCATTAACTCATGTCCGACTCTTTCGAACCCATGGCTGTAGCTCAACTGTCCTCAGGATTTCCCAGGTAACACTCCAGAGGGGTTGCCATTTCCTTCTCTAGGAGATCTGCCCAATCCAGGGATCAAAGCCATCCCTCCTACATCTACTGCATGGAAAGATGGATTCTTTACCACTGAGCCCATCAAATGAAATTGCTATCTTTTTAAATACAAACACCTACATACATTTATCTGTACTTAATAGAAATTAAGTTGAAACACTTATTTTAGTAAAGATATCTATCTTTTTATTATTTTTAATTAAAATCCTGTTGATTTATAATATTGTTAGTTTACTGTATATAGGATAGTGATTTAGTATTTTTACAGATTATATCCCATTAAAAGTTATTATAAGATAATGGCTAAGGGCTTCTCTGGTGTTCCAGTGCTTAAAAAAGAAAAAACAATATGCCTGCCAATGCAGGAAACATGGATTTGATCCCTTCCCTTGTCTGGGAAGACCCCACATGCCGCAGAGCAACTAAGCCTTTGTACGGCAACTATTGATCCTCTGCTTGAGCCCACATGCCACAACTCCTAAAGCCCATGTGCCCTAGAGCTTGTCCTATGCAACAAGAGAAGCCACACAGTAAGATGCCCGTGCACCACTAGAGAGAAGCCCCTGTTTGCCACAACTAGAGAAAAGTCCGCACAGCAATGAAGACCCAGCACAGCCAAAAATAAATACAATTATTAAAAAATAAAGATAATGGTGTAATTCCCTGTGCTGTGGTGTTGGAGAAGACTCTTGAGAGTCCCTTGGACTGCAAGGAGATCCAACCAGTCCATTCTGAAGGAGATCAGCCCTGGGATTTCTTTGGAGGGAATGATGCTAAAGCTGAAAGTCCAGTACTTTGGCCACCTCATGCGAAGAGTTAACTCATTGGAAAAGACTCTGATGCTGGGAGGGATTGGAAGCAGGAGGAGAAGGGGACGACAGAGGATGAGATGGCTGGACGGCATCACTGACTCAATGGATGTGAGTCTGAGTGAACTCCAGGAGTTGGTGATGGACAGGGAGGCCTGGCGTGCTGCGATTCATGGGGTCGCAAAGAGTTGGACCGACTGAGCGACTGAACTGAACTGAACTACAATATATCCTTGTTACTTATCTGTTTTATACACTGTAGTGTATATCTCTTAATCCCACTGCCCCTCTGCTTCCCTCTCCCATAAGACAATCATTAATTTGGTTTCAATATCAGCGAATCTGCTTCTGTTTTGCATGTATATTCATTTATATTATTTTTAAATTTCAAATATAAGTAATATCACAGCATTTGTTTTTCTCTCTCTCACTTATTTCATTAAGCATAATATTCCCAAGGTCAATCCATGTTGCAAATGGCAGAATTTCATTGTTTTTTAAGACTGAGTAATAGCCTACTGTGGGCTTTCCAGGTGGCGCTAGTGGTAAAGAACCTGCCTGCCAATGCAGGAGACAAGAGATGTGGGTTCAATCCCTGGGTCAAGAAGATCCTCTGGAGGAGGGTATGGCAACCCAACCCAACCAATCCCACTCCAGTGTTCTTGCCGGGAGAGTCCCATGGACAGAGGAGCCTGGTGGTCCCCAATCCATGAGGTACAGCCCATGAGGTCACAAATTGTTGGACACCACTGAGGCGACTTAGCATAGCAAAGCACAGCAACAGTCAGTCCATTGTATACACATACCATACCTTCTTTATCCATTCGTTTATTAATGGGCATTTGGGTTGCTTCTACATTTTGGCTACTGTAAACAGTACTACTACAAACATTGGGGTATCTTTTCAAATTAGTGTTCCTGTTGCTTCCAGATATACAGCAGAAGTGGAATTGCCTAGAGTAGTTCTATTTTTAGTTTCTTGAGGAACCTCTATATGTTTTCCAGAGTGGCTGCACCAATTTACATTCCCATTAACAGTGTAGGAGAGTTCCCTTTTCTCCACATCCTCTCCAACACTTGTTATTTGTAAAGATATTTCTTTAAATTGCTGTGACTTAGTATTTTTATACTTGAAACTACAATAGCATTCCTTAGGTATCACTATACTGATTTTTTTTCTTACTTTTTAAAGTACTGCCTTTATTTCATATAGAAGTTAGAACTGATTACTGAGAATTTGGGACTACTTTTCTTCCATCAGCTACATAGTATGTGATCATAAGTAAATACTTTTGCCACTCTCAGCTTTTGCTTTTCCAATAAGATGTCATTAATTTTATAACTATTATGAGAGGTTTTGAAAGGTTTAATTAGTATTTTTAAAATACTCTGATATATTTTAAAAAAAGATACAAAGCAAATTACCAGTAATTATAATTTTGCCTAGTACATGTTACTATGCTAACAATCACTGCAAGAGTATTCATGGTATCTTATGAAGCTAAGAGTATCTCCAAAAATCTACTATTCTCAATATAAAAATATTTTACTAAAAGGTATTCCTCTATCATATATATATAAATATTTATCCCTTTCTATCAAACACTATATATTATATAAAGTATTACAGTCTTTTTCTTCTAAATAGAAAATATTTTAATCTAAGCTATTGCTGTATCACATAATAAAAATGTTTAGTCCTTCCTATCATATTTCTATATAATGGTGAGTCTACTTTTAATACTGCTGCTGCTGCTGCTGAATCGCTTCAGTCGTATCCGACTCTGTGAGACCCCATAGATGGCGGCCCACCAGACTCCCCCGTCCCTGGGATTCTCCAGGCAAGAATACTGGAGTGGGCTGCCATTTCCTTCTCCAATGCATGAGAGTGAAAAGTGAAAGTGAAGTTGCTCAGTTGTGTCTGACTCTTAGTGACCCCATGGACTGCAGCCTACCAGGCTCCTCCATCCATGGGATTTTCCAGGCAAGAGTACTGGAGTGGGGTGCCATTGCCTACCTTGAATCAAAGCTTTCTTTTTTTAATGTTCCTGGGAATTAAAATCTGTCTATTCATTTTATAGCTGTATCTGAAGGCGCTAATGATACATTTTAAAATTTCCAATGGCAATAAACATTTCTGACATAATTAAATAGTATCCTGAACTAAAGATTTTTCAGCAACAATATTTACTTTGTCTAAATGTATTTAAGGCATATGTACTACTACCAGATAATTACCACTTTAAGCACCTTACAAAAAACAAAACCCCAGTATCTCCTCGTTTGCCCATTTATTTAACATTTACTAAGTGCCTCCATCTTGCAAGGACTGACTTCTGATCAGAAGACAGAATTTTCAAATTCTATTCTTCATGGAGCTTGTAATAAATTTCAGTGGATACATATCCTTTAGTATTTTGCCACCACATTTTGATTAATCAATCATCCCAAATGCTACTTATCACTCTTTTTATTTGAATCTCACCTCTACTGCTAGGTGCAGTTGCAATGTCACATCCACAAAGCCTACAAATGATTTGATTCATCTTGTATTACAACACATTCTATTAACTCCTAATTGCTAGAAACTTAGCTGCTTATCTCAAACACAGAAGCCAACAGTCCAGGGACTTTTACTCATGTGGCATTACAGTGCAAACTCATTACTGGTAGAAAAAGGCCAAACAGATAATACTCTTTAGAAACTGTTCAAAATTTAAAGCTGTGAATGGGACTTCACCAGCAGTCCAGTGGTTAAGATTTCACCTTCCACTGCAGGGGATTCAGGTTCAATCTCTGGTCTAGAGCTATGATCCCACATTGTTGCTGCATGCATGCTCAGTTATATAAGACTAGTTGCAACCCCATGGACTGTAGCCCACCAGACTCCTCTGTCCATGGGATTTCCCAGGCAAGAATACTGGAGTGGGGTGCCATTTCCTCCTACAAGGGCTCTTCAAGACCCAGGGATCAAACCTACAGCTTACATGTCTTGCATTGGCAGGCAGATTCTTTACCATCCCACATAACTTGTAGCTGAAAAAACAAAATATAAAACAGAATCAATATTGTAACAAATTCAATAAAGACTTTTAAAAATGGTCCATAAAAAAATCTTTTAAAAAATGTGAAGTAATGAAAAAGTATCCACCTTCAAATTGTCTCGAGTCTGAAATATTTGAGCTATGAAAACTATCTCTTATTATTAGTAAAAATCACTTAATCAAGTTATCCTAATAAAATTTTCAAAGTATTTAAAATAGAAAACTATTTCAAAATAGTTTTAAAGTATCAATGAAAAGCATACTACATACATGTTAGATTATAACACCGCAAAGGATATGGACATAAAGTTCTCAAATTCTTTATCTTGCCACCTGTCTTAAACTAAGAAATCTATCTTAAATTTATTAAACTCACCTTAAAATTATTTTAAATAATCAAAAATATAAGTAATGCTAGATAGCCAGCTGTTCACCTTTTAGATAAATGATCTTTTAAAAAGCTTTGAGAATTTGGCATTAATACTATATTTCTACATCATATTTTAAACATCTATAATAATTTTGAATGATATATAGAAAGTTTTATTCATATGAAGAGTCTGCATTTTCTATTTAAAAATAAGATGTAAAAAATACATCTCTCCCAAGAAGATGAAAAAAAGAGCAATAGTGCATCTGAAAAAATTATAATAAAGACCTTTTTTTGGGCCGCTCAGCACAGCTTGTAGGATCTTTTAGTTCTCCAATAAGGGATCTTGGCCTGCTCCTGCAGTGAAAATACCAAGTCCTAACCACTGGACTGGGCTTCCCTGGTGGCTCAGTGGTAAAGAATCTGCCTGCAATGCAGGAGATGCCAATTTCATCCCTGGGTAGCAAAGATCCCCTGGAGAGGGAAATGGCAACCCACTCCAGTATTCTTGCAGGGAAAATCTACAGAGAAGCCTGGTGGGCTATAGTCCATAGGGTTGCAAAGAATCCCATGGACAGAAGTGCCTGGTGGGCTATAGTCCATAGGGTTGCAAAGAGTCAGACACAACTGAGCACACTGCACAACCACTGGACCACCAGGGAATTCCCAATGATGGTTATTTGAAAGAAATTGAGAGAATGAATGCATACCTTCAACTGAATCACTTAAAAATCTTTTTCAAAACAGCTATCTATAAACTTTTTAAATGTCCTTTTGCTCCTTTCAAATTACAGAAAGATACCATAATTCAATTAATTTCTATTCATGCATGTATAATACAAAATAAATAATTGAATTGTTTTTGTTTTACTTCACTTGCTATTATTTATTTGCAGATGGCAATTTCTACCCCCAAAGACTGTTATTAAATAATGAAGCCTGGCAATTCAAAGATACTACTTTTTCCCCTGATATCAGATTTGCAATTTATAAAATAACTATAAAAGAGTGTGACTAATTGTAATTTCCATTTAACAGAATCTTTTTACACTATTTATTATTATTTATTCTATACTATTTTATTTAATTAGCTTGGGCTTCTAGGACAAATGGACTGGATAGCTTAAACAACAGACATCTCTTACAATTCTGGAGGCTAGAGAGTCCAGGATCAAGTTACCTGCAGATTTGGTGTCTCGTGAGGCTCCACTTTCTGCTTTGCAGACAGTTCCTTTCTCACTGTATGCTCACATGACTCTCCTCCTCTCCTTCAGTCGCTTCTTACAGAGGCACTAATTCCATTATGAGGATCCCACTGTTGTTTCTGTTCAATCCCTAAGTCATGTCTGACTCTTTACAACCCCATGAACTACAGCATTGCCAGGCTTCCCTGTCCTCTATCTTTGAGTTTGCTCAAATTCACATGCATTGAGTCAGTGATGCCATCCAGCCGTCTCATCCCCTGTTGCCCCCTTTTACTCTTGACCTCAATTTTCCCCAGCATCGGGGTTTTTTCAAATGAATTGGTTCTTTGCATCAGGTGGCCACATATTGAAACTTCAGCTTCAGCATCAGTCCTTACAGTGAATATTTAGGGTTGATTTCCTTTGGGATAGACTGGTTTGATTTCCTTGCAATCCAAGGGACTCTTGAGCCTTCCCTAGCATCACAATTTGAAAGCATCAATTTTTTGGTGCTCAGCCTTCTTTATGGTTCAAAACTCACATCTGTACTGGTAAAACCACAGCTTTGACAGCATGGACCTTTGTCAGTAAAGTGACATCTCTGTTTTTTAACATGGTGTCTAGGTTTATCATAGCTTTTCTGCCAAGGAACAAACATCTTTCCTGGTTACAGTCACCATCCGCAGAGATTTTAGAGACCGAGAAAATAAAATGTCACTGTTTCCACTTTTCCCCCTTCTATTTGCCATGAAGTGATGGAACCAGATGCCATGATTGTAGTTCTTTGAATGTTGAGTTTTAAGCCAGGTTTTTCGACTCTCCTCTTTCACCTTCATTAAGAGGCTCTTTAGTTCCGCTTTAGTTCCTCTTCACTTTCTGACAGTAGAATGATATCATCTGCATATCTGAGGTTATTGGTATCTCTCCCAGCAATCTTGATTCCAGTGTGTGCTTCCTCCAGCTTGGCATTTTGCATGATGTACTCTGCATATGTTAAATAAGCAGGGTGGCAATATATAGCCTTGACGTACTCCTTTCCCAATCTGGAACCAATCCGTTGTTCAATGTTCGGTTTTAACTGTTCATTCTTGTCCTGCATACAGATTTCCTAGGAAACAGGTAAGCTGGTCTGGTAGTCCTATCTCTTGAAGAATTTTTCACAGTTTGCTGTGATCCACATAGGCACAGGCTTTAGTGTAGTCAATAAAGCAGATGTTGTTTTGGAATTCTCTAGTTTTCTTTATGATCCAAAGGATGTTCCCAATTTGATCTCTGGTTCATCTGCCTTTTCTAAATCCAGCTAGTAAATCTGGAAGTTCTCACTTCACATACTGCTATAGCCTAGAGCATTACCTTGCTAGCATGTGAAATGAGCACAATTGTATGAAAGTTTGAACATTCTTTAGCAGTGACATTCTTTAGTACTGAAATGAAAACTGAACTTTTCCAGTCCTGTGGCCATTCCTGAGTTTCCTAAATTTGTTTATAAGTTGAGTGCAGCACTTTCACAGCATCATCTTTTAGGATTTGAAATAGCTCACCTGGAATTTCACCACCTCCTCTAGCTTTGTTCTTAGTAATGCTTCCTAAGGCCCACTTGACTTTATACTCCAGGATGCTTGGCTCTAGGTGAATGACCACGCCATCATGGTTATCTGGGTCATTAAGAACTTTTTTGTATAGTTTTCTGTGTATCCATGTCACCTCTTATTAATCTCTTCTGCTTCTGTTAGGTCTTTGCCATTTCTTTCCTTTATTGTGCCAATCTTTCCATGAAATGTTCCCTTGGTATCTCCAGTTTCTTAAAGAGATCGCCAGTCTTTCCCATTCTATTGTTTTCCTCTGTTTCTTTGCATTGTTCACTCAATGTCTCTCCTTGCTATTCTCTGGAACTCTGTATTCAGTTGGGTATGTCTTTCCTTTACTCCTCTGCCTTTCACTTCTCTTCTTTTCTCAGCTATTTGTAAGGCCTCCTCAGACAACCACTTTGCCGTCTTGCATTTCTTTTCCTTGGGGATAGTTTCGGTCACCACTTCCTGTACAATGTTACAAATCTCCGTCCATAGTTCTTCAGGTACCCTACCAAATCTAATTCCTTGAATATATTCATGACCTCTACTGTATAATCATAAGGGATTTGATTTAGGTCATACCTGAATGATGTAGTGGTTTTCCCTACTGTCTTCAAATTAAGCCTCAACTTTGCAATAAAGAGCTGATGATCTGAGCCACAGTCAGCTCCACGTCTTGTCTTTGCTGACTGTATAGAGCTTCTCCATCTTCAGCTACAAAGAATATAATCAATCTGATTTTTCCATGACATAATCTAAACCTAGTTATGTCCCAAAGGTACCACTTCCAAATATCATCACATTAGAGGTTTAGGGATTCAACATATGAATTTGGGGCAATATAAGCATTCGGTCTACAACTAATGGAATGATTATTATAAAGTATTCTATAAATTAAACTAATAGTTTAATTATAATTAAACTAGACAGCTATCATAAAAGTAAATATATATATAAATTTTACAGAGCAAATATTAAAGTGGCATTTAGTTACATATATAACTGAATATATCTGACTATTCTAGGTACACAGAATCTGCTGATTCTTAATTTTTTTCCTCTAAGTAACAAATTTTTCTGTAAGTAATGATGGTTATTTTAACACACTTCTTGATTAAAAAAAAAGACTTCATGGTTTAAGAGCAATTTTAGGATTGAAATTGAGAGGAAGGTATAAACATTTCCTATACACCAGCCACCATTCACACATGCAGAGCTTCCCCCATCACCAATCACATTCACCAAATGGTACATCTTTTTGTTTTTTTTTTTAATTTAACCAAGGAAGAGCCAAGAAAGGCAATGCCAAAGAATGCTCAAACTACCGCACAATTGCACTCATCTCACACGCTAGGAAAGTAATGCTCAAAATTCTGCAAGCCAGGCTTCAGCAATACATGAACCGTGAACTCCCTGATGTTCAAGCTGGTTTAGAAAAGGCAGAGGAACCAGAGATCAAATTGCCAACATCTGCTGGATCATGGAAAAAGCAAGAGAGTTCCAGAAAAACATCTATTTCTGCTTTATTGACTATGCCAAAGCCTTTGACTGTGTGGATCACAATAAACTGTGGAAAATTCTGAAAGAGATGGGAATACCAGACCACCTGACCTGCCTCTTGAGAAATCTGTATGCAGGTCAGGAAGCAACAGTTAGAACTGGACATGAAACAACAGATTGGTTCCAAATAGGAAAAGGAGTATGTCAAGGCTGTCTATTGTCACCCTGCTTATTTAACTTCTATGCAGAGTACATCATGAGAAACGCTGGACTGGAAGAAACACAAGCTGGAATCAAGATTGCCAGGAGAAATATCAATAACCTCAGATATGCAGATGACACCACCCTTATAGCAGAAAGTGAAGAGGAACTAAAAAGCCTCTTGATGAAAGTGAAAGAGGAGAGTGAAAAAGTTGGCTTGAAGCTCAACATTCAGAAAACGAAGATCATGGCATCTGGTCCCATCACTTCATGGGAAATAGATGGGGAAACAGTAGAAACAGTGTCAGACTTTATTTTTTTGGGCTCCAAATCACTGCAGATGGTGACTGCAGCCATGAAATTAAAAGACGCTTACTCCTTGGAAGAAAAGTTATAACCAACCTAGATAGCATATTCAAAAGCAGAGACATTACTTTGCCGACTAAGGTCCTTCTAGTCAAGGCTATGGTTTTTCCAGTGGTCATGTATGGATGTGAGAGTTGGACTGTGAAGAAGGTTGAACGCCGAAGAATTGATGCGTTTGAACTGTGGTGTTGGAGAAGGCTCTTGAGAGTCCCTTGGACTACAAGGAGATCCAACCAGTCCATTCTGAAGGAGATCAACCCTGGGATTTCTTTGGAAGGAATGATGCTAAAGCTGAAGCTCCAGTACTTCAGATACCTCATGAGAAGAGTTGACTCATTGGAAAAGACTCCGATGCTGGGAGGGATTGGAGGCAGGAGGAGAAGGGGACGACCCAGGATGAGATGGCTAGATGGCATCACGAACTCGATGGACGTGAGTCTGAGTGAACTCCGGGAGATGGTGATGGACAGGGAGGCCTAGTGTGCTGCGATTAATGGGGTCGCAAAGAGTCGGACACAACTGAGCGACTGAACTGAACTGAACTGAACTGAAGGAAGAGCCTACATTGTTATCACGCAAAGTCCATTGTTTACAATCTTGATATTGTTTATTCTATGGATTTGTACAAAGGCAGAGTCAAACCCTGAGTCGGAAAGATCCCTGGAGAAGGAAGTGGCAACCCACTCCAGTATTCTTGCCTGGAGAGCCCCATGAACAGAGGAGCCTGGCAGGTTATGGTCCATAGGGTCACAAAGAATCAGACATGACTGAAGAGACTTAGCACCATAATGACATATATATATCATAATAGTATCATATAGATACTTCCACTGCCCTAAAACTTCTCAGCAGTTTGCTTATTCAACTCTCCCTACCCCTTACTTCACAGAATCATTAATCTTTATTGCCTCCAGTTTTACCTTTTACAAAATGTCATATACTTGGATTCATACAGTATGTACTTTCCAGATTGGCTTCTTTTACAAAACAATGAGCGTTACAGTTTTCTTCATGTCTTTTCATGGCTTGATAGTTCATTTCTTTTTAGTTCTGTATTGCCTAGTTTTGTCAGTTTATTTCTCTATTCACCTACTAAAGGATGTCTTGGTTGCTTTAAAGATTTGGCAATTAGGAATAAAACTGCTATAAGCATTCACATGCAGTTTTTCTGTAGACTCCTTTGGGTAAGTGAAAAGTAGTGTGATTGCTGGATCACATGTAAGAATATACTGCATTTTCTAAGAAATCATTTTCATTGGAGAAGACTCTTGAGAGTCCCTTAGACTGCAAGGAGATCCAACCAGTCCATCCTAAAGGAGATCGGTCCTGGTTGTTCATTGCAAGGACTGATGCTAAAGCTGAAACTCCAATACTTTGGCCACCTCATGAGAAGAGTTGACTCCTTGGAAAAGACCCTGATGCTGAGAGGGATTGGGGGCAGGAGAAGAAGGGGACGACAAAGGATAAGATGGCTGGATGGCATCACCAACTCGATGGACATGAGTTTGAGTGAACTCCGGGAGTTGGTGATGGACAGGAAGGCCTGGCATGCTGCGATTCACGGGGTCGCAGAGAGTCGGACACGACTGAGCGACTGAACTGAATTGAACTGAAGGAAACTATCATCCAATGTAGCTGCAACATTTATTCTCACCAGCACTGTATGACAGTGACTGTGGCTCCACATACTTGCCAGCATTTGGTGGTGTCAGTATTCTAGATTTTGACCATTTTAATAGGTATATATATAGTGGTATCTTACCCTGGAGAAGGAAATGGCAACCCACTCCAGTACTCTTGCCTGGAAAATTCCATGGACTGAGGAGCCTGGTAGGCTACAGACCATGGGATCTCAAAGAGACACGACTGAGTGACTTCACTTTCACTTTCCTAGTGTTTTAATTTGCATTTCCCTGATGACATGTACAAATTCTTTCTATATGATGTGGAACATCTTTTCATATGATTGTTATCTGTATACCTTCTTGAGTGAAATGTCTGTTAAGGACTTTGGCCCATTTTAAAAATCAAGTTGTTTCTTACTGTCAAGGTTTAAGTATTCTTTGCATATTTTTGATAACAGATCTTCATTAAATGTCGTTTGCAATCAATTATTTTCTCCCCATCTGTGGCTTGACTTCTTATCCTCTTGTTTTTTTGTAATTAAAAAAAATTTTTTTTTTTTTAAATTTTGGCTGTCTGTATCTTCTTTGCAAAATTTGAGCCTGGACTTAGTAGTAGGGGCAGCCTGCAGCCTGCATACTCCAAGATGTCCTTTAGTTGCCCCAGGGCATGTGGGAATCTTTGTTCTCTGACTAGGGATTGAACCCATGTCCCCTGCATTGGAAGGCAGATTCTTAACCACTGGAAGGCAGGTTCTTTGCTATGGGACCACCAGGGGCATCCATCATTATCTTGTGATTGTTCTTTCATAGAGCATAAGTTTTAAATGTAAATGGAGTCCTGCTTTATCAATTATTTATTTCCTGGGTCATGTCTTTGATGTTACACCTAATAAGGCATTACCATGCTAAACATTATGTAAGTTTTCTCCTACGTTATCTTCTATAGTTTTACAATCTTGAGTTTTACATTTAGGTATGTGATCTATTTTGAGTTCATTCTTAGGTGAAGAATTCTAGTTTATGTCAAGATTTATTTTTTTGCATGTATTAATAGATATCCATTTGTTGAAGGGACTTTGTTCCATTGTATTGCTTTATTCCTTTGTCAAAAGGCAGTGGACTATATTTATGAAGGTATATTTCTGAGCTCTCCATTATGTTCCATTGATCTATTTGTCTATTCTTTCACCAATACAACACTCTCCTTATTACTGCAGCTTTAGAATAAGTTTTTAAATTGAATAGAAGCAGTCCTCCAACTTTGTTTTTCTCCTTCAATGCTGAGGTTGCTATTCTGAGTTTTTTTCCATCTTCATATAAACTTTAGAATTAGCTTGTTCACATCCCAAATAACCTGCTGTGATTTTAACTGGGATAGTATTGTATTAATAGATCAAGTTGGAAAAAACTGACTTTCTGACAATATTGACTACTTCTAACTATGGAATCTATCTCATTTAGTTTGACTTGGAATTTAATTTTTTTTCTCTAGTTTCCTAAGGTGGAAATGTTAATTTTAGATTTTTATTCTTTTCTAGTATTTGCTTTCAACACTATAAATTTCCCTCTAAGCAAAGTTTTCACTGAATCCACAAACTTTAATAACTTGTATTTTCATTTTCATTAATTTTAAAATGTTTAAAATTCTAAACTTTTGGGATTTCTTCTTTGATCCACATATTATGTAGAAGTTTACTGCTTAATCTCCATATATTTTGGAACTTCCCAACTGTCTTTCTGTGACTGATTCCTAGTTTATTCCACTATGGTCGAGACCAAAGCACCCTATGATTTCTAGTCTTTAAAAAATTCTAAGGTGTGTTTTATGTCCCAGAAAGTGGTAGATATTCCAGGTAAGCTTGAGATAAATGTAAATTCTATTGTTTTGAATGAAACAATCTATCAATGTCAATTATATCCAGTTGAGTGAAAGTGTTGTTGAGTTCAAATAGTCTTTACTGATTTTCAGCTGGCTAGATTGTTCATTTGAGTGAGCTGCGTAGAAATCTTTGACTGTAACAGAGAATTAACCTATTTTTCCCTCAGTACTATCAGCATTTGCCTCGTCTGATGTTAATAGATGCATATACATTAAAAACTGTTATATCTTCTTGAAGAACTGAGCCCTTTATTATTATGCAATCCTCTTCTTTAACTTTCCTTACTTGGAAGTCTGCTTTGTCTGAAATTAAAATAGCTAACTCCTGCTTTATGGTATATTTTTCTCTATCCATTTACTTTTTAAAGTAATGTTTTGTGTTTGCTTTTTTGCCTGTGCTGGGTCTTTGTTGTTTCATGGGCTTTTCTCTAGTTGTGGTAAGCTGGGGCTACTCTCTAACTGCAGTTTGCAGGCTTCTCATTGTCATGACTTCTCGTTGTGGAGCACAGGATCTGGGGCACAAAAGCTTCAGTAGTTGTGGAACATGGACTCAGTAGTTGCAGTCCCCAAACTCTAGAGCATACCCTCAATAGTTGTGGCGCAAGGCCTTAATTCCTTGGCATGCAGGATTTTCCCAGATTAGGGCCCAAACCCAAACCCAACTAGGGACCAACTGACAGAAAGATTCTTTACCACTGAGCCACCAAGGAAACCCTCTATCCATTTACTTTTAATCTACATTTCATAAGTATCTTCCTGTAGACAACATATATCTGGGTCTTATTTGTTGATCCACCATGATGATCTCTGTGTCTTTCATTTGGTGCATTTCAACCACTGACATTTAACATGGCTACTGATATATTTGGATTAATATCTACCATATCTGTTACTGTTTCATATTTGTAGCCCTTGTTCTTTTTTCCTATTTTTATCTTCCATGCCCATTTGAATGCAGAGTTCCAAAGAATAGCAAGGAGAGATAAGAAAGCCTTCATCAGCGATCAATGGAAATAATTAGAGGAAAACAATAGATTAGGAAAGACTAGAGATCTCTACTAGAAAATCAGAGATACCAAGGGAACATTTCATCCAAAGGTGAGCACAATAAAGGACAGAAATGGTATGGATCTAACAGAAGCAGAAGATATTAAGAAGAGGTGGCAAGAACACACAGAAGAACTATACAAAAAAGATTTTCATGACCCAGATAATCACATTGGGGTGATCACTCACCTAGAGCCAGACATCCTGGAATGTGAAGTCAAGTGGGCCTTAGGAAGCATCACTACGAACAAAGGTAGTGGAGGTGATGGCATTCCAGTTGAGCTATTTAGAATCCTAAAAGATGATGCTGTGAAAGTGATGCACTCAACCTATAAACAAATTTGGAAAACTCAGCAGTGGCCACAGGACTGGAAAAGGTCAGTTTTCATTCCAATCCCAAAGAAAGGCAATGCCAAAGAATGCTCAGACTACCACACAATTGCACTCATCTCACACGCTAATAATGCCCAAAATTCTCCAAGCCAGGCTTCAGCAATACATGAACTGTGAACTTCCTGATGTTCAAGCTGGTTTTAGAAAAGGCAGAGGAACCAGAGACCAAATTGCCAATGTCCATTTGATCACTGAAAAAGCAAGAGTTCCAGAAAAACATCTATTTCTGCTTTACTGACTATGCCAAAGCCTTTGACTGTGTGGATCACAATAAACTGTGGAAAATTCTGAGAGATAGGAATATCAGACCACATGACCTGCTTCTTGAGAAACCTGTATGCAGGTCAGGAAGCAACAGGTAGAACTGGACATGGAACAAAAGACTGGTTCCAAATAGGAAAAGGAGTATGTCAAGGTTGTATATTGTCACCCTGCTTATTTAACTTATATGTAGACTAAATCATAAGAAATGCTGGGCTGGAAGAAGCACAAGCTGGAATCAAGATTTCTGGGAAAAAAAAAAGATTGCTGGGAAAAATATCAATATACCTCAGATATGCAGATGATAGCACTCTTATGGCAGAAAGTGAAGAAGAACTAAAGAGCCTCTTAATGAAAGTGAAAGAGGAGAGTGAAAAAGTTGGCTTAAAGCTCAACATTCAAAACACTAAGATCATGGTATTTGGTCCCATCACTTCATGGGAAATAGATGGGGAAACAGTGGAAACAGTGAGAGCCTTTATTTTGAGGGGCTCCAAAATCACTGCGGATGGTGATTGCAGCCATGAAATTAAAAGATGCTTACTCCTTGGAAGGGAAGTTATGGCCAACCTAGATAGCATATTAAAAAGCAGAGACATTACTTTGCCAACAAAGGTCCATCTCGTCAAGGCTATGGTTTTTCCAGTAGTCATGCATGAATGTGAAAGTTGGACAATAAAGAAAGCTGAGCACCAAAGAATTGATGCTTTTGAACTGTGGTGTTGGAGAAGACTCTTGAGAGTCCCTGGGACTGCAAGGAGATCCAACCAGTCCATTCTAAAGGAGGTCAGTCCTGGGTGGTCACTGGAAGGACTGATGTTGAAGTTGAAACTCCAATATTTTGGCCACCTCATGTGAAGAGCTAACTCATTTGAAAAGACTCTGATGTTGGAAAAGATTGAGGGCAGGAAGAGAAGGGGACAACAGAGGATGAGATGGTTGGATAGCATCACTGATTCAGTGGACGAGTTTGGGTAAACTCCAGGAGTTGGTGATGGACAGGGAGGCCTGGCATGCTGCGGTTCATGGGGTCGCAAAGAGTTGGACACGACTGAGTGACTGAACTGAACTCCTTTTCTGCCTTGTGTGTTTGAAGTATAGCTGATTTACAATATTTCATTAGTTTCAGATGTACAGCAAAGTGATGATTTGGAGATACACACACATATACTCATTTTTTAATTTTAAAATTCATTTTTGCTGTATTGGGCTTTGTTGGTGCATGAGCT
This sequence comes from Capra hircus, assembly GCF_001704415.2. Lineage (NCBI taxonomy): Eukaryota > Metazoa > Chordata > Mammalia > Artiodactyla > Bovidae > Capra > Capra hircus. The sequence goes on from NC_030809.1 coordinate 99,536,572, forward strand.
CTTCCCTGCCTGCAGTAAGTGTGAGTTACTGTTTACTGAGGTGCTACGGTTTCTCACTGTGGTTGCTTTGCTTACCATGGAGCACCAGCTCCAGGGCATGTGGGCTTCAGTAGCTGCAGCCCATGGGCTCCATAGTTGTGGCTCTCAGGCTCTAGATCGCGGGCTTAGTAGTTGCTCTGCAGCACGTGCAATCTTCCAGGATCAGGTATCAAACCCATGTCTCCTGCACTGGTGGGCAGATTCTTTTTACTGAGCTTCCAGGGAAGCCTCTACACTCTTTTTGAAAAAATTTTTTTATTATAGCTTATTACAAGATATTGCATATCATTTCCTGTGCTACACAGTAAAACTTTTATTGTTTATCTATTTTATATAGTGTGCATATATATAGTGTGGTAGTGAGCATCTGTTAATTCCATACTCCCAATTTATTCCTCCCCACTTCCCCTTTGGTAACCATAAATTTGTCTTCCATTTGTGAGTCTGTTCCTGTTTAGTAAATAGATCAATTTCTACTATTTTTTAGAAGCCATATATGTGATAGCATACAATATTTGTCTATATCTGACTTATTTCACTTAGCTTAATAATCTCTACATCCATCCATGTAGCTATAAATGTCAGTTTCACTTTTTTAAATGACTAATATTTCACTACATGTATATGTGTGTGTATATATATCACATATTCTTTATCTGTTCATCTGTTGATAGACACTTAGGTTGCTTCCATATCTTGGCTATTGTAAACAGTGCTGCTATGAACACTGGGGTGCATGTATCTTTTCCAATTAGAGTTTTTATTTCTCTCTGGATATATGCCCAGGAATGGAACTGCTGGATCATATGGCAACTTCATTTTCAGTTTTTTAATGAGCTTCCCATAGTGACTGCACCAATTTACATTCCCACCAACATAAAAGGGTTCCCTTTTCATCGCACTCTCTTCAGCATTTATTTGTAGACTTTTTGAAGATGGCCTTTCTCACTGGAGTGAGGTGATACCTCACTATAGTTTTGATCTGCATTTCTCCAATAATTAGCAATGCTGAGCATATTTTCATGTGTCTGCTAGACATCTGTATGTCATTTGGAGAAATGTCTATTTAGGTCTTCTGCCCATTTTTTGGTTCTTTTTTTATTAGTAGTAAATTTATTTATTTTTGGTTGCACTGGGTCTTCGTTGCTTTGCATGGGCTTTCTCTAGTTGTGGCAAGTGGGTGCTACTCTTTGTTGTAGGGCATGGACTTCTCATTGCAGTGGCTGCTCTTGTTGTGGATCACCAAACTCTAGACATTCAAATTTTAGTAGTTGTAGCACATGGGCTCAGTAGTTGCAGCACATGGGCTTTAGGGGACACAGGCTAGAGTAGTTACAGCTCCAGGGCCTGGCAGTTGCAGCTCAGAGGCTCTAGCGCACGGGCTCAGTAGCTGTGGTGCACAGACTTAGTTGTTACCTGGCATGTGGAATCTTCCCAGACCAGGGATCAAACACACATCCCCTGCACTGGCAGGCAGATTCTTATCCACTGTGCCACTAAGGAAGTTCCTTCTGCCCATTAAAAAAATTTTTTTCCATCAATGAGTTGTATAAACTGTTAATATATTTTGGAAATTAAGCCCTTGTGGGTTGCATTGTTTGCAAACATTTTCTCCCATTAACTGTCTTTTCGTTTATGATTTTGATTAATGTGTAAAAATTTCTATGTTTGATTGGGTCCTATTTGTTTATTTTTTCTTTTATTTCTATTGCTTTGGGAGACTGAGCTAAGGAAATACTGCTACAGTTTATGTAAGAGGCTATTTGCCTATGCTCTCTTCTAAGAGTTTATGGTGTCATGTCTTATATTTAAGACTTTAAATCATTTTGAGTTTATTTTTGTGTATGCTCTGAGGGGGTGGTCTAACTTCATTGATCCACATGTGGCTGTCCAGTTTTCCCAACACCACTTGCTAAAGCGATTGTTTTTTCACCATTGTACATTCTTGCCTCCTCTGTTCACAACTAACTGACCACAGTATGTGCGGATTCATCTCAGGGCTCTTTTTTCTGTTCAACTGATTAATACATCTGTTTTTGTCTCAATATCACACTGTTTTGATTACTGTAGCTTTGTAGTATTTTCTGAATTCTGGAAGGATTATGCCACCCAGTTTGTTCTACTTTCTCATGATTGCTTTGGCAATTACTGGTCTTTTCTGATTCCATATAAATTTTAGGATTATTTGTTCTAGCTCTATGAAAAATGTTATGGGTAATTTGATAGGGATTGCATTAAATCTGTAGATTGCTTTGGGTAGTCCAGCCATTTTAACTGTATTAATTCTTCCAACCCAAGAGCATAGATTTTTTTCATTTCCTTGAATCTTCTTAAATTTCCAATTTTTATAGTTCTAAATATGTATCTTTTACCTCCTTGATTACTACATTCACAACTATTTTCTTTTTTCATGCAATTTTAAAGAGAATTTTAACTTTCTCTTTCTGGTATTTCATTGCTAGTGTAAAGAAATGCAACAGGTTTCTATATATTACTCTTTTATCCTGCTCTCTTGATGAACTCAGTTAACAGTTCTCATAGTTTTTATGTGGAGTTTTTAGGGTTTTCTAGATGGAGTATCAGGCATCTGTATCAAATGACAAATTTTACCCCTTCCCTTCCAACTTGGATGCCTTTTATTTCTTTTTCTTCTCTGACTTATGTGGCTAGGACTTCCAATACAATGTTGAATAGTAATGGTGAGAATGGGCATCCTTGTCTTATTCCAGAATTTACCAGAAGACTTTCAGCTTTTCACCATTTGGTATTTTGTTGGCTGTGGGCTTGTCCCTAATGGCTTTTATTATGTTGAGGTATCTTCCCTCTATATTCACTTTAGGAAGAGTTTTTATCAGGAATAAATGTTGATTTCTGTTGTTGTTTAATTTTATCAAATGCTTTTTCTCCATTTGTAGAGATGATCATGGAATTTTTGTCTTTTTCTGTTAATGTGGTATAGCAAATTAATTGATTTGCATATGTTGAACAATCCTGGTGACCCTGGAATGAAACCCATTTGATCACAGAGCATGATCCTTTTTATATGTTGTTGGATTCAGTTTGCTAAAATTTTGTTGAGGATTTTTACATCTATATTCATCAAAAATATTGACCTGTAATTTTCTTTTTTGGTAGTGTCTTTGTCTGGCTTTGGTATCACGGTGATGGTGGCTTGACACAATGATTTTGGGAGAGCTCCCTTCTCTTCAATCTTTTGGAAGAGTTTGAGAAGAACAGATATAAGTTTTGTTTGGTGGAATTGCCCAGTGAAGCCATCCAGTCTTGGACTGTTGCTGGAATGAGTTTTTAAATTACAAATTCTACTTTAATTCTAGTGATTGGTCTGTTCAAATTATCAGTTTCATCTTGATTCAGTTTTGATGGGATGTATGCTTCTAGAAACGTGTCCATGATTTCTAGGTTGTCCAATTTGTTGGCATATAACTGTTCACAGTATTCTCTTATCTGTCTCTTATGGTCTTGTGTGTGTGTGTGTGTGTGTGTGTGTGCTTCTAATTTTAATTTCAAGTTCTAGTTTAATTTAATTCTAATTTCAAGTTCTTTCCAAAAACAAGGCCCCAGGAAATCCCAGGTTCAATATGCTCCTAGGCTTGGTCCACTGCTGTCTTGTATTCACAGGTAGGTGTTCATTCACCAACAGTAAAGCCCAGGATAGAGGTGAGAAAACAGGACTTCCTTCTTCATGGCATGAGCCCTTTGCTGTTTCAGAGGTGGACAGTGGTTATCAGAGAAAACACACAGGAACTTTTCCTTGGAACTGAGGTGGGATGAAAAGTGTTTGTTGTGAACATCACTATGTTTTCCCTGACCCTTTGCCTCCAGTTTCTGAAGATATATTCTAGCAGGAAACAATCTTCCTTGAAGATACTGAGTGAAAATTTCATAAAACAAAAACACACACTTCTAGTGCACTCTGTTTTCAGGTACACTGGGTTTAGTTCAGCTGCCAGATGAGCTGATGGGTTCACCTCAATAGCCAGGTGAGCCTACTTCCTTGATGAAGCCCACTCTATTCTTTGTAGTGTGATCAGCCATTGAGAGTTGGAAAGGGTGCAGGAATCCTGCAATCACCTGGAAATTCTTCCCTGGGAAGGCAATTTCATGAATGAGGTCTTCTAAGCAAATAACATGAAACTTCCCCAGGTGCTTCTCAATCACTGTGTTGTCTGTCAGAGGAATGGTCTCGACCTTGTTTTTGACCTTGGCTTATCCACGTTTCAAGATGAGTTCCTGAACAGACTTCAGATTTGGAAATCCCCAGGTCACATAAGGTTCCACAATACAAAGCGTCTTTATGGTTGGAGGGGTCACTTTCATAAAGACATCACCAAAAATTTTACTCAGGCAAAATCTTGCAATTGTCCTCTGCACCAGAGAACTCATCCCATTAATCCTTTCAATATGTACAACAAAGGCCAAGGAATGTTTGTCTGGCACTTCCAAGCCACAAGGTTTCACTGTTAGCCATCTGAGCTGCACCCTGTCCCATAGTTGCTACCAGGAATCATCCATGAACCACTCTAGTCACTTAAACTTGATCTCTTTTCATTTCCTCTGCTCCTTCCTTTGCAAAAGTGCCTGTTTTGCCTGGGTGGCTTTGAGGGCCTGATAAGCCTTCTTCTTCATGAGAGTCTCTGGAATGAAAGGGATCTTTCTTCTTGGCTCTTCCTCCACCATTTTTCCAACACTGCAGCTACTACTCATGTCTCTCTTGTGGTTTTAAACGAGCATTTTATAGGATTCCACTTTGTCTCCTTTCCTAGTCCATCAGCTATAGTTCATATTTTGATTTTTTATTGGTTTTATTAGAGTTTTTAATATGCAAGTCCAAATGCACTTTCAAATAACACTACTCCACTTCACATGTAGTATACCTCATAATAACAAAATAATTCTAATTTCTCCCTCCTATCCTTTGTTTCACTGCTATTATTCATTTCACTTATCTCTGGGTTGGGAAGATCCCCAGGAGAAGGAAATGGCAACCCACTCCAGTATTCTTGCCTGGAAAATCCCATGGACAGAGAAGCCTGGAAGGCTACAGTCCATGGGGTTACAAGAGTCAGACACGACTTAAGAGACTAAAACTAAACAAACATATATGAGAATGCTGTGCTGTGCTATGCTGAGTTGTGTTTGACATTTTGTGACCCCATGAACTGAAGCTAGCCAGGCTCCTCTGTCCATGGAATTTTCCAGGCAAGAATACTGGAGTGGGTTGTCATTTCCTATGCCAACATATGAGAATACTTGAGCATATATGTGGGCTTCCCAGGTGGCGCTAGTGATAAAGAATCCACCTGCCAATGTAGAAGATGCAAGAGACGCAAGTTGAATCCCTGGGTCAGGAAGATCCCCTGGAGTAGGAAATGGCAACCCACTCCAGTACTCTAGCCTGGAAAATTCCATGGACAGAGAAAATTGATGGTTTACAGTCCACGGGGCCACAAAGAGTTAGACATGATTGAGCAACTTAGTATACACACACACACAAGCATATACATATATAGATAAGACATATACATAACTCAATATATTGTTGGTATTATTATTTTTAACATGGTGCTGTGAACTCAAATAAGAATAAAGTAAATGAAAGTTATTTTATCTTCACTTTTTCCTTCTTTAATGTTCTTCCTTTATTTATGCAGATCTGAGTTTCTGAACTATATTATTTTCCTTGTCTCTAGTGAATTTCTCTCTATTTTTGGCAAGGCTGGTCTACAGGCCACAAACTCTCTTAATTTTTGTCAATTTTTCCCTTCAGTTTTGAAGGTAATTTCACCTAATACAGAATTCTACATTGGTGGTGTTTTTTTTCTCCCAACAGTTTTGATATTCCAGTCCACACCATAGTCTTCGTGTTTATGTGGCTTCTGAGGAGATATTGGATGTAATTATTTTGTTCCTTTATAGGTAAGATTTTTTAAAATTCTGTCCTATTTCAGGTTTTCTTTTTTTAATCTTTGACTTTTTAAAATTGAAAGTGATATACCAAGGTATAGTTGTGGGGGATATTTATCCTGCTTGGTGTTCTCTGAGTTTCCTGGATCTGTGGTTTGGGGTCTAACATTAATTTGGGGGAAATTCTCAGTCATTTTTCTTTCAAATAGTTCTTATTTTCTTTCTTCTCCTTCTGATAGTCCCATTACATCCACGTTAAACCTTTTCTAGTTGTCCCACAGTCTTTGTGTAAGCAGACAGGGTGGGGGTCCCTGGAGAAAGAGAATGAGGCATGGCTTTCTTGACATAAGGGAAGGCATTTTTTACATTAACCATTTTGCGATCTAATCCTGGCCACAATGCTTGCCTTTGAACAGGTCTCAGTAATCAATCACCTTAAAAGAGGAGGAACAAACAACTGTTATCAGGCAAGAGAAGCAACAACAGCAAACTCTCAATTTTGTTTCAGTGGTAAAAATTAGCCTAAAGTGCTCAACCATCAGATCAACAGGAACCTAAGGGATGAAGACATTGATCTTCTCTTTTTTCTTTTAATAATATAATTTATATTTTATCCCCCAGAATTTATTATCTTTATTAATAACTTTTCTTGAAATATTTTAGAAATATTGAGATAATATGACACCATTCTATTGGAAAAAGCTGCCTTTATTTCTTGCTAATTTTTTGGTTATTCCTACAAAATTTATATGAAACTGATGCTTTCTAGGAGTAAAAGAACATTTTCAAAAATCTTTCTCATCTAGGAGACTCTACATTCTCTTTTTTAAAATTTTATTTTACATTGGAGTATAGTCGATTTCCAATGTTGTATTATACTCTGTCAACTTAACTAGTTTCCCCTGAGGTCACTGTTTGTTAAGAATGGACTGCTCTGGTGTATTTCAAACTGGTTCCTTTCTCTCTCTCCATCCCAGAAGCCTGATGGGATTCTTCTTTGATTTTTATTGTGGAAATAAACATTTATTTCAGTTTAATTAAACACAGTCTAGAAAATCTAGGATATTACATGATACAATCTGGGAATAGGCAATATTTAAGTTTAGCTAGCAAGCCCAAAATTATAAAGAAATCACAGACTATTTTACCATGTGAACATATCTATGAACACATGGCAAAATAAAATAAGTGGCAAGATGCTTGCTCCTTCAAAGAAAAGCTATGACAAACCAAGACAGCACATTAAAAAGCAAAGATATCACTTTGTCAACAAAAGTTCGTATAATCAAAGCTATGGTTTTTCCAGTAGTCATATACAGATGTGAGAGTTGAACCATAAACATGGCTGAGTGCCAAAGAACTGATGCTTGCAAACTGTGGTGCTTGGACTAAGTTTGGTCCAAACCCTAGGATCGAAGGAGATCAAACCAGTCAATCCTAAAGGAAATCAACCCCAAATATTCACTGGAAGGACTGCTGCTGAAGCTGAGGCTCCAATACTTCGTCACCTAATGCAAACAGCTGACTCACTGGAAAAAATCCTGATAATGGGAAAGATTGAAGACAAAAGGAGAAGGGGGTTGGCAGAGTATGAGATGGTTAGATAGCATCACTGACTCAGCTGGCATGAGTTTGAGCAAATTCTGGGAGACAGCGGAGGAGAGGGGAGCCTAGCACGCTGCAGTCCACAGGGTTGCAAAGAAAAGGACACGACTTAGTGACTGAACAACAGACAGAAGACAGTTAAAGAAACACAGTGAAGGCAGGACAGAGTAGTAATATCTGTGACACTGAAAAGAAATGATAGGACTTCCTGGTGGTCTAGCGGTTAAGAATCCACCTGCCAATGCAGGGGTCACAGGTTTGATCTCTGGTCCAGGAAAATTCCATGTGCTGCGCGGCAACTAAGTTCATGTGCCGTAACTGTTGAGCCCTCACTCTAGAGCCCGCAGCCTGCAACTACGGAGCCCTCATGCCACAATGACTGAAGTCTGCACACCTAAAGCCTGTGACCCACAACAAGAGAAGCCATTGCAATGAGAAGCCCATGAATCACAGCAAGAGTAGCTCCCATTTGCTCACTACAACTAGAGAAAGCCCATGTGCAACAAAGACACAGCACAGTGATAAATAAATAAATAAAAAGGATAATCGATATAAATAAGGATTTAGAGAAAAAGGTACCTTTGATTGCAAAATTAGATGAATATGCACATGAAATTTGATGCTATTTTATCAAATAAATGGAAAAAATATCTATATGAGTATTTCTCTCTCTGCATGTGTGTTAACTATTCTTTTAATATTGTATTATGTGAATAAAAAAATGAAGAATACTAAATTTGCAAGGATGTTTATGAAATAGTAAATAGAGGTAAGAGAGCTAAATAAAACAGGTAAATAAAAAAGAGCTAAATAGAAAGGGAAGAAAAAGGGAGAAGGGAAAAAAAAAGCCTATACTAAAATAGCTAGCATGTATGACACATTGTTACAAAATTACAAACAAATGTAGACAAGACAAAAATTAAGATTATAAAGGACATTGCAACCAACTTGCCAGAGGGCATATCCGAGGAATTCATATCACTATTTATTAATAGATGCTCTTCTGCTCGAAGTCTCACAAAATGTAGTCCAACATGGACATGAGGCAGAGTATATACAGTCTTGGTTATTATTAATCTGAAGTTGTTATGTATGTGTTCAGCTTGACTGTACTAAAGGGACAGGGGTCAGTTCAATCTGGTTTTATGGTTTATTCCGGGGGTGATCAAACTCTCTACAAAAAACCAACTAGTAAATATTTCAGGCTTTCTGGGCTATATCATCTCTATCATAAGTACTTATCTCTGCCACTGTATGTAAAAACAGTCATAGACTGCGATGGTTAATTTTATGTGCTAACTTGGGGAGGCTAGAATATCAAGGCATTTAATCAAATTCTAATTTAGGCATTGTAGTGAAGATATTTTGTAATTGTGGATAGACAGATATGTATCATACACTATTCGTTCTGTTTCTATAGAGAACTCTGACTTATATACAGATAATACATAAACTAATGGGCCTGGCTGTGTTCCCATAAGACTATTTACAGTAACAAGCAGTGAATCCAACCTTTAGAACTATCAATAATAAAAGACAGTTGCTTTTATTAAAAGCTCTATGTTTTGACACTGTGAAAGGTGTTTCATACATGGATCCAAGTGTCTGATAAACTGAGAATTATTTCTGACCAGACCAGATATTCTGGAGCAGCAATGTGAGCAGGAATAATTTTCCTAGAACCAGGGAGACCATAAGCTTAAGTTTAAGAAAGAGCTTCTCAGAGAAGGTTTCAAGATGGTATTCTTTTTTTTTGGTTTTTATATTGTTTTCTCTACTGGTTTCGGAGATCAACAAAAGTTATTGCTGCTGCTAATCCAACAGAAGTCAACCAAGAGCATGTCTTGGATGCTCATTTATTAAACGGAGCACCTGTCAATTGTTCCTGAAAAGGGGAAATTCTTAATTCACTAAATCAAAGGTTTTTACTTTTGGAATAAAAAGAATTTTTTACAGCAAAGATTTAAAGCGAAGGACCTTTTAAGTAACATGTTCCTTAGAAGGAAGAATCTTCAACCTATAGACTGTTATTCAATAATAATAAGTACCGTATACTTAAGAGTTAGTTATAACTTTAAATAGTAGATCTTCAATTTGGTTGATGCCACAAGGTTCCCTTCTCCAGAACTAATAAAATTGCCACTTAAGAAGAAATTGGCATCCTTTGTTTTCAACTTAGGGACACTCCCCCTCCCACCCTGAATAAGATCCTAGGTATTATCTGCTGTTCCACAAAAGTTTAAGCAATGACTACATTTAAAAATAAGTTGATTTTTTAAAAGTAAATACATATAACCACATCTTTTCAAGATCACATCATTTATGCAAAGTGGAGAATATCTATAAAATTGCCCTTACCATAGAGAAGATTCTTGGAAGGTTAGGTTGTGAATGATACGGGGAAAACAGAAACTTTAAAATTCAGTATCTGAAAGAGAATTCTAACCTATCAGGTAGTTGAAGAAATATTCAAGCATAAGAGCAGAGAATTGTTATGACCATGACCAAATGATAGACAAATTTATAAAGTAAAAGGGGATAAATTAATAAAAGTAAAGAAGACCATAATTTAGAGAAGAAGCCAAGCTCAAAAACGGAAATTAATGGGTTGGTTTGGCAAGTGGTGAACAAAGATATTTATAACAAAAAGTTATTAGAGTTGATCATAAGGTATCAGAGTTGATCATAAGGATAAAAAGTTCAGCAAAGAAAGGTCAAAAGGGGGAAATTTGTGCAAAAAAAGACAATCATGGGGTCTAAATTGGTCAGAAAAGTTCTAATTTCAAACAATTTCCCTGTCAAAGCATTGGTCCTGATTTTAAGTTCAGAAAATATAGTCACTCTATTTGTATCTACACTCTCTATCAAATTGTCTTTAATATAGAAAAATCTCAATAATTATTGTTTGATAATGAGAATTATCTGGAAACTCAAATCAGAGAAAGTACATTAAAAAACAGTATCACCTAACAATTCTTAAACAAAATACTTACTAGTGGTCTTTATTTACTAGCATCAACAAGACACTAATTTGGAAGGTCTGCTTAGCCTAAGAAATTGGTGCCACACTCACCTCTTCTGATATTATCAGGGCTGGGTAGGGATGAAGTCACAGTCTGCCAAAACCTGAACCATTCTTGACAAGTTTGGGGTTTCTGTAGAGAAGTTACCTCTACCAGGTCTGACTGCCATAGCTCAGGAAAATGGTAGTCAATCCTTCTAGTGTAGAATGTACCTCAGAAGATGTTTAAGGGACCTACGTAATAAGCCCCAGAAAGATAATATTAGTAGTGATTTAGACATGGAATGTAATAGCTAACAATTATGGAATGCTATGTTCTAAGAACTGAGGCATTATCTCATTTAATCCTTTTAAAAACACAGTGGGTATTCTTCATTTTACAGACAGTAAAGAATCTGCCTGCAATGCAGGAGACCTGGGTTCCATCCCTGGGTGGGGAAGATCCCTTGGAGAAGGAAATGGCAACCCACTCCAGTATTCTTATCTAGGAAATCCCATGGACAGAGGAGTCTGGCGAGCTACAGTCCATGGGATAGTAAAGAGTAGGACAGGGCTTAGTGACTAAGTTAAAGATTTAAATACTCAAGGACTTCTTTGGCAGTCCAATGGTTAAAGACTCTGCTTCCAATAGAAGAGGTGCAGGTTTGATCCTTGGTTGGGAAACTAAGATCCCACATGCCCAGCAGACCAAAAAACAACAACAACAACACCAACAACACAGAATCGCTCAAGATCACAAAGGTGGGGCAAGGCAGGGTTGGGTTTGAACTTATGCAGTACGGTGCTTCAGGATGTGTATACCCATAACTGTAATGCTACAGGTACAAAAGAGGTTGGAGGAAGAAAAAGTTTTCTATACAAGGCAAATCAATTTTCTCAAACTTAGTCTCTGTTCACTTTATGCCACATCAGGTAGTTAATCTTCAAATCACATTTTAAAAAGTTAGACTGGCACTTATGTACCAACTTTAAACAATAATTATCTTTAATATTTTACAATTTATGTTAGTGAACCATGGACAGTTTGTTAGTCCCTAACACTAAGTGAAACAGAGATGATACTGATTAGGGCACACCCTCCAGATAAAATGACAAAGAAATACACATAAACTTCACACTTCATTTATTGAAATCATTTGTATCCAATGAATTCCTTAAGCAAACCAATAAAATAAGTCAGTTTACAAATGTCATCAGTATGCCTCCAAGTTTCAATAACTTATTTTTACCGGTGAGTAACTTACATGTTTGATACCTTATTCAAAAGCCACATATCCCCTAAATCCACAGAAATGGTGGTTTTTCCCTCTAATCTACTCCCTTAGTATTCTTTTAACATCTTGGTTTACCACATTTACAGTTTTTTTTTTTTTTTTAAGTTTCGTCTCATTCTCATCAGACCATTTATCACACAATTTTCCTCCCTCTTTCTAAGTGGATGCATTTTTACCACAAAATCTGTAGCTACACTACCAAAGATTAGTGCCACGATTTTAAAAGACATGACTGCAGAAATACACTACTACCAACACTGAACTACCACAAGGAACGAATGGTCTGGGACGAATCGGCTCTGACCCTTAAAGGGGAGGGCTCGCTGCCATCACATAGGGTGACAGGGAACGGGAGGAGGGGAGGTCGGAAAGGCAGTGTTTGATTCAAGTCAATAAACATTCACTGCGCCACTCACCCAGCGCAAAAGGAAAAAAAAAAAAAAAAGGGCGGTATTTCAAGCAGTGGGCCCCGCAGGTTTGCCGAAGGGGCCAATATCCTGTGGCGCGGACTCGGGCGCTGGGCAGCAGCACGGCTGGATATGAGCCCTTCACCAGCCAGGCGAGGGCGGCCAACCAGGGCCGGGCCTCCAGTGCCCCGCTCCCAATGCACGCAAACTCGCCGGCCCAGTCGCCAGCCCGCCGGCCGATCAGCCGCAGCCGCTTACCGGTGGCGCCTCGCTGCCTCCCCGGGGGCAGCCCTTCAACGGTTGCCGCAGTCAGAGCACCACCCCGCGGTGGGGTACGTCGAGCCCGCCCGCAGCTCTCGGGTCCGCGTAGCTCCACCAATCTCGCGAGAACTCGGGGGAGTCCGCGAAGTCGCGGAGAGGAGAAGGGAGGGGCATTTAACGGTGGAGGCTGGTTCTGCGCCGGATCCGGGAGCTGGGCGGACGCCATTGTGCTTCGTGGTCTGCTGTTCTGCCTCAGGTAGAGGCCTAGAACTCCGAGGAGGAAGGCGGCGGGGTGATCGCTGGGAGCGGGACAAACCCTGTTCAGTGCCAGGTCAGGGGCAGGGGTGGTAAACTGCGGACCTCGGGTTTCTGGCTCTCGGGGAGGTGGTTCCAATCGAGGCCGCGGGTGGGGGAGGGGAGGAAACGAAGTGCTGGGCTGGGGACGTCGAGGCCCCTTCCTTCCTTTCAGTATCCGGGTGCGGGCGCTTGATCCGGGACCGCGGGTGCTAAGGCGAGCCGGGTGCAGGCCTTCTGTGCCGGTGGCCTTTCGTTCCGTGGTGGGTTTTGTGACGGGCGGCGGGGGCAGGCCGTGCGTCTTCCTTGTGGACGTGTGGCGGCCTAGGGGAAGGGGCTTGAGCCCTGATTTTGGCCTTTGGCAGCCTTCTCTTCGATCGGGGTACGGACGGTCCTCCGGAACCTCACGGGCAGGGAGTGTCACGAGTGAGGTATTTAATGATCGAGGTGTTAAAGGCGGGGAGATTTAGGGCTTTGCCAGACCAACCTCGAATTGAAGGAACATTGCCAGCCCTTTATGTAAGGGTAAAGATTTGCTCGTTGATCATCCCAGGTCTTGAGTATCGTGATACTTTGGGATCCTTTAGTATTGTAGTATACTGTATGTTCTTCAAATAGAAATAGGTGGTGATATGTTTAACAACGTACCTGTTGGCGTAAGAAGTAAAAGGAAGGCACTAGTAGTTGAATACAGTACTCCCTCACTTTAAGGAAACTGCGTAGTAAAGATGAATGTGTACGCACGCCAAAAATGCTGTAATTCTCTTTTCCTGCGAGCAGATGTGAATATACAAGGAACATCTCTGTCTTGGTAATATTGATAAATTGATCACAACTGTTGTCGTTTGGCGCTATTAAGAGCAAAGTGCGAAGTGAAATTGCATTCCTAAGACTGTTTTTTTTCGATTTTGTAGGATATTTTAGGTATTTTTCATTATTAAAGGAATTTTAAAATCTCCCATTTTCTTGCGTTAATCTGTTTCTGTCCGGAACTAAGAGATGAAGTTAAATATGAATTTTAGATTTGAAAATCAAACGCTATACCGTTGTTTAAAAGGCATACATATACGTTGTTGTTGTTGTTTTTCATGAAATAAAATTGTGTTTAAGAAATGGGGTCAGTATTTCATTCACAGCTCTACAGCATTTGTGAAACAGCAGTGACACAGGAGGCATTAGGGACCGACATATGGGTTTGAGTCTTGATTTCGCCAGAATTATTTAACCTTCCTAGAGTTGAAGTGAGGATTAAATTAAATTTAGTAGTGTGTGTAGCAGTCAACACGCTGGGGGACATAATACTTGCAGAGTGAACTTTTGATAAATGTAAACAATTGGAATTCATACCAAAGTCCAGTTTTTATTCATGGATTTTTCAAATTTTACTCTACCTGCAATATGTTCCTCATAGGGTACTGAGTGCTTCTCACAATAATTATATTTATAAAAGTTCTCTACTACTAAAAGTTCTTACTTTAGATAAGAACTTTTTACAACTTTTTCTGTGCCCTAAATCATAGGACAGATGTAATGTCAGCATGGTCGGTAAGTATAGTCCTGAGTCTTTTTTTTTGAAGCTGCATGGTGGGTCAGAGGTCTGGAAAAAGGATGGTTAAAGATTCCTTCCTTAAGTGTAGGTAATTTCTGTTTCTACCACATTGGCAAGAGAGCTTAATATTCCCAGATAAAGCACAAAGATTCCATATATAGGCACACACATATGTTCTATGCGAAGATGTAAGATAATCAGCTTGACTATAAAAAGACATCCATGGCTCCAATTTTTAATCAGCTACATATCCATTTCACACAACTCTTCATCTGATATGTGTTCAAGAGTTGCCCACTTAATTTCAGGAAAATAATTTTAAGTAGTGCAAAACTATCAAGAAATGTAAAACAATTTTTGATTGTTGTATTTTAGCTACTAGATTCTAGATTAGGGCTTTACAAGAAGCTTGACACAGCGTCTGCCTTGCACAGCTCACAGTTGAATCATCAAACTAATGTATGAAGAAGTGAAGTCACTCAGTTGTGTCCAACTCTTTGCGACTCCATGGACTGTAGTCTGCCAGGCTCCTCTGTCCATGGGATTTTCCAGGCAAGAATACTAGAGTAGATTACCATTTCCTTCTCGAGGGGATCTTCCCGACCCAGGGATCAAACTCTGGTCTCCCACATTGCAGGCAGATTCTTTACTGTCTGAGCCATTACAAATAATTATACATTTAGACTAATGTGTAAACAATTACTATTATCTTAATATAAGTATTGAAACATGGTCCTATTGTGGGAGCACTGAGAACAGTGTTTAATCTTGGGGGAAATGTTTACAGGAAGTAATACTGGAGCTGAGATGTGAAGGATGGTTAAAAGTTTGTTAAGGAACCTGTAAGTCATGGTATCATGGTTTGTTTTAGGAATGTACAGTTTGTTCTCCATAGCTGAAACAGTTGAGTGGAAGGTTAGAGCATGACAGGAAAAGACCTGTACTGTTTTAGAAGGTTAGTGCTCTATGCTTTTGGGATTAAAGAGCTCTTGTGTCCCTAAGCCAAATAAGGAATGACTTTAAATTATTTTTCTTGATACATCCTTCTGTTACAAGTAATTGTGTTAGTAATAAAGAACAGTGGGAAATGCATAAGTGAAATGCATAGCCTTGTAGCAATCCTCATTTTTAACCAACAAATTAAACTTAACTAGTGAACTGTTTAGCTGTTTAGTAACAGTCAAAAACTGATCACATTAGTATAATTACAATTTAAAATGAGTAAAGATTTTGAGTTCTTATTAAGATCTCCTTGAATTCAATGAAGCAGGATTATAGGGAAATAGTTTATTTTCTCATAGTTGTTATTCTACAAAAAATAGTCATAAGATGAAGCTGAAGAGGGGGAGCAGGGTAAAGTTATAATTTGAGAGTTGGCTGGGTTACTTTTCATGATCTTAATTTTTAACTTTTCTTTGGTCTGAACTCCTGATGTCAAAACTGGTTTTTCTTGTTCTCAAAAGTATTTCTCTGGCTCTACTGGTTAGACTAGATAAGTCAAACGCCTGGTTTTGAAATTACCTACTGGTATACACCCTTTAGTCAACAGCTTTAAGAAGAGAAATCTTGAACCTTCAAAACTAGTTTTCATCTCTTTGTTATGATCATTTCACTTTAGTGTTATGTTTGCCAGTTTCAGAATAACTCTAAAATAGTTTCCAGTTACTCAGTGAATGTTGAAATTTGACAAATAAAAATACACTTCAAAGGAGGACAGATTATTTCCAAGTATTGTAACGTAGACCTAACAGTTTCTCATGAAGATGTTTAACTTTTTTCTAGTTATTTTTTAAGGCTTAGGTGTATGTGTCTGTGTGTGTTAAATACCTGTCAGCTGAAAATCAAGAGGAATTTTTTTTAAAGACCCCAAAACTTCTGTGCTTTCATAGTGTTTTCCTTGTGACTACCCGTAGATTTTATGTCTCCATGTTCACTAATATCAATAGAATGCAAATTTTCCTCCGAAGCAGATGTTTGAAACAAAGGCTGTATACCGTGTAGAGGTTTTTAACTATGTTTATATTTCTGGGAGACTGTTGGCTGTTGAAATACATTGGTATTTTCTGTAATAACTCTGATCTTCATGCCAGGAATTCATTGCAGAGTACTGTTGTGCTTTTGGTAATTCAATGACTGTAACTCCCCTGGATTTTAAGAAAAAGTCTTAGTTAGACCCTGAAACGATTAGATTTTTCTTGAGACTAGGTGCATGATGATAATTGTAGGAAAAGGAGTAAGTTACGAAGCTTTGCTGTATTGTTACATAACACACCGCCTCAGAACCCTCTGGAATAAAACTAGTATTTACAGTCTTATTACATTCTATGTTCCTGTTGGGTAGTTCTGTTGGTCTTGCCTGGATTCACTCATGCAAGATTTTTAAGGCCAGCAGGTCCAAGATGGCAGGTGTCCCTCACATTTCAGGCACTTGGTGTTGGTTAATGTTTAGGCTTTGCTCACTGTGGTCTTTTGTGGCATGAGGGTTCCAAAACAGCATTCGAGGAGAGTGAAAATGGGAGCTATAAGACTTCTTATAACCTTGGAAATCATACAGTGTCACATTACTTCCTGGTGGCTCAGACGGTAGAGAATCTGCCTGCAGTATGGGAGACATGGGCCCCATCCCTGGGTGCGGAAGATCCCCTGGGGAAGAGAATGGCTACCCACTCCAGTATTCTTGCCTGGAGAATTCCATGGACAGAGGAATTCAGGCAATGGGCATCCATGGGGTTGCAAAGAATCAATCATGGATGAATGACTAATACTTTCTTAGTCAAAATAAATTTCACAAGGTAACCCACATTCAAGGGGTGGGGAAATAGATTCCATCCTCTCCCCAGGCAGATCAGCACCATTAGTGCGAAGGGCCATGGGTATTTTGTAGCCGTGCTTTGTAATTTACCACAGGTGGCTTAGAATATTTTATTGAGAAGAGACATTCTTAAAGATATCATGACTGGAATTTGCTTTAAAATAGAGGATGGTGAAATAGTCAAATATTGATAATTGTTGAAGACTGTTGTTTGGCATGTGGAGGTTTATTATTGTCTTGATTTTTGTGTATGTTTGAAGTTTTCTCATAGTAAAAATAAAAGTTTTAAGGCATACTTAGATAATCTAAACTCCATTTTGCAGAGTGATTCTGACCTTATTTTCCATTTCTTATTTACCAGAATTTGCTGCTACTTTTGTGGTGTATAGATACTAAGGGGTATAAACCAGCAGTGCTGCAATTTAGAAAGGAAATTATTTTTAGGAGTTCTGTATAGATTTTATTGTAATGTAAGATAAAAAAATATCTTTTCATCTGCCAGGAACTGTTTCCCTTAATTATCAAAGTTAGAGTAAAAACATTTTGAAAAAATTAAAAGCAAAACCCTCCCAGACATAAAGTAAAATGTTAATAATATCTATTTTTTCCCCAATTTTATATGCATTTGCTTAATATAAGTAAGGTACATAAGTTATATCCTCTGGTACCAAAATCTGAATGACTTTAAAAAATCTTTCTACTCTGTGTTAAAGACAAATTTCAAATAATGAAAAAGCTAAAGTAATACCTGTTCAGCCCCTCAGTCATGTCTGAGTCTTTGCGACCCCATGGATCGCAGCCAGCCAGGCTCCTCTCCCCATGGGATTTTCCCAGCAAGAATTCTGGAGTGAATTGCCATTTCCTCCTCCGGGGGATCTTCCTGAGCCAGGGATCAAACCTGCATCTCCTGCATTCAGGCAGATTCTTTACCACTGAGCCCCTGGGGAGGCCCAAAGTAGTGCCAACCAAAGCTGTTTATATGAAAATTTTTTACCATCTGATGGTATTGCTTAATACTAGCTACTTACTAACTATATACAGTGTGCCAGTAAAGCTCATGATACATTTGTAAAATTGGTACTATTGTTATTCCCATTTTGTAGGTGAAAAAAATAAAGCATTAGTGATATTAAGCCCAGAGTCACACCAAGTAAGGGACAGACTTCAGAGTTTGTGGTCGCGAATATTGTATTTACAAGTAGAAGTTGGTGCATATGCTGAAAATTGGGCAGCACTTTGTTTATCTTGCTTTTATCCTGTTTACTGTTTTGAAAAAATTGCCTTTATTAATATATACATTTAAAGTAAAGAGAGTGTCTTAGGTGTAGGCTGTTAGTATGAATGGAGTTGGGGCCTTTTTGTTAGTCTCATCATTTGGTTTATGATTACTATGTGACTCATGGCATGCTGAACAAGACTATTATTTTAAGAATGGAACATAGTGACCTAGAGAGTAATGGGAAAGGATGCATGTTATTTGAGAGATTCCTTTACAAGCAGATTCATCTATTAAATCAATTCAGCCAATTTCTCGTCACGTTTTTTGTGCTCTCGTTCTTTTCTTCTGTAACTAACTAAAAGCACAGTAGACTTTCTTACTCTTTCCTCAGTTTCTCTTAAACCCTCTGTGGTATTTGCCATCATCTGTTTTTCCATCCTTCATTCTGGATAGTTTTCCTCTAGCCTGTTTCCCAGTTCTCTGGTTTTCTCAGTTTTGCATAGGCCACTGATAAATGCATCAGTTTCCCAGTTTGCTAACGTTAGAGCCATTTATTCATCTGGTTCTGTTGATTGATATCTCTTGATGATGAACTTTTTTCCTTGTTTTTTAAATTTTATTTTTAATTGGAGGATAATTGTTTTACAGTGTTGTGTTGGTTCGTTGTAGTTTTGTGTCTTATAATTTTTGATTGATGGTGAAATGTTGCAAACGAAAGAACAGTGGAGACTGAGGTCGTAATTTTTATGCCTGGATATGGACATATCTTGTCAGACTGTTAGTGTGGTAGATTGAGTTGGTTTAGTCTGTAGTGCAGCTGGGTTTGAATGTTACTACTGCTTTGTATACTTTTCAGAGTATTCTTTGACTGTTTCTGCATGGTGCTCAGTGTGAAGCTGGAGTGCTAGAGCATTTATTTCAGTATTCTTTCACTAACCTCAACTTCTATAGGCCCTGCATATCTGCACTACAGAGAGGCCTACAACTCGAAGGCTGTTGTAACTCCCTAAACAGTAAACTGGTATACCTTCTTAGATACTTGGAGGAAAGTCCATGGGAAAGGAGGTGTTCTTAGTTTTATGCATCCTTCTTGAGTTTAGGCAGCCTCTAAGTGCCTGATCCTCAGAGGTGGGGCTG
This sequence comes from Capra hircus, assembly GCF_001704415.2. Taxonomy (NCBI): domain Eukaryota; kingdom Metazoa; phylum Chordata; class Mammalia; order Artiodactyla; family Bovidae; genus Capra; species Capra hircus. The sequence goes on from NC_030809.1 coordinate 99,556,116, forward strand.
TCCCAAGATTTATGTCCTTTTCCCAGACCCCTGTCACCTCCTCTCCACCAGGGTGAACTAGAAAGAAAGAAAGAAAGTGAAGTCGCTCAGTCATGTCTGACTCTTTGCCACCCCATGGACTGTAGCCTACCAGGCTCCTCCATTCGTCCATGGGATTTTCCAGGCAAGAGTACTGGAGTGGGTTGCCATTTCCTTCTCCAAGGGAACCTCCCAACCCAGGGATCAAACCCCAGTCTCCTGCATTATTTTAAGGTGGTAGTTCTCTGGTGGCTCAGCGGTAAAGAATCCGCCTTGCTAATGTGCAGATGCAGATTCCATCCCTGGGTTGGGAAGATCCGGTAGAGACGGAAATGGCATCCCACTCGAGTATTCTTGCCTGGGAAATCCCATGGACAGAGAAGCCTGCCAGGCTGCAATCCATGGGATGGCAAAAGAGTTGGACATAGTGACTTAACAACAACAATTTGAAAGTTAAGTGGAAAAGATGGGTTAGAATTCTGGATACGGGGGTAAAGAGTTTAGATTTCATTTTTAAGGTAGTAGAGAACAGTTGAAAATCTGATTGGGGAATGGTGTCATTACTAGTAAGATGAAATAGAAGTGAGAAAATGTCTGGATTAATGACAGATTCCCTTTAGACAAGGCCTATTGTGCTATTATTAGAGACAAACGTTGGTATACTTAGAGTAGGTCTCATTCATGTAAAGTCTTGCTGAAAAACGTAAAAATTTAGTTTAAATTTGTATTTTAGTATAAGTTGTGTGATAAGTTTTCAGTTGCATTTAGCATGTGACTGTGATCTTGTTAACTTGCAGGTGACTTTGGGCACACAATTTTGCATGTCAGATAATGACAGAATTCTTTGAGGCTTTTTACCTAGTCTAAAATAGTTTTTAAGATTATTTCCATAGACTAGAGTTGAATTGTACTTTTTATATGTAGGAGAAACTGTTTTTGGTCTAAAATTCCTTTATACTGTTAAGTGAAAGTTGCTCAGTTGCGTCCAACTCTACGACCCCACGGACTATACAGTCCATGAAATTCTCCAGGCCAGAATACCTGAGTGGGTAGTCTTTCCCTTCTCCAGGGGATCTTCCAACCCAAGAATTGAACCCAGGTCTCTGGCATTGCAGGCGGATTCTTTACCAGCTGAACCACAAAGGAAGCCCTATAATGTTAAAATCAGCCACCAAAAACATGAACTTGTTCTTAAAGAGCTCTACAGAGGTTTCCTATGAAGCCTAGCTGAATGAAATTACCTATTTAAAATATTGTCAATTTTTTTTAGTAGTAGTTAACAAGTCACAGGTTTATGAGATGACAGACTACATAAATTTTGGAGTTGGTATAAATATTTGTTTTCCACTACTGTTCCTTACGCCAGTTACTCTTTCATGTTTGGAAATGCATGTAAGAATTAAAGATTTTAAAATTAAAAAAAAATAAAAAATAAAATGGATAACCAAAATAAAATAAAATAAAATGCTTGAAAGTAAGGGAACACTTAAAAGTCACATTAAGACTAGTTGGGTAAACTAGCAGTTAAATACCAGCTTCAGAGAATCTTACAAATTGAAAAGTTCAATACAGTAAAAATATAAAATATTGATCATAAGATTTTTATGACTTTGTGTTTCATTCTTTCTGCATTTGAAATTGAAGCAAGTTCTGAATGAAAAATAAGACCTCTTGGAACAGTCAGTGCCTCATCTTACTCAGAGATAGATGTGTTGATAAGGAACATGAGCACCCAAGTCCAGTTGATCCAGATGCCTAGGATATGAGTGCGACTCAGAGTAAAAATTGAAGTGTGTTTGTTAATGATCGAAGCTTCATAGCAGTGAGTGCTAAATACAGATTGAGTGATGGCAGACAGGCACATACCACTTCTGCTCAAGCTCGTGCTCCACTATGCTATCTGACTTGACTTATAAGATACAAGTTCAAATTCTAAAGTATTAATGATTTTCAGATGTCAATAGTGGAGCTTTTAATGAAACACAGGGCCTCATGTGTTTGCGTAAGTGGTCATACATTTGTAAAATTAGCCCTGCTGATGTTTTTATCTTGTCACCAGAAAGAAAAAGACCTCAACTAACCAACTCTGGAATCAAACTGAATGAAATATATATTTAAAGAAACTGCATAGTGGCAAGGGCTTCCGAGGTGGCGCAGGTGGTAAAGGACCTGCTTGCCAACGTAGGAGACGTAAGAGATGCAGGTTCTGTCCCTGAGTCGGAAAGATTCCCTGGAGGAGGGCATGGCAACCCACCGAGTATTCTTTCCTGGAGAATCCCATGGACAGAGGAGCCTTGAGGGCAATAGTCCGTAGGGTTGCAAAGAGACATGACTTAGCACGCACATGTAAGAGGCCATTATATATTGACCACTGAGGAAAGATTATACATATGCAACTTTTTGTGCTTTACTTTTTTAGTCTTGGATGAAAGCATTGAGCTTCAGGATACTTTTTTCCAGCTTGATTGGCTTATACTCTTTCTGTTAGAGCATTTATAGCTGTTTAAGTTACATCGTTATTTATGTAGTTTGTTCTCTCCTAGACCACAGCTTCTTTATATTATCTCACTAGGTTCAGTGTTGTCCCCTCTCTCCATCCCTTTGGTTAGTATTAATTTATACTAGCATGTGTACAGAGAAGGCAGTGGCACCCCACTCCAGTACTCTTGCCTGGAAAATCTCATGGACAGAGGAGCCTGCTAGGCTGCAGTCCATGGGGTCACTACTAGTCGGACACGACTGAGCAACTTCACTTTCACTTTTCACTTTCATGCATTGGAGAAGGAAACGGCAACCCACTCCAGTGTTCTTGCCTGGAGAAACCCAGGGACGGGGGAGCCTGGTGGGCCGCCATCTATGGGGTCACACAGAGTTGGACATGACTGAAGTGACTTAGCAGCAGCAGCAGTAGCAGCACGTGTAAGCGTGTGAAAAACTACTTGAATGAATGAATGAATGAACTTGAGAAGATGCCTCATAGTACCTTGTAAGTGGTCTGATAGAAGTTTTTCAAGGACTGCACATTTTATTTTTAACTATTTTTTGTGCTTTTGACCTACAACTTACACAATCAAATTATGTAAGTTTTCTGGTAACACCTACATTGTCAAAATTCAATCAATTTATGTAGAGGAGGTTCCAAAAATAGTTTATGCAGTATAAATTACAGCTCCGGAGGACTCTGCCTCTTTGCCTTCTCCCAGGAGCTTTGTTTTTAGAGATTTCCTACTAGGTTAGTTTCATTCTGCAAGTAAGTATGCAAGTAAGAAGTGAGTATAGATACAATCAAAGTAAACCATGAGAATTATGATTAAGAAGCATTATTAAAGAACCAACTGTAGGCCTGTATCTTTTTAAAAACATATTTCCCATTTAAAATCCTCAACAAATACAGTCCCTTGTTTAATATTTTTATAGTCTTCTTGATAAAAGAACAAATTTGCTACTTGTTAAATCTTTCATGGGCTTTTGTGTGTCACTAACCATTAGTATTCTTTCTACTATTCATAATTCACTTTTTAAATACAAATATTTATATGGATATATAAAGAGTTTATAAAAAGCTAAAGGTAGGAAAGATTTACATTAGGTGACTGTATGCTTTATCATCCAAACCAGGCCACTTTTGAGAGACAACACAGGTACTATTAATAATTGCCCACGGATAATGAGCACAAACTAGGACTTTTCTTGCCACAAACTGAAACTGGTCTCAGCAAACCAGGAAATATGGTCATCCTGCTTAAAAGAAAAGCAGCAATCCTTTGCCTCACGTTTACCTCTTTCCCAGTCCACTTTCCATAGGCAGCTATCCTTAACTTTTAGCTGTTTTAGGAATTACCTTCATATTTCTAAATGATATGTTCATGATTTTTCAGTGTGTTTTATATATATATACATGTGTGTGAAGGGTGCTCAGTCATGTCCGCCTCTTTGCGATCCCATGATCTATAGCCCACCAGGCTTCTCTGTTCATGGGATTTTCCTGGTAAGAATACTAGAGTGTTGTCATTTCCTCTCCAGGGAATCTTCCCGATCCAGGGATCAAACCAGCATCTCCTGTGCCTGCTGCATTGCAGGCAGATTCTTTACCACTGAGCCATCAAAGAACCCTGTCTCCTAGGTTCTGTGTCTGATTCTTTTAATTCTTTACATGCTGGTTTTCCTAGGACCTCCTTTTCATTTAACTAACTTCCTATAGTTTTGTCTTTTGATTGTTTTTAAAAATCTGTCATGTCTGAATATTATTTTCTCCACCTCATATTTAGTTGCTAGATTGGGGTTCAGTGCAAATTTTTTTTTAGTACTACAGGCATTGTTTTATCGTCCTCAGAGTTTTTAAAGTTGTAATTAAGAAGCCATTCTGATTTCTTTTGTATTTGACCCATTTTTCCATTCTGGTAAATTATAGTATCTTTATTTCTGGTGTTCTGAAATTTCAAGATGATAAATGGTGCTTAGTGTTGGTCTTCCTTCTTTGATCCTGCCAGCTTCACTTGACCGCTTTCAATGTGGAGATATATGTCCTTCAGTTCTTTTTTTAAATGTTTTGGTAATTTTTTCTTCTCCATTTTCTTTTTTTCTCTCTATAACCATGCTTACAGTCAAATGATCAGTAACTCCCCTAGACAGTTCTGTGTTTTTTGAGTTACATTTTCTGCTTTGGGAGGTGTCCTCAGTTTACTCCCAACTCTTGTGTTGGATTTATTTCAGTGTATCACATATCTGTTTTTTTTAAGTGTATAGCTTTTTTTTTTTTTTTTTTTAAGTCTATAGCATTTTGGATTTCCATAAGCTGTTCGTTATACTGGTTGCTTTCTGAAGCATTCATTCTTTATAATGAATATCTTTTGCTCCTTTTGAGAATAGTAATTTATTGGCTTCTTTCCCCAGGTTTCCTCTGAGTTCCTTTTTTTGTTGTTTATTTTGGGCTTTCTTTTTGGATACATAGTGATCCTTGGTGTTAGTCTATTAGAGGGAAGCACTAAAAAAAGTGATTAGAAATTCATGGTTACTAGTGGACTTCACTTTGGGTTGGATGGTCAAATGACAAGCTAGCTTTGTAATTGAAAGCATTCCAAATAGCAGTATCCAGAAGTGTCTAGTATTTTTGTTTGGTTTTCTGACAGCATTGTAGACAAAGCATCAGAAAAGAGAGAGGTTTTGGGTCTCAACTTTGAGTATGTAGATTTTCTTTTATTCCTTATACTTAACCTTTGCAGAGGTGGTTGTACATTGGGGGAAGGGTTGGTGTTTTACAAGGGTGTTCCTTATTCTCCAAAGAATAAATACCCTATTTTTTGAAAGAATGGAGCTGTGGGAAGAACTGGAGGTTTTACTGCTTCAAATACAGATTTTAATTTTAATGCATGCAACTCCATGCATTATCCCTTTATTATGGTATCTTGTATCTCCAGACAGTGATTCTTTCTAGGATGCTACGGCTTACTGCTCTGCTTCCAGTTCCTACCTTTCTGTAAAAATGCTTAGGAAATATTATCCTCTCCTGAATTATTCTACGTCTCCTCCAACTTTTTTTGATTTTCCAAATTACATTGAAATCTCTTGCCTTTTATGATCCTTTCTCCTATTCTTTTCATAGTTAAAGCTTTTGGATTCATCAACTGTCATTTTACAGGGGTTTTGGAAAAGGGGACCAAAATAGGTACATAAAGATAACCTTCTCACGTTTAACTGGGACTTCAAAACTGATCTTTTCTGATAAGCTATCTTTGATTTAATCATGTTCCAAAGTATAGCTTTTCTCTGGTTCCTCAACTAGATATTCTTAGATGAATAATTCTAATTGATACTGGGCTTGTGTTTTTATCTTTTTCATGTGTGTTGTATATCTCCTACTGTAGTATAGACCTTTTATTTTGTTGATGTCTTAGCTCTCTTTATCCTCTTTTCCCTTATTGGTTGATACCATGTGTTTTGGCAGATAGTCTTCTGTAGTAACTTTTAAGGTAGAGCCATATGATTGATCTAAAACTTAGTTGATAAGTTAATGAATTGAAAGTGAATTAGGTATTTTTAACGTAAATGTTTAGATTTGAATGTTTTAATACAGCAGATATTACTATTTAGGCTGCATGTCGGGGAAGTGAAGCACATTAATTTCAGTCCACTGCCAGAAAACTATGGGAATGATTTTTGACTTTGAAAGTGGTAACTGGGACAAGTTGAAGACATTACTGTGATTTCTTTTTACTGTTACTTTCTTTTGCCCTTCTCATTTTACTCTCATGGCTGGTGTCATTTCAGTTGTTCACAGGGTGTGCATTGTAAATGTTTTTCCAAGAAAAACTGTACAAGTTTTTTTTTCTTTTTTCACTTCATAAAATGTTTTCATAGTTGCACTTACTTGTAATAGCCTAAAACTGGAAACAATCCAGTGTTCACCCACAGTAGAAAAGACAAATAAATTGGGTGTATTGATACAGTGGAATGTTACATAAACCACAGAATGAATTAATCTCACAAATATAGTGTTAAGCAAATGAAGCCAGACAGAAAAAGAGTACATGTTGTAGGAATCCATTTATATCAGTTCAGTGGCTCAGTCGTGTCCAAATCTTTGCGACCCTATGGACTGCAGCACGCCAGGCTTCCCTGTCCATCACCAACTCTCAGAGCTTGCTCAAACTCATTGAGTCGGTGATGCCATCCAACCATTTCATCCTTTGTTGTCCCTTTCTCTTCCTGCTCTCAATCTTTCCCAGCATCAGGGTCTTTTTCAAGGAGTCCGTTCTTCCCATCAGGTGGCCAAAGTATTGGAATTTCAGCTTTAGCATCAGTCTTTCCAGTGAATATTCAGGACTGATTTCCTTTAGGATTGACTGGTATATCTCCTTGCAGTCCAAGGAACCCTCAAGAGTCTTCTCCAGCACAACAGTTCAAAAGCATTAAGTTTTTGGCGCTCAGCTTTCTTTATAGTCCAACTCTCCCATCCATACATGACTACTGAAAAAACCGTAGCTTGGACTAGATGGACCTTTGTTCGCAAAGTAATGTCTCAGCTTTCTAATATGCTGTCTAGGTTGGTCATAGCTTTTCTTCCAAGGAGCAAGCGTCTTTTAATTTCATGGCTGCAATCACCATCTGCAGTGATTTTGGAGGCCCCAAAAATAAAGTCTCACTGTTTCCATTGTTTCCACATCAATTTCCCATCTACTTCCCATGAAGTGATGGGACCAGATGCCATGATCTTAGTTTTCTGAATGTTGAGTTTAAAGCTAACTTTTTCACTCTCCTCTTTCACTTTCCATCAAGAGGCTCGTTAGTTCTTCACTTTCTGCCATAAGGGTAGTGTCATCTGCGTATCTGAGATTATTGGTATTTCTCCCGGTAATCTTGATTCCAGCTTGTGCTTCTTCCAGCCCAGTGTTTCTCATGATGTACTCTGCATGTAAGTTAAATAAGCAGGGTGACAATATATAGCCTTGACGTACTCCTTTGATTTGGAACCAGTCTGTTTTTCCATGTCCAGTTCTAACTGTTGCTTCTTGACCTGCATACAGATTTCTCAGGGGGCAGGTCAGGTGATGTGGTATTCCCATCTCTTTAATAAATGTTCTACAGTTTATTGTGATCCACTCAGTCAAAGGCTTTGGCATAGTCAATAAGGCAGAAATAGATGTTTTTCTGGAACTCTCTTGCTTTTTTGATGATCCAACAAATGTTGGCAAATAAACTAACTAATGGTGACCCTTGGCATGTGTTTAGGAATGTTTAGCCTAAAAAACTTAAATTTTTCTCACTTTCGAGAAGGGGAGGCAGGAAAACAAATTACAGCATGTAGTATGATGTGTTAATAAAAGTATGTGCAAAGTAGAAGCGCACTTGATCTTGTTTTAAGGCTCTGCTCAGTAATTGAATGGGGAATATATAGACTTTGCAGGCATTTACAAACTCCTGTGAGAGCATACTGTGTTAAGGAGTGTACAAGTACTACAGTATAGCTAATGCTTACAGTATGAGTATTGAACACTAATCTCACATGCAAGTAAAGTAGTCCTCAAAATTCTCCAAGCCAGGTTTCAGCAATACATGAACCGTAAACTTCCGGATGTTCAAGCTGGTTTTAGGAAAGGCAGAGGAACCAGAGATCAAATTGCCAACATCCACTGGATCATCAAAAAAGCAAGAGAGTTCCAGAAAAACATCTACTTCTACTTTATTGACTATGTCAAAGCCTTTGACTGTGTGGATGACAATAAACTGTAGAAAATTCTTCAAGAGATGGGAATACCAGACCACCTGACCTGCCTCTTGAGAAACCTGTATGCAGGTCAGGAAGTAACAGTTAGAACTGGACTGAAACAACAGACTGGTTCCAAATAGGAAAAGGAGTACGTCAAGGCTGTATATTGTCACTCTGCCTATTTAACTTCTATGCAGAGTACATCATGAGAAACGCTGGGCTGGAGGAAGCACAAGCTGGAATCAAGATTGCCAGGAGAAATATCAATAACCTCAGATATGCAGATGACACCACCCTTATGGCAGAAAGTGAAGATCTAGAGAGCCTCTTGATGAAAGTGAAAGAGGAGAGTGAAAAAGTTGGCTTAAAGCTCAACATTCAGAAAACTAAGATCATGGCATCCGGTCCCATCACTTCATGGCAAATAGATGGGGAAACAGTGGCTGACTTAATTTTTTTGAGCTCCAAAATCACTGCAGATGGTGACTGCAGCCATGAAATCAAAAGATACTTACTCCTTGGAAGGAAATTATGACAAACCTAGACAGCATATTAAAAAGCAGAGACATTACTTGGTCAACAAAGTTTCGTCTAGTCAAGGCTATGGTGTTTCCAGTGGTCATGTATGGATGTGAGAGTTGGACTGTGAAGAAAGCTGAGCGCCAAAGAATTGATTTTGAACTGTGGTGTTGGAGAAGACTCTTGCGAGTCCCTTGGACTGCAAGGAGATCCAACCAGTCCATCCTAAAGGAGATCAGCCCTGGGTGTTCATTGGAAGAACTGATGCTAAAGCTGCAACTCCAGTACTTTGGCCACTTGATGCGAAGAGCTGACTCATTTGGAAAGACCCTGATGCTGGGAAAGATCGAGGGCAGGAGGAGAAGGGGACAACAGAGAATGAGATGATTGGGTGGCATCACTGACTCAATGAACATGGGTTTTGGTGAACTCTGGGAGTTGGTGGTGGGCAGGGAGGCCTGGCGTGCTGCAATTCATGGGGTTGCAGAGAGTCGGACACGACTGAGCGACTGAACTGAACAGAAATAGCAAGAGTCAAAGGCTCATTCCTGTGGGATTCTGTATAGAGGTAAAATTGAGTAAGGAAAGAGTTCAGGTTTGGAAAGAATAAGCAGAGGTTTTCCATCACCAGTTTTATCATGTTTCCTTCATTTTATGTACAGTGGGAATCTTTGATCAACTTCAGACCTCTCTGCCTTGTAGGAGAGTGATGGTAGTCTCACAGTTTACTATACCAGATTTAGTTAATTTACATGGTTAATTCTTGATTTTGAACTGATCTTTAAGGAGAGGATTAAGAATCAGAGGTTTGAGTGTTTTCCCAAAGGCCAGTAATCAAAATTTGCATTTCACAGGAAACCTTAAGAATGGAGTCTAAACCTTCAAGGATTCCAAGAAGAATTTCTGTTCAACCCGCTAGCTCTTTAAGTGCTAGGTTGATGTCTGGAAGCAGAGGAAGTGGTTTAAATGATACCTATCACTCAAGGGACTCTTCCTTTAGACTGGATTCTGAATATCAGGTAACATCTTAATTTGAACTATGTGTACGTACAGTCTCAGTTTCGAAGTCCTCGGAGCTGTATTATTTTCTGGATTTCAGAAAAGTAGTAGAGTGTGTTTTTAACACCTCAGCTGGATCTGAGGCATCCTATAATCAAAACATTAATATATTTCTGCACACTGAGGGACTGTTCCACACTAAGTAGCAAAACCTTGATGTTTTTCAAACTTTTTGGACTTAGAAA